>NW_027271443.1:415000-1856373 GCF_040938485.1 Diadema antillarum
CCCTTTTGGCTAAAGGCCTAAACTCTATTTAAACTAAAGAATACGAGGAGCTAGGTCTGACTAAAAGTTTATTCACAGCTTTATTAGAAAATAAAAAAATAGACCCTAGTTCTCGTTTGTGTCGACTCCTAGTCCTACTGTAGGCCTTATTGTCACTAACTACTTACAGTACTAACGTTAGGGTAGTAGTGTTCTAACCGTTACTATCTATTTCTACGCAGGCCTATTAAAAACGTACGAGAACTCTCGAACTCTGTCTACTCGATTGTCTAGGTCTATGTAACATCCAGACGTCTATTTTGGGGCGTCATTATAACAGACTAGTAGATCAATGAAAATTAGTTTCTAGATTTTCTAGTCTAGACTCTAGATCTAACGCTAGACTCTATATCCAGGTAGGGGCTAAATCTAGCGTTACAGCTAGACTGTTTATTGGGGATCTAGGCCTAGAAGGTACTAATGTTGTAGATCTAAGAACAACATAAAGCCTAACATGCCTATCTATAATGACTAACGGTAAGTCTATAAAGTCTATAGCCTATAATGTCTAGTAGTAGGCCCCTAGTACTAGTAGTAATGTATAGAACACAGATCTAAATCTTAGTTTCAGATCTATTTCTAGGGCTAAATGTTTATAATTTAGCGTTTAACCTGTAGATTCTAGATTCTTCATATTACAGACTTCAAGAATGTCTGGCCGAATCAAATCTAGAAAAATAGAAAACTGAGTAAAGACAGAATAACCGGCGATTCAGCCTAAGTTAAGTAACGGTAGGCCCCAGTAGTCTACTAGTAGTAGGCCCCTACTGCACAATTTACTGGGAGTACCGGTACGGTACCGGTATTAAAAAGTAAACTGTAAAAGTGTTAGTATTGGTCAATTTCTGACGTCTGTAGGATTGGATCGAAAATGCCATCGTTATAGACGGTATCCTAGATATTCATTAAACTTCTCGAGATCAATCCCATAGATCCAAGCCCACTAACCGCTTATTACAATGAAAAATAAAATAAGAAGCTATGGTCAATGGATTACAGATATTGTTGTTCGCGTGACCTACGCTACCGCACAGTACATTGATTTCACGTACACTATTACAATGGACAAGTGCTGCAGCAGTACCAAGTAGGCCTAAAGTTGACTGGAGCGTGATGTCAGACAAGATGCAAACTATAACGTTTGTTAGATCTAGAAATGCTCTAGGCTTAAAAAACACTAGATTGTAGCAAAACTTAATAGTAAGGCATACCGCATATTGACCTGTTTTGAAGCCTGCCAGTCTATGAAGGGAAAGAAAGTGGCAATTTCCCCCAAGAGTAACGAGGTTTATTGCTTTAGCGTGACTGTCGTCGTGTACAATACACGTAGCCGCGCACGACGTGTCTAGCTATCTAGGCACTGCTAACCTGAACGCGCAGCGCGTTCGTCACTACCAAGGTCGCGCACGCGCGTGTTAAGATATACCATGTCCGTGCGGGATGCAGGAACACCTTGGTCCAAGCGTTGTCGTAAGTCGACTTACGCAGTTCTGCCTGATTAACATCGGAAAATTCATTTCGAATCTCGACTTACGCAGTTCTGCCAGATTAATCGCCCTCTCTCCTCAGAAATTTTGCCAAAATCACTTTCTAAAAATAACTTTCTGTACCGATTCACAACTTATTTTTTGGCCCACTTGAAAGAGCATGAGAAAAAACACACAAAACACTCAAAACCTGAAAATCGACCAAAATCGACTTAGGGAGTTCTGCCAGATTACGGCCGAGCTATGCTGACGACGTGCAACTCTACACCTCTGCAGACCCGAAGGACAGTCAGGCAATTGAACTTGCTCTCACCACATTATCTGCATGTGTCAGGGACCTACAGCTGTGGATGGAGGGTAATCTGTTGAAACTGAACTGTGACAAAACTGAATTCCTTGCTGTCGCTAATCCGCGGTTCCATCCCTTGATATCTGATGTCACCCTGACTGTTGGTAATGTCGTCATTCATCCATCAAGTTCAGTTAGAAGCCTGGGTGTCGAAATTGACTCCTCCATGAAGCTGAATCACCACGTTTCTTCTCTAAGCAGTTCGCTTCATTTTCATCTCTCAAATATTGCACGTATCAGGCCTTTCCTCGATCAGAAAGCTTGTGAGCATGCTGTGAGAGCTCTCGTTACCTCAAGAATAGACTATGCAAACTCCATGCTGTCAGGTACTTCTTCAAGTAATGTCCAGCGCCTTCAACGTGCTCAAAACCGTGCTGCAAAGCTGGTTTTTCTAGCCAAGAAGCGTGACCATGCCTCTCCTCTTCTTCAGCAATTACACTGGCTCCCTGTGCAAAAGCGAATCATCTACAAAATCCTGTCAATCACGTACAAATGTCTTCAGAATTGTGCTCCATCTTACCTTATGAGTCTACTTTCACGTCACCAATCTAAAAGACAAGGAATGCGGTCAGGCCAAGACCCAACCCGGCTGTCTGTCCCTAGGACTCTCACTCGGACAGGAGACAGATCCTTCTCAGCAGCTGCCCCACGCCTATGGAATCAGCTCCCTCAAAGTATCAGGGAATCACCATCTCTGTCAGTTTTCCAGAAGTCGTTGAAGACTTTCCTTTTCAATAACTGATTGATTCATTATGTACTTTTTTTCTTTCTCTCCTTGTTTGTTGTATTTTTTCCTATCTTTCTTTTCTCCTACCTCCCGAGTGAAAGATGGATTTGTGAAGCGCTGTGATACATATGTACTATTTGTAAGAGCGCTATAGAAATACTAATATTGTAATATTGTGTAATTATAATAAAAATAATCTCCCAAATATATTTGAAACAATGTTTCAAAGAAATCAATCCATTCATAATTATCCAACACGGCGATGAAATGATTTCCATTTGCCATTTCTGAGAACTTTGTTGGCTCAAAACACATTTATTTACGACGGGCCAAAGTACTGGAATTCACTTCCCAGTAACATTACTACAGCTCAATCTCTGAATTCCTTTAAGAATAGATTGAAATCATTTTTATTGAAACTTTACAACATCCAACAGAGTTAGTTTCCCTTTATCATCTCGGTCAAGTCATCATTTTTTTTTTTTTACATAAGTCCTCCTATTAAAGTATGTCCCTGTTTGTGTTCTAAATATAACGATGTGGTTTTTTTTTCTCCTGCATTCTTACCAACATAACTACGTATAAAAAATGTTTTGCATTACATTCAATCCAGCTTGTATTTTATCACTTGTTTTACATTATGAAATCCAGATTGCTTGCGTCCACGATGGCATATGCTGTAGTTCCCTCTTTTTCTCCCTTTTTTCCTCTCTTATTTTCCTCTTTTTTTCTTTCCTTTTCTCTCTTTTTCCTCTTCCCAATCATTTTGATGTCAGTTGACATCGGTTCGTTTATTGTGTTTTATATTGATGTTTTGTGTATTTTCTGAGGGTCCCATATCGTACAAGCTTTGCTTCTTAGTGGGACCCTCCACTTCCACCCTCATCCTTAGTTGACTTGTATTATACGCTTTATGTATTTAACAAAGATGTAATCACATCTGCTTTTCATTTTCATAATTTTCTTATGTACCTTTTCAAATTTTGTTCTGTATCACAAATATCCCGTGTATATGCAATGTACATAAATTTCTTTGTTCATTTTGATGGAGGTGAAAATAAAGTTGATATTGATATTGATATTGACTGTTTATAATGTTTTTTTTTTCTATTCTTCTTTGTGTGTTTTATTTCCTTTATGGTATGCTTCATTTTTTTCTGTTATTTTGTGAGTGATGTCCCTGTATGTTCCGGGTTCATGTTATGTTACTGTTCCTTTTTTTAAGATGCACGGACTAGTTGAAAAACAACCTGTGCCTGAAACAAGAGTGCCTGTGTTGAAATAGAATGAACTAATATAGGACCCTATGTATGAATGAATTAATAGAATACATTCTCTACTATTACCTCATTAAAATGTTGCATGTGTGCGAGTTCACAACGGTTCTTTATGTAATGAAAATTGTCCTTCGCTGCCAATCTTATTTTTATCCTTCTTCTTTCTTTTTTTTTTGAACGTAAGAGGAATTTATCCCCTGAAGCCGTTTTGTCCCTTCCTTCAGAACATACACTCACTCAGGAAAAAAAAAGATGATGTGTATAATCAAGCCAGTTTTCTGGGAAAAAAAAAACACCAAATGAAAAAACAAAAACAAAAATGAATTAATATGAATAATATGAAGTTTGCAAGAAAATATGTCATAAAATAGTCAATGTCTTAGCTCACACCTGCATTGATACATGACCTTGAGAGGGCGTAGTTATTTGCAACTGCAAAGGTATGGATTTATTATGAATTGTCAGAAAATAACGTAATCGTCTACAACGTATTTGTAGACAAAACATCAATGTTTTCCTTCAAAAATTAACAGTTTTGAGAATATTTTCATGTCAGATAAATGGCACAAATGTGTTTTTTTCATATTTGTAAATGAATTTCAAAGATTTGCATTTCAATTTCGTCCAGAAAAAAAAAAAAGGAATTTGAAATTCCAGTTTCAAGTTAGTCTTTTGTCGATCATATTTGAACAAAGTGTATTCAATTTAGTCATTAGTATAGATTTATTATGAATTGTCAGAAAATAACGTAATCGTCTAAAGGTATTTGTAGACAAAACATCAATGTTTTCCTTCAAAAATTAATAGTTTTGAGGAGAATATTTTTTATGTCACATAAATGGCACAAGCAATTTTTCATATTTTTAAATCAATTTTAAAGATTTGCAGTTCAATTTCGTCCAGAAAAAAATGAAATTTGAAAATCCTAGTTTCAAGTTAGTCTTTTGTCGATCATATTCGAACAAAGTGTATTCAATTTAGTCATTAGTCACATATTTTCGTCATTCAAAATTCAAATTCGTCCGTAGCATTCGCTGACATATAGCAGCAAAAGGAATTTTTCATTTTTTTTAGCCATTAATCTTTTTTTTTGTCAAATTTTGATTCTAAATTCATCTTCATGTACTATAACTTGAGTTGTGATTTCTTGGTTATTTCATTTGTCCAACTACCGTTCACTTTTTCCACAATAATGAGTAACATACACGAGTAAACAATCACTCCCATACAGACAAAACACCAAAACACACAAACACACACACACTCACGCATATATATATATATATATATATATACCGGGTGTCCCCAAAAAAGCGGAACGGTGAATTTTCAGTACCTTTTGGTGTGAAAGTTATATATCTTTTGACATCATTAGAAAGAGCATCTTCCGCAGAAGACTATGATACCCATATCATTAAATTTGGTTTAGTAATTTTTATTCTACGCCAATTTCTGCAAATGCAGTCGTCAAATTTCGCCGGATTTTTGCGACTTATGAGATAACAATTTGAGTGCGACACGCGATCCATACGGTGAATATTGTGTAAGCTCGGTGATCCATGTCAACAAAAGATACAGCTTTCACATTGGGCACGGGCCAGAAAAAAAAAAAAAACAGTGTGTGTGTGTGTGTGTCTGTGTGTGTGTGTGTGTGTGTGCGCTCCCAATATGAAAGCGTTATATTTTGTTGACATGGATCAGCGAGCTTACACAATTCACCGTATGGAACGCGTGTCGCACCCAAATTATTATCTCATAAGTCGCAAAAAAAAAATGAAAATGACTGCATTTACAGAAATTGGCATAGAATAAAAAGTACTGAACCAAATTTGATGATTTTGGTATCATGGTCTTCTGCGGAATATATTACTTTTGAAACGTAAGGTACTGAAAATCCACCGTTCCGCTTTTTTTGGGACACCCGGTATATATATATATATATATATATATATATAGAGAGAGAGAGAGAGAGAGAGAGAGAGAGAGAGAATAAAATCATTGATATCTCCGCAACCAAGTTGTTTTATAGGCTGTGCTATATGTGAAATCAAAATAGAAGAGTAAGGGAATCATGTTATGCTATTTTACAAAAAAAAAGTCCCCCCACGACTTAAGGATCCTTTTATTGTAGCGGGTCACATACTTTTTTATCTTAAAAAAACGACAGCATTTAAACATTCATGATATTTATCTAATAATAAATGTGACCGTGCACCTCAAAACGAACATAAAGTCGCACACACTGATTGCGCGTGAGGACTGAAAATAAGTGAAATAGGTCAATCTAGCCGAACTTGACTTTTTCATATTTTCTGAAAGAGCGGGTCTTCTTTTACTTTACGCTAAGATTTGGTATCATAAAACGGGCAGAAAAGTGTGTTTTTTTTTAGCAGTTTATCTCGAACATTTTTGGTAGAATAGTGTGATTAGGCATGTTAGGTGGGTCTTTAGAATCCCTTTTTCATTTCTGAAAAACCTTGTCCACACTCTTCTATTTCAACTCTAATAACTTTTGAAAGGATAGTAATAGTCGGGTACCTAAGGGGGGGGGGGGGGCACCGTGCATCCCCCCCCCCCGGACTCCTCGAAACTTACATTTTCAGGATCCTCATGAAATACCAAAACATAATCAAGATGTTAACAGGAACGAAAAGTGGCTGTTCTAGATGAAATTTAATGTATTATATTGTTTTTCAATACCAAATTTGACCAAATTTGCAACATCCGCGTATACTTTTGCGAAGTCACGCCCATTATTGTAACGGAATGTCCCCCCAAAATGGGCATAATTTTGTGATTTTGTGTACACTTCCTATGGAAAACAGGTGCTCTGTCATGAAGGTCATGAAAACCTGATTATTTTTACAATTAATCACTTTCATTGATTAGTTTTGTGCTAATTATGGTAAAAAAGTGGTCAGTGACAATTTCCAATAGAAAAACAAAGAAAAAACAAAAGTTGAAAAAGTTGAAAAACAAGGAAATACATAAGAAATTACGAAAAACAATGGAATACATTAAATTTCACCTAGAACAGCCACTTTTCGTTCCTGTTAACATCTTAATTATATTTTGGTATGTCATGAGGATCCTGAAAATGTAAGTTTCGAGGAGTCCTGGGGGGATGCACGGTGACCCCCCCCCCCCCCCCTTAGATACCCAAGTATAATACTGCTTTGAAAGTTGGCATTAAAGTGAAAACTAAGTTTCGGTAAGTGCTTGAGAACCCGTCTAGCACCATTTCATTTTTTCTTGCAATATATCGAAAGAGTCCACTAAGAAACTAACCTGGCTGACGCGGTTTGCCGGAATGATGAGTCGGTTTGGAGTATTTTGAAGAAAATGATAATAGTAGGAAAACCGACTTTTATTCCAGAAGGCTCCAGACTAACTCGGTCTCGGGAAAAATTCGACCCTACTTCAGACAATTCACACGCAGTTCGTGATCGCCACCTTCTACTGGCCACTGCATAATACCAAATGAGGCCTAACTGAATGGACAGGAAAATGCGTGCTAACGTAATCCTGTACAAACAAAACAAAAATGACAGCGCGCGGTCCTCAGTTGCTGAGACGCGCGGTCTTTGGAGTTTTTGTTGTTGTTTCGGCGCACACTAATTTTGCATGCGCGCAAAAGAGGTTTTTGATGCGCGCGTTGTAACAACTCGGACCATTACTGCGAGTAGCCAGAACACGAAGCGCTAGTTTATACAGGCTGCCCCCACAGGACAACACTGTACAATCAGAGGGACAACCATTATAACTCATCCCGCCGTCACAAAGCGAAGCCGAGTTATCCCCGAGTCCGAGTTTAGCCTGACCCCGTTCGGGTAAGTTCTGAGACTGAACCTGTTTGGTTAATATTTCGCATTTTCGTCGTTACCCATCGAATATCTTGTCATAACATCCGAATTATGGACAGAATGTGTTAATGAGGCATGCTTAATTTCAGTTCAATCTGATAATAATAATAATAATAATAATAATAATAACTAGAGAGGGGCCGTCAAAGGCGGCAGACCCACGCCTATAAGTACAAAGTCGGGGTAAATATAATGTGCATTCGGTCATTTACCAGAATTCGGCCACTTAATTGCCAGTGTGCTTTATCACCAGCCAGTGAGTTCTACCAAAGATCGTACACTGAAGTGTACGATCTTTGGTTCTACAGTCACATCACACGCAAATCACATCATTACACATACGGTATTAACACTCATTCACGTACAGGAAAGTCCTTAAGTCTCCTCCAAAAATCCATCGAAAATCCCAAATTCTACCGTCAAAAGTGCAGAATCGGAACTTTTCCAAGCGCGCGCGAATTAAGTCCAGTTTTAAGAGTATTGTCTACGCGACGGGTCGCGGAAAAAGCGCTAAAAATCGAGAAATACGCCGTTTTCTTGCGGGATATTTTGATTATAGCAAGCCGAGAGTTAACCCCGTCGCGGGGCGCTGTAACACAGCCCTTTACGGTACGTATTTGTCCGTATGGGGTCGCTGCTGCGGTTAGCCGAGAGTGTGATGATATCAAAGGTCGTATGAGTGTACGATCTTTGATGGTATCCACAAAAGCGCAAAAGAAAAACAAAATTTACGTACACCAGTACCCCCTAGGCAATTACCCCTATGATTAGTGTCTATGGGAATTATTCAATGCAAGGGTTGAATGCAAATGTCTACTGCACCAGTATTCGGCCACCAACGAGCGCCGCAACGTCCCCGATGCAATTTTGCACCAACAGTGTAGAGCGCGATGCATTTTCAGCGGCCTTGCACACGCATTGACATTGAGCGCGCATATCGTGCAGTGTGACTGCGACCGAGCAAATGCTCCTCCAACGAAAAAAACAATCAATGTTAATTTGAAAAATCATCAAAATACGGGCCAGTTTGTGATGACGGAGAACGAACTTTCATAAATCAAGAAGGACATAGTTCCTCAAATAAACGTAAATTTCGAAATTCTTACGAATGGTGTTGAGCAGCGAAGTTGGATCGTCTTACGAACAGAGTTGCATGCAGCGAAGTCGGATCGTTTGGGAGATACGCTTTTGTATATGGCGCGCCGATCGACCAACAGTCGGCGATAAACACTGTTTATCGAGCGATAAACTCTGTTTATCGAGCGATAAACTCTGTTTATCGAGCGATAAACTCTGTTTATCAAGATGAAGCTCTGTTTATCACACCTTTATCAACTGATAAACAGAATTTTTCTCGATAAACACCGTTTATCGGCAGTCAAAAAACAGTGTTTATCACAAAAAAGAAAACTCTGTTTATCGGTCGATCGATGGACATAGTTTTTCCTCGATAAACACTTTATTACTTGGTCGATAAACATAGTTTTTCTCGATAAACACTGTTTATCACTTGATAAACAGTGTTTTTCGTTCGATAAACACTGTTTATCGCCGATAAACACTGTTTCTCGGCGATAAACAGTGTTTTTCGGCGATGAACAGTTAATCGGCATTATTGGTCAAATGGCGCGCCATATTTGTATGGTGGCGGAAAATCGCAAAGAAACGGAAAATGTTCGGAGTGGTCACTATACCACGGGGTCAAAACTTCAAGGTCACGCAGAATTTGCGAGGGTCAACCGATTATCACCAAAATCTAATCGATTCTTTCCTGTCATTATCCAAACATTCCCTGAACATTTCGTGCAAATCCGTTTACCCGTTCTCTTGTTATCTTGTACACAAACAAACAAACAAACAAACATACATACATACAAACAAACAAACAAACAAAAACAAACAAACGAACAAACAAACAAACAAACAAACATACGGAACCCTTTACATAACCCCCTTCCGATTACATCGGCGTGGGTAATAATAGTGGCTACTTGTATAGCGCACAGGTCCACTTTTCAGTGCTCATGGCGCTTCAAAAATGAAAAGATATATATCTACATGCATATACATATTCAAACATTTCAACAAATAAGAAAATTGTAAACAAAAACAAATATATACCAAATAAAGAATACAACATATACCAATTAAAAAAATACAATATTGATCCAATATTAATGACATTCAGCAATTACAGTCCTCAGTATGAAAGGAACAGATAAGTTTTAAGTTTGGATTTGAATGACTCTGTCGATGACAGTTCCCTTCATTGTTGTTACTCTGGTGGTTTACTTCCTGTTTTTTGTCCCATTCATCGCACAGCCAGTACGGTTTGGTAAACATTAAGCGCTTAAATAGACACTGTACTTCAGAGCCTCTTTTCTCAGTTCACACTTTTCCTGAGTTTGTGATTTCTTTCCAATATTTAGATAGGTTAGGAGAGTCCATTTGATTTGAGTTATACATGATTTTAAAGCTTAAAGTCTGCTCTTTCAGAATATGGTCTTAACTAAAAATTCATGTCTGGCAACTTTTTCTTTGTTTTGAGGTGCAGGGTCACAAATGTGTGTTAAGATTAGGGGGTATAAAATATGAATAATACCTACAATAACATTTTCTAGATTTACTATTCATAATTTCAATAAAATAATGTTCGGTAGGGCCTCTCTAAAAAAATCGAGTGAAAATTTCCACTCTAAAAAGAATGAATACAAAAAAGAGTGAATTTCGAGTGAAATTGGAGTGAATTTTGAGTGAAAATGCTCATTTTCACTCATTTTGGAGTGACGTCAGTGATCACTCGAAGATTTTGGAGTGATCCCTGACGTCACTCCAAAATGAGTGAAAGTGAGCATTTTCACTCAAAATTCACTCCAATTTCACTCGAAATTCACTCTTTTTTGTATTCACTCTTTTTAGAGTGAATATTTTTACTCGATTTTTTTAGAGAGTACCATTGATATGTAAATCCGGTCTTAAAGGGAAGCAGTCCTGAGATTTTCACTGTAATAATAATTAAGAAGAGTAAAAAAACATAACCTTTCACCAGTTTATACGCGTGGAAATGAAAAACTGTCTCCGTACGCGATTTTTGAAAAATAATTCCTGCAAGCGATCGTGTAAGAGCCGCAAAAAGATGCTACGTAGTGCATGCCCTACTCACCAAGTTGACAGCCGTGCCTCTAAAAACCAATTTAAGTGTTGAAATTATTAGTTGCAATTTTATCATATAATGTGATAGTTTGTGGTTCTATTATTTCAAACAAAATATTTCAAGCTTAGATTTATATAATTCATGAAAAATTTATATTGTTAACATAAATTTATATGCATTTTTAAACCAAATATACCATGAACTTGACATCAAATACTTAGTAGGCACGGTCCTTTTCTAGCTGCCGTCCGTGTTGCATACTTCTTAGCGTAGAAACCACTTTCGCGCGTGAATTTTTACCATACTAGTGTACACAGTACTCCGTCTAGCTGATTTTGCCGAAGATAACCTGTGCATGAGAGAGTCGAATTCTTCAAAGAAAATATTGTTTGTATCTCAATATTTCTGTAAGTAGTCATATCGCCTTTCCTCGACGTGAGCCGGGAAGGGTAAACACAGGGGGTCGAAGGGATATGATTTCGCTCCACTTTGCCGTGCATGTCCAGTCGGCACTGGCAGCAGCTATCTCAGTGGCACTGTACTGCAGTCCAACCCCGGCTGCTGCCCCACGGTAAATGAAACATAGCTAGCCACTTTCCTTACCTCTCTACGTTTTTTTTTTCCCTCGGTTTTCTTCGAAGTCGACCCTCGAGGTGTTTCTGTTTAATAACTCATGTGAGCAAATGGTCGGGATTGCATCTGGCTTCAGGAGTTTTCTCGGTTTAAAACCGATGGCCACAGCCTGCCTGTCCACGTAAAAACATCGCTTCTCAAGTGGTCCACGCACAGGTAGGTCACAACACGATATCGAGATTTTGTGCGCCCTAAGTTTCTTATGTTCGGCATCGTTGTACCGAGATTTCCCAGCTATACAGCCCACCTTTCACGATACTTTTTTGGGTCTGGGACGGAAAAAAGGATTTTCCTGGGAAATTTTCTGCACGATTCGAGCAAAACTACTGATGTAAGATAGCCTGACCAGACGACGCTGAATGCGGTCGCCCCATTACTAGCAGGCCTGTCATAGCTGTGTAGCCGTTTCTATTACAATCTGTACGTACTAGAACGTATGCATGAGCGGCGACAGGGCTGCAGCTGCGCTTGTGATAGATTGGAAAAGTGTGAAGGGCAAACCGCGTACGGGGTATCTCCCGTAGATCTAGTTGTACCGTCCACACGTGTACTGTGCGACTATATAATACACAATAAACACACACACACACACACACACACACACACACACAACGTAGAAACAATGTCAAATACTACTACACGTAGTACTGCCACCTACGTCTTCATGCATCCGGGTAACTAGGGAGCGTACGGATAACGAGCAGAACACGGCTGGGAAGAGTTGTGCATCGGTGACGTCTGACTCTCCGCCAGGATTTGCTCATTATCATATGCACCATGCAGATTCACACTTTTTCAACCAAAATTTACGAGCTTATTTGGTGATTTGAAAGTTTGTTTTCGGTGAAAGTAGTTCATTGGAGGTACCAACAACAACATATATACATTTTTTTTAATTTCGTGAGGACTGTGTCCTTAAGTTTAACAGTGTTGTGAATAAACAGAGCTACCCCACTTCCTTTACCATGCCGAACATCAGAACGGTACATTTTGTAATATTCCATGTTGAATAATGATGGTGAGTTATCATGGAGCCATGTTTCTCTAATGCCTATTATTGAAACCTGAAAGTTGTTTCACTACAATAAAAATAATTCTATGGAATCCAAATTTCTATTCAACTACTGGTATTTATATGAAGTAAGCTTAAAAATCGAGAAACCGAGCCAGTCGAAGGGGGAGTTGGTGACATGTAATTGGGAATCAGATTCGTATTGTAGTCAATCGGATTTCCTCTTATCGAACGAACTCTTGAGTTAAAATCATCAGTTGTAAAGTAATTACTTTTAGAGTTTAACAAATCCTGAACATAATCATCATTTGAAAAAAATATTTTATCAATAATATTAACACTTTCAAGTGAGAATACGGGTTTTATGAAGTGTGTTTGTATGTAGCTGTGAGACTTCAGGTGAGCATATTTGTATGTACGTGTGTTTATTTTTTGCATGTATTTGTGTTAGCTAGTTACCGTAATGGTAATCATAAAAAAATGTTGCGGTTCCTTAGCAATGTTAGTGGTGTGGGTGTTGGTGCATGGGTGATTCTTACTTATTAAGTTGTTGTTTATTACCTTAAAAAAATATCAATTCTGTATTGAATAGTTAATTGTTACCATTTTCAGCTGGCCTTTGACCCTAGAATTTATAAGAGAATCACTGTCAGACAGAACATGCCAAAAATATGTACTATGTTTCAGGATAATTTGAGCAACTTCCGAGATATGGAGGGAGAAGTAAGTTCAGCACTTTCACTTAATCTTTGACCTTTTTAAATTTGAAGTTTTTGGCAAAGAACAAACAAATAAACAAGCTTCCAAGAAAATCTCCATTAGGTAATACGTGCATACACCGAGTAAAAAAAAAATCCTGCTGGCATTGCATTAATATGAGGAAAATAGTAAAATTCTAAAGTGTTGCCCTTGACCTTTGACCATGACCTTTGACCTTTGAACCCCAAATTCCCTAGATAATGACTGCCAGTCAGTACATGTATAGGCCTATATACTATGTTCCGTGAAGATACCTTGAACAATTTCCAAGATACGGAGTTGCCATTTTCAACTTGTCTTGCCCCCCCCCCCCCTGAAAAAAAAAAAATGTACGGTTATGACTACAGTTTAGTGAGATCATCGAAGAAATGTGGTTGCTATTGGGAATTGTGATTTGAGGCCTGCAAAGTCACTGTTTATAATGTTTTTTTCTATTCTTCTTTGTGTGTTTTATTTCCTTTATGGTATGCTTCATTTTGTTTCTGTTATTTTGTGAGTGATGTCCCTGTATGTTCCGGGTTCATGTTATGTTACTGTTCCTTTTTTTAAGATGCACGGACTAGTTGAAGAACAACCTGTGCCTGAAACAAGAGTGCCTGTGTTGAAATAGAATGAACTAATATAGGACCCTATGTATGAATGAATTAATAGAATACATTCTTTACTATTACCTCATTAAAACGTTGCATGTGTGCGAGTTCGCAACGGTTCTTTATGTAATGAAAATTGTGCCTTCGCTGCCAATCTTATTTTTATCCTTCTTCTTCTTTTTTTTTTTTTTTTGAACGTAAGAGGAATTTATCCCCTGAAGCCGTTCTGTCCCTTCCTTCAGAACATACACTCACTCAGGAAAAAAAAAAAGATGATGTGTATAATCAAGCCAGCTTTCTGGGAAAAAAAAACAACCAAATGAAAAAACAAAAACAAAAATGAATTAATATGAATAATATGAAGTTTACAAGAAAATATGTCATAAAATAGTCAATGTCTCAGCGCACACCTGCATTGATACATGACCTTAAGAGGGCGTAGTTATTTGCAACTGCAAAGGTATGGATTTATTATGAATTGTCAGAAAATAACGTAATCGTCTACAACGTATTTGTAGACAAAACATCAATGTTTTCCTTCAAAAATTAATAGTTTTGAGGAGAATATTTTCGTGTCAGATAAATGGCACAAATGTGTTTTTTTTTAATATTTGTAAATCAATTTCAAAGATTTGCAGTTCAATTTCGTCCAGAAAAAAAAGGAATTTGAAATTCCAGTTTCAAGTCAGTCTTTTGTCGATCATATTTGAACAAAGTGTATTCAATTTAGTCATTAGTATAGATTTATTATGAATTGTCAGAAAATAACGTAATCGTCTAAAGGTATTTGTAGACAAAACATCAATGTTTTCTTTCAAAAATTAATAGTTTTGAGGAGACTATTTTTTATGTCAAATAAATGGCACAAGCAATTTTTCATATTTTTAAATCAATTTCAAAGATTTGCAGTTCAATTTCGTAAAATGAAATTTGAAAATCCTAGTTTCAAGTTAGTCTTTTGTCGATCATATTCGAACAAAGTGTATTCAATTTAGTCATTAGTCACATATTTTCGTCATTTAAAATTCAAATTCGTCCGTAGCATTCGCTGACATATAGCAGCAAAAGGAATTTCATTTTTTCAGTCATTATTTTTTTTTGTCAAATTTTGATTCTAAATTCATCTTTATGTATTATATCTTGAGTTGTGATTTCTTGGCTATTTCATTTGTCCAACTACCGTTCACTTTTTCCACAATAATGAGTAACATACACGTGTAAACAATCACTCCCATACAGACAAAACACCAAAACACACAAACACACACACACTCACGCATATATATATATATATATATATATATACCGGGTGTCCCCAAAAAAGCGGAACGGTGGATTTTCAGTACCTTGCGGTCTGAAGGTTATATATCTTTTGACATCATTAGAAAGAGCATCTTCCGCAAAAGACTATGATACCCAAATCATTAAATTTGGTTTAGTACTTTTTATTCTACGCCAATTTCTGCAAATGCAGTCGTCAAATTTCGCCGGATTTTTGCGACTTATGAGATAATAATTTGAGTGCGATACGCGATCCATACGTTGAATATTGTGTAAGCTCGGTGATCCATGTCAACAAAAGATACAGCTTACACATTGGGCACGGGCCAGAAAAAAAAAAAACAGTGTGTGTGTGTGTGTGTGTGTGTGTGTGTGCGCGCGCTCCCAATATGAAAGCGTTATATTTTGTTGACATGGATCAGCGAGCTTACACAATTCACCGTATGGAACGCGTGTCGCACCCAAATTATTATCTCATAAGTCGCAAAAAAAAAAAGTGAAAATGACTGCATTTACAGAAATTGGCGTAGAATAAAAAGTACTTAACCGAATTTAATGATTTTGGTATCATGTTCTTCTGCGGAAGATGCTCTTTCTAATGATGTCAAAAAATATATCACTTTTGAAACGCAAGGTACTGACAATCCAGCGTTCCTCTTTTTTTGGAAACTGCTATTTATATATATATATATATATATATATATATATATATATATAGAGAGAGAGAGAGAGAGAGAGAGAGAGATTTACATGTGACCATGCACCACAAAACCAGCAAAAATCGCCAGATATGGATTTTTAGTTAAGGGCAGATTCTAAAAGAACAGACTTTAAGATTTAAACTGATGTATAACAAGTTAGTTCAAATGGACTCCCCAACCTACCTAAATACTGGAAAGAAAACAAACACTCTTGAAAGTATGAACTGAGAAAAGAGGCACTGAAGTACAGATTGTATTCAAGCGCTTAATCTTTCACCAAGCGATGACAGGGAAAAACACAGGATGTCAACCACCGGAACAGCAACACTGAAGGGATTATCAAATTAGGCTGAAATTAAGCATGTTCGCTTATCACATTCTGTCCATGATTATAGCCAATTATCAAAGCAGTAGCTATCTCCTGTTTAAAGTTATCAGACTTGAAAGTGAAGAGTGTACAAATGATTTCAAGAAATGAAAAGGGACTTATAATTTATACAAATGTGATCATTGCACTCTCCTCTAAAAGGGGTCGTACAAAAACTGCTTGATACACACTTTTCCATTCGTGTTATGATCCCAAATTAAAGAATAATATAGAAGAAAGATAGCTCTTTAAGTAATTACGAAAAATTCAAGATTGACTTAGATGGCACATTTCACGTGTTTTGAGTCCTCACGTAAAATCAAAGGGTCCGACTTTTTTGTTTGTTTCGTGCTACACGGTCACATGTATATTATAAAAAAAGTAGGCTCGGTAAGGGGAAAAAAGGGGCGATCGCTGCATTCTCTAGTACAAATTTAATTTTTCGAACACATATTCCTCGGCACAACTCGATTTTATCCTCTTAAGAGACAGTCTGTATCTATGCAAATAAACTCTAATTTGCATAATTTCAAGTTCAAATTTTCATATTTCCATTTCTCAATGATGACATTACAAAATTATTGACAACAAAACAAGAATACAAAATATATACAATCATGTCTTTTGATTGTAGAAGAAAAGAAAAAGAAAATATACTTGACACGAATGTACAAGGTCATATCGTGTGAAAATGTCACTAGTAAGTATAAGAAATATGATGGGGCCTACATAAAAGCTTTAAAGCTTGTAAAACTGTAGGTTCCCGAGTTCATAGGCATATAATTTTACACGGAGAACGGATATGTTTGTCTTGACTAACTAAAATTACACAAGTACAAAAAATCGATGAGTAATAAACTAATGAACCACATAGATATCGCACAAACCAGACTGCATACAAATCTCGCAGTGTTTGAATAACAAAAATGCTATATTATTAAAAGATGTATCGGTACCATGAAATAACTTGAATGACTTGGTGCTGCGGACAAGGACAAAAGACTGGGAGCATAAAAGGGTTGCTAAAAACTTGGTAGTGTGTATCCACTAAGTAATAACTGTTTTAATTTGCGTTTGAAGGTGAATAAAGATAAGGAAGAAGTGATATCTAGAGGGAGATCATTCCAATATCTGGGTCCAGTAAATATAATCGTTTTCTTTGCAAAAATAGTGCGAGTACGGGGAAGGTCATAGGCGTCACTCTGGCGAGTGGGATAAGAATAATTTATCCTTATTGATTCGTAAACAATGAAAAACCCTTAAATCTCACCCTACATAGATATGTGACCCGTTAGAAAAACCTTATGCAACAAAATGAGAAAAGAAATTGACTTATAGAACCATCATTACCACCTAACTTACATAAATACTGAAGAAAGAAAGTAAAATCAATACTTTTACAGTTTTTCTTACAGTCTAAGAACGACATTATATGATGAAAACTGCCAAAGTAGTATGCATATCCTTTAATAGTCAAAAGGAAACGGTTTGTAATATCAAAACACATTTCTCTGTACAAAGGCAACACATTTAGCATATTGAGCATGCTAATAGCCGAATGTATCAGAGGTCAATAGTCAAGGTCGACTCATAAAATTGTTTCAGTTTACGCGATAACTTAAGACTGGATTAAGCAAATTTAACCAAATTTGGTCAAAGGAAGATGGGGCAATTATTTAAGCAGTTCTTAAAGTAAAATCGGCATGAGGTCAAAGTTCAAAAAGTTCATGTCCATGCTAAAAAGTTCGTTATTTCCCCCAAATCTGTGCAATGTCTGAAGGTACATGTGTATTTGAAAGGAATTAAAACCAAGCAACAATTCTCCAGCGAGAATTCAGGTCAATAGGTCAATTGTCTAAGGTAAGATGAAAATGTTAGAATTTAACTTTTTTCTTCCTATGTATATATCGCAAAGGGTTCAAGGTATCTACATGGGAATTTGTACTGGCAGGTATTTTCTAGTGAATTTAGTGGTAATTTGTCAATGGTCAAGGGTTAAAGATGAAGGTCAATCGGGCCCTAAAAATTTCACTATTTCCCTCATGTATGCAATGCTTGTAGGATTTTTCTTGAAACTTATATATACATGTATTACCTAAAAGAGATTTTGGGAAATTTCCTACCAAAAGGTCAAAGCTCAAACGAAAGTGCTATATTTATTTCACTTTTTCCTCCATATCTTGAATGTGAGTCAAGATATCATAAAACTTAGTACATTATTTGTGAGTGTCCTACCTGACAGTGATTCTCTTGTTGATTATCGGACTAAATGTTAAGCCCCCCCCCCCTCAAGTGTTATTGTCTTTCCTCTTGATACGTAGGAAAGGACATGGAATTCATTGACATGGTATGGCCATCACCGTCATTGCATTAAATATGTGGGTCGCATGAAAGTTAATTTTGATGCACAGATGTATAACCTCTTACATTCTTACATTTACATTTTTACCCGTGTATTTGTTTAAACCTCTAACATCTTTACACAAAACCAGATAACGTAGTTGATTTTTGAAAAAAAGCTTCAAGATAATGTAGGTCATGAGCATCTATGTGGATATTTGCTGGTATGTAGTGGAATATAAAATTCTTTAGACCGCCAGTGAGTTACATTATTCTAAGGGGGAATAATCACAACCAGGGAGAATATAAAATTTACGATCCTCGCAAGCAGTAGCATGTGATGATCATTCGACAAATCACATCATAAAGACTATCTTATATACTTTTATGGAAATGATCAAAGTTAATTTATATTTCTGCTTCAATTTAATGTTGAAATTGGCTGATTTTATGTCAGAAACTAAGATTATTTGATTTGAGCTATAGCATCTCCTACATTTTGCATGTGAAAATCTTTGCAGTAACCATTGCCTTATCACAATACTATTGTGTACAAATTTACTAACACAGTTTCCATGCCATAGCAGCTCGTAATCTCGTAATATACTAAGGGACCTTTTTTCAGAAACAAACTTTGTTTCCAATTCCAGTACCGAATGTGTGTAGATACCCTTGCATCCACACAGTTTGCACAAGTTTGTAATCAGTTCGATGTAAAAAGCCTCCTATTCGCTTGGTTGAATACAGATACGATGAAAATCAGAATTCATATTTTCACTATGGTAGTGGTATTTTTTTTTGTAATGATTTTCTAACCATGTCCTCAGTTGTGTGCTGTTTTCAATTAGAAAGGTGTACTTTTGTAATCAATATTGTTCCGAATTGGATTTATAAGTTCCAATATAGGCCGTACTCTTATATTTACATAATCATATCTATCATATAAAGTGTCACTGTCGATTCCTATTTCCCTACCCTGCAAAGCATCTATGCAATGATGGACATTGATAGTAAAAATGATTTTAAGGATCAATATGTTTCGAAATTTCACGTTTAATACACTTATTTGAATAATCTGTGCACAAAATGTCGAAGTTAATTAGATGATTATTAAACATTTTAAGCAACTTAAGAGATTTGTTGCGACTGTATAATTTTATTCTAATCGTTATTTGGATATTAAGTTCAAATGTATTCAAGACATTGTCACATGATTGTTTTTTTTTTTTGTAATCTTTGTATAGGTATGGATGTGCGTATTATGGAAATGACAGGTAGAAACAGTTTGTCTCTTTAGATGAATCATTTGCTTTTCACCCAAGGAACACCCATCCGAGATTCAAACTTTGGACTACAAGATCTAGTGCTCGATACTATAACAATTCTTTAAAAATTCAAATTTTCGCACAATAACATGCATAATAATGCAAATTTTATGTTTACTTACATAAGTATGAATGAATTGTTACCCGCTACGACAACAACAACAACAACAACAACAACAACAAAAGATTCTAAAGTCGATGACGGCTGAGCGGAGAAAATCGAGTTTGAAGTCACATCATCAAAATTGGTCAAAACAATCAGATTTTTGTTTTGGGCATAATTTTGTAGTCTGTTTTGTCTATCATCTGCCGAAAATTTGAACATAAATGATCAAAGAAAAAGGAAGAAATCATCGTTTTTCTGGACCATACTTTTTCTACTTTCAAAGTAACAGAAACGTGTCCGAAGATGTACATTTAGCACTGCAGCTAGACTCCGCCCCTAGGAACGAAGGAGTGATCGTATTGGTCAGTGCGTGGCATCCTGGTTACTGATTGGTCGTGCGTGCAACGCTGGCGCTAAACTTGAATGAAAATCGCGGAGGTCGCTAGGAGCATGTCTTCTATTGTCAAGCAGTGAAAACTGTCTTGCCTCCCCTTGATCATGATAGCCTCGGAAGGAACAAACTTTGGAGGCGTTTTTCTCGAAACTCTTATTTCCTAAACCACTTGACATGCGGTAGTAAAATCATCGATGTCTTCTCAACCTCGCACTTTTATGAGTTGTACTATAGGCCTATTTGAAATTAAAGTAGAAGAGTACGGGAATAATGAAATGGCATCTTCAGAAAATTATCTTCCCCCTACTTTCGGATCCTTTTGTTGTAGCGGGTCACAATGTTTGAAGGAATTGTTTCCACATACTCTGTTGAATATTTCTACCACACACACAAAAAAGTATTTCTGATGGATGCATTCTTTTTTTTGTATATGTATCTTTGCATAAACTATGCAACTTAAGGCTGATTTTCATGGATACAGAGTGTCTCTTTAGATATTTGTTTTTTTCATTTGCCAGAGGGAACATCGGTGCCAAGTAGAACATTTGTGCTAACAGATGCAGCGTTAGCCCTCTAAGAAGTCTTTTAAGTACATACAGTTTAACAACAGAATTATTTATAGCCCATAGAAATTATTAGTTTTGAGCAGATTTTTTTTTACAAGTGAAGGATGGAGTGATGGTGATTGGGTGTTAACTTTTTACTCTTATTTTCGTCTATAAATTGACACTTATTCCAGTTTCACCTCATTTGCATAACAATAGAAATGTTGAGATATAACACCCAATCAGCATCACTTCATCATTTACTTGTAAAAAAATCTGCTCAAAACTAATAATTTCCCAGGTGTATAGATAATTTTGTTGTAAACTATGAAGAGTTTGTTTGCAAAAACCGATAAGTCCATATTTGCCAAATGGAGATATTTGCGATTAAAGGTCAAGAAAAATAAAGAGAATAATAATGAAATTTTTGCTTCTTTTGACCATAACTTAAAAAAAATACCTTTATATGTAGTGACCAATATAATTATCATTTAAAAGGTATTATTTGGTACTTTATGACAGAGACCGTACTTCAAAATGTTCAAGTATGGACTTATCGGTTTTTGCGAATAAACTCTTCATATATATATATATATATATAATCGTGCATCACAAAATCAACAAAAAGACGCACGCGCTGATTTTGTGCGAAAACTAAAAAAAGGTAAAACGGATCAACCTGGTCAATATTAAGTTTGCCTTGTTTCCAGAAAAAAAAAAAAACAATTTTCTTCATTATAGTGAAGTAAGGGATGATAAAACAAACGGGAAATTGTGTTGTAGGTTTTCTAGAGCATATTTCTTTTGGTAGAATACTGTGATACGAAATGTCTTTTCCAACTGTAATAACTTTTAAAATGTTAATACTACTGCTTTGAAATTTGGCATTAGTTGCTATTACGTCTTACAGCGCAGCTCATAGTCAGATTAAGCGCTTGAATAGACCCTGTACTTCACATCCTCTTATCTAATTATACCGTTTTCCAGAGTGTGTGCTTTCTTTTTTATATATGACATATTAGTAAGGAATGTCCATTTGAATTGAGTTATACATCATTTAAAAGATCAAAGTCTACTCTTTCTGAATATGCATTGAAATAAAAGCCATGTCTGGCGATTTTTGTGTTTGTTTTGTAATGCAGGTCGTAGACGCACATCACACATATATTTTTCACATTAGGGTACACTGTACTTTGGAAACTGCTTTCATCTACATGAGAAGAGTTTTCCCATTCTCTTACCTCTCTAAAACGTTAACTGTGGACATTTGGAAAACCGATGTCAGCGGGGAGGGGGAATTTAAGCTAATTATTACACGCAAGCTTGTCATATCATTAAGTGACAACATAAGTCCAAAAGGTAGAGATCATCGTTATTTTGTATTTATTAAATTCTTTCAGTTCAAGTTTCTACCATTAGGTACACATTTGAAAAATCACTACATTAACTACATTGGCTCTTTTTATCCAAAATAAATCTACACAGGCGTAAAGAAACAAAGATATCACAGGGTACTTGGAAGCATGTATATGAAATCTGCTGCGGTCTTTTATATCAAACGTTGCTCCATGCTTATATTTAATATAGAGAAGAATGTAGTCACAAAGACGAAATACATAAGGCCTACTTTTCAATACATGCACTGCACACGCTTGTCAGAATCTGTCTGACATTGTATGAATCTTCATAGTCTTCCGTCTTAAATCTCTTAAGTTACCTTACCTTCATGTAAGTACTTACGTGATCAATTCAGACGAGAGTACAACGTTCTGTATTTCATGATGCATAATGACATTCCCCTAAACAGGACGTGTAACTCGTATAATCCTTCCTTCTCTATTCTTCCATAATATTTTAGCCCTCTATGGACTATTTCATTATCTTCATGTCAACATAGTAAACTCAAAATATTCATCCATAATCTTTTCTTTTTCTCAACATGTCTCTCATTAACATCTATACAATCAAATGTTGGAGTGACTGCCATGTTAATCTGAACTTCTTGAGATTACCCGATACAGAATAAATATACCTGTCATCTGTAGTATATTCAATCATTTTTTTCTTCATAAAGTTAAACCTAGGGACGTTGTTTTTAAAATTTTGTACAAACAGTCGTTGCTTAATCACAATCTCAACACAATTTAGAGCGTCGATTCTCTTTTCTTAAAAAGAAATAATATATTCCACACTAATCTTTATCTGTGCTCTTGAACCTACATTTACCAATTTTCAGTTTCGTTCTAGATTGACTTACTAGTTTCACATTCTTAAAAGAAATTTACGACTTGCAACTTTTGTCTACAAAACGAACATTTATCACCACTGACTTTTTTTTCATCTTCTACAGTTGCTTATTTAAAAACAAAATCTCATTAACTATTTTATACAGAACACTCCACCAAATGCACGAAATAATAATGAGATTTCAGGGGGACTTTGCAAATGCCGTTCCCATTTAGAATATATAAATTGTAAACATTTTGTTTTTCCATGAAGAACTTTGCCCACTATGCACATCCGTTTAATTCTTACAGTAGTATTTTCATATGTGACGGCAAAAATGAATCTAAAATATCTTGTTAACATCTTTGACTATAACCACCATATCGACAATTAATTACTTGAATTACCGAAAAACATGATAGGTAATTAAGTTTCAAAACGAAATTCTTCATGGGTCAAGAAATTTCCAAAGTTATAAACCATCTCGTGAATATACCTGATACCTTTTTGATGCCAAGATTTGAAAAATACAGTTTTCTGCCCGATTTGAATAGAACTGTTTTTCCACAATAGAGAAATCAGATCTCTCTGCATGGCATAATAGGGACATGGTATAAAATGCATCCTTCCAAAATGTTTTTTTTTGTTTTGTTCAGTACCTCACTAATGTAAATGAGTTAGAGACTTAATTGTATATCCGACTGTGCTTCAGGTCACATCACGAAATTGTAATGCCTTCCAGTGGAGTTATGCTTTTATGCGAACTTTTGATTTTATAACAACTTGTAATCAACCACTCTACCGATATGACTAGAACCCTGTAACGTACACTCAGAAAATGATAGATTTTTTTTTTTGCTATTCTTAACATAATACGTACGTACTCACATCTTTTACAAGAAAAGTTAACTCATCCTGTAGTTTCCTTGGCTTTGTTTGAAAAGTAAAACAGTTCTGCTAGGCCTGTACGTCCAAGGAGCTTCAAACACAGTTTGAGGCTCCTTGGTACGACTGTAAAACAGCGCTAAAAAAATGTACACGTAGGTAAACCCTATGTCAAAGATAGTGTGGAATAAAGCTGTCTGGTAACCAGACATTCGTTGGGTAACGACGAAATGCAAAATATCAACCAAAAAAGGTTCACATCTCAGAAATTAATCAATTAAAGTCAGGCTGACTCTGACTCGGGGATAATTCGGCCTTGCATTGACGGCAGGGCTGGTTTTACAGTGCTGTACTGTGGGAGCGCTTCCGTTCTGGCTCGTTGCAATGGGCCGAGTTGATACAACTCGGGCATCAAAGAACAACTTTGGAACGTGTTCAAAATGAACGTGCGCCTATAAACAAAGATAGTAGCGTAAAGCGTCTAAGGTACAGAATATAGACCCATTCTCTAATAGGGGGTTGACACGTACAGCAATTAGCGGGATACAAATCTCGAGATTTGCATGGCGATCGGTATCTCGAGTTGTTGTTGTTGTTGTTGTTGTTTGTTTGTTTGTTTGTTTGTTTTTTTTTGCACATGTGCGCTTATTCCTCAATTAGCGGGCTAAATTACCCCGCGTCGGTTACGTGGTTTAGAATCTCGAGTTTTTATATGCCATTATGCAATGCGCACATCACAATAGCGAATCCTCTGCGAAGCGGTCCTTAACCTCTTTGGCGCACCGCAACAACAGCGGGCAAACCACATCACCTACGCGCACAAAAAAAAAAAAAACACAAAACAAAATAAAACAAACAAAACACAACACACGAAAAAAAAGAAACAATGGACAAAGAGAAGCGCATGCAGTGAAGCGCGCTTTGTGACCCATGTTGCAGGTTTTGCTGTTATCTCGGTCGGCAATTAGCAGGATAATTCTGTACGTGGGAACGGTTGCAAAAAACTAAACAAAACAAAAAACCTCGAGATTTCGAGCGTGATCGCTTTCCCGCAATTTCGAGCGTGTGAACGGTTGCAAAAAATCTCGAGATATGGAGCGCGATCGTCATCCCGCTATTTTGTACGTGTGAACCCGGCTTTTGTCTAACTTCGCGTAGTTAGGTCAACCCATTCACACTACAAATTGCCCTTTCACATTGCCAGTCCAACATCGCAATTTTACCGCCGATGCAAATCTCACTATATTAACTGTAACGTAGGTATACCGACATTTTTTATTGATCTAAAAATAATCCAAAAGAGGTCATTATCCCAGCAAATCGTGTCAGCCAGGTATAAAGTTGCTTGGTAGCTTCTTTCAAAATGTTGTAAGCACACTTGAAATGGTGCAAGATGGGTTCTCAAATCCTTACCGGAACTATGTTTTCTCTTTAAGCTATAAAGATTACGAATTTACAAAAAAAATCTCTTTACAATTTGGATAAAAGTTCATTACAATGTGAACAAAGGCTTTTGTTCCTAGTTCAAGAGCTTATTCAGTTTGATATTTCTGAAATGTATTCGATAACAATTTGGCTTTATATTTTTCGCTCTGTATTGACGAGCTTGGTTCCAAAAGGCGCTAAATCGATCATTTCTTCAAGCAAGCTCCTCATATGTGTAACTGATTCATTTCGTGTTATGTTCGCCGAAAAAAAGAAAGAAGGAATGAAATAAAATGAAATGAAAAAAAGAAATGAATTTGCGAAAGAGTTTCGTTATTACCTGTTAAACATTTCGAAAACTTATT
This sequence comes from Diadema antillarum, assembly GCF_040938485.1. Taxonomy (NCBI): domain Eukaryota; kingdom Metazoa; phylum Echinodermata; class Echinoidea; order Diadematoida; family Diadematidae; genus Diadema; species Diadema antillarum. The sequence continues at coordinate 440,851 of NW_027271443.1, forward strand.
AAGAGGAAACCAGTCACAAATAGATAAAGTCCAAAAGAAAAACAAAATCCCTGCAGAACTTTCCAAAAAGAACGAAACTCTGAACAAAACAAAGACAAGAAAAATAGAATATATGGCATTTTGAAATTTCCCAGTCTTGTTGCGGAAAACATTTCTTTACCAGTCCTTATGAATATTCAAATAAACAAGTGGATGACTTCATGCCGAACAATATTTCGTGTTCGGTATTAAAGAAATTTTGGAAACAAATGTCATATGTGAAAAAGAGATTCCATTACCCAAATAGATAAGACATAACATTGTTTCTGGTTTTTTTTTTGGATGGTTTTAAGGCAAGATTGCTATTATACAGTTGATCTATAGGATTTGTGTCATTCCTTTATGTGACCCTGCACCACAAAACCAACAAAAATTCACCTCACATGGATTTTAAGTAAAGGGTAGATTTTGAAAGAGCAGACTCTATGCTTTAAAATGATGTATAACAAAATTAAAATAAATTCTCCTAACCTATTCAAATATGGGAAAGACAACAGACACTCTGGTATCAGTTTGAACTGAGGAAAGAAGCTCCGAAGTACAGGGTTCATTCAAGCGACAAGCCCTGCTACTTGTGCTCAGAATGGGACAAAACAAAGAAAAACATGACGTTAACCACTGTAACAACAACAATGAAGGGATTATCAGATTGAGTAGAAATTGAACATGCTTTCCAAACACATTCTGTCCATGATAAATGTCAACTTTCAAAAAACAGTAGCATCATCCTTCAAAAGTTATTAGAGCTAAAAGTGATGAATGTGCAAAGGACTTTAAAGAAATGAAAAGGGGCCTCTAAGAAAAACCTGATCACTCTACTTTACAAAATAGGGGTTGTAGAATAAATACAGAAAACCCACTTTCCCATTAGAATTATAAACCCGAATTCAAGAATAATGTAGAAAAAGAATCGCTATTTCAGAAAATATGGAATACTCAAAATTGACTCGGGTGACTCGATTCATCCTTCTTGAGTCCTCACATAAAATCAAGGGGAGCGACTTTTTGTTTGTTTTGTGATGCACGGTCACATATATGAAATGAATAATGTACTAGTGAGGGCTTAACATCATCAAAATGCTGATTAGAACATTCATAACGACTGGTGAAGGATTTTTTTTTTTGCAAAATTTTGAAATTTAGGGATGTCAATACTTCTTCACTTCTTGCCCGATTTTGATGTATTTTACACTGTTCTGCATGTTTTCTTTCCTTGTCTGATAAAACGTATACAATTTTGCAGTGGATATTTACTTTAAGTAAAGCTAGTATCTTTGCTAGCGCAAGGATATCATTCTATGACAATAATCAACGAATTCGACATCCTTGCTTTTTACGTAAGACATGGATTAGCAACATATACCTTCTTGTTGTATAACAGAAATTTTAGTCATATCTTTCAGTAATAATTTTTATCACTGCGTTCCCATTCACAAATTCAACGGTATTTCAGAAGGCAGCGCTACACTCTTGTGACCTTGACAACTCTCTCAGTTTAGATGCGAGTATTTGCCCAAATTCAAATTTGGTCAATTTCTTTTTTAAAATAAATTTCATCCTTTCCCCCTATAAGATAAGCCTCTTTGGTTTAACTGTTTTCATCATCGTTCAATTTGGTCACATGCGCAGAGGGATCCCTCCCCTCCCCCCCCCAAAAAAAAAAAAAAAAAAAACACATACAAAAAAAATCACTCTGAGGTATTTTAACCCCTTCCGTACGGGAACATGGTGGCCTGCATAGCATTCTGAATTTACGGGTATTCAAGAATCCAGTACGGAATGGGTTAAGGGGAATTTGTTCCAAAGGGAATTTTTTATTCTCGTAAGGTTTTGAAAATGTATTTCAAAGCATTGTTATTGATCAGGGGCTTCAGGAGTACTCAGAGTAGGGTACAGATGGCAAAGTGTGTATAGATTGGGAACTGTACAAGCAATACAACTTAGGGGAGATGAGCAGCTAGGAATGCCCCCCCCAAAAAAAAATGATAATAATAAAAAAAAATATTGGTGTATAGGGTGTGCAAATAATAATAATTGATATGATTTATATAGCGCCAAATCCACTCAGCAGAGTGCTCTAGGCGCGGAAGGAAGAGAAAGTGAAGGAAATAAAAGACACAAAAATATCAAATACATGTAATGAGTAATCAAATTGAGGATTTAAACAAGTGAGAAAAAGAAAGCGGGTTATGGGGGAATTTATGTATATCTACTTTTTTTTTCTATAAAAAGAACTGTTTTTCTCATTGGCATACGTGATTTTGGTACTATTGTCAATTCCATTCTGCATTGAGCACATATATTTATGCATGTTTTGTGAAAAAATTGTAATATGAGAATTTTTGTCTTAATATGTTCATGCTCTTTGTCAAAATTCTCACAAACTTTTCATTTATTCCGCATATCCCTATATGTATGGAAATAGCATACGTATATCGCTTTCGTTTACATTGTATACCCGTGCATATGAAGAAAGAATACTCCCATGAAATCTTTTTTTATATTCTATTCAGGTGAAAAAAGAGACATTGATACTCCCATGAAACTTTAAGGATATAACTTGAGAATGCACTTAAACACCTATTGATGATGCAATCAGGAACATAATTACATAAATTGTCCTCGCGTATGCACTTACGAAGGTAGTAATAAACACAGTTAAAACATTTGAAATGACCACGTTTTGAAAGAGAGGTTTCAGTTTATGAAACTTGTCTAATGAAATGCAAATAAGACAAAATGAGCAACTATATATATGTGACCGTGCACCACAAAACGAACAAAAAGTCGCACGCACTGATTTTGTGTGAGGACTAATAGGTGAAAAGGGTCAATTTGGTCCATCTTGGCTTTTATATATTTTCTGAAGGAACAAGTCTTTTTCTACATTAATGTCAAAATTTGGGATCATAAAATGAACAGCAAGTGTGTTTTTTAGCAATTAATCTTGAACACTTTTTTAGAATAGTGTGATTGGGTGTGTCTTTAGAGTCCCCCTTTCATTTCTAAAAAAAAAAAACTGTACACACTCTTCACTTTCAACTCTAATAACTTTAGAAAGGATAATACTACTGCTTTGAAAGTTGGTATTTATAATGGACAGAATGTGTTAATAGAAGATGCTTAATTTCAGCATAATCTGATAATCCCTTAATTGTGGTTAGACTGGTGGTTTTCAACTTATTTTTTGTCCCATTCATTGCACAGGTAGCACGGCTTGGTGAAGATTAAACGCTTGAATACACCATGTGCTTCAGAGCCTCATTTCTCAGTTCACACTTTTCTGAAGTGTGTGCTTTCTATCCAATATTTAGATAGGTTAGGAGAGTCCATTTGATTTAAATTCGTGTATATATCATTTTAAAGCTTGAACACTGCTCTTTCACAATATGTTTCTTAACTAAAAATCCATGTCTTGCGACTTTATGTTTGTTTTGTGGTGCAGGGTCTATATATATATATATATATATATATATATATATATATATATATATTTATTTATTAGTATTTCGTCTACTGTATTGTTGGTGCTTTTAAAGTGACTATTTCAAAAATGTTTTTTTATATTTTGTTTCCAAATTCGAAAGTTTATAATACACATATCAAAAACAATAATTGAGTGATCCGAAGATAAACGTGTTTAATCAACGATGCTTAGATATTCACAGTCACAATAATTTAATATGTGGGGATCCTTTAAACAAAGGAAACGAGACTTAGAAATATGAAAAAAGAGCTCAAGAAATCATCAATGTCATGCAGTCTAAAAAAATACATTACTTGATGATCTTTAAAGCACGGTAAATGACATCAGAATAAGACTTATACAGACTTCTATGGTAAACGCTTTTTATTTCTGTACGGTACAACAAGTACTTAACTACCCAGTCTTAACAATGCAGAAAGTTGAGCACTTTATTGTGTTATAAAAATTCAATATGAAGAAGAGAGTAAGTACGTTACAGTAGTACAAGAAGTATATCTATATTTAATATCGTGCTTCAATTTTAATCACATAATATGTCGTCGAAATGATATCACTTCTGTTACAATCTATATATCTCTCACTTGTCGATAAGCGAGTATTCATTCAACGTTAGGGTTTAAATCAATACACCGTATACACAAGTGCCATACACAACAAAGAGACTCGCAAAATGTAAGCATATAGAGGCTAGTTTGAAATGCCTGCGCCTTACTTCGGCTTGCATAATGACGCTTTTAAAAAACCGTTGAAGATAAACTCACACACACACACACACACACACACACACTCTCTCTCTCTCATTCTCTCTCTCTCTTTCTGTCACACAGACACAAAAAGCATGCACATAATGGTGGGGACTCACAGGATTGAATCTAGCTAGTAATCGATTCACTTTAAGTATACTTTACGATCCTTCGTCCAACTTTACTCCAACGTGTGTAAGCAGTGCGTCTATCTTCTTCTCCATCCGATCAAATCGATCCTTTAAACTCTTCTGTTCGTGCGATAGCTGTGCGTCTCTGTCGGCCTGCTTTATCAACTCTTCCGCCTGCTTTGCCAGTTCGTCAGCCAGCTTTGTCAGGTCGTTGGACTGCTTTGTCAGTTCTTTGGACTGCTTTGCCAGTTCGTTGTTCATAGTACCACCAATGGCTTCAATCTTGTTATCGATCTGCTTCAGACGATATTTCATGTCTGGGAGGAGCTGATCGGTAATACTCGTGTTGTGCATAAAGTCGCCCTGAAAAAAAGTAGGGACAACGATTTAAGAAGTCACACAATTATAATGTATCACTGATTCGTACACCACCATCCGGTGCCTTCATTAATAAAACATGAATTAACTCCAACTCCTGGTAAACCTTGATTATTTTGTTGTTTAAATGACAAAATAGGAGATATTGTATGAAAATGTAATATAATTTGTAAATAACGTGTTTTTGGATAAATGCGTGTTTGTATTGTTTAATGTTTTTATTGTCAATCGGCAAAATGTCTGAAGGCAAATAAACTTTTTCCCCTTGTCAAATGTGACCGTGCATCACAAAATGAACAAAAAGTCGCACCCTTAATTTTACGTGAGGACTCGAAAAGAGTAAAATGGTTTAAATGAGTTAATATCAGGTTTTTCATATTTTTCTGAAAGAACCATCTCATTTACATTGTCAGCAGTTTAATATTTCCTGGTTAGCATGCCTGTACAGTGACGGGGCATTAAACTGCACATTACCTGAATATGAGACCATTCTGAAGCAAATAATTTTCACACAACAATAGATATATAATGTACTCTTAAATGAATCCCACAAAGATTGGAACAATCAGCCCCCATCATTCCCACTGATTCCCACTGATCAGTTACTAGCCATCCCCTTTAATCATGAACAAAATGTGTTGATAGAGCGTGCATAATCCGCCTAAACTGATAATCTCTTAATTGTTGTTGCTCCAGTGGTTAACATCCTGTGTGTGTGTGTGTGTGTGTGTTTGTGTGTTTCATTTCCTCGGACAACTAGCACGGCTTGATAAAAAATAGACCCTGCACTTCAGAGCCTCTTTTATCGGTTTACACTTTTCCACAGTGTGTGCTTTCTTTCCATTATTTAGCAGAGTTCATTTCACTTGAGCAATCATCATTTTAAAGCTTAAAATCTGCTCCTTCAGGATCTGCCCTTAACTAAAAATCCATTCTGGGGAGTTTTTTTTTTTTTTTTTTTGGGGGGGGGGGGGTTGTGATGCAAGGTCACAAATGGAATGGGTTTTTTATATCTTTTATTGATTTCAACTATTTGCATACAAATATAAATTATTTCTAATTATGGTATGCAAATAACACACACAAGAAAAATAAAATTTGCGAGGAGAAATAAAGAAAAAGAGAAAAAGAGAAAAAAAAAGGCAGCAAAGTAGAGGTACGTTTGACCTTCAGCCCTCCATCAAGGGGAGAGGGAAAATGAAAAACCGGAAGATACGCGGTACATGCATAGTAAACATACCATCCTATGTACATAGATGTACATACATACAACTACAAAGGTTCCGAAGAACTTGCCCTCTTCTCCACATTCCTTTAAATGCCGAAAATCTAGGGGGAAGAAAATCAACTACTGCTGTATAAATATACAACTGGGTACTCTGTACGCGGAAATATTTATCAACATGTAGTTCCCAACACCTTGGCAGCGGATAACTCGGTCGGCTAAGGTGCAAACAGCAATATAACAGAAGTATTTGAAAGTTAACAGGATATATATACATAAAATATAACGAGGTAAATATACATGTTACAAGCGTGGTTTCATGATCTAAAAGGTACTAGTACACGATACAATATGCATATTAATTATGCACATAAAAATCAAACTTCCATTTTTTGAAATGGGTTGATAATTTGCCTCTCTCTTTCGCCAAATAATATTCTGTTTCTTTCAGATTTTTAATTTAAGATTTTACTGCCACATAATTAGGATTACCACCTTTAAATTTGCACACATAAATAAAACGAATGAATGAATGTTTTTAATTTTCTACATTGAGTTATTATTAATTCAATGTTCTCTCTTTGCCAAAGGGTGTGTTGGCGGGCTAAATCAACGAAATAAGACTTTAAAAAGCAATGGTATCATTAAACGCAACTCCACTCACTCGTGCTTTGTTTTTTATGCAAATCCTTGATGCCTGACGCAAGACATCCTTCTCACCAGTGAGGGAGCGGTACCATTTCTCCAACCACTTAAGGCGCGCTCTGTTCAGTTCTCTACCGGTGAGGGCACGGTACCACTCCTCCAACCACGACAAGCGAGCTCGATTCAGCTCGAAACGTTTGTCCTTGATCACAGCCATCCGCCAAATGTAGGACGGAAGGGCCTGCACTTCCATCACCGCTTCAACCTGTTGACGAATCCATAGAAGCTCTGCTTTCATACTGTCGGTTAACCCGTTATGCGCCATGGATGAAAACCCATGTGTACCACGTTATTCAGAGACAGCAACTTTTAATAGCCGTGCTTTGAGATAATTAGATTGAGTGGGGTAGCTTGGTGACAAATATCCTGATACATTAACACGGTGGAAAAAGTTTATTTTTTCCTCAAAAATGTGTATGAGAATGAAAATAAGGGGGTGCCCGAGAAATCCGCTTACAGAAATAATGAGAAAATACCCTTGATTTGCACATTTTAAATTGCACATACGTAGCGTAATGCCTGAATTCATAGACTAGTTCGGCAGGGATTATTCGCCTGATTTCTGAACACTAGCACACATAGCTGTAGTGCAATTCAAAAGGTTGCTAGTCTTAAAATTCAGACCTACATTACTACATGTGCATGTTGACAATGATGGACTATTTTACCCTGGTTTTCCTATGGCAACAAGTGCTGGCCTGTATTGCGGACCTGGGGGGGGGGGGGGGGGGGGGGGGGGGGGGGGGGGGTGTTGGAACATTCCGGTCTTCTAAAGTACCTTTGTATTAAATGATTTGATATCATTATTGGTAAAAGATTATAGTAGTATATAACCTCCGGTAGAGAAATGACAAAGCGTAACGTCACTCTGGCTCAGATAAATGTTGGGCAGTGACTAAACGAAGTGTAGGAGTACGTCACAGCTATTTTTTTCTTCCTTCCATGAAGGGCCTACGTCTAGTCTACCGGCAGGAGCTACATGTTGCATTGAAAAGTTTATGTTTTGGATATTGCCCCATATATTTCCAAACAAATTTAACCAGTTTCCTACAAGATTGTGTTAATCCCTTAAGTCTAGCACAGGGACCAGTCGGTTCCCGTAAGCAATTATTTATAGTCCACACTTCTGCTCTCTATGTGCTTCTTATTTCTTTTGGAGGTTGTTCAAATGTTAAAAAAAAGCATAAAAGTTTATTGCTTTCACAGTAGAGGTAAAATTCAGACATTTTTTTTACATCGTTATATTTGTAATTTCACTCATTCAGACTCAAAGTGGTTTGAATATTTTGGGTGTGATAGCTATAGACACATTATTCAAAAGTAAAAACAATGTGTGATTCATTGACATTTTCCAAGGGAGTGGGATGTAGTTGGCTTGTGAACAAAGTCTACGGGGGGAGTTTACAAAGGTGTTAGAAATAAAACAAAATTGGCTAAGAGTGGAATCTAAATCACTATAATATGACAAAACATTCCCAACCCAGAAAGCAGTTGATTCAAATGTTTATGATGCTTCATGTCAAAATACATTCCATCCAAAATGCATGTTATTGATAACTATCCCCCTTAACCCATTATGAAATGATTGTTACGTGTTATTGTCTTGTCAATTGAAGATTTTGTTACAGAATGAGAATTATCACAGTCAGGTACATCAAGAAGCAAAAAGTAAGGGGTGGGGGGGGGGGGGGGAATGAAGCTAGTTACCGGTATCTGCAGTTTTGATTTTCATCGTATTCATTTTCATTTCCTCAATTCCCGTAAGGTCGCCATGGATAGGAGCATTTGTGTAATGAAAATCTGCCAGGAACAAACACAAGAAAAACTTATTTGTATATAGATTGGAAAAACGCAATTCTTTCTCAAAGCATGACTACCTTAGTGTCTCAGAATAATGTGGCACACAGGGGGTTTCCATCATGGCAAATAAAGAGTTAAAGCACCCTATTTTTTGAGAAGGCATATCATGAAGTAGCTTTGGTGAAAAGTCATGCTTTTGCCAACCGTTTCACGATAATGTCACTAAGCTATCCCACTATTTAACTTTCAGATATTTTTTTAGGCCTTCAAATGTAGTGTTCAACGTTGTTGAAACAATGTCACACTCTGCTTTCAAGTAAATTGCAAGAAACATTTGTCATGATTTTCTTTCAAATGACCGATAGCTACGTCATTGCGGAAGCATGACCTTTGCTCACAAAACAGCGAGCCCCTTTTAGAATTAACTCTCAGATCTACCAGGGAATACCGTTAGATTATAAATATTACATAAAAAGCTACTTGGGACGCTTTCATCGAACGCTGTCATTTTGCGATTTATTGAGCGGTTTGGGCGGGGAAAATAGAAAAAAAATCACTAAAAGATAAATTGGAGATAATATGAATTATTTCACAACTTTTAAAAGTTTTATAATGTTTACACCACCATACGATTGACATGAAAAAAAAAGAAGTATATTCGTACATACACCCTTCTGCTCGCAAAACCTAACGAGTGTAGCCCCCATCAGTGTCCATCAGGTAAATGGGTTTACTGCAGATCATACACCAGAAAGGTCCCTTCTTCTATCTGTTTATTTCTCTCTATGAATTATCGTATATGTGACCCACTAAAAAAAAAAAAAAAAGGATCCCAAACTCGCTGGTGGCTTAGCCGAGAAAATCGAGTTTGAAATCACACCATCAAAATTGGTCAAAACAATCTGATTTCTGTTTTTGACATACATTTGTAGTGTAATGTTTTGTCTATCATCTGCCAAAATTTCGAGGCTAAATCATTAAAGGAAAGGCAAGAAATTAGCTTTTTCTTTTTTTATTCATGATTTTCCGACTTTATACATAACAAAAACGTGTCCGCAGATATGGATTTAGCGCCGCAGGTTGACCCCGTCCCTTGCAACGAGGGAGTGATCATCCTGATGAGTGTTTGGTCGTGCGTAGACCGCTGGCGATTAGCTTGAATGAACATCGCGGTGGTCGCTATGAGCGTGCCTTCTATTGTCAAGCAGTGAAAACTGTCTTGCCTCCCCTTGATCATGATAGCGTCGAAAGGAAAACTTTGAAGGCGTTTTTCTCGAAACTCTGATTTCCTCAACCACTTGACATGCGCTTATAAAATCATCAATATCTCCGTAATCGAGTACTTTTGTGGATTGTGTTATATATGAAATCAAAGTAGAAGGGTAAGGGGATAATGTCATGCCATTTTGGGAAAACTGCCATCCCTGACTTTCAGGTCTTTTTGTTGTAGCGGGTCAAATATGTGACAAAAAAAAAAGTAGCTACGGATACGATTGAACTAAAACTTAGAAAATGACTCAAAAAGAGCTCCTTTATCATATTGAAAAAAAGGAGGAAATTCTGACACATCTGAGGAATGGATAAAAAAAAATCGACCTCTTAGGAAATGCAAATGGTTAATTCCATAATAACAAAACCACACATTGTATCCAGATGCACTCTTTTACCATGTTTGGGTCACACAGCTGACTTGAATGTGACTCCGCACTCGGAAGTCCACGTTTGACATTCGCAATCCGGAAGTTCTCAGTGACCGATGAGCAACTAAGGAGAGAAAAGTGAGTATGTCTATACATACCTGCATTCCAAGACGATGTAGCCTGGCTTTCTCCTGAATCGCATGAATATCATCCACCGCCAGACCCACCTAAAAGACCATGCACATAATGTTATACATGACGTAATATCTTAAAGTAAGCAGTGATTACGTATGTGTTCATCAGGCATGTTTAATTTCAGTTTAATCTAATAATCTCTTCATTGTTGTTACTCTGGTGGTTTACTTCCTGATTTTTGTCCCATTCATCGCACAGCCATTACGGTTTGGTAAAGATTAAGCGCTTGAATAGACACTGTACTTCAGAGCCTCTTTTCTCAGTTTTCACTTTTCCTGAGTTTGTGCTTTCTTTCCGATAGTTAGATAGGTTAGGAGAGTCCATTTGAATTGAGTTACATATCATTTTAAAGCTTAAAGTCTGTTCTTTCAGAAAATGGTCTTAACTAAAAATTCATGTCTGGCGACTTTTTGTTTGTTTTGAGGTGCACGGTCACATATGTGGACTGAAAATAAGTGAAATGGGTCAACCTAGCCGAACTTGACTTTTTCATATTTTCTGAAAGAGCCGGTCTTCTTTTACATTATGTTAAAATTTGGTATCATAAAACGGGCAGGAAAGTGTGTTTTTTTTTAGCAGTTTATCTCGAACATTTTTGGTAGAATAGTGTGATTAGGTGTGTCTTTAGAGTCCCTTTTTCATTTCTGAAAAACCTTGGCCACACTCTTCACTTTCAACTCTAATAACTTTTGAAAGGATAATGCTACTGCTTTGAAAGTTGGCATTAATTATGGACAGAAAGTGTTAATGAGGCATGCTAAATTTTAGGTTAATCTGATAATCCCTTCATTGTTGTTACTCTGGTGGTTTACTTCCTGTTTTTTGTCCCATTCATCGCACAGCCAGCATGGTTTGGTAAAGATTAAGCGCTTGGATAGACACTGTACTTCAGAGCCTCTTTTCTCTGTTCACACTTTTCCTGAGTTTGTGCTTTCTTTCCAATATTTAGATAGGTTAGGAGAGTCCATTTGATTTGAATTATACATCATTTTAAAGCTTAAAGTCTGTTTTTTTAGGATCTGCCCCTAACAAAAAAATCCATGTCTGGCGACTTTTTGTTTCTTTTGTGATGCAGGGTCACATTTAGTGATCTGTACTACATGAGAGAAGAAGAAGAAGAGCATACTATTCTATAACGAATTCAAAGTTTATATCCTGAAAGGAGGTTGTTAAATGGCTATGTGTGCATACGCACTATTTTTTTCATGTATCTCCCAGAAAGTGAAAGCTTAATCCTCCTCTCCACCAATACATACTATATATGACCATGCATCACAAAACAAACAAAAAGTCGCACCCCTTGATTTTACGTGAGGACTCGAGAAAGGTGAAATGAGTGAACCGAGTCAATTTTGAGTTTCCATATTTTCTGAAACACTATTCTTCTTCGACATTATTCTTGAGTTTGGGATCATGAATTGTAAGGGAAAGTGGGTTTTCAGCAGTTTTTCTACAAACCCCTTTTTGGTCGAATATCGTTATCAGGGTTTTCGTAGAGACCCTTTCATTTCTTGCATATCCTTTGCACCCTCTTCACTTTCCACTCTAATAATTTTTGAAAGGATAGTGCTACTGCTTTGAAAGTTGTCATCTATTAAGGTCAGAATGTGGTAATAGTCAACGCTAAATTTGAGCTTTATCTTATAATCCCTTAATTGTTGGTGCTGCAGTGGTTAACATCATGTTTTTGTCCGGTCCTTGGCATAGGAAGCATGGCCTGGTAAGGATTAAGCACCTGAGTAAACCCTGTACTTCAGAGCCTCTTTTCTCAGCTCACACTTTCCAGAGTGCGTGCTTTCTTTCCAGTATTTGTATAGGTTAGGAGAATCCATTTGAATTGAGTTATACATCATTTTAAAGCTTAGAGACTGTTCTTTTACAATCTGCCCTTAAGTAAACTAAATATCCATGTATGGCGACTTTTTGTTGGTTTTGTGGTGCAGTGTCACATAATTTATCCCTTTGTATCAAGAACGTTCAATTTGAAAACTAGCACGATTATACTTGTACGGAAAATAAGCTGTAATCATACTCTTAGGACAGATCAGGACACCGTTTGATAAAAGTTGTCAGCTATGACAAGTTTTTAGTCTTAGATGATCTTAATAAAATCCTAAGTTCTGAATTGTTGAGAAGCTCTGGAATCTGACTTGCTATCATGGACCTGCATAGATCGATCTATAACGATTGGTCATTGTGTGGGACTGACAACTTTCATAAAATCCTGCTCAGATCCTCCAGAAATTATGGCTCTATATCGAGAGTCCCTCTCTTAGGTTAAATGAATATGATTTGCAGTGAAATCAACCCTTATTTTTTTCATGTTTATTGTCATGTGTTATATCGGTAATAAATGACACGCAGAAAGTTAATGAACACAGTGCAAGAGCATGGCGTTATAAACATATGGAAAATGATTACAACGGGGGTATTTCTCCAAGATGTAGTTATGGGGGGGGGGGGGGTGGGTAGTTGTCCCAGGGGAAAATTGCCCCAGGAGGGTACTTGTCCGGGATGGTTGCTCTACAGAGGGATAGACCTGGGTGGTAGTTACCCGGATGGTAGTTACCCGGAAGTAGTTGCCCAGGGGGTAAGTGCCCTGATACGAATAGTAGATATAGCCTAGGACCCTTGCAACTGTTCTATTACTGAAGACGTACACCTCATAGAACCCCCCCCCAAAAAAAAAAAAGAAGAAAAAGAAAAAGAAGAAAAAAGAAGAAATAACATTACTTTTGAAAAACAAACAAACAAACAAACAAACAGTGTACCTGTGTTCGAATTGTCATTGGACTAATGGTTACACGATAAGATTCCTTTTTCCTTGGATTGACTTTAGTTCTAAACTTACCAGAAGATTCATGATGAGGATTGACATGATAACGAGAAAGAGTGTGAAGATGACGTAAGTGATGCTCTGGTAGAAAACGGAAGTCATAAAGTAGTCTTCCTCGCCATCCATCAATGTGTTTTCTGTATTTAGGTAGTTCTGACTGTGGAAGATGTTCCCGAAATCCAGCTCGCCTATCATCATAACGAAGGTCTTGACGAAAGAATATTCGATCCGGTTGAATGGTTCCTATATCGTGGAAAAACAATTTATATATTTTTTTTTCTCTCTCTCTCTCTTCTGACCAGGGGAGTACGGACTCTGTTGGGAAGATAGATCGTAAACTGAAGAGAGGATTGTATATTTTTAATCATTATATTTTCTGGAGAGCTCATCTGTTTTCATTTATTTTTTTTTTTCTCCGGTCAGGTCGCTGTTTCAAATTCATGTTATTTATGAAGAGTCTTTTTTTGTTAGTTTGTTTGTATGATTTTCTTGGGACATTGATAATCGAAAGTCTTTAAAGTAATATTACACTAAACATAAATATTCACATTACTATATACCTTGTACACGATTCTAAGAAAATAAATGTGTAAATTGATTTCCATAACAAAATATGTCTTGCAATACCAGGGCCCTGTTTTATCAAGATAAAGTTAGCGTTGATTGTGAAATCAAGTTAGCGTTGATTGTGAAATCAAGTTAGCGTTGATTGTTAAATCAACGCTAACTTTATCCAACTTGAAGTCTGCTATAACTTTAAATCAACTGCAAGTTTCCATTTTACGAAGAGACTTAATAGTCGATTATAGTTATAGCTCATCACCATGACTTAATTATTGATTTAGTCAAAAGCTAAAAATACGGGACGAGGCTGGTTTCCGGTACTGTCTGCTTAAAAACAAAACAATACATTAAGCAAAACAAACAACAAAAACATGGTTGTTTGCCATGGCCACGGATTCGTAGTCTGCTAGTGCGACGCAGTATTGTTAGCGCTATACAGCCGCCGAATTAGAAGTACAGTGTATTAAGTTTGCAACAAAATCGCAAAATACGCCGTTTTGCGTTGTATTGAAAAAAAGTAGGTCGATAGATGTAAATCGAAAGTGTTCTTAAATTCGTAAATTCTACTTAAAAGTAGCCTAGATCTATGCGGCAAAATGCTTGAATCATGTGTTGCTTTTGGATGTAGAAAAAGGAGAAAAGAAGGGGAGTGGAGTTTCCTTTTACAAGTAACTAAAATGACATTTATAGTGTGTGTTAAACAGATTGATTCAAGACAAAAAAAAGAAAAAGAAAAGAAAAGAAAAGGTCTTGCAAACTTCGTCAGGGGGCACACTCCGCCCTCCCTCAGCCACTTTCGATCGGGGGGGGGGGGGGAGGGGGGGGGGGGGGGGAGGGGGGGGGGGGGGAGGGGGGGGGCATTTGCCCCCTTTCCAAAATAAGAAACTCCCCTTTCTAAGTTTAAAATGTGCTCTTTTCTAAGTGCCCCATTTGGCCCTTGAGCCCCCCCCCCCCAAAAAAAAAAAAAAAAAAAAAAAAAAAAAAATCGTTCCTCCACCCTTTACTATACCAGCAGTTAATTTTACTGTGGTGATAGTATGAGAAAAGCTAGAATACGTAATATATGCCTAGTGACAGGACAATAATGCTCCGGCATTGATATCTTTCTGAAAATAGAATTAGCATCATGGGTCTGATTAGGCTTTTAGTTCAAGGCAGGGTGAGGATAAGGATTAGGGTTATGTGTTATGATTTGGGTTAGGGTTTATGTAAGCTTCAACATTAGCATTTCGAGCTTGAACATATTGGAACCAATATGCCTACACGTACATATAAAAATGATTTATTTCATTTCCACCAAAAAAAAAAAATAATAGAAATACAATGAAACACTTGTATACGCAGATAGGACTATAGAATGCAGTCCCCTCATACAGACAAAAAATACAACTGCAAAAAAAAAAAAAATACAAAGATTGACGCAGCTTAGGAAAGTTTAATGTAATTGCGGTAATTTTTATATCACAAGGGGCACCCGGCTGTGTATAGAGACCAAGAGACTCTACCCTTTGTATTGCACAGACCACGGTCGTGTTGGTCGGCTTGAAAGTATTACCTCGTGGAGAATAAGGTAAAATTTTGTTTAATTTTCATTTTCTTTACACTGTAAAAACATCGGTGTTAGATTTAACACCACGGGTGTTAAATCTAACACCGATCAAACTTCAATAAAGGACCACACCCACAGGTGTTAAAAATGCACTGTGATGGTGTTGAAAAGTGTTCACCTGACACTTCGTGGTGTTAATTTGACACTGTACCTGGTGTTATTTTGACACTGTACTGGTGTTAATTCAAAAATGACACCACATGGTGTTGATTTGATATTTGTTGGTGTTAATATCAGTGGTTTAACACCCGTCCAGCTTCAATAAAAGACCACACCAGCTGGTGTTACTTTGGTGTAAATTTATTTTCACATTTTTTCAAAAATCTAGTATTTTAATGTAAAATTCTTGATCGTCTTGTTTAAATTAAAAATCAACAAGAAATGCAGTTACTAAGAAACTCTTCAAAAAACAGTTTAAAATTTGGAAATGACACCCGGAGGTGTTAATTTAACACCATAAATGAGCACCGAAAATTTAACACCAGCTCGGTGTTCACTATTTAACACCGGACTTTTTGCAGTGTACCACTCATAATAAGAGATTGCTAGCAACTTAAATTTTTGAGTTGTTTCCTTCTCTCATCTCCGACCCCCTCATCTTCTTGCTGAAAGCCAAGTAGGGCATACTAAAAATATATACTAGTATGTTAATACGTGTTTGAGCGCTTGTGTATACGTGTTTACGTGTCCACCACTACTGCGCTGTCCGGACGCGATGTTTGTTTTTGCCCGGACAAAGATGGCGCGCGGCCTCTTCAACTCGGCACACGAGCACTGCGTACGCGCCACACGCAGTCCGCGCTCTAGTATATTATTAGTATGTACATCTCTATGGTAGGATTTAACACTCACGTATTCATTGAAATGGATCTAAAAACGTGCAGTCCATTACTGACTGTCCAAGGTGAAGGTCGTGTAGGCCTACTACTATGCATTGTTTCAAGTCTTAATTCAGTGAAGTCCTGTTTGTTTACGTGTAGGATTATGGAAACTTGTGAGAGTGTGGTGACTACAGTAGCTTGTTTTTACCTCTTCGGCGCAGATCGGCTTTGTAAAGTATAGATCGCGAGTCTACATCATCAACATGTCGAAAATCTAGATGGACTTAGACGCTCTAATCAGCAGTACGCCACTACGTGTTACGGTAAGCATAGCCAGGTGCCCGCACCTCGTCAGGGGCCCGAATACCGTCACCCCGCTTAAAATCGTTTTGAGCGCACTGAACAAAAATGTATGCCGGGACTGTGTTCTGTATGCTTGAAACTTAGCAGGACTACCACAACCAAGCAAATTGTGGTGAAAACCGAACAGTTTTTCGCGAAAATCTGAAAATTTAATAGGGCTATAGGAATACGTGTTATATGTCACCCGCACGCATCTTTTACGTGTATGTCTATGGGAACATCACGGTCACCCGCACACGTGTTTTACGTGCTTTGTCTATTATATATACAAAGTGTATATCTATTATCTATTATATATGGGAGAGCGGGTGACGAGTTGCGGGCCCCTTCCTTAGCGCGCAACTTTTTCGCATCCTTCGCCTTTGACGACTATAGCTGCAAATTTTCAATATCGATCAGTGAACTTATGATTCCATTGGAATTTTCAGCATTTTTCCTGTATGTGAGTTGGATTTCAAAGAATTTCAGTGGCGAAATGTGATTCAATTATGGGCAAACATTAACTGTGACGAGGTGCGGGTCACCCAAGTATACAAACGACTCGCTGAACGTTATCTATAACCAGTTAGGCCTAACGTTAAGCTGGATCTCAAGTTACTGTCGTACTCAGTGCTATATAGAATTAAATTTTTAAACTCTTTATTTTCTGTATATGCCTACTAAACTCTTAAATTGATATCTATTGCCGAACTAGCTCTACGTAGGCCTACGCACGTCAGAAATCACTGGTTTCCTCGCATATGGGTTCTTTGGCAAGATATTATGCATTACACACAGACGCGGTTCCAGTTACAGTACCGTACTCGGTTACTTGCTTGCTGGCGATAGCTTGATTGGCGGGCGGGCGGCGGGCCGTGGTGCCGGGCGCGCAGGCTGGGATTGCGACTGCTGTCGAGGGTGTTTGCGTGCAGCGGTCGCGTGAGCAATGCGTGCCGATCGTGAATATCATGTAAGGAAAAGACCATAATTACATGAAAGAAACGCATCAAAATGTTAAAGAAAGGTGAGCAGTTAACACACAAACATTTGTGACACGACCCCAGCTAGACTAGGAAAGTGTGACAGTCATCTTTCTTCTGTAAATTTCCTTACAGTTGTGTCTACCTAGACTGTTTCTAGTTAAAGTTGATATTTATCACCTGTTAAGTTAATCATGGATTTGGAGCGGTTGAGAAAACCTATAATTGATTTTGGAGGAAGTTATATTTTTTTCCAACTGTGGGTGTCTTGATAAAACGGACATTAACTTAGCTTGGAAGTTAATCATAGATTAAGTGGATTTAGAGTTGATATGAGCGGTTAATCATATATTATCTTGACTTAACGTTAAATCTATCTTTTGATAAAACGGGGCCCAGATTTGCAAATTATTGTGAGATATAAAATATAAAACTTTGAATACGCACATGCATATGGGTAACTAACTCCCCTGTTTCAATTCTGAAAGCAATCATTTGAAATTGATGATATTCTTGGAGAGCTATAAATTCTTAGTATAACTTACAAGCACAATCTATTGACGTGCTTTACCATGTGACTTGACAATCATTGTCATGGTAACTTTACCTGATTCATAAGGAGGGTGTAAAAGGCAAGAGCGAAGGCAACGATGAACAGAATTAGCACCAGGACGAACTTCATGAAGGTACGGAAAATATCTGAAAAGGAATACATTTCCGGCTGCCATTAAGAATTTACAAACAACGTACAACAATAAAAAAAAAAATGACTGATAAGTTTTATTCATAGGTATTTTCCTTCTACTTCTTCATTTCTGATTGTTTGTCTTTTGAATCCCGTTTTTTAATGAAAAAAGAGAAAAAAGGAATTAGACAAAGTATATACTCCCAGATATTCCGCGTATATGATATAAACACGTATAATATACACGAAGAATAATAGCAAGGTATGTTTTGTAATTAAATATTGCATCTTAATTTGTTTGTGTGAACATGTGTTTTTGGGTCAATTTGTTTGTAATTATGTAACTGTACTTGTCGAGTATGTTTTAATTCTGTTAGATGTATTTACATATTTTTTAATAGCCTTTGTCTTTGCCATGTGCCTTCTGTTGAATTCAGGAGACAACCTGGGCCTTTCCTGTTGTATTTCTTATTGATATAATAAAGAATGTTGAACAACAACTAATACATATTCAACATTAGTTTGATATCTTTTTATGTAAGTTCTATACGTCCGTTTCAAAGGTACTCTTTAGCAAACTTTTTTTTAAACAATAATAAACTACAAGATAGAGTTTTCCATATAATTTTTGATAAATCATAAAATTTAATTGCACGTTGCAAATTACAGTGAACATAATTTGAAATATATATATATGTGACCGTGCACCTCAAAACGAACATAAAGTCGCACCCACTGATTTTGCTTGAGGACTGGAAATAAGTGAAACGGGTCAACCTAGCCGAACTTGACTTTTCCATATTTTCTGAAAGAGCGTGTCTTCTTTTACATACATGTGACCGGCGACATCGGTTTCAGGCAAAAGTCGGGCATTTTGAAAATTCGTTTTTTCACTGAATCACATTGCCCATTTCCTAAGCTTTGCATTGATATAAAACACTTGTATTCTTTGGCACCTTAAGTAGGCATGGAAAGCGAAATAAAATGCACTTTTTAAGTTGTTAGTCTGACAAAATTGCGAGAAAACGGGCTTTGAAGATTCACCTCTTTCTCAAAGACAATGTCCGAGCGGCGATGCGAGGTGAGAATCACCCATCCGTACGATGGTGCCAATCGATGTTAAGCTCCGCCTCTAGCAACCACATCGCCTTCTGATTGGCTCACTGAGAGAGTCAAATTTCCCGGGCACCCTTCCTTGGAGCTCAGCGTATGGAGCCGAAAAACAATGCGGTTCCCTGGGGTTTGTTTTTAACCAGTACGTCTTTCAAGATGGCGGATACGATAATTGCACGTATAGTGCACATGTGTATGGTACACGCATTACGCAATGGCATCCACACGCCATGACCATGTGCATGTAACAGGAGCGGGTGGCGAATCCACACATTTACAAATCGCGTTTATTGTGGTTGATTTGTCTTTATCATTGGCGACCCTTCGGAAGGCAGAAAAATGCCAGTGCTGGCAAGGGTCACGCTTCCTGTTTGTTTTGCTTTTACAAGCCATGCATACAGCTGTATGTTGCCTTGTTCGGTGGTGTTAATTATATTAAAACAAACAAACAAACACGACTCGTTAGTTTGGTGCGATCTTGATGTGTAGTATTTTGATACAACTGGTTACATGTGACCTCTCCTTTCCTCCCATCTACCTTCCCTTGAGTCAGTCTACTGTCATAATTTTTACTACATGTACATGTAGACTACTAGTATTTGTTTTTTCTTTTCACACGATTATGTCATGCTACATGATTTTTGTTTCAATTCCGTTGTTGAACATTGCGGTAGAATAGTTTGGATAGAAAGCCAAACGAAGAGCACACACTACAGAGCGAGCGTTTATAAACCACTGTAGCAAGAACAATGGAGCATGTAATCATGCACGTGTGGGCAAAGCATTCCCCAAACGCTGCAACTGGTGTCTAAGAAAGCCGAATTATGTAAATGTGTGCGATGCATCAGCCAATCGCATGCGAGACCCTGCGCCGTAGCAACGCTGGGGATATTGGCGCGGCGTTCGAAAGAAGGTCGAAACTGACGAGTGCGATCCAACATTGGGTGTTTAAAATTCCATTTTCGATAGGAAAAACGAAGTCTTATGCTTTGAAATTTAATGTAGATGTAGAAAACATATCAAAGATTAGTTTTCTGCAAAAAACCCAAATCGCCAAAAATAATGGTAAAGATCTTTGTACCCCGCCTAGGAGGAAATTTTCTCTTGCGACTTTTGCCTGAAACCGTTGTCGCGGGTCACAAATGCTAAAATTTGGTATCATAAAACGAGCAGGAAAGTGTGTTTTTATAGCAGTTTATGTCGAACATTTTTGGTAGAATAATGTAATTAGGTGTGTCTTTAGAATCCCTTTCTCATTTCTGAAAAAAACCTTGTCCACACTCTTCACTTTCAACTCTAATATCTTTTGAAAGGATAGTGCTACTGCTTTGAAAGTTGGTATTAATTATGGACAGAATGTAGTAATGAGGCATCTTTAATTTCAGTGTAATCTGATAATCCCGTCATTGTTGTTACTCTAGTGGTTTACTTCCTGCTTTTTGTCCCATTCATCGCACAGCCAGTACGGTTTGGTAAAGATTAAAGCGCTTGAATAGACATTGTACTTCAGAGCCTCTTTTCTCAGTTCACATTTTTCCTGAGTTTGTGCTTTCTTTCCAATATTTAGATAGCTTAGGAGAGTCCATTTGATTTGAGTTATACATAATTTTAAAGCTTAAAGTCTGTTCTTTGAGAATATGGTCTTAACTAAAAATTCATGTCTGGCGACTTTTTGTTTGTTTGAAGGTGCAGGGTCACATATATGCGTATATATAGTGCATGAGGCTGAATGCACTATAACAATATAAGCACCGACAAATTCTGAATTTGCCCCGAAGGCCAGTTATATTCAATGAGGCCGCGGGCCGAATTGAATATATTTGCCTGAAAGCAAATTCAGAATTTGAAGGTGCTTGGTACTTGTTATAGTGCAATAAGATGTCATGCACTATGTGTTATAAAAAATAGCATACATACCCAGGCAAGATAAATTAAAACACGTGTCTAGACAAGCAATAATACCAGTTTCTTTGAACCTATGTAGACAAAATCCTGAAGATACAAATTCAACAATAGAGTCTAGGGTCTACGTGGTTATATCTAACGATTTCTAGGCCCTACGATAGGTTAGGTCTAGGGGCCCTGGCCTAACGTTTTAGATCTTCGTCACTTACGAGCGACAGAGCTAACGTTAGTTAACACTTGACCCTACAATAGGTCTACCATGGATCTAACAGTAACACGTTAGACGCCCTAAGTTTACTTCCTGCACTGTGGGTCCAGGACCAGGACTAGATGATGTTTTGTAGGATAGCGTAGCGTGATCAAAGAGCGCTTAGCGTATACCGTACACACGCTACCCATTTCCACGGCGCACTTCCGCGTAGAATATACGAAGAAAGCGGCACATATCTTGGATTGACTTGCTCAATATCCGTCGGATTGATTCCTTTTTCAAAACAGTAGGAGTCCAAAATTCGTAGGGCGTATTTGATGGCATCCTTTGTGTTCTTATTGTCTAAGATACTGTTTATATAGATCTGTCTCTCTAAAAGTAGCGAACCTGTTCATTTCAGCTTCCATATTTAAATGTACCGCTGAAATTCTAGTTAAGTCCCACACAGATAAGTTGCTGGCATAGCCAGCGAGAATCGAGAATAACGATAATATCGAGCAAAGCATATCGCGGTTGTGGCGCAATCGCGTCGATGAGGTGCGGGATTCAGTACTCGATGATTAAAATGACGGAGCAAAAACCGATATCAAATCGATAATGGGTTATCGTCTGCAATCGTTATATTTTGCGTGCACTATAACTTTTGTCATGCACTGCCGGCCTGTATCATCAGCACGTATGCTGTTATATATATATATATATATATATATGACAGTGCATCTCAAAACGAACATAAAGTCGCACACACTGATTTTGTGTGAGAACTGAAAATAAGTGAAATGGGTCAACCTAGCCGAACTTGACTTTTTCATATTTTCTGAAAGAGCGGGTGTTGCGACACGGATTGTCGCCCCCTACACGGATTGTCGCCTGGCGACAATCCGTGACGCTTGTGCAGTTCCCAGTTTTTGACCTCGAAGGCGACAATCCGTGTTGGCAAAAAATTTGTTGCGACACGGATTGTCGCCCCGTCACGGATTGTCGCCCCGGGCTCGGGGTGGTTCCTCCGGTGTTAAGCTTTGGTGGGATGGGTATGACTGGTAAGTTATGCGTATGTGTGTGTGTGTGTGTGTGTGTATTGTGAGCTGCATGATATGTGATGTGTATGATTTGTTGTGTGTGTGTGTGTCTGTGTGTTTGTGTGTGTGTTTGAAGTATAATAATACAATATGTAGAAACTGTGCATGCGTGGTGGTTACATAGTGGTAGTGGTTTGTTTGTCTGTGTGTATACGTGTGCCTGTATGCTTACGTGTGTATGTGGAATATAGTGGCGCTACTGTGGCAATACAAACGCCTTCAGAGTGTATGAGCACGTGTTTAAGGAATTCACACCAGCGTTGATCTAAAAATGTGACCCGCTACAACAAAAGGATCCGAAAGTCGGGGGAGGACCATTTTCTGAAAATGACATGACGTTATGCCGTTACTCTTCTACTTTAATTTGACATATAGCACAAGTCATAAAAGTAATCGGTTGCGGAGATATCAATGATTTTATTAGCGCCTGTCAAGTGGTTAAGGAAATCAGAGTTTTGAGAAAAACGCCTTCAAAGTTTTCTTTCCGACGCTTTCACGATCAAGGGGAGGCGAGACAGTTTTCACGGCTTGACAATAGAAGGTATGCTCCTAGCGACGTCCGCGATGTTCATTCAAGCTTAGCGTCAGCGGTCTGCGCTTGACCAATCAGTAATCCGCATGCCATGCACTGACCAATAAGATCACTCCCTCGTTGCTAGGGGCGGAGTCTAGTTGCGGCGCTAAATCCAAATCTTCAGACACGTTTTCGTTATGTGTGAAGTCAAAAAATCATGGCCCAGAAAAATGCTAATTTCTTGCCTTTCGTTTGATCATTTAGCTTCCAAATTTCTGCAGATGATAGACAAAACATTAGACTACAAAATTATGCCAAAAACAGAAATCTGACTGTTTTGGCCAATTTTGATGATGTGACTTCAAACTCGATTTTCTCGGCTCAGCCGTCAGCGACTTTAGGATCCTTTTGTTGTAGCGGGTCATAAATAGTATGGGTGTGTCAACCAAATATCAGCGGTGAGGCGGGCTAGGCGAGAGAGAGACCGAGAGAAAATACATACGAGGGAGGTACCCTCCCCAAATGTTATTTGTCTTTGTTCATTTTTCCCTGCAGTCATTTTCTTCCATCAGTCTTATAAACTAGAACGTCCATACCACTATTCTTTGTCCCAGAATAGGTTTGGCATGCTTTATGCATGAGCGAATAATTTCCACACGCCGTAAAAAAATTGTCAATCGTTACTTGATTAATTAGCACAAACGAACTGCCATTGCACACTGCTAATACATACGTAATACAAACAAACACCAACAAACACTCAAACAAACCTCATAATGCAAAAAAAAAAAACAACTCAACACTTTTTTCCTTGATATTTATTGATTTCATTCAAATCATTCATAAATCGACCCATTCTGGGTGCAACATGAACAAAAAAGTTACAAATGGCAATTCGAAACAAAAGCAAATCCATGTGTCAATTTATACCACAATAATCTCACTTCAACATAGATAACTCGATTACAGACCAACCCTACTAATAATTTCTTCACGAGAAAGTTTTTGACATGTGTAGGGCCCTACCAAACCTATATTCCTTGAATATATTGGTTTGGATCATGTAACACCTTTTTACTTAAAAGGGCATATACATAAAAAAACACAAATATATTACACAAATCTAGAATGAAATCAGTCATAAAAAACCCCACCACCCCCTCCCCTCCCAAACCGAAACAAATCTAGGGCCTACATCAATCCTAAATATTAAATCCTACCAACATCCGTGATACCATTTATAACTATCCTTCTTCAAATCCAATCCCCAACCCACCAACCCCTGGTTAAACAAGCAAAAGTAGAAATTACGCGGTGCGTAATATATGTCCCCGCCGGAAGTAGCATTTTGTAGCAAAATGTACAATATAGGTCAAAAATCAAGGTCAAAGGTCAAAATTCTGTGTAGAAGTTTTGAAGCGCTCACCTAGTGCCATCACATAAAGCAAACGGAATCAAAATCGGGTAAGAAATGGCGAAGGAGTAGCATTTTGTAGCAAAATGTACAATATAGGTCAAAAATCAAGGTCAAAGGTCAAAATTCTGTGTAGAAGTTTTGAAGCCCTCACCTAGTGCCATCACATAAAGGAAACAGAATCGAAATCGGGTTAGAAATGGCGAAGGAGTAGCATTTTGTAGCAAAATGTACAAAACAGGTCAAAAATCAAGGTCAAAGGTCGAAGAAGTCAAAGGTCAAAATTCTGTGTAGAAGTTTTGAAGCCCTCACCTAGTGCCATCACATAAAGCAAACGGAATCGAAATCGGGTAAGAAATGGCGAAGGAGTAGCATTTTGTAGCAAAATGTACAATATAGGTCAAAAATCAAGGTCAAAGGTCAAAATTCTGTGTAGAAGTTTTGAAGCCCTCACCTAGTGCCATCACATAAAGGAAACAGAATCGAAATCGGGTTAGAAATGGCGAAGGAGTAGCATTTTGTAGCAAAATGTACAAAACAGGTCAAAAATCAAGGTCAAAGGTCGAAGAAGTCAAAGGTCAAAATTCTGTGTAGAAGTTTTGAAGCCCTCACCTAGTGCCATCACATAAAGCAAACGGAATCGAAATCGGGTAAGAAATGGCGAAGGAGTAGCATTTTGTAGCAAAATGTACAATACAGGTCAAAAACCGAGGTCAAAGGTCAAAGAAGTCAAAGGTCAAAATTCTGTGTAGAAGTTTTGAAGCCATCACCTAGTGCCATCACATAAAGCAAACGGAATCGAAATCGGGTTAGAAATGGCGAAGGAGTAGCATTTTGTAGCAAAATGTACAATATAGGTCAAAGGTCAAGGTCAAAGGTCACGACTGAAATTCTGTGTAGAAGTTTCAAAGCTCCCATGTAGTGCTATCATATAAAGCAAACAGAATCAAAATTGGCTCATAAATGACAGAGAAGTAGCAAATTGAAGATTTTGATCACACACGGACGCACACACGGACGGACACACGGACACACGGACGGACGGACGGACGGACACACGGACATACACACGTACGGAGCCCGTTTCATAGTCCCCTGCTCGAACTCGTTCGGCGGGGACAACAAAACCTAAATCATCCCACACCCACATTCACCGACCCAAATACATACATACATACACACACACACACACACGAAGGTTCGTTATTCCGAAGTTTCGTTTTTTCCGAGGCTTCATTTATCCGAAACACACAATTCCATTTACCTAGTGGTTCGTTGATCCAAAAATGAAATTCGGAATAACGAACCTTCGGAATAATGAGCCTTCGGACGAGTGAGCCTTCAGAATAACAAACTTTTGCAATAATGAAATGTAACCCCCTTCCCACATACCGACGCACACCCGAACCGATACCACATCCTTCCTGATGAAACGATTTCCCAATGTTGATAAATAAGACATAATGGACCGTATGCAGAAAAGCAGCGTCCGCCCGCACGCAAGCTCCACTCCGAATTCATATACAAATCTGCCAAACAAACTCATCAAATTCAAAGCTGCTGATACAATCAATATCAATGTTTATGCCAGCAACAGCTTACTATGTATCCCTCCCCACGCGCAGCTAAAAAACACATACGCAAAAAACTGACATAATAAACACATTCTTCACTCACACACACACACACACACACACACGCACACGCACAAACGGACACTAAATTATCATGTGCTCGCGCACATACACACTTCCTTGAAACCTCACCATGAGTTTTTACATGGCATGTTTGCATGGATGTAGCCATGTAAGTTATGTGTTAGTATTTCAATGATTATGTCCAGAACGATATTACCCAGCAAAATGTGCTTCGAGGGCGGGCGACAATCCTTGCCGCCAGCCCCCTACACGGATTGTCGCCAGGCGACAATCCGTGTAGGGGGCGACAATCCGTGCCGCCAACGCCCATCACGGATTGTCGCCCCGAGCAGGAGGCGACAATCCGTGTAGGGGCGACAATCCGTGTCGCAACAGCGGGTCTTCTTTTACATTATGCTTAAATTTGGTATTATGAAACGGACAGAAAAGTGTGTTTTTAAGCAGTTTATCTCGAACATTTTTGGTAAAATAGTGTGATTAGGTGTGTCTTTAAAATCCCTTTTTCATTTCTGAAAAACCTTGTCCACACTCGTCACTTTCAACTCTAATAACTTTTGAATGGATAGTGCTACTGCTTTGAAAGTTGGAATTTATTATGAACAGAATGTTTCAATGAGGCATGCCTAATTTCAGATTAATCTCATAATCCCTTCATTGTTATTACTCTGGTGGTTTACTCCCCTTTTTTTTGTCCCATTCATCGCACAGCCAGCGCGGTTTGGTAAAAATTAAGCGCTTGAATAGACACTGTACTTCAAAGCCTCTTTTCTCAGGTCACACTTTTCCTGAGTTTGTGCTTTCTTTCCAATATTTAGATAGGTTAGGAAAGTCCAATTGATTTGAGTTATACATCATTTTTAAGCTTAAAGTATGTTCTTTCAGAATATGGTCTTAACTAAAAATGCATGTCTGGCGACTTTTTGTTTGTTTTGAGGTGCAGGGTCACACACACACACACATATATATATATATATATATATATATATATATATATATATATGTGTGTGTGTGTGTGTGTGTGTGTGTTTAATGCATAAAATGCTGTGTTTATATAGGGCCTGCATACAAGTGGAAAGCTTATTTCGTCTTCGACCCTTCCATGTGAGACTAAATTGATCATAATGCATTTCTAACTGCGGAGTTACATGTGGAATGATGATGTGTAACTGTTGAGATTTCGCACCCAAAATGCCACATCGAAAACATTAGGACGACAACGCCAACGTGAATCGGTAATATATTTCAAACGTTATATTGCCATTGATACTTAAGTATTCCTTTCCCACCTATGAACATGATCACGTAGATTCCGAGTACAGAGAACCGCCGTATGAAAAGAATGAGGTTGATCCAAGCAAGGAACACAGCAACCGCCCCGCACTGCCACTGCCAGTCCTGCAACGTTAAGTTTGACAAGTAGAAACGGAATAAAAAAAAAGGACAGGTGTCTTTATGATAGAACTGTATCTTTATTTTTTTTTTTTTATTACGGAACTTTATTTTACTCAAGAGGAGACACAATCCCACAGCTCCATGGGTTGTATGGCCGAACAAAGTCGTAAAATTCAACATGTCTTTTATGCGTGGTTGTTTTCAATGCACGCTCGGGTGCCTTCAAAATGCGGTGTTTGACATAATACAGTTGCTTCCTCGGCCGTTCATGTTCATCTTAGACTTGGACATTTTTTTTTTTTTTATCTTAACAGTCTTCGACAAAAATACATTCCAATTAAATTTACATAAGCTCTTGAACACAAAACAATGTT
Source organism: Diadema antillarum (assembly GCF_040938485.1). Classification (NCBI taxonomy): domain Eukaryota; kingdom Metazoa; phylum Echinodermata; class Echinoidea; order Diadematoida; family Diadematidae; genus Diadema; species Diadema antillarum. The sequence continues at coordinate 468,691 of NW_027271443.1, forward strand.
AAAAGCCGAAACAATTTCATTATCAAATGACTTTCTAGGATATGCCATCACAGGCAGAGTTCGTGCGAAGGCTGACATGTTTTGAAGACAATTTATAACCCACGACAACTGAAAAATGTATAACGTGTATAACATTTGGGAAATGTTCATTGGTTTTCTGTGACTCTTATTACTCCCCACTCACGTTGATTAATCAGTCACCATGTTTTTATTTTAAAATATTAGATATATTAATTTATCTTTTAGTGATCGTGAATTCTGTAATCTCATTGGTCAATCAACCACGTAATATATCCCGTATTTCGTGGATATGACGTCATGATACTGTATTACACAACCAGCTGCGCGTGTACCAAAGACGCTTATAGGAAAGTGCGCGCTAATCCTGTACAAAACAAATGGACAGCTTGCGGTCCTCAAGCGTATTGCGCACATAACCTGAGACCACTAGACGCTTGATAAACAACAGCAACCTATATCTGGCTACTGCACTGCAGTATCTTATGGCGTGTACGTGTACGTATTTGTATGCGCGTATCGCATGCAGTAATCAGCTCGCGAGACGTAGGCCTCAACATGGTCATGGCTGACAGCTAGCCGACGATTTCAACATCATTCACGAGGGGAAATCAGCGAGAAAAAGGCTAGCACTTACACTAAAAGATAAAATCATTACCCCCTGCTTGTTCTTACGAAATACGGGAAATATCTACGGTCTGGTGCCATATTCCATTCGGCCTTCGGCCTCATGGAATATGGCACCAGACCGTAGATATTTGCCCGTATTTCGTGAACAAGCAGGGGATTACTAATAATACCATTGCTGTTTTACTCAAGGCATCAGATAAGAAGGGCCACATAGGAGTGGTAAAATCGTGGAACCAACAAAATGAAATTCGTCTCTTGGTTGAGTTCTTACACTTTTTAATTGAATACATTGGAAAATGTATTCTTTCACATACATAAATCAAATCTCATGTCAGCTGTTTGAGCCCTTTGAGAACTCATAGACACAAAAACAGCCCATAAAATAGATGTACCAATATCTTTAACACATTTGAAACACAAATTCACTGAGTTTGATACTCGTAATATAACGCAAGTCCAAATAACTAAATCGTGATTTTTTTTTTTCTTTGAATAGTTCTTTCTGGCGAAATCACCAACACTTTTTGTAAGTGCAATTAAAACAATAAAGATAATGAAAATGAATTGCCCCCCCCCCCCAAAAAAAAATACTAATACAGAACGTATTTTCAGCGAGAATCTACTGAGTGTAATCAATTAATTATACGAATGGTAGAACAAAAACAACCAAAGAGCGAAACAAAAACTATGGGTTAACTTGGATTAAAGTTATAACAATTCGTTCATTCATTCTTTCAAGCGTATGACACACTGTGTCTGGTTGATTGTTCTTGGTATAATAAGACCCTAATCCGTTTGTAAAGAAAGCCGTGTTATCTATGGATCTTTTAGTAATTTAATGAAAAAATAGATTTTTAAACTCATTAAATACACAATCAAATTTCATTTCAGGGTCATGTACGGGCATGGTGCATTTTAATTGTTGATAATAATGGTAATAATGATAATAATAATGATAATGATTTTGATGATGATAATGATAATAATAGTAATAATAACAATGATAATAATAATAATAATAATGATACAGGGTAATTATAATGTACCAATTCCACATAAGGTGCAGTAGGAAAAATGAATAATGGAATATACAAAAAAAAAAATCATTACACACACATGTACATGAAAATAAAATAAAAGATACTGATAACAAAAATTAATGTACAATTCTACCGGAAAGTGGTTACGAACAGATGAGTCTTATGGGCAACTTTAAAAGAGTCGACATTCGAAATGTAAGGGGTAGCTTGAGGCAACTGATTCCACAGGTAAGGTCCAGCATGTACAAATTATCTTTTTTTTTTGAAAAACAAAACAAAAACAAACAATCGAATGATCTTAAACATCTGGGAGGATTATTAATTGCCCAGAAATTAGCATCGCACTATGGCGCAGATCCATGTAGAAATGAAAAACGAACAATAACGATTAAAAAAACATTGTGAGCTTCAACAGGTATCCAATGCAATGATAATGTGAATATCTTCTGGTAATGTATCTTCTGGTAAGGGTTAAAATGCGGGCTGTCACATTTTGCAATTTTTGTAACCGTGAAAGTTGAGATTGTCGTAGCTGAAACAAAAGTGCATTACCACGGTCAAGTCCAGACGAAAGTAATGGCATGAACTTTATTGTTATTTATTGTTATTAGGTGATCCGAGAATCCTCTCGGATCACCTTCTGTATCTGTACTGATTCTTTGTTCTTCTTCTTCTTCTTCTTCTTCTTCTTTATTTCTCCGCAAAAGTTGTGTAGAGATTAGCTCAGAAAGTGCATTGCCTATGAATGTCAAACTTATACCATATATGTATCATGTCCCAAAGACGACAATCAAACTAAAATCAAAGTGATCAGTCGACCGTGACGTCACTATGACGTCATTATATGAAAACACATTCTCATTCAAATCTCATTAATGGAATGGAATTTCTCAATGAAATTTACGTCTCATATATTTCAAGTCAAGCGCATTCTACTCATATTCTCAAAATTCATATTTACGCTTAAGACGCGCGCGTACGCGCGCGTTGAAATATTAGTATGCTTTAATCGAGCTCAAATTTTTTTTGCACACGTTTCAGACCATTTCGAGCATTTTTTGAAAAATTGAAAAAAAAATTGGACGGACGCGTACGCGCGCGCACATATACGCATGCACAGCTCATATGCAATCGAAATTTCCCGTTTTTTCACTTGGGTCGGATGTCTGAAATGTCATGAAATATTTCTACCAAGTTTCAAGTCAATCCAACCCAATATGACGTCATACGGGCCCGTCAAAGTTGAAATTCCGCGCGCGCGTCAATGGCGATATACAGTGCAACAATGCCAAAAAACCGCCAATTTTAAATCCGATTTTACTCGTCAGGATGGACGGTGACCCCCCATTTTCTTTACATATTCTAAAAGCTGATGAGTTGTAAATGTCATTTCATGGGTCGGCGATACTGAAAAAATGATTAAAAGATATCAAATTTCTTAATAAAATAAAAAAGTTAATTTTCAAAATGACGTCATCAAATTTCAAGTTCACTCGTGTTTGTCTCACTTATCCTTTGCCGATTTTCACCCAGATTTCAGTATGTTGTAGCTTATTAAATGGTTTTTCATCAACGTAATAACAAAATTTTGATTGGATGATGGCATCACCTCATAAAAATGGATTGAAAGTTATCTTGTCAAATTTGACCAGTTTACGTGTTATCTCTATGGGAGTGCAGTTTTTCTGGAAATGAAAATTGACATTACTATCTTTATCGAGCACTAGCTCACTTATGCTTCGGTGAATTTCTCCCAGATTTCAATATGTTGTAGCTGAGACTTTGGGCTATTGTAAATGTGTCCTTCATTTTTTCATACCATGTCAGCATCACGTCGAAAAAGATATCAAATTTCTTAATAAAATAAAAAAAGTTAATTTTCAAAATGACGTCATCAAATTTCAAGTTCACTCGTGTTTGTCTCACTTATCCTTTGCCGATTTTCACCCAGATTTCAGTATGTTGTAGCTTATTAAATGGTTTTTCATCAACGTAATAACAAAATTTTGATTGGATGATGGCATCACCTCATAAAAATGGATTGAAAGTTATCTTGTCAAATTTGACCAGTTTACGTGTTATCTCTATGGGAGTGCAGTTTTTCTGGAAATGAAAATTGACATTACTATCTTTATCGAGCACTAGCTCACTTATGCTTCGGTGAATTTCTCCCAGATTTCAATATGTTGTAGCTGAGACTTTGGGCTATCGTCAATGTGTCCTTCATTTTTCATACCATGTCAGCATCACGTCAAAAAACTTGGTTGAAATTAAAGCTTATCTTCGATGTATTGAGATATTTCTTTCTTATTGCAACTTTCTTTGCAATAACTCAAGAAAAACAGCCTCTATCACCCCCATATTTTGCACCTGTTTAGTTCGTGTCACGTACATTATTTCATAAGATAACAGCTACTTGATCGGGCACCATCTTGGGTATGTAAATTAGGGTCAAAGGTCATATATGTTTAATCCTGTATCTTGGTGAATACATGTCTTATCTTTACCATATTTTGCACACGCAAAGGCCATGTTACAAGAATCATTTCACAAAATGATCACTTTTTGCTCAGATGCCATCTTGTCTGTGCAAAGTGGGGTCAAAGGTCATATGTACTTTTTTGTGTATCTTCGTTATGACGTGTTATCTATATGGGAGGGAATTTTTCTAGATGTGAAAATTGACACGATTGTCTTTATCGAGCACTATCTTACTTACCCTTCGGTGAATTTTTCCCAGATTTTAATATGTTGTAGCTTATTATTTGCTCTTTCTGTTTTGTTCAATCATAATTTTGATTGGGTGACGTCATTACCTCGTAAAAATGGATTGAAAGTAACCTTGTCAAATTTGACCAGTTTACGTGTTATCTCTATTGGAGTGGAGTTTATCTGGAAATGAAAATTGACATTACTGTCTGTATCGAGCACTAGCTCACTTACCCTTCGATAAATTTCTCCCAGATTTTAATAGGTTGTAGCTGAGACTTTGGGCTATCGTCATGTACCCTTAGTTCTTTCATTCAATGTCGGGATCATGTAAAAAAAAACTTGGTTGAAATTAAAGCTTATCTTCGATGTATTGAGATATTTCTTTCTTTCTGCAACTTTCTTTGCAATAACTCAAGAAAAACAGCCTCTATCACCCCCATATTTTGCACATGTTTAGTTCGTGTCACGTACATTATTTGTGACACTGCACCTCAAAACAAACAAAAAGTCGCCAGACATGAATTTTAAGTTAAGACCATATTCTGAAAGAGCAGACTTTAAGCTTTAAAATGATGTATAACTCAAATCAAATGGACCCTCCTAACCTATCTAAATATTGGAAAGAAAGCACAAACTCAGGAAAAGTGTGAACTGAGAAAAGAGGCTCTGAAGTACAGTGTCTATTCAAGCGCTTAATCTTTACCAAGCCGTGCTGGCTGTGCAATGAATGGGACAAAAAACAGGAAATAAACCACCAGAGTAACAACAATGAAAGGATTATCAGATTAAACTGAAATTAAGCATGCCTCATTAACACATTCTGTCCATAATCAATGCCAACTTTCAAAGCAGTAGCACTATCCTTTCAAAAGATATTAGAGTCGAAGGTGAAGAGTGTGGACAAGGTTTTTCAGAAATGAACAAGGGATTCTAAAGACACACCTAATCACACTATTCTACAAAAAATGTTTGAGATAAACTGCTAAAAAAACACACTTTCCTGCTCGTTTTATGATCCCAAATTTTAGCATAATGTAAAGGAAGACCAGCTCTTTCAGAAAATATGAAAAAGTCAAGTTCGGCTAGGTTTACCCATTTCACTTATTTTCAGTCCTCACGCAAAATCAGTGTGTGCGACTTTATGTTCGTTTTGAGGTGCACGGTCACATTTCATAAAATAACAGCTACTTGATCAGACACCATCTTGGGTATGTAAATTAGGGTCAAAGGCCATAAATGTTTAATCCTGTATCTTGGTGAATACATGTCTTATCTTTCCCATATTTTGCACAAGCAAAGACCATGTTATAAGAATCATTTCACAAAATAACCAATTTTTGCTCAGATGCCATCTTGGGTGTGCAAAGTGGGGTCAAAGGTCAAGCATACTTCATTCTGTATCTTCGTTAGTGTATACGGAATTCGGTACCAAAGATGGCAGGTCTTACTCCCTTTTCTAAATGAGAATCCAAACATCACACGGCCAATGTCCCCTAAACGCAGATGAAACATTTATGGTCATGCCTATTGGGATCAGGACGTAAATCATTGATTTCCGAATAGATCGGATCACCTAATTTGTCAGTGTTGACAAATTCCAAGTCTAGTTTATTTTATTTTTTTTTTTGGGGGGGGGGGGGTGGCCGTGTGCGGTCACCATCTTAACTCTTTATGTGCCACGTTCGCACGTCCGACTCAGTCGACGGCGTGCCAACTTCGCATATTCTGCTCAACAAACAAAGCCGCCAAGACCGATCGATGTAGTTGTAAGTTTTTCACCCCCTTTACTTCCCCCTCTTTCCCCCTTTTCCCTCAGAGGTACCCACATGTTACAAGCATAGTCTTTTGAGTGGGTACCTCCACTTTTTTTTTCACAGAGTGTATAAATGTTTCTTTTTGTACTAAACATAAAGACATGAACATGTTGTTATCCCTGTCTGATTATGTATATTATCAAAGACTCGCATGCCAACGGTATCGTATTGTTTTTTGTACATTCTGTTGGAAAAAGAGTGAAAATAAAGTTTGAATTTGAAATTTGAATTTGAATAAACCGCTAATTACTGCTAATCCCGCGGCACAATGAAAGCCTTCCTCCTGCTTTTGTTCCTCTCATATACGGCTAGTATTCTATGTGGTGATCGACTATCAAGCGATGTTCCCAACTAGATTTGCTCGTACATTCTAAGTTTCTGTCACGGTTTTATGTGCAAAAGTCATGCCTTTACAGTAATGTAGCATTTGGTCATTCAAAAGAAAAATGGAAAATAGGGTCGTCATATAATTTATATCGAAACAAAGCTTGGCATTCCTCTTTAACTTTGCCTACTATTATGCCCATCTTAACAGAAATTTGTAGAAGTTATACAAATTGTAAAAACAGAATTCTTACTCAAAGCATGACTACCTTCATGTCTCACAATAACGTGGCACACAGAGGTTTCCACCATCGCACAAAAAGAGTTAAAAGGGGAAGGCATTCAAAATTAAAGGAATCGTACAATATTGGCTGAGATGGGACTTCAAGTTTCCAACTTTCTTTTGTGGGATAATGAAAAAACTGCTCATGAAATATGAAAGATTACGTAATTCTACGAGGACTTCAAAGTTGATTCGATGAAAATTGGTTTTTAGATGGCTGAGATATTCAAAAGCAAACGGATCATAATGAAACGTTGGACCCACCTTTTGTTTAGCCCATTATGTTTTACATTTTTGTTTGTATATCTCAGCCATTTCAAAAACCTATTTTGATACAACTCACTTAAATTTATTTTAGAATTGTATCCTTCTTGAATTTCTCAGGTGATTCCTTATTGTCTTGCAAAAAGTTAAAATTTGCATCTCCAATCTCAACCAAAACTATATTATCCCTCTAGAATACCTTGCCTGTATGAAATACATTTCTGTAAAAGACATTAATACCCCAGAAGATCGATACAAGCCTCAACACACATACACACAGACATAAAAGAAAAAGGGGACCAACTGCAAGCACTTTACGAAAACAAGACACACCGCGTCATTTGATATTGGTACAATAAACAAAAAAATACGTAAAGATGTTGCCGATTATATTGGTCGTTATCATACGACCAATCATAATCATAATTCTGAATGCTAGAAATAACCATTATGAAAATGGACGATGTGAGAGCTAATAATGAACCGCTGCACGGCAAAAATTCCGACTACAGTGACCGTATTGGGAAGGTGGGGCATGGAATGGAGCACCAATATTTAAAACTTACAAAATGTGACGGTGCACCACAAAACGAACAAAAAGTCGCACACGCTGATTTTGTGTGAGGACTCATAATAGGTAAAATGGGTCAACTGAGCCGATCTTGATTTTTTTTTTTCTGGACAAGTAAGTCTTCTTCTACATTATGCTAAAATTTGGGATCATAAAATGGGCAGGAAAGTGTGTTTTCTAGAAGTTTCTCTCGAACATTTTTTTTTTGGCAGAATAGTTTGCTTAATTGTGTCTTTAGGGTCCTCCTTTCAGATGCTACTGCTTTCGAAGTTGGCATCAATTAAGGACAGAGTGTGTAAATAAGGCGTTTTTACTTCAATTTGATCTGATAATCTCTTTATTGTTGTTACTCCAGTGGTTTACATCCTGATTTTTGTCCCATTCATCGCACAGCCAGCACGGCTTGGTAAAGATTAAGCGTTTGAATAGACATTGTACTTCAGAGCCTCTTTTTTCAGTTCACACTTTTCCTGAGTGTGTGCTTTCTTTCCAGACCTATATTGTACATTTTGCTACAAAATGCTACTCCTTCGCCATTTCTAACCCGATTTCGATTCCGTTTGCTTTGTGTGATGGCACTAGGTGAGGGCTTCAAAACTTCTACACAGAATTTTGACCTATGACTTCTTTGACCTTTGACCTTGATTTTTTACCTGTATTGTACATTTTGCTACAAAATGCTGGTCCTTCGCCACTTCTAACCCAATTACACTTCCGTTTGCTTTATGTGATGGCACTAGGTGAGGGCTTCAAAACTTCTACACAGAATTTTGACCTTTGACTTCTTTGACATCTGACCTTGATTTTTGACCTATATTATCCATTGGCTACAAAATGCTACTCCGCCATTTCTAACCCGATTTCGATTCTGTTTGCTTTATGTGATGGCACTAGGTGAGGGCTTCAAAACTTCTACGCAGAATTTTGACCTTTGACTTTTTTGACATCTGACCTTGATTTTTGACCTATATTGTACATTGGCTACAAAATGCTACTCCTTCGCCATTTCTAACCCGATTTCGATTCTGTTTGATTTATGTGATGGCACTAGGTGAGAGCTTCAAAACTTCTACACAGAATTTTGACCTTTGACTTCTTTGACCTTTGACCTTGATTTGTTACCTATATTGTACATTTTGCTACTAAATGCTACTTCTGGCGGGGACACCGCGTAATTTCTACGTTTCCTTGTTCAGACTATTTTTTTACTAAAATTTCATGTCTGGCGACTTTTTGTTTGTTTTGTGGTGCAGGGTCACAAATGATGTTCTAATTGACAAAAAAAAAACAGTAAAAATAACAGTTTGAGATACACGTCGTATGAACTTTATTATGTAAACGAAGAAACGACAAAACCACTGAAAAATTTCAGGGAAACTCAAACTTGCCCCATCTCTGTAGATAATGTCACTTAAATGGCTTACTCGGTAGTTTTTACTCGTGAAGGGACGTAATACGCCGTCGAGCCCATCGGTGGCCAATATAGTATGTAAAACGCTATAAAGGGAATTGTTCCTCCCTTTCATTTTTTTTTTCAGTTTTAAGGTGAAAAAAGGGATGTGTAAAAACTATGTAACATTTATGTTGTCTTAAGTAAGCTTTATTTGTGCTTGTTACTCTAAAAAATGAAGAAATAACCTTTATTTTCCCATTTTTAATCCATCGTTGTTCGTGCTAACAACAACGCGGTCTTCTACCCCCCCCCCCCTTTTCTCTCCTGCCAACATAATGAACAAGTTGTTCAATCTGTGTAATTAAGCACCACATTCGGCTTATAATATTCAAACAGATTTTGCTAATGAGCCTTTATGAAATCTGGCGTCTTCTCCCGTTGCCATGGCAACATTAAAAAATCCCGTGTTTCCAATAATATGATGCCATTGTTCAAGAAAAGTGGCTCACTTCATAGTACTGGGATTACTTGTCCTATTGCAAAAAAAAAAAATAAATCCCACTTATTCCCTTATTTCTTCCCATGTTGCCATGGTAATACATTGTTTTTGAAAAAAATATACCTTTACTCATTTTACAGTAGGAAAGGTGCCACAAGTAACTAAAAATTTATGGACGTACAGCCACCTGTTCAAATGCAATCGAAATGGGGATGATAAACAATCTCTGTTGCCATGGTAACACTTAAAAGTTCAGGAATCTGCCATGTACTTATAATCAAATAATATAAAAACTTAAAGTAAGTGTCTGAAAATATCTCTTTCAGTTTAAAGCTTTGTTTGCCATTAGCATCTTGGTTATACAAAGTCACATTTCCCCTTGGGTATGGTGATTGTTATAGCAACGACTTTGCAGAAATATTGATAGAACAAGAGCACTGGCATCAGCCATAGCTTATACCACTAAATACACAATGCTCCAACTATGGCTCACTGAAACTAAAACTTAGTGGTCTAGCGTTTACTATGATGCCTGTTTAGCAATCACGAAGCTCCAAATATTTCGCTTGAACATCCACTGTACGTTCAAACGATGTATATGCAATAATTAATATAAGAACAATAATTTCTGTATGAAAGGAAACTATTTTCATAGGCCTGGGAGTAGGCTGGGAAGTCGTCATACCCCCAACCCCAAGCTGTTATTTTCTTGATTGTGCATCTTATTTGATGGAATAACCTATAATTCGAACTTCCATCTTCAAATATAAAGAATATCAACCTGAGAATCAACCTTTCTGAGTTATAACGATTATCGACAAAGACAATGTGCAGCGTCATATATACATCCCTTTGAAAAGAATGCTGCAGCGCCCATGGTTAAAGGGATGGCATAGTATTGTTGAGGTGAGGATTCAGCATTTAACATTTTGCGAAATAATTAAAAAATGCTCAGTGAAAAGATAAAGAGCATAAAATTCTAAGGGGGTTCAAAGTTTATCTGATAAAATCTGTTTTGAAATGGCTGAGATATTGCAAAACAACGCAAAACAAAGCGATCTCAATAAAAGGTGGGTCCCAGCCACCTTTTATCAGGATTTCCTGATTTTGGATATCTCAGCCATTTCATAACCAATGTTTTATGAAATAAACTTTGAATTCCTCCTATATATGTTCTTCCATATTTCATAACGGTTTTCTCATCACAAACACACACACACACACACACACACACACACACACACACATCATTATCATCATCATCGAAAACACGTTGGAAACTTGGAGCCCCATCTCAACCGAAACTGTACCATCCTTACAAGATCACGTTTCTTTCCATTTCCCCTCCCCCTACCCCTGCCAGTTCCTCTTTGCTCTGCCGCAGTGTATATCAGGCCTTGGGCAATCCCCCCTCCCCCTCCCGACGATAGTTACTTGTTAGTGACAAGGTTAGAGTAAAGGTTAGGGTTAGGGTTGGGTTCAAGGTCATATGATTAGGGTCAGAATTAGGATTAGAAGGGTCCGGGGTGATTGCCCTAGACCCCCTGCCGCAGGTATTTTCATTATCGGATTAATATGAAATGCTGATACAACGGCAACAACACCTTTCACCTAGGTATAGAAAATTTGCGTGTTTCGGATCAACGAACCTTCGGAATAACGAACCTTCGGAATAACGAACAGCACCCATCAGGACACCCTATGCAATTACATACTTTTAATTTCTTTATTTAACGGCGCTGTTCATCCTGTCAGTGTCGTGGCATTTCTTTGCATAGTGTCGGTCTTGAGAACCTGTATTTTTTTGTAGGACATTCTTGTGGACTGTGTGTGCGTTATTTATTTCATGAGCATTGGCAAGAACTGGATGAGTAATTCATTTTGATTTGCAACCAATCGAATCTTTACTGAGAGATACAGAGTCAATCTTTTTGAATTTGCACAAAAAAGAAGTGTATTTTATTTGGCAGAAAAATAAACGTCCTTCTTGTAAAGTACAAAGTTTTTCACTTTTTTTTTTCTCGTGGAGATTTCTGAAAATTAAATCTGCTGTTACCATGACGCAAATCTCTCGTTTGAAGAGGCTACACCCCAGTAAATAATGCCAGTGCATATCTTGGCAATCAATGACTTAAAGTCAAAGATATAAAACACCTGTTTCTTGACCCTGGCCTAATCTAAGCATCAGTCATCGCCACAGCGCCACAGGAGGGGGGGGGGGGGGGGCACCGCGAGAGAAGGAGATTGTTTTAGTTTTGGCATGGGCCATGTAGCTCCATGGTGCGTGTGTGTGTGTACGTGTGTGTGTGTGAGTGTAGACATTCAGCGTATGCAGACAGAGCATGCCTGTACTGTAGTGACCGGAACTATTGTCATTCCATTTTGCTCTCCCCTTCTCCCTCCCCCATCTCTCCCCCCTCTCCCTCCCTCTCTCCCCCTCGCTCTCCCCCCCCCCCCTCTCTCTCTCTCTCTCCCTCTCTCTCTCTTTCTCAATGATCCAGTCAGCAGGCTGATTGTAACCAGGGAGGTAGTCTCACCTCCCCGTTGTAACTCACTGCTAAATAGCACATTGTCAGCACCGGCAAACTGGCAATGCTCTCCTTCTTATTCCTGTATTTTCGTTATTTACGGGTCGATTTTTTTCGTTCGAAATGTAAAATGGATGACCATAGAATTTCTCAATAGAATATAAAATTGAAAACTTTAGAAAGGATAGAGAAAATTGAGTTCACTTTGAATGGTCTGCCACAGGCAGATATCCTTATCATGCTCTTACGTAATACGACAGCTGCTTTCTCAATGATCCAGTCAGCAGGCTGATTGTAACCAGGGAGGTAGTCTCACCTCCCCGTTGTAACTCACTGCCAAATAGCACATTGTCAGCACCGGCAAACTAGCAATGCTCTCCTTCTTATTCCTGTATTTTCGTTATTTACGGGTCAATTTTTTTCATTCGAAATGTAAAATGGATGACCATAGAATTTCTCAATAGAATATAAAATTGAAAACTTTAGAAAGGATAGAGAAAATTGAGTTCACTTTGAATGGTCTGCCACAGGCAGATATCCTTATCATGCTCTTACGTAATACGACAGCTGCTGGAGTCATCAAACCCTGGCTTGGCCTCCAGGTTTGTCACGCCTGAGCAGAAAGTTTATTTGCAATGGACAAGTCCTTCGACTCCCAACTCCCAAACGACAAATATACGCACCCCACTTTGGGTATGCCCCAGTTGGGGACTCGCCTCAAACGAGGGATTGACGGCATGCGTACACTAACCACCTTCATATCTGATCTCCAGATCAATCACGTGCTACGCCAAAATTAATTTAACGAAAAATCGTGATTCAACCTCATTCTACAAAATGTAATTATCGGTTTTTGCTAACAAACTCTTTAATGTATATATATATATATATATATATACTAGATGTTTCAAAAAACATTTTCCACCTTTGATCATTAATAGCTCAAAAACTATTCATCTGATAAAACTGTCATTGATATAGATAATAGCTGAATAGTGTACAATTTGGTTGACGGTAATTTGAATGTGAAAGCATAAATCAGTTTCATTAAATCTAAGATTGACTTTGAAGTAAGGTTTCAGATTTTGGTCAAATATTAACCCTCTGTACAAAAATTGAACCTTGCACAGGAACCAATGATGTGTATGAGAGTGTGTGCTGACAATGGCCCTGAACAATGGACATGCCTGAACCTCCTGTTGACTAGGCGTCAGTCTGGTGCTCCCAGGCACATGAATGCTTAATCAATAATTCATGTGGATTGCCCTGGGCACTGCTAGTCTGGATTCATGCACGGCAAAGGTAAACTGCATGCACATGGAAAAAGGAAGCACACGTTTCCATGTGCTTGCAAACACCACATTCCATTCCAGTTGGCAATCATTTTCAATTTTGGCTTCACATATCACTACATTTGGGATATAAATAAGCATAAATGTTCTAAAGTTCCTCATTTTAATAAAACTGTCTACTAATTGAATAGTCTGACAATTTTTTCGCTTTTTGATAAAAAGAAATCATTTTTGGTAAAGAGTTCAGCAGCATTTATCATTGGGGCGATATGTTCCATAGTAGATTTATTTAAGGCTCCATTTACACAAGTGTATACTCTAATTGATTTTTTTTTTTTGCTTCCTGTTCCCATGTTTACGATAGAACAGAAGGTATTCATTGTAATTTCGTTTTTCAGATGTAGGGAGAGCACTGTCGAGACCCAACGACAGTATCGGCAGGCGTTTGACTTTACACAGATACTGCCAGAGGCTGAATAAAGACTAGTTGTGATAGTGGAATTTCTCATGAATAAATAATGAAGCATTCAAACCCTAACCATTGTTTAGGACAATTGTCAGGGTGTTAACCACACACTCCCATACACACCCATTGACCCCTGTGCAAAGTGAAATTTTGTACAGAGGGTTGAAAATAGAGCGAAATTTGGAACCTAACTGTGAAATTAATCATGGATTTCATGAAACTGATTTATGTTTTCATATTCAAACCACCTCCAACCAAATTGTACACTATTCAGCTATTACTCATATCAATGACAGTGTTATTTGATATATAGTTTATGAATTATTAAGAATCAAAAGTGGGGAATTTTTTTTTGAAACACCTAGTATATATATATATATATAGTGTGTGTTGATTAGGTAGTCCACGTGTTGGCAAGATAAAAAGATAAGTAACAAAACTGGAACAAAGTTTATGCTGTATCACCAACGGTTCATTTCTGCACACAAATTTTCGAGCGTCTCGCCGCCCTTCCTCAATTGAGAAAGGGCGGCGAGACGCTCGAAAATTTGTGTGCAGAAATAAACCGTTGGTGATACAGCATGAACTTTGTTCCAATTTTGTTACTATATATATATATATATATATATATATATATATATATATATATATATTTTGAAACAAAGAAGGGAAAACTGACCAGAAACAAATAATAAACAGTGAAAACTTTGAGCAAAGAAAATGGGTTTTCATCGGGATTCGAACCCGAGACCTCCGGATTACTAGACCGGTGCTCTACCGACTGAGCTATTGAAAGCCCTAGTTCGGTGTTCGTCCCAAACCCTTAATTCTCTTTGCTCGTGTGGTCAGAAGCTATAGTGTGTGTATGTGTGCCACACACACACACACATTAACCTGACATAAACCCAAAGGATATAAATCAACTTTGGAATAAATGCGAGGGATCACCGAAGCGATGCAGCTTTTTATTATTTTGTAATATATTTTGAAACAAAGAAGGGAAAACTGACCAGAAACAAATAATAAACAGTGAAAACTTTGAGCAAAGAAAATGGGTTTTCATCGGGTTCGAATCCCGATGAAAACCCATTTTCTTTGCTCAAAGTTTTCACTGTTTATTATTTGTTTCTGGTCAGTTTTCCCTTCTTTGTTTCAAAATATATTACAAAATAATAAAAAGCTGCATCGCTTCGGTGATCCCTCGCATTTATTCCAAAGTTGATTTATATCCTTTGGGTTTATGTCAGGTTAATGTGTGTGTGTGTGTGGCACACATACACACACTATAGCTTCTGACCACACGAGCAAAGAGAATTAAGGGTTTGGGACGAACACCGAACTAGGGCTTTCAATAGCTCAGTCGGTAGAGCACCGGTCTAGTAATCCGGAGGTCTCGGGTTCGAATCCCGATGAAAACCCATTTTCTTTGCTCAAAGTTTTCACTATATATATATATATATATATATATATATAATTATATATATGGGTCAAAATTTTGAACGATGTACAATTGAGCCAAAAGAAGGCAAAATTTAAAAAGTAGGAAATTCTCCAAATCATTTATCTTACCTGAAAGAGTATAACTCAAGCTTTAATATGAACCCAATTATACTAGGATTTCTCAGAGGAACAAGTTTTTATTCACCGCGGAAGTTTACCATGTCCAGAGCAGCGAACGTCCGTGAGGATTAGTACTGCACATACATTTGAATACCATTTAAAGGGATAGTACAGTTTTGGTTGAGATGAGAAATAGGCTTTCAAATTTTTGCAAGATACCAAGAAAACACTTATGATATAGCACAGAGCATACCATTTTAAGAGGAATTCAAAGTTTATTTGATGAAAATCGGGTTTTGAATAACTGAAACATCCAAAAACAAAGTAGAACAAAGCGATCGTTACAAAGTGTGGGTCCCACACTTTATTAGAATCGTTCTTTTTTGGATATCTCAGCCATTTCAAAACCAATTTTTATCAAATAAACGTTGAATTCCTCATGAAATTGCATGCTCTTTCATATTTCATATGAGATTTCTCAGTATCTCACCTAAAAATGTTAGAAACCTGAAATTAGGTCTCAACCAGAACTGTACGATCCCTTTAACATAGTTTGCAAAGATCTGATTCAGATCAAATCAAAATCGTAACGAAATATCTTAAGGGACATGTGTATATGCTGGCAGAATATTAAGCTTGTACTCTTAACCTGCACGTAATGGTAGACAACTGATGATTTAAGCAAATTCGTCATTTCTGTTGAAATATTGCTCTTCCGATAAGCACTTTCTCCACTTTACGCGCCTTTTACAGAAACTCAATATTTTGACCTCTTATTTCACTATCCCATACTTTAATCCTCACTCCCAAATAATAACATAGATTTTTGAGATGTATCTGATCTAGGCAGTCTCTATAACCCAACAAACATAGCATAGCTTTCATCACGGAGGTTCGCATATAGCTCACGGACGTTCGGAACAAACAAGATATTGAACAATGCAGCTCTCTTGAGTTGGAAAGGCATTCTACTCACAACAAACAGCAATTTCATGTCGAGAAGAAACTCTACAAAATCCTAAATAGATATTACCAATTCTCAACCAATCTCTCGTAAATGAACGTACAAACGTGCGTGTAATCTCAGTGACGTAGTCCATCCTTGAGAACGAATATATTTATCAAAATTTCGTTATCACGAAGTAAAGATTCAGGTCCTAAATTTGTTATCTAAAGTCTACAATGCAAAATTTGCTTATCACGAACATGGTCACAGCTAAGTATGACAAACAATTAACATACAAAAACAAAAGAAATGGACTCCGTTAAGGAAATACGAAGTTTAGCAGGGGAGGGCAAACGAATACGTTAGGAAGAAATCCCTCTGCGTTTGCTCCTTGTGTTACACACTCTTACAGATGAGAATTTGTGTTATTATATTAGTCAGAAATGATTATGATGTTCGATACTGCGAATTTTCGTCATAACAAGACACAATAAGTCCATATAACTTGGATGGATGTTTGTGACTTCGATATTATACAATATGGTTTGTTAACATTTTTCGGAGGCTCATTTCGGAGGCTCGTTATTCATACAGTTTGTCAATCCGAAAATTGATAGAGTTCGTATGATCATGAAGCTTTTTTATTCGGTAAATGATAGGAATCTCCGAAGGTTAATCGAAAGGTTTATTAATTGGACCATGAAAAATCAGGTTCGCTTATTCAAATGTGGAGAAACAAGTAAACAACCAAATCCTCCACATTTCAAAACCTTATGATAACCGTTTTCACCTACACGAATATCAGGCCCACTGCCCTTTTAGAAGAACGGACCTAAAAATAATGAACCTTAATAAATTTGATTTTCGGACTAACAAACTTTCGGACACTATTTTCTAATAACAATGCTCCTGAATTAACTACAAACATGTTTTTTTTTTCATTTTCGGAAGAACAAACCTTTTGACATTTGGAGTAACGAATCTTTGGAAGAGCGAACGTATCAAAGTGCAACCTTAAACTTATTCTTAATCATTACTTTTTTAGCATGCGTTTTCAAAGTAAGCACAAAAGCACTTGTAAACAAAATATTGACTAACTCTCTGTCTCTTAAATGTAAAATGAAAAAAAAAAATGGAAAGAATTACAAATTAACATCGCTTTTCATTGATGAGTGTAAAAAACACCATGTCATGATAAGCGGAGGATTTGCGTGTTTCCATCAGACAATAATTGTATACTGCATTATTTTTGTTCGCTTGTGACGGCATTTCGATGAATAAAAAAATAAACAAACAAAAAACTTCTCCAGAGGAATTTGGTGTAACGGGAGGGCACTGGCAATTCTCTTCTCTGTGTGCTGGACCTCGATCCCTTCTTTGTTTCTTCTCATTTTCACTCAACTGCTTCCACGTCCTTTTGAAACTTTTCCGTTTCTTCTTCAACACATGGCCATTACAGACTTCTTCCGACATTATCCTGAATGTGATTGCCTAGCACTTTTCGGATTTGTTTTGTTGTGTTTTGTTTTTGTTTTTGTTTTCTGTTTGGTCGCAGCATGTTCAGGCTACTTAGGGAATGAGTGAAAAATCGTCGTGAAAAGAAAAATAAGAATGAATCTAATATTAAATATCATGACAGTTACAGCGAACGTCCGTTATGGAGGCCAAAACTGGATGTGTTCTGTTTGAGACGGCAGCTACCATACTCAAAAGATAAACACTTGGAGCATCTGTCACTAAAAAGTGGCACTGTTCTTCTTTCTCCTAGTATGTAATCCATTGACTTATTCTACCAACGAACATCCGTGACCAAAACATTTTCCGTATGTTATTACAGGTAAATTGAGTGCTGAACGTTATTCACTTTTGGGTATGAGCGACTCGGTGATTTGGTAATATTTTCAAGTAACATTAACTTAATGTGCAGTGATATATTGGTAATTATCAGAAATTTCATTTCTCGGACAGAACGTCCGTGAACGAAACTTTCAGAACCTGTAACAGTACAAATTGTCTGCAGAACCTCATTAGAAAGACATTCAACTGTGTGTTCATCATGATCACATAACGCCTCAAAAATTCTGAAACTACTGCTATAAACTCATTGTTTACTTTGTAAAACTTTATTTGTCGCTATTGGACCCAAAAGTTTTAAAGAATACAGGACACTTTCGACTATTTCGGGACAAGTTATCCCTATCGGTGGGATTGCATACGTCACGGACGTTCGCTGGCATTGTCTCGGACGTTCGTTCTACTACTAGGGTCATATTCCAGGACGGATAACTAATCGGCAGAGAGTGTTTAGCTTTCCTAACTCTTTCAACAATTTTAAAAGGTATTGTCAATGCAAATTATAAGAAATTTGACATCCTTACAACACATGTATTGCTCAGAGGGTGATCAGGAGGTGAATTTTCAGAGAAAATATTAATTATTTGCTTGGTTTTCGGTAAATTTCATGGTCCAAAACCTGCGGACGAGCCTCAGTCCGCTCCAAAAATGACATGCAGCTCCTCGGCCAAAGAGACAACGGTAAAATGTACCTTCGCCATTAAAGCAAGATGGTGTCCCGCTCGAAAACATTTTAATCATCACGGACGTTCTTTTTTTCTCGCAGGTTCGTCTAAAAATATAAATTCGGTTCCTATTTGAGAAAGGATGGACAGAAACTCAAAACAAACATATCATCGTGTGGCTAGTTCTTAGTTGATTACGACTCAGAACAATATCGCCAATAACGTTTAATGGGCTACGATCTTTATCAGAAAATAGCGGAAGCACGTCCGTGACGAAAAATGAGTATAATTTTGCATAAAAGAATGTTACGTCCCATGTACAGCAAGCAGACGTACAATTTGTGCAGGACATGTTCATTAGGTGGAACACCAAATTTTCATATACATTACAGTTGGGACAACAATGTAGAATTTGCAGCAGCGATAGAAATAAAAGCATCACGGACGTTCGTCTGTTTAGGGCTTTGATATTTCAATTGTTCTCTATAATTTTATACGTGCTCATAAAGTTCTTATAATTTTGTGGTACATACCCATGATATGTCAGATCCTGAACATGGTCAGATATTAGATGCAACGTACCATAAAAAAGGCACATCATTAGTTTGAAAAAACAAAAATTATTGTGAAAATAGCTTTTTTACCGTATTTTTACGCTTTAAGTCCGTGTCAAATGAAAAATATCAAGCAAAAGTCAACCAAACCATACATTTCCTGAAAGGATATTTACCAATCTTTGAGATGACATGAAAAAAATCTGGTTTCTTAGATCATCCTGGCGTGTTCTAAGGGAAAGAATGTCATAAGGTGGCAATTGGCAATTGTACATCGTTCAAAATTCTCACCCATATACATACATCATGTTAATATGGAAATAAATGAAGTACTAAGAAACACACACACACACACACACACACACACAAAGAGTCCCTACCAGTCGAATGCTTATTCCGTTGTGATATTGAATCCTGCTGAGAGGGAGAACTAGCAAAATTGCTAATATGTAGAGGGCCCACTCTATCATATTGCCAAAAGTGAAGTACGATCTCCGTTGGAAGTACAACTGGACAAGCTGTTAAGGGAAAGAGAAGTGAGAAAGTGAGAAATGTTTTTATTGAAATTTAATTCCATTACAATGACAAATGAAGACCACAAGCGGTCATATTTACCAACACAGAAAAAAACCCCAAAAGCTTCGATTATATTTTAAAATAATTCAAAACAAAGCACTGGGCAGTGATAGAACTTGACTTCGCTTATTAATCACTCTCGACAAAGTGATAGGAAAAAAAAAAATGTTCAGTTGCTGTATTATTACTCTTTACCGTTAGGCAGAAAGATCTTAACTCACAAGGTCAGTAATCAAGGGAAGCCATGTTTTGTTCACACGTATTGGCTATTTTTTTTTTTTTTTTTTTGTTTCGTGGACAAACTTGTCGCATACATATAATGATATGCATTTTGAATTGAAAGTTTGTTCTGCTGGATTATGTTCAGCTACAACTCCACAGCTGATTTCTTCATTTTTAATATGATGCCATGTCCTGAAATGGCGCACCACACTTATGTCACAGGTATGACGCGCAACTTACATTTGTATCACCCCTAAATGTAGAAGTTGTTTAACCATATGAATGTAACACATTTTATCCATAACTGTGTAATACAAGTCAACAATTTCCTGTTCGTTTTATGACCCCTAATACTATAATGATGTAAGAGTACCGGTCTTTCAGAAAATTAAAAACACTTATGCTTGACTAGGTTCACCTGTTTCTTTTATTGAGTCTTCATCTAAAATCAGTGCGTGTGACTTTTTGTTGGTTTTGTAACGCGTGGTCATATTTAGGGATAATAAGATTTTCAAATTTATGGTTGAAATAAATTTCATGTGATCATGCATCACAAAACCAATAAAAAGTCACACAAATTGTTTTATGTTAAGAATTAAAATAGATAACATGAGTCAACCTAGTCAATCTTGAGTTTCTTATATTTTCTGAAAGAGCAATTGAAGGGTTTGTTTGCAAAAACCGATAAGTCCATTTTTGAAGATTTTGAAGTACGATCTCTGTCATGAAGTACAAAATAATACCTTTTAAATGATACATTGGTCACTACATATACAGGTATATTTCTTAAGTTATGGTCAAAAGAAGCAAAAAATTTCTTATTATTCTCTTTATTTTTCTTGACCTTTAATCGAAAATATCCCCATTTGGCAAATATGGACTTATCGGTTTTTGCAAACAAACTCTTCAATTCTTCTATATTATTCTAACATTTTGCATCATAAAACGAATGGGACATTGTGTTTTTAGATCCCCCCGGCATTATTTTGTGTGATCAGATATGTGTTAGGGTACTTTTCACTTCTAAAAAAAAACATTTACAAACTCTTTACTTTGAACTCTAGTAACTGTAGAAAAGATAATGCAATAACTTTGGAAGTTGATATTAATCGTGGAATGTGTTGAAAATGTGTTGATACAGCAATAACGTGATCAATTTCAGTGTAATCTGATCTCTTTATTAGTGTTGCTGTGAAGTTTTATACCAAATTTTTGTCCCATCCATCGCACAGAGCACATGGAGAGCACATGGTATGAGATTACGAGCTTGAATATACCATATTCTTTAAAGATAATAAAAAGTTTTGGTGCCTCAAAAGTTTCCCTGAATTTCCGTGTTTCAGGTTAAAGTATCTATCATATAACTAACACTGTGAGACTTACTCGCCCCAAAGTGCTCTCATTTCTTAGTAATCATGCAATTTACTGCGACCAGCAGCCCCATACGCATAGCGTAATGGGGCTTCGCATTGTAGCATCCAGGATCATGACAGATTTAGTATCGCGGGCAAATATCAACTTAAAATCCACAAAATTCTTCAATTTGAAGACTTACCAATTAAGTTGAAGTCTTGAAAACAGGCTTTGGGCAACGTTTGGTTCTGCCAATAGTCCCTTTCTGTTCGAATTGATGACTGAATGTGACTCTGTCGAGAGGACCTCTCGACCGAGTCACATTCAGTCATCAATTCGAACAGAAAGGGACTATTGGCAAAACCAAACGTTGCCCAAAGCCTGTTTTCAATACTTCAACTTAACTGGTAAGTCTTCAAATTGAAGACATTTCTGGATTTTAAGTTGATATTTACCCGCGATACTAAATCTGTCATGATCCTGTGAGCTACAATGCGAAGCCCCATTTAGCTATGCGTATGGGGCTGCTGGTCGCAGTTAGCTACACAGTATGCGTATGGGGCTGCACGCTGCTGGTCGCAGTGATATTCGCACAATACGTGTACTACCTCGCCGCCGCCGTACGGCGGCGGCTCTGGTACGAAACCATTATTGCATGATTACTAAGACATGAGAGCACTTTGGGGCGAGTAAGTCTCACAGTGTTATTTATATGGAAGGTACTTTAACCTGAAACACAAACTAAGACAAGGAAATTCAGGGAAACTTTATATTATCTTTAAATCCTCTTTTCTCAGTACACACTTTTTCTCAGTGTGTGCTTTCTTCCCAATATTTCGGAAGTTTTGAAGAGTATATTTCAATTCGCAGAATCTATCCATAACTAAACGTCCGTGTTTGTCGACTCGTTCGTTTTATGTTGCAGGGTTGGAATGTAATACATTTTAACCCTGCAGAGTCGAATAATAACAGTGTCGATATCACATTTTGGGTGAAAACATTTTACATATAGGGGTAATACAGCATCAGGTAAAACATACTGAAGAATATTTTGATTATTTTCACAAATTTACTTCACGAATGACATTGATGACAGCAAGTACAAATACAACCCAGTCGCCAATGCGTCCAAAAAAGAAGAGCGTGGCCTCGCGGAACTCCCCTATCCAACGCTCCTCGCCGTTTGCGAACCACGTCACGCCATCGGTCGCGTTGGTGAAGCGCACGTAGTAACTTGGCGGAATGACAAGGACGTAGGACGTGAGCATGGCCACGAAGATGAGGTAGGAGACTAAAGAAGCCCAGAAGAAGAATCGTACCACTTTGTTCCACTTATAATTGAGGAGACTTGCCACCAATGGATGTGCAAGGAGATTGGACCTCTCGGCGGAGACCTGTAAGGGAACAACTCAATCTTTGAGTGTGTGCGTGTGTGTTTGTGAAAACCGCCCTATTCCGCTAGTAGCATCGACAAAAAAAAAAAAAACAACAACACACACACACACAAACACACACACAAGCGGAAACTTTGGTAGATTTTACATTGTTCACGGTAAATCTAACATGTTATTTATATATTTTTTTCTTTTGTTGAGTGAATCTACGTCTCCACCTTAGGTTTAGATTGGTCTCGGTCTGAGTTCGTTCATAGACAAAGTAGTAACAGGAAAGCTACCGAAGAGTACACATCATTCAATTTAATTAACATCCTTTCAATTCAAATCAATTCAATTCAATTTACTGTCCATCAGTCAAAGACTAAAACAAAATGCTAAGCATACGTAACACAATCTTTACGTTGTTTGATCAAATCGATAACTAGAAATGTTGCTATGGCAACTGGTATGCCTCCGCCATAATGCATGGTTCTCCGAATAGGTGTATAGCACAATGTTTTGACAATGTGTGATGACAGTTTCACAAAACTGGCAAAACAATAAAAATAACAGGTTTGTCACAAATGCATTGAATGTTCACTCTCCTTGAAATAGGTGTATTTGGATGAATGGCTATACTGTCTAATAAGAGTGCAGGTATTTGGGTATTTGTACCAAACCTTTGACCCTTTTATAAGTTTAAAGAAGAAGTGAAAATTTAGCACTTTCACTTGACATTTGACCTTTTGACAAGGAACTTCCAAGATAATCTGTATCGGGTAATACATGCATACAATAAGTTTCAAGAAAAACATTCTGCAAGCACTGCATAGATATTAAAGAGGGAAATAATGACAATTTCATGAATTGACCTCGACCTTTGACCCATGACCTTCGACCAGTGACCCATAAATTCCCTACATTATCATTGTCAGTCAGTATATTTATATATACTAAGTTCTATGAAGATACCTTGAAAAAATTGTGAGATATGGAGAAAATGTGAAATTTTAACATTTCCACTTGACCTTTGACCCTTGATTTTTGACCACATGACCCAAAACTCTCTCTGTGGAATTTTTTTTTTTGATAGTTTATGTATACACCAAGTTTCAGGAAAATACCTCCAGCTATTGCAGAGATACATGGTAAATAGTGAAATTTTGAGCATTTGAGTCTGACCTTTGACCGTGAGCATGTGCTTTCAAAAGTTGATAGGCAAAACTTCGCTACCTCATACATATACATGCCAAGTTTCATTTGGATACCTCTAACGGTTTTTTAGATACACTGTCCACAAAATAGATTATGGGCGGACGGACAACCCGAAAACATAATGCCTCCGGCGACTCTTCCTGTCGGAGACATAAAAAGGAAATGAAAGTACATAACGGTATCCTCGCATATCCGACTCAGTTATTGAATGGCGTGCCAAGTTCACATATTCCGCTCACACACTCACACCCGCCCAATCGATCGAAATTCGAAAAATGGTCAAATGCCATAGTACATTGGAAGCGTCTCTCGCAATTCCAATCCCGTCACATGTGATTGACCTTTCAGCGATCCTTAGTGGATTTGGTAATAGGTTTTAAGTTTTTGTCACATTTTGTCAAAAGTGATGGCTCTATAATAATGTAGCTATCGGTCATTTTATAGAAAAGCAGTCATAGATTCCGCACGCAATTTCACTTTAAGCGAATATTGGCAGCTTCTCAACAGCTTTGGTTATTGCAAATTTTCTGGTAACAGAAGTCTATTAGAGATTACATAGATTTGATAAAGAAGAATGTCTTCCAAAAGCATGACCACGCTGCTGTCGCAGAATAATTTGGCACACAGGCCGTTTGCGCCATGGCACATAAGGAGTTAAACAGAATAATAAAGAACAGCATATGCATTGAATGTTGACAGAAAAATAAGCACGGAGAAGAGTGGTCTATTAAAGTGCTAGAGGTATTTCTTCAATGGGGTTGCTACAGAGTTTTACTTCACGTTTCTGTCCCATTCATTGAGGCATTACCTGTTGATATTGTTTTAGATGGTACTCCACTCGAAAATGTTTCCCATATAAAATTTCTTGGAGTAACAGTTGACAATAAGCTGTCTTGGAAATTTCATATTGACAGCATATGTAAAATTATTTCACGTAATATTGGTATAATTAATAAGCTTAAGTTTTGTTTTCCTTTGTCGTCCCTGCTTGTGTTATATTCATCCTTAATATTGGCATATTTAAGTTACGGTATTCTCGCGTGGGGAAATACATATAAAACATTCTTAGATAAATTACATTTATTGCAAAAGAAATCACTCCGTGTTATATGTCATACTGCATTTTTGTCCCATACTGACCCACTATTTTATGAGCATAAAATATTGAAAATTAATGATTTGTATTTGTTTAATCTAGGACAATTTATGTATAATTATAATAAAATAATCTTCCAAATATATTTGAAACGATGTTTCAAAGAAATCAATCCGTTCATAATTATCCAACACGGCGATCAAATGATTTCCATTTGCCATTTATGAGAACTTTGTTGGCTCAAAACACATTTATTTATGACGGGCCAAAGTACTGGAATGCACTTCCCAGTAACATTACAACAGCTCAATCTCTGAAGTCTGAATTCCTTCAAGAATGAATTAAAATTATTTTGTATTTAAATTTTACAACATCCAACAGAGTTACTTTCCCTTTATCATCTCAGTCAAGTCATCATTCTTTTTTTACATAAGTCCTCCTAAGTATGTCCCTGTCTGTGTTCTAAATATAACGATGTGTTTTTTTTCTCCTGCATTCTTACCAACATAACTACGTATAAAAAAAAGTTTTGCATTACATTCAATCCAGCTTTTATCTTATCACTTATTTTACATTATGAAATCT
Organism: Diadema antillarum; assembly: GCF_040938485.1. Classification (NCBI taxonomy): domain Eukaryota; kingdom Metazoa; phylum Echinodermata; class Echinoidea; order Diadematoida; family Diadematidae; genus Diadema; species Diadema antillarum. The sequence goes on from NW_027271443.1 coordinate 494,527, forward strand.
AGATTGCTTGCGTCCACGATGGCACATGCTGTAGTTCCCTCTTTTTTCTCCTTTTTTTCCTCTTTTTTCCCTCTTTTTTTTTCCTTTCCTTTTCTCTCTTTTTCCTCTTCCCAATCATTTTGATGTCAGTTGACATCGGTTCGTTTATTGTGCTTTATATTGATGTTTTGTGTATTTTCTGAGGGTCCCATATCGTACAAGCTTTGCTTCTTAGTGGGACCCTCCACTTCCATCCTCATCCTTAGTTGACTTGTATTATACGCTTTATGTATTTAACAAAGATGTAATCGCATCTACTTTTCATTTTCATAATTTTCTTATGTACCTTTTCAAATTTTGTTCTGTATCACAAATATCCCGTATATATGCAATGTACATAATTTCTTTGTTCATTTTGATGGAGGTGAAAATAAAGTTGAAAGTTGAAAAGTTGAAATTGTACAGACCACAACTAGGTGCGAGATTAAGCACTTTTGAATAAAAGACAATTTACCTTATTCAAATCCATATGACTTGTTATTAATCACTTTAGAACTGAGAGTATTTTTCTTTTTGAATCCTTCGTTAACAAACAAAGAAAGTGCCAAAATGTGTCTCGCCCATTGGCGTAGATAGAAGAAATTAAGGTTTTTTCAAACTACCGGAAGATCGTTGACCCGAGTATGGCCTTTGGCGTTGCACATGGAGCCCTTCAACTCTCCAAGGGACATTAACCAGCCAAGTTTGGTCACAGACATAGGGATCAAAAGTAATGAGCCATAATCGAAATGCGCCCGCCGTGAAAACTTAACGTTGGACCCTACAGGTTCGTTGACTCCTGTCCGTGACCTTTGACCTTATGATAAACTTCAACTCCTCGAGGGACATCTACCCTCCAGGTTTGGTCACAAAGAGACATAGGGATCAAAAGTTTTGAGCCCCCCCCAAAAAAAAAAACCAAAACAAAACAAAACAAAACGCCATTAGAACTTAACATTTGGCCTTAAAAGATTGTTGACACTTATCTGTGACCTTTGACCTTGTGTTGACCTTCAACTCCCCAAGAAACATCTACTATCCAAGTTTGGTCAGAAACAAAGTGTATAGAGGCTGAAGAACAAAGAGTAAAGAAGAATATAAGAGTATAGAAGAGGGCGTACTCTAGCGATTTCGCGTAGTACACGCATGGACGAAATACGGACGCCATTAGCTAACAGACCGATATAGGGCGTATATTATGTGATCTAAACAGTGCCGATATAGTAGTGATTTCTGTCTCTCTTTCAATTTCCCCTCTCTTTTTAGGGGGCATACAAGGGTAGAGATGTACTTAGGACCTTGTTTTATGTTACAGAAGTATCATTCCTGTGTAACCACGAAATGCAATTGAAGAAGTGCCGTTTATTTTCCAATATGCTGTCCAACAAAGTTTGAGCTAAAGTAGCCAAACAGGAAAAGAAATAGACGGCGTTTGTCAGCTCAAACACAAGCTTTAAGGGACTACAGACTAAAAAGTAATTACATAAGTTCAATTTTTTTAGTATCAACAGAAAATATTCTTCTTGAGATATTTTGAGGTCTTTAACACAATTCTTACTCTGTGTGTCTCATTAAAATGAAGAAAATGAAAGGAAGGCACAGTTCGCTCCATAGGCTCACGTGTTAAGAAGGCTCGCGTTATTATTACTAAAAAGGCCGCCATTGGGCTCCATGTGGGGCTCCATGGGGTACTCCTCCCGTTTGCGTGCGAAATCGCGAGAGTACACCCTCTTACAGCAGCATCTATACTCTTTGGTCAGAAACTAACATATACATCAAAAGTTATTAGCCACAATTGAAATGCGCCGTAAAAACTTAACATGGGGCCCTAAAGTTCATTGACCCGTGACTGTTGCCTCTGACCTTTGACCTTGAGGTATTTTTCATGTCTGGTAATTGTGTAACTTTGTATAATAAACACTCTTCCCTCCAGGTTGATTAAAATGAAAGTCGTAAGTAGAGAGTTATTCAAGTTTTTGTAGCGTTACGGACGGGTGACGGACAGACGCCGCAGGCGATCGATTAGTCTCCCTTTTTGGTTGTAGAATTAGGCTTTTTGTTAGGATAATTATAAAGAGGTTCTAAAAGAGAAATGTGCTAAAAAATGGATGCAATACGTTTTACAACTGAACTCTTCGAATAACGTAACGGGATACTTTGGCGCGAAGGATTTGTTTTTTAACAGTGACAATGAATTTTGTTAAAAACAAACAAGCAAACAAAAACAACGCGATATGAAACTCGTCACTGAAGACGAGTTACCATCTGCCCCCCACGGAAAAAAGCAGTAACTGACATTTTTCTGAGGTTTAATTATTATTATTTTTTTTTTGCAAAATGAATAGTTTACCCACTGCTCTTTAATGTGAATAGGTCAGTTTGGCACAAAAAAAAAGAAAAAAAAAGAAAAAATGAAAGTGAACAAAAATGCAATTTTTCACTTTTGCCAAAAGCAGTAACTACATCAAGTTACTTAAACTTTGCAAGTTACTACCAATTTAGTCTAGTCATTTAGACTCTGTAGTCCTTCTGGTATATTTTTCTTCCTAATATCTTAAAAAAATTTCTATCAATTTTTAAAAGCAATATAAACATTTTCTTCTTTAATTTAGGGGAGTAGATAAAAAAAAAGATTGTTTCACTGGTAACTTGACTCTGCTCGCAGGGAATCATAATTATGACAAGTTGTAGAAAAAGTTTCTTTCTGGAGACTAGCAAAGCTGGCAGACTGAGCGCACTCAGAGTATAGACCGATTCAATTTCGATGACTTATTCACCTACCGCCGCTGGAGGCGCTATAACGGTAACCATAACTGGGGGCCAACGGGGCCAGGGCTTCCATCGAGCTAGCTACCCAGCGAGTTGCACTTGCAGCTCAGCAGCCTAGCGTACCCATCGCGCATAGTTAGCCGGGCGCGGCCGCTGCGCCGCGGCCGGTGATCGCCGGCGCCGCGCTAATATTGTGATTGTTTACTCACTGTGGAACAGTCATTTCAGCGGCATTTAATGCCTTTCTTTTAGACAAATTGAGTGATTCAGACATATTGATCTACTTTGAAAGCTTCAAAGGAAGGATCAGGAAAACACACTGTGCAGTTGTTAGGTGCACAAATAACAGAAAAAAATGGAAATGGAAGCTGCACGGCAGTGTGTGAAATTCAGACACCGCTGACGCATGATAGATTAAGGCAAAATTAAAGACAATTAAGTGTTATACAACGATATAAAAAATGCACAGATTTCGAAACAAACTATGTCTACTTGATTCTCCATTTTAATTAGGTTATCACTGCATATTCGTAAAATATGTTGTTCATCTTAGAAGACAAGTTTAGATCAAAGAATTTGATAATTCACTTTTTTAAATCTTTTTTTTTTAAATCTTTGGTGTCCTTAGTGTACTTGCCGAAATTAGAATACACTTTGTGGCTAAACTTTATTATGACAAACATTCCGTCGGGGGTTTCACGAACCGACGCTATTTCGATTTTGGTCAAAATTTTCAAAATATATTGTTACCAAATGAAAGTGCTTTCAAAACTCTACCAAATCGCGAAATTTTAGATCACAAAATTAATTATTATTAATTTTATCAAAGAAAGAAAAAAAAACCGACGGTACCCGAAATATCGACAAATTGAAAAAAGGGGTTTCACGAACCGACGCAATAAAGATACGCCCGTTCGCAAAACCCGAATAGCTAGGGTGAAGAGCAATGCGGGTTTTACGAACCGTCGCAGTTGCATTATTTTGAGCTTTGTTCAACTTACTGGCCTAGAATTATGTTTTGGCCCTAATCCAGATCTCAAGAGTGAGAACCAAACCTTCTGAAAGATGAATGACGGCCTAAGCCAGCTCCCTGGTCACAAGTGAAGTGAATGGTAAGCTATAATCATATTAAAATCATGCTCAAAAGAACAGTTTCAATTGGACTACCATAACCATAAATTGCTGTAGAGTCTGTGAACGCAATCCAATTTCAAATTAGATCCCAAATCATACATTTATAGTTTCTTTTCAACTTATGTCGTTACTTCTGAGACAACAGTAATCGTAACGTCAGTGTGCAAGACATGCAAGATGTCAAAGTCTCGAAGATGTCATGACTTGAGTTGAAAATGAAATCATGAGATTGACAAAGTAGATCTATTACGTTAGATCTAAACAAAAAAAGTAAAAAGTCTAAAAGTAAAACTGAAAGTAAGAGTAAAGAATAAAGTTAGACATGTTAGACATTAACTTTCAAGACTAATTAAGTCTAAGTTAAGACTTTGATACCAAACTAAGATCTGAAGTGTAAGACCAAGTCTTAGTTACAGTCTATGATAGTCTAGATCTAGATTAGCCCGACCAGACGCTGTAAGTACGTTGTGCGAATAGAGTTGTCACGACGTACCTACGTACAGCGACTGGGCTGTGTATAGTTAGATTTAGATCTACATCTAGACTAGTATTAGAAGTCTAGATCTAGATCTAGTCTAGATCTAAGTGATATAAAATCTGTGTAACTTAAAATTGAAAGTTCTAGACTTCACTTAGTCTATAATTAGACCAGACATTCATGAGGCAAATGCCTATTTAGTAGATCTATTCTTATTCTATTTTAACGTCAATTCCTGCTAACTCGCCACTTACGTGTGATTCCTAAGGCCAAGGACTTCCTGGTTAGTGATTTTTTTTTTCATATACACCAAACAGCAGACGTGTTTCATTTGCATTCTTGCACAGACTTCATGAAAATATGTGCAGTGTCAAAGTAATATGATGCACATGACTATGCCACTATTTAATAGGTGAATGGTTACTAAATTTAAAAGCTGAATGATAATGTAGAGTGTAGGTCTAATTAGGATGTTACAGTCTCTGATAAGAAACAGGTTTGATTGTTGTAGACTGTTTCCCAAATGCAGGTAGTAGTATTCAGCTATCTCAATGTAATGCCTTGTTTACAAGTACATGTAGATTTATTGATGTGAATAATAATTTAATTTCTACGTGAGACATACTAATTGCTGGACATAACATCTTGCATCATTAAAATGTGTAAAAGACGAGACAATATGAATATGCATCAAAGACGAACAGCAGTATTTTTTGACATACTTTGATCCTGCATAGGCCTACCATTTTGTTTTATGTTTAATGTAAATATTTCAAAATAATTTTAACTTCAGTTTTATTGGCTGATTATTTTTTCTTCTCAAAATTAAAGTTGTATCTTGTACCACAATGTTTGATTTTAATCAAAAGTTCTTAATTTCTTTCTTTTCTTTCAGATGACTAGTGCCATGTAGTACTCTCTAAAAAAACGAGTGAAAATATTCACTTTTAAAAGAGTGAATACAAAAAAGAATGGATTTCGAGTGAAATTGGAGTGAATTTTGAGTGAAAATGTTCATTTCACTCATTTTTGGAGTGACGTCAGGGATCACTCCAAAATCTTCGAGTGATCCCTGACGTCACTCCAAAATGGGTGAAAATGTGCATTTTCACTCAAAATTCACTCCAATTTCACTCGAAATTCACTCTTTTTTGTATTCACTCTTTTTAGAGTGAACATTTTCACTCGATTTTTTTAGAGAGTAGGCCTAGCGAAGAACTGGACTGTCTCAGAAAAGAAAAAAAGTACACGATCGTGTACAACATCAACGGATGTGAATACAATGGTAATGTAATGTCTAGGTCTAATTAAGATGTTTGTTTGACAAGATTTTATTTTCTGCATTTCATATTTTCTTTCAGAATACAAAAATAACAAAGGCAGGTTCAATTACACAAATACAATTCTGAAAATTATTGACATATTACATAGTAAGTCATATTTTGTATATAAAGACAAATGAAACGTTAAATAACATACAAAATGTTTATATGGCCAATAATGACTTGATTCACAGTACAATATATAATATACACATATGATGCAGAGGGCCGCCGTTATAAGCCGTGCTTGAACAGACGGACAGCCAGAGTTAAATTACCATTTTTTATTGTAGTACTTGAACACTAATACGGATGGGCCATGTTAAAGTGCATGTAAATCCAGTTTTATACAATTACTTGGTAAACAGGAGTGGTGCCTGTGAGTGCGTGTGCAGGTGATGAAGCGCGAAAGTGTTGATGGTCAGCACTTCTAAGAAAATGATTGAATATGTTATAATATGGGCGAAGGGTCAAGCAGCAAAGTAAAAGAAAAGGAAAAGGGGGTGGACCAAATATTGCCTTGTTGTTGAGTATAAGAGGTACATGTTTAATGATTACTGTACCGTATGATATTGTGCCAAGAAATATTTCTTTGTATTTGCCTTAAAGGAATAAAGAGATGTGCACTGTTTTATGTGGAGAGGGAGTGAATTCCAAATATCAGGCCCGTTATGCCGAATTGATTTTTGAGCTAATAGGAGTTTAGGGTTATTCAAATGGAAATCATTACGATGGCGCGTGGGGTAAGCATGGACATCCCTTTTAAGGGAAAATGCGTTGTGGAAGAGTGGGAGTAGATTTTGCGTGTATTTGAACATAAATATTGCTGTTTGAAATTTGTGTATATCGTCAACTTTAAGAACTTTTGGTCTAAGGAATAATGGATCAGTATGTTCTAAATAATGTGAGTTGGTACATATTCTTATTGCCTTTTTCTGTAAAAGAAAAATAACATTTACTTTGGTTTTATTACAGTTTCCCCAGACAACATTACAATAATTAATATACGGTAAGATTAATGCATTGTATAACATAATGAGTACTTTTTCCGTTACAAAATATTTTAATCTCCGAAATATTCCAATGACTTTAGATATTAATGTGGTTATATTGTCAATGTGGTTATTCCAATTTAAGTTGGAGTGAAAGTCTCTGATAATAAACAAGTTTGATTGTCGTAGACTGATTCTCAAATACAGTTAGTAATATTCAGCTTTTTCAAAGCAATGCCTTGTTTACAAGGACATGTAGATTTATTCATGTGAATGATAATCTAATTTCTGCGTGAGACTTACTAAGTGCTAGACATAATATCTTGCATCATTAAAATGTGTAAAAGACGAGACAATTTGAATATGCATCAGAGACGAACAGCAGTTTTTTTGACATTCTTTGATCCTGCACATATAGGCCTACCATTTTGTTTTATGTTTAGTATAAATAGAGCAAAATAATTTCAACTACAATTTTGTTGACTGATTTTTTTTTTTCTTCTAAAAATGAAAGTTGTATCTTGTACCATGATGATTGATTTTAATCAAAAATTCTTAATTTCTTTCTTTTCTTTCAGATGACTGTGACATGTAGCAGCGAAGAACTGGACTGTCTCAGAAAAGAAAAAAAGTACAGGGTCGTGTACATCATCAACGGATGTGAATACAATGGTAATGTAGAGTCTAGGTCTAATTAAGATGTTAAAGTCTCTGATAATAAACAAGTTTGATTGTCGTAGACTGTTTCCCAAATGCATTTATTAACATTTAGCTATTTCAAAGTGCTCATCAATGTCTTCTTTACAAGTACATGTAGATTTATTAATGTGAATGATAATTCAATTTCTACATGAAACTTACTAATTGCTAAACAAATATCTTGCATCATTATAATGTGTAAAAAACGAGACAATTTGAATATCAATCAAGACGAACAGCAGTATTTTTTTACATTCTTGATCCTGCACCCCATTTTGTTTTATGTCTAATATAAATAGAGCAAAATAATTTCAACTACAGTTCAGTTGGTATGTGAATACAATGGCTTAGGAAAGAAGACAATCTACAGATAGGATAGAAGGGAGAAATTAGGATGAAGAGCGGCAACATAAGGACGGTATATCTACAGTAAAATGTGATTGTATTATAAGTGGAAACATGAAAGAAGATTCTAAGATTGAAGGTGAAAACAATGCATTCCATTCTGTGATGTCGTAATTACAATTTTGCTACACTTTAGTAACACTACAGAGAGACATTTATATCAAGGGAAGCTTCATGTGGATATGCAATATTAGATTTTTTTTTTCTAAGTGGTATGTATTTCGTGATAATAAATCTTAAAGATTTTTTGTGGCAATCATAACCTTGTGATACATCTTGATAGATTTCTAAGTGCACATTGGCAATATTTAGATAATGGTGTAATCAGATTAAGTTAGACGGTTGAATAACGAAATGAGATTTATTTACCAAACAAACAAACAAACAAACAAACATCGTCAACAAAGTCACAACAATTAATAATTAAGATATAGTTTGGCAAAAAAGAACTGGCAATAGCGTGCAGGCTAGTCGATGCCAGTCATTTCAATGATATAGATTATAATATAACGTATTTACAATATTTTCAGAAGAATTGTTATATGTACATAATTATTTACATATGTTTTCATAGGGGATTATTATTATATTGATAACAGATACTTTCACAATGATATCCGAAAAGCATTACGGGTGTTTATCTTTTTGACATAATGAGGAAATCTTCTCCAAATTATACTGCCTGCATATGACAAGGCGTGTTTACCTGTTTCAGATCTGATTCTTATTGATTTATAATTCATATCATTTTTAAACCTTGTATCATGATTATGGTCAATTTCAAAACAATAATCAGAGATATAGTGCGGTAAAGTATGATGGATTAGGTCAAACATTACAGTTCCGATTACAAATTGGTATAGTCTGTAAACATCTATCATTTGTAAACGATGAAATAAAGGGCCAGTATGCTCCCTAGGTCCTTTGAAACAGATTACACGGACTAATTTCTTTTGTAACAAAAATATAGATTGAAGATATGAGTAGTATGTATATCCCCAAACTACTAGTCCATAAGGTATACGCGGAAGGATAAGGGTGTTATATAATAATTGTAAGATTTGTCTAGGCACAAGTTGTCTAATTCTAAATATGATTCCAATTGTTTTCCTCAATGAGGAAGAGACACACTCAATATGTTTTCGCCATGATAAGTTTTTGTCTATATAAACTCCTAAAACAAAATCGAATGTACCTGCTCTATAATGTCTGTGCGTACCATAATATTTCCATTTATCCCCACATGTCTATGTTTACTTTTAAAAACTATATACTTTGTTTTAGACGTGTTGATTATTAATTTGTTATCATTACACCATTTCATAACGTCTAAGAAATCATGTTCAACTTCCTTTAAGTCAATATTCTTAGTTCCAGATGGAAAAGAATGAAATAAACTCGAATCATCCGCAAATAATCGAAAATTGAAATAATCTGTGAATTGTGGCAAATCGTTGGTATTCATATGGTGAGGTCTTGCAGAGCATGCAATGAGATACAGAATGCTTAACAGAAAGAACCATTCCTTCAACATGATGTTCTCAGACATCCTTGGGAAACAGTTGGAACGGACCTTTTCCACTTTGACGGTGATGAGTATCTCATAGTGACAGACTATTTGTCGAAGTTTCCTATCGTCCGGAAGATCAGTGGTAGCTGCAATAGCTCGAAAATGAGCAACTCGTCATACCATGATGATGTCATCGAGAAACTTCGAAATCGAAAAGAGAAGCAGAAACGAGACTTTGACTCCAAAGGTGTTCGAGAATTACCACCACTCTCTGTGGGTCAGAAGGTCACAATACTTGATCATGGTTCTGGAACATGGAATCCTGCAACAGTAGTTGGACAATGCCAGGAACCCAGATCATACTTTGTGCAAACCCCCAACAATACGGAGGTGTTCTACGCCGCAACAGAAGACACCTGCGTAATCTTGGAATACAACAGAAGCGCGTTCGATTTGCAGATCAATTTCCAGATGATCAGGAAAACAGCAGACCTTAACTTCCTCGAAGCAACATGACAACACATGAAATTGACAAGCAAACAAACAAAGCTTACCGCACCAGATGAGGACGATTGATCAAGAAGCCTGATCGTCTAATTGAGCATTAATAATTCTATACACTGGTTTAACAGTGGAAATAACTTGGTTTACACATTGTATCTGATGAGTTTGTAAATACAGTTCTGCATTTATGGTGTTTATCCGTGAGAAGTATAATTTACAGGAATTTGTTTAATCATTGACAGGATTTGATAGAACACATCCTGTATCAGAATATTTACAATATATAACTCGCAGAATGGTTTCTCAAGCCACATATTATATTGAAATGTCTGACGAAAACATTTGAAAACATCTCAATGATTAAACTTGCATGTTAATTTCAAATAAAGCATGTATTCACACAGTAATTAAAAAAAAGATGAAAGAAGTTCAAAAGAGTGAAGTTAAGTCATATGTAATTATTGAAGATAGCTGTGTGCATGCAGTATTGAAATTCTGAATATGATTGATTATATTCCTGCTCAAGTAAACACATTGTGGATACATATTTCTCATGCCCGGTGTTAAAGGCGTCGTTACAGTTTCATTGTACATAGTTAAGATTTGCAGTTGTTGCACGAATGCTATTCCAGTACATGCATGCTAAATGTTCAGTGCTTATAACCGATATGGTTGTATTTACATACATGTATAATCTTATTTTGGCAAATGTTTTGAGTTTTTAGATATCCAATTCAAAGTTAGAAATGAACGTGGTAGAAAGGCTACAAGTAATGTACATTTGTGAAACGCCTCAAGTACACTCTTTCTTTTTATATGACAGGTAGCTCTCAGAAAGGAGGTTCAAGTGTACGCAGTAGAAGCCGTAGCCCAGCCTCAACAAGGGATCTCCATCCTATTGCAAGCCAAGATGATCTTGAGAGAGGGTTCGAGGAAATGACATTTGAATCTATCACAGTCGGCGATGTGCAGGTTGACAGTGTTCCGGTGGAACGTGATGAGATTTTTGCCACTCTAAACATTCACTTGAAGGACACTCCAGAAAATCATACCCTGAAAGTGAAGGTGGACACAGGAGCACAGGGGAATGTGCTACCATTTCGTTATTTCAGGCAGGCTTTTCCTAAGCTTCTTGATGACAAAGGATACCCTTTAGAATATGCTGTCGGACAGCAGCACGTCAAGTTGTTTGCCTACAACGAGACAGTCATACCTCAGTATGGTTGCATCGTTCTTCCCTGCAAGTACCACGTTGGAAAGTGGTTCCGCAATAGTTTCTTCATTGTGGACACAAGAGGACACAAGAGGACCTGCATAGTTGTGATAGTTATCGACTGAGGATTAACATACCCTTCATTGATTTATTTTTCGTAAACAGTGATAATTGCGAGAGTCAATTTAAATTGTCGCGGGCATAACCGAATCTTACACACTGTCAAAATGTGTATATCGGAAACTTTTCGCTGACTGTACGAATTTTCACAGAAAATAAATCTATGAGAGTAACAAATGGTAGCTTAGACCCATTAACAAAAAGTTCCAGCTTCATCCTCAACCATGTTCATGATACATGTTCATCTACATTTTGCAAACATTCTGAATGTTGATTGAGACTTGTTATACATGTATGTATTTTTATAAAATTAATGCAACATATAATCAAATACGCATCTCTGATGACATGCCAAACTCACTTCAAACTGTAATTTATTCTATTCTCCTTTATTTTTTATTTTCTATTTTGTCTTCAACCCACTTTGAATGTGTCACGTATGATTCTGATAAACATGGGAGAATGCATCCCATGTAACTGACAGGACTTATAACAAAATAATTGACATTATAATATTCAACCATCACTAGACAGTTCTGTTATAAGATGTTCTTTATTTAACAAAATTTGTAAATTACGATACGGGTATGTTCCCATGCAAACTCGCAACAAGATACAGAACTATGATTTTTTTTTAAATAATTCATTATGTCTCTAAATTAAAGAAAGTGATTACAAAAAGAATGTCAAACATTGTATATCGAAATAATAGATTATTCATTTGTCTCCAACCGTAGTAACACACGCAACTGCAGTGTGCAGTTTGTGGGCTGCTGTGAAAAAAAAAAAGAAATCACAGGCATCCCGAGCGGGATTCGAACCCACGACCTCTGGATTACTAGACCAGCGTCATAACCACTAGACCACCGGAGTGCCCTAACACTGGCTTTACACATGAATAATTGAATATAGAAGGGCTTGGGGCACTTCGAAGTTTACTGCTCTTAATAAATATGTATATGTCATTTGCAACTCAACTAAAGATGATTAAACACACTGGAATTCTTACTTTGAATAATATTCATAATCTGTTTTCTTTTTTCTTTAATAGCTTGGGATGTACACTTAATACACTGTATCGGTGTACATTTCAACTACAATATGGACTTCTTTACTTCGAGACGTTTGTTTTTAAGAAAAAAAATAAGAGTCCTTTAAAGGTGCTGTAAAACAGTGGCGTTTTTTTTTTTTTTTTTTTTTTTTTGGGGGGGGGGGGGGGAGTCAAATTAGCCTTTGCCCCTCTCCCCCCTCCTTTTTTTTTTTCCTTTGGCTGCATTTTTTGAAGTCATCACATGAAAATTCGTCTGCATCCACCCCGTAGTTTTGCTGATGACCTTTCTTTTCAATTATTTTAGCCACACAATTTTGGCCGAATTTTCCCACCCCTCTTGTGAATTTGCTAGTACATATACTAAAACACATTCTCAGAATGTGTTTCATAGTACTGGTGGATCAAGGATTCACAGGGAGAGGGGGGGGGGGGGGGGGTTCGGCCAAAATTTTTCCTTTCTCATGTAACAAGCCTACAGGTCAAAAGGCTGATATTATGGGCTTTCTGCACACATTTTTAGATTCTAATTATTGGTTAACATGAGCACGATCATTTATGTTGTGATTAATTTGTTTCCTTTTCATATATTTATGACTTCTATTAGAGACTAAATTGGCTTGGCACTCCTTACATCGACCTATTTTAGAGACCCATTTCAATCTCTCTCTCTAGCTTTTTCTCTACTATCCTGTGAATAGTGTAATTACATGTACATGCAGTACCTCTTCTCTATTGTATGATATACATCAAGTTTCCATCTGAGCATATGGGTTTTGCAGCACTCTCAAGCTTCATGCATATGCAGCAACATCTTTGTGTGTTCATTTACATAGTTATGCTTGATATATTAATTTGAGAATGTTATTCTTTCTCTTTTATATGTTCCGTCCGCACTCTATAGATGTAGATGTACATTGTAAGATTTGGTGTGCATGTTCGAACTGTGTTACTGTTTTTGTGAACACACACGAACTCATATAATAATTAACTTGAATTATACATATTCTTGAATCTTGATTCCATCTCCATTTGCCATTAGGTATTTATTGATTTATGGAGCTCTTCCAAAATTGTTATCCTTCCCATATTGCATTGTTATTACTCATCTCTGAATAATTCAAATTTGATATTTTATTGAGGACCTATGTGTCTTCGATTACATAATGTACCTCTTCAATATATTGCTGCAAAAGGGATAATAAAACAGTACCATTATTATATATTTAAAATGAAGCTTGAAATTCTTATAGTGTTGATATTTATGTATTTTTAGGAGTTTATCAGTTTCGAAGAGTGCATGCAGGATGAGTTTTATGTTTTTTATGATCAAGTGTAGATCTCATAGAATCTGTTAAGCACGAAAGAGAAAGATGGAAAATGAGGAATTATGAGTGAATTCGCATGCGAGCCAAATGACAATAATGACACCGATAAAAATTGTGACAAAGTATAAGTCACAAATATGTGGAATAATAAGAAATAACAGAAATTAATATATTATTTCAGAAAAAGAAATAACAGAGTGGATGAGTATGAAAGATGACTTAATGCAAGTAATTATTACTGACTGGCACGTCCTTTTTTTTCCCAATATTTAGCGGTATCCTAAGCTTCATCTTAGAACAAACATTCATAATTATTATGAAAGAAGGGAACTTAATATGAATTAAAAAAATAACAAAAATAAAAAATAAGTAAAAAAAAAGAGAGTAAAAGTAAAAAAAAAAATGTGAAACACAGTATAATACCTAGTACATGTATTTCCAAATAATAGATGTCCACATGCAAAAGTGTTAAATAATATATAAAAAAGACAAAGAAATCTTTAATTGGAACGATCAACGACAGCTCTAATAACAATACTAAATGAAGATGAAAACAATGACAACACGCTTTTTAGAACAATTAAGAGAAACTGGCTTGTATTATCATCTTGATTATCACTAAATGTATTATGATCATCACAGCAATCATAACATGACAATTAATTTCAATTAATAAGGTTATTGTTGATAAGCAGGTATAGCCCTATAATAGTATTTGTATGTAAAAACATACGAAAATGAAATAGCGACGGTTCGTAAATCCACGCGTATTGCACGTTACCTATTGTACAGGCCCTACAGCGCGGGTCTCACGAACCGGCGTAATACAACTTACGTCGGTTCGTGAGACCCGCGCTTAAGTACATAACCTATGGTGCGCGCAAGAAACGATGGGTTTACGAACCGACGCAGTGAGTTTGACAGAAATATCGTAGATTTTTTAATTCACACTAAAATTACACTATGAATAGGAAGAACTACTTCCGCTCTCATCACCCTGTCAAAATTTTCACACACAGGCTAGGTTTATTAGCAAGACGTCTGCCTGCGCCTAGCAATAATTCTCCCCAGCGGTTTGTATTCCCTTACACAAATGTGAATATACGGGGCTTACACGCGAGTACCCAAGTCATCGCCAAAGAAATATAGTCTACAAACATTCACGTATCGTACCGATATTTACCTTGAAATTGAAGTTTTGGCTACAGCCGTATGTCATCTACCCATTCGCTCATAGTCGGTATAAGTTGTTTAATTTCATTTATTTTAAACTCTTTATGTGCCACGCTCGCACGTCCGACTCAGTCGACGGCGCACAGTGGGCCAGAGAGATACCAAAGTGCGCCAAAAGTCATTTTGGGCACTTGGGATTTTTTAATTTTTGACATGCGCCCTTGAGAGGTAATACTTTGAGGAATTTATCATTGAAATATTCAAAACAGGTATGTACATTAAAGGGGTATATTTCCTACCTGAAGTAGCAAAATACAATATTTTAAGAGTTTCAAAGCAAATTGTAACCTCTTTAATAAATAAGTAATGTCAACATGTAGTTTTTGAGATATCAACCTGTAATTTCTTCTACATATTTCTCAGAGTTCATTTTACGGTATGAATGCCGTAAAAATGCAAAGAAACTTAATGTTCATGAATATTTTACGCTAAATATCCTGGAAAAGAGGCTAATTATTTGTCTTTTTAATATACCCTAATGAAAAGTTTAGATTGCCACGGATTTCCAACTAAATTCTATTACCACCACATTCCTTGATGTCTCAGCTTTAAGCTGATACCAGATTTGGCTGCCACCTTTTGCCACTTTTTGTGTTAGAGCCGATTTTCCGCGACACATTACGTCTATTTTGGACCTTGCAGCCGCTTAGGAATGCTGTTATATCATACGGGGCCGCATGAGGGCGGCATTCTTTTTAATCTATTTTTTTTTTCTCGCACGTTAAAGGCACAGAAAGATGAATAACAATGAAAAAGAGGCAAACAGAGTTATAAAATACATGTGTAGGGCTAGTCTGGCACCTAAAAGACCCCTCCTCAGACGATAAAAGAGTACATAATTGCACATAGCCAAGGCCGTATAGCCTATTGTTCATAATTGTCATAGCCACTACTGTAAACATAGCTATTTCCACTGCGTTACATACTGTGTGGACACCTAAATACTTCGATCCTACTCTTGACATATGCAGATAGAACGTTATTCACCAAAACACAGAGATTTTATTCTCATCGATTACTCGTTGGAAACAAAGTCTGTTGCTTTCCGGCCGCTCAGCAAAGTGTATAGGATCGCAGTTTGTGAATCCGATTGCAGGTGATTGTCAGACATTGCTCGCGTGATCCTCATCGGACGATCTTGCCTCATCGGATCATGCGTGACATGTCTGACATTGACCTGATAGGCGACCAATACAATTCGGATTCATCAGACTGTGATCCCATTCACTTTGTGGGTTGTCGGAAGCAAAAAATAAAACTTTGCTTCCAACGACTGATGAGTTTTTAAAATCATTGTGGAACGTGGATGAATTAATAATTTCATATGATAGTGATTCCGATAAATTTTTCATTAAAAAAAAAATTAGCTTTTCCAAGTAAACTTTTAAACACGGCAGACTCATTCTTAGCTGCTAAGTCATAATCTTTCATTTTCCTGATTACTGACTTCACAATTTATCTTTTCAGTAAAATTAGACAAAATGGTTTTTGCGCTTGTATAATTGATATGGCAAAGGCCTAAGGTTATGATTATGAAGTAGAGAGATAAGAACTATATCGGAGATTGATTTTATATCGCACATTTTATGTTATGTCCTGCTAGAATAAAGTGAATAAATTCACCCCAAAGTACATCATAAACTTATATTGTAACTAGTTTACACGGACAACAGTATCATTTTGCAGTGCGTGTGTAATATGGAACTTTCAGCATAAATTCGATTCTTTTAACAAAACCCGAATGTTTACACACTTTCTGTGACATGTAAGCATCGTGTATTCAATGGTAGTATTTAATAAGCAGTGTCAGTGAATGTGAAAAGATAAATTAATCTTTAAAGAAAAAAATAACAGCCTAAGATTTGCATTGCTTTATTCGTCATTTACACTGATTTTTGGTAGCCAATGAAAAAACAGCATCACAGTGACGTCATATGAGTTTGAAATTATGTTCAATCAATTCTACGCCCCAAATTACCTCTAGATACCAAATTTGGGTAAAAAGATACCACGAAATATAATTTTGGCGCATTTTGAGCTCATTCTGGCCCACTGTGCGGCGTGCCAACTTCGCATATTCTGCTCAACAAAGAAAGCCGCCAAGACCGATCGATAAACCGCTAATTACTACTAATCCCGCGGCACAATGAAAGCGTTTCATGTGCTTTTGTTCCTCTCGTATACGACTTGCATCCTATGTGGTGGTCGACTATCAAGCGATGTTCCCAACTAGATTTGCTCGTACATTCTAAGTTTCTGTAACGGTTTTATGTGCAAAAGTCATACCTTTACAGTAATGTAGCAACTGGTCATTCAAAAGAAAAATTGAAAATAGATTCGTCATACAATTTATATCGTAACAAAGCTTGACATTCCTCTTTGACTTTGCCTACTATTATGCCCATCTTAACTCTTAATGTGCCAGGCCCAAAACCCCTAACGTGCCAGAGGTTTTTACTGAACGCTAGAATGTTTCGAAACTGGACTGACAATGTAATTTAAAACTGCCATATCTTTGAAACTATCAACTGTTTTGAATTGAGTTCTACGCAACAAATATCAAGAAATGATTGTTCTTTCGTGCCATGTTGTCAGTTTTCCGTAATATCTATCTGAACTTGAGATATTGCAGAAATGACTAATATCATCAAAAAATTATTAGAATTTTTGTGCAGTATGAAAAGAAAGAGTCAATCGTGTTTTTTCTTCAATAGAACGCTCCCTTGACTCTGTGAGAAAGTTTTAGAGCTACATCTCCCCTTTCAAATGATAGCAAAATTGTCTTCTAGAATTGTATGATTCCAAAGATACAAGCGGCGGTTTATTTTGTCTTAGCAATTTCTCTTTCTGCCTCGGTAATTTATTCCCAAATCTGAGTCCTTCAGTCCCAGATCCTGTATTTGAAACTAAAGTAATTGTCCCGGGCCCTGGAAAGTGTCTTTTGTCCACTTGAGAAGGAAGCACGCACTAATCCTTCCTTTGTCTATGCGGACTGCGGGCGGGTGTACTCTATTGAAATCGGCAGGCCTTTGTCAGCGAGGGATTTGTGCGCGCGCAATTCCTCGGTAACGGCGGAGATCATCCGAGTACTGATTGAGTACAATCAAGGAGCTTGAAGCTCCTTGGTACAATACACACTAGCGGTTGCTAGGGGCAGCATGAAGGATGAACATAACTCCTGATCGAAAGCAAAGATGCTGCCGTGATCTGACTGATAAAAGTGCGCACGCCTTTCGGATTCTATTTTTCTAACGCCGTATCCAATCAAGAATATTGATCCTATCAACCTATCGCCAGCCACTGTCCTTCCGTTCACAACATTACTAAAATATTATAACAAAGTTAATTCACGATAGTATACCACTTACGTCCTTATTGCCAATCCAGAGTAAACAAAGTAAAGTGGGTTTGGCTAGAAAACCAGTTCAATCTCAGCACCACGAGGTCAGTCGCTGGGAGCAGCACACCACGTGCTTGAATGACCAGCGCTGGTGTTTGAAGCCACGTGCGTGCAACTGAAAATGCTCACCATTCATTTCATGATTCGGTAAAATAGCGCTACGTTGGGCGGAGCCCTCTCATTCTCGAAACGATCATCTCTCTCTGAAATAGTAAAGTTCAATAGAGCTGTACTTGTGAACTACGCGGCCAGAGTTGTAAAGTAATTGAATCTTGCAAACGAATAAATTCGTCAGATTTGAAATTTTCAAAAGCCCGATCAGAACAGCGAAAATAACAACGAATTGTGACAAGACAATGAAACATGACACAGATAAACATTGAAAGGAAAGGCAGTCTGCACATATCATGATGAAGGGGCGAACAATGCAATTACATTCAACAAAATTATTACGGTAAAGAATTATAACACTTAGAAAGAATCAAAAGCCCCCTGACAGTAGGCCTGATTTGCATAGCAAAATTGGTGACAAGAAGATAAAACAGTAGGTGGTGATATAACCTACACGTTTAAAACGACAAGTTAGAATCAAGTTTTACATTGCTGGTATGCTTTTTCAATGTTAACTGTCTTTGATTGTCTTTAGTCACATTTGCTATGAAACATTTCATTATCTGAATATGACATTATTCAACTTCACGTTCCGTACTTTCACATGGCGTCGGAAATCTCTAGCGCCTGCCAATATAGGTTTCATACCGAGCGATTTGTAACCATCAGAATCATTTTGATCGCTCATGGAAATTATAACATCACTCTACTGCTGAAGTTCCTTTATCGGTTTATAATAGCCGATGGATGTTAGTTCCGAACTTAAATTCGTACCTTCATTGCGCTGTGATACAGTTTTCATGAAGCAGCATCACCCGACATTTCTTTCTTTCTTTCTTTCTTTCTTTTTTTTTTTTTTGGGGGGGGGGGGAGGGGGATATCCAACACTGATTTACTCCAAAGACTGAACAGCGGGATCTGAGATTGAAGTTTTCAAAATCTGCATGCTAACAAATAGTTTGATGTTACGTTACATCCTTTCTCTCTCTCTCTCTCTCTCTATCTCTAAAGTTCTACATAATAATAATTTGAAGGATTTGCTTGAGTTTGAACATTTTCCTCTTCACCTGCGACTCGGGGAAAATAACATGTTTCTATGATAAGAGGTAGGAATAAAACGATAAGCAAAGCTCAACAAATAACGTAAAGACGTAAATTCTGTGTCTCACTTAGCGATGAATATTGTGAAACCTATCAAATTTTAGGTTTCGAGCTTCCTAAACAGTTGAAATCAAAATCAAACAAGAAAACCCGCTTGCGAATTTGATATTGGCTGGCTGAATTACTACTTTATCGAGTCTGTGCTGTAGGGATTGTGTCTGCATCATCGCTTGGCGATAAACGATACTGCTTCGATTTTTGTCAACATCAAATGACAAATATTGATCATTTTGCGTGGTTGAGTAAACAATTTCTATAATACACCAATCGGCTGTCGATGGTTCTTTTGTGTTTTTGTTTTTTGGTCAAAAGAAATGAAATATATGTTCTTGACGTTCGCAACGATTCTGGTCGCTGATTCGAGAGTACGTAGTTGTAGAGATATTTGCTGTTCCCATGGCCAAAGTTATTTACACGCTATCTATAGCCAGAAAGCTACAAGAACCAAAACATCCTTCAAAATATGGCAGCACAATGACAAATTATACGGATACGGACACGCACAATGCGTGAAAACTAGTTTTCTTCAAAATGTATAGGGAAAAGAAGAAGTAACATAATAAGAGAGAAGGCACGCCGAAAGAGGTACAGTATGAAGACCAATGAAGAGAAACACTAAAAGAAAAAAAATGCAACGGTGGACGCAAGCGCAAAAACAAAAACTAGTACATGGAAAAACAACATAGTTTGACTGCTTTTCACGTGCACATCGTCACATACAGAGAATCAGGCTCTATAATGTACTTTTATATCCGTGGAGTAAAGCCAATACCGCCAGTTTGCGCCAAAATCACAGAGAATACTAGGTAGGTTTATTTTCGGTCACTTTCGTAAGTTTGAGAAGAAAAAAAAAAAAAATCGGTTTTGGGTCAAAACCAGTATTGATTAGTATTTGTACTATTTGCATGTCGTCGCTCAAAACAACAGCTCTATTCGCGCTTTGCGAACGTTGCCTACAACTTTTTGAAACTGAATTAAGCAAAATAATGTTCATCTTTTACGCTCTATGTTTTGTCTGAAATTCCGAAATACTAGATTTCTGCTTTGAATTTCATTTCACTTCGAACTACATGGGCGTCACCAGGGGGGGTGCGTTGGGTGCGAACGCACCCCCCTTCAGATCCTTTAAAAAAAAAAAAAGTCTGCGAGCGACCTCAACGCCAGACGCTAAATAATTATTCTTCTCTATTTTTTTTTTCATATTTTGCACCAGGGACACACACACACACACACACACACACACACACACACACACACAAGAAAATCGTCGGCAAAAACAATTCGCACCCCTGGTTCTGGCAGCACTGATTTTACACATATCTATTAGTATTCTACAGTGTTTACTATTTATCGACCGTACTGTACATCCGTACGATACGAACCACTTATAAACGTTTGCATGTACGTGTGCTACTTACAAGTATGTAGAGTCTGTGTACGTTACTTCTGACCAATCCATATTGCCAGCCCAAGAGCGAGCCTTAGCTTCATTAAAAAAATTAAAAAAAATGGAGGGGCAAGCATATTTCAGTTTTGCCCCCCCCCCCATAATTAATAATTCCCGAAATGAAAAGATTTTCTTGCTTTTGAAAGAAAACAAAAATGTTGCCCCCATAAAAATATTGGAAGGCAAGCGCACCATTTGCCCCACCCCACATAATCATAATTCCCGCGATGAAAAGATTTTCTTGCTTTTTTGTTAGAATCAAGAAATCTGTCCAATCATTTCACCCAAAAGCAGCGGCGTAACTACGGAGGGGGGGGGGGGGGGGTGCGCCCCCTACCCAATCCGCTGGTAAAAAAAAAAAAAGATTTACCGAAATATAGTAGTTCAAGTGCTAGTAAACTGCTTTTGAATGAAAGGGTGATCCAGAAATAAGATATTTTTCTATGATTTCTTTTAACCACAATTAAATAGGTATATAGTGTGAAACATTGTTCAAAAAGCCCGGACCCGACAAAAGATTGTGATTCCTGGTTGGCATTCTGCATATAAGCACGGATGTGCGCAGTGTACTCAGTACATCCGAACGAAGAGTCGCCACAATGTTGCGCAATGAGATGTAGAATGTACACCTTTGTACCTTACGCTTCGTTTTATCAAAGCTAGATCATTGCATTTTGCAGTGTTGCTTTACATACTGGTCTATATAAAAATGTCTAGCATTGCCAATAAAAAGACTTGACCTGGGCTAATTCCTAACTTTTCCATGTATATAATACACACACACACACAAACAAACACGCACAATTATTTTAGGGGATGCTCTAAAGTGCAGATTTTGGACATCCTTTCCCCGCTTGGTCACTTCGACGCCACCTCGCTGGCCATACCTCCCCCAGTCATGAACATAAACCCACACCCTGGACTACCACTGGCGGATCCAGGGGGAGGGGCACACCGGGCGTCCCCCCCCCCCTTTAATTTCCAAAGCGAAAAAAAAAATATCTGCAAACGGCAGTTTTTGGACAGTAAAATGTCAAAATTTTCAAGCTCGCTCGCTCCTCTCGCTCGCATTTAGTCGTAATGCCATTCTCCTGAAGTTGCTGCCAGTAATTGCCGGCAGTTGCGCCTGGTGCCCCCCCCCCCTTAATTTCCAAAGCGAAAAAATATAGCTATACACACGGCAGTTTGGGGACTGTAAAAGATGATGTCAAAATTTTCAAGCTCGCTTGCTCCGTTCGCTCGCATTTAATCTTTATGCCATTCTTCTGATGTTGCTGCAAGTAATTGCCTGCAGTTGCGCCCGGTGCGCCCCCCTTAATTTCCAAAGCGAAAAAATATGGCTAAGAACGGCAGTTTTTAGACTGTAAAATGTAAAATTTTCAAGCTCGCTCTCTTCGCTCGCTCGCATTAGTTGTTATGCAATACACCTGATGTTGCTGCCAGTAATTGCCAGCAGTTCCGCCCGGTGCCCCTCCCCCTTAATTTCCAAAGCGAAAAAATATGGCTAAGAACGGCAGTTTTTGGACTGTAAAATGTAAAATTTTCAAGCTCGCTCGTTCCGCTCGCTCGAATGTAATCATTATGCTCTCCTGATATTGCTGCCAGTATTTGCCGGCAGTTGGGCCCGATGCGGCCCCTTAGATTCTAAAGCGTAGAAATATAGCTATACAACGGCAGTTTGTTTGTTTTTTACTGTAAAATGTCAAAATTTTCAAGCTCGCTCGCTCGCTCGATCGCATTTAATTGTTACGCACTTCTCCTGATGTTGCTGCCAGTAATTGCCGGCAGTTGCGCCCGGTGCGCCCCCCCCCTCCTTTATTTCCAAAGCGAAAAAATATGGCTCCAAATGGCAGTTTTTGGACTGTAAAATGTCACAATTTTCAAGCTCGCTCTCTTCGCTCGCTCGCATTTAATTGTTATGCCATTCACTTGATGTTGCTACCAGTAATTGCCAGCAGTTGCGCCCGGTGTGCCCCCTTAATTTCCAAAGCAAAAAGATATGGCTACAAATGGCAGTTTTGGGACTGTAAAATGTCAAAATTTTCAAGCTCGCTCGCTCGCATTTAATTTTTATGCAATTCTCCTGATGTTTCTGCTAGTAATTACCGGCAGTTGCGCCCCCACCCCTCCTTTATTTCCAAAGCGAAAAAATATGGCTCCAAATGGCAGTTTTTGGACTGTAAAATGTCAAAATTTTCAAGCTCGCTCTCTTCGCTCGCTCGCATTTAATTGCTATGCCATTCACCTAATGTTGCTTTCAGTAATTGCCAGCAGTTGCGCCCGGTGTGCCCCCCTTAATTTCCAAAGCAAATAAATATGGCTACAAATGGCAGTTTTTGGACTGTAAAATGTCAAAATTTTCAAGCTCGCTCGCTCGCTCGCTCGCTCGCTCGCTCGCATTTAATTGTTATGCAATTCTCCTAATGTTACTACCAGTAATTACCGGCAGTTGCGCCCCCACCCCTCCTTTATTTCCAAAGCGAAAAAGTATGGCTCCAAATGGCATTTTTGGGACTGTAAAATGTCAAATTTTTCAAGCTCGCTCTCTTCGCTCGCTCGCATTTGATTATTATGCCATTCACCTGATGTTGCTGCCAGTAATTGCCAGCAGTTGCGCCCGGTGCGCCTCCCCTTAATTTACAAAGCAATAAAATATGGCTATAAAACGGCAGTTTTTGGACTGTAAAATGTCAAAAATTTCAAGCTTGCTCGCTCCCCTCGCTCGCATGTAGTCGTTATGCCATTCTCCTGATATCGCTGCCAGTAATTTGTAGTTTCACACCGTCATTCCATAATCCATTTATAGGGGGTACAACCCCCTCCGGCACTTCCACACCCTCCCCCACCCTTGCTCGCTCCCTCGCATACTAGCCCCCCCCCCCCCCCCAAGATGAAATCCTAGCTACGCCGGTGCCCCTTCCCCGCTTGGTTTCCCTCAAAAAACAGTAGAAGTCTAGGGATTGAGAGCTTCCTATATTCCATATGTCTGTCCAAAAAATCTCGTAAACATTTAGTGTCAAAACGCACCCCCCTTGAAAAAAAGCTGGTGACGCCCCTGAACTAGGAGAAGATGATCACGCCAAAACAAACTAGGAACTACGTGTGGTACCAAGCGGCATAGTTTACAGGTCTACTTTCCGTTCACTGCCCACGTGCATAGACAAGAACAAAAGCGTGTTCTTCTTTTGTATTCTAGCGTGGGGACGATTAGTGAAGTTCACCAAAATAAAAGGATGAAAGACTTGACCGACGAACGAAAGCTTACCGTCTTAGAGGGACAAAATCAAAGCAGCTTCCCGCCGGACAGCATCCAAGCGGAACAATACAAGTGGAACCGCATAGACAATACACGCAGATTCAATAGCATACACACGCGTGGTTTACCAATGAGACTTTTGATCTACACACATCTCGCAGAGGGTGCGCTCGCTGCGGATTTTCCCGACGCGAAAAAAATACATTTAGCCGAAAAATCACGTATTTACTCAAAATTTTCCAATGTAAGCATACTCATATTTTTTGGTGGAAACGATGGCTATGCTAGTCAGCTACTAGTACATATCATTGTCAGTTTCTTGGTGTAACGAATTATGGTACCACAAGAACTTAAATGATCGATGTTTTTTGCGCTCTTCTTTGTCGCCGATCGGCGACCATGGCACGTCAGGACTAAGGTCGCCGTTCGGCGACCATGGCACGTTAAGAGTTAACAGAAATTTGTAGAAGTCATACAAATCGGAAAAACAGAATTCTTTCTCAAAGCATGACTACCTTCGTGTCTCAGAATAACGTGGCACACAGGGGGTTTCCACCATGGCACATAAAAAGTTAATTAGATAGCGAAAAAAAAAATGTAGACTCTAGTTGTCACAAAGCCAGATGCGTCGATCGCTGCCAGCGCCAAAGATAGCTAGCTTGCCGGCTGGCGCCGGGTGGTAAAAACACTGGCTGCCACTGGCACCCTTGCCACGCACGCAGGGCGCTTGCCGACCCGGCCTGTTTGGCCCCCAGTTATGGCATCGCCTTAAGAGGGCGCACTTCCATGAACTGTTGCTTGAATTGGTCTATCTGCACTGCATGCGCATAATATTTTGCAGCATGCTTACAACAACTGCATTGCAGAAATCATATTACAGTCATCACAGTACAGTGACAGCGTTAACCATAATAATAGATAATAATAGATACTTTATTTTCTGCAAATCAATAAATCAATCAACAATTCAATATACACAATATTCTCCTTAAAACACCACTTGCTTTAGATATTGCTGTAGTAATATTCTGAACATGAGTATTCCAAGTTAGATTGCTATCTAGGGTCACTCCTAGAAACTTGGTTGAGTGTTTCTCAGCAATGTTAATACCATCAATAAAGATACTTTTGGGAAGGGTGGGTTGAGATTGTAGAGTATGAAAGTGTATAAAACATGTCTTATAAATATTCAATGAAAGCTTGTTACATTTTAACCATTTCGAGATGGTACTTAATTCCATATTAAGTGTATCAACCAGTGTTGCAATGTCCTTGTGGGAGTAAAAAACGTTAGTGTCGTCTGCAAATAAGATGAAGTTCAAACAAGGGGAGGAATTGATAATGTCATTAATATAAACCAAAAAAGTAGGGGCCCGAGAATAGGTCCCTGAGGGACACCACATGGTACGTTAGAATATGATGAGTGACTAGATTTTTAATGCAACATATTGTTTACGATGACTTAGATAACTTCTGAACCATGACAAAGTAATCCCTCTCAAGCCATGATTATGTAATTTTTCAAGTAAAATGTCATGATCAATAGTGTCAAATGCCTGACTAAGATCCATAAAAACTGCAATTATGTGTTCCTATTTAGTAAGCGCATCAATTATATTGTCGACATATTTGATTATGGCATAATCGGTAGAAAATCCTTTCCTAAAACCAAACTGATTTGCATTTAATTTTCAATCATAAACGAGTGAAGACGCTTATAAACTATTTTTTCTCGAAATTTTGATAATACAGGTAACAGTAAGATGGGTCTATAATTTGTCACCATTAATGGATTTTCTCTTTTACAGATATAATAACTTTTGCGATTTAAAAGAACCTGGACACTTGCCGTTAAGTAGAGATAAATTAAATATATGGGTGAGAGGGGCTGCTAGGGGGTAAACTAGTTTTTTTTTTTTTTTTTCAACAAATTCACCGTATCAGGCTCACAAGATTTACTGCATTTCAGAAAACGAACAGTATCAATAATTTCAGATTCGTTAATTGGAGTAAAAAAAAAAACGAAGAATTTGATTACTTTCAGGTAAATACGCTTTATGATTTCTGATATCATTTATTGGAATAGATGCTGCCAATGAAGGACCAACATTAACAAAAAAATCATTAAAAATATTTGTAATGTCATCAGGATTAATAATAACATTATCATTATGAGTAATACTATCAGGACATTCCGTAGGTTTCTTTTTGAGTATTTCATTGACAGTCCGCCAAAGAGCACTTTTATCGTCCTTACTAAATTCGAGTTTATTAGAAATATATGATTTACGTGAAACTCGAATTAGAGTAGTTAATTTGTTTCTATATACTTTATACCTTTTAATATTTTCAGGAGTGGGTTTTCTTAGAGATATTTCATAAAGACGGTTTCGAGTAAGAATGGAAAGTATAATACCTTGAGTAATCCAGGGCTGTCGAGCTCTTTTCCTTCCCTTTGTTTTGGTAGGTAAAGGAATATGTGTATCATAATAATCTAATAATTTAAAGAAAAAATATATATATATAATAAGAAGAATTAACAACCTGGAGTTCGAAGACGTCATTCCATTGTTCTTCGAATACATCTTGATTCAAGATTTAACCATGCAGTCACAAAGTCACTGAAAAAAAAAAAAAATTCTGCGGTCCAGGCATGCCTGCAAATCTATCATGAAATGGAGAGGAAAAGTGACCATGGCTTTGGCCAGAACCAGAAGATCAAGGTGAGCTGAAAATATGAGTAGAAATTTAGTAAGGAAGGTCTGACAGTTAACCCTAAATTATAGAGTTAGATTTGACATGTTCAGGTCAATCTACCGTTAGGTCTAACGTTAGTACTATTTCTAATATCTACTGTACATCTCGTATCTACTGTAACAGTACTAGACTGAACTTAATGACCAGAAATGTAATCTAACCCGTTCCTTCCGCAATTCTCTGAGTGCCTTTAATGGCCCCAAACGAGATTCTTTTCGCCCGTTGACAGAGAGGCACACAGGTTGGTAATCCAGCTGTGTGAAGGCAGTCAAGCGGTTCATTGTGTCCGCCTTTCTACGGTCAACTACATGTGCCCGTGAACAATGGAAATATCGATCGGGTACGGGGTATGAATAGAGCGTGCGCTGATGAGCTCTCAGAATCTTTTGTTCTACACAAAAACCAGGTAGGATCTCAGCCTTGATCATTATGTACATGTTCGTACGAGTTTACAGCAGAACAAGCAAAAAACTAAATCAGGAAAAGGTACATAACACTGTAAAACCCCCCTTTTTTAACAGCAGGAGAACAAATCCTGATAGAATAAACCTCTGATATTTTCATCAAACCCACTTTTCTGAGCATTTTAACACAAAGAAACATAAATTTAGGCCACTGAAGCAGGCACCTTTGTCTTAACTTTGGGAACCTGGTAAACCAGGTTCCCGTATATCAGTTGCTCCCACAGGGACCCGTAAGGAATGGGTTAACAATCATTTAAAGAAGTTTAAGAGCAACATTCTTTAAACTTTGTAAAACTTGTATTATATCTAGACCCTAGTATAAGACAACAAAATATTGTCGTTGATGATAATGATGATTAAT
Organism: Diadema antillarum; assembly: GCF_040938485.1. Classification (NCBI taxonomy): domain Eukaryota; kingdom Metazoa; phylum Echinodermata; class Echinoidea; order Diadematoida; family Diadematidae; genus Diadema; species Diadema antillarum. Next base: position 522,257 of record NW_027271443.1, read on the forward strand.
GATGAGTACAATTTGATTCTAAGTAGGCCTAGAGTTCTAATGTTAGTGTTAACTATAACTACTGTTATAAACAGAATATAACATAATTTAGAGTCTACCCCAGGCCAAGGTCTAGATCTAAATAGGCCTAGAATATAGATCTACATCTAGACTAGGCCCTATATCAAATTGCCCTTACCAAATTGGTTCTTACCAAAATTTTGACCCCTCCAGATCTAGATCTCTAACGTTAGATCTATCTAACCTTAAAAGAATCAAATTCTCAGACTGAAGAAAATAAATTGAAAATCATCCAAATGTGATTTTGGTATTTGAACTGCCCCCGTCAAAATTTGATGAATCTTGTGGCACAAAAAAAAAAAAAATAATAAGTGGTAAAGTTAGGTCTATTGCAAAAATAATAGGCCTACACTAGATAAGGGCTATGCCATGGTACGCTATCTAGATATCGGCCCTAGACCCTATTATATAATACATCTGTTAGGCTAGATCTACTCTATCCTTACCTGGACCTGGGCTGCAGTTTCACGGGAAATCAGGGGGAAAAAAAGACAGAATGGCGGCTTTGAAGGGAGATGAGCACTAGCAATACACAAACAGTCTAGATCTAGGTCTATCGCGAACCGGATCTATAAGGTTGCAGAGTCAGAGTCAACTGTTTGGTGTCTGACAAAATGTCAGTAATCTATTATTATATATCTAGGTCTAGCATACCATTAAGCATAGATCTGTAGTTTAAGTGTAACGTCAGATTTCGACTAAGATTTAAGACGAAGAGACTTGATACTTTGTAGTCTAGTCCAAGGACCATGCCAGGCACTTCAAATACCTTACTGTTTCACAGAATGTCATTCATTCCGAGAAGACACAAAACCTAGTCTAGGTCTAGGTCGTAGATCTTTAATATCTAGACTAACTAGAAAGTACAATAACTTTATAAGCAGATTATTCTCCTCAGCATGGTCATGTGACATGTGCAGTTACTGTTTTTTTTTCATGGGGAAAACAGCTGGCTTCTGGCCATCTGTAGTTATTGTTTTTTGCCACGGCGAAACTACCCAAAATCAAGGGTAAGTCACCGCAGTAACTACACTTTCCTAAATGACATAAAAAAAAACAACAACGGAAACATAATTTGTTCCTAGTTAGCCCTATTGTTAGACAACTAGGTATGGTGCATAATCATACCACAAAATTATTTTTGAATGTTTCTGTGTTTTTCAAGAATCTGCAAAAAAAAAACACAAAATAACAGTTATCTCATATCATCAGATATGTAGTTACTGCTTTCTTCCGTGCGGGGGGGGGGAGGGCAGATGAAGGTGATATGCAGGGGATCACCAGATATCGGTCACGGATGATCGAAAATGAAAATGATGTAAAATAGCGACTTCAAATTATATTGAGATACATTTGTGAAGTCCAGTTGTTTATAATGTCCTATATAATTTAGATCCAACTAGAAATGTCGCTACAGCGACTGGTTATACCCCCGCTAAACAACATTTCATAAGCTTTGGTCAAAAAACTGAGGAAGTAGTTAAATCCGCAAGATCTTCCCTTGATCTTCTGCCATTAATATGCCGTTACCATGGCAACGTACTTTCAGGTACTGTCGAAAAATGCGTCTTGCACATCTACAACCAAAGGCACACATCTGTACCAAGTTTCATGGAAATTGGGCAAAAACTGAGGAAGTAGTTTGCAACACAAAATTTTCCATCATTTTGGCTCATAATATGTGAGCTGTTACCATGGCAACATACTTTTTGTCACTGTCAAGAAATGTGTCATGCTGACCTATATCCTAAGACAAACATTCAACATGAATTCCATGAGAATTGGAAGAACACTGATGAAGCAGTTTTGCCATGAAGCATTTTGCCCTATATTTTACCAATAACATGCCGTTACCATGACAACGCACTTTTTGCCACTGCGGAAATATGTGTCTTGCACATTAAAATATTCAGATGAAAATCTGTACTTAATTTCATAAAAATTGATCAAAAACTGTGGGAGGAGTTCGCGACGCAAGATTTGTACCCATTTTTGCCCATAATATGCCGTTACCATGGCAACGTACTTTTGGGTACTGTCAAAAAATACGTCTTGCACATCTACAACCCAAGGCACACATCTGTGCCAAGTTTTATGGGAATCGGTTGAAAACTGAGGAAGTAGTTCGCGACGCAAGATTTGCAACGGACCGACCGCCCGACCGACCGACCGCCCGACCGTCCGCTGATTCTTATATACCCCCTTCAAACTTCGTTTGGCGGGGGTATAATTAGTTAAGTCATGCAACCCAGTGGAAATTTCATGCGTGTGTCGGAGTGTGCAAGTAAGTCGATTTGCCAGGCTATGTAACTGAATATTCACCAAAAGGTCTTCAAAATGAAAAAAAGAAATCAGAAATCAAACATGGTGATACAGACTTTTAAGAATCACCTTAAATTTTACATTTGTACAGTTAAACTCGCCTAAGTCGACATCGCATATGTCGAATAATCGGATAAGTCGATGATTTTAAAAAGTCCCGATTTTTCCCCATTGACTTACGTGTATTAATTCACTCACAAGTCGAATTTTTTAAGTCGAATACTCGCTTAAGTCGATGAAATTCCAAGAACACTTTCACGGAAAAACCATTGAATTCACTGTGCCTAAGTCGAATAAGATTTTATTGTGTAATAAATGACTGTCAAAATCACGAGACGCCAGTTTTTGTTTACATGCAGTATATACCACAAGAAACTTTTTTCACCTGAATCGTTAGTAACGCAAACTAACGATCGGGAAAATTAACGTTTGTAGTAACGATGAGTAACAATCCCAAGCGCAAATTAACGATGTTTCGTTGACATTAACGATAGGTAACGCAAGCACGAAAGCGATATTTTGGTTTCCGTTACCGAGACCTGGTGAAAGGACGACGTAGCCCCTGCCGAGTGTAGCGATCTATGCCTTAAATTTAGTGGAGTCTTTTCGCGAATCGAATCACGATTTCGCGAATGGTTAATTTGCGACTGGGGTCACCAAAAACGCACGCCGGGCTACCGAAAAAGCCGGATGTTTGCCTTCAGTTTTGGAAATGAACAGCGGTAACAATCGGCTCCATAAGATGCTAGAATAAATGTCAGATGTTTGCTCTTAATTTTGGAAATGAATAATGGTAAGATTCAGTTCCGTACGGTGCTGAAATTTAATGTCAGATATTTGATTTTGCGTTCGGAAATGAATAAGGATAAAATACGGCTCCGGAAGATGCTGAAATAAATGTCGAATGTTTGCTTTGACGTTCGGATATGATTGATAATGATATTCAACTCCATACGACGATAAAATAAATGCCGGATGTTTACTTTTACGTTCGAAAGTAAATAACAATAACATTCAGCTCCGGAAGATGCTAAAGTAAATGTTGAATTATCCCTTTGATGTTCGGAAATGAATAACAGCAATAATCAACTTCGTACGACGATGAGACAAATGTCGGATGTTTGCTTTTACTTTCGAAAGTAAATAGCAATAACATTCGGCTCCAGAAGATGCTAAAATAAATGTCAGATGATTGTTTTTACGTTCGGAAGTGAATACATGTAGCAGTAATATTTTTCTCCATACGATGCTGAATAACTGTCGGATGTTTGCTTTTAAATTTCGGAATGAATAACAGTAACATTTAGCTGCGTTTGATGGTAAAGTTAATGTTTGATATTTGCTTTGACGTTCGGAAATGAATAACAATAGTATTCAAATCCGTCCGATGATAAAATAAATGTCTGATGTTTGCGTTTATGTTCGAAAGTAAATAGCAATAACATTCAGCTCCGGAAGATGCTAAAATAAATGTTGAATATTTGCTTTGACGTTCGGAAATGAATAACAATAGTATTCAACTCAGTACGATGATGAAATAATTGCTGGATGTTCGCTTTTACGTTCGAAAGTAAATGACAATAACATTCAGCTCCGGAAGATGCTAAAATATATGTCGAATGATCCCTTTGACGTTCTGAAATGAATGACAATAATATTCAACTCCGTATACGATGATGAAATAAATGCCGAATGTTCGCTTTTTTACGTTCGAAAGTAAATAGCATGTAACATTCGGCTCCGGAAGATGCCAAAATAAATGCCAGATGATTGCTTTTACGTTCCGGAGTGAATAGCAGTAACATTCTGCTCAATAATCAAGATGCTAAAACAAATATCAGACATTTGCTGTTTAACATTTCGAAATGAATAACAATAACATTCAGCTGCGTTTGATGGTAAAGTAAATGCCGGATGTCTGCCTTGACGTTCGAATATGAAAAACGGTATAACATTCAGCTCCTTACGATGCTGAAATAATTGTCAGATGATTCATTTCAATTTCGGAAGTGGACAGCAGTAACATTCGGCTCCTTACGATCATAAAATAAATGTCGGGTGTTTGCTTTTGAATTTGGAGATCGAATAACGATAATATTCTGCTCCGTACGATGCTAAAATAAGTAACAGATTGTTTCTTTTACATTTGGAAATGATTAACGGTATCATATCGGCTCAGATGATAAAATAAAAAGCGGATGTTTGCTCGCACGTTCGGAAATGAATAAGGATGATATTCAGCTCCGTAAGATCCTAGAATGAATGCCAGTTGCTTGTTTTTACATTTGAATATGATCAATGTGGATAAAGTCTCTTGCTGAATGGCAAATATCGGGCACACCGCTCCAGCTCTCGGCTCCAGAGTAGACAACATACATGTACATTATACATATGTACGCATGGTGTAACTGTAAGTCGATTTTCTTCGACTTACGCACAAGTCGAAACTCGCCTAAGTCGATGTGTTTCGCTCAGTCCCGAGAAAATCGACTTATGCGAGTTTAACTGTATTTCAAATATGAACTTTGACCATTATTTGCATAACCAAGAGGGCTTTATCTCATGTCGTCGTCATTATACGATCAGTTTGACAAACTCTATAAGCTTGCAAAATTTTGCAGCAGTCGAAGCAATGTAGTCTCCAAGACAAAACAAAGGAATGTTGTGTGTGTGTGTGTGTGCGTGCGTATGGCAGCGTTTAGATAAGATAGTGATTTCTACACGGACAAAGGTGGAATTACTCCATTGAAACAACAAAAAAAGTAAAAGAGAAAGGGTATTTTCTTTTTTTTATCTCGTGGGTTCGAACCCGCACGTATGGAACCTCACGTCTCTGGCGCCAAAGACGTCGCCTTTATACCTCTCAGCTACACACAACAAGTAAAAAATGTGGAACGTAAAGTTACATGTGAAAGATAAAGCAGGGATAATTTTGTCAAAATACAATTCGCATTTTCAGTTTTAAGCTGCAGAAATATTGTCAACCTGATGAGAAGACATACTAAAGTTTCAGAGGAAATGGATCAAAATAAGCTGAGGTGAAGATTCTTGAACGTTATCAAGTCAATGCATGTTTGTGAAAAATATCACCTCCCATAGATATAACACGTAACCTTGGCTGACTTTCAGTCTTTGCCTTTAATCACAATTTGCAGCATGGTGAAGTCATCAAATTGCAAAACCATGACATGGACTTGAAAGACAATGTTCAAAGTACTATGTACATATCCGATTTTGGGATAATATTGAGCTAGAATGATAGAGATACCAGCAAAATAAATGCCAGAAACAGTACGTCGAAAAAATCAATACCACATTTTTTTTTTTGATTTCAGATGACGACATGATGACGTCATAGAGTTTTCATCGGAATATTGATACTTGAAATATCATTTACAATTAATATGCTTTTGTAATACGCAAAAAAAAAAAAATAAGGTTGCTGGACATTTTCCAGAGGTAGGGCGAAATAAACAAAGACATTTTTTTTTCACCATATTTGCACATAGACGCGCGCGGCATATTGATTTTGACTCAAGTATATTGTTTTGTTATTGTACGAAATCGATCGGAAATCAATAGATACTGTAACTCGATGTATCAGGAATCCAAACCAGTCGAAATAAAGTGTTTTTTTTTTTTTATGTTGCATACGTACTTACGCACTGTGCGCGCTAAAACTAGCTGACGGACGCGTCCGGGAAAAAAAAAAACTTTTTAAACGCTTTGAATTGTCCGAAACTTCTAGGAAAACCCATGGGGATGCTGATTTGGGAATTTTAAAATTTTGACGTATGCGCATGTCATGGTTACCTGGCTACTGAGTATAGTAAAGGATGATCAGACGTGACTCGAACTTTATGTCTCCTGAAAATTATTAGTTATGAAGTTATGATTGATCATTGAAAATCATAAAATTGGCGCCTAGATGACGTCACAGATAAGCATAGCTAAGTACAGTAAGTACAGTATAGTATAGTAAAGGGTGATCAGAAGTGACTTGAACTTTATGTCTCCTGAAAATGGTAAAGAAATGGCAATTAGTTATGAAGTTATGATCGATCATTGAGAAATCATTGAAATGGCGCCTAGACGACGTCACAGATAAGTTAACTGTAAAATTGTACTGTACTGAGATGTTATCATGAGATATGATTACTGAAAATTTCATGTGAATTGGTCAAGTCATTAGTGAGATATTTTGCACACAAAATTCGTCAGAAAGAAATGGGAATTTTGAGCAATCACAATAGGAGAGACGCCTTTACTAACCCAATATCCATAAAGAATATAGTCACAAAATATCTCATGGCATCACAATTAATAAATCTCTGTTGTCTGGGATTAAAGAGAGTGATTTTAGTGTTGCAATAGGGGAAATCTCATTCCACTATGACATTGCTAAATATTATGGTAATCAGAAAATCAAGTTTTTCTTAGAACTTGAGACAACAGATGTAGTAACTTTGAAACCGAAATCGTCATATATGTTTTGTTAATGTTGTTGTTGTTGTTTCTTTCTTTCTAAACAAGTAATCATCGATTCCTCCATAACCTGGGCTGTTTCCTCCTATGAAAACGGCAACTTAGTTTATAATGATTTCTTACTTACTTGGCAAGTGGCCTAGTTTCGCCGGCAGCTCTATTGTAACTCTGTACAGTCGGTATCCTGCCATAAACTGAGGGTAGTTTGATATCTCACCATAATATTGAGAGGATGATTGAGTGTGATTTCCTTGGAGCTTGTCGCGTACAGTTTCGCGTCTTTTGTTGGATGCCCCTTGGGGTCATAGCGGTCTGACATCGGTGACAATTCCTCATCATCAAAGACCGAGTAAGTCTTCTTGCCGTCGTCATCCGGATCGTTCGAAGACTTTTTGCCGTTCGATTTGGATATAAACGATGTCTCCGCTTGTGCATTTTTGTCGTCGCTGGTAGAATCGTCAGTTTCTACATCGGAAGTACTGCTTTGATCTTTCTCCTCTTCCTTGCTTTCTTTTTCGTCATCCTCGCTCCCTTCGTCGTCATCTTCGGAATCTTTGTCTGGGGAAATATTCATTGTACTCTCTTTGTTGGTTTGATTCAAGTTTCAGCATTTTTTAACACTATAATAAACCCTACAATTTGGCTCAATCACAAGAAAATCATTACATATGTGACCGTGCATCACAAAACGAAACAAAAAGTCGCACACACTTTGCGTGAGGACTGAAAATAAGTGCAATGTGTCTACCTAGTCGATCTTGACTTTATCATACCTTCTGAAAGAGCTAGTCGTCTTCTACATTATGCTAAAAGTTTGGATCATAAAAAAGGCAGGAAAGAATGTTTTTTAGCAATTTATCTCGAACATTTGTGACCCGCTACAACAAAATGATCCCAAAGTCGGGAGAGGTCGATTATTTAAAAATTGCAAGATACAATTCCCTCATCTTTCTGATTTAAATTGATATATAACACATCTTATAAAAATAATCGGCTGCGGAGATATCGATGTTTAAAAGAGAGCATGTCGAGACGTCTGGGAAATAACTGTTTCGAGAAAAGCGCCCTAAAAGTTTTCCTTGCGACGCAATCACGATCAAGGGACACGCAAGTCAGTATTCGCCTCCGGACAATAGAAGGTAAGCCCTAGCAACCCCCGAAATGCTCATTCAAACACAGCGTCGGCGGTCTCCTCACCGACCAATCAGTGACCAGGATGCCAGGAGAAGCGGCTGGGCATAGCACACCCCGTCAACACACACCAGTCGCCTGGGCAGTGTGCGAGCTTCACGCTTCGGTTAGCGGCAAGCAGCAAACTGACCAATGAGATCACTCTGGTCGTTGTTAGGGGCGGAGCCTATCTGTGGCGCTCAATCCAAATGTTCGAACCAGTTTCTGCTTCCTTCAAATGCCAAAAAACATGGCCCCAAAAAACGCTATTTTTTTGTCTTTCCTTCCATCAGTTTGCTTCAAAACATGTCATACTCTAATAATATGTCAAATTCAGAAAATCATAAGTTTTGACCATTTTGATGCTCTGACTTCAAACTCGATTTTCACGGCTTCGACTGTGCGCGACTTTAGGACCATTTTGTTGTAGCGGGTCACATTTGTTTTTTTTTAGAACAGTGTGAATAGGTGCGTTTTTAGAGTCTCCTTTTCATTTCTGAGAAACCTTGTACACACTCGTCACTTTCAACTCTAATAACTTTTGAAAGGATTATGCTACTGCTATGAAATTTGGCATTAATTGTGGACAGAATGTGTTAATGAGGCATGTTCAATTTCAGTTTAATTTGATAATCTATTCATTGCTGTTAGTCCGGTGGTTTGCTTCCTGTTTTTTTGTCCCATTCACAGGGATGCCAAGTTCAAATTATGAGTGAGATATTCATTACTCGGCATCTCGGTGATGCGAATATGCGAGCGAGCAAGGGTGTGAGAGGGGTTTTTCCCCCCTTTGGCGCGAGTCCCACGGTAGGGAGCTTATTTTGAAAGACAAAAGGGAAATATACCTTCATTTGCAACTATCACTTTAATCTTTTGAGCTATACTCATTATTATAGGCCTAAGTTGCAGACGTGGCCCGATGCGTGAGACAAATGGGTGCCATGCGTGAGATCGTGAGAGTGCCCCTAAATGCTTGATGCACGGCTTGGTAAAGAGAATAAACACTATACTTCAGAGCCTCTTTTCTCAGTTCACACTTTTCCTGAGTTTGTGCTTTCTTTCCAATATTTAGATAGGTTAGGAGAGTCCATTTGATTTGAGTTATGCATCATTTTACAGCATAAAGTCTGCTATTTCAGAATATTCATGTCTGGCGACTTTTTGTTTGTTTGGAGGTGCAGGGTCACATAATATGTGACCCTGCACCTCCAAACAAACAAAAAGTCGCCAGACATGAATTTTTAGTTAAGACAATATTCTGAAATAGCAGACTTTATGCTGTAAAATGATGCATAACTCAAATCAAATGGACTCTCCTAACCTATCTAAATATTGGAAAGAAAGCACAAACTCGGGAAAAGCGTGAACTGAGAAAAGAGGCTCTGAAGTACAGTGTTTACATATTATATTAAACAGATGACATAATGGTAATCATAACTACAATATGAAATATTCATTTAGCGCTTAATACAACATGTTTCGATGCGCTTTACAATGGTAAACAACCAAACAAACAACAAAACACACCAACATACAAATCAGCTTGGAATAACACATAATTTACCACAAATGGATACATAATCATTGCACGCATTACGTAGATAACTACGTGATTTCATCCGTTGAAAAGTCCATATTTCAAAGCGCGTTTTTCTCTGATTCACATTTGCGCACTTGCGGGACGGAAACGTCGGTTGATCTTTTCACCATGATTGATTATGACGAATGTGGCAAAATTATTTCAACAAATCGAGTATATATGAATTGTATTTTACGGTGAAGCTTGACCAATAAGAAACTGTTACTGACTTTTCTGTAAAAAAAGTCCCCCCCCCCCCCCTGCGACGAGCGGCGGCACCTTCGAAAAAATGGCTACATGCAGAGATGGAAACATGCCAACTCGGAGCTCTGAAATTCTTTGATTTTACTGTCTTTGGAAAAAAAGAATTATAAGATTGTTCCGTTTAGCGAATGTGGGAAGTTATCAACACCCAATCTCATGAGCTAAATACATGTTTTGGGTTTATTTCCCCTTAAGGTATGAGAAGTATTATTCCTCACTGACGTTCGCAGCTTTGGACATGGTAACCTTCCGCGGAAATAAAAAAAAAAAAATGCTCTTCTGTGAAGATTCTGATATAATTGGGTTCATATTCAAGATTAAACTATACTCTTTCTAGTTAAAAAAATGTTTTTGAGTAATCCCAACCTTGAAAATTTCGTATTGGTTTGGCTTGATAGTACATAGAACAAAATTCTGATTACCCATATGACGGTGGCTTTATGGAAAGGGGATTTTATGCACCCCTTCGAGATCACCGCATCTGAGTTGAAATTTATTTACACATATGTGACCGGCGACAACGGTTTCAGGCAAAAGTCGGGAATTTTTGAAAATTATTTTTTTCACTGAATCACATTGCCCATTTCCTAAGCTTTGCATTGATATAAAACACTAATATTTTTCGGCACCATAAGTGGGCATAGAAAGAGAAATAAAATGCACTTTTTAAGTTTTTTTGACAAAATTGCGAGAAAACAGGCTTTGAAGATTCACCTCTTTCTCAAAGACAATGTCCGAGTGGCGATGCGAGGGGAGAATCACCCATCCGTACGATGGTGCCAATCGATGTTAAGCTCCGCCTCTAGCAACCACATCGCCTTCTGATTGGCTCACTGAGAGAGTCAAATTTCCCGGGCACCTTTCTCGGAGCTCAGCGTGTGGAGCCGAAAAACAATGCGTTTCGCTCGGGTTTGTTTACAGTACGTCTTTCAAGATGGCGAATACGATAATTGCACGTACAGCTGTATGGTGTACATGTACATGTGTATTTGGTGCACGCATTATACGCAATGGCATCCACACGCCATGACCGTGTACATGTAACTGGAGCGGTGGCGAATCCACACTTTAACATATCGCGTTTTCATTGTGGTTGATTTGTCTATATCATTGGCGACCCTTTTGAAGGCAGAAAATTGCTAGTGCTGGCAAGGGTCACGCTTCCTGTTTGTTTTGCTTGTACAAGACGTGCATATGTTGCTTTGTTCGGTGGTGCTAATTAAATTAAAACAAACGAACAAACAAACACGACTCGTTAGTTTGGTGCGATCTTGACGTGTAGTATTTGAATTATAATTAGTCATACGTGACCGCTCCTTTCCTCTCATCTACCTTCCACTGAGTCAGTCTACTGTCATAATTTTACTACATGTACAAGTAGACAAATTTGAGAATGTCTAATTTTCTTTTCACACGGTTATGTCATGCTACATGATTTTTGTTTCATTTCCGTTGTCGAACATTGCAGTAGAGTAGTTTGGATAGAAAGCCAAACGAAGAGCACGCACTACAGAGCGAGCGTACATAAACCACTATAGCAAGAGCAATGGAGCACGTAATCGTGCACGCGTGTGCGTGCACAAAGCATTCCCCAAACGCTGCAACTGGTGTCTCCGAAAGCCGAAGTATGTAAATGTATGCGACGCACCAGCCAATCACATGCGAGACCCTGCGCCGTAGCAACGTTGGGGATATTGGCGCGGCGTTCGAAAGAAGCTCGAAACTGACGAGTGCGATCCAACATAGGGTGCTTAGAATTCCATTTTCGATAGGAAAGACTTAGTCTTATGCTTTGAAATTTAGTGTAGATGTAGAAAACATATCAAAGATTCGATTTCTGCAAAAAACTTAAATCGACAAAAATAATGGTCAGAATCTTTAAACCCCGCCTAGGAGGGAATTTGCTCTTGCGACTTTTGCCTGAAACCGTTGTCGCGGGTCACAACATTGTATGTCAATATTTTTGCCCCCTAGTATTCATGATGTAGCTTCCGAATGTTCATGGATTTCATACACGGAAAGGGATATAAGAAATAATAAATGAAGAAATCGAAAGTAATTAAGCATCATTCCCTGTATCATAAAAAATGTGAACTTTGTTTGAATACTTCTGTATTTAATTCCGATGCTTCAAGACAAAGAATGAAAACGACTTTGTAGTATTTCAAAGTCCGCAAAAAGGGAATCCAAAATTCAAGCATCACGAACCATGAAAATAACGTTAATAATGCAGCTTGACAACACAAATTCTCACCATCTGATTCCGATGGTCCAGGCCATACAGAGAACGAGTCCTCTAGGAGTTCGTAGTAGAACCTCACCCCGTATTTGGGATGATTCGGCTTGACATCGGGATTCTGCTCAATGCAACGGTCCATCACTAGCTCAGCTATTTCTGTAATGATAAAAGAAATTCCCAAAAAGACAGCAACAACAAGATAATGCAGGTGTAAGTTTCCTCAATTTCTCTTTCTCCATAAATTAAGTTTGTTATGATTGCAACCGCTGATCTGCAAATGAACAAAGATGTCTAAAAATAAACCAGAGGGCTCGAACCTGAAATATTATTGCTTTCTGGGCAGACACTACCACAAGGCTGTTCCTTGATGCCTGGATGACACAGTGATCTTTGAATATAGTTGGGGGCGCAAGGGATTTTTGGTTCAAAATTTTCCAAAAGCACCAAAATTTGGCACACAAGTAGCCCAAACGATACTATTTCGATTTTTGATGGCCGCTAAGAAGGGCGCCCTCTCGGGCGGCCATATTAGCAACATCCAATATGGCCGCCATATAGGTTTAACTCTATATGTGCCATGGTGGAAACCCCCTGTGTGCCACATTATTCTGAGACACGAAGATAGTCATGCTTTGAGAAAGAATTCTGCTTTTCCGATTTGTATAACTTCTACACATTTCTGTTAAGATGGGCATAATAGTAGGCAAAGTCAAGCAGGAATGCCAAGCTTTGTTACGATATAAATTTTATGACGAATCTATTTTCAATTTTTCTTTTGAATGACCAGTTGCTACATTACTGTAAAGGCATGACTTTTGCACATACAACTGTGACAGAAACTTAGAATGTACGAGCAAATCTAGTCGGGAACATCGCTTGATAGTAGACCACCACATAGAATGCAAGTCGTATACGAGAGGAACAAAAGCACAAGAAACGCTTTCATTGTGCCGCGGGATTAGCAGTAATTAGCGGTTTATCGATCGGTCTTGGCGGCCTTGTTTGTCGAGCAGAATATGCGAAGTTGGCACGCCGTCGACTGAGTCGGAAGTGCGAACGTGGCACATAAAGAGTTAAAGGTCACTTGCATTTGAAAACATAAAAGGGTTACAATCATTTAAAAAGTCAGGTTAAGAGGTTGTCTGGGTCAAGGAATTCGAATCTGAAGTTGTTTTTATGGTCTGAATTCAATTTTTCCTTATAAGGTCAACTTAAGGTCATATAGGGGTCAAGCCATTGTATTCATAACAGTTTATTGAAAAAAAAAAATGGCTTGCCCATGGTCAATATTCCAGGAATGCCAGCCTTGGTAATAGAATTGCAGTTCTCGACGGCTGAAAAAAGGCGTATTTCTTGTGAAGGGCGCCCTCCAGGGCGGCATATTTGCAAAAATCCAATACGGCTACCACCTACGTTTAAAGGCCAGTATAACAATTTAAAAACTTTAAAGTGTTACAATAGTTTGAAAAGTCAGCTCCAGAGGTTTTATGGGTCAAAGAATTCGATTCTGAAGTTATCTTTATGGTCTGATGTCAACTTTTACTTATAACGTCTCCCTAAAGGTCATTTGGGGTCAAACCATTCTATTCACAATAGGTAATTTAGAAAATGGCTTGCCTATAGTCAATATAGGAGGAATGCCAGCCCTGCTAATAGAATTGCAGTTGTTGAGATCTCTGAGAGAGAGAGAGAGAGAGAGGTGGGCTTTCTCACGAGTAACATCAATATATCTGCTTTCGTATAAAGATTTCAAACACTAGTTATACACTCATGAATTATAATAAAAACCCCTTTCTGAGAGTAATTAGGTTTAAGGGATCTTACTCAGATCCTTATTTCACAATTAGATTTGAAGACTTGGTAACCCTTCAATTTTATTTTTAATGAGTAGTTACGGTAATTTTGTTTCTGCATCATTTCATTTATGGCCTGTTATAGAGTTTTCAAGATTTGATTATTGGATTATCATTTTCATCTTTATCTGCAAGGAATGCAATAAAAACATACATATATGAGAAATAGAATTTTATTGCTACCTAATATATTAATAGTTCAGCAATAAGGGTGGGGGGGGGGGGGAGACTACTCTCTATATTACCAGCGTCCTTGACGTTGCCAGTTCAGGGATCCTCAATCACAATAAATATTCATAATTCAGATTTAAATTCAATTGAATGATGATTATGAAGATTACTCCTCATCTGGATGAAAAAAAAATCTGTCAGTTTTTAGTACATCAGGTTGGCATCAATTTGCTATTTTCGAACTTGTGTAAGAAAGTTCGACTCTAAAGTTCTTATAGGAAATTTTATCTGCCTCCACAGCTAAATAAGTCGTTCAGAGAATATGACGGTCCTGGTGACGCCATGTAGGGAACAAGCATGTTTCACAGGTGCCACAGTGACACCATTAAAGGACAAGTTCACCTTCATAAACATAAGGATTGAGAAAATGTAGCAATATTAGTAGAACACATCATTGAAAGTTTGAGGAAAATCGGACATTCCGTTCAAAAGTTATGAATTTTTGAAGTTTTTGTGCAGTAACCGCTGGATGAGAAGACTACTGCAGTGTACGATGTCACATGCGTACAACAATATAAGGAAAATATAAAGAGAATTTCATAAAATTTCATCTTTTGAAAAAAGTACACATTCCCTTGACTCGTTACCGACATATGTCATGGGTAATATTATTACCCCTACCTTTAGAAAGAGGCAAGTCAAATGCTCTTTTATTATGCGAAAAAAAATGAAAATATGTTGAATTTTCTTTACATTTTCTTTTTGCTGTTGTACTCATATGACACCACAAGCTGTAGTAGTCTCCTCGTCCAGCAGTTCCAACACAAAAATTTAAAAAATTCATAACTTTTGCATCGATTGTCCAATTTTCCTCAAACTTTCACTGATGTGTTTTACTAATATTGCTGCATTTTCTCAATCCTTATGTTCATAAAGGTGAACTTGTCCTTTAACAGGGTACAGATTAGATATGTTATAGTACAACTTCCATGACACCTTCTAGGGTCTATTAAGATTCTATCCAAAGTGCTTGGACGCAAATCGGTATGATATCACAAGACTTTGTAAGTTAGTATCTCGTTGGTCTGAAGACTATAGGTTGCAACTCTACTCTCCGCAACATCTCTACGACGCATCTGGAGACGAGCCCAATCTCCGGGATTCGCAGGAGAATCGAACATTTTCGATTTTTGCAGAAAATATGTCAGTCTTCCAGCTTGTCTCCGACACGTCTCTGCGAAGTCTCCTTCACTGTGGACATGTCGTGGGGATTACATTTGTCTGCAACATCTTCGAGATGTCCCCGCAGCTTGTGAAGACCGTTATAACATAATGGCGACGAAAGGGAGAAGTCGCTGAGAAAAGACGTCTCTGGTAAGTCCCTTTACTTCGACTGCAAAAGCCGTGCCAACATCCCCGTGACTTCCAATCAAATAAGTTGTCCGTTTGTTTGAAGACGTCTTGGACGTCGCCCAGGAAATCGCGTTAGTTGTGGCAGGGAAAATAATCTCTTCGAGACGCTGGCATTGGGACAATGTCTCCTCCCGTCAGATAGGCCCTCCCCCACCCTCACTTTAAGTTTGCAGCAATATCAAACTACTGACCATGGCTCGTCTGACAACTGCTCTACATTTTGCATTTTCACCTTCATTCATTCATTCATTCATTCATTCATTTTATTATTATTTTTTTTTACTTCCATGTTTTCCACCTCTAAATGCATGCCTTGAAACAGCTGTGGTGCAGAAGAATGAAATTTGGTACTGAAGCATTGCGGAGAGTGGCTGATAGTACTAGTAATTGCCATGTACCTGTGCCATCTTCCTCCAACTCCACTCCCTGAAGTCAGGATCACATCATAACCCATGCTGTCATGATTCCAGTAGAAACTCACTTGCAGCAGCACTCATCTTCGAAATGTTGATACAGCGCCACTTGAGCAGATAGGGTGGTTTCTGATGATCTGCTCCCACGTTACGACGAGATGATGCCTATACCCTCGTTGACGCTGGCTGCCCCATAAACCTTGTTGCTCATCCGTCCTTGCTGGACATGAGCATGATTATTAAAGTAGTTAATGTGTCAGTGAGCTCTGGTTTGCTGCCCCATACTACTTAGGCATTTGGCATGGCACATCAAGGCAAGTCTGAAGTAATGTCGCACCCTGTCAGTGCCTGATGTTGTGCTCTGGAAGAGAGGTATGCTGTGCAGGAAAGAGCTGAAAAGGTCTTTTTCTTTTCAAGACCACGACCCACCCGTAACTCCCTCAGATCAAAGGGATTAAAAAATGCACACTACCGAAAATGTGATGTTATGCTCATCCGTGCGATTGTATACTGTTTTCAGAAAATGCTTTCAGAAAACATTATGTCATCCTTTGTAAGGATATCTTTGCGTAGATCGCATCTAGGATGTTGGAAAGCTGAAGGGTTGTGAGATCACAATTCCTGTTGGATATTTCCGTCTCGGATCAGGTGCTCAGGATGAGTTGTCCATCCCATTTATTCTTGGATATCTGTGCGCTGATAAATGAGGGCAGTTCTTTATATTTCTATCTTAATTTTCAGGAAGACGCTACGCTCTTCCAATCATAACTTGAGATTTGAGTGTTGCCATCACTATCTCTTGTCAGAGAACTGCACAGTGTTGCTGCGCAAAAATGTTAAGATTATTTTCTTCAGGATCAGTATCCCATACACCATCAATCGATTCCTCGATTCCCTGGAAGCTTCGGCCATTGCTTCCTTCAATGAAGAAGCAGACACTGTCTTGTCAAGGGAGAGCAGGCATGCACCAATTTCAGCAGGAGAATCATATCGCTTGCCAGCTGGAAAGGTATGTAATTGACCATGAAAGGTGACGAGGTGGCTCAGTTGGTAGCGTATGGCTTGCGGTCTAAAAACGTGTGTTCCGGCGCGGGTTCGAATCCCACTTATTTCAAGTCAAGCCAAGCAATGGTGTGTGTAGTAGAGGCACAGCACTTTGCAGCTTATCACTTGGATATAAAAAGTGGAAGTCCCTAGTGTGAAAGAATCACAAACCCAGACACATGAAAAGATCCCGAATCGGCATTCCGTTATCGGAAAACTCAAGGTGCATAAATCGGTAAAGTGGTCCACCCCAAGTACATACAACTGACCAGCTAGGCCTAGTTGTATCCAGGCTATCCAGCTATCTCGTCAGAAGGAAAAACAAAGACAAAATAAGATTAGGCGTGTTATTACCCTCTTTGCCATTGCACCCTGATTCGGCACCTGGGAATAGGATGGCGGTCGTATTTATGCATGTATATATATATATATATATATATATATATATATATATATATATATATGGGTGAGAATTTTGAACGATGTACAATTGCCAATTTTCGTACCTTATGACATTCTTTCCCATAGAACACGCCAGGATGATCTAAGAAACCAGATTTTTTCATGTCATCTCAAAGATTGATAAATTTCCTTTCAGGAAATATATGGTTTGGTTGACTTGTGCCTGATATTTTTCATTTCACAAGGACTTAAAGCGTAAAAATACGGAAAAAACGCTATTTTCACGATAATTTTTGTTTTTCAAACTAATGATGTGCATTTTTTATGGTACGTGGCATCAAATATCTGACCATGTTCTGGATCTGATATATCATGGGTATGTACCACAAAATTATAAGAACTTTATGAGCACGTATGAAATTACAGAGAACAATTGAAATATCAAAGTCCTAAACAGACGACCGTCCGTAATGCGTTTATTTCTATCGCTGCTGCAAATTCTGCTTTGTTGTCCCAACTGTAACGTATACGAAAATTTGGTGTTCCACCTAATGAACATATCCTGCAAAAATTGTACGTCTGATGGCTGTACATGTGTCGTAATATTCTTTTATGCAAAATTATACTCAGTTGTCGTCACGGACGTGCTTCCGCTATTTTCTAATAAAGATCGTAGCCCATGAAACGTTATTGGCGATATTGTTCTGAGTCGTAATCAACTAAGATCTAGCCACACAATAATATGTTTGTTTTGAGTTTCTGTCCATCCTTTGTCAAATAGGAACCGAAATCATATTTTTAGACGAACCTCCAAGAAAAAAAGAACGTCCGTGATGATTAAAACGTTTTCGAGTGGGACACCATCTTGCTTTGATGGCGAAGGTGCATTTTACCTTTGGCTCTCTAGCCGAGGAGCTGCATGTCATTTTTGGAGCGGACTGAGGTTCGTCCGCAGTTTTTGGACCATGCAATTCACCAAGAACCAAGCAAATAATTAATATTTTCTCTGAGAATTCACCTCCTGATCCCCCTCTGAGCAATGTGTTGTAAGGATGTGACATTTCTTATAATTTGCATTGACAATACCTTTTCAAATTTTTGAAAGAGTTAGGAAGGCTAGGTACTCTCTGCCGATTAGTTATCCGTCCTGGAACATGACCCTAGTAGTAGAACGAACGTCCGTGACAATTCCAGCGAACGTCCGTGACGTATGCAATCCCTCCGTTAGGGATAACTTGTCCCGAAAGTGTCCTGTGTTCTTTAAAACTTTTGGCTCCAATAGCGAAAAATAAAGTTATACAAAGTAAACAATTAGTTTAGAGCAGTAGTTTCAGAATTTTTAAGGCGTTATGTGATCATGATGAGCAAACAGTTGAAAATTTATTCTTAATGTTACGCTTGTTTTCCCTCTAATTATACAAAAACAGCTAAACACTGAAAACAAAGTTATATGAAAATAATAATTTTGCGTAATCTGTAATTTTCTTCAATTTTTCAATTTATTTTCATACTTCTCAATGAAGGAATGTACAGCAAATATAATAAAAACATAGTGAATCATAATATCCGGCTTGGATGTACAGTAAATCAATGTAAGAATATAAAACATATAGTGGTCAATCATCGTACGTTTGGTTCTATGTATAACGCTAAAGAAATATGACGGAACCTACTTAAAAGCGAGCTTGTTAAGCGTAGGTCCCAAATTCTTAACAGAGTGTAAAGATGAGGAGCACGGATGCAACGTAGGACCAAAATAAAGAGAAACAAAAATGAAAGGCAAAAATACCTGGTGCACTAACAGAATCTTCTCAATACATTAATAGTGATATACAGACAACCACATTCTGCAGGTGTAAGAACAGTTGATTTAACAATGTTGACAATAGTGTAGTAGTATGATTTGAATAACAGTGAAAAGAGAACAACTCGACATGCGAGTCCTTGGAGGAGATACGGGAAACCTAAAGAGTGAACATACAAGTACTAACATTCAAAGAAAATTTGGAATTAATTAGAATTACCAGCCAGTATAGCACTAAGGGGAATACAACAAGCCAGCTGTTCACGCGTTCCGAAGTCTTAGGGTATCAAAAGGGGTACTGGTGTTAAGGTGTGAAGGAATTTAAGAGCGCAAACAGAGAGGCTTAGCTGATTTGAATAACAACAACCAACACAGCAGGTAAAGGCACATAAACAAGAAAGAAGGAAATTTCAATGGACTTACGCAATGTAATTATTCAATAAATTATGTCTTAATTTGTATTTGAAGGTCGACAAAGACAAACAACCTGCGAGTTCTATGGGGAGATCGTTCCAGTACTTCGGCCCTGCATACATAATTGTTTTTTTTTTTTTCGCAAAAATGGTTCGGGTACGTGGTAGGTGATAATCGTCACGTTGGCGGGTGGGATAGTTATGAAAAGAGTAATTTCTTTTAAACATATGCCAAAAAAAAAATATCAGGAAGATCATTTTTGGATAATTTGTACATGAATATCCCTAAATTGTAATAAAACAAATCTGACAATTTCAAAATTTTGTTCTTATGGAAAATTCATCTGTATGAGATAGATACCCATTCTTATTAATTATTCTAATAGCGCGCTTTTGTAAGAGAAAGAGAGAGTCAAGCAAAGACTGGGTCGTGTTACCCCATGCCAGTATTCCATAGTTGAGGTAAGGGGAAATCATAGTCGAGTATATAATTTGCAATATATTGGTGGGGAAGTAATCTTTCAGTTTATTTAGAATTCCTGCATTCCTAGATAAAACTTTGGTTAAAAGGTTGATGTGAGACTTCCAAGATAAATCGCTATCAATATACAGTCTTAGAAACTTAACACTATCAACCTTCGTTAAATTAATGCCATTAATTTGGACATGACCAGGAATAAATTGCAAAGAGTTACTGAACAGCATATAATATGTTTTATCAATGTTTAGTGATAACTTGTTGGCATGAATCCAGGATTGAACAAGTTTCAATTCGCTGTTTAACATATGATTAAGCGTATTAGGATTACGATGTGTAAGAAATAGATTTGTGTCATCTGCAAAGCATATAAAAGAAAGAATCTCTGATGAATTTTGGAGATCATTTATGTACAAGATGAATAGTAGCGGGCCGAGTAGGGAACCCTGGGGGACACCACATGTAATTGATTTCATTGAGGACTCATGACCATTAAAAAAAACATGCTGCTTTCTATCAGTAAGATAATCTCTAAACCATTCTAAAGCCGTCCCGCGAATGCCGTAATGGCTTAACTTATAAAGGAGAATATCGTGGTCTATCGTGTCAAAAACCTTCGAGAAATCAATAAAAACACCGATGGTGTGTGAAGCATCGTCAAAAGCATGTGCCACTTTATCAATAAAAGCCAATAAAGCGTGGGTTGTGCTGTGTTGCTTTCTGAAACCGAACTGAAAATTCGAAAGAATATTACAATTAATAAGAAATCCAAGAGTTCTTTTATGAACAAGCTTTTCCAAAATTTTTGAAATTGAAGTTAAAAGAGATATCGGGCGATAATTATTAACATATTCTTTAGGACCCTTTTTGTATACAGGAACAACTCTAGCGACTTTCATTTTATCAGGAAATTTTCCGCTTAATAAAGATTGATTGAAAATATAGACGAGAGGAGAAACTATTTCATTTATCACATTTTTAAAGAGAAAAATTGAGATACCATCATCACCTGTACTCTTCTTATTATTCATTCTACAAACAACCTCTTTAATTTCATCATCAACAATAGGAACGAAAAAGAAAGTCAGTGCGTTCCTATCCCCTAAGAACGAATGAAAAGGTGTCCGTGAATGCGGTATTTTGCTGGCAAGATCTGGCTCGAGGTTAACAAAGAAGTCATTAAATACATTCGCCATCGCCCCTGGTTCATCTACTGAACAACGGTCTTTAAAAATGGAATTCGGGGAATTTTTATCTACAGTAGAGTTTAAAGCTGTGTTAATCACCTTCCACGTACCCTTTATATCGAACTTACATTTGTGAAACTGATTGGAGAAATACTGTTGCTTAGCTGTACGTAGAGTAGATGTAAGCGTATTTCGATAACGAATATAAAAAAAAAATTGTTTAAAGCATTTGGAAATTTACGGTATCTACAATATAATCTATTTTTCTTATTAATAGACTTAATTGCTGTGCATTTGAATTTCTTTCTAATGAGGTTCTGGAGACAATTTGTGCTGTTAAAGGTTCTGAAAGTTTCGCTCACGGACGTTCTGTCTGAGAAAGGAAATTTCTGACAATTACAAATATATCACTGCACATGAAGTTAATGTTAGTTGAAAATATTACCAAATCACCGAGCCGCTCATACCCGAAAGTGAATAGCGTTCAGCACTCAATTTACCTGTAATAACAAACGGAAAACGTTTTTTTTTTTTTTTTTCACGGATGTTCGTTGGTTGAATAAGTCAATGGATTACATAGTTTGGGGTAAGAGGATCAGTGCCACTTTTTAGTGACAGGTGCTCTAAGTGTTTTTCTTTTGAGTATGGTAGCTGCCGTCTCAAACAGAACACATCCAGTTTTGGTCTCCATAACGGACGTTCGCTGCAATTGTCATGATATCAAATGCCTTAATTCATTCTTATTTTTCTCTTCACGACGATTTTTCTCTCATTCCCTAAGTAGCCTGAACATGCTGCGAGCAAACAAAAAACAAAAACAAAACAAAACAAACCAAAACAAATCCGAAAAGTGCTATGCAATCACATTCAGGATAATGACGGAAGAAGTCTGCAATGGGCATGTGTTGAATAAGAAACGGAAAAGTTTCAAAAGGACGTGAAAGCAGTTGAATGAAAATGACTGAGAAACAGAGAAAGATCGAGCTGCAACACACAGAGAGAAGAATTGCCAGTGCACTCCCGTTATACCAAATTCCTCTGGAGAAGTTTTTGTTTGTTTGTTTATGTTTTTTATTCATCGAAATGCCGTCACAAGCAAACAAAAATAATGCAGTATACAATTATTGTCTGATGAAAACACACAAATCCTCCGCTTATCATCACATGGTGCTGTTTTATACTCATCGATGAAAAGCAATGTTCATTTGTAATTCTTTCCAAGATTATTTTTTTTTTCATTTTACATTTAAGAGACAGAGAGATCGTCAATTTGTTTGTGCTTTTGCGCTTGCTTTGAAAACACATGTTTTTTTTTTAAAAAGTAATGATTAAGAATAGGTTTAAGGTTGCACTTCGATACGTTCGCTCTTCCAAAGATTCGTTACTCCGATGTCCAAAGGGTTGTTATTCCGAAGATGGAAAAAAATTGTAGTTAATTCAGGAGGTTTGTTATTAGAAATGTTCTTTGAAAAATAGATATTAAGGATTATTATTTTTAGGTCCGTTCTTCTAAAAGTGGAATGGGCCTGATATTCGTTTAAGTGAAAACGGTTATTATGAGGTTTTGAAATTTGGAGGATTTTAGTTGTTAACTTGTTTCTCCACATTTGGATAAGCGAACATGATTTTTCAAGTTCCAATTAATAAACCTTTCGATTAACCTTCGGAGATTCCTATCATTTACCTAATAAAAAAGCTTCATAATTATACGAACTCTATCAATTTTCGTATTGACAAACTGTATGAATAACAAGCCTCAGAAATGACGCGCTACAAATTTTTTGTTGTAACAAACCACATTGTATAATATCAAAGTCACAAACATCCATACAAGTTATATGGACTTATTGTGTCTTGTTATGACGAAACTTCGCAGTATCGAACCTATTGTCATTTCTAACTAATATAATAACACAAATTCTCCTCGGTAACAGTGTGTAACACAAGGAGCAAACACAGAGCGATTTCTTCGTAACGTATTCGTTTGCCCTCCCCAGCTAAACTTCGTATTTATATAACGGAGCACATTTTTGTTGTTTTTCTATATCAATTCTTTGTCATAATTTTAGCTGTGACCATGTTCGTTATAAGCAAATTTTGCATTGTAGACTTTATATAACAAGTTTAGGACCTGAATCTTTACTTCATGATAACGAAATTTTGATAAATATATTCGTTCTCAAGTATGGACTACGTCACTGAGATTACATGTACGTTTGTACGTTCATTTACGAGAGATGGAAAAATTGTTTTTTTTACTCCTCAGTATGAGAAGATAAACAAGCTTGTATAATTGAGAATTGGTAAGATCTATTCAGGATTTTGCAGAGGAGTTTGTTCTCGACATGAAATTGCTGTTTGTTATGAGTAGAATGCGTTTCCAACTTAAGAGAGCTGCATTGTTCAATATTTTGTTTGTTCCGAACGTCCGTGAGCTACATGCGAACCTCCGTGATGAAAACTATGCTATGTTTGTTGGGTTATAGAGACTGCCCAGATCAGATACATCTTAAAGAGGTATGTTATTATTTGGGAGTGAGGATTAAAGTATGGGATAGTGAAATAAGAGGTCAAAATATTGAGTTTCTGTAAAATGCGCGTAAAGTGGAGAAAGTGTTTAGCGGAAGAGCAATATTTCCACTGAAATGACGAATTTAGTCAAATCATCAGTTGTCTAGCATTACATACAGGCTAAGAGCACAAGCTTAATATTATGCAAGCACGTACACATGTCCCTTAATATATTTCGTTAGGATTTTGAACTGAATCGGATCTTTGCAAACTATGTTAAATTGTATTCAAATGTGCAGTACTATTCCTCACGGACGTTCGCTGCTCTGGACATGGTAAACTTCAGCGGTGAATAAAAATGTGTTCCTCTGGGAAAATCCTAGTATAATTGGGTTTATATTAAAGCTTGACATATACTCTTTCAGGTAAGATGAATGATTCGGAGAATTTCCTACTTTTTAAATATTGCCTTGTTTTGGCTCAATTGTACATCGTTCAAAATTCTGACAAATATATATATATATATATATATATATATATATACATATATATATATATAGTATATATTGAAACAAAGAAAGGAAAACCTGACCAGAAACAATTGATAAATAGTGAAAACTTTGAGCAAAGAAAATTAGAAAAGAAAACGAAACCAATGGAAGCCCGTTTTCTGAGCTCAAAGATTTCAATATATATGCACTGTAAATATTATATATATCTTGAATATAATTTTTCACTTATTTGTCATAATCATTATTGATATGTAGGGGGATGGAACCGCTTTGGGCCGTAATTGACCATTGAAGGAGTATGAAAGAGGTGACAAATGGGACAAAATAGGGGCAACAGTGAATTGCAGTTGAATGCTCAGACACCATTTCGAAAAACACAAAATGCCTGATTTGACCCTTATTTGACCTTGAAAGTGACCTTGAGCGATGAGAGTGACTTTGAATTGCAGAAATTATATTTAGAATCACATTCTCTAACCCCGTAAAACCTTCGACATGGGATTCATAATATTAATAAACCTTTTTCAATTTGCAACTGCAGTTGACCTTTAACCAGGATGGCGGCCATATTGGATTTCATCAATATGGCGGCCCCAAGGGTTTTTAGTCTTGGCGCCCATCAAAAATCGAAAGAGTATGGTACAAGGGACCTATGAGCCAAATGTGGTGCTTTTGAAGGAATCTGAACCAAACAGCCCATTTTGAGCCCTTAGGGTCTCAACTAATGAATATCCAAGCTCCGAAATTCCGAAATGGTTATGTTAAGTAGCCCAAGGCGGAGAAGGCATTAACTCATAATATGTGCCATCCCACTCAGTCGACGGCGTGCCAACTTCGCATATTCCGTTCAAATGCAAAAATCCGCTTAAACAGATCGATAAATCGCCTAATCTTACGGTACAATGGAAGCTTTTCTCGCACTTTTGCTTCTTTTACATATATACAATGTACATTCTATGTGGTGATTGACTAGCAAGCGGTGTTTCCAACTAAATTGTCGTGTAAATTCTAAGTTTCTCTCACGGTTGTGCAAAAGTCATGCTTTTCCAGTAATGTAGCAACTGGTCATTAAAAATAAAAAGAAATAGATTTCAAAGCAAAGCTAGGCAGTCCTCTTCAATTTTGCTCACTATTATGTCCAGCTTGACAGAAATTTGTATAGAAGTTATGTAGATTGGAAAAACAGAATTCTTTCTGAAAGCATGACTACCTTTGTGTCTCAGAATTACGTGGCACACAGGGGGTTTCCATCATGGCAAATAAAGAGTTAATAAAAGATAACTGTTATTCAGAGGGGTGAAGGTTTAGGTGTGAGTGGCTTTGATTTGTCTCCCTCTACACATTAATATTGTTGAGATCGCAACTGCTGATCTGTAAATTAAAAAAAAAAACAAACAAACTAGAAATGTCGCTATGGCGACTGGTATGCCTCCGCCATAATGCATGATTCTCCTAATAGGTCTATAGTACATGTGGACAATGTGTGATTACATTTTCACAAAATTGGCCAAATATTAAAATGACATGTTTGTCACAAATGTATCAAATGTTCACCTTTCTTGACCTATGTTTAATTGGATGAATAGGAGAGCATGTATTTGGGGATTGCAGAACTTTAACTTCGACTTTGACCCTTTCATAAGTTTACGCACTTGAGTAATTTTCAAGGTATAAATTGTATGGAGAAAAACACTAACAGTAACAGAACAGTAAATTGTTATCATTTTCATCTGGCCTTTGATTCATAAGAGAATCAATGTCAGGCACAACATACATAAATATGTACTAAGTTTAAAGATAACTTGGGCCACTTCCGAGATATGGAAAAAGAAGTAAGTTCAGCACTTTCACTAAATATTTGACCTTTTGACCTTTGACCTTATTGGCAAAAAAAAAGAAGAAAATCCCAGAGAATCTCTAGTGGGTTACACATGTATACATCAAGTTTTTAAAAAAAATAATCCTGCTGGCATTGCATAAATATAAGGAAAATAGCAAAATTTGAAGTATTGCCCTTGACCTTTGACCCCTGACCTTTGACCACATGAACCCCAAATTCCCTAGATAACCACTGCCAGTCAGTACATGCATATATATTTTGTTCCATGAAGATACCTTGAACAATTTCCAAGATACAGAGAAAAAAGTGCAATTTTAACATTTTACTTGACCTTTTGACCTTGACCTTTTGACCTCATGACCCCAAACTTTCACCAGAGAATCTTAATTGGGTGATACATGTATACACTAAGTTTCAAGAAAATATCTTCAGGCATTGCATAGATATGGGGAAAAAAGTGAAATTTTAAGCATTTGACCTTGACCTTTTGACCTTTGACCTTGAGCATGTGCACCCAAAAGTTGATAGGCACAACTTCACCTCCTAATACACATACATGCCAAGTTTCATTAGGATACCTCAAAAGGTTTTGATAGTTACCCTGTCCACAAAATTCATTTCGGACGGACGGAAGGACGGACGGACGGAAGGACGGACGGAAGGACGGACGGACGGACGGACGGACGGACGGACGGACGGACGGACGGAAGGACGGACGGACGGACGGACAACCCGAAAACATAATGCCTCCGGCACCACTTCGTGGCGGAGGCACAAAAACATCGAAAAAAAAAAACAGACTCGAACCTGTCACATGTTGCTTTTTGGGCAGCGACACGACCACCAGGCTGTCCCTGGTTAACGGCAGTGACTTTACACCGGTAGAAACTCACACCTGAACATCCACCCCTCTGAATAACACCTTTCTTTCATTTAACAGCAAATACTTCAACTAATCACATAGCTGACTTTTTGGAGGTCACACTGCATATTTAATGTATTCCATATTACAAATCGATCATTCTTCCGTGCAAAAGCTAGCAAACACCACCCTTTCATAAAGCATTGTGTGGAAGAACATTATTCGCAACTCGCATATACCTGCAAAACCTGCACTTTCCTATCAGGATACGCAGTTTAAGTTGAGGTGATAAGGACGAATAAGTGGCACCCCGACTTTGGTGATGAAAATCAGGGGAAAAGGGGGTTTGTTCTGATCAAAACGTCATTGCTTCTCTACATTATATGGCTGAGATTTTTTTTTTTTTTTTTTGTCTCTGTCTTGCCATTGGCTTCCTAACAATCTTTGTTTGATTTTTTTTTTCGGTTGATACAAACTTCGTATCACGATTTTGAATTATTATTTATGTGTATATAGGGCTCTGATATGAACGAAAAAAAAAATGAGCCTGTGTACCCTTACACGCTAATAGCCTAGTACCTGCGTGTCTTCTTTGATACACAATGCAGTGTTCTATTTAGTATGTCGGGTATTGCAGAGATAGCGTTATAGTACGATAGTGTAATGGGTGCATGATTACAATCGCCATAGTGGCTATGCACATATATATGCCAAAAAATGAAATAAAAACAAATAAATAAAAAATCGACAAAGTGTAAAAAGAATGCACGGAATAATTTTTAACACTATTTGTGGAATGGAAGTGATTAGTGAGTAAGGAAAAAAACAGGTACCACTTGACTGCAGATCATAGCTAATCTGTATTGTTTAATTTAGTGGTTGGTATCGAGTACTTTGCTCCTTGGCACGTTGCATAGACCCATGCATGGTTATATGTGTCGCTTGGGCAAGAGATTCTCTTAATTGGAAAGACAACAATTTGCTTGTGCTGGCTTGTAGGCCTCATCCCAAGTTTACTGCTTTATATATACATTTATTTATCATTATTGTTATTATTATTTTATTTTTATCTATTTTATTTTATTTATTTATTTATTTATTTATTTATTTATTTTTTTTTTTTGGGGGGGGGGGGAATAGTGCGGCATTATCGCCGGCGAATACAGGACCTGGCATATTTTTGATGAGTTTTCTCATGGGCGTTGTCCTTTTTCCAGTCTCCTGATCAGAGCTCCAAACGGACATGACCTTCAGCCATTTTCTATGGCACACAAGAAGTTTGGCGACGTCCCTGACAAAAGACAACAAGACAAAGGGAGAAATTAAGAATACAGTTTTAAATCAATTCTTAGGAAGGCAGTAAACGTTATTTGCAATCTCGAGACTTGTGCAAAAGATGTTCATAATTGGTTAAACTCCCATTCACTCCAATGAAATCCTAGTAAATGTTAATTTATATTATACGTATCCAAGACTAATCTCCAGAAGATTGCCATCTCCTTATCAGTCTTGCTGAATATGAAGTTGTTGTTTTGTCAATTGAATAATTACGCTACATCAGCTCATTGAAATTCTGTTTTGTGTTGTCCAGGACTATCCCGTTATACTATACTCCAGGGTTGTTGTCATGTTAAACCAGACTTTAAGAGCCCAGCTGTTTGCGCCCTTAAAGGTAGGGAATCTCATTTGCACGCCTTAAATGAAGAGTTGTATAAATACAGTGGTATGTTGAAGAGAATATCATTTTAGAAACTCCCACAAAGTATTGAAAGTGGAAGGTAACATTTAGTACAGTTTTTTGACAGTTAGATTTTGAATTGAATTGTTTTCGGGGCTCACCGTAAATTCCAGTACATTACTAGGCTACCTTTGCAGACCCATGTACTGCATGTGTGTCCATCATGTATATTTTGTGAAGAAAGTTCATCAACACTTACAAACATTTCTATATACATTCTTACCACACATTCTATATGTTATTACATCAGTTCTTGTACTTTTAGATTTGTGTTTATAGATCACATATACTGAAGAATGCAACAAAAAGGCTTAAGTGTGGCTGACACACAGAACTACTGAGTAGTTGAGTTTTGTGCATTATTCAAATTTTAGATAACTGTTGACTTCCAAATATCTAAGCAGTGGCCTAAGCAAGTCCCCTGAGGTTCATATTTAATGTTTTGCTGCATTTTGGGAGGTCTGTAAAAGGTATCCCCTACCTTTAAATTCTATCACTGTGTTTATGTATATTTTTCCTTCGTTAAAGATAGCTGGGACGAGGAAACAGCTGGTATTTCACATTCTCACTGCACTGCAACTGGTTGTTGAATGTCTTTTTTTAATGGATTTGCAGATGCATGTGTTCCCTTCTTAATACACGCAATGTACACATGTCTAATACTGTCTGAACGGTATCATTGTTATTATAACTATATTAAGTCATATTGTATTGCCAGAACGACAATGGTTCATCCGCCTATATACAGCATGTGGCTTTTCCGACCCCTAACCTGCACTAGAGAAGAATTTGCTGTACAACTGTATATTTGTACTTTTTTATTTTGTTTTTCTCTTATGTTCCGGTCATTGTTGTACCCGTGCTCCCCTTCTCAATCTTAAACTCGTTTTTAACCGGGACCTACGCTCAACAAGCTCGCTTTTAAGTAGGTTCCTTCATATTTCTTTAGCATTCATTCACAGATTCCAAACTTAACAGATCTACCACTATTATGTTTTACATATTTGCAATATTCCATGTATGTCACGTATTTCATTTAATTTTGTTATATTTGATGTAATTTTTCATCGAGAAATATGAAAATGAATTGAAATTGAAATATGTGCCGTAACCTTGGAGCGTATTTTGATTCAAATAGGCCTCTGACAATGTCTTCACAAATCTAGTGCGATTCAAAATCAGCTAGAAATCAGTTACGTAGTTTAGGTTTCATCCGTAAACATCTTAACCGTAGTGCTACTGAGAAATCATTCATCGATTTCATTCCTGCGGGATTTCAGCAATGGCCTGTTACTCGATGTGACTCATTTATAAACAGGTCGAAAAATCAGTAGAAACTAGTAAGCATTTTTAAACTGGTCTTAACTGGTTTCAACTGGTACAAGTTGAAACCAGAAAGCAACTACAACATTCCAGTATTAAAATAAGCAATTCTAATTGATCAAAACCCGTTTATGCTAGTTTGATCATACTGGTACCAATTTATACCACTTGAAACCGGTAAAAGGCTCTCATTGTGTACTAGTTGATACTAACTTAAGTCTACTGGTCTATAAATTAATACCAGCCGAAGTTCCCAGTTGATACCAGTTGAATGCCTCACTGTGTACCAGTTGATATCAATTGAAGTCTACTGTACTGGTCTACAAGTTGATACCAGTTCAAGTCTCAATGTGAAGTACGGTGCCATTTGATACCAATTGCAATCTACTGGTTCCATTTGATACCGATGAAGTCTTATTGTGTAAAAGTTGACACCAGTTGAGGCCTTATTGCAATGATACCTGCGGCTGATGCCAGTTTGAGGTTTACCTGGTGCCAGTTGACACCAGCTGAAGTCTACTTTTTGAATTCGATCAGTTAATCAAACTGAATTAAAAAGAAAGCAAAACAAATAAAACAAAACATTTGACATGATTGTACTTGGACTCTTAATGATATCAACCAAATTAAACTGAAACCAATTTAGATCAGTTGACACTTTAATTGACAGACTCTTTTTGACCAGTTTGTGTGTGTTTGTGTGTGTGTGTGTGCGTGCGTGTATGTGGCGTGTTTGTGTGCAAATACTTAGTTGACACAATTTAAAACCCATGTACCTGACTAGACTTGCTTACCACTTCATCCCAGATTAAAGCCTAGTAACTAAAACATTGAAATGTTGATACCAGTTGATACCAGTTGGTTTATATTGTTGGTTTATAATTTCAAGAAACTCTGAAATGTCTGGAATATATTATGAATTTATCGAATATAATTGCCGTAATATTCACAATTTCAATTTGTACCTTGGATGAAGGGTTATAATATTTCTTTTTTTTTTGGTAATAAAAGTGCAATATACTTGGTAATCATGACTTAAAGCATTACAAATAAATGCCCCCATATGAGTGAATGAAATATCCATGATACCAACTAGATATAGGATGTAAGCTAAGCCTAAGTGTACTTGAAGGTATATGCTTTAAAAGGTGAGTACAGTTCTGGTTGAGGTGAGGATTTAGCTTTTAACTTTTTGGGAGATATGCAGAAACCACTCTGAGATGTCAAAGAGCCTGTAATTTCAATGGGCATCAAAAGTTTATTTGATGAAAATCGGTTTTGAAATGGCTGAGATGTCCAAAAATAACGTGAAACAAAGACATCCTAATAAAAACGTGGCCTGTCGCCTTTTGTTATTATTATCACTTTTTTGATATCTCAGCCATTTGAAAACCAATTTTCATCAAATAAATGTTGAATCCTTCTTAAACCTACATTATCTTTCATATTTCATAAGATGTTTCTTATTATCTCACTTAGGAATGTTCAAAACATGAATCCCACCTAAACCAGTACTAAACAGTCCCTTTAAGACTATCTGTTAGGATATAGAATAGATATTAATAATGTCTTAAAATACACAGGTTCCGGTTAACACCAATAAAACAGATGGTTCAACACAAAATCAATTTTGTCAACTGGTTCCCAGTTGATTCCATTTTGACGAAAACCAGCTGACACCAATTGAATGGATACTAGTTGATACCAGGTTATTCTAGTCACACATTCCAATTTCCATATTGAAATCAGTTGCCTTAACTGGAATCAACTGGAAACAGTGCCAGTTGCCAACTGGTTCTTCGACCTCATTAGCAACGTTTAAAACAATGAAGAATGCATCTGCTTGTGTGGTAACCGATTCCAACAAAGAAATTAACAGCAAACCAATCCCGAAATCGCTCTTTTGTTGCCTGTCCCCCCATAAAAAAGGTATGTAATAGTATTCTCTTTTTATTTTTTTTTTTTGTTTAATGGCTCTGCTCCACATTATAACATCGGTCTAGCTTAATTTCCTGTCTCTTGAAGATCAAGTGATAACAAACATCTTTGGTTCCATCCAGAAGACGTGTCTTATTTATAAAAAAAAAACAAAAAAAAAACAAAAAAAACAAAAAACAAAAAACGCATGTGGACACGAGACATGTAAACAAATGTAATGTAGACATAATCATGACCGAAACAACTACTAGGGACATGCTACATCACACTGTGATTAGATGGTCAGAGTTTGATTGATATTTGTATCATTTTATAATTTTTTCTTGTTCTGTACGTACTCATGCCCGTGGTCGATGGCGTGGTCGAGGCAGTTTAAACCATGTTTGTCTCGGAGAAGAATGTTGGCCTTATTGTCATAGACGAGGAGTTTGACCATGTTGGTTTGGCCGTTCTGGCACGCAAGATGGAGAGGTGTCATCTGTGGAGATGATTGCATTAATTAAAACAACCTTGTTTTCGCATCGAAAATGATTTGATTTTCCTTGATTATGGCGATGATTCTTAATGATCTATCACAGAACAAATGATAACACTCCTCTTGTACCCTCGAGCAAAGGAACTTAAACAAGTAAATGTAATCGCATCACAGTACTATTAAGAAATCACATACTTTTCTTTTGATCTCTCATACTCTGTTCCTTGTCACAGTTTTTTTTTTCAGTCGTAGTTGGCCTTTTCCTTGTAACCTGTCGATGAGCAATTTGCTGGCAAATTATAGACCTCAAAATCAGCGTACTTTCATAATGACGCCACATTCTTCACTCTTCACCATCTTCCCCTTCTCTCTAAAAACAACAAGTAACAAACGAAATCAAAAGAAGAAAAAAAACTTAGAAACCAAAATACCTGTAACGAATCACCACAGTTGATCTTAGATCCTTTCTTTAGGAGCAGCTGTACTGTACGAATCCAGCCGTTGGCGGCAGCATAATGAAGAGGTATTCGATAGCTGGCAGATTCATCATTCCTGTAATGTAAGTTTGATTCGGTTCTACAATTGTATATAAGCAGGGCCGGTGGAGCGTTTTCAAAAGTGAGTTTGTGTGTGGGGAGGGGGAGGGAACTTCAAGGGTTCACAAGCTAACAAGCAAGCAAAAAAAAAAAAAAAACAAAAAAAAAAAAAAACGTAACTTCTGGTGTCACTTCAGGGATTCTTCAGCTGACAAGGAAACAAACAAACAAAAGAAAAACAAAGGTCCTCAGCTTATCTTTCTCGTTACACTTCCGGGCTTTCTCAGCTGAGAAGCCACAAAAGAAAAACGAGATATGAAACTCGTCACACTGAAGACGAGTTAGGTGATACGCTTGGGGTCATCAGATATCGGTCATCCGTGATCGACAAAGAAAAGAATGTAATATAGCACCTTGAAGTTATAATGAGATACTTCGTTGAACTTTTTTGGGCCTACGTTATTCAGATTACATTTGTTTTTCTGTCCCACAAACTAAGTGGAAATTATGTGCGTGTGCGACTAAGTCGATTTACGGACTTTTTGAGTACGTACAGTACATAAAGTTAGACCCCGTTTACGGTGCGGGGCTGGGCCGAGCCGCGGCCGAGCCGCGACCGCGGCCAACCTCAATTGCGAGGCCGAGCCCCGAAATTTAGTCCATTTACACTGCCGGGCTCGGCCGCGCTTTTGATTCAAACCTTTCAATATTTTGTCGTAGTGGCGCTCTACTTGTAAACAAACGCAATTTGGTATTGTCTGGTTTTCAGATCCTTTGCCAACTGAATTCCGTGGCGACAAAGTCGCCGTTCGGGCAAAGGCCTTTGCCGAAGGAGAAAATCCTTTGCAGGACAAAACCACCTTAAGCTATACTAGTTTTCGATGTTGAAGTGGTTAATATCCTGAATAGCGAAATAGTACAGGCGATGGTTTGGAAGGTAGACTAAAATTGGCTGCGCATTTAGCCCAGTTTGCGTTTACACTGAGAAAAAGGTCGGGCGCAACCGCGGCTCGGCCGCGGCCGAGACCACCTCCAGAGCGTGGCCTAATGCGAGGCCAACTTTGGCCCCGCATTTGGCCTTTTGCGCGTTTACACCGAAATGAAGGTGGGCTCGGCGCGGCCGAGCCGCGGCCGAGCCTCGCACTGTAAACGGGGTTCAAGTGATCCATGGCACGTACAAATAAAACATGACAGTTTAGTGTTTATAACCATCCTGGCTTTAACAGTGACCTTTTAAAACATGACCTTTGACCATTATTTACATAACCAATATGACTCCCTCTAATCTTGCTATCATAATGATCAGTTCAGAGAGCTCTTACAGCTATATACAAGCCTGTGAGATTTACCAGCAGTAAAACCAATGAAACAAGGGATATAGAGCAAGCGAGTCTGTTTACATGAGAATGTGATTTATCCTGGACGAAAGTGATACCTCAATTAAAGAGAAAAGGGCAAAAGAAAAACGGGCCAAACGTACGGCTCCAGCGGAAGAGACATCTCCTTTAACCATGTAACTATAGGTCTCCTCCAACTAAGAGTACACTTTGAACGTAAGCTTATACGTGAATGATAATTTATAACGATCTCACGTGATCGACACACATTCAAAGGGGACAGTTAGAAATGGAAGGAGTGCGTAATCGTGTCATTAATTCCTAATCAATGACACCCCTACTATAGGCATATCATAATTTCTCATCTAAAATCAATGGCCTATAGGACTCATGCACCATTACTTGTATCGTGCATAAACTTTGTTTTTTAAGCTTTGAGTGAAACCTGTCATAGCATAATTCTGTAATTCCATCAGCAGTGAGTGACATAATAAAGAAGAGAGATATATCACCGTATTGAACGCTTAGAACCTAACGGAGGGGGGGGGGGGGAGAGGTATTATAGCATGATACTTGGTTCTTTACTGCCCAGATGCCAACAACACCCATCACCCACGGCCACGCATAGAGAAACAGCCATGGCGAAAATAAAACTTTGCTTTCTCATAGGCACAATGACACAGAACCCCGTCAAACACACTTCACTTCTATTGGCAGGGATGGACATGAAAAAAATTCATTACTAATACTAAACAGCGTATGCATTCCATTCATGTGGCGCGAGATACCTCAGCAACATAAAGCCTGTCTTCAACTCCGTTGGTCGAACAATGACAACCTGAAATTTCAAAGAGATGAGCGAGACGCTATATACACCTGGCCTAGAGTTAATTTATTCAGTTCTCATTCCTACTTCAAGTTGGGTTATGTTATTGTCATCATTCCCATCTGCAGTATAACAAAACCAAAGTGAGAGAAAAGGGGAGAGAAAAACGAGAGGTGGCAGAAGTAAAACTGCATGCACAACTGCAATCCATATCATTGCGTGGGACAAGTGAAGCAAATGTATTAGTTGTTATAGCAGTGTTTTATGAGCATAAACAGGCAAATAGACAGACAATGTCAAATATAACAACCATCAATTTAATGTCAGAGAAGATGGTAAACAAGATGCATTGAAACTGTAACTAAATCGCTGCTCTTCTACTCGGTCACGGAACGTCCAACTTTATATTCAACAAAAATAAAAATGTTAGGGGAAAGAAGCAAATTTAGATATAACATTCTTAAATTAAAAACAAGAAAAAGAAAATGTCCACGTCAGGATTTAAAAAAAAAAACGCCGCACGAACATGATAGGTATTATATTCTAGATGGGAATACGGTCTTGATGCAAAGGTCCAATGATTTTCTCATTACTTCAAAAGCAATCTATGGTTCCCTTACCATCACCAGTACCACATCACAATGACGTCTCTAAAATCAATGGTAGCACATTTATCATTGCATCGTGCATTAACTCCCTTTTCGTAAACTACCAGTGGAACGTGTCATATTATATTGTGTATTTCGATCAGTAGTGATTGACTTTAAAGAAGAAAGATAATGCAAACAATTGAACGCTTACCACATTGCTTATAGGGCTATTCCAGTTTGGTACTGATCTGTTCTATTCTCCCAGATGCCAACAACATATATCACCTATGGCTAAACTAGTGAAACAGCCATGACGAAAACAAACGACAGAGAACCCCGTCATAATCACTACACTTGGAAAGGTGTTGCCCGAAATTCCTCATTATGAAGCAATATCAAGTCACTTCCTTCCCTGCCTGTCTTTAACTCCATTATTTGGTCAAACAATAACAACCTGGAATTCCACAGGGATAAGCGAGACGCCATGTACCTGGACTAGAGTTAATTAATTCAGTTCCCATTCCTGTTAGTTTTGTGAACGTACACGTTCCTAAATATCCTGCTACAGTATAACAAGAACAAGTGAAGAGAAATGGAAAGAGAAAACGAATGGTGGCAAGTGGGGTACTGTTTCAAGGGGCAATTTACAACATTACGTGTTACAAAATTAAAGAAGCAAACCCAACCTCCAAATTCCAATACAAAACAAGGGAAATAGAGTAGCTGTGTTCATGGCATCAGAGTGAAGCTGAACTGCAGAAAAAAAAAATAAAAAAAATAAATGGAAAAAGTCCTGCGGGACTCGATTAACTTCTCTCCTTCCGGGTGGGCATTATAAACACCAAATTATCATTACAGACGGGGGTCAACGAACTTTTAGGGCCCAATGTTAAGTTTTTAGGGCGCATTTCGTTTATGGCTCATAACTTTTGATCCCTTTGTCCGTTTGTGACCAAACTTAAATGGAAGATGTCCCTTGGAAAGGTGAAGGTCGTCACAAGGTCAAAGGTCACAGACAGGGGTCAACAAACTTTTAGGGCCCTATGTTATGTTTTTAGGGCGCATTTTGATTGTGGCTCATAACTTTTGATCCCTATGTCCGTTTGTGACCAAACTTGGACGGTAGATGTCCCTTGGGAATTTAAAGGTCATCACGAGGTAAAAGGTCACAGAAAGGGGTCAACAATTTTTTATGGCCCAATGTTAAGTTTTTATGGCGCGTTTCGATTAAGGCTCATCACTTTTGATCCCTTTGTCCATTTGTGACCAAACTTGGATGGTAAATGTCCCTTAGGGTGTTGAAGGTCACCACAAGGTCAAAGGTCATAAGCAGGTCAATTAACTTCTGGGAGTTATAAAAATATTAATTCCTTGTATGCGAATGGGCGAGACACAATTTGGCGATTGCCTTGTTTGAGTTTGTACTGGGGCAAAGTCTGACCCTCAACTACATCAACTGTATTGAATTATGCCTGTAAGAACAGAAGGAAAACAAGGTTCATTCCACAAAGATTATGTTCTCCTTGTTGGTAGGTTCATATTTGAACCTAAAGTGATAATTCCTTGTACTTTTTTGAGTTTTTACTGGGGCAAACCCTTAACTACATTGACCGTATACGTTTATATTGAATAATGCCTGTAAGAACAGAAGGAAGAAAAGGTTCATTCCACAAAGATTATGTTCTCCTTGTTGGTAGATTCATATTTCAACCAAACGGATAATTGCTAGTACTTTTTTGAGTTTGTACTGGGGCAAAGTTTGACCCTCAACTACATCCTCTGTATTGAATTATGCCTGTAAGAACAAAAGGAAGAAAAGTCCCATTCCATGAAGATTATGTTCTCCTTTGTCATGATTGTATTGCATAATTAATTACGATTACACTGCATACAAGTAGCAATGTCTTGTGTGATATTTTCTGCTTGGTATTGCAAATGACCCTTTTTTTATATGGATATGAACAAATGAACAACATATTCATAATTATGAGGAGAATAAACAATAATAACCTCAGAGTTCACGTAACAAAGTTGCCTTTGAGATCTGTGGTTTTGTCTGACTGTATTCCCCTATGTTGAGAAGAGAGAACCTGTTAGCTGTTCCATTGCCATATCTGTGTCTAAAAAAAAAGGAGTACAACGAGATCGAGATCAAAGCTGATGGTAATGAGAGAGGTGCATCGCTGGAGGGAGGGGAAAGGCGAGATAGGGTGGAAAAGAGGCGTGGGAGAGAGCTAGGGGACGGAGAGCGAGAGAGGGGGTGGGGAGAGGGAGAGAG
The DNA here is from genome assembly GCF_040938485.1 of Diadema antillarum. Classification (NCBI taxonomy): domain Eukaryota; kingdom Metazoa; phylum Echinodermata; class Echinoidea; order Diadematoida; family Diadematidae; genus Diadema; species Diadema antillarum. Next base: position 560,320 of record NW_027271443.1, read on the forward strand.
AGGGAGACACAAGAGATTGAAAAGAGGTGAGATAGAGGGAGAGAAAGCAAAGAAGGGTAAAGGGAGATAGAGACATCAAGGCCGTTGCCACTTCGTCGACTGCCAACTCGTCTACTCATCACATGGTCTACTTTTCATTAGTCTAATGCCTTTTCTTCCATCAACGCCTAATTAACACTTGGTCTATGCCGAAAGTACATAATAGGTCCCCTTACAAAGGATAATTTACTACAATAGAACTAATTGTTAATGTTCTGTTATTTGTAACACGTTACAGAAGTCATATTCATAGATCTAGAAACCATCTCAATGTTTCTCAAAATCTAATACATTGCAGCTTACCTCTAAAGTACTGAAAAGGGCTTTTTACACTTGCGTTTCTTAACCCCGGACTTTCTCTGACCCAGGACTATGGTTTCAGCTTTTTACACTCGCCAATTAGTCCCGTATTATCGCTTGTCCGGGGCTAAGGAGAAAACTGACCTTTTTACACTCGTACTTCTTAGCCCCGGACTTTCCAAACCACATGAATATTCATAATTACGCTGTGTACTGTACACGTACACGCACGCACCGGCAGCACTTGATTACCTCGTTTCTGATTGGTCAGTGAGGGTCGGACTTCGTCTCCGTCGCTTATCCCAGGATTATTTTTTCGTTCTGTTTACACTCACTTGCTTGGCACCGCAATTGCGGTGCTAACCCCTGCTATTTTGCAGGGCCAGATAGTACCGTACTATCGGTGGGGCTAGCCCACTTTGGCAAAAACGAGTGTAAACAGAAAGTGGCCTAAGGATAGTCCCGTACCAACGGTGGGGCTAAGCCCCCCCCCCCCCCCCCCTTAGCCCCACCGTTGGTCCGGGGCTAAGCAAAAATTTACAAGTGTAAAAAGCCCTAAAGAGTCAGCATCAGGTTCACATGCACACAAACCGCATTTAGAAATCATAATGAATAATTATAGTTCTCGATCGCAGATTCCATGTGTGCGATCGATTGCAGATTCCATGTGTTCTGTATACACAGCTGGCAGCTGCGCCTGTGCGAGTCGAGTCCGTTCATTGTGTACAAGTTGGCCAAAGTATACAGTTGTAGTCCACGTGCTTGCGCACTTCAGGTTTTCAGCTTAACTTATGAATAATTCATGTCCCACGCGCTTGCGTACTTCAGTCTTTCGGCTCAACTTATGAATAATTCATGTACTGGAAACGCTACAGGACATGCATTATTCATAAGTTGAGCTGAAAGACTGAAGTGCGCAAGCGCATGGCCTTGGCCAGCTTGGCCAACATGTACACAATGAACGGACTCGACTAGTGGAGACTCGCACAGCCCTAATACTCTCTGTGCACACATGCAGCGAGGTACCTATTTTAGTAGTAGTAGTGGTACCTGTGTATGTGTATATATGTGTGCGTGTGTGTGTGTGTGTGTGTGTGCGTGTCTGTGTGTTCTGCATGGTACATATTATTACGTTCGAGCGTAAACATGTCACTGCACTCACGAGGTTCGTCCGATCTCAATGAACAACATGCAGCAGGAAAATAACTCGCTTGCGATAGCTCTACAACACACATCACATTGCACACACACATCACATTGTACCTGTGTTCGTCTGATACAATCACGCTGACATATCACCTAACCAATGTTACTTCTAATTAACTGATCAGTTTGAAAACACAGAACTAGACTCTACCGAAGTTTGGTCTACTATTATTAGTTTACATGTGGATGTGTAATGATCTTATCGTTGTAATTTGAAAGTGCACTCGATATGTTCAATCGCGAGTCATCATGTTCACTGGCAGCACTGAAAAGTCGATTGCGAATACACGTCCGCTTCATAAATCATAGCCAAGTACAGTGCTAGTGGTAGGGAGTAGGCCAACTGTGGTAGCGGTGTATATACGAATACTAGTACCCGATCCACAAAAAGGGTCGTGCAAAAGATTTCGAAAGAGCTCTTATTTGGCCATTTATGCATGTACGAATAGTGATAATGTGGCATCAATTCCACAAGCCTATGGCTGTGGAAGTTGTGACTTGTAAAGTTGTACATTTCACGTGAAGTACGCATGTACCTGCTCTCAGATCCACGCTGGCTGCCCTGCCTGACAATCACGTTATGCTCTCCGCATAATTCCAGCTGGGTTACGTAGGGCGCTCATGAACTGGGAATCGAATGTAAACTGAATAGCGAGCACGTACGTACGCCCGCAGGGATCACACGTGATCATGTATGTAAATAATGTACAGTATGTCCCAAAAAAAATTACAACGGGGCCCTCCGCAATGATATCTTTAAAAATAGTAAATCAATCTAAATATAAATTCAGGGTATGAAACTATAACTCATTGCCCACATCTTACAGAAAACCCCACTCGATTTGCTTCAGCGGTCAAAGAGAAATTAGGAATTTTGTAGAGGATGTCGAGAATCTCTTCTGTCCAAATTCTGTCTATTATTCACACACAAGAGCATTGAATTGCTAAAATTGGAAGAATGAGACTCATGACATGCTTCAGAACAATCCACATTTCTCTGTGACCGCTTCACCAAATTGAATGGGATTTTCTGCAAAATAGAGCTAAGATGTTATATTCTAGGACCCTGAAGTAGCACTTAGACAGGTTCATCATATTGGGTGCTCTCAAATCGAAAATCTGATTGTAATTTTTTGGGGCGACTTACTGCAGTATGTCCCCCAAAAAAATTACAATCAGATTTTCGCATTGATAACGCCCAATATGATTAAATTTCTAAATGCCACTTCAGGGTCTTAAAATATAACATTTTAGCTCTATTTTGCAGAAATCCCCATTCGATTTGATTAAGCGGTCACAGAGAAATGTGGATTGTTGTAAAGCATGTCATGAATCGGAATCTTCCGAGTTTAGCATTTTGATGATCTTGTGTGTGAATAATAGACAGAACTTGGACAGAAGAGATTCCCGACATCCACCACAAAATTCCGTATTTCTCTTTGACCACTGAAGCAAATCGAGTGGGGTTTTCTGTAAGATGTGGGCAGTGAGTTATAGTTTCATACCCTGAATTTGTATTTAGATTGATTCACTATTTTTAAAGATATCATTGCGGAGGCCCCCGTTGTAATTATTTTTGGGACATGCTGTACAGTATGCGAGTCCGTTCATCCTGTACAAATTGGCCAAGCCATAGAAATTTAGGTAAGTCCACGCGCCTGCGCACTCCAAGATTTCAACTAAACTTATGAATAATTCATGTCCTGTAGCGTTTCCACGTACGAAAAAAAAAAAGGATAATTCGCGTGCGGGCAACTCACCCGGCTTTTGGTATGGTGTGACAAAAAGGAACCATGTCTGGTTCTGTTACAATATCAATTCCGCACGAATAATTTCGTTACAAAATTAAACTAACACTTGTAATTGATTTTCGTTGATGATTCCGACGTAAAAATAACATTTTGGGTGATTTTGTGCCGAAATATTATTTTTTTAAGAGAACCAGACATGATATCCTTTGGCACACTAAAGCAAAAATCATCGCAATCGCCCTTACCGTGCTCGCTTTAACCGCGCTCTCACTACCATCTCTGGTTACTGATGAACATGTACATGTGTATGCACAAACAGCTATAGGCTTATGCTAAAAAAATAAAAAAATAAAAAAAAAACATTCTTAGTCATGTTTTGATCCCAAACTATTGAATAATGTAGAAGAAGACTTACTCTCTCAGAAAGTATGACAATCTCACGATTGTTTAGGTCGACCCATTTCACCTTTTTTTTCAGTCCTAACACAAAATTGGTGCGTGCGACTTTTTGTTTGTTTTGTGATTAAGGGTCACATTTAGAAGGAAATACGCGAGAATTTCCGTTTTTGGCGGCCATTTTCACGGCAATTTTAATATCACAAAATTTTCAACATTGCAAGAGATACATTATCTAAATTCGGATTCAGCACCCTCTAAGTAGGGTAAAAACATAAATTCAATACTTGAATAAGGTCGACCTACGTCCATTTGAGAAGAATTAGGAAAAATAGAGATGAATAGATACTTTCCTTCTGCTTTAAGTGTTATCAGTTCCTGGGATGTTATTCATACAAATTTAGATATCAAAATGTCACTTGAACGATTATCTGTACTTGCACGACCTCGTAAGTGGTTTAATTAAAAAGGAGACTCGGATCGTTCTTACATTCAGGTATTCAATTGTCTTCAATATCTTACCATCTTAGACGAAAATACACGGGAATTTCCCATTTTAATTGACGACCATTTTGGCGGCCATCTTGGATATCTTAAAATCCTCAAGGATGCAAACGATGTATCATTCAGATTCGGATTCAGCACCCTTGGAATAGGGTTAAACCATCAATTCAATACATGAATGTTTTTAGTTCCTCACGATTTAAAATGAGATTCTTTAAAATTTAAGTGTTGACGGGCATTTTGACGGCTTTTTTGAATATCTCAAATACCTCAAGGATGCAAGAACTTTGTCACCCAGATTCGATCTGAGTCTTCTGTCCAAAGCCAGGAGGATGTCAATCTTCATCTTCAGCAGTGCCGTCTATGTGCTTTGATGATGTCGTTACGATGACGGGCAATCGATGGTCAGGTTATTCAGTTTCAGGTGCTCTGAAACCTGAGCCAGTGCTTGCTTTTATATCGTCTTTGACAAAAAGTGTATAGCTTTGACACTGGTCGATCGTTCGTTGGATCTTCTCGATCCAGGTTAGACTTATTGATTAGAGGAGTATCAAACGCTTCTTTAACTCTTTATGTGCCATGGTGGAAACCGCCTGTGTGCCACGTTATTCTGAGACACGAAGGTGGTCATGCTTTGAGAAAGATTTTTTTTTTTCAATTTGTATAGCTTCTACAAATTTCTGTCAAGCAGGACATAATAGTGAGCAAAGTTAAAGAGGAATGCCAAACTTTGCTTCTATATACAATGTACAACAAATCTATTTTCAATTTTCCTTTGAATTACCAGTTGCTGCATTACTGTAAAGGCATGACTTTTGCACATAAAATAGTGACAGAAACTTAGAATGTACACACAAATCTAGTAGGGAACACCGCTTGATAGTCAATCAATGCAAGCCTTATGTGAGAGGATCAAAAGCGCGAGAAACGCTTTGATTGTACCGCGGGATTAGCGATTTATCGATCGGTTTTGGCGGCTTTGTTTGTTGAGCAGAATAATCATGCGAAGTTGGCACGCCGCACAGTGGGCCAGAATGAGCTCAAAGTGCGCCAAAATTATATTCCGTGGTTTCTTTTTACCCAAATTTGGTGTCTTAGGGTAATTAGGGGCGTAGAATTGATTGAACATAATTTCAAACTCATATGACGTCACTGTGATGCTGTTTTTTTCATTGGCTACCAAAAATCTGTCTGTAAATGACGAATAAAGCAATGCAAATCTTAGGCTGTTATTTTTTTCTTTAAAGATTAATTTATCTTTTCACCTTCACTGACACTGCTTATCTACTACCATTGAATACACGATGCTTACATGTCATAGAAAGTGTATAAACATTCGGGTTTCGTTAAAAGAATCGAATTTATGCTGAAAGTTCCACATTACACACGTACTGCAAAATGATACTGTTGTCCGTGTAAACTAGTTAGAATATAAGTTTATGATGTACGCTGTACGTTTGGGTGAATTTATTCACTTTATTCTATAGCAGGACATAAATGCGCGATATAAAATCAATCTCCGATATAGTTCTTATCTCTCTACTTCATATATAACCTTAGGCCTATGCCATATCAATTCATACAAGCGCAAAAACCATTTTGTCTAATTTAAATGGAAGGATAACAAATTGTGAAATCAGTAATCAGGAAAATGAAAGGTTATGACTTTTATACAGCTAAGAATGAGTCTCCCGTGTATGAAAGTTTACTTGGAAAAGCTAAAATAATAAGATTTTTTTTTTAATGAAAAATTTATCGAAATCACAATCATATGAAATTATAAATTCATCCACGTTCCACAGTGATTTTTTTTTCTCATCAGTCGTCGGAAGCAAAGTTTTTTTGCTTCCGACAACCCACAAAGTGTATGGGATCACAGTCTGATGAATCCGACTTGTATTGGTCGCCTATCAGGTCAATGTCAGACATGTCAGGCATGATCCGATGAGGCAAGATCGTCCGATGAGGATCACGCGAGCAATGTCTGACATTGACCTGCAATCGGATTCACAAACTGCGATACTATACACTTTGCTGAGCGGCCGGAAAGCAACAGTCTTTGCTTCCAACGAGTAGCCGATGAGAATAAAATCTCTGTGTTTTGATGTTTAACGGTCTATCTGCATATGTCAAGAGTAGCATCGAAGTACATGTATTTAGGTGTCCATACAATATGTATCGCAGTGGGAATAGCTATGTTTACAGTAGTGGCTATGACAATAATGGACAATATGGCTACATGGCCTTGGCTATGTGCAATTATGTGTAGAGATACGCGCGGGGAGGGCATTACCCAATTGCACTCCTGTGGGCTTTTCCTTCTCACAGTCCCATTGTGACTGTCATCACCAACATTGCCACACATACTCAAACATAGGGAGATTTCAACTTTTGATGTATAGTTCCAAGCTGGCCTAAGCGGCTTTATTTACGTAACCACAGTTACATATTCACCAGATCACAAGACATTTTAAACTTTAAAGACGATACACTCGGACTGACTGATGATGAGCAGCAGCTCATCATCATTTTCAGACAGTTCTCTCCCCTACATACTGTACAGGTCTGTCCTCGGCGAGATCTAAAATCCAACTCCTTCCCCACACTCCAAAAAGCCAACCTCAACAACTAAGGACAAAGGAACACAATTTCCCAAGTTAAACACAGACCCAATTAAAAACTCATCTGAGGTGGCCAACTTAATTCCCAAACAAAATGTTTTATAGTGCTATAAAGTTCCTTAGCTGTGGATACAGAGAAGGCACAATGCACAAAGAACTATACCTCCTTCCCTGTTATCTACCACAGGTAATCCTTCCATAGTCCCAACTCAATTGACCACCAAAATAAAACCCAAACAAAGTGCAGCTCCATTAACACTAATAACAATACCTGCACATCAACTGCAATCTCCAGCTTCCTGCACTGGCTCACACCTAATAAAAATTGCAACTAACAGCAAAGTCTAACACTATTTTCCTCACAAAGTGTGAATTACTTCATATGTACTCTTTTAGGGGTCTTTTAGGTGCCGGACTAGCCCTATACATGTATTTTATAACTCTGTTTGCCTCTTATTCAGTGTTATTCATGTTTCTGTGTCTTTAACGTGCGAGAAAAAAATAAATGAATAAAAAAAATGCCGCCCTCATGCGGCCCCGTATGATATAACAGCATTCCTAAGCGGCTGCAAGGTCCAAAATAGGCGTAATGTGTCGCGGAAAATCGGCTCTAACACAAAAAGTGGCAAAAGGTGGCAGCCAAATCTGGTATCAGCTTAAAGCTGAGACATCAGGGAATATGGTGGTAATAGAATTTACTTGGAAATCCGTGGCAATCTAAACTTTTCATTAGGGTATATTAAAAAGACAAATAATTAGCCTCTTTTCCAGGATATTTAGCGTAAAATGTTCGTGAACATTAAGTTTCTTTGCATTTTTATGGCATTCATAACGTAAAATGAACTCTGAGAAATATGTGGGAGAAATTACAGATTGATATCTCAAAAACTACATGTTGAAATTATTTATTTATCAAAGAGGTTACAATTTGCTTTGAAACTCTTAAGATATTGTATTTTGCTACTTCAGGTAGGAAATATACCCCTTTAATGTACATACCTGATTTAAATATTTTAATGATATATTCTTCAAAGCATTACCTCTCAAGAGCGCATGTCAAATATTGAAAAATCCCAAGTGCCCAAAGTGACTTTTGGCGCACTTTGGTATCTCTCTGGCCCACTGTGCGCCGTCGGCTGAGCCGGACGTGTGAACGTGGCACATGAAGAGTGAAGACAAGATTGGAATTCACCAGAATCTAATGACGACCTGACTACAGACATGTTGCACTGTAGAAACGTGCCCATGCACTCGATCCTTCAGCAACCACACTAGGTCTGCAGGTAATGGCCAAAAAATGCTCAAATGGCAACTACCGTACAAGGCTCGTACGCGTTAGGGAATTTAAAATAATTTTCCAGAAGCAAAAAGTCAGGGAAAGTCAGGGAATCCCTCTATTTCTTCTGGAAAGTCAGGGAAATCATTTTTTAAAGATATTTGTTAAATGGTATTTGATTTCTCTTATCAACAAAGGAAAAATAGTTTGTCAAATTTGTGGTTTCTCGTATCAAGACCGTTTTCGTAATAAGTTCCACGCAGATATTGTGTCTATAATTGCGTCCTCCATGTGCATGTGCACGTGTACTTGTGTGTATGACTATCGACTTGCAGTGGTGTAAGGTGTCGTGGTGCCTTTGTGTACACATACATGTATGAGTGACATGAGCGCTGCTGGTGATGTGATTGGCATTAGTTGCGTGCATGATCGAAGCGTCAGTCATTTAACAACACGAACATATGATTACTTTTGGATCGAGATAGTGCTTTGACCTTTATATAAAATTTGAATTAAAGCATTTTGCCACAGAATATTTCAATGTAAATAATTTTGCATCATATGCCACTCATGTGTTCTTAACAAAAAAAAAAAAAAAATCGTGTCTGCTTATAGCTTACTCGACGGACGATATTGCAACCTCGTGGTTGCTTATTTCCAAAGGCCCAATTTTCGCAAGTCCGCATTTAGGCTGCGCTTGCGAGCTCTAGCTAGCTGGCGCTACTTGCTGCAGTACGACCGCCCTATCCCATGGTTGTTTTCCGCAAGTCAACCTTTTTGTAGGTACAAGTACGTACATGTATTACTTACAATGTATTAATGTCAATGTCTCTTCTCAGTCCCAAAACAAAATAAATTAGTGATAATTTGCTTTATGTGCATGCAATACACTGTAGATTCTAGTGTCTATGATAGATGTTTGCAAGTATATTTAGTATAAATCTTGTTGATTCTACCCTCAGGATGCTCACAAAAATTGTTCATTGATGCACTGCTTAAAACTTCCCCAGCAGTATCGTTAATTGCGACAGCTGTAGCAGAGCCCTAACGTCAATTTGTAACAGCTGAATCCCCAAAACAGCAGAAGCATCAGCAGCAGAGCCTGTAAATACAGCCCTAGCAGCTGAGCCTCTAAGTACGACAGTAGTGGTAGAGCCTCTACTAACAACTGTAGCAACTGAGCCTCTACTTACCACTGTAGCAGCAGAGCCTCTATACTTGCAACTTTAGCATCTGCACTTCCAGTAACATCAGCAACACTGCTAGAAGCAGCAGCAGCAACAGAAGCAGAGCCTCTACAAACAACTGTAGTGTCCGCATTCTAAGAAACAACGCAGCATTGTTACCTTTGAAACTGAAGGTAATTCAAGTTCAAGAAGCTCAGGTCTTTGTGTAACTGTTGTTTGTATTTCTTGCATTTTTGGTCTGTGTGGTGCAAATTCCTAAGAAAGCAATTTTTAACCAAAACTTAATTTTCCAATAACAAGTGTAAAATAATTTAAACATGTGATAAAAACTTTGATTATCTTTTTTTTTCGTTTATCCTTCACTGCTGTACAAAAAGTTTGTGGCAGGCAATCAGTAAAATTTAAAGCAAATAGTTTGTCTTCTGCAAACAATAGTTTACAGAAAATCCAGTAAATGAAGTAACAATTATTCAACCAGACTTGGCAATTTCATTAAATTATGGATTTGTTTTCCTTGCATTAGGTGTACCTGATTTCAATTTGAAAGCAAACTAAGTCCTCCACTCCTTTAATTTTCTTATTTCAGATTACAAAGAATACTGAACCTTGCTGGATGATGGAAAACTGTTAAATCTCGTGAAAGCAATGTCCCTGTCAGACAGTGAAGAACCGATTTTGATGGTTACCGGACACAGGAAAGCAGTAGAAAAATGTTTGTGAAGTGTAATGGAAGTACAGCATATTCATATGCCGCATATATTCTATACTGCCCTCTAATCTTGTGGGTATACATCTGGTTGTATTTACATTATTATATCTAGTGCACTAACTGTTGACCAACTTTCCTAAAATAAAGACCATTTAGGCAAACTACATGTTTCTTTAAAAAAAGGAAAGGGAATATTATTGGTGAAATTCTTGCTCATAATGCCTTGTACAAATAATTATAGACTTGATGCATGATCAAGTTTGTAATATGTTCTGGTAATCGTTTTATATTGTATCTTCAGTGTTACATATTTTCTACATGCTTTCAATAATTTCAACACAGTTGCACATACATTGACTATCAGGTATTCACTAGCATTGAGTAATTTTGAGCACTTCGAGAGGACCTTATTCAAATATAAAAGAAACGATAGTAATAAAGTCTAGTGATCCAGTATGTTTTCCATTTATTGTCTCTTCATTGCAAATTTGGAAACTACTGCCCAAGGAGGCTGTTGAGGGAGTGTAAAGATAGATGTCAGTGCAAAGCCAGAAGATTTTCATGTGGAAGAATCTGTAGGTACTGATATCAGTTTTCTTCCTGATAGATCTTCAGTTGTCATGAAAAAAGTAATGGAATCTAAAAACAGAATTGTCAAAGAAAAGTTGAACAGTGGGGAAGCCTACAAAAAGTCAGAAATATTTGTAGAGGGTAGAACATATTTTAACCATCAAAGATGTGATTCAACACGTCACCATAAAGATTTTGGCTGTGATTGCCTCAGTGAAAATGACAGAATGTATATCAGACAATATTATCATGCCTTGAAAATTCTGATCCTTGAAAGAGAATGGCTAGCCAGACATGTTTTTGTCATTTTGTCATTTTGTCCCCCATCCTAAGGACAGCAAAAAGAGACAAATGACGTACACTACTCTTCCCCCATCAGTCCAGTAGTTGCCAGACTGTTGAAGTTTATAGACTCATGTTTATAAACACGTTGGGTATCACTTTCATTAATTCAAGGGTAAAATTACCTTGTGAAGTGTGAGGAGAATGGTACACTTGATCATGTTATTGTACTATTATGTGTGACCTAACACGCATACTACTGTAATACATTAGTGAAGTTGAGGAAATGCAGAACTTCTCACCAATTTACAGGTCAGATTACCTCGTGAAGTGTTGCGAGAATTTTGTATTTTGTACATGCTATTGCACCACTTTTATAGTGGTCAGAACACAATTCTGAAATGCAACAAATGCCTAACTTCTCATCAAGTCGATTTCCAAGTCAGATTACATTGTGAAGTATCATGGAGAATGCCACATTTATTTTTGTACTAATTGTTATGTAAGGTATTGTAACAATAGTGCACAATATAATTATTGTGAGCTATCGAAAATGAAAACAAAAATCAGCAATTTACAGGTCATAGTACCTCTGCAACTTTGAGGAGAATGCTATTTTTGTAGTAACTGCATCAATCATGAATAAACATGTGTAATGGTGCATTTTTAATTCATAAAATGCAGAATTTTTCACAAATTTTGCGACTGGTGAATAGAAAAAAAAAGAACGAGAGAATAGAAAAAAGATGAGTGACAGAGACACAGATACACAGAATGGGGAGACCGAGGTGATTATGACTGCTTGTAAGAGGGTACGTGTGTGTGTATGTTTTTGAGTGTGTGTACTGGTATGTGCGTGTAGAGTGTGTGTTTGTGTATGTTTGTGTTTTCATGGATGTTATTCTCTCAATACTGATAAGGAATTTAACACTCTATTTATAGACAGTAACCACCAGACACACTTTTAGTACTCATCCTGTAATCAATACAAACCCATCGAACAGTTTGATAACATTACCCGCATCAACAATTCATGTGTAAAGAAAGTAGGACCTGGTTCCATAGTGTGTGTGTGTGTGTGTTCCAGTGTGTTTACTGGCATGTGTGTGTGTGTGTATAGTGTGTGTTTGTGTATGTTTGTGTTTGCATGGGTGTAATTATGTTCCCTCAATAATGATAATGAATCTAACACTTTATTTATAGAGAGTGAGACTCCCATAGGCCAATGCTGTAATTTAGGAGTCAAAATGACTGAGATCAACAGAAATGCATGCAAATGAAATTCAGCTTTAGAGTGAGAAAGGACCAAAATGAGTGAGTCTCGCTCTCAATGAGTGAGAGTTGGCAGCCTTGCAGTGACTACCAGGCACACTTTTAGTACGGTACTCATCCAGTAATCAATAAAAAGCCCATTGCACAGTTTGATAACATTACTCGTATCAACAATTGTGACCGTGCACCTCAAAACGAACATAAAGTCGCATACACTGATTTTGCGTGAGGACTGAAAATAAGTAAAATGGGTCAACCTAGCCGAACTTGACTTTTTCATATTTTCTGAAAGAGCGGGTCTTCTTTTACATTATGATAAGATTTGGTGTCATAAAACGGGCAGGAAAGTGTGTTTTTTTAGCAGTTTATCTCGAACATTTTTGGTAGAATAGTGTGATTAGGTGTGTCTTTAGAATCCCCTTTTCATTTCTGAAAAACCTTGTCCACACTCTTCACTTTCAACTCTAATAACTTATGAAAGGATAGTGCTACTGCTTTGAAAGTTGGCATTAATTATGGACAGAATATGTTAATGAGGCATGCTTAATTTCAGTTAAATCTAATAATCCCTTCATTGTTATTACCCTGGTGGCTTACTTCCTGTTTTTGTCCCATTTATCGCACAGCCAGAACGGTTTGGTAAAGATTAAGCGCTTGAATAGACACTGTACTTCAGAGCCTCTTTTCTCAGTTCACACTTTTCCTGAGTTTGTGCTTTCTTTCCAATATTTAGATAAGTTAGGGGAGTCCATTTGATTTGAGTTATACATCATTTTAAAGCTTAAAGTCTGTTCTTTCAGAATATGGTCTTAACTAAAAATTCATGTCTGGCGACTTTTTGTTTGTTTTGAGGTGCAGGGTCACATTAGTTTGTAAAAGTAGGTTGTATAGTTTGAGAAAAATAACTGTGGTGTTTATTACACTTTCCTAATATTCATGATAATGATACAACTAACATAATGAATCAGAATCCCACTACCTAGAGCGGCGAATGTATACATTACACTGTGCGCGTACCATCTAAGCGTCTGGAATGTGTTATGATACGCGCTGTATGATACGGCGAATGTACACACTCGCCGGTTCGTAATGCCCGCTCTTTAGTAACCGCGATATACGTACAACGCTGAAATGAGGGGATTTACGAACCGGCGAAAGCAGTTTGCATCGCTACCACAGAGCCACAGGTGCGGCTACAAAGTAATATTTAGTATCAAACAAAGCAGAAAATTCCGTTGTCATCGCTCTCTTGATATTATCATCAATGGGTGGATATAAGACACGTTTTTATACGTTTAAAGAAGTCCCGATTGTTTAAACGCGATTATCTCGTAATCGTGTTTCCACGCAAATTCGAACATTCGCCCCTTCGTAATGCGACTGACGAATTGTAGCTACATGGATGAACACCTCAAGCACCCACCACCCCCCCCCCCCCATACACACACACTACTCTACTATATAGGTGAGCAGTAATATGCAAGTGACGGCTGATTTTCTCAAGCAAAACCAAAATTTGGTTATTATACACTGCAAAAAGTCCGGTGTTAAATAGTGAACACCGAGCTGGTGTTAAATTTTCGGTGCTCATTTATGGTGTTAAATTAACACCTACGGGTGTCATTTCCAAATTTAAACTGTTTTTTGAAGAGTTTCTTAGTAACAGCGCTTCTTGTTGATTTTTAATTTAAACAAAACGATCAAGAATTTTACATTAAAATATTAGATTTTTGAAAAAAATGTGAAAATAAATTTACACCAAAGTAACACCAGCTGGTGTGGTCCCTTATTGAAGCTGGACGGGTGTTAAACCATTGATATTAACACCAGCAAATATCAAATCAACACCATGTGGTGTCATTTTTGAATTAACACCAGTACATTGTCAAAATAACACCAGGTACAGGGTCAAATTAACACCACAAAGTGTCAGGTGAACACTTTTCAACACCATCACAGTGCATTTTTTACACCTTAGGGTGTGGTCCTTTATTGAAGTTTGATCGGTGTTAGATTTAACACTCGTGGTGTTAGCTCTAACACCGATGTTTTTACAGTGTACGTCAATGCCACTATGGACAAATACAGATACAGATAACAAACCACTCACGGCTAATCTTTATAACTCCTGTAACATTATAATCACTGGCCCCCACAAAGCATCATCACTGCTACGTCAAGTTCAATCATGATAGCTCATCTGGGCAGTATACAAAGTTATTATGATACAACCAGTCACGGCTAATCTTCTTACGTAACACCTGTAACACTAGTGTAAACACCAGCCCCCCAACCAGTCAGGGAAACAGCCGATTTTCAGGGAATGGAGATATTCGCGAATAATCGGGAAAGTTGGACTTAATGAATTATTCATGACCTTTCCGCAGTCTCTGGCCGAAGCTCGACGCGTACAAAGTCAATGGCTATCACTGCATCGTTTTGACATGCATGTCTTTAAAAATTCACCTTAAAAAATCCTCATAATGTTGATATTGAAATTTCACCCAATGAAAGATGAATAAATAAAGTTTATCTCCTCCAAAAATTAATATTCACATATAGTGAGGAAAATGTGTAATTGAAGGATGAAAACGCGAATCCAAAGTGTATTTTTTGAATCTCCGTGTCATAGTTTCTTTCATGGCGTTCTTATTTTGCAGCGATTATTCAACGAAACACAGGGACGGACTGTGTGCGTGTCTGCAATGCGCTATGCATGAACCGTGCGTACATGAGCGCTGTTACTGCTGAGCTTCAACGTCTATGGGAATTGTGGTAGCCTGTTATGTTTTTGCCGATATTTCTATCAACAATTCAGTTATTTTTTTCGTCAAATGATCAAGAGTTGGTGAGAACTGGTATTGTACTTAGATAGTCCGGTCCCCTAAACTCCTGGTTTGCCCGTATTTCTGTGGAATGTCCGAATGAAAAGAGCAAGAGACGGAATACACCGCCACCGTAGGTGTTCTAATAGGTTGCATGACGCTGGAGCTCTCGCACAGCCGTCGAACGTCAACTGCGGACCGCCGGAGCTCCGGGGTTCTTTCTTTTGCTACATGACCATCAGTGTCCTCATACTTCCTTGCTCTCTTGCGATCATGCTCACTGGGTTAAAAGTTACAAGCCTCATGCAACCACAAGGTTACCTCATCTAGATCATCGCAACATCACACGTACACTATCACGGTAATGAACCAGGGAACTATATTGCGACATCCACCCTCACTTTGTCTCTAGAAATGTTTGATCAACACGTCACAATCACATATGCTTTTAACTAAAATAGTTGAAATTTAGATAGAGTTAATAGATGATAGTTACCTCTCACTATTAGTCTTGTCTTGTGAAGGTTTTTGTTGTTCTTCAAACTAGCATGTTTCTTCCTCGAGCTCTAACTTCGATCAAAACATAGGTCTGCACGACCATGCTCCGCCTTCCAACAACACACATTGTCGATATGCATGGTCAATTCACTTGCTGTTTTGTTTTTTTCTGCCATGGGGGTCGCGAAAGGTAAGTTATTGGGGATTTTGCCCATCAGCATCATCACTGATCACGGGTAGGGCCTACGCAGCAACAGAACGATGGAGGAGAGAGGGGGGGGGGGGGGGGGCGGGGAGAGGGGGAGAGAGAGGAGCGCTAAAAATAGCTACACACAACGATCCGTCCTCCAACTCGATGCGGATGACCCTCCGTTTGTGTACGCTCGCGTGTGTGTACATGTGTTTCTCTCTCTCCCTCTCGGTAAATTATTCTCATAGCGACTGGAAAAAGAACATCTGTAACGGTTCGCTCTGACCATATCGCGTCGCTCCGTTACGTAACATCTGCTCGCGGTTCAATGTTCCCTCTTTGGGGGGATTTCAATCTTCCCTCAAAATAGGTAGTCTCCCTGACTGCCAACGCATCATCAGTGCCGCGTCAAGTTCAATCGTGATAGCTGATCTGGATGGGCGGTCTTTTCTATTCCAGAAAATGTTTACGAAAGCACCATTCACCACGTACACGCGAACGATCTCAAATGCAAATAATGCAATGCATGCATGCGCGCCCAAAGCCGCGCCGCGCCAGCGCCAGCGCCAGCGCCATCTAGCCCGTCCGGCTGCGGCCGGCTGGCCGGATACTCAGTAGCAAGGAATCGCCAGCGCCTCCCTGCCCGCAGCACACGTAGGCGAGTGGGATTCCCTCTCGAGCTTTCAATCGTACCGTTGCGTAACGATCGGTCGCACTGTACACACGATGTCAGAAATTCCCAAACCCCTTCTCAATGTACGTTAGATTGCCGCAGAGGGAGCTATTCTGAAATTGACGCTTCTAACGGTCGAAATATATATATATATATATATATATATATATATATATATATATATATTTATATATATATATATATATATATATATATATATATATATATATATATATATTTTTTAATGCAGGTATAATTTTCGGGTCCCGAAAAGAATGGTTTTGATTGAAACATTACCGATTCGTCAAGTTAAGGCCAGTTGGCAGAGGTAAACGGCACGGAATGTTTGTTTTTTTTTCTCCTTTTCTCCTACCCTCTGGTTTATGGTGGGCTACTGTCTAGGTAGAAAAAAAAAAATTGTAGGCCAACAACTGGCGAGATCGATGGTTTGCAAGCTACATCCTTCTGGCAGCACGGTAAGAAATGCTTGGCTGGGTTTTCCGCGAATTTTGTTATGATTCATTTGGTTATCAATAAAGGCCGCACCCCGGTATTTGAATAAAGATAATGTGAGGAAAGGTGAGTAGTCAAATTACAGGTTAATTATTATTGTATTGGTATGGGAGTGAAAGGTTAACCCGTTCCTTCCGCAATTCTCTGAGTGCCTTTAATGCCCCCAAATGAGATTCTTTTCGCACACAGGTTGGTAATCCAGCTGTGTGAAGGCAGTCAAGCGTTTCATTGTATCCCCCTTTCTACGGCCAACTACATGTGCCCGTGAACAATGGAAATATCGATCGGGTGCGAAGTATGAATAGAGCGTGCGCTGATGAGCACAGCTCTCAGAATCTTTTGTTCTACACAAAACCATGTACCTGAGTGAGGTGACTGGGGTCAGCGAACCCGCATTTCTAACTGATCTGAGCTTTGATCATTATGTACATGTTCGTACGAGTTTACAGCAGAACAAGCAAAAAAACTAAATCAAGAAAAGGTACATAATACTGTAAAACCCCCTTTTTTTAAACAACAGGAGAACAAATCCTGATAGAATAAACTCTGATATTTTTATGAAAGCCACTTTTCTGAGCATTTCAACACAAAGAAACATGAATTTAGGCCACTGAAGCAGGCACCCTTGTCTTCATTTTGGGAACCTGGTAAACCAGGTTCCCGTATATCAGTTGCTCCCACGGGAACCTGGTAAATCAGGTTCCCGTAAGGAACGGGTTAAAAGTAGGGGAATCGCACTGATTGGAGAGTGATAATGAATGCAAGGTGAATGGCGAGAAAGGGAGCACGAGAGAAGATAAATAGCTGTGAAGGAGGAATAAGAGATGAGAAGCTAATCCGACGCGAGAGTGGAAAGACAATTTGTGCCCATTGGGAAGGGTCCAGGCTCGTCGGAATAGGAGGGAATCGTGGATAAGGCTCCGCTGAGATCCGAGCTAAAAGGCTGTGAGGGAGAAAGCGAGAGAGAAATTCAACCTTTGATACTCCGAGGCTAAAGTATTCCTGCTGCTGAGCGGAATTGGCAGACGTGGCACTGGACGACAACTCCGAGGGCAGACGGCAACTCTCCGCGCGGGTGCAAGGGCAGAAATAATTGTAAGTGGAATTTATATGCTAATTTCAGTCATTTTTTTTTTTATGCCTCCGCCACGAAGTGGTGCCGGAGGCATTATGTTTTCGGGTTGTCCGTCCGTCCGTCCGTCCGTCCGTCCGTCCGTCCGTCCTTCCGTCCGTCCGTCCGTCCGTCCTTCCGTCCGTCCGTCCTTCCGTCCGTCCGTAATGAATTTTGTGGACAGGGTAACTATCAAAACCTTTTGAGGTAGACTAATGAAACTTGGCATGTATGTGTATTAGGGGATGAAGTTGTGCCTATCAACTTTTGGGTGCACATGCTCAAGGTCAAAGGTCAAAAGGTCCAGGTCAAATGCTTAAAATTGCACTATTTCCCCCATATCTATGCAATGCCTGAAGATATGTTCTTGAAAATTAGTGTATACATGTATTACCCAATTAAGATTCTTTGGTGAAAGTTTGGGGTCATGAGGTCAAAAGGTCAAAGGTCAAAATGTCAAGTAAAATGTTAAAATTTCTCTTTTCTCTGTATCTTGGAAATTGTTCAAAGTATCTTTATGGAACAAAGTATACATGCATGTACTGACTGTCAGTAGTTAGCTAGGGAATTTGGGGTTTATGGGGTCAAAGGTCATGGGTCAAAGGTCAAGGGCAATACTTCGAAATTTTACTATTTTCCTTATATTAATGCAATGCCAGCAGGATTTTTTTTTTAAAACTTAATGTATGCATGTATATTACCCACTAGAGATTCTCTGGTATTTTTTTTTGCCAATAAGGTCAAAGGTCAAAAGGTCAAAGATCAAGTGAAAGTGCTGAACTTACTATTTTTTCCATATCTCGGAAGCGGCTCAAGTAATCTTTACACTTAGTACATATTTATGTATGTTCTGCCTGACAGTGACTCTCTTATGAATCAAAGGCCAGATGAAAATGATAACAATTTACTGTTCAATACAGAAATTGCACTTTTTCTTCATACCTTGAAAATTACTCAAGTGCGTAAACTTATGAAAGGGTCAAAGTCGAAGTTAAAGTACATGCTCTCCTATTCATCCAATTAAACATAGGTCAAGGAAGGTAAACATTCGATGCATTTGTGACAAACATGTCATTTTAATATTTTGCCAATTTTGTGAAAATGTAATCACACATTGTCCACATGTACTATAGACCTATTAGGAGAATCGTGCATTATGGCGGAGGCATACCAGTCGCCATAGCGACATTTCTAGTCCAGTTAGTTTTTTTTTTAAGGGACTCAATAGAGGCGCTGTTAAAAGGAGGCGCCCGTTATAAATTGACAGTATTATGCTTTTTTTGTATTAAGAGAACGATTTGATGTGTAAGGTGAGAATGAATTGATATGTGGAAGAAAGTAGGGTTGTAACTTTTTTGCAGAAATAAAGGACTTGATTATGAATGTTAGATTGGAAGACACCAAGTTCACAGAAGTATATCCGATATTGTTATAGCTGTAAACTAAGAAGTTCGGCTATGGTGCATGCACACATGGTAATTAATGGTTAAGAATTGAAGTTGTAAATTATGATGAGGAGAATTCTCAGGTACAGAATTGTTTTTGTGTGAACCTAAAGGAATGGTTATAGTAATAATAGGCATTAAATATTGGCCATACAGGGCGCGAAAGCCATGATGCTATAAGATGATTTTTATATCGGTGTTATAAGATAGTTTCGATAATGATGGTATAAGACGATTTGATATTGATGTTATGGGTGTGACATACGGAATAGCCGCCGCGTAGTCGGGGAACATCAATGTGAGGATAAAACAGCATTAACATGGATGTATATTATTGTGTTAGTGATGCCTGATTGTGAATTTACAGCCGCATCCGTACATAGCTACGAACTGAGACAGCCGCACAGCTACGAGCTGATACAGCCGCATTGCTACGAGCTGAGACAGCCGCACTACTACGAGCTGAGTCCGGGACCAGCCGCTGCCCGGTCGTCAACAGAGAGACGCTGTCATCACTGGCCGGGCCCGACTGGTCGACGTCGACACCGACGCTACACCCTAGCGACCTACAAGACGCACGAGGGCGCCCTCCAGCTCCGGTTGCGACGTCATAGGACACCGAACTCGGCAAGATAACGCCTGACAGTTGATAGTTTACAGGAGCTCCGTAGGCAGTAGTAGCATAAGTGTAGTATAATTGTAACAGCGAGTTTGATGAGTTTAATTTAATAATGAATTCAGTGGAGTATTTGATTTACGTATATATAAGCAGATAAATCGTTTATGTTGCATTGCGTTATGATGAGATTTTTCAGAAAATATACACACAGAGAAATTAGGGTTCTATTAGGGTTCTTATTTTCACCCTACGAGCAAAGCTAACCAAGTGGCACCTTATAGGGTTCGGGATGGATATAGGGGTGCAAATCCGAACCCTAAAGGGAGCCAAGTCTTAATGGTTCAAATTTGGAACCATTCCATAGTCTATCCCGAAAGCTGATATGTGGGAGTTGAATGGTGTTTGCTTAAAATGCCACACTATTTTGGGATATTCTCTTATATTCTTATTTAAGAATATGACTACACGTTGTTAAAGAGTAACAGTGCCATCAATAATATACTGCCCCCAGGGAAAAACGCAGTATCTACATCCAGCTCCATTTCTCAACAACCGAGATATTCACCATTTTATATTTTTGCCAAAGCCCCTGGAAAATATACTCTTTTGAAAAATTCCTTCATTGTGGAATTGTAGTCTATCTAGCTACCAATTTTCCTGCAAAATATAATTTTGTGTTTTTGTTTTGTTTTTAAGTTATTGATGAAAATGTAGATACTTTGGGGAAACCCCATGCAATTGACTGATATTCCCCAAGAAAAAACGCAGTATCTACAATGGAACGAATTTCCTCAGGGAAAAACGCAGTATCTACAGCAGAATGACTAGACTGATCTTGCTGTAACGCTACGTGTTTAATATGAAGCTTGCCATGGCTGTAATGTTATGCTACATGGCCTAGCCGCTAACTAACATGTAGAATACTAGATCTAGATTTGTACAGTCTAGGCTAGAGTCTGTCTAGAACAAAATAAATCTAAATCGGATGTCTGGACCTAAATCGATCTAGACTAGTTTTTATATCGTTTATTCTAGTCTGGCTACGTAGCAGGCTACACGAGTCTACAGCCTCAGGCTATACATGCACGATAGTCACAGAAAAAAAAAATAGCCTAACTATAGAAGGTTTAGTCTAAGCCCTACACGAGACAGGACTCTTTAATTAGGAAAAAAATACATCTAGAACCGGTCTAGAATTTTTTATGTCATGTAAATTTGTAATGCAACTTTTTTGACTTGTAAGTTGTAGCATGCAGCATGGGATCACACATGCATTTTAAGCAACCCAGTCTCACTAGGGTCTAGATACTGTCTAGATAAGAATCAAAATACAACTTTATATTCTTAACTGTCTCTATTTTGTCCATTTACCTATTTTTCACATAATCTATTGTCAGCTATTTAATTTTCAGACAGTATGGTATGGGATAGATAAGTGAACATTGACACTTAACTAGACTTAGGATTCTAAGTGGTTAAGTTTTAGTTTTAGACTTCTTACTTAGTTTTATAAACAGACCTGCCATATAAGTAGGCCTATTCTAGTCCTACACTAGATCTTTCTTTAGACTTTCGGAATACGGACCCTGAAAGTTCTGATCAACGTTAAGTCTAACGTTAGAAAAGAGACGCAAGACTCAAACGTTACTGTCAAGACAATTTACACTTAAATAGACTTAAGGTTAGATCTAAATAGAACCGTAGCATAGGGTCTAACTAAACATGTTACAGAACCTGACGTTTATCCGGTACAACACAAACTAGATCTATTGCCTTTCGCCTAAACTTTCGGATTCGGAGCCTGAGGAATTTTGACTAGGGTCTAGGCCTAACAAAGTTACTTCACAACAAGTTAATATTGAAAAAGTACGGAAGATGTTCATTATCGAGTTAGAATATGAAAGAATAAAGCTGATCGTTTATCACACGAAGCGAAGTGTGTAGGCCTAAACACAAATGTATGCATTTGTGTTTACCTCACTTCGTGTGACAAACATGCATTTGTGTTTACCTCGCTTCGTGTGACAAACGATCAGCTTTATTCTTTCAATACTGAAATAGTTCTGAATAACTTACTCATTATCTGCAGATGAGGGCAAGGGCTCACGAGTAATTTTCCCCGCGACAAAATGTTGTTTTAATCCAAGTAGAGTCTACACACTGTATGCTGACTAGCCGGGCCCTGTGCTGCCTGCATAGATCTCAGTGCTGCTAGCTGCAAGCTGCTGTCACTTACAGTGTTGAGCTGTATTGTTTTAATGTGCACTCGGTTAGTCTTAATCACACACTGTGTTTTATATGTGATGCGCTCCGTCGGAATGAGTCAAAAGTCGCAAAAAAATGAAATCGTAGTTATGCCTATATCTGAATTCTACAGACTGTAAGCTTTACACTGATATGCAATACAACTCATTTCGACATCCCTATAGATCATAAAAACGAATATTAACCACGTTTATGATGTCAGTCCATTTTCTAAATAACCGAGAAAATCGCTCTCAAAGTTCAGGCTATGTTCAAGCTCACAACCTGTTTCTTTCACGGGACGAAGCAATACAACAGTCCTGCTTAGCGACGGCGTTTACGCTCCATCGCACGCACTGCCATATAAGGCGATAGCTTCGGTATGTGAGATAATTAACCAATCGCAGGACAGGTCTGTCTTTAACGATTCTGACCAATACGGCAGCCCGAATGTAAACTTCGGCGCGTTTGTGTCCGTGCCACTGCCGCCGCATGAATGAGTCGGTACGCGTAGTGTGTCGGCTGCGTTGTGGTTTGCCGCAAGTTTTTAACTCACAAACAATAGGAAACAATAGAAAGAAAAAAAAAAGGCACGCAATGCGTCTTACGAGAAGCGTTTTTTTAGCGAGGGCGTTCATCGCTTCCATTCTCCTCCCATGTTGTTGTCAATGGAAACTAAAGAGGATGCGTTTAGCAAGTACCAATACCTAAATAGAACCTGAGAACCTATTGTCATAGGCGGGCACGCAATGCGTCTTACGAGAAGCGTCTTTTAGCGAGGGCGTTATCGCTTCCATTCTCCTCCCATGTTGTTGTCAATGGCAACTAAAGAGGATGCGTTTAGCAACTACCAATACCTAAATAGAACTTAAGAACCTATTGTAGGCGGGGGTTCAAAAGACAGCATCGGTAGAAAAAGTCAATGAATCAACGATAGTCGTCTTTTTGAGATCGTGTTCTTTGCGTGTACTAAAAACCCTCAAATTACGCACATGGTCGTAATGTTGCAGAGCATCAAAGACTGCTTTCGCATCTGTTCTGCTGCATCTGTATACAGCCGTAACATTCTGAATTCCCGCAATATTAGGCACATTTCCTTTATAGGCGTTGCGTGCCCAGTAATTATCGCTTATCACGCTTGCCAATGCTGGACATATTACACGTATCTGAAGCAAAGGTTGATGTAGGCTTGACAGCTTCACGTTGGGTTTAAAGTGATTGTATCATAAATATACTTCTTATTCTCAGTCACTTTTGTAATACCATAGCATATAAAAAAAAACATTAACTCGTATTTTAAGCAGATTTGTTTTTTACATCACATTTGCAGTTACAATCTTTCTGCATTTGAGAAGTGGAGTATAGATGATAATACCGACAAATATTCAGAATTAATACTTAGGCCTTCTTCACTTCGTTTTGTATTCACAAACCTTATTAGAAAAAAATGATTGCTTGATTACTTTCGGGTAAAGGAACAACCGGAAAGGAACCGCACTTAATTTTCTTGTTAACGAACCTAAGCTAATAGCGAACCATATTACATTGTGTGATTAACGAACCTTCAGAATAATCAATTGTATTACCCCCCCCCCCCCCTCGCCCAAGGAAAAAAAAAAAACATTTCAATGTCATGCGTTGTCAATAGTGATAAAAGGCCCGATCTCAGTACTCCTGTGCTTATTTTTAAGGATGTGCCTCTCTTAATGATTGCGATTGATGTTTAACTATTTCTTTCACGCAAGCTTGAACAAGAAGAAGCTAAATTTCAGGCAAGGAGACGAGTTTTCTTCCACGAGATATAATCATTAAGACATACATCTATTCCCGAAAGTTGTGTGATTGCTTATGTGCAAAAAAATTGTGTCCATTACATGAATCGGGCACTATACAAAACGGTTGAAATCTACTGAAAGTCGAACTTCGTTTTTGTTTTTTTCATTTCCATTTCAAGCGGAGAGAGACTAGAAATTAGTTTGTCTATACTGGCAGGAGACATTACATTTTTCCAGTACATGCTCCGCATTTAAACAGTCGCCATATTTTCGTGGTCAGAATCAGATAATGGACGCAGTCATGATATCAGTCAAGGCGCTAATTCCTGTAAGAGGCTTAATTAAGGAGTTTGTTCAACCCACCCCGCAGAAAAGGTTTGACCAGACAGGGTGGTAGATGGGACCTCCATGAACATCCCCGGGTAGTATGTGGTTTCAAATTGTGGTGTCAGTAGAATTTTACTGGCCACTTTTCATCATTATTTGTTGGAATAAACATAAAAGGGTCTGCGCACGCCAAGACTATCACACGCACCTCTAGCACTGCTACAGGCGCCAGTGCCAGTGCTGCGTGTAGTAGTCTTAGCGCACACATACTTTTTCTTCCACAAACGAGGGTTTTTGCCTGCAAACTAACATTTCACGCCAAGCTGGGGTCGGTGTAGTGTAGTTTCTAGCCGTTTTTATTTCGTATTTATTTCTCCGAGTTGAAGCAAGCTGAGTGAGAGCGCATACCCAGTGATTGCGACGCCAGAATCGCAATCACTGGGTATGCGCCCTCACTCGGCTTAGCGCAATACTGCAGGATTCTGCACAATACACAAGCTGCAACTCAGAGAAATAAAGACGAAATAAAAACGACTAGAAATTAAGACCAGGGTCGGTGACTCTTGTCGCTATGGGGCACTGAAAATGACAAACTTATCACAGTTTTTGCATTTATTTCATGAGGAATTCATCAAAACTGCATAAAACTATATATGTACACGTTGCTAAAGATGTCAGCAATACAGTGGGATATATTATAAGTTATGATATTGTACATGGTTACCATGGTAACCGGATGCCTACAGGTGATTGGTAACCCCCCAATGCCTCCTACTGCTGCAAACTTAGATTTTTTTTTAATTCTATAGATGCAATAAAAAAAAACCTTTTTATTGATTATTGTAAAGAAAAAAAGTTTTCTTCTGTTGCCAAGGCAACCAGTATCATCCAATCAGGGTTCAGCTGTCAACAACTCAAAAACTAAAGCCCATAATTTCAAAAAGCTCAATAAGCATGTCCTTCCTTCTGCATTGCGTACCACTTATGTGAAGAATATATTGAAGCATTCTCAAGTTACAACAAAATTTGTAAACAAACGCATAATAAACGGCCATTGAAAGAAAGATATCATTTTCGAATAGTAAAATGCATGAAAAAGTTACATCCGTCGTACTTTCAACACAAATTTCACTTCAAAGTATATAGGCAAATGTCGTTTTTAGTAATGTATGGACTGCCCTCTTGGAAAAGGTGCCCTTTTCTAAAATTAATGGCCTTGCCCCTCCAAAATCCTATTTCGAGGCCTGTGGACACAAATTTCCCTTAAAAATATAGGTGAATACAGAGAGCAAAGTCAATTATATTCTAATGTTAGCTCTTTTGAGTATTTACAGAGCGATGGCTATTCAAAACAATCCTGGAAAACAGCAGAGGAAAGCAATAACTGTTCATGTTCGTAAAGGAAGTTTATTCAAGAATGCAGATAAATTCCTTTCTAAAGAAGGAATATACACCTGCGCTGGATTATCCTTCAAAGAATTAAGCATACTTTTGTGTTCGTTAGCTTTCGTAAAAAAAAAAAAAAAAACCAAAACAAATATATAGAATAAAATGAAAAATCATGATATGTATATTTGAAGAGTTTGTTTGCAAAAACCGATAAGTCCTTTTTTGAAGATTTTGAAGTACGGTCTCTGTCATAAAGTACAAAATAATACCTTTCAAATGATAGATTGGTCACTACATATGAAGGTATATATTTGAAGTTATGTGAAGCAAAAAATTTCTTGACCTTTAATCGCAAATATCTCCATTTGACAAATATGGATTTACCGGTTTTTGCAAACAAAAACTTCATTTGTATCAAAACGTGCAGTAATGAATTAATGCTTAGGAGAGAATGAGGGAAAACTCTTTGGCGTACTTGCCCTTTTATCCAGGCTAATTTTACAGTGTTGATGTAGGTACTTTAAGATCCGATCTACAATGGGTGATGTGCACGCAAGGCAAAAGAAACAAACCTGTCTAAATTCCAGATATCTTGGGGGGATACCAATCACCTGTAGGCATCCGGTTACCATGGTAACCATGCACAATAGTATAACTTACAATGAATCCCACTGTATTGCTGACATCTCTACCAACGTGTACATTTATAGTTTTATGCAGTTTTGATGAATTCTTCATGAAATAAATGCAAAAACTGTGATAAGTTTGTCATTTTCAGTGCCCCAACAGCGACAAGCCCCACCGACCCTAGTCTTAATTTCTAGCCGTTTTTATTTCATCTTTATGTCTCTGAGTTGCAGCTTGTGTATTGTGCAGAAGCCCGCTGTATTGCGCTAAGCCGAGTGAGGGCGCATAGCCAGTGATTGCGACAAAAACGGTTCTGGCGTCGCAATCACTGGGTAAACGCTCTCACTCGGCTTGCTTTGACTCGGCGAAATAAAGACGAAATAAAAACGGCTAGAAACTACACTACACCGAACCCAGCTTGGCGTGAAAAGTTAGTTTGCAGGCAAAAACCCTTGTTTGTCGCCTAAAGAGTTTGTATGCACTAAGACTACTACACGCACCACTGGCATCGGCGCCTGTAGCAGTGCTAGTGGTACGTGTAGTAGTCTTAGCGTGCGCAGACTCTTTTTCGAAGAATAAGGTCTTGTCGCATCTAAAGTGGCCTGTAAAATTTTATTGATACCACAATTTGGAATCACATACTACCTAGGGGTGTTCCAGAGGGTCAAGCCGACCACCCTATGGAGTCAAACCTTTTCTGCGGGGTGGGTTGAACGAAGTCATTTTTTCTGGGTCCCTGCGCCTTGACTATATATTATAAAAATGAAAATACAAAACAACGAACACGCCATATGTACGAACATTATGAACTTCAATGAATTAAACTTACTTGTGATATTCTGCATAAAAAAACAAGCACGCCGATATAATTTGATAGAAGTAATAGAACACACAGCGTAATCATGCATGGCAGGTCAAATCAAGTTCAATTGGTGAGAAAGCTAAATGAAGTTAAAAAGTTGACTTCCTTCGTTTCTCTTTCAATTCATGAAAACAGATTACATTCCATACAAGAGGATTGTCTCTGTTGCGAACGATCGCCATATATAGCACTGTTAGTCTTCTGCGCAAATCCGAATCCCTAGATACTTTAATTTTTGCTTGATAATATGATAACCCTGCTTATAACTTTATAAAGGACTCGCAAATTCAAAGTTTCAAAAAGTGTATACTAAAACATTATATTGTACACGGTGTATTTCAAAAAAGATTTTGAATGCGTTGTGTGTTACATGTTAATAGCATCAACCTGCCTTTCATTTTCCGTACGTAAAGCGCACAGAAACGTAACCAAACGTTACCAAATACAGTGAAATGCATCGTATGGCTTGGTACTATCATTAGAAGTATATCCCATTCTTTTTTACTTTTATTTGCTTGAAGCAGTCGTCAAACCATGTGTCATTTTCGTAGCGACATCACTTAGGAATTAGAATGTATGAAGGTAATCGTTACTCATTTATTTTGCGCTACTATTATAGCATTTACATTTTCCAACTTTTATTGACATGCAGTATTATGTTACTGTATGGTTACGATTACGAATGTTGGTCATGAATTCAAAAGACTGGTTTATCAATCAAACTATAAAGGTATATAGCTGTTTTGAAAGTAGTTCGATACAAGTTCAAAACACAATCGAAGTCATCGTCATATGGGGAACTGATAGCTCTATAAAACTTGTTTAGGCTAGTAAAGATTGCCGTATGCAATCTTTGTAGAAAGTTTTGACTTAGGCCATCATTTGAGTATTTTGAGAAATTACATAAAGAATTATTTGTTTTTGATTATGTCAAGAATCAGTTTGAACTATGAGAATAAAAAGGCGCGGTTACCTAAACAATGTCGTAGTACGATTAGACATGATGAGTAAAGTGAATTCATGACTTGACTAATCCTTACTGAATTGATGATCTCTTCTGTAAACCATCAGTTATGTCTTGCAGATGATACCTCTGTAATCGTAGTCAAAATTCTTTTGAGCGATGAGACCAAAACCAACAAACAAAATGCCGTGTATCATCGCTCGAGATTCCAACATTTGGCGTCACCTGACCAACAATAAGTGACAAATCAAATGGAATATTATGTTGTGGGATAGCAGACTGTGTTACGATTTTTAAATGTTCGAGCAATTGTTTAAAAAAAAAGAGTAAATGAGGCAAAGTTCAAGAAATTAGAAAAAAAAAACACGTAAATGCAGAAGATCATGTTTGATAATCAAAGTAAGAGATTACAATCGGCCGTTCGGATGTATATGATTGCCTTATTTACATGTCTGATTTCTGTAAATTATGTTATATTTAGATTTAAGTTTATAAGAGGGCGCTGGTCCGGAATCGTTTCCCCTACTGGAAGGCTGTGAAAATCGTCGTTTCTTGCCATCTTCTAGAACTCTCTGCAGATTGTCCTGATCACAATGTGATAATACTGTATATCTCAATCTTTTGCCACACATGGGGAGGAACATCAACCACTGCATGGTATGGAATTTTGATACCGTTTGTACTTCTCCATAACCTCCGAGAACCTGTAATGAGACTCTTGCTACACTGTTGTCCCACATACTAAGATTGGTGTTTCCTTTACACGTTCTTTACGGATTTCGCGTTCATTATTGCCATGTATGCACGGACGCTAGTACTGTGTAGGGGATCTACCCATTGTCGGCATGACCTAGATATGTGCAACATCAAAACATAATTCGTGAGTTCTTTCAGAAAATCCCATAAATCTACTTTGACTTGGTATTCTCCACGATACACCATGGCTTCAAAGAAATTGATTGCATCTATTCTGAAAGAACTATTGGAAAGCACAGAATTTCTTGATGCTATTACTGAACACCTTGCTGAAGCAGTGGAAAGATCAGTGGAAAAGAAACTGGAGGAAATTGTGGAAAGAATAAAAAACAAGACGAATGCTTGTCACGACTTGAAAAGTCTTTGAAAAAGACAGACAAGATATGCAGTGACCTGCAAACACAAGTAAATGACTCGTGGCACAAAATCACTGAGCGGTGTGAACTTCTGGAAGCTTCTGTTGTGGACCGCTCAGCGAGTGAAAGCCAAGCAAACAAGAAAATCCAGTCACTCGAGAAAGCTCTGGACTCCAAGTGCAACATGATCAACATGCTTCAAACAACTGTGAATGACCTTGAGCAGTACTCAAGAAGAAATTGCTTAAGGATCTTTGGTGTTCCTCAACGCCCCAACGAAAGTACAGACCAGGTTGTTCTTGATGTTGCCAAAAGGATTGGAGTGGATCTCAGTGTCGCAGACATTGATCGCAGCCACCGAGTCGGCAAACAACCCACTGGTGATAGGAGCAGAGGAATCATCGTGAAACTTTCCTCATACCGAGCTCGGCAGAAGTTGATACTGCATCGTCGCAAGCTGAAAGGAAGTGGAATCACCATCCACGAAGACCTTACTTCCAGGAATCGCGATCTGCTTCTGGAGGCCCAAGGACATGAGAAAGTGACAACAGCTTGGACTGTAGATGGTCGCGTCTTTGTCCTGATCCCTGCAAGCAATGGAAGATCTACCAAACGACTGATAAAGTGCAAAGACGATCTCACAAAACTATGATTTGAAAAAAATGCATAACACTGCAGGTACCTATTCATGTATTTGATCTGTATATTTTTGAGTTTGAAATACACCATGTAGTGTATGTTATGCCATGCTTTTTTTTTCTCTCTCTCTTTCTTTCTTTTCAAAATCTTTCTTCCTCTCCATTTTCCCCCTCTCTCTCTATAGCTGTATACAGATGTATGGCTACAGTGGACAAAGTATGCTGAGTAGATTTTCTATGTGTTCCTTTTTTTCAACAAACATGCCGTGAAATATAATTGTTAATGATCATTAAACTGCCTCATAGCCTCCCCGTGGCTTTTTTTTATATAGATATTTGCTTTGGGTATTTCTTGATATCTATAATGTATCATTGTGAATCCTTGTGACTCATTACTTTTAATCTGTGTGTTTTATGTGTAGTGTATTAGGTAAATGTCTGAATATCAAACTCAAACTTATTTTGATTCTGTCAATAGTGATGTCAGTAATGGTATAGGATTGTCTGAGTATTTATCTCCATTTGATAAAAGTGAAGAAAAAGAAGGGTCTGATCAGTTTTTTTACACTTATGACCAGTTCAATACAGATATATCTGATGTTTTTTATCATGAAAATATTTATAGCAGATTTTCAACCATTCATTTTAACTGTAGGAGTATGCGTAAAAATTTTGATAATTTGCAGTCCACACTTGATATGCTAAGGATGCAGTTTTCCACAATAGCTGTCACAGAAACCTGGCTATATGAGAGTGACTCTTTATTTGATATTGAAAATTATACATTTTTAGCTAAAGGAAGAAGAAATAAACGAGGAAGTGGTGTTGGAATATACATTAATAAAAAATTATCATTTATACCTAGAACGGATTTGGATACTAATGAACCATATATAGAATCATTATTTATTGAATTCAAGACTCAATGTCATAATGTTATAGTAGGTGTTATATATCGGCCACCAAACCAATGTGTAAATTCTTTTTAGAATCAATGGATAATATTCTGCATGTTATTAATGCTGAAAATAAATCTGTGTATTTGTTAGGTGATCTTAATTTGAATTTATTGGAGATATCTGTTTGTCATCATGTAAATAATTTTTTAGATTTATGCATGTCAAATAGTTTATACCCTTTGATTCATATTCCAACACGTGTTACACCCCAGTCAGCAACATTACTTGACAACATCTTTACCAACGTTCTTGATCAAGAAGTTGCAGGTGTACTCTTAGCAGATGTAAGTGATCATTTTCCTGTTTTTTTCGGTGAGCAACATCTTATTGAAAAATAATAGTGATTCAGATATTTTTTTTAACGTGATATTAATTCTATGAATTGTGAGAAATTTGTTCAAGTGGTTAGCAACACGTGTTGGAATATTACACATGATAACTCAAATGATGCTTATAATGATTTTATTGAAAAGTTGACCAAAATATATTATGATTGCTTTCCTGTCAAGCGTGTTACAAATAAGAAAAAGTATATGCATAAGCCGTGGTTTAACACATCATTACGTAAACTTTGTAACAAAAAATGTATATTGTACAGGAAGTATGTTAAAAATCCAACTGAGTATATATGTTTTAGGTACAAGCAATACAGAAATATGGTATCAAAAGAAATAAAGAAGGCTAAGATTTTGTATTTTAGAAACAAATTTGAATCAGCTACAGGTAGTATGAAAAAAGTGTGGAATATAGTTAATGATATGCTTGGTACAAGAAAGAAGTCAAATGCCCTCCCTAATGTATTAAAGTGCAATAGTAAAACTGTAACTGGGCAAGATGATATATGTTCTGCTTTTAATCAGTTTTTTATTGATATTGGGCCCAAACTTGCCTCATCTTGTAAACGAGTTGGTAATTATATGAGTAATATTAAAAGAAATGCAAGTAGTATTTTCTTTGAGCCGTGTTCTCCTGATGAAATAATCCGGATTGTTAGTAATATTCAAAATGGTAAAAGTCCTGGGCATGATGAAATTGGTGTTCTGCCTATTAAAAAAGTTATTCATATTCTTTGTATTCCTTTATGTGAAATTTGTAATTTATCGATGTCAACTGGTAAAGTTCCTAATAATTTAAAAATTGAAAAAGTTATACCCATTCATAAAAATGAATCTAAGGACGATATATCAAATTATCGCCCTATATCTATTCTTCCTTTATTTTCAAAAGTTCTCGATAGATGTGTTTTTAATCGAGTAATAGATTTTTTAGAAAAGTGTAATATTATAACTGACAATCAATTTGGGTTTAGGCCAAAGTATTGTGTATCTTATGCATTAGTTGACTTTCTTTACAAAATATTGAATGCATTGGAAAAAAAAGAAATAACAACTGGATTATTTTTAGATCTTAGTAAGGCTTTTGATTCCCTTGATCATCATATTCTTCTAGATAAACTTTATTGTTATGGTATGAGAGGTATTGTATATAAATGGTTTCAAAGTTATTTGGATAATCGTAAACAATATGTATCAATTAATGGTTTTACCTCTAATCAAAAGACAATTAAGTGTGGTTTTCCACAGGGGTCTATATTAGGCCCTTTGTTATTCATTCTGTATATTAATGATATATGTAATGTGTCTGATCGTTTAAAGTTTATTTTATATGCAGATGACACCAGTGTGTTCATGTCCAATTCTGATATACAAATATTACAGGAACAATTTGCAAGTGAATTAAAAAAGCTAGTTTATTGGTTAGATATAAATAAGCTTGTTCTTAATATAAATAAAACAAATTTTATGTTATTTTCAAACAAAAAAATACACAATGATTTTGTTTATATTAAAATCAATGATGTTTTTATTAAACGTGTTCCATATGTTAAGTTTTTGGGTGTAATAATTGATGAAAAATTGTCTTGGAACCAGCACACTGATGTTGTCTGCAACAAACTTGCAAAAAATATTGGTTTATTGTATAGATTTTATTCGTATCCAAAAGAAGTTTTATTATTATTGTATAATTCTCTAATTCTGCCTTATTTGAATTATTGTATACAAATCTGGGCAAACTGTAGTGAACAAAATATGTTGAGGCTTTTAAAATTACAAAAGAAAGCAATCAGAATTGTATCTCAGAGCGATTACCGTGCTCATACAATGCCAATATTTGATCGTCTGAAAATTCTGAATATTTATAATATGTATATATATCAAAGTGCAATATTTATGTTTTCGTGTTCTCATAATATGCTTCCTGGAGTATTAACTAATCACTTTAAGCTCAATAGCCAGGTGCATACATGTATAACAAGAAGCTTTTTTAATTATCACTTGCCATTTGTAAGATTAAGCTCGTATCAAAAGTCAATATTTTATAATGGACCGAAAATATGGAATGAGTTACCAGAGGAAATAAAGTCAAGTCAGACTTTTACGATTTTTAAAACCCATCTTAAGCAGTATTTAAGTGACAGACAATCTTTAGAATAAATGTATCATAGAAAATATTTTTTATAAGACTATACATATACTTTTTGTTTAATGTGTTTGTGTGTCTATGTTTTGTTTTGTTTTTGTTTTGTTTTTGTTTTTTTGTTTTTTTTTGTGCTGCTGTTTGTAACTTTGTAATATATATGATATTCGTTTGGTACATGTTAAAGGACTTGGCTTCATATAAGGCACCGCCTTCCTGTCAAGTTCCTATAGTGCTTCATGATCTCTTATGTTGACGTTTATATTTTGTATCCGTTGCAGTCATATCAGTTATTTTATACAAATTTGACGACATGAACTTAAATGTAATGTATTTGTACTTATATGTAGTGTACTTTCTCTGTTTGTTTGCATGGTTTTTATGGAGTATTGAATAAATAAATCCAATCCAATCCAATCCAAGTTCCCTTCCCTCCTTGATAAAAGTTGTATTGGGTTTTCGCTATAGGCATTTATTAGGAAACGCTGTAAAAACGACAACAAATGCCTACTATACATCAAGAGATGACCTATACATACATGAAACAAAAATTCTGTACGTTCTGATATAATGCAACTGTTGGTTTGTTTGTTCGTTTGTTTTGAATTACCATGGTCTTTGTCGGGGGAAAGATGAAGAAAAGTAGTAGAGTGTATCACTCTCAAATCCGGATGATTACGATAAGTGTGTATCCCCGCCCTTTCTATACAGGCAAGCTTGGTATCCTTTTATAAAAGCCTGCATGTGTCACGCAGAAGAACTGATTCCGTGATCACTTTTAACATTTCATAAAATTCACGTTTTAAGATAGTAACGATAGCTTGTAGGAGATAGAGTAAGTTAGCGTCCCTGACCGTGGTTCTGAACACAAAAGGGGACTGAAAAATTCTTTAACAAATTAGCAGACATAATGCCGATCCTCTAACATTGTTGCTCCATTCCTTCACTGATTCTGCTATCAATGGCGAAGAAAGAATACTGGTTGCGTGATTATCCACCCCTTGATAGCAGGAAGTTTACCTTTCATTGTTTAAGGCTTCGTTGATGCGGGGTTTACTCGGATACAAAGCGTGAACAGTGTCGTCCAAGTTCTTTCATTCGAAATTCCTCAGAATACGAAATTCAATGGGCAATTAGCGCTGCTACTTCGCAAAGCTGTTAGCCAAATTCTTTGCAGACTTGACCTCTCACATGTCAGCTACACGCAATACACGACAAACAGCTATCATTACAAAAATTCTGATAAAAAACAAAACAAAATGAAGAAGCACACTTTTGAGTAGCGACACAGCTTGCTGTCCCTTTCTCAAATAGGTCCTATACGTATACTTCTAAAAAATACACAGATGACAAGAGTCAAAATATCCTCCTAAGGGAACACGAGCTATTTGGGCATTAATAATGTTTGTCTTCCGATTTCTCTCCATGCCGTCACGGCCCAAACCATCATAAGAAATAGGGCAATAAGTTTTATTAGCCAGGGAAATAATAGTACGCATTACATACATTTGGCGAATTATCACACGCATTGTCGACTTTATAAAAACGAGAATGATTGACAACTTAGGCCTTACTACATCTCCAGAGGTGAACTTTAAACAGCAAGTCACATACCAGGGAAAGAAAGTTATGATTATTTGAATGAATTAATTAATGAGGCCAATTAATGACCGTTGTAAAAGTACACACACGCATAAAGAGGTTTCAAGTTCGATATGTGATCATTGTATTAGTTCATAGATAAAGTATCATACATTTTGCGTGATCGTTCGTTGGAATTATTTTTTTTTTTCAGCGCGATTTGTGCTTCACATCAGTCACCACTTCATGAAATGGAGTGCATGTATCAAACGAAACTCGCTGTTCATGCAATCGATAGCCTTGGTCACCTCACTATTATTGCGTAATTCTAAAATCACCTGTTGTTAATCCGTCACATCTCCAGATGTTCTTTATGTGTGCACTTCCCTTATTGCAAATAAATAATGAACCACACATTCCAAATGTGCTTTGAAAACGAAATAAATAAGTGCCGATAGGCCCGATAGTAAATCATCGCCCAGCATGCATTCTATGTGTTACGTCTCATGAATATTCATTTCAGTTCTCAGCGAGCCGTCCGTTTTTTTTCCACACGCATACATTGCGTATTGTAGTATGTGCTACGTTTTATCCATATTAGCGCATGCGCTGTGTAAGTCGTACAGCAATACGAAATGCGGTAGGACTATAAAAACCTCGGATAAACTCTTTCCCTGGGCTCTCGAAACAGATCATATTGTAAATCGGCTTCGCCTGCCGTGATTGTAAGTATCTTATCTAAGAGTAAGGCTACTAATTTCAGTATAAAACCCTGTACTTTGGTCTCTGGTCACGTAAATGTGACCCTGCACCTCAAAACAAACAAAAAGTCGCCAGACATGAATTTTAAGTTAAGACCGTATTCTGAAAGAGCAGACATTAAGCTTTAAAATGATGTATAATTCAAATCAAATGGACTCTCTTAACCTACCTAAATATTGGAAAGAAAGCACAAACTCAGGAAAAGTGTGAACTGAGAAAAGAGGCTCTGAAGTACAGTGTCTATTCAAGCGCTTAATCTTTACCAAACCGTGCTGGCTGTGCGATGAATGGGACAAAAAACAGGAAGTAAACCACCAGAGTAACAACAATGAAGGGATTATAAAATTAAACTGAAATTAAACATGCCTCATTAACACATTCTGTCCATAATCACTGCCAACTTTCAATGCAGTAGTACTATCCTTTCAAAAGTTATTAGAGTTGAAAGTGAAGAGTGTGGACAAGGTTTTTCAGAAATGAAAAAGGGATTCTAAAGACACACCTAATCCCACTATTCTACCAAAAATGTTCGAGATAAACTGCTAAAAAAACACACTTTCCTGCCCGTTTTATGACACCAAATTTTAGCATAATGTAAAAGAAGACCCGCTCTTTCAGAAAATATGAAAAAGTCAAGTTCGGCTAGGTTGACCCATTTCACTTATTTTAAGTCCTCACGCAAAATCAGTGTGTGCGACTTTATGTTCGTTTTGAGGTGCACGGTCACAAATGCTAAGCCATATCAGGTGCATCCGTGACGGGTATAGGTTTGCTATGCGACCCCTTTACGGTACGTATTTGTCCGTATGGGGTCGCTGCTGCGGTAAAGAGTCAATGAAAGTGCACGGTAATACGGAAAGCCTCCCGGTAACTACGACCAGCAGCCCCATACTTAGGCTATGCGTATGGGGCTGCTGGTCGCAGTTACCAAGGTACGTACGTAAAATAGGTGACCGGATATAGTCGCATCATTTTCGTTAATTGGAATTATTACCTTTCAGCCTGTAGCGGTTTCCAATATCTCTGTATTTTTACTGTCTGGCTGCCGTCAATTATGCTATCTGACAACTCAGCATTCTGTCAACAGCCACGCGAACTTTCTTTGTGCGCCGGCACGAGACAGGTGCGCACTAGCCTACATTCTCCGCCCTTGTCATCGTGCCGAGGTACGCGTATTCCACATTCCAACAGTAGTCGGATTTTCATAAACACACCCCTTGTTTTTCTGTCACGGAAACAAACTACCAATTAGTGGCGAGCTGCACATCTTCATCAGCCAATTACCACTCTCAAAGCTCCTGTCCGTGACACGTTTTTCTCCGACCACGCTGTTTCATTTTCCACGCTTCCTCACTTCACGATTAGCTTTCATCCTGAGAGTACGTTCTAATCGTTGGAGTCACTCACGTCCGTATATCACGTCCGTACATTACATTACTTTCCACGTCTTTTCTCGCGGACGATACTCGCGCCGTGGACTGTCACTTCTTACGGATTTATATACTCAATACGGAATATTACACTTCCTCGGATTTTACACCTCGCGATATTCGCTCCTTTTCGTATCGCCCTTTCTTCAGGCTCTACACTCCAACCTGGGTATATTTTCTACATAGCTGCATTCAACGCGATTCGCGTCGTTACATCGCTGCATCGGTCCTGCTAGCGTGCTGTCGGTGGTGTGCAGACTCTATCAGGGACCTCGCAGTTCTTCGACCCAGCGCTCCAGCGGTGGATTCTACCCTCGCTTGTGCTAGCCGCGGCACCCGGAGGCTACTCCACGCTGTCGCTGGATCATTTGTACATATTTATATGGGACACTGTCGTCTTCGGACACCCAAGGTGCATTCGGAGTTAGTCCATATTATTTAATATCAGTTCGGGAAGTGCAATACCCATTTCAAGGACACTGTTCACCTCTAACTGGTGCCCTGGTGCTTTTCTACACTACTGTCATACGGTCGGCTACCATTCCTGCTGGTGGTGAAAGGGGACAACTTTGCACAACAGGGAATGACACTAGAACCAGACAGGGAATTGCCTTTCGAACACTTTTAATTCGGTCTTCGGTACCGAAACGTCAACGTAAGTCCTCCGTTGACAGTCGCCATCTTTCGTTGTTCTCTCCGCCCTCTCTCGGCGTATCTGTTACAACCGTTTACACATTACAATGTTCCCTTACACTCCCCCTCCTCAAATTACCCTATGGGAATTTTAACATTCATGTAACACCATGAGCAAAGAGGAGAACTTCTTCTAAACAAAGTCTATACACTAAGAACAGAATAGAACAACCTAATAGACATGCAACACTACAAAGTAAGCCAAAAAACACTTAGGCCGAAATCACTGTGACGAGACAATGATACCATGGGCGTAAATCCCGGGGGGGGGGGATGGGGGATATATCCCCCCCCCCCCACTTTTGAAGGAGGGGGGGGGGATGGCCTGTACAAATATTCCCCCCTGAAATTCTCCCAAGAAAAAGATCTACGAACAAAATAACAAACAAAAAGAAATGTGGCGATATTGATTTCAGCATGATGGATTATTACATAGCTTATAATCTAGGCGGAGAATGCAGTTATTGTCTTTGTAATTTGCTGTTAAGCTAAACGTATGATGCAGCGAGGTAATTGTCTTTGCCAAGCGATACATCTGATGCGGCGAGACTACGAACAGTGGACGCATCTACCGCGTCCCCCAGGCGCCACGATCGGTGGCAGTTTTGTTTTTTCCGTGTAAGAAGACTGCCACCCATTCAAAAAAAAATGAAAACAACGACAAACAACTGGATCATAGGCGGTGTATTCGCGCGCATCCACTGTTCGTAGTCTCGTCGCATCAGACCAGCTGCATCCCCACCTAGGTTATATAGGCTACATACTGTAATGCATGAGCCATGACGTTCGCACGCCCGCCTCGTGACGAGAGCATACTGCTGAACAGTGCTAGCAGCACTCGTGTACTTCTCTCGCACGCCAATGCATGTTAACAGAGCAATATCGACCGCAATACATGCTTCGGATGTTGAACTACTATAGTAGCCACATAACCAGATGGCAACCAGCAGCTGCATGCAACCAGGGAGGTGCTCTTCCCACCTCCTTGATGCAACACAGTCTGTAGGGCCATGGACGTAGGCGTAAACGAATGCACCATGCCGAGCGCGATACGACTCACGTCGAGCTCCGCATGAGTTACCCAAAGATCTAGATATCAAACGAGTTCGTTAACAGCCTTGTACGAGTTTCAGTCGTAGGAATTGCAACACATTTACCCTCGCCATATTGGCAGTGATTTTGCCCAGTTAGTATAATTCGTTTGCCTCCAGAAAAAAACAAAAGGAACGGGTGTCGATTCCCATATTTTGCCATATGCAAGTACCTCCTTTAATCTAATGAACATTGCTTTAGATTAATGGTTCAGACCTATTAACCAGATTTCTTTTTTTGTTTTCATGGGAGACGTGCAAAAAACACAAGAAAGTTCACCTGTTAACAAACATACATCAATAGATTAATAAGACAAGTTTATTCGCAGCCAATTTTACTGATATGCAACATTCATCTCACGGACAGAAAAATGGATTCTTTAATTCCTAATCAAACAATCCCACAGAAAAGGCAAGACATTCTAACAATTTGCCAGAATAGTACTAAAAGATTTTCACTTTTTTCTTTCCAGTGAATAGGACCTACTTGGGATTGAATACTGAAACGGATATTGTACCTTACCAAATCATTTTCACACGTTGTTAAGAATGTATAAAACCTGAAGTGTGCCGTGATCCAGAATGAATTTTACAACTGCCCAGGTAACATGCCCATATGGGACCCATATGGGCATACTCCGGGCCACGTGGGCCATCTGGGTTAGGGTGAATCCCATATGTATTTAGCATCAGACCCATATGGGATAACCCATATGGGTCTTTTAATGGGACTGCCCATGTGGGTATCATAATGGAAATGAACTGCGCAAACCCATCTGGGCAAGATTGTTAAATGCCCATATGGGTTACACATGTGAAAAAAATGGGTAGACCCATCTGGGTGAGATATGTAAATACCCATATGGGTCTCATATGGGTATAAAATGGGCAAAGCTACCTGGGTGAAATATGCAATGCCCATATGCATACCATATGGAAATCTACTGGGTGAACCCATCTGGGTAATAAATGTAAATATCCATATGGGCTTCATATGGGAATGAGCTGGGCATACCCATCTGGGTAAAATAAGTAAATGCCCATATGGGTTACACATGTGAACAAAATGGGTAAACCCATCTGGGTGAGATGTATGTAAATGCCCATATGGGTTTCATATGGGTATAAATTGGGCAAAGCTATCTGGGTAAAATATGCAAAGCCCATATGCATACCATATGGGAATCTACAGGGTGAACCCATCTGGGTAATAAATACAAATATCCATATGGGCTTCATATGGGAATGAGCTGGGCATACCCATCTGGGTAAAATAAGTGAATGCCCATGTGGGTTTCGTGTGGGAATAAAATGGGCAAACCCATCTGGGTGAGATATGTAAATATCTACATGGGTTTCATATGGGAATAAGCTGGGGAAACCCATCTGGGTAAAACAAGTAAATGTCTATATGGGTTACACATGTGAAATAAATGGGCAAACCCATCTGGGTGAGATATGTGAATATTTATATGGGTTTCATATGGGAATGAGCTGGGCAAACCCATCTGGGTAAAAGAGATATACAAATGCCCATATGCATACCATATGGGATACAACTGGGCAAACCGATCTGTGTGAGATCTGTCAATTTACATATGGGTTTCATATGGATATGAAGTGGATAAACCCATCTGGGCAAGAGCTGAACATATCTTTTTTGGTAACATATGGGAAAGAACTGGGCAAACCCATCTGGGTGACGGATGAACCTATCTATGTGGGTATCATATGGGAATAAAGTGAGCAAACCCATCTGGGTAAGAGCTGACCATATCTTTTTGGGAACCTTATGAAAAAAAAAAAACTAGCCAAACCCATCTGGGTAATAGATGAACATATCTACACCATATTAGAGTGAACTGGTCAACCCATCTGGGCAAGAGATGAGCAAAATTATGTGGGTACCATATGAGCATAAATTTGGCAAACCTATCTGGGTAGGAGATAAACATATCTATTTGGGTACCATATGGGAATGAACTGAGCACAAATCTGGGTAGGAGATAAACATATCTATGTGGTACCATGTTGGAATGAACTGGGCAAACTCTTGAGTAAGAGTTGAACATATCTTTTTGGCTACCATTTGGGAAAGAATTGGGCAAACCCAT
Organism: Diadema antillarum; assembly: GCF_040938485.1. Taxonomy (NCBI): domain Eukaryota; kingdom Metazoa; phylum Echinodermata; class Echinoidea; order Diadematoida; family Diadematidae; genus Diadema; species Diadema antillarum. The sequence continues at coordinate 601,353 of NW_027271443.1, forward strand.
CTGGGTAATAGATGAACATATCTATGTGGGTATCATATTATTGGAATGAACTGGGCAACCAATCTGGGTAAGAGATGAACATATCTATGTGGGTGCCATACGGGAATGAACTTGGTAAACCCATCTGGGTTAGAGATGGACATATCTATTTGGGTACCTTATGGGAATGAACTGGGCAAACCCATTTGGGCAGGAGATCAACATATTTATGTGGGTAATATATTGGAATAAACTGGGCAAACCCATTTGGGTAGGAGATGATGTGGGTACCATACTGGAATGAACTGGGCAAACCCATCTGGGGAATAGATGAGCATATCTATTTGGGTATCATGGGCGAATGACCTGGGCAAACCCATCTGGGGAATAGATGTAAATGCTTATATGGGTTTCATATGGGGTCAACCTGGGTAGAACCATCTGGGTAAGATATGCAAATGCCCATATGGGATTTACATGGGAATGAACTTGGTAAACCCACCTGCTCATCATAACACCCCTACGTGAAAATGGAACTGACCCAGAATTTGAAAAGAGGGTCCGGTTCATGCCCGTTATGCAGTGCAGTATATTGGCATTAGGACTGATTGATCTCCTTCAGCACAGTCAGAGCTTGGTGATCATCTGTCTTCGCCTCATTTTAGGTAAGTAAATAAACTTATTTTTGTCAGCATGTTGTATTTAAGGTACCTAAGATGTTGATTGCAAGTTATTGAAAAAGCTAATCCCAAGTCGGCAAGCTATAAAGGCAATACCATGGTAACAAATATGTAAGTTGGGATGGTATGTGAGCATGTTGCCTCCATGGATCTTCCATAGAATATTATACATGGTGATAGGTGTATTCAAAGGTTGTAGGCCTGCTATGTTATATGATTTTGTTTAATTCTGAATATTGCTTTATAGATTTGATTTGGGGTTTAATCTCATACTCTATGTATAGAAATTAATGCTGTTTAGCATTATTTCACTTTCATTTCAATACTTCATATCATTGAGTTTCATTTAAACAAAATGGAGTAACAGTATTTGAGAAAACATTTACGCATACAGAATTTTACAAATAATTGCAATAAGGGAAAACACTAGCTGTGAGATGTATTGAAACAAAGGGAGCTGATGAAAGTACTCGATCAGTGATTGTAATTGCAGTTCACTCATAGTTTAAAGTGTGCATTATGATGATATCAAATCAGAAATTACGTTTTTACATATTATAATGGAAACATTAACTATAGGATAACTAGACTCGCTATTTCCGGGTTCACCACGAAAGCCCAAGTGGAGAATTAAGTTTATGCGCAGTACTGTTTCATGGTTTGGTATGAACACGTCCCACACAGTATTGGTAGTATACAGCTTTTTAGTATTCAATCCTGAACCATCTAAACACACCCACACCGTACGGTACTTAGTATGAGGAGCTTGCAAGGTCATTCAACCTCCCCAACTCCACAGCATCTCTGCAGAAGGCTGTGGTCAGTTGTTTGAGTTATAAAGTCACAAAGGTCACATTCCATCAGGGAGACTCACCTCCCTGATTCCATAAGAAAACACCAATTCTCAAATGAGTGGACAACATATGCATATTACCTAAAGCTTGGCTCTATTAATGTACATCCTGACAACTGGAAAGCACAAGTATTTTTGCAGTTACCATAACCAAATACTAAGCGTGTGAGAAAGAGTCTTAGCTTCTGAAATATTGCAATTAGTTTTACTGTGACATGCATAAAATGTATTTAGGAGGAGATCTGAGTGAATGAAGCCTAACTGCGATTTTCATGCTCCTGTATTATCAGAGATGTGTATATACAACGTGTACGTAACACTTTAAATAAACACACGTATCATATAGGCCTACGTTTCACAGTAGTAATCAGAATAGCAGTGGCATTTGGAAATAATTATATGAAAAGAAGTATATACATATAGGCCTACTGATATTTGTGTCATCATAGCTCTAGTTGGCATATTTTTTTCTATCTACTGTAAATATGTTTTAATAGTTTATGTTGTTTAAGTTGTATTACTCCTTCTCAAAAGAGGTAATTGATAAGCATAGTTTTCCCTCTTAAAGGGAAGGTAAACCCAAAGAACAATGTGGATTGAGTGAAAGCAGCAACATTAGTAGAACCCATTAGTGAAAGTTTGAGGAAAATCGGACAATCGATGCAAAAGTTATGAATTTTTAAAGTTTTGGTGTTGGAACCGCTGGATGAGGAGACTACTAGCGGATATGACGTATGAGTGGACAACAATACAAAGAAAATATAAAGGAAATTCAACAAAAATTCACTTTTCTAGAATTATGAAAGAGCAATGGACCAACCGCTTTCAGAAAGAAGGGGGAATAATTGCTACCCTTAACTTATGTCAATATCAAGTTGATGGAATTTGTAATTTTCATGAAAAATTGATTTTTCCAGAATTTTCTTTATATTTTCTTGGTATTGTTGTCCACTCATACGTCATAACCTCTAGTAGTCTCCTCATCCAGCGGTTCAAACATCAAAACTTTAAAAATTCATAACATTTGCATCGATTGTCCGATTTTCTTCAAACTTTCACTGATGTGTTCTACTAATGTTGCTGCTTTCACTCAATCCACATTGCTCTTGGGGTTTATCTTCCCTTTAAGATAGAAGTACAATTGTAAGATAGTTTGGGGGTTTGAAGGCTATCTAGTGTATTGTTATGTCTCAAATTCCTTCTAAGAAATAAGTCATGTATATAGGTTTATAAATCATACCAGATTATGAGCTTAAATAGATTTAATTTATAGGTCCTACTGGTAGTCAATATCGAGTAAATAGCAATCAATTGTAGGTTAAACTTCATATCGTTTGTCCAAAATATTTATTGACCACTCGCAATCTTTGTTTTTATGTGTACACATATTCCTTTCTCCGTGTCTACCTTTCTGTTCACTTAATCAAATTATACTCAAAATTTACTCAAATTATAGCTTCTCCTAAATCTTAATTGTCATTTACTGTTTAATGGATAATCAAAACTTGTCCTTTGATCTTCCTGGGTTTGTTTTACAATCAAATGAATTAAAAGATTCATTCAAAAAAAAATCTTCGTAATGAGATGAGGTGTAAGTTGATATCTTTCTACTCACCCTCAAACAGTAACTTATTTTGCAATGTTCTAAGTCGTTTATCCTAATTCGTAATTGTTGCAATTTCCTTTGCTCTGGATGGATAACAATTATATTTATCCCTTGACTGGTTTTGTTTTCTTGTTTCACAATCAAATGAAGATTGAAATACATTGCATTTGCAAAAGATTCTCTAGTGTATAATTCGATATTATTTCCACTATATGAAAATGAAAACCAATGGTAATACATGTACACCGAAAATATTTCTGTCCCTCTCTTCCTCTTTCTCTCTCTCTTTCCCTTTGAGGCTTATTCATTTTGATAGTTTTAAACTACGTATAATGACCCTCTAGTTATGAAGAAAGTTGAACAAATCCTGTAAGAGTAGGCTAACAATTGTACACTTAATTTTTTAAACCCATGTAACTATGCATTCCTTTATACAGTCATGTATTCAAATACTGTACAATGTAATGTTGCATGCCTGTATCCCTCAATAATTGAATCTAGCAATATTTCTGATGAATAACATGTGTAACACATTTTATATGAAGATTGTAATTCCATGAATATATTTCTCCCTCTGTCATTGCAGATCTGGTGAAGAGAAAAGATGGACAAACACAGCAAGACTTCATGCAGCATACATTTTAAGGTCTACACAATAAGAAATCAGAACAGTGGAATAAAATAGCTGGATGGACAAAAACAGAGGCGGTTTGCAGCACAGGTTCAGGGAGAATTAGATGGCAACACCTAAATTTCAAAAGTGCATAGATTTTGACAGAATTGTGCAATTTTCTTCAAACCTTACTGAACTGTTCTTTTCATATTGCTGCATTCACTCAATCAACGTTTAGTTTGGGTATTCCCCTTACAGAAGCTGTTAAAAAGATCTCACCATTTCTAGCTTTTACGCTTGTTTATCAAGTAATATGAATGCCTATATTCAGCTGAGGGACACAGGACAACAGATTTCAATTAGAACAATGTACAAATACTGTATATCCACTTTGAGAATAAGATACTTGATCTATTGAGTACATACATTCAAGAGTGAATTGAGGGGAACAATACTTCTCTATGTGTAGGTCATTGGTGGTGGTGGATGTACAGTGTATATACAGTATGTTTACATGGTATTTAGGTAGCTTTCGAAGATGTGCCACCTTACTAGGGCTGTTCATCGAAGAAATAAACAAACATTCTACACGCTAAGTGGACTGCTCATAACAGAGGTTTGATGTCAGTTTTCCATCAACTCAGTGTGCCAGTGTCTCCTGCCATTGCTGCTGGGCAAGCTGTGGTTAATCATAATGAGGTAGGCCTATTCACAATATGGTAAACTCACCGTTGGCAAAAATATTAGCCACGTTACCCAGATGGGACCCACGGTGTACCTATATGTGCTATCTTGGAGCCCCCATATGGGTCCCATGTAAATCTTGGGTGCAAATTCCTAGGGGCCCCATATATGCATACCCATGTGGTACCCATGCTTAAACCCCATCTGAAACCCATATCGGAAACCCACATGGTGCCCACATATTTACCACATACATTACCAAGATGGGTCCCATTGGGAAGCAATATGGGTCATTTTGGATTGCCCATATGGGTCCCATGTAAATCTAGGGTGCAAAATCCTAGGGGGCCCGTATGGGAATACCCATTTGGGACCCATGATGAAACCCCACACAAAGCCCATATGGGATAACCTACACAGTGCCCACATATTTACCATATACGTTGCCCAGATGGGTCCCACAAGGAACCCATATGTGTCATTTGGGATCGCCCATATGGGTCCCATGTAAATCTTGGGTGCAAAATCCTAGGGGCCCCATATGGGCATACCCATGTGGGACCCATGATGAAACCCCACACAAAGCCCATATGGGATAACCCACACAGTGCCCACATATTTACCACATACGTTGCCCAGATGGGTCCCACAAGGAACCCATATGTGTCATTTGGGATAGCCCATATGGGTCCCATGTAAATCTTGGGTGCAAAATCCTAGGGGCCCCATATAGGCATACCCATGTGGGACCCATGATGATTTCCCAGCTAAAGCCCATATGGGAAAACCCTCATAGTGCCCACATATTTACCACATACATTACCCACATGGGCCCCATCGGGAACTCATATGGGCCATCTGGGATAGCCCATATGGGTCCCATGTAAATCTTGGGTGCAAAATCCTAGGGGTCCCATATGGGCATACCCATGTGGGACCCATATTCAAACCCATATTGGGCCCATATGCAACCCATATGGGCATGTTACCTGGGTGATATTTATGAGCCTGTTATGTTGTTGGAAAATAACGTTGCTTATCATGTCATTGTGCTTAGTATATGGGCCAGATATAAAGCCATTAACTTGACAAAGATGGAAAAAAGGTGAGCAAAACGAATAGAACTATCTCTACGAAAAGGAAGGGCTGAACTCATTTTGATTTCTGCAAATATGAATGGTGTTTAAATGGTCATAAAATATACAAAAGAATCTTTAAGAAAAAATCTCAGGAAATTATTCAAATTGTCGGCTTCATACAATGCCCAATTATTTTTGAACTTTCAAAGGCTACAGTATGTTAACATCTGATAGACCTGGGCTTCAGAAGTGCTCTGATGAAGGCCTATTAGTCAAGGCGCTAATTCCTGTACGGGCCTTAATTAAGGAGTTCGTTCAACCCACCCCGCAGAAAAGGTTTGACCACACAGAGTGGTAGATGGGACCTCCAGGAACACCCCCAGGTAGTATGTGAGTCGAAATTGTGGTATCAATAAAATTTTACAGGCCATTTTAGTTGCGACAAGACCTTATTGTTCGAAAAAGAGTCTGCGCACGCCAAGACTACTACACGCACCACTAGCACTGCTACAGGCGCCAGTGCCAGTGGTGCGTGTAGTAGTCTTAGCGCACGCAGACTTTTTCCTCGGCAAACAAGGGTTTTTACCAGCAAACTCACAAGCTGAGGTCAGTGTAGTTTAGTTTCTAGCCGTTTTTATTTCGTGTATATTTTTTCCGAGTTGCAGCAAGCCGAGTGAGGTTGCATACCCAGTGATTGTGACCCCAAACCGTTCGGGCGTCACAATCACTTGGTATGCACCTTCGCTCGGCTTAGCACAATAAAGTGGGCTTCTACACATGCGCAAGCTGCAACTCGGAGAGATGAAAACGAAATGAAAACGACTAGAAACTAGACTGGGGTCGGTTACGGCTGGCACTGAAAATCACAACATAATCACAGTTTTTTGCAGTTATTTCATGAATAATTCCTCAAAACACCGTAAAACCATATATATATATATATATATGTTGCTAGAGATGTCAGCAAGACAATGGGATACATTGTAAGTTAAAATATTGTGCATGGTTACCATGGTAACCAGATGTATACAGGTGATTGATAATCCAAAAAATGCCTCCAACTGCTGCAAACTTTGGTATTTTTTGTTCATTTTTTTTGTAGATAGGTGAATTAAAAACAAACATTTCTATTGATCATTGTTCAAAAAGTTTTTTTCCTGTTGCCATGGCAACCAGTAATATCCAATCAGGATTCAGCTGTCAATACTTAAGAACTAATACCCATATTTTCAAAAAGCTCAATAAGCATGTCATTCTGCATAATTGTACCATTTACCGTACTTTTAACACATATTTGACTTCAAATTACAGGCAAATGTTGTTTCCAGCAATGTATGGACACAAAATTCCCTTCAAAATCTATGTTAATACAGAGAGCAAAGCCGACGATATTCTGCTATTAGCTTTTTAGAGTATGTATTTACAGAGAAATGGTTATTCGAAGCAACCTTGGAAAAGAGCACAAGAAAGAAATTGATTGTTCTTGTTCTTAAAGGAAATTTATTCAAGAATGCAGATAAATTCCTTTCTAAAGAAGGAATATACACGTATACTGCATTATCCATCAATGGAATTAAAAGCGTACTTTTTCGTTGGTAAGCTAGGGTTAAAAATAAAAAATAAAATGAAAAGTCATGACATGTAAATTTGTATTAAAACGTGCAGTAATGAATTAATGCTATTAAGGAGAGAATGAGGGAAAATCTTAGGGGTCCTATCCTTTTTCTCCAGGTTAACTTTGTAGTGTTAAGGTGGGTAGTTTAACACATTGTGCCCCCTACCATATCTTCATTTGCCGCTCCTAAACCCTTTACCCGATTTCAACCAAATTTGGTGGCTTTTCCTAAAATCTTATTACAAACATTTTGATATATAATCTAGGTATGTCCGATATTCCTGTTTGCTATGGCAACCGTAAACTGACAACCACGTTATTCAGATTTTGTATGATTTTCTGTTTCAATTTCAGTTAACAATATAATTATGGATGAAATTGGGGTTTTCTTGGCTATAGTTTGCTAAAGGAAAGAAATGTGAAGTAATTAAGGTTGAGAATTACCCTGAAATGGTCTTCTTATTATTTCCTTTATTTTCTATATAGCATAGGCATCAAACAATAGATATAATAGAATTAATCGAAAATACAGCATTTTTCAAAGATTACCTTTTTATTTTGTGTTATCTTCACGCAAGCTTTGCCTGGAATATCATTTGTTTATCATAATATCAATCTGTAAACTTAAAATTTCAGTATTTTGGAAATATGAAATGTGATACAAATATATGCACCCAATCCAAGCAATACGTAATAGGTTTCATATATTTCTTTATATTGTAATGAATTACGCCCCCACAACCATAAAAAATAGTGAACGTTGACTTGCTCTTCCTTTAGTAAATAATTATGAAAATGATTAATATAAAATAACAACATATTTACTGGGGATAAAGAAATAGAAAGAAAAAACATGATTTGTAGCATATTTTCTATGTATTTTTTATATTTTGGGAAATAGTGCCCTCAGTGGGTAACCTTGAGAAATGTTGGGTCATGTAGAGCATGAGTTGCTCTACCCATGTGCCAAATATGACGGTCATGCATCATATGATAAAGAAGTTATGTAGGGGGCACAATGTGCCGCCCCCCCCCCCCCCCCCTTGGGCCTGGAAGGGGTCAAAATAGCTTGGACTTTATAGGGTTAAGACCCGACCTACAATGGGTGATCATGAGCACGTAAGGCAAAATAAACAAACGTGTCTCGATTCCAGATATTTTTTTTCACTTTATCCTACTTTGTTGTGGCAAACTTATAAATGACTGTGGAAAATAGAAAGTTATCTGAGCCCGAAATGTCCTTAAAATACCCTGATCCACAAATAAAATTGTTGAATAAAAAAGTTACAAAACTTGTACTGTAATGTATAACAAAGTACTGAAAGTCGGTCACACTGAGGGTTCTAGTAACAGGCATAACAAGAAATTCATATCTAACAAAGAACTGACGATTCGAACTTGGTTATGAAATATCACCATAAGTTGTCCAAATAATGATACCCTATATCGACAGAATGAATCAAATTTCGTGCACTTACAGTCCACGAAAAGCACAAAAAATGTATTTACACTTTAGATATAGCCTATAACAAACAGAATGATTCAAATTTCGTGCACTTACAGTCCACGAAAAGCACGAAAAAGTATTTACGCTCGAGATATTTTTTTTTTCACTTTTATCGCACGCTGGTGTGGTACAAACATAAATGCTGATGGTATATTTGTGACAGAAAGTTGTCTGATTGTCTGAATTGTCTGACCCTGAGACGTCCTTAAAATACCCTGATTCACAAGTACCTCGATCCACAAATAAACTTGTTGAAAATAAAGCTAAAATACTTGTATATATGTATATATATATATATATATATATATATATATATATATATAACGAAGTACTGAAAGTCAATCCATCACACTGTGAGCTTCAGTAACAGGCTTAACAAGAAATGAAAAATTGAATTTATATTTAACAAAGAATTGGTAATTCGAACTTGATTACGAAATATCACCACAAGTTGTCCAAATATATATAGCTTACCAACGAAAAGTACGCTTTTAATTCCATTGATGGATAATGCAGTGTACGTGTATATTCCTTCTTTAGAAAGGAATTTATCTGCATTCTTGAATAAATTTCCTTTAAGAACAAGAACAATCAATTTCTTTCTTGTGCTCTTTTCCAAGGTTGTTTTGAATAACCATTTCTCTGTAAATATATACTCTAAAAAGCTAATATCAGAATATCGTCGGCTTTGCTCTCTGTATTAAATAAATTTTGAAGGGAATTTTGAGTCCATACATTGCTGGAAACAACATTTGCCTGTAATTTGAAGTCAAATATGTGTTAAAAGTACGGTAAATGGTACAATTATGCAGAATGACATGCTTATTGAGCTTTTTGAAAATATGGACATTAGTTCTTAAGTATTGACAGCTGAATCCCGATTGGATATTACTGGTTGCCATGGCAACAGGAAAAAATCTTTTTTGAACAATAATCAAAAGAAATGTTTGTTTTTAATTCACCTATCTACAAAAAAATGAACAAAAAATAACAAAGTTTGCAGCAATTGGAGGCATTTTTTGGATTATCAATCACCTGTATACATCTGGTTACCATGGTAACCATGCACAATATTTTAACTTACAATGTATCCCATTGTTTTGCTGACATCTCTAGCAACATATATATATATATATATATATATATATATATGGTTTTACGGTGTTTTGAGGAATTATTCATGAAATAACTGCAAAAAACTGTGATTATGTTGTGATTTTCAGTGCCAGCCGTAACCGACCCCAGTCTAGTTTCTAGTCGTTTTTACTTCGTTTTCATCTCCCCGAGTTGCAGCTTGCGCATTTGTAGAAGCCCACTTTATTGTGCTAAGCCGAGCGAAGGCGCATACCAAGTGATTGCGAAGCCAGAACGGTTTGGGGTCACAATCACTGGGTATGCAACCTCACTCGGCTTGCTGCAACTCGGAAAAAATATACACGAAATAAAAACGGCTAGAAACTAAACTACACTGACCTCAGCTAGAGAGTTTGCTGGCAAAAACCATTGTTTGCCGAGGAAAAAGTCTGCGTGCGCTAAGACTACTACACGCACCACTGGCACTGGCGCCTGTAGCAGTGCTAGTGGTGCGTGTAGTAGTCTTGGCATGCGCAGACTCTTTTTCAAATAATAAGGTCTTGTCGCAACTAAAATGGCCTGTAAAATTTTATTGATACCACAATTTCGAATCACATACTACCTAGGGGTGTTCCAGAGAGTCCAACCGACCACCATATGCAGTCAAACCTTTTCTGCGGGGTGGGTTGAACGAAGTCATTTTTTCTGGGTCCCTGCGCCTGGACTATATATGTTGCGAGATTTATAGTTAGTAAACGTTGGGTTGTCTTCAATTAAAGTACGGTTTGCTTAATCTATTTATGTGAGGTGACTGAAGTTAAAAGTGAAAATTTCCTTCAATACGAGATGAAATTTCAAGTTTTCAATCTCCGCCTATACGGTCCTTATGTAACCTTGCGTTTCTGATAATGATTATTGTTTACTCTCCAAAGGAATGGGGTTAGACATAAAAGATAATATTCTATATGGTCGATTGGAATTACGGAACATAATTATGTTATTAGAGTCCACAAAGATTGTCATAGAGACACATACGGAGAGAAAAAAACTGTGCTTGTTTGTTTAACCTTGTTTGCTTTATTACTGTTTTATGTGAAGGGTTTTAACACATAATGTACAAAACTGATCTCGCGGAATGATTATTCATTCAAGTGAATAAAACTATATATATATTCACCTTTATCCAGCAATTTGTTCTCAATAGTGTTTTGATCAGAGGAAAACTAGTGTGTTAGTTGTCGCATGTCACAAGTTATCCCGGGTTACGTGAAGAGCTGTCACTATACCTTACCACTACAACTCGACTTCTGTGGAAACCGTTCTTCGTTATTCTGCCAAGTACCACTATATCCACCCCCCCCCCCCGAAAAAAAAAAAACCGCAAGCGCTCGAAACCGAGCGCTTTAAAAATTCAATTGTGTGCCGTGGATGAAGTTGGGGGAGACAAATCATTTTGTCCCCCAAGCAATTCCCGAGATGAGGTCAAATCTCGAACTTTCTTTATGGAGAATTGGACATAAGCAACTACCGCCCGAATTATGCACCGGATCGCTGAATTGCAATCATAAATATGCAAAAGCTTCTGGGTCCCTTTCGATAGACTTTGTACACTTCTGAGATTGACGTTTTACTTCCTTATATTTATCAAAGAGTGTGCAGCAGATCTTTCACTTAAAAAAGCTCCCTCATAATTATGCAGAAGCGTCGATGGAGGGGGAGGGGGATGGTTCCCCCATAAAAGTATTGGGGACAAACAGATCATTTTGCTCCTCCTTGTAACTCCCGAGATGTGGAAATGTTCTTACTTTTTTTGATATAAGACTGTCTAAATATTTCACCCAAACATGGCTGAATTTCAATTCTGAAAATACAAATTCTCCCTCGCGTAAGAGGGGGATAGGCCTAACCCCTCCCATACCCTCCCCGTTCAATCATTTCTACTTAATACACTTTAGATTGACAGATTTCAAAATGTTTCATCCAAAGTGTGCACCAGGTCTGTTACTTCAGTTTAAAGAAATGCAAATGTTCCTTGGGTGGAAGGAGATATCTAGATACTTTCAATTAACGGAGAACCCCCCCCCTAAAAAAATAGTATACACTTCTGGGATTGAAATTTCCCCAGATTACATCATAAATTTGTTTACGAGATATTTGTTGCTGCCAGTAATTGCCAGCAGTTGCGCCCGGTGCGCCCCCATCCCTTAATTTCCTAAGCGAAAAAAGTACAGCTACAAACGGCAGTTTTTGGACTGTAAAATGTCAAAATTTTCAAGCTCATTCGCTTCGCTCGCTCGCATTTAATCGTCATGCCATTCTCCTGATGTTGCTGCCAGGTAATTACCAGCAGTTGCGCCCGGTGCGCCCCCCCCTTATTTTTCAAAGCGAAAAAGATATTGCTACAAACGGCAGTTTTTGGACTGTGAAATGTCAAAATTTTCAAGCTCGCTCGCATTTAATCGTTATGTCATTCTCCTGATGTTGCTGCCAGTAATTGTCAGCAGTTGCGCCCGGTGCGCCCCACCCCCCTTAATTTCCGAAGCGAAAAAATATAGCTACAAACTGCCGTTTTGGTACTGTACAATGTCAAAATTTTCAAGCTCGCTTGCTTCGCTCGCTCGCATTAAAATCTTCATAAAAATGCCATTCTCCTGATGTTGCTGCCGAGTAATTATTGACAGCAGTTGCGACCGGTGCGCCTCCCCCCTTAACTTTCAAAGCCAAAAAATATAGCTACAAACGGCAGTTTTTGGACTGTAAAATGTCAAAATTTTCAAGATTTTTCAAGATCGCTTCGCTCGCTCGCATTTAATCGTCATGCCATTCTCCTGATGTTGCTGCCGGGTAATTGCCAGCAGTTGCGCCCGGTGCCACCCCCCCCTCCTTAATTTTCAAAGCGAAAAAATGTAGCTACAAAAAGCAGTTTTGGGACTGTAAAATGTCAACATTTTCAAGCTCGCTCGTTTCGCTCGCTCGCATTTAATAGTTATGTAATTCTCCTGATGTTGCTGCCAGTATCAAATTGCCAGCAAATGCGCCCGGTGCACCCCCCTTAATTTCCAAAGCGAAAATATATATAATAATATATAGCTACAAACGGCCGCTTTTGGACTGTACAATGTCAACATTCATGATCGCGTTCATGATCTTCAGTGTAAGAATTAAGACAAGAAGTTTCTCTAAATGATACCATTTTATAGGCAAAATTGTTCAATAACAATCTACATAAAAGGTACTGCTACCTTAAACATGTTGGACTGTTTCAAGTCGATAGAACACGCAAAAAAAATGAATCAAATTGCACTATTTACAACATCAATATGCAAAAAGTTCTCACTGTGGGAGGGGGAAACCCCCCTCCCACACCCTCCCCCTCGCTCGCATCTCTCCCTCGCATCTAACCGCTCCCCCTAAGATCAAATCCTGGCTACGACGGTGATAGGCCCCACTATTTAGTAGGCCTTAACAGTGATGTCGCACAGGCGGAGCAAGAGCTGAAATACCACGATGTAGTCATTCAATCATCTATGAATATTTCTTTTTCTTATTTGTATTTTTATAGGAAAAAAAATCCCAAATTTTACCAAAAGTGTGCACCAGATCGCTGAATTTGAGGTCTGAAAATGCCAAATTTTCCTCGTGTGGGAGGGGGATACCCCCCACACCCTCCCCCAGGCCGCTCCGCTCCCTCGCACAGATATTCAAACTCAAAGTCCCTCCCCTACCCCCCATCATTAGAACGGAACGATGCCCCTGTGATGATTGCTTCACTGACTTAAATCAAGAAAATTGAAGAATACAATTAATAGCTACAGGAAAATATCTACTACGTTATTCAAGAAATGGATATCCTTATTAGCATTTTACTGAATTCATTTGGGCATTGTTCAGGGCTGCGCTATGTTTTTGAAAGGGGGGGGGGGCAAAATCGCCTGTCAGTCAAGAAGAAAGAACATCAAAAGACAAGAGAAACAACAACAAAAACAGTCTTCATATATACTTTTAAAGGGGATGGCTAGTAGCTGATCAGTGGGAATCAGTGGGAATGCTGAGGGATGATTGTTCCAATCCTTGTGGGAAGAGTACATTATATATCTATTCTTGTGTGAAAATTATTTGCTTCAGAATGGTCTCATATTCAAGTAATGTGCAGTTTGATGTTTCCAGGTAAGCGTCCCTGGTCAGTGACGGGGCATTAATCTGCACATTACTTGAATATGAGACCGTTCTGAAGCAAATAATTTTCACACAACAGTAGATATATAATGTACTCTTAAATGAATCATACAAGGATTGGAACAATCATCCCTCAGCATTCCCACTGATTCCCACTGATCGGTTACTAGCCATCCCCTTTAACATAAGGTCTGATTTCAGCCGAAAGTCGGCTGACAAGAAAAAAAAACACAAACAAGCAAACAAAGATAAGAACAAAAAGTCGTCATATTTTTGGCTGCCACTTCCCTCCCACTTTGCATGGAAAAGAGTGGGACATTTGATCCCTGTAAAGTGTGTGTGTGTGTGTGGGGGGGGGGGGGCAAGCTTCCCCCCCCCCCCCCCCCCCCCCGGGCTGCGCCGGTCCGGTTATGGGCTTGTAATCGTGGTGATGGTGACTATCGCCAATCATCCCCCCCACTCCTCAGTACGGATTTACGCCGTTGAATGATACACAAAATTACATAGCGGCATACTATGTGTGTCTGAAATTAACAGTACCTTGCAACTATAATGTACCCTGGTACTTCTGCACTACCGCAAAACAATGACTTCTGTACAGCTTATGCACCTGTATCGTTTGGTAGTTTTTGTTTTGTTTTGTTTTGTTTTGTTTTGTGTGGTGTTTTTTTTTTTGTACATTGAAATGGAGTTTCGTGACACAAGACAAACCTAACGCGTCATTATACAGGCCTGTCACACGCAAGTTACTTACATGGTTATTAACTAGAAATGTATCAACATAAACTGCAAACAAAACAAAATCCTGGAGCAGGCAGCATGCCAAAGCTAAGATAAGATGTTGTACATGTATCCGATTACATGTTGCACCTTGGTGACAGAAAATACAAAAGTATGAGCATCTGGAATAATGTATATGTACATGAACAAAGCAGCAATATTATAAGTAAAAAAAAAAAAAAAGTCAGAGGTTGTACCAACATGTACACTATGATGCTTGTGTATGCACGCAATCATACCGTTAACGATGAGTATGAGTCCAAACATAGGTACATGTATGTACCAATGAAAAGAGTATAAAAACCAGTTTAACAAGACTTGGAATATTAAAGTGGGTACTTCAAACACAAAACAATAAGCCATAGCTCAAATAATCCTGGAGCCCAGAGATCTTTGCTTGTTAAACTATAAGCACATATACACCTCCTTACCATTCGTGCAACACCTAATGCATATTTCAAAACACCAGAAAACTTAACATATATGACTCTTAACTGATTACTGACAGCACCCAGCTCTGCTGTACATATGAAACGTCCGTTTACAACCCACACATTCCGTATGGCAGTATGAGACTACATGGAAAAATCCAATAGAGCCATTGAGGAAAAAAACTAACAATAAAACATCGTTCATTGATAGACCCAATGACAGATGAACAAAAAGTACTCGTGTCCGGATCCGTAATACAACCCTGGAACAATGACTAATCCCCCAGTGTCTTTTTCCACTCTGCAAGTTTCATAACAGTTTCATATATCACATAATACTTTCAAAAAATCACTCAGTTTGGTTGTTTTGATCCGTTACTGTTGTTCTCTTTGTTCATTGTTAGTTTTTTTTTTGACAAAGTCATCAATCGCTCGAACACAGCTTCAGCTGATCAACATGCACAATACGCGCCACTTCTGGATTCTCTGCTAGCGTAAGCGAAAAATTCACAGGGGTGAGTTGTTGCTTGACCAGGAAAGGGCAAGACCATCGAGGGGCTAGCTTGGCAGAGAAGTGCTTCCTCGCATCAGATATGGGATGTGTCCTTACCATCACAGTGTCACCAACCTTCAGCTGAACTTCACGCCGGTGAGCATCGTAGTGTCGTTTGTATGCAGAGATAGCGCGACGACGGTTGTCCCGTAAAGCCTCCGGAGTTGGTAGAGACGAGTCTCCAGTCTCACCCCTATGGAGCTTGTTGGGGAGAGGTGCTGGTAACTTTCGCCCAAACATCAAGACCGCCGGTTCAGTTCCCAGGGTGTCATGTCGGCAAGTGTTCAGAGCGTATGCAAACTCAGCAAGATGTATGTCCCACTGTCGCTGATCTGCTGATACATAGGCTTGCAGCATTCCCTTGATGTTTCGGTTGACGCGCTCGACCCAGTTGGTTTGTGGATGGTAAGGTGTTGTGAAGACCTGTTGCACACCCCACTCAGCACAAACAGCAGCCAAAGCTTTAGATCTAAACTGGGTCCATTGTCCGAAAGGAGAGTTGTTGGAGGGCCATACCTGCAGAACAATTGTCGGACCAGAGCGCATGATACAGTTTGACCCGTTGCATTCTTCAGTGGCAGTATCTCCATAAACCTTGAGAAGTGGTCTACTGCCACTAAGATGAATTCGTGACCCGCATGGCTCTTTGGTAGTGGTCCCATGAGGTCAACCGCTACCATCTCCCAGGGCCTTGTGGATGTAGTTGTCAACATTTTTCCATGCTTTCTCTGATAGGATGGCTTTGTCTGTTGACACACCTGGCAACTCCGCACAAAACTGCGCACCCTCTGTGACATGACTTTCCAGCAAAGTTTCATGCCATTGAGACGAGCTAGGGTTTTCCTCCTCCCTAGGTGGCCAGCAGTTGGCTTGGAATGACATTCCACCATCACTGCTCGTTGTAGTTCTTTGGGAACAATGAGGAAGTCATCCGATCGGTAGAGTAAACCAGCCTTGAGCTTGTAGCGAGTGTACTCTTTCAGCCGGTGGTCCAAGTCCGCAGCTTCCTGGTCTCTTCCTTCTAAGAAGGCAATGATCTTAGAAAGGTCTGGGTCCGAGCGCTGGCTCTTTCGTTGGCCATCCTGATTCAGGCAAAGTGGTAGACCTTCCGTGCCATTGCTTCTGTCATCAAGCACAGGTGCATGATGTTTCCTGTTGCAGGAAGGGCAGGAGTACATGTCAAGTTCCAGTGCTTGCTGGTGGCTGATCTTTACACACACCTGATGGTACCAAAGGTCACATTCATCGCATTGTATCCAATCGAGCAGGTCATCCTCAGGGTGCAGGCAGTTAGAAGATGCACATGCTCCAGGAGAGTGTTCACTTCCTTGTTGAGGGGCTACCTTCTCTACAATACCAAGTACCGGTGTCGTCTCAGGGATCCTTGACAAGGCATCAGGGACATGATGTTGCGCACCAGGACGGTACACAACTTGAAAGCGAAAGTCTTGTAGCCTAAGAATCCAACGGGCAAGTCTCCCTGTTTGTTTGTTTTTTCTGAACAACCAACAGAGAGCTTGGTGGTCTGTGATTACCTTGCAGGGCCTACCTTCGAGATATGGCCGCCACTTTTCCAGTGCCCAAACGACTGCTAGACACTCCCTCTCTGTGGTGCTGTAATTCCTCTCTGCAGGAGAGAGAGTGCGGCTAGCAAAGGCTATGGTCTTGATGCCAGCATCCTGCTTTTGAACCAAGACAGCCCCAAGGCCAACACTGCTTGCATCCGTATGTACGACGAAGGGGGACATCTCATCAGGATATCAAAGAATTGGCTCTTTCAGGAGGCTCTGCTTCAGCGCGTGAAAAGCAAGGGTGCAACCATCAGTCCACTCCCATCTGACTCCTTTCTTTTTCAGATGAAGGAGGGGTGTAGCAAGGTCAGAGAAGTGTGGAATGAATTTCTGGTACCATCCAACCATCCCCAGGAATCTCTCCAACTCTTTCAGGTTTTGAGGTGTGGGGTATTCACATATGGCAGACACCTTCTCCGGGTCTGGCTTCAGTCCCTCTGAACTCACGTGTCCAAGGTATTTCATCTCCTTGCAAGCAAATTGGCATTCCTCTGCATTGACTGTTAGGCCAGCCGTCTTCAGGCGTAACAGAATCTCCCGCAAGTCAAGGATGTGCTGAGAGAAATTGGCAGAATAGCAGACAATGTCATCGAGATATACGTAGCAAGTGCGACCAATTGTGTCACCGAGTACCTTGGACATCAGCCTCTGGAAGCTGGCTGGTCCATTCACCACTCCGAAGGGCAGAACACGAAACTGGAAGAGTCCTTGTTCACAGATAAACGCTGTTTTCTCTCGGTCTGCTTCAGCCACACTCATTTGCCAATATCCACTCCGCAGATCCAACGATGAGAAGATTTGAGCTCCATGGAGAGAGGCGAGAATGGCATCTACGGTGGGCATGGGAAAGGCATCAACCTTTGTTACCGCATTGAGTTTTCGGTAATCAATGCACATCCGGTAGTGACCATTTTTCTTAGGTACCATCACTACAGGTGAAGCCCAAGGTGAATTTGAAGGCTCAACCTTGCCACTCTCCAAAAGCATGGCTAGCTCTTTTTCAGCTGCATCTCTACGCTCAGGTCCTAAGCGGTAGGGGTTGGAGCGGATTGGGGCATGATCATCCACCTCAATAGTATGTTCCGCAACATCTGTATGTCCTGGAGTGTCGCTAAAAACTTCTGGGAACTCTGCAAACAGTTCATCCAGTTGCCTTTGTTCCTCTGGCGAAATTTGCCATTGCGAAGGGCATGCAACTGAAGGATGTCCCTCCTCATCAACATACCCATCGTCAACTTCTGATGCAGAGGATACTCCCAACAGGGGGAAGCTCACCTTCTGTTCCTTGACAACACCAGTGTGGAAGCAACCCTCATGAAAATCAAGTATCAAGTGAACCTTTTTCACAAAGTCCATTCCAAGGAGTACAGGAGCTGGTAACCGAGGAACCACCTGGAAGGTACTGGTGGTAGCACAATTCCCCAACTCAACGTCAGCCGAGACCATTTTTTTTTCTGTAGTCAATTCAGAACCATCAACCAGCAGCAAGGTATCGTCTTCCTCATGATTCACTGTTGGGAGGGCCAACTTCGAACATAAGTCAGAGGTGACCAGCGAGACACTGGCTCCAGTATCAACCAATGCATGGGTATCCAACTTCTGGCCCTCCGACCATACAATGTTATCTCTACCATATGCATGGTGTTGTTGTGGGGTGCAACAAAATTGCATTTTGAGGATTTCGAAGGGGGCCCTGATTCTTGTGTCGGTGTACGGAGAGACTGGGCAGGTGGTGGCTGCGCAGGACTAGGGGAACTGGAGCAATCCACTGCCCGATGTCCCAACTGCCCACATCGATAGCAGTTGAAATTGAACTGGTTCTTCCTCTGTTGAGTGGGACGTGAGGCTGTTGGATTTGCAGGCACCATCTTTTTTTCTTGCTGCGTTGTCTTCCATGGGATGAAATGCATTCGAGCGTCTATGAAGTAGCAGTTCATCTGCTGTGCGAGCCAATGCCACGAGAGAGCACTCATTACGTTCTCGTAGTTTCAACCTCAGCCCTTCATCTGCAATGGTACTCAAGAATTGGTCGATCATCACCAAATGCAAGCACTTTTTGACTTCAGGAAGATCGGCCGTTACCTGAGAGATCTCAACCCACCGATAGAAGTAGTCTTGGATACGGTTCGCAAACTCTTCGAAAGACTCGTCACTACGTTTGGATTCAGACTTGAATTTCAATCTGTACGCATCTGGGGTGAGGTGGTAGCGGCGACGGATCGCCCTCACCACCTCATCATAATCCTCCTTTTCATCCCGCGACAGGGCATGAAAAGCTTGTTGTGCTTTCTCAGTTAAGTACGGTTCAAGTAATCTAGGCCACTCTTCTCTCTGTTTGCCAGCAGAGGTTGCTAGACGCTCAAACGTACTCAGGTAGCATATGATATCATCATCATGACTAAGCTGGTGAAGGCCCTTTAAAGGTGGGCCGGCTTGCGTGGTGTTGCTTATGGCAGCCGTGAGTAGGGATTTGCACAGCTTCTCAGTTTCATGTAAGTGAGTATGCTCCATATGTTGCATAACACGCAAGAGGTCCTCCACCCCCATACCAGAATTCACATTCACATTCTCCCCCTCCATGTTTGGCAGCTCAGCCAAACACTGAATTCTGTCCTGTTTTGTTCTCACTTCATTAGTTTCAATGTGATTTAACTCACACAAATGCCGTATGTGATCTGCTGTGAATCGATTCAAATATCCAGCTCTGTTTGAAGCATCTGCCATGATTACAGCTGCATAATGCTAACTTTAAACTTTAACTTCAAATCAAACTGTCTAACATCTATCACTATTAAATTTTACCTGTTATAGTTAATATTATTATTTTATGTGTGTGTGTGTTGATATTGTGCTGGATTATAGTTAGTGTTATTATCTTTTTATTTTATTTTTTTAATGTGTTGATATTGTGCCGAGTTATAGTTGTGTTATTATTGTGTGTGTGTGTGTGTGTTGATATTGTGCTGAGTTACTGTAATGTTTTGTTTTAATGTGTGTTGATATTATACTGAGTTATAGTTAGTGTTGTTGTTTTTTTGTGTGTTATTATTAAACTAAGTTAGTGTTATTATTTTTTCTATTTATTTATTTTTTAAGTGTGTTAATATCGTGCTGAGTTATAATATTGTTATTATTATTATTTTTTTTTAATGTGTGTTGATATTGTACTGAACTACAACTCTGTGTACACACACCATGTACATGTATCAGAATCCTAAACCCTAAAAGGCAACATGTGCCAAACCATGAATCAACATAAGTGTGTACACGCCAGGAACAGCCACCAACCAAAAATCATTGGTATCAATTAACCCCCAAAACAAATGAAATCTAGGCCTTCCCTTAGGCCAACTTCAAATTTAAATACCAAGTACAACTATATAACCAACCAACTCCACTTCAGACTGACATTTATAAATAACTAATAATTTTTCCTTTAGTTAATTTACAATTTAGTCAGCACACACAAAATCCTATCTGTCTTATGCTTTTGATAATATCTCAACAGCTACCTTCAATATCATTTATATTTATGAACACTTCATGTTTCAATGAGCAATACAACTGCACTCATCTGGATGCGCACATCTCCTATGTACGCATACGATCCATGCGACAAGATCTCTATCCGTTAATGCAGCGTCGTATTGAACGTGCACACACCGGCGCGGCGGCATACAATGCTCAAGTGATACGGTGTAACGAAGTACATACACCTACGGTACATTCAATTCTACAGTCTCGGAACTGACTCACCACAAACAGGCTAAAACCCTTTGAATTCTACATTCCCATAGAACAAAGATCCTGCCGACTACGCCACTGAAAGGGGACAACTTTGCACAACAGGGAATGACACTAGAACCAGACAGGGAATTGCCTTTCGAACACTTTTAATTCGGTCTTCGGTACCGAAACGTCAACGTAAGTCCTCCGTTGACAGTCGCCATCTTTCGTTGTTCTCTCCGCCCTCTCTCGGCGTATCTGTTACAACCGTTTACACATTACAATGTTCCCTTACAGTGGTACCTTACTTCAGCCCTGTTGTCCCGTTCGCCATTCGGTGAGTTGTTAGGTATTACATCATAGGCCTACATAGGCATACATAATACCTACAAGCCGAGTTGAGGCTAAGTTTGGATATTAGTTTCTGTGAAGTTGACAGAAAGAACGATGTTTATAGGCATGTATGATGTGCCTAATCAAGAAAAATAGTGTTCATGATTCATTTAGGAGAATTTAAGACATGTATGAAGATTGAAGTCAGAAAATTTAGGTTGGCCTTGATTCCTTGTTGTCTATCAATGAAAATAAAGTGTGTGTTATAAATTAGGAATACCATAGTCACAGAGCATAAGTAATGATACACAATATGTGAATTTAGATAACATCCACTGGAGAAGTTGCATGTGCTGGACATGACATAAAATAAATCACACAAACAAGGTCTATGTAAGCCTAAAAGGTAAATCACTTGAGAAGTACAATTACTTGATCCCATACTTAAGCAGGTAGATATTCCAATATTGATTGTATGTCGAACTTTGTTTTATTCAATTACAGGTTGAATCTTGCTGATCCATGCTGATGCATGGTGTTAGCTTGGTCTTATGCTGGGCCAAAGGGACCTGTGTTTGATTATTTATCATCGAGTTCAATATGCATCAAGTTCAATAATGGTCTTCAGGATGAGTGATGCAGGTCAACCTCGAGAGACTGGTGAGCCATATATGATGCCAGAGCTGGAGACGGAAGATGTTCAGGATGTCAATCCTGGTTCCTCGTTGAGTCAGTGTGGAAGCCACGCCAGTTCTTCTGAGAGTGATTGCCAGAAGGGCATGCTATTTGGCAGCTGAAGCAGCTGCTATGGAAACGCATCAAAAACTAGAGCTCGACGAGTTTCGACTTATGCAGCATAAGATGAGATTACCTATACAAACCAAGCTGCAGGTTGCTGAAGCAGAGGAGCAGATATACCTTGACTACGAGAACAAGAAGTTGGGAGTCGGCTTTCCGGTGAAAACAGAGGATGAAACCTTGCTGTACCCAACTGAATGCACCAACCAACGAGTACTCACGAGTATACCGATTTCCCTGCCTGGAGAAGTACCGTAGCAAAAAAAGTTATTTTCAAATTTTCTGTGACTTTTAGCAGATATACGTGTAGTCCAAAAGCCAATAAGATCATCAGCATCATGTAGTATCCCTGAACCAGGTTTGATGAAAGCCCATCAATTTTTCCTTAGATACATCCGTACAGACCAGGAGAGAGACAGGCAACCTGAAAACATATGCCTCCGGCACCCTTCAGGGCAGAGGCATAATAATGAGACTCCCATATGTCATGTATGTTTAAACCTTATCAAATTTGAGACGGGTCACATTGAATCCCCCCCCCCCCCCCATAGAATTGCTAAACACCACGGCTTTAGAAACATCTTTCCATTTTAATCCAGGAAGTAATCACCTCCCTGTTCTTAGCTGAGGGTGAGCATGAAGCCACTCCATGAAATGAAGATTAGCATTTTTTTTTTTGCAAAATATATGTGAAAATGTCTAATTTCATAGAAAACGATAACTATTCATTTTGTCTTCTAAACTGTTGTCAGGTTATTCCCTTTCTTAGAATGCACTGGCATTGAATATTTACGAGAATACTCTAAAGAAATATATAATAGAAAAAATACAAAAGAACGAACTTGCAAATTACAAATTTAAACACAACCTAAAGAGAACTTGACTTCTATTCACTTTGTTTGTTTGTTTGTTTGTTTGTTTTTTTGGAAGGGGGAGGGAGGGTGGATTATGGATGAAAATATGAATCTGCTAATGGATATGAAATACTCATAAAGTATGCTTTCTATTATATTTCATACTAGATGAGGTTAGTTTTGATTATTCATATTTTAGATATTTTTCACCATCGATAGCCTCAGTGCTTCAACAACACATTCACACTTTGAATTGATTGTTTAAGTAGGGAAACGAAAAAAAAAAAAGTCGCCTGCTGTTTTTTTTTTTTTTGTAGTAGACAGCAACACAATGTATGACAATTTTGGGCAATCTCTGGCAATGCAATGTCATAAGTGGCGTAGCTTTGTGATAAATGCACACATTTTCATAGCACGCTTGACAAAAACATGATTTTCTAACAAACCCTTTATGTATATAAGGATAGAAAAATAGTGTTTGTTCCAAAACCTGAGAAAAATCAACATATTATCTACTTTTTTTTTTGCATGTAAAAGAACACTGGACTTGGCTCTTTAAGAAGGCAGAAACTATTATCATTACCCTTACATACGTCAGTACTTTTTCGAGGAAATGTGCATGTTTTTCCTAAAAGAAAAAAAAAGTGAAATTCTCTTTAAGTTTTCCTTGAATTGTTCTACGCATGTGACATCATAAACTGTAGTACTCTTCTCACTCTGCTGCGACTGCACAAATAATTTAAAGATAAGTTACTTTTGAACTTAATGTCCACTTTTCCTCAATATTTTACTAATGTGTTCTAATAGTATGAGCCAGTTCGGGGTACCAGATTCAGCATGAGCAGAAAAAGGTCATTTGTACCGAGAGACAGGCTGGTTTTTAATTTCACTGAGATATTTAAGCATCTGTAATGCTACGATTATTCATGGAATCCTTATAAATGGTGCCTGCCAGTACATCCACTTGACAGCAAACCTGGTATTTGGCAATGTTAACAACAACAACAACAACAACAAATGTTAACATATTCAAAACAGCACTTAATAAAATAGGTGATTCCCTAAGTGTTGATTGACGAACAATACTGGTAACTTCATCTACACAGGTAAGGTTCATTCTTTGCTCGAATATGAGTTCCATAAATGGCTATGGTGGGTAAGCTGCTGCATTTTGTCACTTTGAATTGTCGAGTGAAGTGCCTAACCAACTGAAAAAAATGAAAGGTCATTTGTACATATGTGCACATGAGCTATCTCCGAACTGGCTTATTGCTGCGCGTTCACTCAGTCCACATGTAGGTCTATATGAAGGTGGACTTCCCCTCTAACTCTGTTGATGATTTTAAGCTTTCTTTAAGTAGGTTGTATAAGTGCTGTTATATTTGTGTGAGGTTTGGGGAAAATTAAGTGTTAAAATGATTGGGAGAGTTGTGACACTGTAACATCAACACTTGAGATATTTCTCATGCATGATCATAAATCTCTGTAAAATATTGATGATAATAGTAGTAATGATAGTAATAATAATAATAATAATAATAATAATAATAATGATAACAATGATAATAATAGTAATAATACTATATTTTTTCCTGATCATTATGCTTGTGATGTCGCCAATACCAATGCCTGCTTTATAAATGTGAAAAATCGACTGCTCTTTACAATATTTTGAATGTTGGGGCTAAACTGCATACATTGTGTAATTATATTTATGGTCTACTGAGCACAATGTGCTTCTTGTTTCCATCGCTAAAAACAACAACAATGTATAAAAAAACTGTTTTTAAACTTGACTCACAAAACATATATTGCTTCATCTTTATGTCCAGTTTGTCATACCACTGATTGGTTAACCTTATTTTCCCTTTCTGAGGTAACATTTTCTGTGAAATTGTTAATGTTAATTTGATGCAATGAAAGTTGTGTTTCAGACGTGCTATTCTGCCCGAGATTTATAACTGGGACATATCTTTAGCTGTGTACATGAAAAAGTAACCTGATTTAGATGTGCATTCTTCATTTTTTTTTAATTCATTTTTTTCACCTTTCTTTCATTGGTGTACTTGTATATGTGACCCTGCACCTCAAAACAAACAAAAAGTCGCCAGACATTAATTTTTAGTTAAGACCATATTCTGAAAGAGCAGACTTTAAGCTTTAAAATGGTGTATAACTTAAATCAAATGGACTCTCCTAACCTATCTAAATATTGGAAAGAAAGCACAAACTCAGGAAAAGTGTGAACTGAGAAAAGAGGCTCTGAAGTACAGTGTCTATTCAAGCGCTTAATCTTTACCAAACCGTGCTGGCTGTGCGATGAATGGGACAAAAAACAGGAAGTAAACCACCAGAGTAACAACAATGAAGGGATTATCAGATTAAACTGAAATTAAGCATGCATCATTAACACATTCTGTCTATAATTGATGCCAAATTTCAAAGCAGTAGCACTATCCTTTCAAAAGTTATTAGAGTTGAAAGAGAAGAGTGTGGACAAGGTTTTTCAGAAATGAAAACGGGATTCTAAAAGACACACCTAATCACACTATTCTACCAAAAATGTTCGAGATAAACTGCTAAAAAACACACTTTCCTGCCCGTTTTATGATACCAAATTTTAGCACAATGTAAAAAAAGACCCGCTCTTTCAGAAAATATGAAAAAGTCAAGTTCGGCTAGGTTGACCCATTTCACTTATTTTCAGTCCTCACGCAAAATCAGTGTGTGCGACTTTATGTTCGTTTTGAGGTGCACGGTCACATATGAAAAACAAAAATGTGAAGTAAACTAATTGTGTATTTGGGCACATTCACAAGCTCTCAAGCTTGGTGTTGGATGGAATATGTCAGTACAAGTAGTGAGTTTCAAATATATGTGACAGAACTTTGACATACCCTTCATTGTTTTGGCAATAACTTGTTATGTACGAGAAATCAGAGTTGACATATCGCTGTTAATGTCTAAGAGCGTCATAAAGGTGCTTTTGATTACCGTAAGATGTACCGGTAAATTCAAGGTACATATCTATGATCCATTCTAGAAGTAGAAGGACAATGTGAAAGATATTTGTCACATAGTTAACTATTACTCTGCACAAGCTTCAGGGATATATATATTTTTCTAATAAAAAGAATTAATGCTTTCTGTCAATGTGGTAACTTCCTCTAAAAGAAGAAAAAGTAATCATTTGATGGAAAGAACGATTTTTTTTTCTTATTCAATTTACTGACCAAATTTCATACATTTTTGATTTACATTGCTCTTTTCATGACAACATTTGCATCTCCTATTAAAGTCTGTAGAAATACAATGTATATTTGATGTTCACTGTAAAGTATACCATGAAAAAGAAAATCGCTGTTAAACTGTCCCTCTTCCATGAGACATATATTAAAATGTTAATAATTTCTATGTACGTATGCACTGTATTCATCATGCTTATGTTCTATTTGTTGTTGAATTTAAGTCTCTGACTTCGGTTTTCGAAAGATTGTGGATATAATTGACTGAGAAACTGTGTGTAAATCTATGCATGCTATTTTACTTCATATCTGGAGTGTTATCTTTGTATTGTTTGTGAAGTCAGTGTAGGCAGCCAGTATATGATTATTTTGGTACAAAGAAAAAAGGTTGTAATTTTCACCATATGGGGTGCAGAAAAGTAACCCTAATACAGTGTATAGGGGTGCAAATTTTATTGCATCCTATATTGTGTGACTTTATGTTCCCATAGGGTGCAACATTACAATAACAATATAAACCATTACGGGTGCAGGTATGAGGTGCAGAAGGGGAACCCTGTATAGAGGTCCATTTTGCACCTTATAGGGTGTTGAATATAGGGAGCTAAATAAGAACCCCCAAAATAGAACCCTAAATGGAGCCGCTGGTGTTACAACGATATGAACCAGAAAGGGTGCAAATTTGCACCTGAATTTTTGTTCACCCTATGGGGTGCAGAAAGGGAACCCAATGGAGGGGTGGAAATATGCACCACATCTTATGTTGTTAAATATAAGGTGCTAAAGAAGCACCCCCAAAAATAGAACCCTAAATGGAGCCGCTGGTGTTACAACGATATGAACCCTATTGGGTACAAAAAGGGAATTCAATGGAGGGGTGCAAATATGTACCATATATGGTGTTATATATAGGGTGCTAAATAAGCACCCCCCAAAATAGAACCCTAAATGGAGCCGCTGGTGTTACAACGATATGCACCCTGTAGGGTGCTAAATAGAACCGTAATTTCTCTTTGTGTAGAACCCGCAGAGGAATTATATTTTGTTTGTTTTTTGAACTCAAAGAAAAATCTTCACGCTGTGTTATTTACGTGGTTTTTACTAGAGTAAAAAAAGCGCAGTAAGTTCCCTCTGACAATTTACGGCGACCACGAAGGTACCATATATTTGTGTGGGAGGGGGATACCCCCCTCCCACACCCTCCCCCGCTAGGCCGCTCCGCTCCCTCGCACAGATATTCAAACTCAAAGTCCCTCCCCTGCCCCCATCATTAAAACGGAACGATGCCCCTGTGATGATTGCTTTACTGACTTAAATAAAAAAAAATGAAGAATACAATACTACAGGAAAATATCTAATACGTTATTCAAGAAGTGGATATCCTTATCAGTATGTTATTGAATTTATTTGGGCATTATTCAGGGCTTCACTACGTTTTTGAAAGGGGGGAGGGGGTCAAAATCGCCTGTCAGTCAAGAAGAAAGAACATCAAAAGACAAGAGAAACAACAACAAAAAAGTCTTCATACTTTTAAGGTCTGATTTTCCGCCGAAAGTCGGCTGACAAAAAAAAACAAAAACAAAAACAAAATGTCGCCATATTTTCGCTGCCACTTCCCTCCCACTTTGCACGGAAAAGAGTGGGACATTTGACCCCTGTGAGGTGTGTGTGCTGCGCCGGTCCGAATATGGGCTTGTAATCGTGGTGATGGTGACTATCGCCAATCATCCCCCCACTCCTCAGTACGGATTTACGTCGTTGCCCCGAAGCTACCGACGTTTGATGATAGGAAAGATCAGATGGATGACTACCTTAACCCTATAAAGCCCAAGGGGGGGGGGGGCACATTGTGCCCCCCCCTTACCGGATTTTCGTTTGCTACTCCTTCGCCCTAAAACAGATCTCAACCAAATTTGGTGACTTTTCCTAAAATCTTATTGCGAACATTTTGATATACAATTTAGCTATATTTGATGTTGCTGGTTGCCATGGCAACCATAAACTGACAACCATGTCAGTCAGATTTTGCATCTTTTTTCTGTTCCCATTTCATTTAACAGCACTACAGTGCATGAAATGGGTGTTTCTTGGCTGAAATTTTTTGAAGGAGCAAAATTCGAAGTAATTATGGTCCTGGAAAGTTTTTCTTATTATTTCCTTTGTTTTTATGTTACAAAGGCAAAAACAATATATATAATAGAGATAATTGAAAAAAATAATATTTTCTAAAGATTGCCCTTATATTTTGAGTCATTTTGATTCCTTCACCCAAGTTATGCCTCTAATATCATTACTTTATCATATTATCAATTTGCAATCTGAAAATTCCAGTATTATGCAAATATGAAATGTCGTAACTATACATGTACCCATCCCAAACATTTCATCTCAGGTCTCATGATGTATCACTATGCTGATATGAATAGCGCCTCAATGTGGTGACCTTGAGAAATTTCAACCATAACAAGTAATAAAATTCACTTGCTTATCATTTGTGGCAAATATGAAAATGATTGGTCTATAATAAGACATACACAATGGGGATAAAGAAATTATACAGAAAAATCATGTTTTAGCATATTTCCCATGTATTTCTTTATATTTTGGTGAATAGCGCCCTCCATGGGTGACCTTGTGAAATTTCAAATGTACAGTCACGTAGAGTATGAGTTACTCCACCCACCTGCCGAATATGACGATGATACATGAAATACAGTAATAAAAAAGTCACATAGGGGGGGGGCACAATGTGCCCCCCCCCCCGTATCCGGGCACTTACCCCCTGGGCAACCACCCCCCGGATAACTACCACAAGGATAATTACCCCCAAGGCTATTCCCCCCTAGGGCAAGTACCACCGGGAAAACTACCCTCCTAGAGCAATTACCCTCCAGGGCAATTACCCCCTAGGGCAACTACCCCCCGGACAACTACCCTCTTAGGGCAATCACCCCCAGGGCAATTCCCCCTAGGTCAACTACCCACCGGATAACTACCCACCGGTTAACTGCCCCCCAGATAACTACCAACCGGATAACTACCACCCAGATAATTACCCCCCGGGAGATTACCCCCTAGATAAACCCCCCCGGATAACTACCCCCTGGATAACTACCTCCCGGAGAACTACCCCATGGATAACTACCACCAGGATAACTACCACCCAGATAACTACCACCTGGATAACTACCACCTGGATAACTACCACCAGGATAACTACCATCCGGATAACTACCACCCGGATAACTACCACCAGGATAACTACCACCAGGATAACTACCACCCGGATAACTACCACCAGGATAACTACCCCCCGAATAGCTACTCTGCGGATAACTACCCCCCAGATAACTACCACCGGATAACTACCACGAGGATAACTACCACGAGGATAACTACCACCCGGATAACTACCCCCCGGAAAACTACCCCCGGATAGCTATCCCCTGGATAACTACCCTCTGGTTAACTTCCCTCTGGATAACTACCCCCGGATAACTGGGTGCTGTTCGTTATTCAGAAAGTTCGCTATTCCGAAGGTTCGTTATTCCAAAGGGTCGTTAATCCGAAACACGCAAATTCCCTATACCTAGTGGTTTGTTCATCCGAAAATGATAAAGGGTTCGATAGTCCGAAAGTTTGTGGAGTTACTCCGAAGGTTCGTTATAATTCGAAGATTGATTAATCCGAAAATGAAATTCGGAACAAAGAACCTTCTTAATAACGAATCTTACGAATAAAGAGCCTTCGGAATAATGAACTTTCGGAATAAGGAGCTGTAACCATATAACTACCCCCGGATGACTACCCCCGTTTAACTACCCCCTTGATGACTATTCCAAATACCCCACCCCCCCCCCCCCCTTCTCGATAATCCACCTCCGAAAAACTACCACTCGGATAAGTACAATTGGGACAACTACTACCCGCATCAGTAGGCCTACCACTGGCAATACCTCCCAATGATTAATGGTACCTTTGGGAATTACCACTGCAACCTTCACCTTTCCCAGTGCAATTACCCTCCAGGGCAATCCCAGGGCTAGCCCCGGCCCCGAACAACTTACCTCCAGGGTCTTATAAAGACTTCGAATCAATCACAAGTCCCCAAATCGATTGCAACTTGCATTGCAGCGCACAAGAAACTTGTGATTGATTTCTATCACAAGTCTTTATAAGACATGCCCCAGGGCTATTACCCGTAGGGCAACTATCTTTTCCTCCTCGAAAACATCCGCCCCCCCCCCCCCCCCCCCCGATGATTTTAACGTAAACAATTTCCCCAGGGCAATTACCCACCGGATAATCATCAACCGGATGATAACTCCCTTGGGCTCTCCCACCTTAAGACCCCAGTCACATAATGCTCTGCGTCCGGCGTTACGTCCAAAAAAGTCATTTTTTCTGCGGATTCCCTCGGATCCCTTACCGTCACCAGAAAATTCTTGCAAAACATACGGGGGAAAATGCAGGCGATACGGAGAGATACGACCAAATGCGAATACTTGCGTCCACTTGCGGATATCCTTACGAATCGGTGCGTAATTTGTTCTTTGAACTTGCGTAAACTTCCGAATAGTTCTGAACACTTGCGGAAAGTTGCGAATATTTACGGAGAGTTGCGGGTATTGTCGGATAGTTACGGATAGTTACAGATTGTTATTAATGATTATGGACAATAATGGTTTTCCCTGACGATCCCTGCCAAGTCAGTGTATCATGACAGCAAGTTTATCACATATTGGACTGTCTTATTTTGTACACTGGGGGAAACTGAAATTCAATTACGTACAAGTTGTTAATTTTTTTTTCGTATTCCTGTACCTTGCTTTACAGTAATAAAAGATGAAATTTTGAACTTGAAGTTTCAATTTTACCTGTGCAACTCAAATATGAATAAACATCATGAATGTAAAGATACATAACTAATTATACCACAAATAAAATACAATATATATCGATAAGTTAAACATTAGAGTAAGAAAATATTTCTTACAGTCATGGAATAGACAAACTATGGTTACGCTGTCATTGTGCAGTGATATTCATGACTTACTGGGTTATGTTCAGGAGATTGTTATAATAAAGCAATGCTTATTAGATTTCCAGAAAAAGACATTTGAGCTTTCGGGCATCCCTCCCACACCCATTATATTAGAAAAGATGTAATACACATTTCACAAAGCGTAAAGTGGGTCAGACTATAGAGAAATATCAAATGTATTCTAATTTAATATAGTTTATCGCTGTCCAACACCCCTTGGCCAGAAAAGTGAATAAAATGCTGTCATCCCATCCTCTACAAAAAAAAATTGCCTTTTTCGAAAAATATACATTCAAAGAGTGCAAGAAAAAAAAAAGGTTGAGCACCAAGGGTCAACCGATGTCATGTGTATATTGGTGCCACCTGAAACTTCATAACTTGACCTTGCGGTTCTGCCTCTCCATTGCTCCGACTGTGTTGTAGCATTCATTCAGGTAAGGACGCTGCAGCATGGCAACACGAGTTATGTGGCTACCCACGAGTCTCTGTGTTCCCATGCGAGTGGGAAACGGAAAACGTCGAAGGACGTAATCGTCCGCAGCATCCGTAGCTGTCCGAAAATATCCGTAAGCGGACGAAAGTGTTGTGATACGTTAACTTGCGGTTACTTTCGGATACTTACGGT
The DNA here is from genome assembly GCF_040938485.1 of Diadema antillarum. NCBI lineage: Eukaryota > Metazoa > Echinodermata > Echinoidea > Diadematoida > Diadematidae > Diadema > Diadema antillarum. The sequence goes on from NW_027271443.1 coordinate 633,179, forward strand.
GGACGTAAATGAACAAAAGCGGACGCGAGGTATTTTTTTTTGCGGATGGTCTGCGTCCAAGCTACGGATAGTTACGTTCAGTTACGGATAGTTACGTTCAGTTACGGATAATTACGTTTGGATACGGTTACTTGCGTAAGTCTGCATTCGTGGAGTCTCTCTGCGAAACTTTGAACATTTCAAAATTTCGCAGGCTTGGCGCCGTCATTTTACGTTTCTTTACGGATGAGTTGCGGACAGTTACGTCTACATACGTCCCTGCGGATGCCTGCGTCCACGCTGCGTCCCCCTACGTCCACTCATCGGTATCTATCCACGGCGGACGTAACACATCGTAAAGCACTGTGTGACTGGGGCATTAGGCTTGATAGCCTACATACTTCTAACCCTCCAGGCCAATTTCCTGGGTCGATTTGCCATAGACAACTACACAGGAGCCGTTTTCCCTGGGATGGAAGGTCATGGAGTAGAGGCAATATCCCATGATAACATGTAGTTAAAAGCCCGCATGTATTACATTTATTGTATAAATTAATAAATGCGCTATTACACCTCTTTTGACAACGCCTATCACTGCCTCCAGATGATTGTGTCCGGGAGATTTTCGTTGCGATTTTCATTACACCGGAAGACTCATTTCAGTATTGCCCTGCTACATCATTTTGCATTAACCACTTACAATTTGAATTTAACATAGTTAACTTTACTTGTACATGAATCTACAGTAAAGATACATTGTACTGCCTGACTAAACTTGTGAGGGCTGATATCTTTCGTGAAGCGTTGCCTAAATTCTTACAGAAACAGTGGTTTTATATAATGTGGTGAGGCCTGAGGGAATATGATTTTCGGTAAAATAAACTCTTATTTTCTTATCTTCATAGTCTTATGTGTTTCAACCGTAACTGATGAAACTCAAAAAGAGGAAAGACGACAGTGAAAGAAAAAAAAAAGTACCTTCGAACGTAAATGCGCTGAAGAGCTTTTTTTTTTATATGGCATTTGTCCTTTCACACGAAGGTGATTTTGTCTTTTCAGACCCGAAATTCAGCGATCTGTTGCAAACTTTTGGTGAAAAAGAAAAGAATAATGGAATAAATAGGGCTATTTCAAGAAAGTGTTAAAATCACGGAATTTAGCTCTTATTCCGAGTCGTCATCATCTCTATGTATGAACAAAATCTAGTGAAGTAGAGTTAAGGGTTGGGGGTGAGGGAGAAGGATTTCCCCTTCCGCTCGACGGAGCTTTTGCGTTGTTAGAATTGAAATAAAGCGATCCGCAGCACCCTTTTTGTGCAGAATTAGGAAATTGTCATTCCCCGAAGTGTATTAAGTCTATAGAGGGGACCAAGCAATGGGAGGGTGGCAAAGTAACTCTCCAATATTCGAGGGAGCTCTTTCTAGTTTTAGAACTGAAATTCAAAAATCTGTAGCACACTTTTTTTGAATGTCTGGAAATTTGTCAATCAGAAAATGTGGAAGGGGATAAGCGCTATCCACCCCCCCCCCCCTCTCGCACGAGGGACATTCTGTATTTTCTGCTTGCATTTAAACGTTTTGATGCAAATATTTTGTGGCATATTTGGAAAACTGTCTATGTTCAGTCTCCTTGCATGCATGGAGGGGGGGGGGGGGGGGCGAGCTATCACCACACTTCCGGTACGACGGAGCTTTTGCCCTTTTAAAGTTACAATTTAGATATCTCGAATACGGTTTGATGAAATATGTGGGAAAAATTAAGAAATAAACAACTGATCTTATGAAAATAAGAGAGGAAAGTGTTAATTAAAAGGGAATTTCCTTTTGTACATGAAATAACTTTCGAGTTTTCCGAATATAAGTGAAAGTGTTGTACACTCAGAAGTATTCACGATTCTTTTTTTGAAATAGTCTATACATTATCCAACAAGATTGAATACTGTTCAGCTCTCTTACCGCTCTGAAGGTGGGTGTATGAACGTCAAGCAATATGCTGAAAAATGATATAATCACATTTCTGCTTCCTCTGTTGTTGTTGTTTTTTTTTTCTTCAAATTTCAGGGAGGATGATTGAACTGGCAATCCCCCCTCCTCCATTTCAGGGGTGGGGGATGTATACCCCATCCCACCCCAGATTTACGCCCATGGCTTTGTGTAATGAAGCATGCCGATCTGTATCAACGACGTAGGCCTCCCTGTAGACGCATGGAGAGAACCACACGTGTGCAAAATACGTATCGCTATATGCTTACCTATGCATTCAGATAATTATGTATTTTCTCTTCCGACAAAATATAATATCATATTCTGCAGAGTAATCTCATACATATGTACTGTAATTATGTCACAGATGTTTGGATAATGAATTTCGTTTAAATTGAAGAAACTAGCTATAATGAGAATCATATTTATTGTATATATATTACATTTTATTATTTGATACCAAAATGTTGTAAATGATGCCTTACAAATAATAAATAAATCATCTGACATATGTTATTGAATATACAATATTTGGCTGTACAGCGAAAAATAACGGGTATCGACGAAGTCTTAGCAACCACAGTGATTCTTCGTTTATTTTCGATGATTTCGGTATGCCCGAGCCGCATCCGAGTCGATGATACGTACATTCACCGTCTTTGTTTGAAAGTTTGTGATTTTTTTTTGAAGAATACACAAAAGCCAATTTGAATAAGCCAACCGCGAAGAAGGCAAAGCAGGATTAAGCATATCAGCTGCAGATAAAATAAAAAACAACAACTCATCTCTAACATTCCGCTGAACTTGAGTTACATGACTTCGAAATGAGGTTTCATAATGAATTATAACACCTACTGGAGTTACGGGCTGTTTTTGATGAAGTATACCAGTGCTCCAGACAGGACTGATGTGGACATAATATCATTGATGATCGACTTCACTTAACATTTCATTCTTGAAACCAATATATACATATAATAATAATAATGATATTAATAATAAACTCAAAATCTATCATCATTCAGTTTAAGACCATTGGGTACCAGCAAGATTCTTCATGTCTTGCCAACACGCTTCAAGTTCTGCAATTATGGCGGGTGACAGTGAAGACAAAAGAGGTTTAAAAGAAAATTAGGCTGTGTATCACATGCATAACAATAATAACCAATACAATGCTTGCGCAATATTTTAGTGATTAGTTTCCTAAACAGACCAAACAACAAAAACAAAACCCGGGCCTCCAACAGAACCCTGGGGTAACGGAAAATCATTAACCAACAACCAATAACAAACAACAAATAACCAATAACAAACAACCAATAACCAATAACCAATAACTGATAACCAAGAACCATTGCAAATCCTGACAGAATTCTATGCTGCAAGAGCTCAATAACCATCATTTTCAATGGGTTAAACAAACGTGTGCGTAGGCCTACCTCTAGGATATACTAGTACATGAAAGTCTTATATCGCACGAAATGCACACAAAATGTCGAAGAACGTGGCAATAACTCCTACTGTCTTTCATGGTGAGGGAGATATTTATCTAGGGGGTATAGGTCATACTTATCCAGGGAGTATTCTTCAAGGGAGGGGGTAAATTAGGGGTAGTAATCCGGGGGCATCCAGGGCTTTTTATTTATTTTTTATTATTTATTTATTTATTTATTTTATCTATTTTTTTCTTGGGGGGGGGGGAGTGGAGTAGTTATCCAGGGGGTATTTTTCCCGGTGGTAGTTATCCGGGGGTAGTTACCCGGGGGTAGTTATCCGGGGGGTAGTTATCCGGGGGGTAGTTTTCCGGGGGGTAGTTATCCGGGGGTAATTATCCGGGGGGTAGTTATCCAGGGGTAGTTATCCAGGGGGTAGTTATCCGGGGGGTAGTTATCCGGGGGTAGTTATCGGGGGGGGGGGTAGTTATCCGAGGGGTAGATATCAAGGGGGTAGTTATCCAGGAGGTAGAAATCCGGGGGGGGGGGTAGTTATCCAGGGGGTAGTAATCCGGGGGGTAGTTATCCAGGGGGTAGTTTTCCTGGTGGTAGTTATCTGGGGGGTAGTTATCCTGGGGGGTAGTTATCCAGGGGTAGTCATCCTTGGGGTAGTTATCCGTGGGGTAATTGTCCTAAGGGGGAATCGCCCAGGGGGGTGATTGCCCTAGGAGGGTAGTTGTCCGGGAGGTAGATGTCCTACGGGGTAATTGCCCTTGAGGGTGATTGCCCTAGGGGGGTAGTTGTCCGGGGGGCAGTTGCCCTAAGGGGGAATTTCCCTGGGGGTGATTATCCGGGTGGTAGTTATCCGGAGGGTGGTTTTCCAGGGGGTACTGTTCCTAGAACCGTGCCCCCCCCCCACCTTGGGCCTGCGAGGGGTCTAAATAGCTTGGGCTTAATAGGGTTAACAGATTTGAGAGATACGCAACCACACAGCGGTGGCCGGAGGAGGCGTGGGCCACGAATCTCAGTGCTTTACTTACGGGGAAAGCATTAGAAACGTACTCAACGTTGAGTGTTGTAGAAGCACAGGATTATGGGGTTGCGAAGAAGGCGCTTCTTAATAGGTACTCTCTAATAAGTGAGGGATTCCGAAAGAAGCTACGGGCGGCGAAGCCCGACAATGGGGAAACCGCCAGTCAATTTGTTGTACGAATGCGGAGTTATTTAGACAAATGGGTAGAACTAGCGGGAGCAAAACCTCAGTATGAAGCGTTAGTAGAGTTGATGTTAATGGAGCAATTCCTGACTAGTTGTTAGCAGCCAATGGTACTGTTCATTCGAGAACGTAGGACGACAGCCCTAAGTGAAATGGTTGAGATCGCCGACCGCTTCGTAGAATCTCGATCAGGATGGTATTCACCGGGAGGTCAAAAGGGCCTACAAACCAGGCCTACTTCGAATCAGAGTAGTCGTCCAAATACAGGTACCGCTCGCCCAAAGCCGTACGCCAAGAAAAGGAGGAGACCCCGCGCGACAAGCCCGGATGCTTTCTATGTGGTAGCACCCGACACTTCGTAAGGAACTGTCAGAAACGCCACAAGCCGGAGAAGCTGGCCGCGGGAGTCGACAAGTCGTCCTATCCACAGGGGCCAGACGGGAAGAGTTTGGGAACGACGGCCACGACGGACGAAAAATGAGGGAGGGACGTGGTAGCCGACAACCGTTGAGAGGGAGACAAGAACCGGCAAGGCATGGGTGAGAAAGGGTGTCTATTAATCGACTCTTGCTTTTCATGTAGTCCCACCACACAGGTACACGAAAAAGAGCAGCAAAAGGGTACCATGCTACCGAGAGTAAGTGCCGCCTGTGGAGCGAAGCCAGTTCGGGCAATGCCAGTAGTTAGCGTACTTCTCAACGGCAAGAAGGTGACCGTCCTGCGAGATAGTGGATGCTCGGCAGCCGTCGCCAAGGCCGAGTTGATCGACCACCAGCAGTTGACAGAGGAGGTTCGCTTGTGTGTCCTGACTGATGGCATGGTTAGAGAATTCCAAGTCGCTAAGGTACAGGTGGATACGCCCTATTATGAAGGGAAATTGGAAGTTTTGTGCATGAATAACCCGATTTATGACTTGACACTAGGTAATGTCCCAGGAGTGAGAGAACCAAGCCAACCGAGCCTGACGGGGATACAGCCCTATCCGTGGAGACTCGGAGCCAACGTCGTGACGTGACCAAACCACTGAGGAGAGGCGATAACGGCAGAGCAATTCCGGCAAGAGCAGAAGGACGCCTCGCTCGGGAACATTCGAGTCAGGAGAAGAGAAGGTGAGCCGAAAGGGCAAAATGTTTTTTTGAACTCAAAGAAAAATCTTCACGCTGTGTTATTTACGTGCTTTTTTATTAGAGTAAAGTAGCGCAGTAAGTTCCCCCTGACACCAGTTTTTTTTTGTTTTTTCATTAACTCTTTATGTGCCATGGTGGAAACCCCCTGTGTGCCACGTTATTCTGAGACACGACGGTAGTCATGCTTTGAGAAATAATTCTGTTTTTCCAATTCGTATAACATCTACAAATTGAAATAATGAACAGTTGCTACATTACTATAAAGGCATGACTCTTGCACATTGAACCGTGACAGAAACTTAGAATGTACGAGAAAATCTAGTTGGGAACATCGCTTGATAGTCGATCACCACATAGAATGCAAGTCGTATATGAGAGGAACAAAAGCACGAGAAACGCTTTCATTGTTCCGCGGGATTATCAGTAATTAGCGGTTTATCGATCGGTCTTGGCGGCTTTGTTTGTTGAGCAGAATATGCGAAGTTGGCACGCCGTCGACTGAGTCGGAGGTGCGAACGTGGCACATAAAGAGTTCAGTGGAAAGTTCTTAAATTTAATACTGGATTCATTGAATCTCAAATATTAGGTCTGCAAATGGGACCCCTTACCTTTAAGCAAAGCGATCGTAATAAAAAGTGGGTCCAGGCCACCAATATTGGGATCGCTCTGTTTTTGACGGTACCTCTTCAAAACAAATTGTTCATCATACAAACAATGATTTCTCTTGGAATTCCATGATAATTCACATTTCATAAAAGATATCTCATTTCTTCACCAACAATGTCAGAAACCTGAATTTGGTTTTAGCTCAAACTATATAAACCCTTTATTGGAATGATATTCATAATTCTGTCGGGAAACAAGTCCCCTGTGATATGCATGGTCCACGACTTCTCTCGAAAACCATTGTTTTCATGAGAATTTCGTATTACCAGAGGTTCTGATTTTGAAAGAAAGCATTAATGAAAAGAAGAAGAAGACTTTTTTTTTTTTTGTAGATTGAGACAAAGTGAAGAAACTCGCATCTGAACTTTCTCCCCTCTGAATAATATTTTTCTTTCTTTCAAGACTTTTAGTATGGCGAAGCGAAGGAATGATTTACAGAGTTTGATAGCTTGTCTCTCTTCGCTTTGGCGTGCAATTGAATGATTTGAAGGCGGTCCAAACTGAACATGAGGTAGGTTTGCATTAATGTTCGATTGATGCTTGATGATCATGTCATCTTCTTGCACAATTAAATGTGACCGTGCACCTCAAAACGAACATAAAGTCGCACACACTGATTTTGCGTGAGGTCTGAAAATAAGTGAAATGGGTCAACCTAGCCGAACTTGACTTTTTCATATTTTCTGAAAGGGCGGGTCTTCTTTAACATTATGCTAAAATTTGGTAACATAAAAAGGACAGGAAAGTGTGTGTGTGTTTTTTTTTTTTTTTTAGTTTATTTCGAATATGTTTTGGTAGAATAGTGTGATTAGGTGTGTTTTTAGAATCCCTGTTTCTTTTTTGAAAAACTTTGTCCACACTCTTCACTTTCAACTCTAATAACTTTTAAAAGGATGGTGCTACTGCTTTGAAATTTAGCATTAATTATGGACAGAATGTGTTAATGAGGCATGCCTAATTTCACTTTAATTTCATAATTCCTTCATTGTTGTTACTCTGATGGTTTACTTCCTGTTTTTTTGTCCCATTCATCGCACAGCCAGCACGGTTTGGTAAAGATTAAGCTCTTGAATAGACACTGTACTTCAGAGCCTCTTTTCTCAGTTGACATTTTTCCTGAGTTTGTGCTTTCTTTCCAATGAATAGATAGGTTAGGAGAGTCCATTTGATTTGAGTTATATATTATTTTAAAGCTTAAAGTCTGCTCTCTTAGAATATGGTCTTAACTAAAAATTCATGTCTGGCGACTTTTTGTTTGTTTTGAGGTGCGGGGTCACAAATGGTAATTTCTATGGTGAGGCAGAATTAATCTTTTGTTATAAGTACAGGGTAATCCCGTCGTTTTACTATTCATTAGTAAAGAAAGGGTCCGAACGCAAAAGGATATTAGAGATACACCTATGGCTAGAAAGTTTAAAAGTTGATTTAGATGTCTATGCGTTCGAAAATTTCAGAATTAAAAATACACCTGAAGTGTCAATGCTGAGATTACCCAGAGTATGTATACTGTTCGAAGTAGGTTTCTTACAATGTATAAACATCGATGTTCCTGGTTCAAAGCGTGGTTAAAGTCATGGATTATGTGTTTGAAAAGCGACAAAAAGTCTGATAAAGTATTTTTGAGCAGGCCTTATATTTTCCATCGAGAAAATCAACACCAACAAATAAACACAAACTTCGTAATACAAGAAGGAACTACTGTACGGCAATTTCTAACAGAACAGTCCTTTTATATGAAACACAATAAAAGCAAAACTCAAGATTACCAAAATAGAATCTACTAGTCGAATAACAAGAAACAAAAAAAAATACAAACAAACAAACAACTGGAAAATTAAATGGTATAGTTCATCTATGACAGTGTTCCTGACTCTTTTATAGAAGTCACCCCCAAGTATACTGCAAAGGTAAACGTTAATTGCAGTTGTCAATTATGTGTGTGCAAGCAGTGTTACAGTTTTAGCAACCCAGATTTTCTGCTTGTATGTATAATTACTAATAAGCCCTGTACATTTCCCCTCTCCCTTCCTTGTCATCAATGCCCACGTTGAATTGCATGTACTTGTATAAGCTGTTATTTTCGCGAATTTCGCGAATCTCAGTTGGACCGCGAATTTAACAACACACGAAAGTGTCACCATACGCTGAGGTAGTATAGTAATGCGCTTATTATAGGCCTATGTTTCAATTCGCGAAAACAACATCTCGCGAAAATGTCCGTGACCTCCTCATTCGCGAAAACATCACCATGCGAAAATAACAGCGTATACAGGGTATGTGTGTAGGTACGTATGTAGTACGCCGTTACAGCGTCAAACCAATGATACAATGGGGGACGTGTTTCCCTTGATAACCTTCATCCTGTTCGCTTTTTAAAGACTTGAACTTAGCTTTCATTCTCTGCCACTGGTTTCTATTATGTAACCCTTTTTGTATCCTTTTGTATACATAATGATCGGGAACGCCATGCGCCATACACAGCAACGGATTAATATACGACTTTGTAAAAGTCAGTATCCGCGCCCAGCCTCCTATTAGGTCCTACTGTATACCTTTTGTCTCGATACGGAACAACGCGCTATGTGCAGAAAGCGATGTGTTCAAACTCGCTAATGTGTTGAAAGCGCGGAGATCATCACTCCAGCAGCTGTTTTGTATAGAATCCATTAGTCCATGCTACTCGAAATAAGAATCCAAGGGCTACTTCTCACTTCCACTTCTACCACTAAATAAGGATAAGCTGTGTTATTTTTTAAAGATAAAAAAAGAAAGGATGCGACCGGGATAGTGTGTGTTTGTGTGTGTGTGTGTGGGTGAGGGCGGTTGATTTGAGTCTAACTTACTACAATATTAAACTGGTTGCAGGTTTGGTTGTTCATTTTCCATCCGAGAAGATGGCTGAATAGCCCATATGCAGCTATTCAACGTTAAGCTGGTCTTCCATGGGGTCAAGTTGGATGTGAGGTGGTTTGTTATGATTCAGTGCATTGACGGAAACTACCATCCTTACATTACTGAAATAATTAGGTGGACATTCTTTCAACTTTGAGCGTTTCAGCACTGTTCCATATAATTATTGCCACACTTCACAAAATGGCTTAATTCTTTCTACCACTGCCACTGTCACTGCTACTGCTTCTAATACTAAACTCCTTTTTCTTTTCTATTCTGAATTGAATTGAATTGAATAACTGAAACTGCACTGGTCTTGCACTCGAGACACAGTGAACAGTTCCAGCACGTTTATTTTCATATTTCACTTGACATCAAAATACATCCAAAAAGAATACAAACCAAGCAAGATACAAAACATGTCATACGTCGGGACATGAACAGAAAGTGTGTCAGCATTCGTAATGTACATAAGACTAATTCTCTATAACTTGTGAAATATGATGGAACCGCAAAAGCAAAGCTTGTAAGCGCAGGTTCCATGAAAAAATACCGGTGTAAATTTGCTATGCAATCAATGGAGATAGGACACAAAGTAATAATGACGAAACGATATGAAAGCTAAAACATTAAAGTACAAAGGGAAAAAGAAATAAGAGAATAAAGAGAAAAAGTGAAAAAAAAAACAAAACAAAACAAAAAACAAGAACCCAAAGAATAAGAACTGAGTGAAAATATGGCATATAGGTACACAAGTATATACGTGCACATTATCAACTTCATAGTGAGTTCTAAATGTTGATACAAATACCGATGCAGTGATTATATAACGGGAGCATAAACCAGAAATATACATTGAACGAGGATACTGCGCATATAACATATTGAAATATTCTAATCAGACTGATTATATTCATTTATTAACATTAATTTCAATTTTTGTTTAAATGTAAACATACTAGAACAATTGATTAAATCAGCGGGAAGATCATTCCAGAATTTAGGTCCGGTAAAAACAATTGTTTTTTGAGCAAGGAGTGTGCGGGTACGTGGAAGGTGAAATGATTCTCTTTGTCTTGTGGGGTAAGCATGGACGGCATAGTTTTTCTGAAACATATGAGTAAATACGTCAGGCAAGCCGTTGGCTGATAACTGAAACATAAATGTGCCTAAGTCGTATAAAAACAAGTCAGCAACCTTAAGGAGTCTGTTTTCAAAGAAGAAACCATTCGTGTGACAATAATAATCGGCTAGATTTACTGAACGAATAGCCCGTTTTTGTAGTTTGAAAATTTTATCAATGTATAATTTGGCACAGTTTCCCCAGGCAAGTATTCCGTAACAGAGGTAGGGTAAAATGAGCGTTGAATATAAATTTTTCAAAATATACTTTGGAAAAAAAATGTTTTAGCTTATTTAAAATCCCAGTGTTTCTCGAAAGCATTTTAGATAAATAATCTATATGATATTTCCATGTTAATTCATGGTCAATATGAAGACCTAAAAATTTAAACGATTCAACTTGAATCAAACAATCATCATTCATTTTTATATCGCCAGGCAAATGGATCACAGAATTACTAAATAACATATAAACAGTTTTGTTTATATTAAGAGACAACTTGTTTGCTTGGATCCACATTTGAACCGACTCTAATTCTCTGTTCACTACATCTAAAAGGGTTGTTGGGTTTCGATGGGAAAAAAAGATATTAGAATCATCGGCAAAAAGAAGAAAAGATAAAATATTAGATGAATTTTTGAAATCATTTATATAAAGAATAAACAAAAGTGGGCCTAAAAGGGATCCTTGAGGGACCCCACAAGATAGTGTTTTTAAGTTGGAACTGAAGCCGTTGATATTTACAAACTGTTTCCTGCTAGTTAGGTAGCTCCTGAACCAGTCCAAGGCCTTTCCACGTATCCCATAGTGCGAGAGTTTGTATAACAAAATACCGTGATCGATAGTGTCAAAGGCCTTGGACAGGTCCAGGAATATACCAACAGTATGTGACGAGTCGTCAATAGCGTGGGCTACTTTATCGATAAAAGCAAGCACAGCATGAGTAGTAGAGTGTTTTTTCCTAAATCCAAATTGAGACTCACAAAAAATATTGCATTCGTTTAGGAATTTAATTACACGAGAATATATCAACTATTCAAGAATCTTAGACATCGCCGTCAAAAGAGAAATTGGACGATAATTACTTACATCTTGCTTATCACCTTTTTTGTAAATCGGAACAACTTTAGCAATTTTCATTTGACTAGGCACTATGCCAGTAACAAGGGACAGATTGAATATATGTGTTAAAGGAGACAATATCGCCGATATAATATTTTTCAGTAAAAAATTTGTAATACCATCATGTCCAGCACTCTTTTTTGCTTTCAACTTGAGAACTACATCCCTGACCTCGTATTCTTGGATGGGAGTAAAAAACACAGATTGAGGATTTGGATCAGTTAGAAAATAATGAAATGCTTTATCTGTTACTGGGATATTACTAGCAAGACTGGGGCCTAAATCAACAAAAAAATCATTAAACGCATTAGCAACATGCACCGGATTTTGAATCAAGATACCGTGCTGAGATATTTCCTTCACTTGTTCCGATTTATCTTTAACTCTAAGAACTTCATCTGCAGCTACTAAACAGCTAACATAGAAAATAAACATAAAACGCCATCTACCAGCCTTCACGCGTAGGCCTCTAAAACCAAATAAGATTAGAATATTAGATAGACATGTTGAACAAATTTGAAAGCACCTTAGGGCAGAGGTGAGATTTCTAAAAGGAATAAAACATTAAGTAGTAACTTAAAAGGTTTCTGAAAGGAATAACAATCAAGTGGTAACTTAAAATGTTTCTGAAAGGAATAAAAAATCAAGTAGTAACCTAAAGGCTATAATTGATAGAATCTCTTGAAGCGGCGTTAATACTCTTGGCCAGAATTCGAACGTCAGGACAGGATAACACTAGTACACTGATATCCCCCATGTATACTTTGCATGCATGTATCACTTGTGAAATTTCTCTTTCGTTTTGCTGCTTGGATCGTCCAAAACGAAAGTCAAGATGACTTGTCACATGCATGGGATGAAAATACAACCAAACACAAATAGGCTCGCATGCCCCTGATATTCTTTTTCAAAACCAATAACGGTTTACACGGTATATGGTGACATGTAGGACAATGTAATATTGTATCATGTTTCTTCCATCTTGTGGTTTTGTGCAAAAGAACGTTGCAATGATCGTAAAATTACAAAGTGGGAAAACATCAATGCAAACTCAATGGCTTTCAAAGACTCAAAACCCTATTTCTCGTAAACTTAACTATCAAGTAAAAGGTTTTCATGATTTTGGGCAATCGTATCTTGATGGTGACTGGCAGGGAAGAATTCCTCTGCTCTTTAAATTGAAACGATTTATACTTATCAAATAAGGCAGCTGATACCTGAGGCATTTCCAATATCAAAGCAATGATAACTTTGATGTCATTCTTTGCCTAATTCCATTTCACAAGACAATCTCTTCACATTTGAGACATTGCAAACTTGAATTTAATTAGTAACACTCGTCCATTCGACAAGTTTCCAGTTATTCTGAGCAGGTATTCTTACACAAAAAAAAGGACAGGGTTCCTCCTCAAATTTCGACAACAAATCCGATTCAAAAAAGAAAGAAGATTGAACTTGTCAATTTGACAAGAAACTTAAGGGTGCCCAAGGTTTTCTCAGATGCGGAGAACTTGTCGAATTTTTGCAAGTCTCTATTCACATATGAAAAAGGGTTTGTTTTTTTGTTTGATTTTTTTCTAAACTCTTTATGTGCCATGGTGGAAACTCCCTGTGCGCCACGTTATTCTGAGACAGGAAGGTAGTCATACTCTGAGAAAGAATTATGTTTTTCCAATTTGTATAACTCCTACAAATTTCTGTTAAGACGGGCATACTAGTAGGCAAAGTTATAGAGGAATACCAAGCTTTGTTTCGATATAAATTGTATGACGAATTTATTTTCGATTTTTCTTTTGAATGACCAGTTGCTACATTACTGTAAAGGCATGACTTTTGCTTGTAAAACCGTGACAAAATCTTAGAATGTACGAGCAAATCTAGTTTGGAACGCCGCTTGATAGTCAATCACCACATAGAATGCAAGCCGTATATGAGAGGAACAAAAGCACGAGAGACGCTTTCATTGTGCCACGGGATTAGCGGTGATTAGTGATTTATCGATCGGTTTTGGCGGCTTTGTTTCTTGAGCAGAATATGCGAAGTTGGTAGGCCGTCGACTGAGTCGGACGTGCGAACGTGGCACATAAAGAGTTAAATTGTGAAACAAGGTATGAAATATACGATATACCTCTTGATTTAAACATTATTTTGCCTGTTGTTAAGTATGATGTCACTGCAAAAGCGTGGACTGGGCTGCTGATATGTTCGTGTGTAGGGGTTACATAACCAAGATTGTTTGCCAGCAGCTTTTATTGATTGGCATTTTTGAAAGACTGCTTATTATATGAGTGACATTTCAGCATGAAATAAGAAAAAAAAAATTATGAATGATAGTAATAATAAACTAATTTCGGATAATTACTATTAAGTCATGTTAACCTGGCTTGTATACGAAATGAGACCATTATTTTGGCACTAGACGAAGTGAAAGTTAGTAAAATGGAAATAGCCTTTGTACGTTAACTAAATGGCGCCAGTCAAAAATAAAATGATTATTACAGATGACCCTGATATCATGTCATGTAAACATTGAATATGATGGTAAGTGCACGAACTGATTGCAGACAAAATAGATTTAGACCACTTGGAGTGCGACAAACCAAAGCTGTTAACTCTTCATGTGCCACGTTCGCACGTCCGACTTTGTCGACGGCGTGCCAACTTCGCATATTCTGCTCAAACTAAAAAACCCGCTCAAACCAATCTATACATATCCAAATCCAAAAAGTACAATGATAAGTGGCAGAAAACCGAGCGAGATTGTAGCATATTGAGAGATTGACTACCTACTCTACTTGCAAATAGATTTTTCTTTTGACATTAATGTGCCACTTGGTTTGAAAGATGGCCTGGAAACAATGAACCACGAGGCAGAACCATTTATTTTGTTTCATGTTTTATCATTCCACGACATTGAGTAGCAATTACAATTGGATTTTGTTGCTCACTTGGAGTTGACATTGGCATTTGCTTTAATGAGCTCTTGGACAGTGGCATCGTGCCCGGCTTCGGCGGCGTGATGGAGTGGCGTGTTGCCGTCATCGTCTTCCTCGTTGACCACATCGTGGTTCCATTGAATGAGAGCTAACACGGTTCTGCATGGAACGGTGAAGGGAGAATGAGGAAGCGAAAATAAATGAAGGGGACGGTAATGGACGGAGTTAGAGGCAGGGGAGACATAATGAAAGAAAAAGGAGGGCGATGAAGAGGATAAGAGTGAGAAAGGGATGTTAGGGAGTGAAAGAATGAAGGGGAGAGCGGGAGCGAGAGGGAGAAAGATGAGGATATGAATAGCTCGGTTGCAAAAGGTACTACATCTGTTTTCCAAAAGCTGAATTTGCAATGAAGGGAAACGAAGAAGAATTCATTGACAAACCAAACCCTCCCAAGAAAAGGAGTAGGAATGAAAAGGAGTAGACAAGAGCGAAGGAGAAACGAAGGAGAAGCAGCAGAATTTTGGCGACATTCATGTAGTCCCACATAATGCGTTACTGTTGGTTGCCCTTACTGTGTGTTACTGTTAGGGTATTGAGTTTGAGCCTTACATTGTCCGGAGAATATACGTACAAACACTATGTAGGTTTGGACTATGCCTTATATTAATGACCTCACAGCTGATACGTGTGGGAAAACTAGTATGAAAGCAAAATAAGTTTGTTGAAAGCAAATAAAATGGTATGAAATTCTGACATCCCTACCAACAGTGTTTTACCTGTGGGTATGCTGTGTTGTTCTTTACGTGCATAATATAAAGTACCATGGCTGGATAATACGCAGTGGCATGAAGCTTTGAACACTAGATTCATAATATTTTATTCTTGTAAATGACATTTGTTACTGTGTTTAGTGTAGGTGATCATATTACCCATCGACCGACTTGATTGCACTAGCTTTTAGAGTATTAGATTGTGTTTCACCTGATAAAGAACATACCACAATACGAATTAATGTAATGAACTTGATTACAGCACTGAGAAAATGAATTACATTCAGATGCGCGGGATTTATCTTTTCGCTCGAAGTTCCATTGAAAAAAAGAATAAAGCAAAAACAATAACAAATACAATATGCTTGAGACACGTGAAGGAAGAATTCACAGTGACAAAAGTAGCCAAAATTCAAAACAAAGAATAAAAATAAAACAAATTAAGAGATAAACCTGTGAGAATAAAATAAAAGGAAAACAGGGACGAGAGAAATCCCCTGGTGAGATATTGTGACCCCTCTCCTTTCTAAGACCGTTTATGCACAATGGATCGTCCTCCCCCCCCCCCCCCATCATGCTCGAACATTCGAAGCATGTGAAAATTGTTTGAATGCTTACGACCAATTACAATCATTCATTCAAAATATTGGTCAGGAAGGGAGAAGTGGGGCATCAGCTGTGCACATTGGTTCATTTGTTTGTGTTTGTGTGTGTGTGTGTGTTTTGCTGCTAAATAGGGCAGGGTATTGCCAATTACCTAGCCTCCCTTGACCTCGTATATTATCTCTACCAACACCATTGCTCGAAAAAAAAAATCTACGAGACAAATCATGACATCAAACTGAATATATCTCAGGTATGTGAAATTTCGGTTTCAAAATTTACTACATCCACAACTGTATTATAAGAATGATGAATTCATTCAAAATTAATGTATGGACCTGGGTTTTCTTAGAGAGTAATTTTAGTCTTGCATCATATATCAGTATAATAATGGGAAATGTCATTCTAGTCTGAGTTTGCCAAATATTTTTCTTTCAGAACTTGAAATAACTGATATAGGACCTTTTTGATCCGAAATCTTGATATGTGAAATAATGAAGGGGGTCAAAGCCAGAGTTTATCCTTGCAGAATCTATTGTGTGTGTGCGCGTGAGCGTGTGTGCTTGTGTGTGTATGTGAAAAGGATTTTCAGTTTAAGTTCTGTCCCCTCAGGAAGAGTGACAAATAAATCAGCATGCCGCTCTTCATAAGCACAATTAAAAGAGTGCAGTTTGCATACATAACGTGTTGCTTTGTAAGACAAGGCTCGAGTTAGCTTTCGGAAAGTGAGGCACAAACTTCCTCAGTAGGTTTGTTTGAAAAAAAAAGACTTACTCTATCTGTCCTTTCTTCGACGCACCATGGATGAATGTGGTAATGACGTCGTCACTCACTCCATGTAGTTTGTAGCCTTGGCAAAGAAGTACCTAAGTCATTCATGGGGGAAAAATAACATTCATACGTGATCAAAGTTTCTACTCGAAGTTCACCTACGCCAAGCTAACCTTTTCCCGGTTCAGATGAAAATGAAGAGTTTGTTCGCAAAACCGATAAGTCCATTTTTGAAGATTTTGAAGTACGGTCTCTGTCATAAAGTACAAAATAATACATTTTAAATGATATATTGGTCACTACATCTCATATTTTTAAAGTTATGGACAAATGAAGCAAACATTTTCATTATTATCTTTATTTTTCTTGACCTTTAATCGCTAATATCTCCATTTGGCAAATGTGGACTTATCGGTTTTTGCGAACAAACTCTTCAAATACACGCACTTTCTTTTCGTAGGAAGGAAAATATTGTCTTTATGTCTCTGATTCCTACCCTGAAATCAAACAATGAGACCAACCAAAAAAGTATAAAAGAAAACAATCAAAAGATTTTGCACTCATCCAGCGAGGTATATACGGTATAGTCCAGGCTAGGCTCCATAGAAAGTGCACCTAACTTTGTTTTTTTTTATATATACAATGTTTTTTGATGGATTCTTGTCAATTCGAGGGTGCTGATTCCAAATCCGATTGATGCCACTCGCGTAACCTTGAGCATTTTCGGCAAAATGCAAAAATTCAAAATGGCCGCCAGATATGCTAATTTGGCCATGATAATCCCAGTTTTGTCAATTTTATGACAAATTATTCCATCAAAGTTTTTTTAAATTTTTGTTCCTTGAGTAATTCTACTTGCACATGCAAGAAATTTTTCATTTGAAGAGGGACATTTAGTATTTTAAGCTTATTTTCAATTCAAAATGGCCGCCACTCCTATACTCATGTACTATATGAATGGCAAAAATATGCATAGAAATAGAAGACGAATTTTCAGTCACATACCTACGCTTTTATCAAGTTTTGCATGTGCAACGCAAATCTGATGAGTGCCACTAGCAAAACAAGCAAACAAACAAACAAACAAACAGAAAGTTTATTGTTTTTAGGCTTGTTATATTCTTCTTAATACAAAACTTCAAAATGGATACCACTCATTATACCCCTGCACAATATGAACGGCAGAGCGTGTGAAATAAACAAATTTTCTTTTTTTTTGTCACTCAGGTACACTGTTTACCAATTTGTGTGCTGATTTTAAATTAGAAGGTTGTTACTAACAAAGGCTGTTTTATTTTTTGATGCAAACATCCAAATTTGCTACCTCAATCTGAATTTTTCCCTAGGTATTTGGAAAAATCCACCAAAACTTGAATTGACGCCAACATCAAGATCGTTTATCAGGAATTATTAGATATGCACATTTGCCTTGCCTTGAGATGTTCAACATCAAAATATTCATTCTGATTTACTGAATTAAAAGGCTGAATCCTAGATGATGACACAAATGAAATTTCCAATTAACTGTCATGTTCTACACTATCTAAAAGCAATATTATACACACTTTTCAGTCCCCTCATCCGAGAAAGAACATGAGGCAGGGGAAAGTAGAAAAAAGGGACCACCTCACTTCCTGTTGTCAAATCTCTGAAATGAAAACAATGCCCCAAAGTTTTTTAAGTTAACCCAGATGAATTATATATGGTAGATGAATTTTACCGGTTTTTTTTTTTTCGGAGTGAATGTGTTTGAGTATAGGCCTATGATGTCGAGGGAGACTCTGAGATCTGTACAGTCCATGCTGCCTCATTCTGAAAGCAGTGTTACAACAACTTCACTCTGCTTGTCTTTAATCTTCAGCATTTGCAGATTCAGGATTGCTCTCGGTAACCAGACCAGCTGTGTAAGGACTCTGAATGATGGCCTCCTAATGGTGGCTGTAAACTACCACTAGAGGTCTTTTTAACATATATGTGGTGACATTACTTCCACTTCACGTAGGAAGTTTGCAGATGAACTTGGCTTTACGTCTCATAGAAAGTCCTTGGATGACATGAGCCGAGTACTGACCCATCTCAAGACAATAGTGGAGTACTTCATCTTCTGGAGACTTTGTCCCAACCTTTATTAGATTGTCATCAGACCCATGCCTTCCATCTTAGTAACCATCTTGCCAACACTATGTTCAAGGTAGCCCTTTGTGGCAAGCCTTCCAAGTATAGGCTAAGGAAGTCCACCCTCCTTCACTGCAGCACTCGATCACTCTCCCTCACACTGGAAGGAAAGGAGGGCAAGTGTCACCAGTGCCGTCAACGCATACCCTGACCTTCCAAACACGATAGCATGGGGGGGGGGCATTTCATGAAGCGTTTTGTCTGACCAATTTGCTCTCAGCCAATCAGATGCAAGGAATTTAATAGCTTATAACAGTTTGTCAAACAGAAAAGATCTGACAAAACACTTAATGAAATGCCCCCTTGAACAACCTGCCATCAATGCGCCTGAAATCCCACAAGCCTAGATTTCCCTACTGTAACTTGAAAGCTTTGACCCCAAAACAGGTTGGTGAAGATGCTGGTCTGATGTCATCTCTGATACCACCCAAGTTACCTACAACACTGTCTCTGGCCTGGCAACAAAGCCATAAGGCTTCAACGGGTGGTGCTCAAGCAAGTATTCATGTCTTCATCCTGTTTCTATGGCAAATAATCGCCCTCTGACCACTGAGGAAGTGCTGAACATCACCAGATGTGGTTGCAATTAAAACAATTGCAGGACTAATATGCATCTTTAGCCTGAGAATTCTGCAAATTTGGGGCTGATGTCGCCTGCTGCTAAACATACAATTAAAGGGTTCTTTAAAGACAATAAAAATGAAAGTTTTAGTTTTAAGACAAGACTGAATGAGATCATGATGTCAAAGTGTATATTATCAACACCTGGGAACTGTGAGAGAACTGAAAGAGGTATCTCACATTGCTCCTTGGTTGATGTTTAATGAACAGTTTGTACGGTATTGCATTAGGACAGTTTCGTTTATGCCTTCAACAGTTTTTGTTGTTGTTTTAATTCAAGAAAATCAGGTTTGCTCTATAACATCAAGGCGGTACTTCTACATTATATCATATCAAAGTGATGGAGGTTATGATCCATTTCAAACTCGTCGACCCCCCCCCCCCCCCAACTCCTTGCTGGAAAAGAATCTACAATGTAAAGGGTTTTTATTTGTGTCATTAATGTCCGGTATGTTTTTGTCTGCATCTATGTATCTCTGCACTTCCTGTATAGGATTTTTCTGCACTTTGTTAATATGGTTTTAGGGGAATGCATATTACAAGCTTTGCTTTCTAGCTTCCCCTCCATTTTCAACATTATATGATAAATACCATGTATCTAGGCTCCTTAATATATTGTGTTAGTATTATATTTTTATATTCAACCTGCATGTAGAATATGATGGTATATTGATTCCTTGCGAGACGTTTAGCGAACTTATATTGTTGAGACTTTTGTTGAGACAAAATGAAATATATAAGAAATTGTGTTCAACATCGTAAGGTTTATGAATATTAAATGCTCATATATGTAGGCTTCCTATATACTGTAAGTGACACCCAACATATTGCACATGCAACACTTAATGATAGCGTAGGCACGGGACTGGAAATACAGTAAATTTCTTCTATATTTCCATGCATATGTTTTGCCATTCATATAGTACGTAAGCATAGGAATGGCGGCCATTTTGAATAAAAAAATGAGCTTTAAATGATAAGTGAACCTATATGATTTGCTTGCAAATGCAGATGGAGTAACTCTGGGAACAGAAATGTACAAATTTTGGTGGAATAATTGGTCATATAATGCACATTATTGTGTTTATCACGGCCGAATTAGCATATCTGGCGGCCATTTTGGATTTTTGCATTTTGCCGAAAATGCTCAAGGTTAAACGAGTGGCATCAATCGGATTTGGAATCAGCACCCTCGAATTGACAAAAAACCATCAAAAAACATTGTATATATCAAAAAACAAGGTTGGGTGCCTTCTAGCCTGGACTAGTACATTCAAATGAAAGAAGGCAAAAGAAAGTAGAGGATGAGACAGAAGCACAGTGACAGAAAAAGAAAAAAATAAGAAGAGGAGGAAGAATGGGTCCACGAGGGAGACGAAAAGAAAGCTGTACAATGTATAATCATTGGTTTGATGACTAGAATCTTGCAGTACACTGATTACGCCCTTTATGATGTTTGTTTACGCACTTGAACTTTTTATACTGCTCTATGGTGTACTATACTTTTTGTGGTGTGATTACGAAGTAGAAATAGTTCAAATATTGAATTTGTACTATTTCGCAATATGTTTGAAATATCACACAACAAGCAAGAAATACCGATATGCTTAATTTGTGATTAAGTATAAATGATGGTATGGAAATGATTTTTTTTTTTGAAACAGCATTAAAGAGAATTTTGAAAGTGATGACATTTAAATGACTATGACGACATTTCTTCGACATCTACTATGTGAACTTCCATCACTGAACCAACAAATAGTCGACAGACATGGATTCTAAGTTAAGACCAGATTGAAAAATAGCAGATTTTAATTTTTAAAATGATGTATAGGCCTAACTCAATGAAGATTGACTCTAATATCCTATCATACTACTGGAAACACACACACACACACACACACACACACACACTGGCAAATATGAACTGAGAAAAGAGGGTCTGAAATACATAGTCTTTTCAAGCGCATAAACTTGTACCAAGCTGTGCAATGAATTGGAAAAAGAAAAACGAAAACATGCTTTATTAACACATTCTATAAATGATCAACGCCAACTTTGAAAGCAATAGCATTTCCCCCCAAAGTTATTGGATTTGAAAGCAAAGAATATGGACAGGGTTCATATAAAAAACAAAGACGTTATGAGAAACACGTAATCTCACTACACCAAAAAGTGTCCAGGGAAAAGATATATATATATATATATATATATATATATATATATATGTGACCCTGCACCTCAAAACAAACAAAAAGTCGCCAGACATGAATTTTTAGTTAAGACCATATTCTAAAAGAGCAGACTTTAAGCTTTAAAATGATGTATAACTCAAATCAAATGGCCTTTCCTAACCTATCTAAATATTGGAAAGAAAGCACAAACTCAGGAAAAGTGTGAACTGAGAAAAGAGGCTCTGAAGTACAGTGTCTATTCAAGCGCTTTATCTTTACCAAACCGTGCTGGCTGTGCGATGAATGGGACAAAAACAGGAAGTAAACCACCAGAGTAACAACAATAAAGGGATTATCAGATTAAACTAAAATTAAGCATGCCTCATTAACACATTCTTTCCATAATTAACGCCAACTTTCAAAGCAGTAGCACTATCCTTTCAAAAGTTATTAGAGTTGAAAGTGTGGACAAGGTTTTTCAGAAATGAAAAAGGGATTCTAAAGACACACCTAATCACACTATTCTACCAAAAATGTTTGAGATAAACTGCTAAAAAAACACACTTTCCTGCCCGTTTTATGATACCAAATTTTAGCATAATGTAAAAGAAAACCCGCTCTTTCAGAAAATATGAAAAAGTCAAGTTCGGCTAGGTTGACCCATTTCACTTATTTTCAGTCCTCACGCAAAATCAGTGTGTGCGACTTTATGTTCGTTTTGAGGTGCACGGTCACATATATATATATATATATATATATGGGTGAAAACGTTGAACGATGTACAATTGGGCAAATCAGGGGTCAAAATAAAAAAAAAAAACGTCACTCACTGATATAAATATATCTCAGTCAAATGTCATTGATATCAGCTTTCTTGGAAACCCGATTATACTGGGATATCTCCAAGGGTATTGTTTTTATTCAAGATTAGATAGAACTGTGACATATTGGCGAACGTCTCAGACTTAAATAAACATTGTTTTAGTGAAAATTCCAAATGAAGGGTAGGAAAACATTCAAATGAATATGTTTTCATCTTGTTCATGCTTTTGAAGACTGTGTTAATTTGTTCCTAAAATATTGTTTACCTCCTGTTAAGTTTACAAAAGCTAATACACACGGAAGTTAAAGTAAAAGTGGAGTTTTTGTCATTTAAGCAGAGATTTTTATATTCTTATCTTCACTTTCATCTCATTTGAACAAAACGTATAGCAGGGGTCTCATTTGTTTAAATGTTAATGTTCACTAGATACTAATAATGAATTTAATGCATTTCGTTCGGTCAAATCCCCATAAAAGCCCTTTACAGATGCCGAAAGTCAGCCATGTTTTGATCAGAGACGTTCAGGTTTCACTCATAGACGTTCCTCAGACATAGACAATAAAAACGATGTCCTTTGATCCATAATTACGAGGTTTGTGAACAAACAACATTATTATTTTATTAAACACATGTTTATCTTTTGTGAACAATTCAGAATGGTAATTTCAACTTGAATTATTTTTCATAATAACCGATTGTAACTACAAACCTCCAAATTGTAAGAGGAATTTCGATTTCTACACCAAAAATCAACAACAAACCTGTCCTTGTTATATTATTCATATCTTACAACACTTTTGAATGACAGACAAATAAGAATTTCATAAAATACTTGCAATTTTGACTACCTCACCTAAATTATTTGTTTATATCTGAGACATTTGCTTTTCCATCAGGAACGTTTCGGCTGTAAGTTATCACTAGAATTAAACACCAAACTCCCTATTTTAAAAGATCCTCGTAACTCAACGTTCCACATTCATTGGGAAATCATTTACCGAGGCATATGTCAAGAATTGTTTTTGTTTATGATGACCTCTACTTTGTATTTCACCTTCCGGTGTATGCGAAGGTGTGCCCACATGCTATCCATATTGTAATTATTTTCTTTCAAATGTAGTCCAAATCTATAACAAAGGTAAACACGAATTTACTAATACTATTTGAATTTGACCACTATACCTCAAATATGATTGTATGTGTATGTCAGGCCAGTTCGGATTTTTATTAGGGACCGTACCTGGGCCACTGTTATGATGTCGTCTCAGAAAGCTGTAATTAACCTATACTTATCCTAGAAGCATCAAATTCCGCTGTGCTTTTTTGTACACTATGGCAGATATAAATTGTAAACGCCAAACTCAAAAGAATATCAACGGTGTGGTACAGCAAACATCTGACCAAAATGAACTGAAAACCTCTTTCAAGAGGTTGGCAATGATAACATTACAATATCACATTTTACCTGTCACATCGGTAGGGGATTATCAAATGAATCCTTCTTTCTATTTGAAGGCGATACATAAGTATAGTGTTGTAGAGGAAACTAAGTAAAGGGACATTCTTAATAGACATTTTCTTGTTTCATCATAGATGTTAGTATTTTACCTTTTCTCATGTATTTGGCTTACAAACCTCAAAAATAATACCTCTAGAACATCTCACCTTACTTCTAAGAGAAAAGGAGTCATTACAGGGGAAATTCAGCCCAAATATGAGCTAGCCGCTGATAAGAAAGAATAAAATGTTATGGACTCAAGAAAAAAATAATGAAGTTATGACGTTTTGAAGTTTCGCTAATTTTTGAGGAAACAGTTTTTGAACGGTCATTATGAATTTGCTAATGGCAAATTGAGCTTGTCATTCCCTCACAACTTGCCATAATGTTTGCACATAAACTTTTGAAATTTTCAGTTTTTCATTCAAACATAATTATGCCCGAGGCTTTAATCCGGGTATATCTAACTGATTACTATTCTGAAGGTAATCAACCAGGAAGAGCATCATGTTTCAGATGTCAAAGACAGAAAAAATTGAATTTTCGTTATTTTTTGTACACGATCAATGGAAAATTGTGAGGTTATGACATGGTCAGCTCACTCATTTGCATATTCTTATCAACTGTACGAGAACTTGTTTGCAGAAGTTAGCAAAACTTCAAAAAGGAGGTTAATTAAGGGTGCAAGTATGCACCGCAGGTGTGCTGCTATTGTTACAAATTAGGTGCAAATTTGAACATTTATTTCTTAGCGTGTAAGCCTCAGATTTTACAGCCTCAAAAGCAAACGTAGTGATGTGCATTAAAAACAGAGTCCGCATTATAACATTGAATTGTATTTCCCCTCCACTTGGTATTCCATGTCCTCAATCAGTGCATGGTACCGACTGCGTCGCTTGCTACATGAAACAGGGGTTGGGATAGTCATTATTTTGTAAACAGATGGCACCTCCAAGATGTTCGTCCGGTCTTGCCAGTACCACGGCCGTTGTCTGGAACTTGTTGGCTCCCTGAACATGACTGAGCCTAAAGATCCTGAGCAGGACGAAATTCTATTATTCCGAGCATTTAAAATCCATCCGGTCTTCCAATCTTGCTGTAAGAGAAAAAAGATAGAGTTAAAATGATATCAAAATAAATTTATCATGCATTGGAAGAACAATGTACGCACAAATGAACGTCTCTGATCAAAATTATAAAATCAACATTGTTTTTAGATTGCGTAAATTACCTAGAACGATGTATGTATACGAGGGCCACATACTGTGGAATAATGAAAGATCTACTCCTTATTGTAGTAGTTGAAAATGTGTAAGACGTTCAATATAACGTCCCTGACGTAAACATCTTTGCTTCTCAGTACTTAATGGGTTTGATTTTTACAAGATATTGGCATTATATTTGGATTGAGGAACCAATGTGCTGCAAACATAGGCACCAATTCGCCATGGTGGGTCATTGATATTGGTTTGAGAGCAGATCCTATTTGTTCAGAGAACGTCTCTGACCTAAACCTGTTTTTCTTACATTTCTGCCTCTCTCACAAAAAATACGTGAACTAAAGTGACTACTACATAGTAATCATAGACTATTGACCTATTACTAGTCATAAAACATATTTTTCTGTCCTGGCAATGTGTTTGCAGTTGCTCAATCAACAGAAAATCTTAAATTTGAAACTCTTTTACATATTTTCAACATCTTTCAGGAAGCTTCATTTTTCTTAATATTACAACACGCCCGTGTTAACTTGGTTCTACTTGTTCCTATCATACTAACTGAGCCCATCCAGACATAAATTTACTTTAATGTTGTCATAATTTGTATAGTGGATGTCTTTATTTCATGAAACAGTAATTTTCAGAGACGTTTTTCATTTTGCTCAGAGACGTGCGGTCTTTGATTTTCGTGCAGATTCTTACATATTTACTGTTTATCCTTTTTTAATTTACCTCTAATCCAAAGATTAAAATACATAATTTCACAAATGATACTGATTGGCAAATCTACGGGATAATAATTCTAATAAATCGGCACAAACACCAGGAAAGTTTTTGTTATTACTCACATTTTCAAGATTTGTGGGCATATTTGTCGTTGAACTGTGCTGAATCGATTCCAGGATGGCTCGTCAGTGCGTAAAATAAGCACGCAAATAAAGTATCATGCAGTGCGAAAGTGTCAGATGAGGGAATATCCCTTCAGAGACTTTCAATCAGGGACATTCGTTTTGATCAGAGACATTCGCCAATTCGGGTTTTCAACCAGAACTCATTTTTGTGGACAGTATGCTACTAAAGTTGCCAATCATCATAGTCGCCTGGCTCACACAGACATACTGATAACCACTTTTTATCTCAAGCATAATCCACTTTCATTAATGACACCATTAAACAATTGAACATCTCTGATGGTTATTCAGTATAATTTTCTTTAATGAGCCACCACACGATTATTTCACACAGCTCACTCACAAATTTTGATGGAATGGTAGTATGGATAAGACGCTAAATAAATATGGCCTTACATGTTTTCATAGTCATCCTGAATTTTTGGCGTCAAGGAAAAGATAATTCATTCAGAGACGTTCTTTTTCAGACATAAGTGAATTCAACGTTTCCTGATAAGATAAATAATACACGCGTTCATGGCAGAAGTACTTGATTGAATAGTTGAAGTGTGTGGGCTTACTCACAAGGAAAAACAAAGCTGTAGAATTGCATTAGAACAAAAATTAAGACGTGTGATTCTGGGATTTTTCCCAAAATATGCATTTTTGTCAATTTTTTCAGCTTCAAGGCATTATTTTTTAAAGAAAATGCAGTAAGAACACTACAAAGTATATATTTTCTGAAAGGTACAACCCTCCCCTACCAAATGATACCTAAAATAATGAAAAACACCCCCAGGTGATAATTTTACAAGGGTTTGAATATCGAAAAGCCCGAAAATGGCCAATTGTACATCGTTCAACGTTTTCACCCATATATATATATATATATATGTGACAGTGCACCTCAAAACAAACAAAAAGTCGCCAGACATGAATTTTTAGTTAAGTCCATATTCTGAAAAAGCAGACTTTAAGCTTTAAAATGATGTATAACTCAAATCAAATGGACTCTCCTAACCTATCTAAATATTGGAAAGAAAGCACAAACTCAGGAAAAGTGTGAACTGAGAAAAGAGGCTCCGAAGTACAGTGTCTATTCAAGCGCTTAATCTTTACCAAACCGTGCTGGCTGCGTGATGAATGGGACAAAAAACAGGAAGTAAACCACCAGAGTAACAACAATGAAAGGATAATCAGATTAAACTGAAATTAAGCATGCCTCATTAACACACTCTGTCCATAATTAATGCCAACTTTCAAAGCAGTAGCATTATCCCTTCAAAAGTTATTAGAGTTGAAAGTGAAGAGTGTGGACAAGGTTTTTCAGAAATGAAAAAGGGATTCTAAAGACACGCCTAATCACACTATTCTACCAAAAATGTTCGAAATAAACTGCTAAAAAAACACACTTTCCTGCCCGTTTTATGATACCAAATTTTAGCATAATGTAAAAGAAGACCCGCTCTTTCAGAAAATATGAAAAAGTCAAGTTCGGCTAGGTTGACCCATTTCACTTATTTTCAGTCCTCACGCAAAATCAGTGTGTGCGACTTTATGTTCGTTTTGAGGTGCACTGTCACATATATATATATGGGTGAAAACGTTGAACGATGTACAATTGGCCATTTTCGGGCTTTTCGATATTCAAACCCTTGTAAAATTATCACCTGGGGGTGTTTTTTATTATTTTAGGTATCATTTGGTAGGGGAGGGTTGTACCTTTCAGAAAATATATAGTTTGTAGTTTTCTTACTGCATTTTCTTTAAAAAATAATGCCTTGAAGCTGAAAAAAATTGACAAAAATGCATATTTTGGGAAAAAAACAGAATCACACGTCTTAATTTTTGTTCTAATGCAATTCTACAGCTTTGTTTTTCCTTGTGAGTAAGCCCACACACTTCAACTATTTGATCAAGTACTTCTGCCATGAACGTGTGTATTATTTATCTTATCAGGAAACGTTGAATTCACTTATGTCTGAAAAAGAACGTCTCTGAATGAATCATCTTTTCTCTAACGCCAAAAATTCAGGATGACTATGAAAACATGTAAGGCCATATTTATTTAGCGTCTTATCCATACTACCATTCCATCAAAATTTGTGAGTGAGCTGTGTGAAATAATCGTGTGGTGGCTCATTAAAGAAAATTATACTGAATAACCATCAGAGATGTTCAGTTGTTTAATGGTGTCATTAATGAAAGTGGATTATGCTTGAGATAAAAAGTGGTTATCTGTATGTCAGTGTGAGCCAGGCGACTATGATGATTGGCAACTTTAGTAGCATACTGTCCACAAAAATGAGTTCTGGTTGAAAACCCGAATTGGCGAATGTCTCTGATCAAAACGAATGTCCCTGATTGAAAGTCTCTGAAGGGATATTCCCTCATCTGACACTTTCGCACTGCATGATACTTTATTTGCGTGCTTATTTTACGCACTGACGAGCCATCCTGGAATCGAGTCAGCACAGTTCAACGACAAATATGCCCACAAATCTTGAAAATGTGAGTAATAACAAAAACTTTCCTGGTGTTTGTGCCGATTTATTAGAATTATTATTCCGTAGATTTGCCAATCAGAATCATTTGTGAAATTATGTATTTTAATCTTTGGATTAGAGGTAAATTAAAAAAAGGATAGACAGTAAATATGTAAGAATCTGCACGAAAATCAAAGACCGCACGTCTCTGAGCAAAATGAAAAACGTCTCTGAAAATTACTGTTTCATGAAATAAAGACATCCACTATACAAATTATGACAACATTAAAGTAAATTTATGTCTGGATGGGCTCAGTTAGTGTAATAGGAACAAGTAGAACCAAGTTAACACGGGCGTGTTGTGATATTAAGAAAAATGAAGCTTCCTGAAAGATGTTGAAAATATGTAAAAGAGTTTCAAATTTCAGATTTTCTGTTGATTGAGCAACTGCAAACACATTGCCAGGACAGAAAATATGTTTTATGAATAGTAATAGGTCAATAGTCTATGATTATTATGTAGTAGTCACTTTAGTTTACGTATTTTTTGTGAGAGAGGCAGAAATGTAAGAAAAACAGGTTTAGGTCAGAGACGTTTGCTGAACAAATAGGATCTGCTCTCAAACCAATATCAATGACCCACCATGGCGAATTGGTGCCTATCTTTGTAGCACATTGGTTCCTCAATCCAAATATAATGCCAATATCTTGTAAAAATCAAACCCATTAAGTACTGATAAACAAAGATGTTAAACGTCAGGGACGTTATATTGAACGTTTTACACATTTTCAACTACTACAATAAGGAGTAGATCTTTCATTATTCCACAGTATATGGCCCTCGTATACATACATCGTTCTAGGTAATTTACGCAATCTAAAAACAATGTTGATTTTGTAATTTTGATCAGAGACGTTCATTTGTGCGTACATTGTTCTTCCAGTGCATGATAAATTTATTTTAATATCATTTTAACTCTATCTTTTTTTTTCTTACAGCAAGATGGGAAGACCGGATGGATTTTAAATGCTCCGAATATTAGAATTTCGTCCTGCTCAGGATCTTTAGGCTCAGTCATGTTCAGGGTGCCTATACAAGTTCCAGACAACGGCCGTGGTACTGGGAAGACCGGACGGACATCTTGGAGGTGCCATCTGTTTACAAAATAATGACTATCCCAACCCCTGTTTCAGGTAGCAAGCGACGCATTTGGTACCATGCACTGATTGAGGACATGGAATACCAAGTGGAGGGGAAATACAATTCAATGTTATAATGCGGACTCTGTTTTTAATGCACATCACTACGTTTGCTTTTGAGGCTGTAAAATCTGAGGCTTATACGCTAAGAAATAAATGTTCAAATTTGCACCTAATTTGTAACAATAGCAGCACACCTGCGGTGCATACTTGCACCCTTAATTGTGCTTAATTGCACCCTTAATTAACCGCCTTTTTGAAGTTTTGCTAATTTCTGCAAACAAGTTCTCGTACAGTTGATAAGAATATGCAAATGAGTGAGCTCACCATGTCATAACCTCACAATTTTCCATTGATCGTGTACAAAAAATAACGAAAATTCAATTTTTCTGTCTTTGAAATCTGAAACATGATGCTCTTCCTGGTTGATTACCTTCAGAATAGTAATCAGTTAGATATACCCGGATTAAAGCCTCAGGCATAATTATGTTTGAATGAAAAACTGAAAATTTCAAAGTTTATGAGCAAACATTATGACAAGTTGTGAGGGAATGACAAGCTCAATTTGCCATTAGCATATTCATAATGACCGTTCAAAAACTGTTTTCTGAAAAATTAGCGAAACTTCAAAACGTCATAACTTCATTATTTTTTTCTTGAGCCCATAAGATTTTATTCTTTCTTATCAGCGGCTAGCTCATATTTGGGCTGAATTTCCCCTGTAATGACTCCTTTTCTCTTAGAAGTAAGGTGAGATGTTTTAGTGGTATTATTTTTTAGGTTTGTAAGCCAAATACATGAGAAAAGGTAAAATACTAACATCTATGATGAAACAAGAAAATGTCTATTAAGAATGTCCCTTTACTTAGTTTCCTCTACAACACTATACTTATGTATCGCCTTCGAGTAGAAAGAAGGATTGATAATCCCCTATCGATGTGACAGGTAAAATGTGATATTGTAATGTTATCATTGTCAACCTCTTGAAAGAGGTTTTCAGTTCATTTTGGTCAAATGTTTGCTGTACCACATCGTTGATGTTCTTTTGAGTTTGGCGTTTACAATTTATATCTGTCATAGTGTACAAAAAAGCACAGCGGAATTTGATGCTTCTAGGATAAGTATAGGTTAATTACAGCTTTCTGAGACGACATCATAACAGTGGCCCAGGTACGGTCCCTAATAAAAATCCGAACTGGCCTGACATACACATACAATCATATTTGAGGTATAGTGGTCAAATTCAAATAGTATTAGTAAATTCGTGTTTACCTTTGTTATAGATTTGGACTACATTTGAAAGAAAGCATATACAATATTGATAGCATGTGGGCACACCTTCGCATACACCGGAAGATGAAATACAAAGTAGTGGTCATCATAAACAAAAACAATTCTTGACATATGCCTCGGTAAATGATTTCCCAATGAATGTGGAACGTTGAGTTACGAGGATCTTTTAAAATAGGGAGTTTGGTGTTTAATTCTAGTGATAACTTACAGCCGAAACGTCCCTGATGGAAAAGCAAATGTCTCTGATATAAACAAATAATTTAGGTAAGGTAGTCAAAATTGCAAGTATTTCATGAAATTCGTATTTGTCTGTCATTCAAAAGTGTTGTAAGATATGAATAATATAACAAGGACAGGTTTGTTGTTGATTTTTGGTGTAGAAATCGAAATTCCTCTTACAATTTGGAGGTTTGTAGTTACAATCGGTTATTATGAAAAATAATTCAAGTTGAAATTACCATTCTGAATTGTTCACAAAAGATAAACATGTGTTTAATAAAAGAATAATGTTGTTTGTTCACAAAACTCGTAATTATGGATCAAAGGACATCGTTTTTATTGTCTATGTCTGAGGAACGTCTATGAGTGAAACCTGAACGTCTCTGATCAAAACATGGCTTACTTTCAGCATCTGTAAAGGGCTTTTATGGGGATTTGACCAAACAAAATGCATTAGATTCATTATTAGTATCTAGTGAACATTAACATTTAAACAAATGAGACCCCTGCTATATGTTTTGTTCAAATGAGATGAAAGTGAAGATAAGAATATAAAAATCTCTGCTTAAATGATAAAAACTCCACTTTTACTTTAACTTCCGTGTGTATTAGCTTTTGTAAACTTCACAGGAGGTAAACAATATTTTAGGAACAAATTAACACAGTCTTCAAAAGCATGAACAAGATGAAAATATATTCATTTGAATGTTTGTCTACCCTTCATTTGAATTTTCACTAAAACAATGTTTATTTTAGTCAGAGACGTTCGCCAATATGTCACAGTTCTATCTAATCTTGAATAAAAACAACACCCTTGGAGATATCCCAGTATAATCGGGTTTCCAAGAAAGCTGATATCAATGACATTTGACTGAGATACATTTATATCAGTGAGTGATGTTTTTTAATTTTGACCCCTGATTTGCCCAATTGTACATCGTTCAACGTTTTCACCCATATATATGTGACCGTGCACCTCAAAACGAACATAAAGTCGCACACACTGATTTTGCGTGAGGACTGAAAATAAGTGAAATGGGTCAACCTAGCCGAACTTGACTTTTTCATATTTTCTGAAAGAGCGGGTCTTCTTTTACATTATGCTAAAATTTGGTATCATAAAACGGGCAGGAAAGTGTGTTTTTTAAGCAGTTTACCTCGAACATTTTTGGTAGAATAGTGTGATTAGGTGTGTCTTTAGAATCCCTTTTTCATTTCTGAAAGACCTTGTCCACACTCTTCACTTTCAACTCTAAAAACTTTTGAAAGGATAGTGCTACTGCTTTGAAAGTTGGCCTTAATTATGGACAGCATGTGTTAATGAGGCATGCTTAATTTCAGTTTAATCTGATAATACCTTCATTGTTGTTACTCTGGTGGTTTACTTCCTGTTTTTTGTCCCATTCATCGCACAGCCAGCACGGTTTGGTAAAGATTAAGCGCTTAAATAGACACTGTACTTCAGAGCCTCTTTTCTCAGTTCACACTTTTCCTGAGTTTGTGTTTTCTTTCCAATATTTAGATAGGTTAGGAGAGTCCAATTGATTTGGGTTATACATCATTTTAAAGCTAAAAGTCTGCTCTTTCAGAATATGGTCTTAACTAAAAATTCATGTTTGGCGACTTTTTGTTTGTTTTGAGGTGCAGGGTCACATATATATATATAAAGTCCAGAACTGCTGCTGCTTGCACTTGCTCGGTGCACTCAGGCGGAACGCGAAGCGCATTCATAGATCATTGAAAAACTGCCTGTATCATTCCCACTAGGCAGGAGGGATGATGCGTGTACACTCGTGCGAATGTGCACTTAGTTGGCTCCATACAGCACTAGTTTATGTCAATTTTATGACAAGAAATAATGAACTGTGAAGGAATTATGGACAAAATATTGTGTTTCTGTCTATTCTGTTCATAAATCCTCTTCATTTCAACCTATCTGTAATTACATCTTACCCACTTGCGATTCGACCTGTCCATAACGTCCTCAAGCCCCCCCCCCCCCCCCCCCATAGCTCTGGAACATTCCATTCAATGACGGGGTTTTTATTTCGCAACGTTATCAAATGACTCTCATGTAAGCAGGTTCTTACTATGGCTACTCTATTTTATAATGTATCGTAATTTGTCTATGCTTAGATAACCTAATTCAAATTTGCAGAGACATAGAAAAAGATATGTTTTACAATCGTGATACGTTCAACTACTCATTTACCCTGTGCTGAAATCCGCATGTCTGCTCCGCACATGTTATCGCTATCGCTCAAACTTCGATCGCGATTGCTTGGCTTGTGTGTGTTCTACTACGTACGTGTGGACGAGAATTACGTAAGTGCTAGCGAGTGTGGCGTAACTTCTCTAGGTTTCCCGTCCATTTCTCTCTTTTTTCTCTCTTTTGCTTTCATATCATTTTATCTTTTATTTTCAGAGTACAATCATTTTTCAAGTGATTATCTCGTTTGCAACAATTTAGAGGTAAGTTTTTGTTCGAGTGTTTGTTGATTTTTTTTTATTGAACATGATGTAGATTATCAACATGTGCGAGAACATCGTACTTTGTATGGTACAGTATACCCACTCGTTTGTTTCCGTGTAAGCATTTTTACCGTAAAGTGTCTTCATCGTTCGTCTTTCAAGCATCGGGTTTTCACCCTAGTTTTCTTCATCGTAGTTTTTTACCTCGATTTCTTTCTTTTTTTTTTGGCGGTGCAAGATGTTCTGTGTATTTTTTCTACGGTAGAATGCCATTGTTGTATTCATTACTAGTTTTCCACCTCCGTTTCATTTTTTTTTTTTGTGTGTGTGTACGACTTAAGTCTAACGTAGCTAGCTAGGTCTGATGTCTTTTGTGAGGTGATGTCTTTTGTGAGGTGAGAGTGACTTTGATGGGAGTGGTATTCATGGTTTTGCTGTGGTTGAGATGATAGTGATGATGATGATGATGATGATAATAATGATTCTGGTGATGTTGATATATGAACCGTTATGATGATGGAATTTATTTCATGTCACCATGACATGACGTTGATGATGGCGAGTACGACACGAGTAGCCTAGCCTAGGCCAATGTCCCATGACGAGAGTGCTAATGAAACGGGGGCTGATGCTCGCTCTTGCATAGGAGTGGTCTAGATCTAGAGATCTGCATTTATCATTTTTTCCCTTTTGCTTGTTCATTCGGATTTAGTGCTACCAACATTTATATCTCTGAAGAAACTCAACCAAAAGCTTGACAATAAAGTTTGCATCCTTTATATTCTCTAGTAGATATTAGATCTAAATGGCGTTGCTAATTTAGTTTTCATTTAGAACTCGATGAAATCTTTGCTTCCAACGAGTAGCCGATGAGAATAAAATCTCTGTGTTTTGGTGTTTAACAGTCTATCTGCATATGTCAAGAGTAGCATCGAAGTACATGTATTTAGGTGTCCATACAATATGTATCGCAGTGGGAATAGCTATGTTTACAGTAGTGGCTATGACAATTATGGACAATATGGCTACATGGCCTTGGCTATGTGCAATTATGTACTCTTTTATCTTCGGAGGAGGGGTCTTTTAGGTGCCGAACTAGCCTTATACTTGTATTTTATAACTCTGTTTGCCTCTTATTCAGTGTTATTCATGTTTCTGTGTCTTTAACGTGCGAGAAAAAAATAAATGAATAAAAAAATGCCGCCCTCATGCGGCCCCGTATGATATAACGGCTGCAAGGTCCAAAATAGGCGTAATGTGTCGCGGAAAATCGGCTCTAACACAAAAAGTGCCAAAAGGTGGCAGCCGAATCTGGTATCAGCTTAAAGCTGAGACATCAGGGAACGTGGTGGTCATAGAATTTATTTAGAAATCCGTGGCAGTCTAAACTTTTCATTAGGGTATATTAAAAAGACAAATAATTAGCCTCTTTTCCAGGATATTTAGCGTAAAATGTTCATGAACATTAAGTTTCTTTGCATTTTTATGGCATTCATAACGTAAGATGAACTCTGAGAAATATGTGGGAGAAATTACAGGTTGATATCTCAAAAACTACATGTTGAAATTATTCATTTATTAAAGAGGTTACAATTTGCTTTGAAACTCTTAAAATATTGTATTTTGCTACTTCAGGTAGGAAATATATCCCTTTAATGTACATACCTGATTCAAATATTTTAATGATATATTCTTCAAAGCATTACCTCTCAAGAGCGCACGTCAAAAGTTAAAAAAATCCCAAGTGCCCAAAGTGACTTTTGGCGCACTTTGGTATCTCTCTGGCCCACTGTGCGACGCCGCCTCGCGCATCATGCTTTGTTTTGTCCTCAATGGGGTCAAGAGCAATGCTTCATTAGCATACGCCCTAACAACGGAGGCGGAGTCTCGATCGGGCAAGAACAAAAGGTGCGAAACGCAACGCAAAGGCGAGCGTTCGAAACAAATGTAACCGAAAAGAATTGTCTCAGAAAAACTGTGATTTGGGACACTTGTACTCATTTTTACACGCTGAAATTTTCTGTACAAATAGATAAAACATCAAGGAATCAAAATCTGTCATAAAAAGAATTTCGAACCGAGCAGTGCTACCCCTTCATTTTCGGGTCATTACGGAGAAAACTTCCCGTGCCACTTATGATTCATTTTGTCGGAGCGCCGCACATATTTGAATCACATTTCGTCACGGAAATTCTATGAAATCCCCTTCACATACAGGAAAAATGCTGAAAAATGCCAATGGAATCACACGTTCACTGATCGATACCGAAAATGTGCTGCTATCGTCGCCAAACGCGAACGATGAGGAATAATTGTGCGCTAAGGAAGGGGGCCCCTCAACTCGTCACCAGCGTAGGGTTCCCATAGACTTAGCTGCACGTAAAGGCGGTGTCACACCTGTCCGTGCAAGCTACGCGGGCTGGTGGCGAGGAGGTAGTTTAAAGCACGTAGAAGATTTTCCGCGGGCGGACAAGAATGTTTGCAATTTTCGCACTTGTTTCTTATACTAGACGCGTGCTACTTAGCTTCTACTTGCGTGCGTTCCGTGTGACTCGCGTGAGTGCTTTGAAACCGATCCACTTTCTGTTACGAGCGACTTACGGGGATTGCGAAGTACCTGCTTTGGAGTTGCCTGTGCGGTGCTACCGGTAAGGGTTTCCTACTTGTGTTCTGCGCGTACCTCTGCGGGCAACTCCCGTGACTCTTCCGGAACAAGTTTTGAGCATGCTCAAGGCCTTGTCATACCGTATCTGGGGAAGTTTTGCGGCTTGACTTGCGGGGAAACAAATTTACTACCCGGAGCTCTCCGCAGTTGGCCCGAACTTGACAGTACCTAGCACTTATCTCGTCCTTAGTTGCCCGAAGGTGCGCACGCTAGTCCAATTTTCCCGCAGCAAAGTTTTGAGCATGACCAAAACTATTTCCGGATGAGTCGCGAGGATTGCCAGAAGAGTTCCACACAGAACACCCGTAGGAGGGCACGCAATTCACAGGCATTTGACCCACTTGAAGTAGGTAAGTTGCCCGCTGATCTATGCCCATGTGAAGAGAGTGCGTGTCATTTGTGGGCTCATTCTCTTCTTTGTCCTCTGTCCTCTGTGGCGTCGAGGACTACCTGGTCCCTTTCGGACAGGACTTAATCAGCCGAATGGACTTCAGCAGCAATTTGATGCATTTGCTATTAATCTTCCGGGCTTTGTGGCTGTCCATCCACTGGACGTTCTCTGCCCTTGTGCACTTTCCGTCTACGGGGCATCTTCACTTCTTGAAAGCTAGTTAATGTTTGCCCATCCACTCGAACCAGCCTATTGTTCAGGCTAGCACTCACCTCGCAGGCGACTAGTACGCAGATAACACGCAGTTGTGGCGCTGGTACTTCGCAGAGCCCGTATGTCGCCGGTAACTGACATAAAAGAAGCTATCACGAAGCTATCACGTGACACCCACGCGCCTAACATGCAGCTCAACGGAAAACACGCAAGAAGGACTTAGGTATCACGCGTTTATCATGTAATACCCACGCCAAACTCGCCCTAAACCTTGTCTGCGTGCTGAAAAATCCCCATACGCAATAAGCCCGCTTAGCTGGTGTGACAGGGCCTTTTTTTGGCAGCGGGTAAATAGAGCCAGCGTGCGTACCTCCGGGTAACTACTTTTGAGATACATGCTAGGTACTGTCATGTGCGGGTCATCTGCGGGGACCTCCGGATAGCAAAAATGTTCTTCGGAAGTCGCACGCAAGGCTGGTGTGACACGGCCTTAAAAGACGTGTGCGGGTGACCGTGATGTTCCCATAGACACATACGTAAAAGATGCGTGCGGAGACAGTGGTGATAGCATTCTAACACGTATTTCGATTAAGATTTCAGATTTTCGCGAAAAACTGTTCGGTTTTCACCACAATTTGCTTGGTTGTGGTGGCCCTGCCAAGTTTAAAGCGTACTGAACACAGTCCCGGTCATACATTTTGGTTTAGCGTGCTTAGAACAATTTTAAGCGGGGTGACGGAATTCGGACCCCTGACGAGGTGCGGGCACCTCACTATACTTGACAAGGGACGCCGAGGTGCGTAGCGCCGAGCCTAGCTGCCGAGGCGCGCAGCGCCGGGGCAGCTAGTATATATATATATATATGATCCCAAAACTTATACCTTAATAACGTTCAAGAAGACTTTCTTTTCAAAACATATGAAAAACTCACGATTCGCTGGGTTGCATGCAATTAAAAGGGAGTCGCCTTAAGAAAATTGAAGGTCAGTGCATCCCCGCTTTTTTTCTTTGATTTGTTTTGTTTGTTAAAAGATAACAGAGAGGTGCGCCAAGTGTATCCCCCCACCCAAGACTGCGTCAACTACAAATGTCAAAACTCATCGATTGCTTTAATGGGGCGGATCCAGGAATTCCGTAAAGGGGAGGCACCTTTACAAAGCAAAATGTTGGCGTACCCCCTTCTTCTATTTCTTTTCAATTGTTTAGAAAAAGACAATTAAAGAGCTGGAACGAAATATTTAGTGCGCCTCCCCCCCCCCCCCCACCTTATGGATCCGTGACTACGTCACCTACAAATGACAAAACTCATTGATTGCTTTACAGGGACGGATCGAGGAATTCAATTAAAGGGAGACGAATTTACAAAATTAAAGGCTGGTGCAAACCCTGTTTCATTTTATTTCTTGTGTTTTAACAAAAACATACAAATTGGGTGCCCCCTCTCTATCCGCGACGGCGTATAGGCATTCACACATGTCAATAGTCATTGTTTGCATTAAAACGGCTGATCCATGAATTTCGTAGAGGAAATGCGAATTTACAAAATTAAAGTCTGGCGCAGCCCCTGTTGCTTCCTGTCTTTTTTATGTGCTGATTTTAACAAGAAAGACAACAAAAATAGAGACGATGGGTCAAGTGCGTTACCCTCTGGATCCGCTACGGAAGCTTAAAAGTGCCAACCAGATGACGAGATAAGAAGACGAGAAGACAGGTTAAATACCGAGAAGCCGAGTTATTGGAACTCGGCAAGTCGACTTGTTTAGGTCAAGAAGACAAGAAGCCGAGTTGTTGAGTCGATTTGTATTGGACGAGAAGTCAAGATGACAAGTTGCTGAAACTTTGCAAGTCGACTTCTTTGGGACGAAAAGACATGATAACGAGTTGTTGAAACTCGGGAAGTCGACTTGTTTGGGACAAGAAGACATGATAAAGAGTTGTTGGAACTCGAAATTTCGACTTGCTTGGGCCAAGAAGTCAAGATGACAAGTTGTTGAAACTCGGCAAGTTGACTTGTTTGGGACAAGTCAAATGAGAACGAGTTGTTGAAACTCGGAATGTCGACTTGCTTGGGAAAAGAAGTCCAGATGACAAGTTGTTAAAACTCCGCAAGTCGATTTGTTTAGAACAAGAAGATAAGATAATGATTTGTTGGAACTCGACAAGTCGACTTGTATGGGACAAGAAGACAACATGACGAGTTGTCAAAACTCGGCAAATCGACTTGTTTTGGACAAGAAGACAAGGTGACGAGTTGTTGGAACTCGACAAGTCGACTTGTATGGGACAAGAAGACAAAATGCCGAGTTGTCAAAACACGACAAGTCGACTTGTTTTGGACAAGAAGGCAAATTGATGAGTTGTTGGAAATTAACTAGTCGACATATTTGGGACATAAGACAAGTTGACGAGTTGTTGGAACTTGGAAAGTCGACTTGGTTGGGACAAGAAGACATTACAACGAGTTGTTGAAAATCAGAGAGTCAAATTGTTCGGGACATAAAGACAAGATAACGACTTGTTGAAACTCGGGAAGTTGACTTTTGGGGGACAAGAAGACAAGATGATGAGCTGTTGGAACTCTGCAAGTCGACATGCTTAGGACAAGAAATCAAGATGACAAGTTGTTTTACGACATTTGTAACCTCATTGCGTCGTAGATTTTGCATTCTGAGTTTCTCTGGATTCTGGAGTACCGAAATCAATTCAGAATGAGGATTGTCATGGTTGTTAGTATGCATTTAACAATAGTCATCCATGCATACTACATGTTCGTCTTTTGTTATTTTAAGCTTAGACTGTCGTGAAGCACTTTGGCCAGCTTAAATCATGTTAATGGTCCTGTTGAGTTCCGGATAAGTGAACTGAAAACAGAAGGGCAATCTACAGAAAATATCATTTTTCAATTTTCTCTATCATATCTGTTGTTTTA
Organism: Diadema antillarum; assembly: GCF_040938485.1. Classification (NCBI taxonomy): domain Eukaryota; kingdom Metazoa; phylum Echinodermata; class Echinoidea; order Diadematoida; family Diadematidae; genus Diadema; species Diadema antillarum. Next base: position 673,068 of record NW_027271443.1, read on the forward strand.
TGCATTTGTCATATAGAAACAAAGGAAATAATTAAAAAATATCCAGGACCATAATTACTTCAAATTTGTCTCCTTCAACAAATTTCAGCCAAGAAACATCTATTTCATACACTGTAATGCTGTTAAATGAAATGGGGACAGAAAGAAAAAATGCAAAATCTGACTGACATGGTTGTAAGTTTATGGTTTTTATGGCAACAAGCAACATCAAATATAGCTAAATTGTATATCAAAATGTTTGCAATAATATTTTAGGAAAAGTCACCAAATTTTGTTAAAATCAGATTAAGGGCCAAGGAGTGGCAAATGAAAATCTGGAAGGGGGCACGATTGTGTTTCCCCCCCCCCCCCCCCCCCCCCGCCCTTGGGCTTTATAGGGTTAAACGCACAGGCTATCCGTGAGGGAAAAAATGCAGGAAAGTGTAGGGGATACCGGGAAGAAATGGGACATTTTCGCAAAAATATTTTGTCACAATAGGTCATAATCAAAATTATGAAGTATAGGTTCTGAAGTTTATAGTAGAGTACTTAGTGATGCCCCTATCTATATAACACATTTTCGGGTAATTAATGATTTGTTTAACCCCTAATTTTAGGGGAAATGGGACATCAAGCGAGGAGAAATGAGGCAACCTGTCATGGAGGGAAATTGGATAACCATAATGACTAGGATTTACATGTGCCGCGGGGAGAAATGTAGCACTATCTTACTCAATTTCGCCCAGTGGTAACAGAAACAATAAAAGATCCCTGCCAATTTGTCATACCTGCATGTCTGTTATCAAGCAATTCTATTTTCAGAAGTTTGCACACTAATTGAAATACCTATCAACATAACATAGGACCTACCAGATCTATAGTTAGTTTGATATTTTACTGACAAAATACCTGTAGAGCCGTAAAGTGGTTAATATGTCCATTTTCAGGTGTGCCGGGGCTCATCTTTTTACTGATATAATTCGAGCATTTTTCAAGTTACATGAGTGTATATTTCTCCCCGTGTCCCATTTCTCCCCGGTATCCCCCGTGCTTCATTTAAGGAGAAGGCACGAAAATCTCTGTCACTTTTACCTCGTCCTCTTGCATTTCTACGATTAAATTTCTATCAATGATATTTTTTATCTGGCATTTTGACCACTGAAATTTCGACCGCTGACAACTTTACCTCGGACATTTTTACCACTGACATAATGATTTACCTCTGACATTCTTACCTCTGCTGTTTTTACCTCGGCCATTTTTACCTCAGCAATTTTTACCTCTGACATTATAACACCGAACCGTTTTTTTTTTTTTTTTTTAGCACTTGACGTGAGATGTGGCACACGTGAACAATATACATTTACTGTTGAACAGTGCATTACCATGGTAACTTTTTTCCCATGAAAAGGTGAACAAAAAATAAATCCTGGTTGAGCTTATTGCCTCAATTGTAGATGGGGGTACAAATCACAATGTGTGGTAGATCTAGTTTTTGATTAACTTACAAATTTTCCATCTGTTTCAACTTTTTTGCTGGTATTTTTGCTGCTTTTGCTGCATGTAACATGTACAACATTTTCTAACCACCACCAAACCAAGGGGTGTTTTACAAAGATTTCAGTTAGACTTAGAGTTGTGCTTAAGCAGAAATATGTACCTGTATGTTACATGTAATCTAACGTGGTTGTTGTTGTTGTTGGTTGTTGTTGTTGTTGTTTTTTTTTTTTGGGGGGGGGGTGCTCAATAGAGCACATCTTCCGATAATTATCTGAACAATAATGGGATAAATGTGATACAGTACTCAATAGGAGTTTCAAAATGCCAGAGATAAAAATGTCGTTGATAAAAATTTAATCGTAGAAATGCAAGAGGACGAGGTAACAGTGACAGAGATTTTTTTTCTTCATGTTTTTGACACCTTCCTCGCAATACGCGCTTTTCGTGCCTTCTCCTGAAATGAAGCACGGTGGAGACTGGGGAGAGGGGACACGGGGAGAAACATGTGACACTCATGTAACTTGAAAGATGCTCGGCTAGTCAACAATCGAATTATATCAGTAAACAGATGAGCCTCGGTACACCTGAAAATGGACATAATAACCACTACACAGCTCTACAGGTATCTTATCAGTAACATATCAAACTAACTATAGATTTGGTAGGTCCTATACTATGTCTCATTTCTCCCCGCTTGATGTCCCATTTCCCCCCCCCCCAAAAAAAAAAAAAAAAAATAGGGATTAAACAAATCATTAATTACACGGAAATGTTATATATATATATACAAATAGGGGCATCACTAAATAAATAGTCTACTATAAACTTCATAACTTATACTACATAATTATGACTATGACCTATTTTGACACAATATCTTACACGTTACAAGGAAATCACATGTGGAAATCACATGTTGATAATGTTTGCTATATAATTTCACGTAATATAGACAGTATAAATAGATTGAAATTTCATATTCCTCAAAAATCATTACTTATGTTATATTCGTCGTTGATATTGCCTCATCTTAATTATGGAGTATTAGTTTGGGACAACACGCAACAGAATCTATTTGGGAAAGTGTTCCTTTTACAAAAGAAAGCTCTCCGTGTTATCTGTAATTCCCCGGTACGTTCTCATACAAATATGTTGTTTGCCTCTAACAAGCTCTTAAAAATGACAGATTTGTTTTTGTTTAATTTAGCGCAATTTATATACAAGTATTGCAATAACTTGCTTCCGTCTATTTTTGGTTCTATGTTCCTCAAAAATCAATCATTTCATTAATATTCCACTAGGCGTTCCAGTGAAATTCATGTATCTCTTTTAAAGGGGGTGTACAGTACTGGGTGGATTAGGGATTCATTTTTTTTTTTTTTACATTCCTAAGTGAGATAATGAGAAACATCTCATGAAATATGACAGAGCATGTAATTTTAATGATTCAACATTTATTTGATAAAAACTGGTTTTCAAATGGCTGAGATGTGCAAAGAATTGATAACAATAAAAGCCAACAGGCCACAACTTTATTAGGAATTCTTAGTTTCACCTTGTTTTTGGATATCTCGACCACTTCAAAACCGATTTTCATCAAACAAACTTTTGATACCCCTTAAAATTGCATGCTCTTTGACATCTCATAGAGTGGTTTCTGAATATCTCGCAAAATGTTAAAAGCTAAATCCTCACCTCGACCAGAATTGTACACACCCTTTAAGAACGATTTTTGCTAAAACACACTTATTTGTTAGGCCCAAACTATTGGAATTCTTTGAATCACCACATAAAAAAATGCTCCATCCATATATTCTTTCAAGAGGAGACTAAAGTCTTTTTTATTGCAATCGTATGACTCTACAGTACTGAATTAACCTTTTGGCCTTTTTTCTTATATACTGACCTGCTCACTTTGTCCCCTCTTCGAAGAATTAATGTTTTTTTGTTTTGTTTTGTTTTTTTTCCTGGATGTTTGCAATGTTGTCATCTTTGCCATTTTGTCCATAGCGTCTAGAGGTTGACTTTCCGTATGTTACTCCTGCTCATATGTCCCTCTATGTTCTATTTTCTTGTCTTTCTTTCAGGCGTCAAAATATTACTTTCCCCACAACTATCTTCTGTTTCTCTTGGCATGCTTCTGCCGAAAATCGATGTTTATGTTGTTTCTGTTTCTGTTTTGCGTTCTTGTCTGCTATTTTGTCAGTTCGTCAGCCTTGTCCATCCCGTTTTGTCCTGTACAACCTTTTCTTCAGTAGTTGTCTTGCTGTCTAGTCCTGTTTCATGTTAGTTCGCGTCTATGTAAATGTATTTGTTAATCTAATTTTTAGTGGGCTTCCAGACTTCTTCCACTTTGTTTTATTTCTTTATATCTACGATGATTCAATTTATCTTTTCATCGATGTTCTTCTCTAGAGGGGCCCACATACTACAAGCTCTGTCTTTTTAGTGGATCCCTCCATTTTTCGCACTTAAAGCAACAATATACATGTACTTAATTTTGATAACTTCTGTTTCTTTCTTATTATACGATGTAGTCTTTTTCATTTCACTATGTTCTACTTACCTTATTCTCTGTTATTAAATGAAGTGAAACATATGTTTTGTCGAAAAATGAAATCAACTTTGAAAGAATGAAAGAAAGGAATCTTTCATGATGATGCAAAAATGTCCCATTTCTTCGCGGTCTCCCCTACACTTTCCTCTATTTTTTTTTTCTCACGGATACCCTCTGCGTTTAATGCTATGGAAAGGACCAAATCTCCCACCTTATAGTATTGTGTGCTAATAAAATAAAGAGTTCTCCACCAAATTGATTCTGATGTTATTTCAATGAAGAATGGATGCTTCATCCAACAAGCTAAAATAGCATCACATTTTATCCCACCAAAATCCTAAAAACCTGCTGTTCCATTTTTGGGGCCACCCTGTATAGTGCAACCTTAATATGCAATTTTTGTAGATTTGCATAAAGCTTTTGATATGATCAACCCTAAATGTTTGCTGCATAAACTTTTCACAATAGGTATTAACGACCCCGCCCTTAAATGGTTTGAAAATTATTCATCTTACAGAAAAATAGTAACTAGTATAGGAAATTGTACCTCTGTAGAACTGGATATTAAGTTCGGTGTGCCACAGGGATCGATATTGGGTCTATTATTGTTGTTTATCGTATTTATTAACGACTTACCTTCCATATTTGATTCATGTAATGTGCATTTGTGACCGGCGACAACGGTTTCAGGCAAAAGTCGGGAATTTTGAAAATGCATTTTTTTCACTGAATCACATTGCTCATTTCCTAAGCTTTGCAGTGATATAAAACACTTGTATTCTTCGGCACCATAAGTGGGCAAAGAAAGATAAATAAAATGCACTATTTTAAGTTGTTAACCTGACAAAATTGCGAGAAAACAGGCTTTGAAGATTCATCTCTTTCTCAAAGACAATGTCCGAGTGGCGATGCGAGGGGAGAATCACCCATCCGTACGATGGTGCCAATCGATGTTAAGCTCCGCCTCTATGGAAACGACAACACATTCCGATTGGCTCACTGAGAGAGTCAAATTTCCCGGGCACCTTCCTCGGAGCTCAGCGTATGGAGCCGAAAAACAATGCATTTCGCTCGGGTTTGTTTACCAGTACGTCTTTCAAGATGGCGAATACGATAATTGCACGTATGGTGTACATGTACGTGTGTATGGTGCACGCATTACGCAATGGCATTCACATGCCATGACCGTGTGTATTTAACAGGAGCGGTGGCGAATCCACACATTTACAAATCGCGTTTTCATTTTGGTTGATTTGTCTTTATCATTTCCGAACTTTTTGAAGGCAGAAAAATTGTTCGGTGGTGCTAATTAAATCAAAACAAACAAACACGACTCGTTAGTTTGGTGCGATCTTGACGTGTAGTATTTGAATATAATTGGTCACATGTGATTGCTCCTTTCCTCTCATCTACCTTCCATTGAGTAAGTCTGCTGTCATAATTTTTACTACATGTGCAAGTAGACAAATTTGAGAATATTTTGTTTTCTTTTCACACGATTATATCATGCTACATGATTTTTGTTTCACTTCCGTTGTGGAACATTGCGGTAGAATAGTTTGGATAGAAAGCCAAACGAGGAGCACGCACTACAGAACGAGCGTAAAAACCACTATAGCAAGAACAATTAATGGAGCATGTAATCGTGCACGTGTGGACAAAGCATTCCCCAAACGCTGCAACTGGTGTCTGCGAAAGCCCAATTATGTAAATGTATGTGACGCACCAGCCAATCGCATGCGAGACCCTGCGCCGTAGCAACGCTGGGGATATTGGCGCGGCGTTCGAAAGAAGCTTGAAACTGACGAGTGCAATCCAACATAGGGTGCTTAAAATTCCATTTTCGATAGGAAAAACTTAGTCTCATGATATGAAATTTAGTGTAGACGTAGAAAACATATCAACGATTCGATTTCTGCAAAAAACCTAAATCGACAAAAATAATGGTCAAAATCTTTGTACCCCGCCTAGGAGGGAATTTGCTCTTGCGACTTTCGCCTGAAACTGTTGTCGCGGGTCACATTTATATGCGGATGACACCGTTATTTATTTTTTTCACAAAGACCCACAAAAAGTACAAACAATATTGAATAAGGAATTATTTGTATTAGATAGTTGGATGTGTAAGAACAAATTGAAAATTAATTATGATAGAACTGTGAGTATGGTAATCGATATATGTTGAAAAGATGTAACAGTTTAGATTTGAGTATAAAAGCATATGAAATTAATCAGGTTAAAAGTTTGAAATATTTAGGATTGTACATTGATGACGAACTCAGATGGGACGTTCATGTAAACTATCTGTGTGAAAAAGTAGGCCGTATGATTTCCTTCCTTCGTCGTTTGGCATATTTTATAAATAGATTTTTTTTTGAATTTGATATATCGCAATGTTATTCTTCTTCATTTCGATTATGCAAATGTTATTTAGGAGTCTTCATGTAAAAAACATATAAATCAATTGCAAAAACTGCAAAATAGAGCAGGAAGAATTATTCTGAAGATTAATCCGCACTTACATTTTTCTGTCAGGTCAATACATGATATATTACAGTAGGAAACGTTAAAATCCCGTCAAAAATTTCATGTGGGAGTAATGATTTTCAAGATTTTGAATAATTTAACACCTACCTATTTACACGAAAATATATTTTATTCCCCCAAACCCTATCAATTTCGGCACAGTAGCCTCAGCCTTCCAAAACCTCGGACAAACTTTTGCAAACGTGCATTTTTCTACAGGGGAGCCAAACTATATAACAGCCTTCCTCATGCTGTCTGTGACTGCAAGTCACCGAGGGATTTTAAACGGTCCCTTTTTTAATTTGTTTAATTTCATATGTGTAAACATATCTAGATATACATATGAGTATATGAATATAAGAACGACCCAAGTCCAATTTTTGGCCAAATTCAGTTTGACATGGGAAATTGTAGCTTATGCATGGACTCATCTTGTGTGTAAATGATAAATCCTAATTACCCCCGGAAGTGCCTGAAATGAATGAGTTAAATCTTATATTAATGTAAGAATGAAGGACTTGGGTCATTCTTACATTCATATAATAGCGCCCTCTCTCATCCTTCTCCCATCTCTATAGCAGAATATCATGTATATGAATCAAAGAACGACCCAAGTCCATATGAATCAAAGAACGACCCAAGTCCACCACACAAAATGGCCTCTCCACAATTAATGTGAATGTTAATTGTCATAATAATATGTGTTCTAATTTGTATATACAATGTTGCCTTCCCATCACAGTAAAATAGAATATTATTGGACAAATAAAAAAGATATGAAGTTTTTTTAGTTTACTCGAAATGATCTTCCATGGACTTGGGTCGTTCTTATATTCATATACTCATATACTTTTGTCTGATACACGAGAAAGTTATATACACTTTTCAAGAAAGCGTATTTTGCCTTGAGATTTAGTATAATCACTGCATAATAAATTTTCATGAGAGTACAAATGTATTATAATGTTGTATTTGTGACCCTGCACCTCAAAACAAACAAAAAATCGCCAGACATGAATTTTTAGTTAAGACCATATTCTGAAAGAGCAGACTTTAAGCTTTAAAATGATGTATAAATCAAATCAAATGGACTCCCCTAACCTATCTAAATATTGGAAAGAAAGCACAAAGTCAGGAAAAGTGTGAACTGAGAAAAGAGGCTCTGAAGTACAGTGTCTATTCAAGCGCTTAATCTTTACCAAACCGTGCTGACTGTGCGATGAATGGGACAAAAAACAGAGAGTAAACCACCAGAATAACAACAATGAAGAGATTATCAGATTAAACTGAAATTAAGCATGCCTCATTAACACGTGCCGACCATAATTAATGCTATCTTTCAAAGCAGTAGCACTATCCTTTCAAAAGTTATTAGAGTTGAAAGTGAAGAGTGTTCACAAGGTTTTTCAGAAATGAAAAAGGGATTCTAAAGACACACCTAATCACACTATTCTACCAAGAAAGTTCGAGATAAACTGCTAGAAAAAACACACTTTCCTGCTCGATTTATGATACCAAATTTTAGCATAATGTAAAAGAAGACCCGCTCTTTCAGAAAATATGAAAAAGTCAAGTTCAGCTAGGTTAACCCATTTCACTTATTTTCAGTCCTCACGCAAAATCAGTGTGTGCGACTTTATGTTCGTTTTGAGGTGCACGGTCACATTTATATAATATGTAATCTTCTACTCTTTTTGTTCTTTTCCATAACCCTTTATAACTGGTCCACATGGAAGACCAGCAGCTTCAGAAAAGTGCAGCTGATTATGGGCTATCCAGCCGTCATCTTTCTATATAATCCTGCTGTACATTCTATTTCTTCTTCTTTTTTGTATATCGATGATGTGTCACACTATTCATTTGCTATGTATGTATGCTTCATTTTTATGCATGATGAATCATTTTCCCTGTACGTTATATGTTGTCTTTTATATCTGTTTGTATGTTTATGACGGAAATAAAACAAACAAACAAACAAAAACCTCACCGCAATATTGCATCTAATCATCAAAGTGCCGCAGTTTTCGTAGCATTGTGGTATTTCCAAGCAAGTGTATGGCCCTATACAGTACAAATTCTGCTAAATTCAGAGACTTCCCATGAAAACGAGTAGCATTAGTTCTCTTCTTTAAACTGACATGGTGCAATCTGTAGAGTCACGTAGATTATCAAAACTTGAAAAAAAAAAGTTTGTGAATGCATACATTATAAATAACAAAAAATGGAAGTCAATCACGAGCCCCAAATGTTCCTATACTTTGCGCTAAATGCTACTTAAAAGAAACCTGTACTGACATTTTCTACTTGTCTGATATTTATTCTAATCTACATTTTTTTTTTTATGCCTGCAACTGGAAAGAGAGGATTCTAAAACCCAGGATAAGCCTGTAATGATTTTTTGAAAAACAATGAAAACGAGCAAGCCAAGGAACGATCCACACAATTTGGCATACGTCACAGGTGCCAACCTCCGAATTTAGCAAAACGAACTACACATGTCAATTTACTGATGAAATCTCACACGAAGTACTGCAAAAACTGTTATTTAGTAGAATTGCAATATGGAGCTGAAATAAACATGTTAAACAATATGTATTAATTTCTAAAAGGAATCTATTCAAAAGATTCTTATTTAGATAAAGTTTGTGGGGTATATTCTAGATATGCAAAATGAAATTGGCATCATTGTCCGAACGTGCTGCCCATAGAAAACTGTGTGTAAGTAATGTTGCACTAACTAGAAGCATTGATAGCGATAAGCGATAGCGATAAGCGATAATGGTTCGACATCACAGTTCAAACTAGACTCTATCTAACGAAGATGAGGACTGAGTGATTTTTAAAATCTAAATCCAAAAAAAAAATAGTCAACGGCAATCACGGTTTACGCCTAGTTAGTTATGCACCCAGTACATATAGACTCTAGACTAGAACTAGGACTAGGACTAGTGAGCAGTCAAGGGCCGAGAAGATTCTACTCGCCGCCCCGTCGACAGCTGTACGTGCACAGCGCTCAATAGGCACAGCGTAAACGTTTAGTACGGTATGCAATACATACCCCTGCTGCCAGAACTTGAAGAAAGTCCAGACGAAAGTCCAGACTCCAAGGTCTAGCGTTGCCGCTAGATCTAGGCCCTTGTCCTGCAGGCCCTATTGTTTCTGTGCTGAATTTTGCAGGTAAGGTATCTGCTTTATGGATTTTCAATGTTTTTGTAGTCGAGATAAATCTCATGGTGGTCGCATTAACACCAAGGACTAACTTAGATCTAGTTTTAGAGTGGCCTGACCACGTACATACAAACAGTGCCGCCGCTTCGCGATCCAAGCGCTGGTGTAGGCATAGTGCTAGAGTACTTCCGTATCCATGTAGATATCTCAAAATTCACTCAACCAAATTGCACCAAAATCACAAGAAATATCTTATGACTTATGTCCACTTGCTCACGGTAATTGGAACCAAATGGCAAGTCGGGAAGCGTAAGTGAAGTTGTCGACTTTCCTGTCGTCGCTAAAAACAATCTACTCTGTACGACTAAACAAGAGTGATCGCGGCATAGTAGCCCTACTTGCTGCGCACGCACAGACTGAAGTTAGCCATCTAATGTCATGAGACAAATCTTTCAAGTACTCGGGAGCAAAAAATCAATTTATAAATTATTTGAGCTAAGTTGAATGAAAAATAAAGTTCGTAAATCACACAAATCACCAAAATCATGACTTTTTTTTTTTTTAGTTTAGTTCCCGCGTAAATTCCCCGGTCGCACAGTACTAGTCGGCTAACTTCAGTTCTAGATTGTGCATGTCGCGTTTACAAAGATCTCTCGCGAAGAGTGAGTTTTTTTTTTTTTTTTTTTTTTCGAGTGACAACTTGAAAGTCGGCGTCAATATTGATACTTCTCGATTACCGATTTCGTTCAAATATGATACAGTATTTTGAAATATGCTTAGAAGTATATCGTGTAATTTTGGTGCTATTTGGTTCAGCGAAATTTCAGACAGCTGCATGGATAGGACAGTACACAAGTGCCGCCTGCTAGCTAAATTGAGCCTACGCGTCATCTGCTACTCGGCACGATTTAACGCACGCGTATGCAAGGGCTGATAATCAGAGACATATTTGGCACCTGTGACATCACGACATCCGGGCTCGTCAGCTCATTAGCATAATTCTCGCCAAAAAAAGTTCCATTTTCAACATGAAATTACGGGCTAAATCGTTATGAAATTTTGATTCTGTTTGCACCGCTGGGTCTTTTAGAATTAAAAGAACAACATATAAAAAAGTAAAAAACCGGTACAATGTCCTTTTAACTACCCCACCCCTCCCGAAAAAAAAATATATATATGTTTTTGAATCTCATGAAATGTTTTTAACCATCAGAATGGTAAAATCTTGGTTTGACAGCTGGATATATTACGGAAGCTTATAAGTGTATCCCTACTTTTGCTGACAAATATTAACGAATTTTGAGCCTGTATATTTTTGTTACTCCCCTTTTGTAATTTCAGCTGAATAATTCGTATTACTTTTTTAGTAAAGTTTTCTTACTGTTGTTGTATAATGAGGGAATAACGTCATTTTTGGAGGCCGAATCTATATACCAATCTTTAGCAACACACCATGTTGATAAATTTATTACATTAAACATAATGGAATCTGACTTTGGAGCAACGGCTAAGTTTGAAAGGCATCAAACATTTACATGTTTTTTTTTTTCGCCTGCGACTTTCAAAGTTCCAACAACTTGTCAACTTGTCTTCTTGTCCCATACAAGTCGACTTGTCTAATTCCAACCACTCATTATGATATTCTTGTTCTAAACAAGTCGACCTGCCGAGTTTCAACAACATGTCACCTTGACTTCTTGTCCCAAGCACGTCGACTTCTTGTCCCAAACAAGTCGTCTTGCCGAGTTTCAACAACTCGTTCTCATCTCTTCTTATCACAAACAAGTCGACTTGCCGAGTTTCAACAACTTGTCATCTTGACTTCTTGTCCCAATCAATTCGACATTCCGAGTTTCAACAACTCGTTATCATGTATTTTTTTCTCCCAAACAAGTCGACTTGCCGAGTTTCAACAACTCGTTCTCATGTCTTCTTGTCCCAAACAAGTCGACTTGCCGAGTTTCAACAACATGTCCTCTTTACTTCTTGTCCCAATCAAGTCGACATTCCGAGTTTCAACAACTCGTTATCATGTCTTTTTGTCCCAATCAAGTCGATATTCCAAGTTTCAACAACTCGTTATCATGTCTTCTTGTGCCAAACAGGTCGACTTCACGAGTTTCAACATCTTGTTATCATGTCTTTTTGTCCAAAATAAATCGACTTGCCAAGTTTCAACAACTCGTTATCATGTTTTTTTTTTGCCCAAAACAAGTCGACTTGCCGAGTTTCAACAACTTGTCATTTTGACTTCTTGTCCCAAGCAAGTCGACATTCCCAGTTTCAACAACTTTTTATCATGTCTTCTTGTCCCAAACAAGTCGATTTCTCGAGTTTCAACAACTCGTTATCATGTCTTTTCGTCCCAAACAAATCGACTTGCCAAGTTTCAACAACTTGTCATCTTGTATTTTTGTCCAAAGCAAATCGACTTGCCGAGTTTCGACAGCTCATCATCTCATCCTCTCGTCCAATACAAATCGACTTAACAACTCGGCTTCTTGTCTTCTTGACCTAAATAAGTCGACTTGCCTAGTTAGAATAACTCGGATTCTCGGCATTTAACCTGTCTTCTCGTCTTCTCATCCCGTCATCTGGTTGGCACTTTTAAGCTTCCGTACTCAAGGGAGCGTTAAACACTCACTATCTCAGCCTATTATACTGGGGTTATATCCTCCCACATGCCCTGTATTGTTGCAATGTACGGACCAACAGGTCACAACAAAACTATGAAACCATCAACAGGTTACACAAGCGAGCCGCTTACATCATAGCTGGCTGTTCATGGGAAACCCCGTCTGCGCAAGTGCTCAATCAATTTAATTGGCCAACGTTACAAACATTGTATTCGAAAGCAATGGCATGCATGACATTTAAATGTGTGCACCATCTTGTACCTTTTTACTCGCAAATAAGTTTGTTATGCATTATGCAGTAGCCCAACGCGTTACACGCAACTCGGGTCAGTGCAAACTTGAGATCCCGAGATGTAATACCGAATTTTACAGATCATTTGTGTGCACAGCGGTGTCTCACTGGAATAGTTTGCCATTAGAGACACGGTGTTTCCCCAACTTAGGTTTGTTCAAAAGCAGATTATGATATGTGTGAACCTAAATACACGATGTTTCCCAAACTTAGAATTGTTCAAAAGGAGCCTATGATACGTGTGTTTTAATATCAAGATTTTTTTTTTTTTTTAATCAAGGACTAACATGGTCTATCACAGTTTTATCGGTTGTTTGAATTGTGCAATAAATGATATTGTTGTAGTTTTTCCCGATTCATTTCTGTTCATTTAGAAACGTTGTAGTATTTACATGTCTTTGAAATTGTATTTTGATTGTATTGAATGTATATATTTTTCCTTTGTTATGTTTGTTAGTAACTGTAATTCTGGAATGTTGTATGTGTTGTGTTTTTAAAGGGCCCTGATGAAAACCAGCCAGTGCTGACTTGGGCTACCGTTTTTAAATATGTGAAATAAATAAATAAATAAAATACTTGGTACATTAGCGCAGCGTTCGAAAGAAGTTCGAAACTGACGAGTGCGGTCCAACATAGGGTGTTTAATATTCCATTTTTAAAAGGGAAACCTCAATCTTATGCCATGGAGTTTAGTGTAGATGTCGCAAGCATATCAAGGATTCAATTCTGCAAAAAAAAAAATACTAAATAAATAAATAAATAAGTAAAATCAACAAAAATAATGATCAAAATCTTTTGTTATGGATCACAATATGCTGTCAATGAACTACAGAGGGCCTCTGTCAATTTTGTTGGGGCACCTTTCCCATTATTTTAAACAGGTGAGTGCGCCCGTTATGTGGAACTCCGTCATTTTTCATGTATTACTAGTTTATGGCGCAATGTCATGCAGTATCCATTATGCCATATTATAAATACATATTTCTGGTTTGGAAGTGGTATTGTTAGATTATATAATGTTATTTTAAAGATGGATAATTTGGTGTTAGGAGTACGGTTTACACTTGGCTTGATGCAACACCTATTATGTATAGTACGCACGTCAATGCCACAGTCGTAATGTGTGTGAATTAGCCTGCAGATATGTGTGTTGTGTATAGGCGCATTGAGTCACTGCGGTCGTAGGCTTGTACGTATGATATTCTGCAGTATGCAAAGACTGTAGGCCTAAGTGGGGTTGGAGTACGCGGTCAATTCAGGATTCGTTGGATAAGCGTAGTCAGTGTGCTATGATTAAAGAAAGAATGCTTAATACAGTGTGATAGGAAGAATGGATGGTTTTCATCGACTATCATTGCCACTATGTAATTTGATTTTGGTGGAAGAGTCAGAGATGTACGGTGCAGATAGACCCTACAATGTTGTGGGTTTATAATGTAATACCACTAAAGTTGTAAGAGGGAATATTATTCCTTTTGCTTCCCCTAAGAGAGTAAGATTCTGCATTGATAGGAGGGACTAGGGTATTTTGTAAGTGTGTCTAGCAAGATATTTAAGTAGCTACCTGAGTATCGATCACAATAGTTTTGACACATACAATGGAGGAGTTAAGAATACAGGTGTATTGCACTGCCGTTACCATCAATTAAGGTTTGTCATGCTGAGACATTGTGTAGATTTGCATTTGTTTTTCATTGTTGGTATACCCTGTGATCTGAAGTTCTAAGATCCGCAGTAGTTTGGTATAATGTATTTTTTCAGCGTTATTATACCCCCATCTTATCTTGCTGAAATTCCAGATTTGATGTAGTACTAGTAGGACCTATATGGATCAGATGTATGATTGTAATTGTTCTGAGTAGGGATAGGGGATTTGACTGTGACGAAGTGACCTTTATGTGTTAGGAATGGTTGGTGGAAGAGAGGACTTGTCTGTATGATATCGCATGACTTTTATTAAAGAGCAAATGTGATTTAAGAAAGGTTATGTAAAAGTGCTAATAATAGACGCATTTACGTTTGGGCAAAACTGTTCAGCAATCTGAATCAGTGAAGAGAGAACTGCTGTCTCATTTGTTTTTATTATAGTTCAAACAAAATAGCATAGTTTGAGTCAGATCTCTGTTGGACTCTAAAACAAAACAGGTATTCTTTTCACAAATAATGATGAAAAAGATATGTATATTTTATATGCAAGGACTGGTAGTCACACATGTAAAAAAGCCTTTATTTTACTATATGGGGTCTGACATAGTAACAGAGTGGACATGACGCTGGCTGCTTGTCATGAAGTGTGGAGAGTATGATTTCATTTCATAGAGTGAGCCTTCTATGTGAATAGGCCTTACAGTATTGTAACATACAAAATGTATAGGTCTCAAAAAGCAGATATTGATGCAACACGTTTACATTGTGTCAATTGTTCCACAATACAACTACATTGTTATTTGTATCAAGCCATTTACAGTCTGTTTAATGTATCATAAATGGTTTTGAAAATTCATTATTAGTGAAACAACAGACAGAAAGAGAGATACATACAGCTGATGACAGGAAATGCTTTCACTAGTTTTGATACTATTATTGATACTCCACTGTGGATTTACATGGCTTAAAGGATGGTAACTCACTTGGTATCTGTGTGTTACTACGAATAAGTTGTTATTATGACTAAGATGGTTCTGGCGTTAAACATGTACGGATTTCAAGATATCGTACACTACAGTGTTTCAAGAGTTAGTGTGTTTCAAGTGCGTTTCAAGTGCATTTCAAGGCATGTACTGTATTTGTGTTGGACAAAGATGTTTGTTTGTAATGATATTATCATTACATGCACAATCGTATTAATAAAGACCTCTCCCATTATTTTATGCAGGCAGATCCGTCTCCCACTCGGTCATCTTTCATGATGCCTCGTGTTCGCCCCTTACCCACTGGATTGCCATAAGAACCCCGCAACAGAGAACTAGTAGGGCGTAATCACAGACTTAGCACCCCCTCACACATCTAGTAAATCATCCAGTTCAACACACACACACACCCACCCCCCCCCCCCCCATAATCCCCCGAGAGGACACACTAATCACCCCCACTAAACTTTGTACTCCGCCTAGGAGGGAATTTGCTCTTGCGACTTTTGCCTAGACGCAGCTGCGGAAAGTTGTATGGTTAAAACTTACTGTCATAAGAAGAAAGTATACAATCACAATCAAAAACCATAGATAGTTAGTGTGAAAAGTAACGCTCAAATTATTTTCGCCTGAAACGTTTTCTAAAATATGAGAACACTTTAAACAGGAAACAGATATCAGAGGAGTTGATAAAGCAAAAAATGTATTTATAAGAAAGACTTACGGAAAGCAAAACTTCAATACAAAAGCATCCTACATTCAAAATTGCATAATGTTAAAATAAAAAAAACACAAACAAACAAACAAACAAACAAGGAGAGATAATGCAGGCATTTTCAAAAAAAAAAAAGAGAGAGAGAGAGAGAAAGAAGACCGGACGCGTCATTTAATCAGTGAGGAGATCAATAAATAAAAGCAACGAATGTCTTAGCATGAAGAAAAAAAAAAGAATGAATAAAACAATATTTTACCTCCAAAGTGTCGGCTTTGTTCTCTTCAGCCGCCCATTTAAGTACTTCGGCGGCTGAGTTCTGGTTGTCTTTGTCTTTTATGCTCGTGTCTAGTTTGCGCTGGTAATCGAGCAGGGCGACTAGGGTGTCGAATTTTTTGCAGATAGCCGCCGTCTGAAGAGGTGTCAGGCCCTCGCAGTCTGTGAGGCTTATGTCTGCCCCACTGAGAAATTAATGCAGAACAGATAAGCCAAGTGATTAATGTGTTCAAATCATGGATACAAGTCTTTCAGTGAAATTGTTATGTGCTCCTCTCACCAAAGGCGAGGCTGTTCATTGTTGCTACTTTGATGCAATACCAGGCAACCTCGTATGTATTGGAAAGCGTCACTAAGCTGATCTTTTTCTTTCCGGACGTAAGTTGACAAAACAAAGTATGCATAGAATTCATGAAATTTGACTTAGTCACATATTTTAGCCTGGGCCATTTTAGGGCCATTGTCCCCAAAAGTGTGGAAATCTGCGATTTTTGTGTCTCCAGCATGTTCGTTGAGTTTAAATTGATATTTTGTCTCTCAGAAATAAAAATGAAGTTTTATTCATCCGAACGGTTAGACATGTAAAGCATGCTCTATGAACAAAGCTATTGGGACATCTGGTATAATATTAGAATAAATCCAAAGTTTTATGTAACCCTAAATTACCACATGTCACCAGAAAGGAAGTGCTCATAGAGCAAGTTCTTACTCGTTAACATATCATTCAAATTAAATCTTATGTACCTCATTCCATTGCCCCTCGAGTGCTTGAATGAAAAATAATGGTTCATAATAATATGCAGTTTTGATATTTCCCTAGGAGACAAATCATGTCGTCAAATCGCAGTCAGATGAATTACCTTTTTCAACCTCTTGCGAGACGATCAAATTAATGCCACAAAGCTGCAGTGTAATTCAATGTGTTAAGGGAAGTAAATCTCATTAAATCTCTTAAAAGAACAAAAAAAAAATAAATAAAAGTCTACTGATCTGAAGCCGTGGGAACGTATTCTTAGGATGAGCGGAACCCAAGATGGTACTGTTCTGCAGTGCATTAACTCTCAACGTGCCATGGTCGCCGATCGGCGACAAAGAAGAGCACGAAAGCATTTAAGTTCTTGTGGTACCATAATGTGTTACACCAAGAAACTGACAATGATATGTACTGGTAACTGACTAGCATAGTCATCGTTTCCACTAGAAATATGAGTATGCTTACATTGGAAAATTTCGAGTAAATACGTGATTTTTCGGCTAGACGTATTTTTTGTTCGCGTCGGGAAAATCTGCAGCGAGCGCACCCTCTGCGTGATGTGTATAGATCAAAAGACTCATTTGTAAACCACGCGTGTGTATGCTATTGAATCTGCGTGTATTGTCTATGCGGTAAACCGTTCCACTTGTATTGTTCCGCTTGGATGCTGTCCGGCGGGAAGCTGCTTTGATTTTGTCCCTCAGGACGGACGTCCACTTGGGCGCGGACAAGCCCCGGAAGGGTTGCGGAAGCAAATTTTGTCACTTCGGCATCCTGTCCGCGACAGACGCGGAATAACTTTGTGAATCGGCTTGTCCTGGAACATTCCTAGGACTGTCCGCGGACTGTCCGCGAACTGTCCGCGGACTGTCCGCGGACTGACTGCGGACATTCCTAGGAATCACTCCGGAAGAGCGCGAAATACCTCGGAATATGCTAATCGTAGCCGGGCAGCGCGGAAACATCTAGGATTACACCAGGAATGAACGCGGACAATCAGGATGCCTTCCGGACAACACAAGTTAGGCATGCGGACAAACTGCGGACAATACCAGGAAAATGGAAAGGTATAAATTTGGTACTGACTTTGACTTTTCCTCATTTGACTGCTAGCCGTCATTGAATCTTCTTGTTGTGCTTCCGCAGTAGCTGCTGATATTATATTGATATGATTGGTCAATATTATTTTATAAATGTGACCACCAAAAGTCGAAGAACAGGATTGTCTGCATGTCGGCTTACGACTCATTTTTTTTTTTTAATTTGTCTTATCTGGGAGAACAATCTTTTCTCTGCCTACAGTCACATGGATGATATTTTTGAACCATATATATATAATAAACATAAAGATGTAAATTCATATACATACATGTATATATATATATATATATATATATATATATATATATACATATAAATATAAATGGCGAAAACTTTGAGCAAAGAAAATGGGTTTTCATCGGGATTCGAACCCGAGACCTCCGGATTACTAGACCGGTGCTCTACCGACTGAGCTATTGAAAGCCCTAGATCTATGTCAGGTTAATGTGTGTGTGTGTGGCACACATACACACACTATAGCTTCTGACCACACGAGCAAAGAGAGTTAAGGGTTTGGGACGAACACCGATCTAGGGCTTTCAATAGCTCAGTCGGTAGAGCACCGGTCTAGTAATCCGGAGGTCTCGGGTTCGAATCCCGATGAAAACCCATTTTCTTTGCTCAAAGTTTTCGCCATTTATCATTTGTTTCTGGTCAGTTTTCCCTTTCTTGTTTCAATTTGTATTACATATAAATATATATATATATATAAATGTTTATAAGGTAGTCCACGTGTTGGCAAGATAAAACGATAAGTAACAAAACTGCAACAAAGTTCATGCTGTATTCACCAACGGTTTATTTCTTCACAAGAAATAAACCGTTGGTGAATACAGCATGAACTTTGTTGCAGTTTTTTTTTTCTTATATATATATAATATATATATATATATATATATATATATATGAGTATATTAATATAAGAACGACCCAAGTCCAATTTTTGGCCAAATTTAGTTTGACATGGGAAATTGTAGCTTATGCATGGACTCATCTTGTGTATAAATGATAAATCCTAATTACCCCCGGAAGTGCCTGAAATAAATGAGTTAAATCTTATATGACTGTAAACATGAAGGACTTGGGTCGTTCTTACATTCATATTATAGCGCCCTCTCTCGTCCTTCTCTCATCTCTATAGCAGAATATCATGTATATGAATCAAAGAACGACCCAAGTCCATATGAATCAAAGAACGACCCAAGTCCATCACACAAAATGGCCTCTCCACAATTAATGTAAATGTTAATTGTCATAATAATATATGTTCTAAATTGTATATTCAATGTTGCCTTCCCATCACAGTTAAATAGAATATGTGACCCGCTACAACAAAATGATCCCAAAGTCGGGTGAGGTCGATTATTTGAAAATTGCATGACACAATTTCCTAATCTTTCTGCTTTAAATTGATATATAACACATCTTATAAAAATAATCGGCTGCGGAGATATCGATGTTTAAAAGAGAGCATGTCGAGACGTCTGGGAAATCACAGTTTCGAGAAAAGCGCCCTAAAAGTTCTCCTTGCGATGCAATCACGATCAAGGGACACGCAAGTCAGTGTTCACCTCCAGACAATAGAAGGTAAGCCCTAGCAACCCCCGAAATGCTCATTCAAACACAGCGTCGGCGGTCTCCTCACCGACCAATCAGTGACCAGGATGCCAGGAGAAGCAACTGGGCATAGCGCACCCCGCCACCACGAACCAGTCGACTGAGCAGTGTGCGAGCTTCACGCTTCGGTTAGCGGCAAGCAGCAAACTGACCAATGAGATCACTCTGGTCGTTGTTAGGGGCGGAGTCTATCCAAGGCGCTCAATCCAAATGTTCGAACCAGTTTCTGCTTCGTTGAAACGCCAAAAAACATGGCCCAGAAAAACGCTATTTTTTGGTCTTTCCTTTCATCATTTTGCTTCAAAATTTCGACAGATGATAGAAGACATGTCAAACTCTAATAAGATGTCAAATTCAGAAAATCGTAAGTTTTGACCAATTTTGATGCTCTGACTTCAAACTCGATTTTCACAGCTTCGACCGTGCGCGACTTTAGGACCATTTTGTTGTAGCGGGTCACATATTATTGGACAAATACAAAAAATATGAAGTTTTTTTAAGTTTACTTGAAATGGTCATCCATGGACTTGGGTCGTTCTTATATTCATATAATCATATATATATATATATATATATATATATATATATATATATATTCTTTATTCCCTTTTTAAGACATGTGCTTTATCCATCGTGAAGTATATACATGTTTTGTCTGATACTTCTGCAGAGCATGCCAAAATTATCCTAATCATTAAATTTGTTTTTGTTTCTCTCATTTTCACCCTTGTGCATCTCTAACTCTCTCTTATTTTGATCACTTTTGAACATTTTGCAATGATTCAAGTCCGAGAAGTTTTTTTTTTTTTTTTTTTTTTCATGCTTAGAGGTTACTAGCCTATTGTCAATAAAGGGTAAAACTGGGGAAATATTTTCAACCTACTTTAATTTCCTTTTTTTTTTTGGAGGGGGGTTCAGCTGGGCTGTCAAATTGGACAATCGAGTTTATTTGCAAGTAAAACAAAAAGAGAAGATAAAATTGCTAGGCAATAACAACTACGAAAATCATTTAGGTAAAGAGTATTTCTGAAATGATTTGTGATTCTTAATATGTACTTAAATATATACACTCAGCAAAGAACAAAAACAAAAGAAAGACAGAAATGTAACACTTTTTTCGAGTTCATGATTTATTGCTTTTTCTCTCATTTCACTTGAATTTGGGTTTGATAGAAAATTCTTTATTTTCCTCCATTATATCTTTAGCTTTCATTGTTATTTTGGGCTTCAAAGATATTACATTTTAATGAGACCACAAGTATATCTTTGCAATTGAATTCATGCTTTTTAGTGTGATGAATTTGTCTTTTGTTCTAATATGTTGTATCATTAGAAAGCATTTACGTATGAAAAACAACTTGTTCATGTTTGTATAATACATTAACATTTAGCCAAAAATTCTATGCTTTTTTTTTTCTGAGTGTACTTCCACCTACTTTTGTCACATGGGACAACCTAGTTTGTTTGCAAATAAAATACGAAAACAACATAAAGGAAAACGTAGCATAGTAAGTAATAGGAACCAGGAAAGTCACTCAGATGAAAAATAATTTCTGAAAAGATTTAATCAACATAAACTTACTAGGAAGTTAGGGGGCTGATTTCACTTCTTTCTGGTTGCTTTTGGCACAGTCTCTACTACCTTCTTCTTTGCCTTCTGGGACCGGAAATTCCTTAGATTTACCTGTTCTTCATCACTAGATGAAAGGTGTGCCTGTGATGGGGATATTTGCATGGGGGCCTCGCCTCCCTTCTTGCTCATTTTGCGTTTCATTGTCATGACGTTCGCGGAAAGTGTCGATATTTTCGTGTCTGGATCACAAAATTTCCGCATCGGTTCCGGACACTTGCATATATAGATCCGCATCGGCTCCGCGCTGTCCTGAAACATTCCTGGTGTCTTCCGCTTTCATTCGTGAAGCTTCCCCACACCGCAGAATTCTTTCCGGAGGAGCGGAAGGGTTCCGGACAAGCGGGGCATCCTCAGGACATCATCAGGACAAGTCGCCGAAGGTGTCAGGAAGTTCATTTCCGCGTCCAAATTTTGGTCTCGATCAAAATTTGGACGCGGAAATTTTTCTCTCTCCCGAAGGTGCGGAAACGCCCGGACATGTTTAGGACAGTGAGCGGACACGTTCAGGAACGTGCGGACAGATTGCCGAAGGAGTGCGGAATACCAAATTTGCATTCCGGGTCTTGTCCGTGTCTTGTCCGCGCCCTAGTGGACGCCTGGTCTTAAGCCCCGTCACATAATGCTCTGCGTCCGGCGTTACGTCCAAAAAAGTCATTTTTTCCGCGGACCCCCGCGGATCCTATGCCGTCACCAGAAATTTGTACAAAACATGCGGGCAAAAAATGCGGGCGATACGGACAGATACGACCAGATGCGAATACTTGCGTCCACTTGCAGATATTCTTACGAATTGGCACATAATAGTTCTAAACACTTGCGGAGAGTTGCGGATATTCTCGGATAGTTACGGATAGTTACAGATTGTTATTAATAATTATGGACAATTTGGTGTTCTCTTATGATTCCTGCTAAGTCAGTGTATTATGACAGCAAGGTTATCACATTTTATTTTATTTATTCATTCTCCACTCATGGGATGGATTGCCCTGGTAAGCTAAAAGCTGGTTTTCACAGGGGTCCAACCAAAATACAAAACATGCCAAGTACAAACAACAAATCAATCAATCATATACAACTAAAATTACATTAAAAGCCAGAATGGCATGAGCTATACAATTTAACTAAGGGGGAAAAAAAACCTACATACTAAGAAATTAGAAACAATATGATATAATCAACATCAAAAATCGGGGAATGGGGGTGGGGGTGGGGGAGAAAAATCGTTCTCGTACAATCTCAAATAATCTACTAATTGCGTTGACTCATTATCCTGCAAAAAAGGGTATGTCGGGGCTGTGATTTACGTAACGTTTGAATGCTTCATTTGATACAATTGTTGAAGAGGGATAATTAAGCTCATTCCAAAGTTTGGCCAATCGATAAGATAGGGACCGTTTACCATAGTTGGTCTTCGGTTGAATGAGTTTCAATATGGATGGGCCGGACCTTGTGCTATAAGCAGTCTGTCGAAAACAAAACATTTGATTTAAATAGGGAGGGTATAATTCATGTAATGAACGGTACATTGTACATGCTAGTTGTTTAGCCCATCTTACATGTAGCCGATCTAATTTCAATGTATCATATAGATTATCAGAAGGATGCATATAATCAACATTCATAACAATACGAAGTGATCTATTTTGTAGTATTTGTAATTGCGAAAGGTAAGATTTGGAGACATTTGCCCAAACCGGACTACAATAATCATTTTGGACTGTCTTACATTGTATACTGGGAAAAACTGAAATTGTATTACGTTCAAGTTGTGAAAAAATCGTAATCCTTTAATTTGCTTTAAAATGATAAAAGATATATGAAATTTTGAACTTGAATTTTGAATTTTTTTTTTGTGCAACTCAAATATGAATAAACGTCATAAATGTAAAGAATATATTGTGACCGTGCATCACAAAACGTACAAAAAGTCGCACACACTGATTTTGTTTGAGGATTGAAAATAGGTGAAATGGGTCAACCGAGCCGATCTTGACTTGGCTACCCTGGGTAAATAAGGTTTTATCATTGTTATCATTATTATTATTATTACTATTACTATTATTATTATCATTATTATTATCATTAGTAGTATTATCATCAGTAGTATTATCATTATTACTATTATCATTATTATTATTATTATTATTATTATTATTATTATTATTATTATAATTATTAATTTCAGTTTAATCTGATAATCCCCTCATTGTTGTTACTCCGGTGGTTTCCATCCTGTTTTTTGTCCCATTCATCGCACAACCAGCACGGTTTGATAAAGATTAAGCGCTTGAATAGACACTGTACTTCAGAGCATCTTTTCTCAGTTTACCACTTTTTCTGAGTGTGTGCATTCTTTCCACTATTTAGATTGATTTGAGTAATACATCATTTTAAAGCTTAAGGTCTGCTCTTTCAGAATATGCTCTCAACTTAAGTTTCATGTGTGGCGACTTTTTGTGTGTTTTGTGGTGCAGGGTCACATATAACATCACTATACCACAAATAAAATACAATATAGATCGAAAAGTTAAACATTAGAGTAAGAAAATATCACTTGCAGTCATGGAATAGACAAACTGTGGTTACGCTGTCATTGTTCAGCGATATCCATGACTTACTGGGTTATGTTAAGGAGATATTCATGATAAAGCAATGCTTATCAAATTTACAGAAAAAAAAAGACATCAAAACTTTCAAACACCCCTCCCACACCCAAATACAATATCAAGTCATCTCTTGAAGTACTGTATTTTCTGTTTGAATTTCTTGTATGCATGTCATTTTGTAATGCGCAGTAAAGTATATTATTATAGTAGCTGCGCAATATAAATGTCCTTTATTATTATCATTATTATTATCATTATTACTATTATTATCATTATTATTATTATTATTATTATTATTATCACAAAAAAAAATGTAATACACATTCGATGGAGCGTAAAGTGCATGGGTAAGACTATAGAGAAATACTAAATTCGTTCTCATTTTATATAGTTGCCCCTTTCCCACACCTTCCCCGGCCAGAAAAGTGAATAAAATGCTATCACCTCATCCCCTACCCAAAATATTGCTTTTTTCGAAAAATATGCATTCGAAGAGTACAAGAAAAAAAGTTCAGCACCAAGAGTCAACCGATGTCATGAGTATACATGCTATATGGGTGCCACTTAAAATGACCAGTATGTGGGAGAAATTTCATAATTTGACCATGCAGTTCTGCATGCCTCTCCACCGTTCCGACTGTGTTGTGGTATTCCTTCAGGTAAAGGCGCTGCAGCTTGGCAACAGGAGTAGTGTGCCTTCCCGCGAGTCTCTTTGTTCCCATGCGAGTGGAAAACGGAAAACGTCGAAGGACGTAATTGTCCGCAATATCTGTAGCTGTCCGTAAATATCCGTAAGCGGAGGAAACTGTTGTGATACGTTAACTTGCGGTTAATTTCGGATACTTACGGGGGACGGAAGCGAACGCAAACGGACGGTAGGTAAATATTTTTGCGGATGGTCTGCGTCCAAGCCACGGGTAGTTACGTTCAGTTACGGATAGTTACGTTTGGTTACGGTTACTTGCGTAAGTTTGCGTCCGTGGCGTCCCTCTGCGAAATTTTGAACATTTCAAAATTTCGCAGGTTCGGCGACGTCATTTTACGTTTCTTTACGGATGAGTTACAGACAGTTACGTCTACATACGTCCCTGCGGATGCCTGCGTCCACGCTGCGTCCCCCTGCGTCCACTCATTCGTATCTATCCGCGGCGGACGTAATCCATCGTAAAGCACTGTGTGACTGGGGCATTAGAGACGGTAAGCTTTCGTTCGTCGGTCAAGTCTTTCATCCTTTTGTTTTGTTGAACTTCACTAATCGTCCCCACGCTGGCTTACAAAAGAAGAAAACGCTTTTGTCCTTGTCTATGCACGTGTACAGTGAACGGAAAGTAGACCTGTAAAGTATGCTGCTTGGTACCGCACGTAGTTCCTAGTTTGTTTTGGCGTGATCGTCGTCTCCTATAGTTCGAAGCGAAATGAAAGTCAAAGTAGAAATCTAATATTTCGGAATTTCAGACAAAATACAGAGCATTGAAGATGAACATTATTTTGCTCAGTTCAGTTTCAAAATCTATTGTAGGCAGCGTTCTCAAAGCGCGAAGAGAGCTGTTGTTTTGAGCGACGACATACGAATAGTACCAATACTAATGAACTTACAAAAGTGACTAGAAATAAACCTATCTGGTATTCTCCGTGATTTTGGGGCAAACTGGCTGTATTGGTTCAACTCCACGGATATGAAAGAACATTATAGCGCCTGATTCTCTGTATGTGACGATGTGCACGTGAAAAGCGGCCAAACTATGATGTTTTCCATGTACTAGCATTTGTTTTTGTGCTTGCGTTCACTGTTGCATTGCTTTTTTTTTTCTTTTAGAGTTTCTGTGCAGTTGGTCTTCATATACTGTAGGGTACTTACCTCTTTCGGCGTGCCTTCTCTCTTATTATCTCGCTTCTTCTTTTCCCTATACATTTTGAAGAAAATTAGTTTTCACGCATTGTGCATGTCTCCTTCTCCGTATGATTTGTCATTTTGCTGCTGTATTTTTAAGGATGTTTTGGTTCTTGTAGCTTTCCGGCCATAAATGGCGTGTAAACAACTTTGGCTGTATGGGAACAGCAAATGTCTGTAACTACGTACTCTCGAATTAGCGACCGGAATCGTTGCGAACGTCAAGAATATATATTTTATTTCTTTTGGCCAAAAAACAAAAACAAACCAAAACAAAAAGAAAACAAACAAAAAAGAACCATCGACAGCCGATTGGTGTATCATAGTAATTGTTTATTCAACCACGCAAAAGGATCAATTTATCACTTCATGATGACAAAAATCAAAGCAGTATCGTTTATCACCAAGCGATGATGCAGACACAATGTTGGAGAGAGTAGCGTGCCTACAGCACAGACTCGATAAAGTAGAACAGAATTCGATAAGTAATTGGTAGACAGCCGATATCAAATTCGCAAACGGGTTTTCTTGTTTGATTTTGATTGCAACTGCTTAGGAAGCTCGAAACCTAAAATCCGATAGGTTTCCAAACATGCATCGCTCAGTGAGACACAGAATTAAAGTATATTCACGTATTTATATTTTTTGTTGAGCTGTGCTTATCGTTTTATTCCTACCTCTTATGGAAACATGCTATTTTCCCCGAGTCGCAGGTGAAGAGGAAAATGTTCAAACTTAAGCTTATCCCTCAGGATTATTATTACGTAGAACTTTAGATGACAGCTAGAGAGAGCATGACCAATGCAAAGTAACGTCAAACTATTTTTTTTTTTTTTTTTTTTTAGCGTGTAGATCTTGAAAACTTCAAACTCTAATCCCGCTGTTCAGTCCTTGGAGTAAATCAGTGTTGGAGATCACACAAAAACGGAAAGAAATGTGGGATGATGCTGCTTCGGGAAAACTGTGTCACAGCGCAATGAAGGTAAATGATAGGTTTGAATTCAAGTACGGAGCTAACATCCATCTGCTATTATAAACCAATGAAGGAACTTCAGTAGTAGAGTGATGTTATAATTTCCATGAAAGATCAAAATGATTCTGATGGTTACAAATCGATTTTGACACAGAGAAAACCAATATTGACAGGCGCTAAAGATTTCCGACGCCATGCGAAAGTAAGGAATGTGCCGCTGAATGTCATATTCAGATAATCAAATGTGATTAGCGAATGAGACTAAAGACAATCAAAGACAGCAAACATCGAAAAAACATAACAGCAATGTAAAACTTGATTTCATATTTGTCGTTTACACAAGTGTAGGCTCCATATATCACCACCTTCAGTTTTGTCTTCTTGTTACCAATTTTGCTATACAAATCAGGTCTGCTCAGGGGGCTTTTAATTATTCTTTACCGTAATAATTTCGTTGAATGTAATTGCATTGTTTGCCCCTTCATCATGATATGCGCAAGCTGCCTTTCGTTTCACTGTTTATCTGTGTCATGTTTCAGTGTCTTGTCACAATGCGTTTTTATTTTCGCTGTTCTGTTCTGATCTGACTTTTGAAAATTTGAAATCCGACAGAATTTATTTGTTTGCAAGATAAGTTACTTCACAACTCTAGCCGAATAGTTCACAAGTACAGCGTTATTGAAATTTACTATTTCAAAGTGAGGTGATCATTTCGGGAATGAGAGGGCTCAGCCCTACGTAGTGCTATTTTACCCAATCATGAAATGAATGGTGAGCTTTTTCAGTTGCACGCTCGTGGCTTCAAACACCAGCGCTGGGCTTGCAAGAACGTAGTTTGTTACTCCGAACGACTGACCTCGTGGTGCTGAGATGGAACTAGTTTTCTAGCCAAAACCCACTTTACTTTGATTTTCCTGGATTTGCAATAAATATGTAAGGGGTATACTATGGTGAATTAATTTTGTTAAAATACTTTAGTAATGTTATGAAAGGAATGACAGCGGCTGGCGATAGGTTGATCGGATCAACATTCTTGATTGGATACGGCGTTAGAAAAAAAAAATCGGAAAGCGTGTACACTTCTATCAGTCAGATCACGGCAGCATCTTCGCTTTCAGGAGTTATGTTCATCCTTCAAGCTGCCCCTAGCAACCACTAGTGTGTATTGTACTCAATCAGTACTCGGATTATCTCCGCCGTTACCAAGGAATTGCGCACGCACAAATCCCTCGCTGGTAAAGGCCTGCCGAATTCCATAGAGTACGCCCGCCCGCAGTCCGCACAGACAAAAAAAAAAAAAAAAAGGATTAGTAGGTGCTTCCTTCTCAAGTGGACAAAAGACACTCTTCCAGGGCCCGGTACAATTTAGTTTCAAATACAGGATCTGGGACTAAAGGACTCAGATTTAGGAATGAATTATTGAGGCAGAAAAAGAAATTGCTAAGACAAAATAAACTGCTTGTATCTTTGGAATCATACAATTCTAGAAGACAATTTTGCTGTCATTTGAAAGGGGAGATGTAGCTCTAAAACTTTCTCACAGAGTCAAGGGAGCGTTCTATCGAAGACAAACCACGACTGACTGTTTCTTTTCATACTACACAAAATATTCTAATAATTTTTTGATGATATTAATTGTTTGTGCAATATTTTAGGTTAAGATAGATATTAAGGCAAACTGACTACATGACACGAAAGAACAATCATTTTTTTGTTGTTGTGTATTCGTGATATTTGTTGTCTAGAACTCAATTCAAAACAATCGATAGTTTCAAAGATATGGTAGTTTTAAATCACATTGTCAGTCCAGTTTCTTAACATTCGGGCGTTAAGTAAAAACCTCTGGCACGTTAGGGGTTTTGGGCATGGCACATTAAAAGTTAATATAGTTTATTCCGCCTCGTCAGAAACCAATTAGTTAACATTTAGTTAAACATTAGTAAAAAAAAAAATAATAATAATCAGTGCAAGAAAACGAGGTTTGCACAAAACAAATGATTTACCTAAAATTTCACAATATTTTCTTCCCTCTAATCTTATCAGGAGTCTAGACACAGCCTTCAGTAAAATAGACAGTAACAAGAAAGAAATAGAAACACTGATAGATAGAAAAGAGAACTGTGAATTTGATATTGAGATATGAGAAAGTAGATCCAAACATGAATTTAATGTGTCAAGGAACATGCATGCTTTGTCGGATACGTTGCCATTGTTTATCGATTCGTGAAACTTAATCTATTAAAAACAGGAACCACGGAAAATTAAATTCACGTGTATTATGTGCATAGAGAACTTTAACAACTTCATTTATACCGTCTTTCGCGTAATTACACAAATTCAGAAACTATACCAGGAAAAAAGAGGATTTGTTGATTTGAAGAGTTTGTTCGCAAAAACCGATACGTTCATATTTGCCACATGAAGATATTTACAGATAAAGTTCAAGAAAAATAAATAAGAGTTTTGTTTTGCTCTTTTTAACTAAAACTTTAAAAAGGTATCTTTATATACACGATTATTATGTAATGACCAATATATCATTTAAAAAGTATTAATTTTGTACGTTATGACAGAGACCGTAGGCCCTACTTCAAAATCTTTAAAAATGGACTTATCGGTTTTCGTGAACAAACTCTTCATTTGTTGATTTGTGTTTGTTTGGTTCTCATATTTCACGTAGGTCCTATATCTCAATATCTTATTGAAGAATGATCTAATCTTCTATTTATTGTAACACAATTGATTAGGCCAACTGGTTTGAGATGCAGTAGGCCTACCAAGTACATGTACATGTAAAGTCTCTACGTTATTGGCCACTACACATTCTTCTGATGTTTTTCATTATTTCACTCTCACTTTCTTTCCTTCTCTCTCCTTCCCATTTTCCTAACTCTCTCTTCCTCTCTCTCTCTCTTTTTAAACTCTCTCTCTCTCCCCCTGTGTATGTGTGCGTGAGTGACCTGTCTGTCTTTGGTAAATGCTGTGTGTACTATATACACAGGGTGGATGCTATTAACCGATTTTGTGTTACGTAGGCCTACAGCAGCAGCGCACAGGCGCGCAGCTAGCCTTTTATGGATTGGCTGTGTGTGCGCGAAGGCTGTACAGGAGTGGACACATTAGATTGGAGACGGAAGGCTAATAGACCGGGGGCCCAGAAAATGTATTCAGCTGCAAAGGGTCACACTTTTTTATAGTCTCATCGTATTAGGATGTGGCCAAGGGTCAATAGAATGAATTGCTGGCAAGTCACCATCCTGTACCGTAAGCCTAGGGCCACAAAAAAGGGGCCCCAAAAATGCATTTATTCAGCCTAAGAGGGTCACGGAAAAATGCTGATGGATATTGTTCCTTTGGGTGTACCTATCATGAAAACAGCAATGCCAGCTATTTTATCCTGTACGGGGCCCCAGACATGAACCCCAGAGGGGCCCCAACTATATGGTGTTATTCAGCTGAAAAGGGTCACGTCTAATTGTTATTGCAATGGAAGTAGTAGGGCCTACCCATCAGAGATACCCAAAACACCAATGTCAGCTATTTTATCTTGTACGGGGCCCCAGACATTATAGCCCCAAAGTGCCCCCAGCCCCACATTGATTTTATTCAGCTGAAAAGGGTCACGGCTTATTTCTTTTACAATGGAAGTAGTATCCATCAGAGATACCCAAAACACCGATGCCAGCTATATTATCCTGTACGGGGCCCCAGACAGTAGCCAAAAAGGCCTTCAGATTTGGAAATGAACAGCGGTAACAATCGGCTCCATGAGATGGTAGAATAAAATAAATGTCAAATGTTTGTTCTTAATTTTGGAAATGGATAATGGTAAGATTCAGTTCCATACGGTGCTGAAATTCATGTCAGATATTTGACTTTGCGTTCGGAAATGAATAAGGATGAAATACGGCTCCGGAAGATGCTGAAATAAATGTCGAATATTTGCTTTGACCTTCGGGTATGAATAATAATGCGATTTAACTCCATGCGATGATAAAACAAATGCCGGATATTTACTTTTACGTTCGAAAGTAAATATCAATAACATTCAGCTCCGGAAGATGCTAAAGTAAATGTCGAATTATCTCTTTGACGTTCGGAAATGAATAACAATAATAATCAACTTCGTTCGACAATGAGATAAATGTCGGAAGTTTGCTTTTACTTTCGAAAGTAAATAGCAATAACATTCGGCTCCAGAAGATGCTAAAATAAATGTCAGATGATTGTTTTTACGTTCGGAAGTGAAAAGCAGTAATATTCTTCTCCATACGATGCTAACTAACTTCGGATGTTTGCTTTTAAATTTCGAAATTAATAACAGTAACATTTAGCTGCGTTTGATGGTAAAGTTAATGTTCGATATTTGCTTTGACGTTCGGAAATAAATAACAATAGTATTCAACTCCGTCCGACGATAAAATAAATGCCGGACGTTTGCTTTTATGCTCGAAAGTAAATAGCAATAACATTCAGCTCCGGAAGATGGTACAATAAATGTTGAATGTTTGCTTTGGCGTTCAGAAATGAATAACAATAGTATTCAACTTAGTACGATGATGAAATGAATGCCGGATGTTCGCTTTTACGTTTAAAAGTATGAATAGTAATAACATTCAGCTCCGGAAGATGCTAAAACATATGTCGAATGATCCCTTCGACGTTCGGAACTGAATAACAGTAATATTGAACTCCGTACGATGATGAAATAAATGACAAATGTTCGCTTTTTCGAAAGTAAATAGCATGTAACATTCGACTCCGGAAGATGCCAAAATGAATATCAGATGATTGCTTTTACATTTGGAAGTAAATAGCAGTAACTTTCTGCTCCATAATTAACCCTAACTAGGCCGGGCTCCAGATCTCGGCCGTCGACCGCGCGATCGCAACGAAATGTGGCACACACTTTGCCTTTGATGTAATCTAAAGTACCATGATTTTTTTTTTTTTTTGGAAAATTATCATTTTTGCTGAATTATGCACATTTATGCTTCATAATACAAGAAATCAGACAATTTGTGACTGTGCACCTCAAAACGAACATAAAGTCGCACACATTGATTTTGCGTGAGGACTGAAAATAAGTGAAATGGGTCAACCTATCCGAACTTGACTTGTTCATAATTTCTGAAAGAGCGGGTCTTCTTTTACATTATGCTAAAATTTGGTATCATAAAACGGGCAGGAAAGTGTGTTTTTTAGCAGTTTATCTTGAACATTTTTAGTAGAATAGTGTGATTAGGTGTGTCTTTAGAATCCCTTTTTCATTTCTGAAAAACCTTGTCCACACTCTTCACTTTCAACTCGAATAACTTTTTAAGGGATAGTGCTACTTATTTGAAGGTTGGTATCAATTATGCACAGAATGTGTTAATGGGGCATGCTTAATTTCAGTTTAATCTGATAATCCCTTCATTGTTGTTACTCTGGTGGTTTACTTCCTGGTTTTTTTTTTTGTGTGTGTGTGTGTGTGTGTGTGTCCCATTCATCGCACGGCCAGCAGCAGCACGGTTTGGTAAAGATTAAGCGCTTGAATAGACACTGTACTTTAGAGCCTCTTTTCTCAGTTCACAATTTTCATGAGTTTGTGCTTTCTTTCCAATTTTTAGATAGGTTAGGAGAGTCCATTTGATTTGAATTATACATTATTTTAAAGCTTAAAGTCTGCTCTTTCAGAATATAGTCTTAACTAGAAATTCATGCCTGGCTATTTTTTGTTTGTTTTGAGGTGCAGGGTCACATTTGGTATAAATCACTAAGCAAAGCTCAAAACAGGCACATTTTTTTTTGGTGTAAATATTGTTTTTAATGTTCTTAGCAAAAGTAAGAGAAAAAAAATTGTGCAGTGAAAAAACATTTCTTGAATATTGTATTGTTTTTTGAATTTCTTATGTATTTCTCTGTTTGTTATACTTTATAACTTTCATTGTTTTTTCCATAAAATTTATCCAAGACATTGTTCGGAACAAGAAAATATGTTATGAATTGATTTTAAGCAATAAAACCCCCAAATAGTCATGCTTTTATGAAATGTGCCTGTAAACACAGTTTGCATTGAAATTGTACACGAATTCACATTATTGAGCAATTTTTGGTCTGACATGCACGTACATATTTATGAAAAAAAAACAACCACGCTAGATTACATGTATCGTACAGGTACATATTTCTGCTTAAGCCCAACTCTAAGTCGAACTAAAATCTTTGTAAAACACCCCTTAGTTTAGTGGTGGCTACAAAACGTTGTACATGTTACAAGCAGCAAAAGCAGCAAAAATACCAACAAAAAAAGTTGTAACAGGTGGAAAATTTGTACGTTAATCAAAAACTAGATCTATCACACATTGTGATTTGTACCCCCATCTACAATTGAGGCAATAACCTCAACCAGTAATGGGTAAAAAGTTACCATGTTAATGCACTGTTCAACAGTAAATACAGTTGTAAATGTATATTGTTCACGTGTGCCACATCTCACGTCAAGTGCTAAAAAAACGGTTCGGTGTAATAATGTCAGAGGTAAACATGGCAGAGGTAAAAATGTCAGAGGCAAAAAATGGCAGAAGTAAAAACAGCAGAGGTAAAAATGTCAGAGGTAAATAATTATGTCAGTGGTAAAAATGTTTTTCGTGCCTTCTCCTGAAATGAATCACGGTGGAGACTGGGGAGAGGGGACACGGGGAGAAATATGTGACACTCATGTAACTTGAAAGATGCTCGGCTAGTCAACAATCGAATTATATCAGTAAACAGATGAGCCTCGGTACACCTGAAAATGGACATAATAACCACTATACAGATCTACAGGTATCTTATTAGTAAAATATCAAACTAACTATAAATCTGGTAGGTCCTATACTATGTCTCATTTCTCCCCGCTTGATGTCCCATTTCCCCCAAAATTAGGGATTAAACAAATTAATTACACGGAAATGTTATATATATATATATACAGGGGCATCACTAAATAAATAGTCTATTATAAACTTCATAACCTATACTACATAATTATGATTATGACCTATTTTGACATAATATTTTCTGGGGGCAACATTTTTGTTTTCTTTCAAAAAACAAGAAAATCTTCTCATTTCGGGAATTATTGATTATGGGGGGGGGGGGGGCAAAATCAAAATATGCTTGCCCCTCCAATATTTTTATGGGGGTAAATTTTTGTTTTTCCGTCAAGAAAAAAAGGTAAGAAAATCTTCTCGTCTCTGGAATAATGGGGGGTGTGGGCAAAATGAAAGTCTTCTCGTCTCTGGAATTATGGAGGGGGTGGGCAAAATGATATGCTTGCCCCTCCATTTTTTTTTTTTTTTTTTTTTTTTTTTAATAAGGCTAAGGCTTGCTCTTGGGCTGGCAATATGGATTGGTCAGAAGTAACATACATAGACCCTATACTTGTAAGTAGCACACCTACATGCAAACGTGTACGTGCTCCTTATCGTACGGATGTACAGTACGGTCGATAAATAGTAAACACTGTATAGAATACTAGTACATAGTATAAAATGAGTGCTGCCAGATCCAAGAGTGGGAATTGTATTTGCCCACGATTTTTTATTTTATTTTTTGTCCCTGGTGCAAAATACAAAAAAAAAAAATAGAAAAGAATAATTATTTATCGTCCAGCGTTGAGGACGCTCGCAGACTGATTTTTTTTTTTCTTCTTCTTCTTTGCGATCTGAAGGGGGGTGCGTTCGCACCCAACGCACCCCCCCCCCCCGTGACGCCCATGAATATTTTTGCACACTGATGCATCAAATAAAAAAAAAGGAATGATACGGATTAACAAATACTTGCTGATAAAAAGCTGAAATACCCGTGAAATCGTAAAATAAATGACTATAGAAATGGCAAGATTGAAACCTTGTCACACTCCAAGGTACAATGACTCTCCAAATTAGATATTTAACAGATGTTTAAATAAAAAAAAAACTTTTCATATAAAGAGGATACTTTTGCAACTGAATGCAACTTATATTGTAAATTTTGACGATCATAGAATATGTACAGATTATTAGTTTATTTAGATACCGTCACACACTACTACAACAAATACAATACTACAGCTTGGAATACCAGAATGCTGAATAGGTCAACTGGCAGTGGAATAGCTGGAATGTAATTAACATTAGAAATGGCAAGATTGGCAGACTTGTTACAGTCCCAGTCAGAATGACTTCCAAGTCACAGAGGTTATTTGGCAACTGAAAACAACTCAATTTGAACAATCATCGATATGATTATAGTCCTATGTACAATCCATCGCTTTTTATATCATCGCACACTACTACAACAAGTACAAAAAATGAGTCTGATGCAAACACCGAGTAGGTTGGATTTGAAATACTGCAGCTGGAATGCCAGCATCACCACTGCCTCGACACGCAAATGACTGTCAATCTTCTCGCCATTCGCCGAGCCTTTCTTCGCCATAGGCATCATCATCTGATTTTCTGCCTGAACGTGGTTGACACTGACACTCAAATAGCGATGTAAACAGGAACAAACACCACAATAACAATACTCTGCAATTCATTTTCGAAACTTTCAAAGTGCAATTCTTATAGCAAGCGAGCGAAAGACGGAAAGAACTGGCTGATAACGTACTCAAAACCACGGATAGTGTGTGATGAGCAGACGACAGAAAGAACTGGCCTATAATCTTATCCAAAACCACAAGGTGGCGCTCTATATGCGAGACACATTTTCAGAAGCCTAGGCACCGAGTTACACTTTAAGACCGGGTTACACTTTAAGACCGTGTTACACTTTAAGACCTTAACACACGTGTGCCCCATAATTATTGTAGTGAATCTTGGAATTATCAGAGAACCGGAGTTGGATGAACGTAAAGATCTAGTAGGGATGTAATTATGGAGTAAGTCAATGTTATACTGAGGAGCAGCGCCCTGAATGCAATGAAGTCAGAATTAAAATCTTAAAAACAATGCGATCTTTGACTGGTAACCAATGAAGTGATCTCAAAATAGGAGTGTTGTGAGTATGCTTCTTGGATAGTGTGATGATGCGTGCTGCCGCATTTTGAAGCCTCTGTAGCATGGAGAGCTGAATTTGTGGTAAGTTAAATAAGACAGAGTTTCCAAAATCGAGCCTAGAGGATATCAAGGCATGGACTAATTTTTCGGTAGAAGAGCGGTTCAAATATTTTCGAATGAAGCCGATATTACGAAGTTGGTATCTTACAGATCTACAAATGCTACAAACTTGATGAGACATAGTCATATTACAATCTAGCATTACACCCAAGTTGCGACAGGTTTGGGACACACTAATTGACATGCCGCAAAAGGAGATGATGTTAATGTCAAGTTTACCTAATTGTGTCTTCGAACCAAACATTAAAAACTCAGATTTATCCGTGTTAGATTTCAAAGAATGTGAGTTCAGCCATGAATAGACATCGTTCATTGCATTCTCAAGCTGACTCAAAGCATGTAAGGCATCGGCCTGGTTAGGTTTGAAAGACAAATACAATTGAATGTCATCAGCGTATATGTGATAGTTAATTTTGTGCTGGCGCAATATGTGTCCCAGGCTAATAAGATAGATGGAAAGCAAGGTGGGCCCGCCCACAGAGCCCTGTGGAACACCGCATTTGAGAGGCATAGCATTTGATTTACAGCTGTTGACACACACTGCCGGTGAATGGCATGAAAGGTAAAATTTAAACCATTCGTATGCCTGACCTTTTACACCAAGAGATTGGAGGGTGTTTAACAAAATTGCATGATTAACAGTATCAAAGGTGGAGGACAAATCAAGTAAAATCAAAGCAGTGACATTTCCACGATCCATTTCCTGTAGGATGAAGTTCGACACATTGAGGAGAAGGGTTTCTACGTTATGGTAAGGACGATATGCGGATTGAAAAGGATCGAATAAATTATTCGAGATAATCTGTAAGTCTGGAGAAAACAATCCTCTCAAAAATTTTAAACAAAAATGGAACGTTACACACGGGGCGGTAATTTTGGAGTGAATCTGGGTCTAAGGAATGTTTTTTTTTTTTCAAAAGAGGTGTTATATATGTGACCCTGCACCTCAAAACAAACAAAAAGTCGCCAGACATGAATTTTTAGTTAAGACCATATTCTGAAAGAGCAGACTTTAAGCTTTAAAATGATGTATAACTCAAATCAAATGGACTCTCCTAACCTATCTTAATATTGGAAAGAAGGCACAAACTCAGGAAAACTGTGAACTGAGAACAGAGGCTCTGAAGTACAGTGTCTATTCAAGCGCTTAATATTTACCAAACCGTGCTGGCTGTGCGATGAATCGGACAAAAAACAGGAAGTAAACCACCAGAGTAACAACAATGAAGGGATTATCAGATTAAAATGAAATTAAGCATGCCTCATTAACACATTCTGTCTATAATTAATGCCAACTTTCAAAGCAGTAGCACTATCTTTTCAAAAGTTATTAGAGTTGAAAGTGAAGAGTGTGGACAAGGTTTTTCAGAAATGAAAAAGGGATTCTAAAGACACACCTAATCACACTATTCTACCAAAAATGTTCGAGATAAACTGCTAAAAAAACACACTTTCCTGCCCGTTTTATGATACCGAATTTTAGCATCATGTAAAAGAAGACCCGTTCTTTCAGAAAACATGAAAAAGTCAAGTTCGGCTAGGTTGACCCATTTCACTTATTTTCAGTCCTCACGCAAAATCAGTGTGTGCGACTTTATGTTCGTTTTGAGGTGCACGGTCACATATGCAGATTTCAAACATGAGGGGACATAACACTGATCAATACTTAGATTCACAATCATTGAAATAATAGGAGCGAAAATGGATGAACAATTTTTTATCAATACAGCGAGGACTGGATCTAAAGAACATGACTTGGGAGGTAATCTGCGAAGAAGAGCTTGGACCTCGTCGGGATCAGTGGGCTTCAGGGTTTCAAGGGAAGCTGTCGTGAGGGGCTCCTGCGCCGATTCGTCTGGACAGAGACTGTTACTGATAGTCTCTACCTTATTCCGAAAGTAATCGATGAAAGTCTGGGCCATTGCAGAACTGTATTTTTTTTTTTTTTTTTTAAGGGGGTGTACAGTACTGGGTGGGGTAGGTATTCATGTTTTTTTTTTCATGTTTTTTTTTACATTCCTAAGTCAGATAATGAGAAACATCTCATGAAATATAACGGAGCATGTAATTTTGATGATTCAACATTTATTTCATAAAAAAACTGGTTTTCAAATGGCTGAGATGTCCAAATAATTGATAATAATAAAAGACAACAGGCCACAACTTCATTAGGCATTCTTTTGTTTCACCTTGTTTTTGGATATCTCGGCCACTTCAAAACCGATATTCATCAAATAAACTTTTGATACCCCTTAAAATTGCATGCTCTGTGACATCTCATAGAGTGGTTTCTGAATATGTCGCAAAATGTCAAAAGCTAAATCCTCACCTCGACCAGAACTGTACACACCCTTTAAGGACGATTTTTGCTAAAAACACACTTATTTGTTAGGCCCAAATTATTGGAATTCTTTGAATCACCACATGAAAAATGATCCATCCATATATTCTTTCAAGGGGAGATTGAAGTCTTTTTTATTACAATCGTATTACTCTACAGTGCTGAATTAACCTTTTGGTCTTTTTTCTTATATACTGACCTGCTCACTTTGTCCCCTCTTCGAAGAATGAATGTTTTTTTTTTTCTTGGATGTTTGCAATGTTGTCATCTTTGCCATTTTTCCCATAGCGTCTAGAAGTTGACTTTCCGTATGTTACTCCTGCTCATATGTCCCTCTATTTTCTATTTTCTTGTTTTTCTTTCAGGCGTCAAAATATTACTTTCCACCTTTTCTTCAGTAGTTGTCTTGTTGTCTAGCCCTGTTTCATGTTAGTTCGCGTCTATGTAAATGTATTTGTTAATCTAATTTTTAGTGGGCTTACAGAGTTCTTCCACTTTGTTTTATTTTTTTTTTGTATCTACGATGATTCAATTTATCTTTTCAAAAATGCAAAATCTTACTGACATGGTTGTAAGTTTATGGTTTCTATGGCAACAAGCAACATCAAATGTAGCTCAATTGGATATCAAAATGTTTGCAATAATATTTTAGGAAAAGTCACCAAATTTGGTTGAAATCGGATTAAGGGCCAAGGAGTGGCAAATGAAAAGCTGGTAGGGGGCACGATTGTGCCCCCCCCCCCCTTGGGGTTTATAGGGTTAAACGCACAGGCTATCCGTGAGGGAAAAAATGCAAGAAAGTGTAGGGGATACCGGGAAGAAATGGGACATTTTCGCATCATCATGAAAGATTCCTTGTAACTCTTAAAATATTTTGTCACAATAGGTCATAATCATAATTATGTAGTATAGGTTCTGAAGTTTATAGTAGAGTATTTAGTGATGCCCCTATCTATATAACACATTTTCGGGTAATTAATGATTTGTTTAACCCCTAATTTTAGGGGAAATCGGACATCAAGAGGGGAGAAATGAGACAACCTGTCATGGAAAGAAATTGGATAACTATAATGACTCGGATTTACATGTGCCGCGGGGAGAAATGTAGCACTGTCATACTCAATTTCTCCCAGTGGTAACGGAAACAATAAAAGATCCCTGCCAATTTGTCATACCTGTATGTCTGTTATCAAGCAATTCTATTTTCAGAAGTTTGCACACTAATTAAAATACCTATCAACATAGCATAGGACCTACCAGATCTATAGTTAGTTTGATATTTTACTGACAAAATACCTGTAGAGCCGTAAAGTGGTTAATATGTCCATTTTCAGATATACCGGGGCTCATCTTTTTACTGATATAATTCGATTGTTGACTGGCCGAGCATTTTTCAAGTTACATGAGTGTATATTTCTCCCCGTGTCCCATTTAATAATAATAATAATAATAATTGCATTTATATGGCGCTTCATACTGACGTTTCTAAACGCACTTTGCTACTCATACAAATAGACTAGAAAACACAATAACATTAACAAAATTAACGTTAACAGTAACAAAAGAAGAAGAAATAAAAGAAAAGAAAACAAAAGAAAAGAAAAATACATGTGATACAATGGTACAATAATTGATAACTGTGTGCGCCTCCCCGGTCTCCCCCGTGCTTCATTTCAGGAGAAGGCACGAAAAGCGCGTATTGAGAGAAAGGTGTCAAAAACATGAAGAAAAAAATCTCTGTCACTTTTACCTCGTCCTCTTGCATTTCTACGACTAAATTTTTATCAATGATATTTTATATCTGGCATTTTGACCACTGACATTTCGACCACTGACAACATTTACCTCTGACATTTTTACTACTGACATAATTATTTACCTCTGACATTTTTACCTCTGCTGTTTTTACTTCTGCCATTTTTACCTCAGCAATTTTTACCTCTGACATTATAACACCGAACCGATTTTTTAGCACTTGACGTGAGATGTGGCACACGGGAACAATATATATTTACTGTTGAACAGTGCATTACCATGGTAACTTTTTCTCCCATGAAAAGGTGAACAAAAAAATAAATCCTGGTTGAGCTTATTGCCTCAATTGTAGATGGGGGTACAAATCACAATGTGTGATAGATCTAATTTTTTATTAACTTACAAATTTTCCATCTGTTTCAACCCTTTTGCTGGCATTTTGGCTGCTTTTGCTGCTTGTAACATGTACAACATTTTGTAGCCACAACCAAACCAAGGGGTGTTTTACGAAGATTTCAGTTCGACTGAGAGTTGTGCTTAAGCAGAAATATGTACCTGTACGTTACATGTAATCTAACGTGGTTGTTGTTGTTGTTGGTTGTTGTTGTTGTTGTTTTTTTTTTTTTGGGGGGGGGGTGCTCAATAGAGCACATCTTCCGATAATTATCTGAACAATAATGGGATACATGTGATACAGCACTCAATAGGAGTTAAAGTGCAATTAGTTAAACTCATTTTCTGCATATTATGCAAGACGTCTCTGTGTACATGTTAGAAGTACACCATAACCTGTATTTATTAAAACCCATTATTTTTTCTTAGATTTTCACCCATACATTTGTCAGTTGTTAAAATCTTTAAACTTTTGTTGGTTCTTTGCATTGCTTTGTGATGTTTTACTATGAAGCAAATAAAAAGGTAACAAAATATAATTTGTTATGTATACCATTGTTGTTGCAGCCCTTCATGATTCTTGGCTTGTAATGTAGAGTATGATATTTATTCTACAGAGTTTGTGTGCATGTGTTTATTGACATATAAAGTTCAGGGATTACTTACAATTTGAAAAAAAAAGAAGATATTTCTTATTCATAATAGCGGATATGTGAATAATATTATGTATGCAATATACATGTCTTTCTCAACCACTGCTACATTGTGATTAGCTGAAAACACATTTCATGTAACGGGGCCCTAGTCTAATAGATTTGCAATGACTGTAGGCTACCGTGTTATGACATTTCATTATTTTTTAAGAGATAATTATATTCCTGTGCAGTAGAATCTTGTAAAGAGCACCGACGTATTCCTCCAGACCTGTTCTATGGAGTGCTATTATAAGAATCAACTTGCTTTACCCTTTTCCATGCCTTTATATTTTTACGTGTCTTGTGGTGCTAGCGTAAAATGTACATGTAGATCTTATGCTTTTATAAATCTTATGATTCTACTTATGTCAATGTCACTTCTGCGAATAGTATCATACTTCTTCTCAAATTAAACTTGATTTTTTGCATTGTAGATATGAATTCAAAATGATTGTTAATGTGCTCATTGGAGCTCCATTCCGTCAGATCGATTCAAGGGTTAAGCGCCAGAATGTCAGTACTTAAAAGGCATAGAACAGTCATAGCCTCTTTCTTCTCAACCCTCAATTTAGTTAAAGAAGACATTATAATTGTTCTTTATGGAAAATGGAATTTTAGTCGTAATAGAGATAGCAAAGATCGTGTGTCATGCTGAAGTAAAAATGAAAGTAAAATTGCCCTGAGAGAATAAATGTTTCTGAAAGAGAGAGAGAGAGAGACACACACACACAAACACAAAAGAAAGAACAAGTGGAAGAGAGAGGGGGAAGGAATGTGAGAGAGAGGGATAGTGATGGGAAGAAAGAATAGACAGAGCTTGTGTTGTACAAATTCAACTTTGCCACATAGAATTCGTAAATGTACTTCTTTTGAGAGAGAAGGAGGAGAAAAACATAATAGAGAATAGAGACTTTCCTTATGCTAAAGTAGAAATTCAACTCTTTCTGGAAAGAAGAGGGTTTTTGTTTTTGTTTTTAGAAAGAGGGAGAGAGAAAGTGGAGGAAAGGAAAAGGAGAGAAAAACGAAACAAACAAAAAAGGTGTGTTATGTTAAATTATAGGAACAATTTTGCTCTGATTCTAACAGAGGAAAAGGGATAGAAGGAAATCGGGATAGCGATAGGAGGGTCCAGTGTTTACAGTGAAGAAGGGCTTCCACTTTTTCTGATTTTTATATACATTATAAACTGTTGTTGCATTAAAGCTATTGCCAGGATATGATCAGTAAGACACGAGAAGTAACATGTTCAGCTATCAAGCCATTTGGTGTCCGCCGTCAAGCTCTGTATAGAAAGTTAGAGAGAGAAAGAGGGAAAGAGGAAGAGAGGGAAGCGAAGAAGAATGTAGAATTGATAATGATGAATTCGAGTGAGGGCCCTATCCCGAGAAATGACCTAGCAAGATGGTGACGCAACATGGTGCTCTTTGGTGCCATTCCACGTTGTTCGATGGGTCCAACCCAACAACTCAGTCGTCTTGTCCCAAACAGTTTGACTTAACAAGTTTCAACAACTCGGCTTCTTGTCATCTTGACTTCTTGTCCTTTAACAAGTCGACTTGCCGCGTTCGAACAACTCATCATCTTGACTTCTTGTTCCAACAAAGTCCACTTGCTAAGTTCCAAGAAATCGACATCTTTGTCTTCTTGTCCCCAAAATTCTTCATCTTTCTTCTGAACTTGCATTACGGGGGCGGATCCTGGAATTCCTTAAAGGGGAGGCGGCTTTACGTAATAAAAGCTGTGGCGCGACCTTCGCCTCCCCCATTTTCTTATTTTTATTTCTGCTGTGTTGAAAAAAAAAAAAAAAAGAGAGGGGGCACTATCAAATGAGGATGCGCCCCCTCTGAATCCGCGATTGCGTCAACCACAAATATCAATATTGGATTCACATATAGAGCTCCATTTACAGCTCTATGGATTAACCACAAATGTCATAACACGTCACAGGGGCGGATCCAGAAATTACGTGAGGGAGGGGGGGGGGGAAGGGACGCCTGTACAAAATCAGAGGGTGGCGCGACCCCCTTTTGTTTTCTTTTTTTTCTGTTTCTGTTGGTTTAACCTAATATATTGAGGGTGCACGAGAGGGGGAAGCGCCCCCTCTCGATCCATCAGTGCTTCAACCACATATGGAAAAACTAATTGCTTGCATAACAGGGGCGGATCCAGACATTTTGTAGAGGGGAGGCGTCTTTACAAAGTCAAAGGCTGGCGCGACCTTCCCCCTCCCCATTTTCTTCTTTTATTTCTGCTGTGCTGACCAAATAAAGAAATGG
Organism: Diadema antillarum; assembly: GCF_040938485.1. NCBI lineage: Eukaryota > Metazoa > Echinodermata > Echinoidea > Diadematoida > Diadematidae > Diadema > Diadema antillarum. The sequence continues at coordinate 716,507 of NW_027271443.1, forward strand.
GCACTAAAGTGGGATGCGCCCCCTCTCAATCCACGATTGCGTCAACCACAAGTCAAAATCGGGGATTAACCACAAATGTCATATAACACGTCGACCACAAATCCAGCAATTCCGTACGGGGGGGGCGCCTTTACAAGATCAAAGGCCGGCGAGACACTTCCCCCACCCAATTTCTTTTTTTGTTTGTTTGTTTCTGCTGTTTTAACCTAATAATTATAGTGAGGGTGCACCAGAGAGGGATGAGCCCCCTCTCGATCCATCATTGCGTCAACAACAAATATCAAACTCACTGCTTGCATTACGGGGGCGGATCCCGGAATTCCGTAAAGTGGATATTCCTTTACAAAATTAAAGACTGCCGCTTAAACTGTCGTTTAAACAAAAGAAATAAAAATATATTAAAAAGGGGGAGGGGGAAGCGCGCCAACCTTTCCTTTTTTCCCATTTACGCTTTACGGAATTCCTGGATCCGCTCCTGTTATGCAAGCAATGAGGAAACATTTCTGTTATTAAAACAACAGAAATTTAATGAAAAATAGGGGATGCGGCAGGTTTTAAATTTGTAAAGGCGCCTCCCCTTTACAGAATTCCTGGATACGCCGCTGTATTGCAGGCAATGAGTTTTAATTGACATTTTGTGGTTGACGCTATCGCGGATCGAGACGGGCGCATCCCTCTCTGATACCCATTGTATTTTTTTTCTTCAAAACAACATAAATGATAAAAAGGTGGGGTAATGCGTCAGGCTTTAATCATGCAAAGGTGCACCCCCTCCCCTTTACGGAATTCCTGGACCCGCCCCTGTAATGAAAGCAATGAGTTCGGTCATTTGTGGTTGACGCAATCATGGATCGAGAGGGGGCTCATCCCCCATGGTGTCCCCTCTATATATTTCGTTCAAACAATAGAAAATGAAAAGAAAAACATGGGGTGGTGTCGCGTGAGCCTTTGATTTTGCAAAGGCGCCTCCCCTTCACGGAATTCCTGGATACGCCCCTGTAATGCAAGCAATGAGTTTGGTCATTCTTTTGTTTTGTTGACGCAATCATGGATCGAGAGGGGGCGCATCCCCCATGGTGCCCCTCTATATATTATGTTAAAACAAGAGAAAATGAGAAGAAGAAAATGGGGTGGTGTCGAGTGAGCCTTTGACTTTGTAAAGGCGCCTCCCCTTCACGGAATTCCTGAATACGCCCCTGTAATGTAAGCAATGGGTTTGGTCATTTGTGGTTGACGCAATCATGGATCGAGAGGGGGCGCATCCCCCATGGTGCCCGAAAAGAAGAAAATAGGGTGGTGTCGCGTGAACCTTTGATTTTGTAAAGGCGCCTCCCCTTCACGGAATTCTCGCTATCGCCAATGACGTAAAAAGTACCCGGATGTGGCTTTTTCGTCAAGATTTCGTGCACTTGGTAGCAAGGGCACTTCCGGCGCGGGGCATAATTTGCACAATGCTATGAGCGTGCGCGTACGTGTACCTAACCTATAGCGCAGCGCCGACCACGGATACTACCTAGTACAGTAGGCCGCTGTACCGCCCGAGCCAGCGAGTGGCCAGGCCTGTCATACTCGTACACTGTAGTCCCCGCCGGCGGCCGGCCTTGCATTAGCATGCACCACTGCACGCAGCGCATAAGCTAACACATACCGGTACAGCGTACTGCTTGATCATGCGATCGATGTGCACATCACAGATCAGTCATCTCTGCATACGCTGAAAATATTCACCCACCTGGATATACAGTATATCGTCACGGAATGCCGATCTTTTTTCTTTATTTGTTCTCAGTCGAAATGTCGCGAGCACAATCGGGAACGAACAGTGATCTCGAACTTATCCTGTCTCCGAAGCAATTTATTTCTTCCAAGTAAGTACGTACAATGTACGTAGGCACTAGGCCTACTACCTAGTGCTACTACCACTACTAGTAAGTCGCGCGTGCACGTACTGCGCTGTGGAGTCACCCGCAAACTTCACCTACGCTGCCACGTCACGTCTCGCATGCCAGTAAGGGTCCTATTTCTGCAGATTTTTTTTTTTTTTCATTTATTGTCGTGCGGACAACACATGGCAGCTTCGCAGCAACAACCAATAGTTGTATTAACAGCAATTTCTTAAGAATGGGGAAATTTCAAATCATATTAAAGCTGTAATTCAAGTTGAGAAAACCGGAAGTACACGTAGAATACAGTCAGTTGTGTGTGTAAATAGCATTAGTCACGTATCACGCGCGTACGAACGGAAGTGACTTTGCTACCGGACTTTCCCATAATGCACCGTAAATGACGCTTAAATCAACATCCGAGTACTTTTTTACGTCATTGGCGATAGCGAGAATTCCTGGATACGCCCATGTAATGCAAACAATGAGTCTGGTCATTTGTTGTTGACGTAATCATGGATCGAAAGGGGGCGCATCCCCCATGGTGCCCCCTCTATATATTTTATTATAACAACAGAAAATGAAAAGAAGAAAATAGGGCGGTGTCGCGTGAGCCTTTGATCTTGTAAAGGCGCTTCCCCTTCACGGAATTCCTAGGTACGCCCCTTTAATGCAAGCAATGAGTTTTTTTTTTTTTTTCCATGTGTGGTTGACGCAATGATGGATCGAGAGGGGGCGCATCCCCCTCTGGTGCACGCTCACTATGTTAGGTTAAAACAAAAACAATAATAAGAAAAGGGGGGTCGAGCCAGCCTTTGATTTTGTTAAGCCCCCCCCCCCCCCCCTTTATGGAATTACTGGATCCGCCCCTGTTATTTTGTATTCGAAGTGTTATGACATTTGTGGTTAATCCAATATTGACATTTGCCGTTGACGCAATTGCGAATTTAGAGGAGGCGCACCCCCCCCCCTTAGTGCCCCTTGTCTTTATTTTGTCAACACAACAGAAATAAGAAGAAGAAAAGGGGGAGGGGGAGGTTCGCGCCAGCCTTTCATTTTTTAAAGGCGCCCCTCCCCTTTGTGGAATTCCTGGATCCGCCCCTGTAATGCAAGCAATGAGTTTTTTCCATTTGTGGTTGATGCAATGATGGATCGAGAGGGGGCGCATCCCCCTCTGGTGCACCCTTACTATAATTATTCGGTTAAAACAACAGAAACAAAAATAAGGAATGGGGGGGGGGTGTCGCGCCAGCCTTTGGTTTTGTAAAGGCACCCCCTCCCTCTTTACGGAATTCCTGGATCCGCCTCTGTGACGCGATATAACATTTGTGGTCGACGTGTTATGACATTTGTGGTTATTTCCCCGATTTTAATTTTTTGTTGACGCAATCGCAGATTATGAGGGGGCGCATTCCCCTTTTAATAGTGCCCCTCTCTTTATGTTGTCAAGACAAAAATAAAAAGAAGAAAATAGGGAGGGGGAAGGTCACGCCAGCCTTTGACTTTCTTGTAAAGACGTACGCCTCCCCTTTACAAAATTCCTGGATCCGCCCCCACAATTTCAAGCAATGAGTTTTTCCATTTGTGGTTGACGCAACGATGGAACGAGAGGGGGCGCTTCCCCTCTGTTGCACCCTCACTATATTAACTTAAACCAACAGAAACAAAAATAAGAAAAGGGGGGTCGCGCTAGCCTTTGATTTTGTAAAGCCCCACCCCACCCCCACCCCCACCCCCTTTACGGAAATCCTGGATCCAGCCCCGTGACGCGTTATGACATTTGTGGTTAATCAAGAAAATTGGGGAGGGGGAGAGGGTAGCGCCAGGCTTTGATTTTGTAAAGGCGCCTCCCCTTTGTGGAATTCCTGGATCCGCCCTTGTGACGCGTCATGACATTACAGTTAATTTGGAAATTTTTGACATTTGTCGTCAATGTGTTATGACATTAGTAGTTTATCCGATTTTGACATTTGTCGTCGACGTGTTATGACATTTGCAGTAAAAATGGAAATATTGACATTTGTCGTCGACGGGTTATGACATAAGTGGTTGATCCCATTTTGACTTTTGTCGTCGACGTGTTATGACATTAGTGGTTGTTTTGACATTTGTCGTCGACGTGTTATGACATTAGTGGTTGTTTTGACATTCACATGTGGGCGATTTTAACATTAATGGGCTCTACATCACCCAATCTGTCGCCTTATACGTGTTAAAGTGGCTTATACGCCTTAAAGTGGCTGCGTGTGACATGACATGACGTATAATTTGTTGCAGGAATTACGCTTTTTGCCGGTTACGATACTCTACTCTGCGTAAGTGACATACTGTGATATATATTTGATATGCGTGTCTGACTTATCTGACTCAATCACCATGCCATAAGACTTGATATTTCTATGTGAAGTTTGAAGTGAAATGGTGGTGACAAGAAAGCAGGGTCGGACATCGGACCAACGAAGATCTCCTATACAGCCTGCCGGCAATTCCCGGCGGAAACCAGAGGACACAGAAGCCCAAAATCTGGCTGCTCAGTCAACCATCACCATGGCTACATCAAGCGAAGCTTTGAAAGAAACCATTGAACACCAGATAATAGATGCATTGTCAGGCGAAGCCATGATGAAAAGACTAGTGATGAAAAGACTAGTCCACAGTGTATATGCGTGTGGGTAATTGAATGTGTGTACGAATGTATTGTCCTTGTCATATTTTCCCGGTACACGTGGTTCAATGAACAGTGTCCGGGCACTATAGCATTGGTATTCTATATTTTTTTCCCGACCTGTGTATCTCAAAATAACTACATGTATATTGTTATAGAATAGTATATCATTCACTCATTATTTATCTAGCGATCCACGTCCGACAAGCTTTGCTTTTTAGTGGATCACTATTTTCCATGATCGAATTTATTTTCCGCTCGCCCACGTAGTATTTGTACAGTGTTCCTCTTTATTATTGTACATATATGTTGTTCTATAATTTGTCTCGTATATTACATGAATCTTTTGCAAGCGTTTGAACAATATCATTTAATGACATGTATACATTGTACTATGTTTTTGATTTTCGTTGATTGGAAATAAACTATGATTGAATTGAATTGAATTGAAATTGAATTGAAGCGGTTGCTACTGCCGTCAAAGAAGCTGTAACGCAGGGCGTCTATGCGGCCATTTCCATGGACTTTGAGAAGCTCCAAAAGCAGCAATCAGCCCTCGAGAAAAAAAATCACAGGCCTTCAGAGGGAGTTGGCTTCTTCAAAACGTCTCATCGAAGAACAAGAGCAATATTCGAGGAGAAACTGCCTGAGATTCCTCGGAATACCAGAACAACCAAGTGAAGACAGAGACAAGATCATCGTCGAACTCATCAACGACAAATTAGGCGTCCCATTGGCAGTCAGCGACATCGATAGATCATATCGAGTGTCGCCGAAACCAGGATCTACACAGAAGGGACCACGACCCATCATCATCAAATTTTCGCGATACAACGTCAGAAACCAAGTGTACCGAGCGAAGCGAAAGCTCAAGGGATCGCGTGTGGTTGTGCTCGACGACATCATGTTTCGTCGAAATCTCATCAAAGAAGCATCGAAGAAATCCTCCGTGAAAAGGTGCTGGACATCCGACGGCCAAATCACAGCCCTGGTACACGACCCTGGACAAGCTGACAAAAAGGTACACATCACATCGATAACAGACATCGAACGACTGAATTGATTATTCCCTATACGCATTCAATCCTAAACGAACACAAGCATATCCCTCTCAATGAAAACATCCGGCTGCTTTTGTTTGGTTTGTGCTAATGTAATACAACATACCAATGCTATTCGTTGTACCTCTTGTGAAGGCTGGTGTCATACGTACTGCTTAAGTAACGATGTTAACAATAATAAATGGAAGTGTCGAAAATGTAGTTTTCTCGAACTGCCGGGTTATTATGATTGTGATAATGCAGTCAGTTCTGAATCCAATATCAGTAGCACAGAAGACAATCTTGATACTAGTTTTGAATATTGTAGCTTCGAACGCGTCAATAAGACAATGTCAAACCATAATAGTTTTAATGTTTCTCATTTGAATATAATTGCATTATGTTCTCTTTATAAACGTATCGATGAAGTAAAATATCTGTTTCAAAATAGTCAATTTCATATTGCGTCATTCAGTGAAACATGGTTAGATAACACAATTCCAGATGAATGCATCAATGTAGATGGGTATAACATTGTTAGGAAAGATAGAAACAGGACAGGAGGTGGAGTTGCAATCTATGTAAAAATGATGTGATTTATAAGATAAGAGAGGATATGCATGATGAAGAGCTTGAGATGATTGTACTCCAAATTGAATTAGCCAAACAAAAACCATTTCTTGTTTGTGTATGGTATCGTCCACCCAACTCCCAGGTGTCATCTTTTGATAAGTTATCCCAAGTATTCCAAAAGATAGAGGCAGTAGGGCTAGATGTACTTGTCATGGGTGATTTCAATTGTGATATGCTCAGATCAAACACCAGTCGATATGCTGCGCAAGGATTTTAATCTGACACAACTTATAGATAAACCAAATAGAGTTACAAGCTGTTCGTCTACTCTGATTGATTTGATATTTACCTCTAACACTGAAAAGATTATTTACTGTGATGTAGTCGAGATCGGTTTGAGTGATCATTATATGATTGTTGCTTCGTGGGGTAATGTAAAACAGAAGTGTAATAGCCATAGATATATGATTTCACGGAATATAAGAAAATTAGATACTGAACATTTTCAGACGGAGTTGGCTGGCGTAGATTGGAATAATGTGTATCAAGAGAGCGACACTGAATTGGCGTATGATACTTTCATAAATAAATTTCGCTCGATTTTGGATAAGCATGCACCACTGAGAATGAGGCGTGTTAAGCAAAATAATGATATTCTGTGGTTAAATGTGACCCTGCACCTCAAAACAAACAAAAAGTCGCCAGACATGAATTTTTAGTTAACCCGTTCCTTACGGGAACCTGGTTTACTAGGTTCCCGTGGGAGCAACTGATATACGGGGACCTGGTTTACCAGGTTCCCAAAATGAAGACAAACGTGCCTGCTTCAGTGGCCTAGATTCATGTTTCTTTGTGTTAAAATGCTCAGAAAAGTGGGTTTGATAAAAAGATCAGAGTTTATTCTATCAGGATTTGTTCTCCTGCTGTTTAAAAAAAAGGGGTTTTACAGTATTATGTACCTTTTCCTGATTTAGTTTTTTGCTTGTTCTGCTGTAAACTCGTACGAACATGTACATAGTGATCAAGGCTGAGATCAGTTAGAAATGCGGGTTCGCTGACCCCGTCACCTCATTCAGGTACCTGGTTTTGTGTAGAACAAAAGATTCTGAGAGCTCATCAGCGCACGCTCTATTCATACCTCGCACCCGATCGATATTTCCATTGTGCACGGGCACATGTAGTTGACCGTAGAAAGGGGGACACAATGAACCGCTTGACTGCCTTCACACAGCTGGATTACCAACCTGTGTGTCTCTCTGTCGACGGGCAAAACGAATCTCGTTTGGGGGCATTAAAGGCTCTCAAGAGAATTGCCGAAGGAACGGGTTAAGACCATATTCTGAAAGAGCAGACTTTAAGCTTTAAAATGATGTATAACTCAAATCAAATGGACTCTCCTAACATACCTCGATATTGGAAAGAAAACACAAACTCAGGAAAAGTGTGAAGTGAGAAAAGAGGCTCTGAAGTACAGTGTCTATTCAAGCGCTTAATCTTTACCAAGCCGTACTGGTTGTGCAATGAATGGGACAAAAGACAGGAAGTAAACCACCAGAGTAACAACAATGAAGGGATTATCAGAGTAAACTGAAATTGGCATGCCTCATTAACACATTCTGTCCATAATCAATGCTAACTTTCAAAGCAGTAGCCCTATCCTTTCAAAAGTTATTATCAGTTATTATTAAGGTTTTTCCGAAATGAAAAAGGGATTCTAAGGACACACCTAATCACACTATTCTACGAAAAATATTCGAGATAAACTGCTAAAAAAACACACTTTCCTGCCCGTTTTATGATACCAAATTTTTGCATAATGTAAAAGAAGACCCGCTCTTTCAGAAAATATGAAAAAGTCAAGTTTGGCTAGGTTGACCCATTTCACTTATTTTCAGTCCTCACGCAAAATCAGTGCGTGCGACTTTATGTTCGTTTTGAGGTGCACGGTCACATTTATGCCCTGATTACATAGCAGGCTTTATAACGTTAACAAATAACAGATCGTTCTTGGAGCGTTTTGCTTACATTCCCAGACCGATCTTGCTGTAACGTTACGTGTTTGATATGAAGCTTGCCAGGGCTGTAATGTGATGTCACATGGCCTAGCCGCTAACTTGCATCTAGATCTAGATCTGTACAGTCTAGGCTAGAGTCTGTCTAGACTAAAAGCAATCTAAATCGAATGTCTGGACCTAGATCGATCTAGACTAGTTTTTATATCGTTTATTCTAGGCTGGCTACGTAGCAGGCTACACGAGTCTACAGCCTCAGGCTATATGTGACCCGCTACAACAAAATGATCCTAAAGTCGGGCGCTGTCGATTATTTGAAAATTGCATGACACAATTCGCTAATCTTCCTGCTTTAAATTGATATATAACACATCTTATAAAAATAATCGGCTGCGGAGATATCGATGTTTAAAAGAGAGCATGTCGAGACGTCTGGGAAATCACTGTTTCGAGAAAAGCGCCCTAAAAGTTCTCCTTGCGAAGCAATCACGATCAAGGGACACGCAAGTCAGTATTCACCTCCGGACAATAGAAGGTAAGCCCTAGCAACCCTCAAAATGCTCATTCAAACACAGCGTCGGCGGTCTCCTCACCGACCAATCAGTGACCAGGATGCATAGCGCACCCCGCTAGCACGCACCAGTCGACTGGGCAGTGTGCGAGCTTCACGCTTCGGTTAGCGGCAAGCAGCAAACTGACCAATGAGATCACTCTGGTTGTTGTTAGGGGCGGAACCTACGTGTGGCGCTCAATCCAAATGTTCGAACCCGTTTCTGCTTCCTTGAAACGCCAAAAAAACATGGCCAAGAAAAACGCTATTTTTTGGTCTTTCCTATAATCATTTTCCTTCAAAAATTCGACAGATGATAGAAGACATGTCAGACTGTAATAATATGTCAAATTCAAAAAATCTTAAGTTTTGACCAATTTTGATGCTCTGACTTCAAACTCGATTTTCACGGCTTCGACCATGCGCGACTTTAGGACCATTTTGTTGTAGCGGGTCACATATGGTTGGGTGTTCATCACACTGATCACCTAACGTTTTTCTATCAATAGAAACGTGAAAAATCTATCAATTTGCCTGAAATTTTACTCACGTGTGGAGAAAATACTCCTGATTCACAAGCGCGCACTGAAAATGCGATCTGAGGTACGCGCTCTAGATGGCGGCTTCGAACGCGTGGGGTGTCATTTTTTCCGCACTCAGTTGCCCTGTACATTTCATCCGACCACCCTGACAATACGTATAAAGTGCACTTCAATGCGTTTTTTTTTTCGACAAGTTGCTGTTTTTTATAGCCGTCATTTTTTTCAATAATATTTGAATATATTTTTAATCATTCGTTATTACTTTTGAAGGACTGTTCGATGAATTTGAATTGATTTTCATTAGGAAACTTTTCATCATAATTGAAATAAATTAGATGAGTCGGGGTTTTTCACATTCATTTCTCGTTTCTGCTTCAACTCGTACGGTCGTAGCGGGCAACAAAATAATTATATGGCATGTATATGTGTACGTACCACAGGTGTAACGTGTGTGCGCGATCGTACAAGAGGCGGAGTTTTAGAGAGCGGCATAATGACAATTTTGCCGTCAAAATCGTCAAATGTACTACGGAAGGATACTCTACATCTAACAACGAGTCAGCAAAGGTAGGCCTAGTTATATGTAAATACACGATAAACCTTATTCTATTTTGCTAAATTTCGGTAATTTAGAGGGAATACTTATTTTTTTTTTCGCCTCGTTTTACTCGGTAGCGTAGCCCAGTGAAGAATCGAACACCGTTGCGCGTAGTCCCATGCGTACATTTTCTTTCTGTACGCGCAATGCCATTATAGAGTGCGGTCGGTTGATATGGACCCGGTCTGTGTGTTGAACACCTACCATACATGACAGAAAAAAAATAGCCTAACATTCTTAGAAGGTTTAGTCTAAGCCCAACAAGAGACTGGAATCTTTAATTAGAAAAAAAAAAACAAATACATCTAGAATAGGTCTAGATTGAAGTGACATCCGCTCTCTAACGGTAGGCCTATTCCTTCTCGATCGAACCAAAGTTTTTTTTTTTATTTATGTCATGTAAATTTGTAATGTAACTTTTTTGCTTGTATTTAAAGTTGTACTTGTAGCATGCAGCATGGGATCATTTACGCAACACAGTCTCACTAGGGTCTAGATAAGAATTAAAGTACAACTTATTCTTAACTCTTCATGTGCCACGTTCGCACATCCGGCTCAGTTGACGGCGTGCCAACTTCGCACATTCTGCTCAACAAACAAAGCCGCTAAAACCGATTGATAAATCGCTAATTACGGTACTTCTAATCCCGCGGCACAATGAAAGCGTTTCTCGTGCTTTTGTTCCTCTCTTATACGGCTTGTTCTATGTGGTGATTGACTATCATGCGGTGTTCCCAACTAAATTTGCTCGTACATTCTTGGTTTGGCTTCTGTCACGGTTTTACGTGCAAAAGTCATGCCTTGAGTAATGTAACAACTGTTCATTCAAAAGAAACATTGAAAATAGATTCGTCATACAATTCATATCGGAACAAAGCTTGGCAATTCCTCTTTAACTTTGCCTACTATTATGTCCATCTTAACAGAAATTTGTAGATGTTGTATAAATTGAGTATATGAATATAAGAACGACCCAAGTCCATGGATGACCATTTCAAGTAAACTTAACAAAACTTCATATTTTTTTTTTTATTTGTTCAAAAATATTCTATTTAACTGTGATGGGAAAGCAACATTGTATATACAATTTAGAACATATATTATTATGACAATTAACATTTACATTAATTGTGGAGAGGCCATTTTGTGTGATGGACTTGGGTCGTTCTTTGATTCATATGGACTTGGGTCGTTCTTTGATTCATACACATGATATTCTGCTATAGAGATGAGAGAAGGACGAGAGAGGGCGCTATAATATGAATGTAAGAACGACCCAAGTCCTTCATGTTTACATTCATATAAGATTTAATTCATTTATTTCAGGCACTTCCGGGGGTAATTAGGATTTATCATTTATACACAACATGAGTCCATGCATAAGCTACAATTTCCCATGTCAAACTAAATTTGGCCAAAAATTGGACTTGGGTCGTTTTTATATTCATATACTCAATTGGAAAAAAAAAACCAGAAGTCTATCTCAAAACATAACTATACCTTCTTGTCTTAAAATAACGTGGCACAAAGGGGGTTTCCACCATGGAACATAAATAATTGTCCATTTACCTATTTTTCACATAATCTATTGTCAGCTATCTAATTTTAAGACAGTATGGTATGGAGTAGATAATTGAACATTGACACTTTACTACACTTAGGATTCTAAGTGATTAAGTTTTAGACTTCGCAACGTTACCGGTACTTAGTTTTATAAACAGGCCTGCCCTAGTAGTAGTGGGCCTATTCAAGTCCTAGACGTCTATACTAGATCTTTCTTTAGACTTTCGGAATACGGACCTTGAAAGTTCTGATTAACGTTAAGTCAAGCGTTAGAAAAGAGACGCAAGACTCTTAAAACGTTATTGTCTAGACAAATCTTAGACTTAGACTTAGATCTAAATGGGGTCTAACGTGATTGTTACATAACTTTACGTTTATCCAAAACAACACAAATACATCTCTATTGCCTTTCGCCGAAACTTTTGGCATTCGGAGCCTGAGGAATTTCGACTAGGGTCTAGGCCTTACAAAGTTTCTTCACAACAAGTTAATATTGAAATAGGACGGAAGATGTTCATCATCGAGGTAGAAATTATGAAAGAATAGAAGCTGATCGTTTATCACACGAAGCAAATAACAAATGTATGCATTTGTGTTTACCTCGGCCCTCGCTTCGTGTGAAAAACATGCATTTGTATTTACATCGCTTCGTGTGAAAACGATCAGCTTTATTCTTTCAATATTGAAATAGTTTGAGTATTAAACTTACTCATTATCTGCAGATAAAGGCTAGGCTCACGAGTAATTTTCCCCGCGACAACATTTTGTTTTAATCCAAGTTCACACTATATGCTGACTAGCCGGGCCCTGTGCTGACTGCATGCTCAGTGCAGCTAGCTGCTAGCAGAGCTGCTGCAAGCTACTGTCATTGACAGTGTTGTGATGTAGATTTATCGTTTTATAAAATGGGTTCAAGAACGTAGCCAATAGGAAGCGCTGAAATGAGTCACGTGGGCTTTGATTACTTTAGTACAATTGCACTGCAGTACTTCAGTGCGCACTCAATCAGTTGTTACAAGTGCGTCGCGCGCTACTATACGCGCTGTCAATCCTGTAAACAACTTCTAGCTAGTTCGGGCTGCCGGCTGGTCTTTCTTGTGTGCATAACATATTATGTGGCGTACGTATACAGTACTCTTATACGTACAGTACTAACATGTGCGGGACTCCGAGTGCGACGTGCTTGACTCGACTCTCTCGAGCGAGTGCTACAATGTAGCTGACTGGTATTGACCCACAAAGGTACGTGAAAAATGCTGTTAGTTTTCGACCCATTTTATAAAACAAATGATGCAGGATTATTTGTATATTAATGTGCACTCGGTTAGTCTTAATCACACACTGTGTTTTATATCAGGATCACGATCTCATCAAAATATTAGGCCCTAACTAATGATTATTGTTTTGGTTAGATATTTTGATCATTATGTCTTATTATTTGTTTGTTTGCTTTTATTTCTGCATTCGATCAAAAGCAATGTGAATGCAAACTTCAAAAAGTACAAAGACAAAGAATAACAAGTGCAGTGAAATAAATCGATATAACAGTACATAAATAGATACACATAGGTGATTGCATTGAGCAATGTAGATACACAGAAACATAAAATAAGATATACAGTCTTTTTCAGTAAACAACAGAGATCATTGAATGCAGGAGACAACCATCATAAGCGATTAAGCTTGAAATGGATGGAGGCCTGTTGCGACACGGATTGTCGCCCCTACACGGATTGTCGCCTCCTGCTCGGGGCGACAATCCGTGACGGGCGTTGGCGGCACGGATTGTCGCCCCCTACACGGATTGTCGCCCGCCCTCGAAGCACATTTTGCTGGGTAATATCGTTCTGGACATAAATCATTGAAATACTAACACATAACTTACATGGCTACATCAATGCAAACATGCCATGTAAAAAGTCATGGTGAGGTTTCAAGGAAGTGTGTATGTGCGCGTGCACATGATATAGTGTCCGTTTGTGCGTCTGTGTGTGTGTGTGTGTGTGGAAGAATGTGTTTATTATGTCAGTTTTTTGCGTATATGTTTTTTAGCTGCGCGTGGGGAGGGATACCTAGTAAGCTGTTGCTGGCATAAACGTTGATATTGATTTTATCAGCAGCTTTGAATTTGATGAGTTTGTTTGGCAGATTTGTAAATGAATTCGGAGTGGAGCTTGCGTGCGGGCGGATGCTGCTTTTCTGCATACGGTCCATTATGTCTTATTTGTCAACATTGGGAAATCGTTTCATCAGGAAGGAATGTGGTATCGGTTCGGGTGTGCGTCGGTATTGTGGAAGGGGATTAGGCCAAGTAAGAAAAGAAACCACTTTCTCGTCCTCGCGCGCATCGATTTTGGCCGCCGCATCGATTTTTTTACTATTTACTATTTTCAAAATGGCGCTGAAAATACCAAGAAATTCATAATTCTCGTCCCAGCCCGCTCCCCGCCCGCATCGATTTTCTGTTGCCGCATCGACTTTTTTGATATTTACTATTTTTTCGGCCGCCGAAAAAAAATTCAACAATTTATTCACCTACCAATCGCGATTTCTAATTGCGCCTTGCGTCCTCTACTAGTATTTTTCTACTTAGCTGTAGTACAGCTGTAGCTTCTGTAGTGCGTATGTAATACACTGTAACGCATGCATTTCACACTGCGAGCTCGGCATGCGCAAGAAGGAATGACACACAAAGCAGTTGAACTGTACTAAGTAGTTGGATGGGCGGGCGGGCGGGCCTGGGCTGTGATGTACAGCGCACTCGGTACGTCGTGATGTAGACAGGACGTTGAGCACCTTCTGTACATTTCTCTCGTGCTGTTGCCCGCTTCATGTGCTGCTAGATTGATTACACAATGTAACCACAAACCCCGTTATTACGAGATCCGTGGGACCGGCGATATTACCTCGTTATAACCGGTACCTCGTTATAACCATACTCATTAAAAACAAAGAAAAACATAAGCATGACGTCATATACCCATCCATGAAACTTAAACATATCCTTTGCGTTGTTGTTACACAATTATTGAGGGTTATTATTGAGAGAATAAAGGGAGATTATTTGTAAATTAGACGAAGAAATAGAGGCTGAAATGATAAGTTAATTCTTTATTGCAATTCTTGTTTTTTAAGCTTTTTCTAAACACCAGCGCAAATATGGGGGCAAATATATACTGTAGAGTAACATACAGGCCTTGTTTACCTAACTTGCTAGGTATTTTTACGCTGTTGGTGCCCAGCGGGAATCGGCGATGATTTCATGAATCATTTCGTCTGTAATATTGTACACATGTACAATGTATGATCGTTGCGGCCAAATGGATTAAAAATGCGTTCTTTATTTTCTTCCGGAAATCTCTTCGCGTTTTGTACGACCGTTCTTGAAAATATGTGACAGGATTGAATGTGGGAGGTTGTCATCCTGTTTACGCAAATCTGTACCAGATCTATTCAAACTAATAAATGCGTTTGTTTCTTTTTCTGTCACCTGGCGAGATCGCAATGATTTCAGAGTAACATACGTGCGTTGTTTACCGCTAACTTGCGAGGTATTTTATGCTGTTGGTGCCCAGCGGGAATTCGATAATTTCATGAATCATTTGGCTGTAATTTTATACAATGTATGATCGTTGCGATCAAAGGGATTAAAAATGCGTTCTTTATTTTCTTCCGAAAATCTCTGCGCGTTTTGTACATCCGTTCTTGAACTGTTGAATGCGTTTGTTTCTATTTCCGAGCACCGATTAAGTAGGTTAACATGCGTTATTCAACAATTTTTACGCTACTGTCACCCGGCGAGATCGCGATGATTTCATTCATTATTTCGGCTTTAATCATACCCACTCATATTTAAATTATCATTAGTTAAATGATAATGAACACATCCAGATCTATTCAAACTAATACATGCGTTTGTTTCTTTTTCCGAGCACCGATGAAGTAGGTCAACATGCGTTATTCAACTATTTTTACTCTACTGTCACCTAGCAGGATCGTGATGATTTCACTAATTATTTCTGCTTTGATATTGAAATCATCATTTGTTAAATGATAATGAACAAATCCAGATCTGTTCAAACTAATAAATGCGTTTGCTTCTTTTTCTGAACACCGATTAAAGTATAGGTTAAAATGCGTTACTCAACTATTTTAACGCTACTGTCACCAGGCGGGATCGGGGCGATGATTTTACTATTTCGGCTTTAATCATCCAAACTCATATTTGCTCAAAACCAGCAAAAGAACTGGAAGTCGGAACTAAAATTGGAAAGGATATAATGATGAGTTGCACACGCATTCCAATTGTCCATTTTTGGTCAAATTTTATTGTCGCTACATGAAAAGTTTTTGAATGCGTTATCTGTTTTTTTCTCGTTGCGCTCTGGTCTGACCTCGATTATCACGCACGCGTTTCTCGCGAAAAAAGAAAATCGAATGATTATGTTTAATAATTAGTAGGAACATCGGAAGGTGTTCCTGTGTCTTATCGCGTGATTAAGAAGAAAACATGGAAGGAACAGTTCTCTGCAAAACGGGAAAAGACTTGGATAGCGAGATTTCGGTTTCCACTGTTTCATTTGTCGCGTGTTTGAAAGCGGCAATTTGGTCAAGAAATGGAACCTCGTTATATCCGATCAAATTGCTTATGTTTTTCTTTATCATGATTTACCTAAATTGTCCTCGTGATAACCGGAATCTCGTTATAACCGAACACGTTATAACCGATTCGTTCTGCCATTACACGCAAAGGAAAACGGGACCGACGCGATCACCTCGTTATAAGCAGTTCCTCGTTAAAACCGAACTCGTTATAACGGGGTTTCCCTGTAGTAGAGGAGACCAACCAGCCAGCATAGCATGCGTTCTGGAGCTGGAAAAAAATCGTGGAGTGATGGAGAGAACCGATCTCAAGCGCACATGTGCACAGCGAACGGCTTTATTATTCAACTGGTTCGTATTCTGTCTTTCAGTAAAAAGGAAATCAGGTGGTTGTTTCACATAGGGTTGACAATTGGCAGTACTGTCTGAGGCATTTTAAATCCTTGAGCGAATAAGTTTTCATATGAGAAAAGATCTAACTCAGTAAGTTTGTGTTGTGTTGAAAGGCAAAAATAATGCTGTGCATTTCCAGAGATAATGGTTGGATTCATAGGTTCAACAAGAGTGATGCATAAATGTGTATATTTTATGTTAAAAAAACGTTTGTTTTTTTTCCATACCCTTGATATGACTGAATGAATACAGTCACAGTGTAGTTAAATTGGTATACTTGTCATGCATAAATAGCAATATACGCAGATTTGGTATTAAATTGTGCATCACTCAAATGATAAGTGGTTTATATCACACATAAACACATATTACTTTCATTTTTACAATCCTCGAAAAAATAGTAAGATATCAAATAGTAAGGACCTCCCTCATCGCCTTGCTCAAAAAACCCGGACGAGAAACTACTTTCTTTTTTTACTTGGCCTTACATTTCGTTATTGCAAAAGTTTGTTATTCTGAAGGCTCATTCATCCGAAGGCTCATTCGTCCGAAGGCTCATTATTCCGAAGGTTCGTTATTCCGAATTTCATTTTTGGATCAACGAACCTCTAGGTATAGGGAATTGTGTGTTTCGGATAAATGAAGCCTCGGAAAAAACGAAACTTCGGAATAACGAACCTTTCGTGTGTGTGTGTGTGTGTGTGTGTGTGTGTGTGTGTGTATTTGGGTTGGTGAATGTGGGTGTGGGATGATTTAGGTTTTGTTAAAGGGGAAGGCTAGTAACTGATCAGTGGGAATCAGTGGAAATGCTGGGAGATGATTGTTCCAATCCTTATGGGATTCATTCAAGAGTTCATTGTATATCTATTGTTGTGTGAAAATGATTTGCTTCAGAACGGTCTCATATTCAAGTAATGTGCAGATTAATGCTCCGTCACTGACCAGGGACGCTAACCTGGAAGCATTAAACTGCACATTACTTAAATATGAGACCATTCTGAAGCAAATCATTTTCACACAACAATAGATATACAATGAACTCTTGAATGAATCCCATAAGGATTGGAACAATCATCTCCCAGCATTTCCACTGATTCCCACTGATCAGTTACTAGCCTTCCCCTTTAAATCAGGGGTTGGTGGGTTGGGGATTGGATTTGAAGAAGGATAGTTATAAACGGTATGACAGATGTTGGTAGGATTTAATATTAAGGATAGTGTAGGCCCTAGATTTGTTTCGGTTGGGGAGGGGAGGGGGTGGTCTGGTTTTTTATGACCGATTTCATTCTAGATTTTTGTAATGTATTTGTGTTTTTTTTATGTATATGCCCTTGTAAGTAAGAAGATGTTACATGATCCAAACCAATATATTCAAGGAATATAGGTTTGGTAGGGCCCTTCATGTCAAAACTTTCTCGTGAAGAAATTATTGGTAGGGTTGGTCTATAATCGAGTTATCTATGTTGAAGTGAGATTATTTGTGGTATAAATTGACAAATGGATTTGTTTGTGTTTCGAATTGCCATTTGTAACTTTTTTTTGCTCATGTTACACCCAGAATGGGTCGATTTATGAATGATTTGAATGAAATCAATAAATATCAAGGATAAAAAGTGTTGAGTTGGTTTATTTGCATTATGAGGATTTGTGTGAGTGTTTGTTGGTGTTTGTTTGTATTACGTATGTATTAGCGGTGTGCAATGGCAGTTTGTTTGTGCGAAAATCACCTAACGATTGACAATTTTTTTACGGCGTGTGGAAATTATTCGCTCATGCATAAAGCATGCCAAACCTATTCTGGGACAAAGCATAGTGGTATGGACGTTCTAGTTTATAAGACTGATGGAAGAAAATGACCGCAGTGAAAAATGAACAAAGACAAATAACATTTGGGGAGGGTACATCCCTCGTATGTATTTTCTCTCGGTCTGTCTCTCGCCTAGCCCGCCTCACCGCTGATATTGGTTGACACACCCATACTATTTTTAGATCAACGCTGGTGTGAATTCTTTAAACACGTGCTCATACACTCTGAAGGCGTTTGTATTGCCACAGTAGCGCCACTATATTCAACATACACACGTAAGCATACAGGTACACGTATACACACAGACAAACAAACCACTACCACTATACAACCACCACACATGCACCGTTTCTACATATTGTATTATTATACTCCAAACACACACACACACACACACACACACACACAACAACAACAACAAATCATACACATCACATATCATGCAGCTCACAATACACACACACACACACACACACACACACAGACACACGCATAACTTACCAGTCATACCCATCCCACCAAAGCTTAACACCGGAGGAACCACCCCGAGCCCGGGGCGACAATCCGTGACGGGGCGACAATCCGTGTCGCAACAAATTTTTTTGCCAACACGGATTGTCGCCTTCGAGGTCAAAAACTGGGAACTGCACAAGCGTCACGGATTGTCGCCAGGCGACAATCCGTGACGGGGGCGACAATCCGTGTAGGGGCGACAATCAGTGTCGCAACAAGGCCTCATAAAATGACTACCCAACGACATAACTCTCTTGGAGGAAGGTGATCAGGTGAGTGCAGTGCAGTTGCAGGTGAGAGTGCAAGATGCAGTTGAAGGAAGAAAATAGAGATTGACAATAAGATGACAATATATACTATAAATACTTGTTAGCTCAATTGGTTTGGAGAATATAATTGTATCAAATATCGTTTTAGTGAAGCTGTCAAAGAATGAATACTTGACCAAACTTTATATTATCCGGGAGATTATTCCAAATGTCCTAACCCGAATGTCTTATAAATTTATGTGTCACTAATAATTTGGGATTCAAAAGGTGGAAATTTCTACATATGCGAGTAGGGTACGAATGGACAGAAGTATTGAACCTAACCATGTTGTCAAGCAATGATGGAAGTTGATCATGTATATATTTAAACATAATTACTGCTACTTGAATAATATTCAAATCAAAAACCTTCAATGTTTTAAGCTCATGAAATAAAGAATCAGCATGAGCCAGAAAATGCGATCCTGTACAAATACGTATAACTTTCTTTTGTAATTTGAATATAGAATTTATTTTGGTAGTACCCCATACAACATTGCAATAACTTATATATGGGAGAATTAAGGAATTATATAATAAAAAAATAAAGTTGAACGAGGAAGAAAGAACTTCAGCTTGGAAATTATCCCTATATTTGTTTGATAGATACTTTATTTTCTGCAAATCAATATACATTGTACATAAACTGAATAATCGTGAACATGGGAAATATACAAAGTATATTTGAAACAGAGTCGTTTGACTTGCATAAACAATGATATAAAAGGAAATGAATGATATTACAGTATGCATGTCTATGCAGCTGGGATTACAATAACAATATTATATTTAGGAAATGATAATGCAGAGGGCCGCCATTGTAAGCATTGCTTGAAAAGATGGCCGGCCCAAGGAAAAGGTAGGTAGGTAAATTGGTAAACAATACAAATTCTGCTGCGAGGATAGCAGGGGAAAATAAACTCTGATGTGTGAAGGTGGTGAATGTGCGTGCGAGTGCTTGAGAGTGCACAGGGGCAGATAGGCTGGGATTTGGAATGATACAATTGGTTTGCTGGAAGAGGGAATGACTTACGATGTTGCTACTATCGGGAGACCAACATAAGTCATATAAATTATTCGGGCTTAATTCGTATTTGAAGTATACTGTGATAAAATATGCTTCTTTAAGTTTGCTTTGAATGAAAACAAGGAGGCACACTGTTTCAACTCTTCAGGAAGAGTGTTCCATGTATCCGGACCGTGATGTCTAATCGACTTTTGAGCAAGTAAAAGCTTTGGATTACTTAAATGAAAATCATGGGAACGACGGGTAGGGTATGAGTGAATATGATCATTAGTAACTAGGGCATTATGGAAAAATGGTAATAAATTTCGAGTGTGTTTGTACATAAATATAGCAGTTAAATATGAATGTATATCATGGGCCTTTAGGGTTTTTAGGCGATAAAATATGGGATCAGTGTGAGCCAAAAAATTTGAATGTGTGCATATACGAAGAGCCTTTTTTTGAAGAAGAAAAATTGTGTTCAATTTGGTTTTGCTACAGTTGCCCCATACAATATTACAGTACATTACATATGGTAGAAATAAGGTGTTGTATAACATCATTAAAGTTTGATCATTAATTAAGTATTTTACTCTCCTTAACACACCAGTTGCCTTAGATATTGCTGTTATAATATTCTGGACATGAGTATTCCAAGTTAGATTGTTATCTAGGGTCACTCCTAGGAACTTGGTTGAATGTTTCTCAGCAATGTTTATATCATCAATAGAAATACTTTGAGGAAGGGTGGGTTGCGATTGAAGCGTATGAAAATGTATAAAACATGTTTTATCAATATTCAATGAAAGCTTATTACTTCTAAACCATTTCGAAATATTACTTAATTCCATATTAAATGTATCAACCAATGTTACAATATCCTTGTGGGAATAAAAAACATTGGTGTCGTCTGCAAATAAAATGAAGTTTAAACGAGGAGAGGAATTAATGATATCATTAATATAAATCAAAAAAAGTAGGGGCCCGAGGATAGATCCCTGAGGGACACCACATGACACGTTCAAATGGAACGAATGACTGGATTTAAATGCAACATATTGTTTTCGATGACTTAGATAACTTCTAAACCATGACAAAGTAATCCCTCTCACGCCATAATTATGTAATTTTTCAAATAAAATGTCATGATCAATAGTGTCGAATGCTTTACTAAGATCCATAAAAACTCCAATTATATGCTCCTTTTTAATAAGCGCATCAATAATATTATCAACAGATTTAATTATAGCATAATCGGTAGAAAATCCTTTCCTAAAGCCAAACTGATTCACATTTAATATTTCATTTTCAATCATGAACGAGGAGAGACGCTTATAAACTAATTTTTCTAAAATTTTCGATATTACAGGTAACAATGAGATGGGTCTATAATTTTTCACCAGTGATGGATCTTCTTTTTTATAAATGGGGATAACTTTGGCGATTTTAAAAGAGTCTGGAAACTCACCGTTAAGTAAGGATAAATTAAATATATGGGTGAGAGGGGCTGCTAAGGGGTAGATTATTTTTTTCAAAAAATTCAACCTTAATTTGTCAGGCCCACAGGAATTACTACATTTCAGAGATCTAACAATATCAATAATTTCTGATTCATTTATTGGAGTAAAAAACAATGAGTTTTGATTACTTTCAGGTAAGTAATCTTTATAATTTTTGATATCATTTATGGGAATAGATGCAGCTAAAGACGGACCAACATTAACAAAAAAAATTGTTAAAAATATTTGCAATTTGATCAGAATTAGTAATAACTTTATCATTATGGGTAATGCTATCAGGACATTCCGTAGGTTTCTTTTTGAGTATTTCATTAACAATCCGCCAAAGAGCATTTTTATCATCCTTATTAGATTCGAGTTTATTTGAAATATATGATTTACGTGAAACTCGAATCAAAGAAGTTAATCTATTTCTATATGTTTTATACCTTTTCACGTTTTCAGGAGTAGGTTTCCTCAGAGATATTTTATAAAGACGGTTTCGAGTAAGAATGGAATGTATAAGACCTTGAGTAATCCACGGTTGCCGGGCTCTTTTCCTTCCATTTACTTTGGGAGTTAAAGGAATATGTTTATCATAATAATCTAATAGTTTTTGTAAAAAAATTTCGTAGGAAGAATTAACATCTTGGAGTTCAAAGACGTCATTCCATTGTTCTTCGAATAAATCTTGATTCAATGAATCAATATATTGTGGCGTTTCATTTCGATACATTTTCAAATATTGTTTGGGTTGGCGACGTATTGGAGTTATTACAGATTTATCATTAATCATAAAAATCGGTAAATGATCAGATATATCTGAATAAAGGATACCGTTCATACAGGTTTCAGTTATAACATTAGACAGTATATTATCTATTAATGTTTTACTGTTGGTGGTGTTATTTATTCTGGTAGGTTTATTGATGTGGGGATGCAGTGAGTTGGAAAGTAATATGTCATGGAAATGGGTAGGTTGTAATAAATCTATATTGTAATCTCCCATCAAAAAAATGGATTTTCTTTCTCCAAAAATTTCGTTAGCACATTGGTCGAAGTTGTCAATAAAAGATTGAACGTCATTTTGTGGAGGACGGTAAATAGTACCAACTATAATATTTTTCTCATTATCATTTAAGATTTCAATAAATAAACTTTCTGCTCCCCGAATACCCAAATCAGTTCGAATTTTAAATCTAATATGATTATCAACGTACATGGCAACCCCACCTCCTATGCCATACTTTCTGTCATTACGAATAAAATTATAATTTTCAATGCCAAATAGGTCCGGGGAATTGGTGTGCAACCATGTTTCGGTGACTCCTATAACGGAGAATGGAAAATCATTGAGGGAACTTAAAAATAATTCAAACGTATCGAAATTTTTAGTTAAGCTTCTTGAATTAAGGTGAATTAAACTGAAATTAGCACAAGTCTGATTTGCCTTATTGAAAAAAAAACTGACTGTTGAATTCATTGATAGTGAAATACTGGCTTGTGTGGTTGACTAGCTGTTGGTCATCTATTCCAAAATCAAAATCCATTTATAATGAGTGACATTACGCAATAATGGCCTATCATGGTGCAACGGGAAGTGCAGTGCACACCGTATACACGGGATGTATACGATGAGGTGCAT
Organism: Diadema antillarum; assembly: GCF_040938485.1. NCBI lineage: Eukaryota > Metazoa > Echinodermata > Echinoidea > Diadematoida > Diadematidae > Diadema > Diadema antillarum. Next base: position 739,706 of record NW_027271443.1, read on the forward strand.
CGGTGCGTGACGTGCTGTAACTGACCATTAGGAGGAGTGACTGAAACAAAATTACTGACATGATCTGCAGGACTGCAGAGCATAGACACACAAAAACGCAAGAAAGAAAAAAAAAGTATTGAAGAGTAATAATCGACCGTAACTATCTGCCTTACGCAAAGCAACATAGAATCAAAACGGCAATAAACCAGCTCTGAATTTATCGGTTCTAACATTAACTTTACAAAATAAACGTAAACTTTATAACTGAACTGAGTACAATATCACGATTTCGGTAATGAGAGTGACATGAACAGCAAAGTTTCTCGTAAATTTTACCACTGAATACCGGCAAAACCCGCGGTTGGTAAAGAGAGAGAGAGAGAGAGAGAGAGGAAGAGAGAGAATCTTTAGAGATTTTAAGAATAAAGTTTGAAACTTAAATCAAAATTGCAATGAGAAATCAATGTAAGTACACTATGGTCTAGCATCGACGTCAAGTCAATGAACCCATGGATCACCCCCCCCCCCCCCTCCACCCTCCGCAACAAGTCACCCAGTCAACCCGACGTACAACAACACATTATAACAATAAACAGAATTCTGTTTATTTCTAGAAATACACATTGTAACATAATTTAAATGCTCATTCCAAGTCAAACTTTCATCTATATATACTCCTAGAAATTTTGAAATCGTTTTCTTTTCTAATGGGATATCATCAATGTTAATATGTATCAACGTATCTTCATTATGAGAATGAAATTTGAAATAAATGAAGTCAGTCTTTTTTATATTCAAAGAAAGTTTATTAGACTTAAACCATTTTGATAATTTACTAATTTCAATATTTAAAGTATAATTTAAAATCTTAAGATCTTTATGAGAATAAAATATATTCGTATCATCAGCAAATAGAACAAAAGAGAGAAGAGAGGATGTATTCATGATATCATTAACATAAAGAAGGAATAATAGTGGGCCCAGAATTGAGCCTTGAGGAATACCACATTTAATTAAAAGGGGGTCAGATTCACAACCATTAAAAGTAACATATTGTCTTCTATTAGTTAGATAATCTTTAAGCCATGAAAGTGCTTGTCCTCGAATACCATAATGACTAAGTTGGGTGAGTAAAATAGAATGATCAAGAGTATCGAATGCCTTACTCAAATCACAAAATATACCTGCAACATGTTCTTTGTTTGCAAAAGCACTCATAATTTTATCATGAATTTGTATTAATGCTAAATCAGTTGAATATTTTTTTCTGAAACCATATTGATTGGGAATAAGTAAATCATACTTGTTAATACATTTAAGAAGTCTATTATAAACTTTTTTTCTAAAATTTTGGATATACTAGGCAACAAAGAAATAAGACGATAATGACTAATTTCATGAGGATCATGTTTTTTTATGAACATGATTAACTTTCGCTATTTTCAGCAGATGAGGAAAAATACCTTGCGATAAAGAAAGATTAAATATATAACGGTTCTGCGAGTGGATAAACTATTTCTTTCAATAACATCATACTTATTTTATCAAAACCACAAGATTTAGAGCTATTTAAAGATTTACTGATACTAATGATTTCACTGGGTCTTGCTGGATTAAAATAAATAGACTCTTGATTTTGGTCAAAAAGATAATCTGTAAAATGAGCACAAGTATTGCTAATTTTAGTAGCAAGTTCCGGGCCGATGTTAACGAAAAATGAGTTAAATGAATTAGCATACATATTGGGATCATTTATTTCAATGCCGTTTAATGTGATATCATCCGTTGGCGGAGAATCAGGCTTTTTACCTAGGACCTCTTTAATAATTTTCCATATTGCATTAATATTCGAAGAAACCTTCTTCATTCTATCAGAAAAATATAATCTGCGGGATAAACGAATCAATTTTGTCAATTTATTTCCATAAACTTTATACATATTCAAATAAAATTCAGTTGGTTTACGAATATGTAATTATACAAAAAAAAATACGAGTGTTTATGGATTACAAAATACCTTTTGTAATCCAAGCAAGTATATCTAAAGAAAGTAATTTACGTTCAAATTAGGGCCTATAGAACAACCGGCAAAGTATTCACATATGTGACCCTGCACCTCAAAACAAACAAAAAGTCGCCAGACATGAATTTTTAGTTAAGACCATATTCTGAAAGACCAGACTTTAAGCTTTAAAATGATGTATAACTTAAATCAAATGAACTCTCCTAACCTATCTAAATATTGGAAAGAAAGCACAAACTCAGGAAAAGTGTGAACTGAGAAAAGAGGCTCTGAAGTACAGTGTCTATTCAAGCACTTAATCTTTTACCAAACCGTGCTGGCTGTGCGATGAATGGGACAAAAAACAGGAAGTAAACCGCCAGAGTAACAACAATGAAGGGATTATGAGATTAAACTGAAATTAAGCATACCTCATTAACACATTCTGTACATGATTAATGCCAACTTTCAAAGCAGTAGCACTATCCTTTCAAAAGTTATTAGAATTGAAATTGAAGAGTGTGGACAAGGTTTTTTTTTCAGAAATGAAAAAGGGATTCTAAAGACACACCTTATCACACTGTTCTACCAAAAATGTTCGAGATAAACTGCTAAAAAAAACACACTTTCCTGCCCGTTTTATGATACAAAATTCTAGCATAATGTAAAAGAAGACCCGCTCTTTCAGAAAATATGAAAAAGTCAAGTTCGGCTAGGTTGACCCATTTCACTTATTTTCAGCCCTCACGCAAAATCAGTGTGTGCGACTTTATGTTCGTTTTGAGGTGCGCGGTCACATATATAAAAACAGTGTCTGGTAATTAAGAATAGCTTTGCCGATACTGCGTTTTTCCTTGGGGAAAACGCAAGTTAAGTGTAGATACTGCGTTTAGCAGTAACGGAAAAGTAGCTTTCCAAATATTTTTTTTTTCAAAAATCTGAATATGTCACATGAACAAGGATTGCCCACTGACTATATTTTATTATGAAGAAACTGGATTGCTGAATTGGAGAAAAATGATTCCATCTTCCTATAAGAAATTAATGGCTACTCTATATGTGACCCGCTACAACAAAAAGGTCCTAAAGTCGCGTACGGTGGAAGCCGTGAAAATCGAGTTTGAAGTCAGAGCATTACAATTCGTCAAAACTTACGATTTTCTGATTTTGATATACTATTGGAGTCGAACATCATTGTCTTCTATCATCTGTCGAAATTTTGAAGCAAAATGATCAAAAGAAAGACCAAAAAATAGCGTTTTTCTGAGCCATGTTTTTGGGCGTTTCAACGAAGCAGAAACTGGTTCGAAAAATTGGATTGAGCGCCACAGATAGGTTCCGCCCCTAACAACGACCAGAGTGATCTCATTGGTCGGTTTGCTGCTTGCTGCTAACCGAAGCGTGAAGCTCGCACACTGCCCAGTCGACTGGTGCGTGCGGGCGGGGTGCACTATGCTCAGCCACTTCTCACATCCTGGTCACTGATTGGTTGGTGAGGAGACCGCCGACGCTGGTGCGCTTGAGTGAACTCTTCGGGGGTTGCTAGGGCTTATCTTCTATTGTCCAGAGGTGAAAATTGACTTGCGTGTCCCTTGATCGCGATTGGGTCGAAAGGAAGACTTTTAAGGCGCTTTTCTCGAAACAGTGATTTTCCAGACGTCTCGATATGCTCTCTTTTAAACATCGATATCTCCGCAGCCGATTATTTTTATAAAATGTGTTATATATCAATTTAAAGCAGAAAGATTAGATGATTATATCATGCAATTTTCAAATAATCGACTTCGCCCGACTTTAGGATCATTTTGTTGTAGCGGGTCACATATTATATACATTTTGTTTTGTTTATTGATATCTTATTGGTTTCCTTTTTTTACCCTATGTGTGTCCCTTGTCTGAAATTAATGTTTTGTGTGGTTAAATTGTCGTTGAGTTGTTTGGATGCACTACTGATGGGGCCTTATCATCTTTTTAAAGAAAGAGAAAGCAAAACTTGAACTAATACAGAACGATACAGAGCATTTAAACATAAACATTTGTATATGAACCTTTCTCCCCTCCTCATTTTCTTCTCAAATAGGATGGTATAGTTTTGGTTGAGTTGGAGCTTTAGGTTTCAAACTTTTGTGACATATTGAGAAAACTCTCATGAATATGAAAGAGCGTACAATTCTTAGAGGATTTCAAAGCATATTTGATAAAAATTGTTTTGAAATTGCTGAGATATCACACAATAGAGAAACCCGAAATAAAAGTATTAACACACTTTTTGTCAGGATTATTTCGTTTCACTCTGTAGTGTGGTTTGTGGTTTTACACAATGGGACTGACACGGGACACTTACTTTTTCATCAAGTATTCGGCCACTTTTCGATGGTTGTTTGCGCATGCGAAGTGCAGTGGGGATAATTCGTTCCAGTTTAGGGCGTTGATATTTGCGCCCGTTCCACACAGCATCTTGACCATTTCCAGACGGCCAAACTTGCAGGCTTCGTGGAGGGGAGTGTTGTCGTCACCACCGTGGCAGTTAATCACATTTTCGTCGGTCGCTGTTAAACAAACAAATACACCAGTGACATAGAAAAACACTTTTTTATATAATTGTTGCTTCATCGCAGCTATCATTAATAGCAAAACATATAAGGGAGCTTATGATTGAGGACGCAATGATCTGTTCAGCGACGGAAATTGTGCATGTCATGTGCAGATTCCAGCCGTTATTGGCATAGTTACAAGCTTGAAGTCCTGCGTCCATCTCGAATCTACTTCGGTAGTACCAAGATAGGCCAAAATAATGTCGTTTTAGAATCAGGGACGTAAGCCACTTGATAACTAAGGGAGTTAACTAATCAGAGACAGAAGGACCTTATTTGACAAGTCCCCGTTTATGAATCGACCCCCTGCCTATTTTGCACACTAGGCCCACACAGCTCGCTAAACAGTATTCCAGATTCTGGCCGAATTTTGTCGTTGCGTATCCCAACCACGCGCGGCACCAACGAATGCACTTTACCCAAACAAATCGCGCTATCCCGTAGACCGCGCCGATATCACCACTAATCTGTCCGCCCGAACCGGATTAGTAAACTTGATGGATGTAGCTTACGCCCTCAACGACAGCAACTACATGCGCGTACATAACGTGAATAATTCAGAAAACAGTCCAGGGAGTGGACAGTGTACAGTACGACGTCGTGTATCCAGTGCATCGGGGCTGCCGTGTGAGAGGATCCCTCGGACTGTGTTGTATAAGATTTTGGATGTGGATTCTGAAAACAACGAGGGTATTAAACTTACTTACTTGGATACTTATCAACCTGGATACTTGGTTTATTAGCCCTCTATTCCTGTGGGTAGGGCTCTCAGTCTATTCTTGAAGATGCCACAGTGGGTCCGGACACAACGTGCTCTAGAAGGGAGTTCCACGGCCTGACCACTCTATTAGAATAGAAGTGGCCAGCAAGTTGGGTTTTGTAGCGTCTATGATACAACTTGCAAGAGTGACCTCTTAGTGTTTTAGGTGGGGTAGAGAAAAAAAAAATATCTGGCTTGGTTTTATAATGGCCATTTGTGACCCTGCACCTCAAAACAAACAAAAAGTCCCCAGACATGAATTTTTAGTTAAGACCATATTCTGAAAGAGCAGACTTTAAGCTTTAAAATGATGTATAACTCAAATCAAATGAACTCTCCTAGCCTATCTAAATATTGGAAAGAAAGCACAAACTCAGGAAAAGTGTGAACTGAGAAAAGAGGCTCTGAAGTACAGAGTCTATTCAAGCGCTTAATCTTTACTGAACAGTGCTGGCTGTGCGATGAATAGGAAAAAAAAAAACAGGAAGTAAACCACCAGAGTAACAACAATGAAGGGATTATCAGATTAAACTGAAATTAAATATGCCTCATTAACTCATTCTGTCCACAATTAATGCCAACTTTCAAAGCAGTAGCATCATCCTTTCTAAAGTTATTCGAGTTGAAAGTGAAGAGTGTGTACAAGGTTTTTCAAAAATGAAATAAGGACTCTAAAGACACACCTAATCACACTATTCTACCACAAATGTTCGAGATAAACTGCTAAAAAAAAACACACTTTCCCGCTCTTTTTATGACCCCAAATTTTAGTATAGTGTAAAAGAAGACTTGCTCTTTCAGAAGATATGAAAAAGTCAAGTTCGGCTAGGTTGACCCATTTCACTTATTTTCAGTCCTCACGCAAAATCAGTGTGTGCGACTTTATGTTCGTTTTGAGTTGCACGGTCACATTTAGAAGCTTGTAGGTATCTTCAGGGGCGGATCCAGGAATTCTGTAAAGCGAGGGGGGGGGGGGGGGCGTGACTAATATTTCTGGTGGCACTTCCGGGTTTCATTATTCCGAAGTTTGTTAATCCGAAAATGTGATGACGTTCGTTATTCCGAAGGTTCATTACTCCGAAAATGAAATAAGGTTGGTTATTCCGAAGGTCCGTTAATCCGAAAATGAAACAAAGCTCGTTGTTGACCCTATATCACTTCGGATCAATGATCCTTCGGAATAACGGACCCTATTTCATTTTCGGATTAACGAACCTTCGTAATAACGAACGCTATTTCATTTTCGGATAAACGAGCCTTCGGAATAGCGAACCCTATTTCATTTTCGGATTAACGAACCTTCGGAATAACGAACCGTCGGAATAACGCCACAAATGTTCGGATTAACGAACCCTTTTTCATTTTCGATTAACGAACCTTTAGGTATAGGGAATTGTGTGTTTCGGATTAACGAACCTTGGGAATAACAAACATTCGGAATAACGAACCGTCGGAATGACGAACAGCATTCTATCAAGTAAAACAGTGTTATAACGAGGTTTTTAGGAACATATTTTTACCATTAACTCTTTCCTTCATCAGGTCCGTAGTCTATCAAGATACAAAAACAAACAATAAAAGGGGACCAACAAAATATGTGACACATCCGGGACTTCGGGTTCAACTACATAAACAAGTTAAAAATCCAGTCTCTATTTTCGAAAATGTAAAGCAAGCGTACCCTTTTTCTTTGCCAAAAAAATACTCTAAATCCTTGTTAGTCTTAAGACAAGCTTTCAATCCCATGAACTCTGGGGTGGTACCCCCAGCGTTTGGATCATGCTGCCAGTTCATTGCGGTCATTTTGAATAGAGTCGCAATCTGATTTAGTGAGAATCTTCCTATAAACTTTAGTGTCGTCAGCAAACATTTTTGGCAATGGATGAGACAGCATCTAGAATGTCATTGACGTAAAACAAAAACAGCAAAGGGCCTATTATAAACCATTGCGGAACTCCGCTTGTTACATTCTTCCATGTTGAAACACCATTTGTGACTAGCATCACAAAACGAAAAAAAAAGTCGCACACACTAACTTTGCGTGAGGACTGAAACTAAGTGCAATGGGTCAACCTAGCCGATCTTAACTTTTTACTGTTTTCTGAAAGAGCAAGTCTTCTTTTACATTTTCCTAAAATTTGGAATCATAAACGGGCAGGAAAGTGTGTGTGTGTTTTTTTTTTTTTTTTTGCGCAGTCTATCTCGATTTTTTTTTTTGTATAGTGTCAATAGGTGTGTATTTAGAGTCCCCTTTTCATTTTTGAGAAACCTTGTAAACACTCTTCACTTTCAACTCTAATGACTTTTCAAACGATAATAACTGCTTTGAAAGATGGCATTAATTATGGACAGAATAATTGTGTTAAGCTTGTAGAGAAGTGACTTGTGGGGGCAGTGTCAAATGCTTTCTGAAAATCTAAATAAGTAATGTCGACTCCTACTTTGTCGTGATATGCTTGAGTCCAGTCAAAAAGGCACTCCAAAAGCTGGGTGACACACGAGCACTTCTTTTAAAAGCCATGTCGGTGACATGATATCAAATCGTTAACCACTGCATGCTCCATCAGCTGATCTTACATGATTCGCTCGAGCACCTTGACGACTTGGCTAGTTAAAGACACTGGACGGTAATTGTTCGGGTTTACACGAGAACCTTTCTTAAAAAGAGGGGTAATGTTAGCATCTTTCCCATCCTGTGGAACTTGACTGGACTGCAATGACTGGGTAAACAGCATACACAGGTATTTATCAATGTCCATAACAATACGTAGAACGTCCACATGAATACCGTCGAGACCACAAGCCTTGTTGATGTGAAGCTTGGATAGTTTTTCTCTTACAATGTCAATAGTAATGACAACAAGCTTGGAATAAATCATAATCAAAGTATTATATAAACGTACAATGTACCACACAAATAAATGTTAACACGGGAACTGTGTGGTACTTTGTCACAGGCTCGTGTGGTACTCTGGGATTTACCACAGGGCAGTACCACAGGACATTACCGCAGGAAAGTACCACAGGACAGTACCACAAGACAGTACACCACGAATTGTCCTGTGGTATTTTGGGACGTACGACAGGACAGTAACACAGGAGCTGTCCTGTTGTATTTTGGGACGTATACCACAGGACAGTACCATAGGACAGTACCACATGAATTGTCCTGTGGTATTTTGGGACGTACCACAGGAGAGTACAACAGGAAAGTACCACAGGATAGTACCACAGGACAGTACCACACGACTTGTTCTGTGGTATTTTGGGACGTACGACAGGGCAGTACCACAGGAAAACACCACAGGATATTACCACAGGACAGTACCACACGACTTGTCCTGTGGTATTTTGGGACATACCACAGGACAATACCACAGGACAGTACCAGTACCACACGAATTGTCCTGTGGTATTTTGGGACGTACCAAAGGACAGTACCACAGGATAGCACCACAGAACAGTACCACACGACTTGTCATGTGGTATTTTGGGACATACCACAGGACAGTACCACAGGGTAGTACCACAGGACAGTACCACAGGATAGTACCACAGAACAGTACCACGCGACTTCTCCTGTGGTATTTTGGGACATATACCACAGGACAGTACCACAGGAATTGTCCTGTGGTATTTTGGGACGTACCACAGGAAAGTACCACACGCCTTGTCCTGTGGTATTTTTGGACGTACCTCAGGACAGCACCACAGGGCAGTACCACAGGACAGTACCACAGGAGATTACCACAGGAAAGTACCACAGGATAGTACCACAGGACAGTACCACACGACTTGTCCTGTGGTATTTTGGGACGTACCACAGGACAGTACTACACGAATTGTCCTGTGGAATTTTGGGACGTACCACAAGACAGTACGACAGGAATTCCTGTGGTAATTTTCGACGTATACCACGTGCAGGAGAGTACCGGTACTGCAGGAACTGTTCTGTGGTATTTTGGGACGTACCACAGGACAGTACCACAGGACAGTACCACAAGAACTTATCCTGTGATATTCCTGTGGTATGTGTCCCAAAATTCCACAGGAAGATCATATGTTACTGTTCCACACAGAAGTACCACACAGCAAATTAAATGCGTAATATCACACAGTCGTGCCCCATAGCAATACCACACAACAATACCACACATATACAATAGGAAATACCACAGAAAAATACCACAGGATATTCTTTTTTTTTTCTTCATTAGGAAAACAGTCCGTCTAAGGCAACCCGAGTAAAACAATGCTTTGCTAGGGTTTTCCACACCGTTTTGTCTCACCAGCCAAGCTTCTTATCTGCACAGTTAATCCCTTGTACAAACATTGACCTATAACAGCAGAAGAAGGTACTCTATACACGAGTAGCAAAACTGATCTATTTGGCAAAGGGTCTGGAATTCAGACCACCCTTATCCAGAAAATGGTGTCCAGATAATCCTCAAACCCGAGTTGGGAAAGATTTTAGACGTGCAACTCCTCCTCCAACTCGGGTTTGAGGGTTATTTCAGCACCAGTTTGTAGATACGTAGTCTACATCAAAGACACTCTTACATTTGTGGCAGTGGAAATACATTGCTGACGACCAAATTACTTCTTGTTGCATGATTGTGATGTAGGCATTCGTAATATTGTGTTAATTTTCTACCATACACAGGCTGCAGGATTTTTTTTTATTACGTATTCAAGAAAGTGCAATCTTTATTTGTGCAGAAAAATATTTTCTCTGCAAGAGTACTTCACAGCTCTTTACCACTCTAGTCTAAGGGATTTATTTAACAGCTGTTTTAGGGGATGTAAGATCTAAAACCTGAATCGTATAAAGATATATCATATTCAGGGAGGTGTGGAAATCAATTCCCACCTCTGGCATGTAGAAATGGCAAAGAGAATACTCATGACAACATAGCAACAGCAATGTGCGGCAAAGCACACTGATGTGTGCGTGCACCCATGCATGCAGTCATTTTACACTTGCCAGACTGAAACAAAGTGAGGGGGGGGGGAGGTGTCTCTCTCATGATGTCTCTTCTGGGTATATGGCAGTCAAATCCTAATAGGATTAAGATAGCAGCTTTTCTTGTGTAAACATTCAAAACGGTGAGTTCAATTTAGATGAGGTGTTCTCGTCATGTTAACATTTTATACCAGAGGACTATCACATCAGGAGAATATCAAACAGGAATACCACACAGGAGCACAACACAGGAAAATTGTAAGGCAGAACCAACTGAAATAACAAAAATATGAACAAAAAAGCACATATTAATATTCCTCAATTAATTGATAGATGAGTTATGCTGTGAATTATAGCAATTGGTTTGCCATTACTGACCCTGTCCTATACTCTTACAGTATTACCTATTTAGTGAAAGTGCTGATGTAAAGCATGAGAAATTTCATAAGGACTTCTGTGGTACTCCTGTGGTACAAATGTTTACATAGCTCATGAATATTCATAAAAAGCACTCTAGATATTAGAAAATACATAAATGACTTCAAAAGTCAAATCATTAATGATGGGACTTACTTTGAACTTTATGAAAGATTGTCTAATTATGTTATGTTATTCCCAATATTATATATATATATATATATTGTTATGAAAGTGTAATTTCATATCTTGATTATAAAGTATAATCTAGCTAGTAACCATGCCTTAATGCTTTACGGATAGACAGCCATATATATATATATATATATATATGTACTGATACAGCTGATGGCTACCTAGGAATAGGATATGACTATATAGATCTATTATAGGACTAGAATGGCACTTTAGACTCTCGTTTTAGGTTATATGTTGGGAGTAGGACAGGTTATTAAGTAGGGCCATGTTTGTCCTGAAATCCATCACTCATCTATCAGGAATATTCCTTAATATGTGGCTAAAATTCGTCGCTGGTTTCGCAAACTGACGTATCTCGGCGCGCGATGCGAAAAGACAGTTTCGAGAAAAACGCATTTAAAGATTTCTTATTTTCCAAACGATAAATTCGGGTATATTATTGCATTGGATTGCGGATTTTTTAGAATGTAAGCATAGTAAGGTATTGATTCTGTCTTATGATTTGAATTTTCAGTTGTTACACACAAGAAAATGGTAGATATAAGCAAGCAAAGTGGTACGTCACTACGCGAAACCACGAAAACAGGACTCTCACTGAGAAATATGGGTGACGTATTGGTGCGCGTCCTTGAAACTTGCACAGAGACGCGCAGTAAAGTTTTCGCAAACCGACGTATCTTTACGTGCGAATAGGTAATACACGTGCTATATGACTCTCTCTTCCTCTTTTCATTTCTCTTTCTTTCTGTCTTATCCCCACTCTCTCTCTCATTTGACTCTCTTTCTCCTCTTCATTTCTCTTTCTCTTTTTCTTTCTTTCTCTCTCTCTCTCTCATGTGACTCTCTTTTTCCTCTTTTCTTTTCTCTATCTTTCTCTGTCACTTTCTTTTTCTCTCTAATTTGACTTTTTCTTTTTTTTCTTCTCATTTTCTCTCTTTCTTTTCTTTCTCTCTCCGTCTCCCTCTCTCATTTGACACACACTCTCTCTGTTTCTCCTCTTTTTATTTCTCCAGATTGTCATAACACATGTACACGTACATCAAAACACACACTTATTCAAATTTCCCTTACACCCACTTATTCTGTAGTCTGTAGGTAAATGCAAAATTAATATCACTTAAAATTCAACTATTATGAATAAGTTAAATTTTGTACATTCTATTTAATACTGCATCATAATAATAAAAAACACGATATTTTGGAGTTTTTGCCGGTTATGTTTGCACTCATAAATTAGCGATATTGATTTTCACAAGAAAACTGTATAATAGTGAAAAAACAATCAAGATCAGTACCCTCTTAAGAATTATCATTTAAAACAGCGCAATTCAACAGATCAATATGGTACATGTATTCATTGTCTTCTTCACAACGTGCATAATACCTACAATGTCCTTTGTTTCATTTCAAGTCATGAACCCTCAACAAACCTTTAACACTGTACATGTAGTCAAAAATCAAAGGAATACTGATAATTCAAATTCAGTACATTCCATTTAATGTTGTAATATGACAATCTATATCGGTTTCAGAAACACATTCCTGGATATCTGTAGGTTTCCTTTGCAGTCGTAAATAAGCAACCTTGATTTTCACAAAAAACAAAAAACAATGGTAAGACAGTGAACATTAGCAACAGTTAAGATAACGATCGTTTCAACAATAATCATTAAAATCTGTGCGATTGAACATATCAAAATTGTATGTACATAACTGTTTTCTTCATACTGTGCATAATACCCACAATGTCCTTTGTGAAACTAATTTCAGAAATGAGAAACAAATCTCATATGAAAAATTGAAATCCCTAAAAATAAACTAATGAAATTCATATTTTCATTTAAACATTAAACTCTTAAATATATACATATATATATATATATATATATATATATACATATTTTTTTTTGTTTTTTTTTTTTTGCATTTGTGACCCCTTCGGTGTTTCTCCATTGTGGAACAAACGGGTTTGTGAGCCCATCAGGACAAACTTTTTTTTTCTCTCTCTTTTACAAATTTATTTATTTCCTCTTCATTATACAACGTAACATACAAAATCATATTACAAATCAAGTTTTGTTTAATAAATTACCAACAACAACAACAACAACAATAAAAGATGGGTATCAAACTCTTCAGCAATTGAACAATATCCTAAAGATACAGTCAGCTCTCGTTACAATAATCTCCTTGGGCCCAGCGAAACCACCGTGATCTTGTCACTTTTGAAACCTTGCCATATCCAGGGCGCAAATACCTCTGAATAGGAAAATTTTCAAACCCTGGGACCCCCCAAAACTACCCCATCACGTCGGGGTTCTGCCATATGGATATTCTTTATAACAAGAGTCGACTGTATGTTCTTCTACAATGACCTATAAGATATGTTCTACAGGGGACCATTTCTTATAATGAAAATTTAATTTGTTTGTTCGTTTTGCAATGTTGGCTTATATATATCGGATGTTAACAATAAATGCTGTCAATCCATGAAATTTCACACCTGTATCTTTGCATCTCTGAATATAAACAGATGTATGTACCTTTTGTATAACAATATTAAATGATTCAATAAATTCCTGTGGGGCCCTTTCCAGTCTTTGATGAATCCAAACATTACTCTAATTCTTGTACAATCCTCTAATTTGACATGAGAGATCGGACCAATTTCGTCCACAAATTTTTTGGCAGCTTTACAATAAAAAAACAAATGTACAGGGGTCTCAGCACATGACTTACAAAGCGTACACAACTCTGATTCTGATATTTTCATCTTAAACAATCTTTCATTTGTGTAAAGTATATTATGCGACAACTTGAACTGAAATTCTCTTAATTTTACTTCAATTGTACATGTTAATGGCAACATATATATTTGTGTCCAATCTTCTGGTTGAATTCCATACGTGCCAGCGAAAACTGTTTCGCAAACAGGTCTTGATTTAATCTCTTTTAAAAATTCCTCATATATTGGTTTTGATTTCACATCTTGTAACTGTGAGATAATAAGATCCTTTTGTTTATGAGCCATCTCCAATAGGAGTGTATTGAAGGAACATTTCGAGTATTTTTGAACAGAGTATACAATTGCCATATACATCATATTATATTTGCTTGGCACTCCTTTTCTTTAACCAAAGTTCAAAATCAATGAGCCGTCCATCAATACTAAATATAACATAAACCTGGTTCAAAAAACGGCCTGCAGAATATTGAGTGCCTATCAATCAAAATATTCTGGTTATTCCATACTGGTTGTTGTAGGATGCCTGCTTGGCTATTTTCATCACCAATAAAATCCTCATGTATGTTTGTCTTTAACCATATTCGTAGAATATTCTCATAGAATGGAGGGATACCCCTCTTATCAATCGTTTCAAGGGAATAATTACTTTGGAACACTAGAATTCCACCAAGCCTTTTTAAGAAATAATCTCCCAATAGCACCCATTGATGGTTGCGATTTCCATAATATCTTTTAACCCACTTAATTAACTGCGTATCAATCATACATTGTAAATTGGGGAATTTAAGACCACCCTCAGCATATTGTGCATACATAGTTGACCTTGAAATCTTATCTGGGCCATTCCATAAAAAGGAAAACATTAACTTCTCTACTTTCACAAAATCTTGAGGAATTTCAATGTTTGACATCAAATAAATTATCTTAGACATAATAAATGTTTTCAAAAATTAAATTTGACCAATTAACGTTAAATTACGATTTTTCAAAATAGAAAATGTTCTCTTAATCTCACCGAATCAATCATCACAGTTTCTTCGGATTGCTTCTTTTTTGTCATATGAAAACCAGATTCCAAGAATTCTAAGACCATTGTCTGACCACTTTATCATCTGTGGCTTTTCTTTCGATAGTCTATCATTTCCTATCCACATTCCTTCTGATTTGCTTCGGTTGAGGCAAAGGCCTGATATATCAGAAAATTCTTGAAAGCTTTCTAATAATACTGATAATGATTCTGTATCCTTACAAAAACATGTTATATCATCAGCGTAAGCTGTATATTTAATCTCTTTTCCGAGCATCTCCATTCCAATGATATTTGGATTATTTAACAATCTTATTAAATATATCTCGAGCCCTAATATAAATAAAATGGGGGGGGGGGGCAAGGGGGTCGCCTTGGCGAACACCCCTTCCAATTTCAAAATAACCAGTGGTAAAGCCATTTATCAATACACAGCTATTTATACGTGCATGCAATGTTCTCACCCATTGTATCATTGACGGACCAAAATTAAGACATTCTAAACACTGTAGTAAATACCTATGACTGAGTGAATCAAATGCTTTGGTAAGATCTAATGCTAACACAATTCCAGATACATTGTTGGCATCTGCATAAAACATTAAATCTGAAATCAATCTTATACCTTCTCCTATATATCTGCCTTTAATAAATGCTGTTTCCTGAGGATTTATCAAATTATTAATAATTTTGGACATACGTTTCGCTAGACATTTGGAAAGTATCTTTGCATCCACATTTATTAAAGTGATTGGTCGCCAATTACCCAATAATTTCTTATCTTTATTGGATTTAGGAATCAATTTAATTATTCTTTGCCTCTGTGACACGGACATACTTCCTTTTTCAAAAGCATGATTAAATGATCCTATTAGTTCTTTAGAGATCAAAGGCCAAAATGTCTCATAAAATTCCACCGATAAGCCATCATTACCAGGTGTTTTATTTTTTGACATCCCAAGGAGGACTTCCCTTGCCTCTTCATGTGCTGTCAGGCCTTCACAATAGGCCTTTTCATCTTCCGTGAGGTGTTTTAAGCAGGAACTTTTTATATAATCATAACTCACTTTGTCAGACACTGTATCCCTGTTTTCAAACTGTTTACCAAAAGATTTCATCACAAAATTTCGTATATGATGGGGATGTTCAATAAGTTCCTCACCTGTATCTAATACATCTATGTTTGTACTCTGTGCTTGTGTCTTTTCCAATGATAAAAAAATATTTTGTACTCTTCTCTCCTTTCTCGTACCAGGTACATCTTGAAAGTAATATGGCCCCCTCTGCTAAATAGTTGTACATGCAGTTAAGTTCCTGTTCAATGTTCTCTTTCTTTTCCCATTTTTGCTCATTCATTTCTGTCGGGTCCATGTCATTTATTATTTTCAAATCTTGTTCTAATTCTTTTCTTCTAATTTCTTTTATATTTTTCTTCCTTTTAGAAAATGTGATTGTAAATTCTCGTATTTTAAATTTTAACCAATCCCATAATTTTCGTTTATCATTTTTTTCTTCCCATTCATTTACCCACATCTCATAATGTCCCTTTAAATGTTCAACATACTCAACATCATTAAGTAAACTTTTATTAAACTTCCAATAAGATGGGCCCACAGTGTACTCTTTAATTCTCAGATGTAAATTCACAAAATCATGATCTGACAAAACACAGGGGACCATATCACAGTCTGTCACCATATTTTGTACAGACTCATGGATTAACCAGAAATCCAGTCTTGACTGAACACAAGGATTGGAGCGTCTCCAAGTAAATCGTCTTAATAACGGGTTCTTGTCTCTCCAGATATCTATTACATGATAAACGTTTTTAATATTTTCTATTATTTCACAAGAGTGCTTCCAAACGGACTTCATGTTACCGCCCTCTCGGTCCAATGCCAAATTTTGAATAAAATTAAAATCTCCCCCTGTATATTAATATTGTCTGTTCAGCATCATAATATTCTTGTATAGTCAAATCTACAGCTTTAAAAAAATGCATGTGGTCTTTTTCATTAGTTGGTGCATATACATTACATATCATGCTTTTTTTTCCATATACTTCCATTTCAACCAGCGAAAATCTCCCGTTAGAATCTTTCACTGTCTTTGTCTATTTTACATGTGGGGTTTTCCGAAATATGATACACTTTCCCCTACTAGAGGAGGTTCCATGACTGAATACAATATCGGCTCTTAATTGGTTCTTCCATAAACTTTCATTCTTATCAGTCGATTGGGTTTCCTGTAATAAACTAATATCCTTTTTTAATTTGGATAAAAAACAAAAGTATTTTTTTCCTGGCTTTAAAGTCCCCTAGCCCATTAACATTATGGGTCATTAACTTCAAATCCTTATACATATTTCACAAGTAGGTAACATTGTAAATTCTTATGACCCACCATGATCAAGACAAAACAGACAACAAAACATTGGCAATGAAAAAAAAAACATACATTTTGCATGAAATCGAGTAAAACATGATCACAAGGAATCCAAGTGCCCCTGGGCATCTTCACAGTTATTTTTTCCTCAGGTTGGCAAAAACAAATGATTTCCCCTACCACTTAATCACATGAATAGTGTATCTTGTCTTCGGAGATATCAACTGTTGATATACTGCTGGCATGACAGGGTGCTGACTGCTGAGCTATGGCAGTCGTGTCATGAGTTTTTCAAAGTATGTCGTATTTTGTTAAACCATTGTCTACTGTGCAAAAGCAAACTGCCAATATCCATTCTATCTTGTGGTGTGCTGCTTGTACTCCACTTCTTTTCCGCTCCCAGTCTCCCTGTAAAACAATCGCGCCGGATATTTGAAGTACACCTTTCGCTTTGGGTCCTCCTCTTTCAGCTTTCGTTTCAGTGGCAGCAATTTCCTCCTGCTTTCTCGCACTTCTACCGGCAGCATCTCATCGACAAATATCTGGTGATCCTTTCCGTTGTGCTGAAAAGGCCTCTCCTTCAAATATCTGCCGGCACTGCTGATCACTGTTTGTCTGGTTGTGTATCTACTGAAAGCTACCACAACTGGGCGAGGAGGGCCGGGTTTTGGCCTGATGCGGCCTGTGCGATGAGCTCTTTCAATGCTCACTTCACCTTCCATTTGCATATTTGACGTGGCAAATTCTTTGATCAATTGCTCACACTTCCCAGCGTTTTCAGCACCTTCAGGAAACCCGTAAAACACAGCCGTATTCCTCATCTCTCTCGCAGTGAGGTCAACAAGACGCTCTCTCAATTTCATATTCTCCTTTTCTTGCTTGTTTACTTGGTCCTGTAACTATTTGATATCAAAACAGCACGACTCTTGCTCATCGTTCAAGTTACTGATTTCTTTCTCATTTGTTTCAATCTTACCAAGAGCTGTGTCCAACCTGGATGTGAGATTGGAGTTCATTTCGTCTATCTTGTGGATAAGGGCCGCGAGTAGTTCGTCTGTGGTTGACTTCTCCCCGTCTACTCGTCTTTTTTTCTCAAGCGAGGAGCGTGGAGGTGATTCCGCCGACGCGCCCGGGCTGGTTCCCTCCATATCTCGGTGAAGTGGTTTCACTGCCGTGTGCACTGCAGAGTCAGCTAAGCCGTGTGCATTATCACTGTCACTGTGTTCTTGCGTAGCCTTCTCTGTAGTAGCGTCGCTAAAATCCATCTTCGGGTCAGAATCCTCCTTTTCCTTGAAATAATGGGAGATTGTAACGACTCCTTGGTCTAAGATCCTTTTTCTCGATGTCATTTTGACTTTTCAAACTGTAATAGGCGAAATGAGCTGCAATTTTATTTCCTCCTATTATTATTATTATTATCACCGTTCTTATATAGCGCATAATACCTTTGGCAAGGTCTCTATGCGCTTTGGAGGGAGACGAAGAAACATACAAAAAATATAAATTTTAAAAGAAACAGTAGAATGCTGCATAAATCATCATCGACAATCACTATGTTACTTTCTGAACAGATACGTTTTTAAAGACGTTTTGAACTTATTGATGGAACTCGCATGTTTTATATCACTTGGGATGCTGTTCCACAGTTCTGGGGCGGCATGCCTGAAACTACGTTTGCCATAATAGTTTGTTGAAATGGAGGGTATTACGTATAGATCCTCCCGTGATGATCTAAGAACTCGCATAGGTTCATATTTTACAAGGAGATCTGAAAGGTAAGAAGGAGCAGTTTTGTGGAAACACTGATAAACAAGCAGTAAGATCTTAAATTCAATACGTGATCTGATAGGAAGCCAATGCAAGGCACGTAAGATGGGTGATATTGACTCATATTTCTTGGTCTTTGTCACTAGCCTTGCAGCAGCATTCTGGATAACTTGTAGTTTCTGGAGTTGGTTGTCTGGTAAGCCATACAAAAGACTGTTGCAGTAATCAATGTAGCACATAACAAATGCATGAACTAATTTTTCAGTGGTTCCTTTGTCAATATATGGTCGAATTTTGTTGATCTTATACAAGGCATATGAGGCTGACCTGCATCTAGAAGTAACGTACTCATGCAACGTAAAGTGATTATCAAACACCACCCCAAGATTCTTGGCCATTTTTACAGGGAGAACCTGTGAGCCATCAATATCAAAGGGTGGAAAAGAACTACACGTATGAGAACGAAATCTGGACGTCATATGAAGAACTTCTGTTTTCTTACTATTCAACATGAGACCATTCAACCGTGACCACTCTTTAACTGCTCTAATACAGTTTGTTACTCTGGGAAGTAAGTCTGACATGTCAGATGTAGTGAAAGATACATATATTTGTGTATCGTCTGCATAGAACATTTTAGAGAAACCGTGTGCTTCAATTACATTTTCCAAAGGAGCAGTGTACATTGTGAAAATCAAGGGTCCAATAACTGATCCTTGTGGGACCCCACAGGTCGGTGTGTGGGGTGATGACTGGATCCTATCGATGACGACAGACTGTGTGCGAGATGTAAGATATGATCGAAACCATTCAAGTACCCAACCTCGGATTCCAAACCACTGAGGCAGTCTCCGCAGGATGGCATCATGACTAATAGTGTCAAACGCGGATGAATAGTCGAGAAAAATCACTATTACCTCTTGGCCCTTATCTAGAGACATAAGAATATCGTTTGACACACGCAGGAGTGCTGTCTCACAGCTGTGGAAAGGACGATACGCAGACTGTGTTTTTGCTTGGAGATGATGCTCAGACACGTACTTCTGGACTTGTGATACAGCCGCTCTCTCGACCGTCTTGGCCACAAACTTGAGGTTGGCAATCGGACGATAATTCTTGAGATCATCTTTATCTAGTTTGGGGTTCTTAATGATAGGAGAGATGTTAGAGTGCTTCAATCCTCCTGGAAAATAACCTGATTGAAAGGATTGGTTGATGAGAAGAGTCAAGGTCGGAACAAGCTCTACAAGACATTGCTTCAGAACACTGGTGGGAACGGCATCAAGGCTGCAAGTTGTTGAGGGTGATTTCCTTATCATCCTTGTGACTTCTAGCTCGGTGACAGGTCTGAAGTTGGAGAAAGAACACTTAAGCTGCCTTTGATCAGGGAAATCGGGAAAGTTGGTGTCACTGGACTCCGAGTGTAGAGTATCAGTGATGGTCTTTACTTTGTTGACAAAGAATTGTTGAAAACACTCAGGGAGAGAATTGAATGGTCCACTGCTATCTGGAAGTTGCTTTAAGGATCGTGGTTGAGATAGCATATCCACTTTCCGGAACAGCTCACGAGCATTGCAGTTTGATAGCTGTTCCCGATAATACTTGGTTTTAGAGGATGCTAATGCTTTCTTGTACTGATGACGTTTGTTTTCAAATGCTTGCCGATGTACCTCCAGGCACCTACCAGATCGTGAGAATGTAGTTCGTTCAAGTCTGCGGAGCTCTTTTTTCGCTTGATGGAGCTCATCATTGTACCATGGTGAGTTGGGTCGACATCTGATAGTGTGAGTTACCAACGGAGCATGTTTATCCAGAAGACTGCTAAGAACAGTTTCATACTGAGTTAGAAGAGTGTCTACATCAGTAGAAGGTGATAGAAGTAAGTCGGACTGCATGATGTCTCCACGAAGAGATTCCATGTTGATTTCCTGTAGTTTCCTCATCTTAATCTCCTTCTTTATAGGTTCAGGCAGACCGATTCGTAGGGAACATTTCACCGCTGAATGGTCAGAAGGTAGATAATGAGTAGTGGTGATCTCACTCAAAAACTGATCAGTTACACGAGATAATATGAGATCCAGTGTATGTCCATCCCTGTGTGTAGGAACATTCACATGCTGCTTGAAGTTAAAAGAAGTGATGAGGTCAATGAATCTGGCAGCAGTTCGATCAGTTGAATCATCAACGTGAAAGTTGAAGTCCCCCACAATTAAGACATGGTGTTTAACTGTCACTTCTTGTTCCAAAAATGAAGAAAATTCATCAATGAAAATGGAGTCGGTCAGTTCCCCAGTGCGTGTACGCTGTGGGCGATATATTATGACTAGTTTTAGAGGCAGATGCTGATGAGCTGTGAGCAGTAGGTCCAAATGTTCGAAAGAAGAGCACGGCTCACACGGATATACATGGACTTTGAAACCTTTCCTAATACACACACCAACACCACCTCCTTGGCGACCCTTGCGTGGAATGTGATGCCATTGGTAGTTTGGGAGTGTAGATGTCAAATCAGCCAGAGATGGATTATCCCGATCATCACCTGAAAGCCAGGTTTCTGTTACGGCTAAAATGTCGATATGATCATCGATAATGAAATCACATAACATTGAAATCTTGGGCTTAATCGATCTTGCGTTCCATAGTGCAAAGTTTGATTGTGCACCACAACAGTTAATAGCAACTTGTGGGGTTGGCTTCACTTTACGAGGTTTTCCACCCCTACACCCCCTTCTGGTGCGAGGCTTTGAGGATATACCGAGCTCGTTGATTGTTTTCCAGACAAGCCTGTCTACCCGGTGATGGGAATTGTTCAGTTCAAGCAGTGAGCTCCTGTCATACCGAAGTCTGTTCTCGAAACCTTCACCTGGTTGAAAAATGTCATGGTGGGGATTGCATGTGTTGACATGATCAGCATTTGAAGATGGACCCGAATTTGGTTGAATATCGCCACAAAGCAATAGTTCAACCTGAAATGTGCAGTCTGCCTGTCTATAGTAAGGTATTCTCCGGCCAACATATTTCCTCCCAGTGACAGCATGATGGTGGAATTCAGCAGAGCTATGGCCAAGGTAGTCATGACATGCCTGCCCATCATTGATGAATAGGAGACAAAGGATTAACAGGAGAACGTGAATAAAAGCCATTGTCCATTCACGGCGCAACTTCCATTGTCAAGTTGGTGTCTCTGTAGGCTGCCTTTGCACAGTTGACTAGGCAGGGGCTGTGTGTGGGGAATGGATTCCCACTTCAAGTAGAATCCCAAGAAGGCCAAGATCAAAAGTCAGTTTCACAAAATGTAGCACAACCAGGTCACAATTTCCAATGAAATTTGTCCAGGAAGGTCAGTGCAGTATATCACAAAGTTTGGTAACAAAATGAACTGAAGAGGTTGACCCAAAACAGCAGATAAAGAAGTGTGAGAGGAGAGAGGTCAGCAGCCTGTTATGGCGCTTGACACACATACAACATATCCTAATGCCTCCGTAACACTCAGGCACGTCCTACCCGCACAGCGCCATCTTGGATTGGACCCTTAAATAGATTTTACTTTGGGATGGGGACAATTACCACATTTGTCTGTTAGTTTGTTTTTGTTGGGGGAGGGGGTACATTTGAATTGCATCTTTCATACAATATGCAAAGCCAGAAGTAAAGAAAATGAACACTTGAGTGTTCAACTGAGATTTAATTGTATGAATAAAAGAATATAAATTATTAGTGGAAAGGTGAGCAAAGAAAATGGGATTCCATCGGGATTCGAACCCGAGACCTCCGGATTGCTAGACCGGTGCTCTACCGACTGAGCTATAGAAAGCCCTAGTGCAGTGTTCGTCCCAGAAACCCTTAATTCTCAATGCTCGGGTGGTCAGAAGCTATAGCAGTGTGTTTTTGTGTGACACACACGCACGCATAGTGCTTTCTATGTACTAGGGCTTTCTATAGCTCAGTCGGTAGAGCACCGGTCTAGCAATCCGGAGGTCTCGGGTTCGAATCCCGATGGAATCCCATTTTCTTTGCTCACCTTTCCACTAATAATTTATATTCTTTCTGGTCAGTTTATTCTGTCTTTATTTGTTACAAACTCAAAAAGCTGCATCACTTCGGTGATCCCTCGCATTTATCCCCAAGTTGAATTATCCTTCGGGTTTATGCCAGGTTCAAGTGTGTGCGTGTGTGTTACACACAAACACACTGCTATAGCTTCTGACCACCCGAGCATTGAGAATTAAGGGTTTCTGGGAGGAACACTGCACTATAGGGCTTTCTACAGCTCAGTCGGTAGAGCACCGGTCTAGCAATCCGGAGGTCTCGGGTTCGAATCCCGATGGAATTCCATTTTCTTTGCTCACTTTTCCACTAACTATTAAAATGTTTATATCTAGACTATCTTACCTTTTACACTTTATTGTTGCATCGTCTGGCCCAACGTCAGAACGGTCCTTGCGTCCAAGTCAAAGATGACACCTGTTTTTAATAATGAAAGAAACGTTTTTTTTTTTGTTTTTTTCCAAGTAAAGTATCCATATACAGACTAAATTAGAGATTACATGCAAAAATTTGACTAGCTGTAGCTTCCAATTTATAGATCAGTTTTGCGGAGTTATTAACGTCTTGTGAGAGTCCCGAGTACATGTACTAAAGTAAGACCTACACCTAGATCCATACTACTACAGATTTAGATCGAGTCTAGAGTCTACAATGCGGACAGAAAGTGTTTTCTCCACCAAATAAACAAAATTTTGGTAATATAGTTCAAAATTTGATCTCATCTTGTATACATCTAGTATCTAGTCTTAATAATACATTAGAACTTCTGACAGTTTCCTTATGTCATGCTCATGATGCTACTCTGTGCTGGGCTCTGCCTCTGGCCTGATTCTCCCTTTAGGACCGGTCTATAAAGATGTTTTTGTTTTGTTTCTACTGATATTTGAGGCTATGATTTTGCACTAAATTGCTTTACCCTAGTATTGTTGTATGAACTAAAATCATAGTTTCTTGGGCTTTTAAGGCTTAGCCCTATTGCTAGGTAATGAACAGATTTAGCACTGACCATCCATTCTTACACCAATCTCTAGTTGTAACTTTAACAGAACATAAAGTTACAAACATAATACATGTACATGTATGGTAGGTTTCCAACAAATCAACACTGCAGAATAACTACGTACACTGCTAGTGGTACATTGAAACCGACATCCCTTCTATCTATAGCATTGCGTGTAGAGAACGAACTTTCACGCACCACGCACAAGACTACGCGCAGTGGTTCTTGGATGGATGAGTAGACATCCCAAACGTCTTTTGTGTAATCTTCACTGGGAATTTGAGGATGTCCAAATATTACTAAGAAACGCGATGATAAACAAGATCAACAGCAACATAAATGATACCGTAGATCATAAATGTACATTGGAAAAGCATTACGTGCTCTTCACACGTTTTGGAAATAGAGGGTAGGGGTGTTAATTTCAACGTATAGGTCTACTCCAGGCCAGGCCTACCCCACACAGGCCTTTATAGTACACACAGCGCGATTGAGAGCATCAAAATAACACCCTATGCGTGCACCCTTGTGAATTCAGAGTAGTTTCTCTATATGTGAGTGAAATTTCAGGGAATTTGCGAGATACTGTAAGTTTTGGTTGTCGCTGTACAAGACACTCAACCATACCACTAGCATCGAGATCACAGCCCAGTCGCTGTGATGTACGTAAGCTAAGCGCCATTTTACATAACAAATTTCTCAGCGGGTGGGGCTACGTATCATTTCCCCCTTATAATTGTTGAAAATAATTTCATACTGATATTTCACATGAATCGATATGATTTTAGTGACTTGTTATATAAATATCTTTCATATACAGGCAGGGACCGTTTTGAAATCGATTACTTACCGAAGATAATTGCCATTTCTAGGAAGTTCCGTCAGTTCGTCCCCTACTCCACTGTTGGCTAAAAGTTTTCGCGAAGTGACGTTCCCCGCGTACGTCACTTTGCGAAACCACTGTTCGCTGTTTTCACTACATACGCCAGTTCGGATGATGTCATTATGCCGTCATCGAGTGGTTTTCTTGTCTAATCTCTTTTGGAAGTGATAGATAATTGAATATAGAGTTGAAAAATAATCATAACTCAAAAACCAAAAAAAAAAATCGAGAAATTTGCTACTTGCGTAAGTTTGCGAAACCAGCGACGAATTCTCCCAGATTTTTTTTCGATCTATCCTGTGTGGTACTCTCCTGTGGTACCATGGTAATGCTGTGTGGTACTGCCCTGTGGTAATGTTGTGTGGTAATGACCTGTGGTACTGTCCTGTGGTACTGTCCCAAAATACCAAAGGACAGTTCCTGTGGTACTGTTTTGTGGTACTAGTCCTGCGGTACTGCCCTGTGGTACGTCCCAAAATAGCGCAGGAATTCCTGTGGTACTGTTCTGTGGTACCGGTCCTGTGGTACTTTCCTGTGGTACTGCCCTGTGGTACGTCCCAAAATACCACAGGAATTCCTGTGGTACTGTCCTGTGGTACGTCCCAAAATACCACAGGACAATTCCTGTGGTACTGTCCTGTGGTAATTACCACAGGAATACCACAGGACTTTTTCGTAAGGGTAACTTCTAAACCACTCCAAGGCCCTCCCACGAATCCCATAGTGTTGTAATTTGTATAATAATATTTCATGGTTGATTGTGTCAAAGGCCTTGGAGTAGTCAAGAAAGATACCTACTGTGTGACACTTGGCGTCGATCGCTTTGATAATTTTCTCTATCATGAGTACAATAGCATGAATTGTGGAATGCTTTTTACGAACTCCAAATTGATTTTCATCTATTACATTACAGTCATTTAAGAATCGGAATACACGTGTGTACACAGTCTTTTCAAGTAATTTAGAAAAAAAAGTTAGTAACGATATTGGTCGATAATTTCCCAGTTCGTCCTCTCGGCCCTTTTTATATATCGGGATAACTTTAGTGATTTTCATCCTAGTAGGCACTATACCGTTCGGTAATGACAAATTAAATATATGGGCGAGAGGTACAACAATCTCATGTACAACATATTTCAGAAGATAATTAGAAATTCCATCATAACCAGTATTTTCCATGCCGTCAATCCCTCGTTTGAGGCGAGACCCCACTTTAACGAAGCTGATTGGGTGCTATACTACGATCCTTCGTTTGAGAGTTGGGAGTCGAAGTATTTGTCCATTGCAAATTAACTTTCTGCTCAGGCGTGACAAACCTGGAGGCCAAGCCAGGGTTTAACGACTACAGCAGCTGTCGTATTACGTAAGAGCATGATAAGGATATCTGCCTGTGGCAGACCATTCAAAGTGAACTCAATTTTCTCTATCCTTTCTAAAGTTTTCAATTTTATATTCTATGGTCATCCATTTTACATTTTGAACGAAACAAAATGGACCCATAAATAACGAAAATACAGGAATGAGAAGGAGAGCATTCCCAGTTTGCCGGTGCTGACAATGTGTAATGCATGACTCTGAATGTCTACACTCACACACACACACACGTACACACTCACACACACACATACATACACACCATGGAGCAACATAGCCCATGCCAAAACCAAAACAATCTCCTCCTCTCGCGGTGCCCCCCACCCCCCCCCCCCCTGTGGCGCTGTGGCGATGACTGACGCTTAGATTAGGCCAGGGTCAAGTAACAGGTGTTTCATATCTTTGGTTTTTAAGTCGTTGATTGCCAAGATATACACTGGCATTATTTACGGGTGTGTAGCCTCTTTAAACGAGAGATTTTCGTCATGTTTGGCTTTAAGATTATTTACAATGTCAACAATTTCGGATTTTAGTACAGGCATAAAAAACAAAGATTGATTATTGCGATGACCTAAATACGTAGAAAAAGGTATATCCGTTTCCGAAATAACATCAGCTAAATTAGATCCAACCTTCACAAAATATGAATTAAACGCTTCAGAAACGCTTAACAAAGTTACACTTAAAGGGTATGGCTAGTTACTGATCAGTGGGAATCAGTGGGGATGCTTGGGGATCATTGTTCCAATCCTTTTGGGATTTATTTAAGAGTACATTATATAGACTGTCTATCTATTGTGTGAAAATTATTTGATTCAGAATGGTCTCATATTCAAATAAGGTGCAATTTAATGTTTCCAGGCTAGCAATATCTGTACAGTGACGAAACATTAAACTGCACATTAGATATCTACTTGAATATGAGACCGTTCTGAAGCACATAATTTTCAAACAACAATATATAGATTTATAATGTACTCTGAAATGAATCCCACAAGAATTGGAACACATTTCCCCAGCAGTCCCACTGATTCGCATTTATCAGTTACTAGCTATCCCCTTTAACGTCAGGAATAATGTTAGACTCTAAAGTAAAAAAAAAAAAAAGAAGAAGAAAAGTTAGGAGATTATCTGGCAAGACTTCACAAGAATCTCTCAAACAAATATGCCTAGGTCTAGATATATAGCAGACTAGAACTAGAGCTTGCAAGGCCTACTGACGTTTCTTTCTAACACGGTCACGTGTAGATCCCGCCTAACGTTAGTAAACGTTACACATTTATGTTTAATTAGATAGGCCCTACACGATAGATCTAAGTGATTACATCTAGCGTAGGTGACGTAACATACGCTAGTCGTTAGGCCTACCTTACCTATTCTAATAATCTGACGTTTGACGTTAGATATGGTTAACCGTTAGGTGGTCTATATAGTACGGTCTGGGTTTTCTACAGCTGTGATACCTAAATTAGATTAGGACCTGATACTTAGTGTTCAACAACACTATGAAATACACGATTTAGGATAGATTCTATAGGACCTAGGCTAGGGTTCTATGGCTATAGCCAAGGAAGCTAACGTTGGTTCTAACGCTTACGTCCATGTGTACCGTTATAAGTCGTTTGACATCTGAAGTTAACGTTGGTTGGGCTAACTCATTTAGGCCTAACGTTAAACGTCTATCTGGCCGAATGGTAGTGTTAGATATAACGTTAGTATGGATGTCAAGATCTTGGAGTTAAGAACAGCACCGTAACACTAGTAACAGTGGCTACCAAACACTTGGAGTGAGACACTAACTAATAACTGTTACTATGGCCTAGAGGTCTAATTAAACGTTAGAGACAGTTAAGGTAATAGCGTTAATGTTAATGTTTTAGGCCCTAACTTAACACTGACGAACAGTGTTTTTTTTACTCCATTACACCGATACACTTTCACTAGAATGTCTAACGGTTAGGCCTACTGTAAGTGTAACTCATAACTGTAGTGTAGGCCCTGAGTCAAACGTTAGACCTAGCCTTACTAATAGGAATAGCGTTGTTTGGTTCTAACTAAGTAACAGCATGTATAATGAGCAGTGTAACTAATAGACTAGAGTGAGAGACTATACAGTCTAAAGTTAGAGATTCTAACAACACATTAGAATCTGGTGTTTAAATAGATTACTATATTAGGCCTAACGTCATAACGGTGTTAGGCCTAGATCCCTAATCAACGTTAAGTCTAGAATGTTTTGCCTAATTCACAAGCTAACGTCAGATCTAACGTGAAACCTACTAAAGCATTTCAGTGAGAAATGGCTGAAAATTGCAGAGATATGCGATTTTATGTTCCCCTTTATTTCAGTTCATTTCGATTTTTTCTGCATTTTTTTCACGGAAATGATTTATATGACAAGTGTATCTAACCACAGAATAAAAAAAATGATACATTCATAGTATCGTAATCAAAATCTTAGTTTTA
Source organism: Diadema antillarum (assembly GCF_040938485.1). Lineage (NCBI taxonomy): Eukaryota > Metazoa > Echinodermata > Echinoidea > Diadematoida > Diadematidae > Diadema > Diadema antillarum. The sequence continues at coordinate 768,317 of NW_027271443.1, forward strand.
AGTATAAACTTAATGAGATCAAGATATGAACAATACACTTGTGAACGAATATCAAAAGAGGAAGAAGAAAAAAATACAGCATGTGCTTGTTTGTGATAGCAGCCTCAACATTATATGTAAAACATAAGAAGCATACTGATGATACATAAAAACGGGCAATTTTCCATTGAAATGGTCTGTACTATGTGGAGAAAAAGAAGGGAAAGGAAAAGCTACATATGCATAGCAGTGAATTAGTGCATCGGGTGCAATAAAGTGTGCTTTCATTATTAATGTACATCAATTAGAACTAATTTTATGGACGTAAGAGGTCGTATGACTACTTACGTGTGATACATCTGATGATGTTTATGAAGTGGTTGTAAACATGCATGTGTTTATATTGAATATGTCTGTGTGTGTTTGTGTGTGTTACGTGAGTATATGCGTGTGTGAATGCACCATGAATTGTGTCATTGTTTCATTTTTTATCTCTCTCTTACTAGTAGTAACAGCCCGAAAGGTAGGAATATAAGTACATGTAATCATAAATCCGTATAACAATGCGATAACATTATAAAACTCATGAATCAGAACCGTCTGTAAAATGCAAAATCACTAACTTCTGCTTCTAATACATAGAAATACGAGACTGTGAGGACATAGTCTAAAAGATACCAGTGGTGTTAGGTGGTGATTGTTCTAGCAAGAAAAGAGTGGTACTGTTGTGCTGTTCCCTTCAGCTACGTCGGTGATTCTACAACGACCTAATATTGACCTATTTAACGTAGTAGATTCGAGATGGACGCAGGACTTCAAGCTTTTTTTTTTTTTGCACACGACACGCAAAATTTACGTCGCAGATCTCACTCCGTCCTGAGTCGAAAGCTCCTTTTTAACTTTCTTGAATAACCGACGCGGGTGAAGAGGACAATGGTGTTGATGAAGTGATGGTATAATTTGACAATAGCAGCGCGCTCACACCACTCGAAATTACGCGTGAGAAAGTTCACTTGAGGTAGGGTTTCACTGACTGCATGCATAAAAAGAAAAATATATATTGACGTCAGCCATACATTCTCCAATCATGATGAACCAAAATACGTCACACGCCCATTTGCACCTGGGACAGCCCACTCGTCTGAACTACTCCGTTGCAGATTTTCAAACGCGCTTATAAGGGTCGACCAAAGTGGTTTTATATTATGTAATAGAGTAAGCGATCACCATTCAGTGCGTACAAATGAAAACGGGGCCAATTGAACAGTGGCGCGCGCGCACGAAAGAGGTCCACCAGTCCGTCGACCCAAAGAGGTTCTATATGTAATAGAGCGCGCGCTCGCAAATAGAAGCGGGGCCAGTTGAACGACCAGCCGCCATTTTCAAAGAGGTCGACTACACAAGCCTCAACCCGGAAGTGCCTATAGTAATACACCTAAAGTACAGCTTCGAAAATGGGGTTGGGTTGGAAAATCATTCTTGTTTTAAGGAAAATCAATATTTGTCCATATGCCTCCTGATCTTATCAGAGAGATACTTTCTCAACACAGTGTGTGTTTTGATTAAAAAAAGGACTTGCTCTAATGTGTCAAATATGTGCCTTAACATGAAGCCAAAATTGAAAAAAATGAATGCATTCATACTACATAAAGATTGCAGAAAGGTAAAGTGTATACTCTTTGGTGTGGGAGTACTGATTTCACATAAAATATGTCACTTAGAAACCTCAGACACACATACAACACACACTCTCACACACATACAACACACAATCCCACACACACCCACAACAAACACACACACACGCACACACATGTACATACAAAACCACATTTTGTTTTTCAAATTCCAACACACACACACACACACAACACACATTGTGTTGTGTGTGTTGGAATTTGAAAAAAAAAATGTGGTTTTGTGTGTACATGGTCATGTGTGTGCGTATGTGGGTGTTTGTTGTGAGTGTGTGTACTTGTTGTGGGTGTGTGTTGTATGTGTGTGGGAGTGTGTATTGTATGTGTGTCTGGTGCTTCTAAGTGACATGTATTATGTGAAATCAGTACTCCCATATCAAAGAGTATACACTGTGCCTTTCTGCAATCTTTATACGTAATATGAATGCATGAATGTCTATACGGCCATTTGGCTTCATGTGAAGGCACATTTTTGACATATTAGAGTAAGTCCTTTTTTTTTCATCAAACACATTATACTGCGTTGAGAATATAATTCTCTTATGAAATACGGAGGCATATGGACAAATATTGATTTTCCTTAAAATTAGAATGATTTTTCCAACCCAACCCCATCTTCGAAGCTGTACTTTACGTGTATTACTATAGGCACTTCCGGGTTCAGGCTTGTGGTAGTCGACCTCTTTGAAAATGGCGGCGGGTCGTTCAACTGGCCCCGCTTTTATATGCGAGCGCGCGCTCTATCACATATAGAACCTCTTTGGGGTCGACAAACTGATTTACGCGGACGTTCCCTGTTGGTTTCTTTGTGCGTCGCAGATTTCACTGCGTCCTCACGGCCGTAATCTGGCAGAACTGCGTAATCCTTCAACACATTATAGGCCATGGGATAGTGGGGGTAAACGTGCACCCCCTCTGCACTTAACATTCATTGTTGTTTCCATGTTCCCATGGTCTGGAGAGTCAGAAAAGTGATGTTAACAAAAAAACAAAAACAAAAAACGTTGGGTCTCAAGACCCGTCCCGTGACGTTTTGTGACGTCACTTCCGGAACGACATTTTCGCGAATACGGGGAATATCATTTGGGTATTATCCTAATAAAGTGGTCCCCATGCCTTTATTTTTCATTAATAACCAAAGATTTTGGTATTTCTAGATTCCTCAGAAAATGGGAAATATGATGCAAATGATGCAAAGCAAGGTTGGGCAATATAAGCCCTTAGTTTGTCGTCATTGACAACGAAATGGTAACGATGTCGACAAAATTCAACAAAATTTTACAAAATTTGTGCAATTTTTCAAGTTTCACCCTTTAAGTTTGTATATTTTTGTGAAAAATTTGTTAAATGCCTGGAAATTTGGTCTGGATATTTAATGAATATCCTTATTTACGAAAACAAAAGATTTTTGGCCTAATTGTAATCCGATCTTCTTCTGTAGACATTCGAGTGCGCATACGCGGTGTCTGGAAATTAGTCTCCGAAATGCCTTTTTTTGATGCCCTGTATAAAAAAAAAAATGAGTTACAACGAATCTTTTTATCATATAAATTCACAACTTTAATCAATTTTTGCAATCAGCAATCACCTGATTGAATAAAATTTGCCTTTAAATGAGAAATCAAAGATGACTATTGTTCTTTTTGATGATGACGTTGGTCACGACATCGAAGATGAAGACGACGTCAAAGACTAGAAATACGACATAGCAGGGATTCGTTGACAATCTCATTTTCAATTAATTGATTTTAGCGGTAAATTTACATTAAAGGAAATCAAGATAATAAATTTTCAATTCTACTGGCATTTAATTTCTTTGCAATAAACTCAAATCCTGCTTAAAGGGGAAATCCAGTCTAAAAATAAGTTGGTCTGATAAAAAAGAGTAAAATCTTACGAGTTCAATGGTAAGAATTTGACTGTGATCTGATGAAAAATAAGGAAGTTACTATTTTTGCTAATTTCTGCAAAACATTTCTTGTACAGTGGATAAGAATATGCAAATGAGTAACCTGACCATGTCATAACCTCACAATTTTTCATTGATCGTGTGCAAAAAATAAAGAAAATTCAATGTTTCAGTCATTGAAGTCTGACAAATGATGTTATTCCTGGTTACTAAACTTGGTAATAGTGATGTTAGATATATGATTTCAGCCTCGAGCATAATTGCGTTTGAATGAAAAACTGGAAATGTCAAAATTTTATGTACAAACTATATGGCAAGGTGTGAGGGGATGACATGCTCACATTGTCATTTGCATATTCATATTGACCGTTCAAGAACTATTTCCTGACAAAATAGCGAAACTTCAAAATGCCATATAACTTCCATATTTTTCATGCGATTTCGATCACAATTTTACCATTGAACTCGTAATATTTTACTTTTTCTTATCGGACTAACTTTTATTTGGACTGAATTTCCCCTTTACATAAAGGCTCATAACTAATTTCACATCTAAAACACTTATCTCAACTACGCTGAACTCACTGGCACATTTCTAAATACTGTATCAGGCGTGGATAATATTTTGACATGATTTTTCCTCTATTTTCCTCAGAAATTGCATCCATATTGAACTTGTCACCGAAATGACACTATACATGATGCATAATAGAGACAATGGACTTTTAGAGGCCTAACTTACTTTAATGTTTGTTTGGTTTGTTTTTTCTAACTTGGGAATGTTAACTTGTGAGTTCTTGGCTGTTCTGTGGCATAGTGGGTAAAACTTTCGACTCCCGATCGGAGGACTCCAGTTTGAGTCACGATTCAATTTCTCTATGGTAATGATTATATTAACATCATTTTCATTTTATTTCGAAAATGTGGGAATATGGACTTGCAGGTCATCGACAATGAAGTTGGCATACATGAGGTTGACAAACTTTAAAGTCCACGCAGTTTTTTGCAAGTTCTCACGCTAAAGCATCTAAATATTCATTATTTGTGTTAATATCATTAAACGGAATTAATTCTAGTCTGGATGTTACATAAACAACCATGTTAAAAAAAAATAAGGCATTATCTTAATTCAGGCATCTTCTGTAGACATTTAACTCGAAGTCAATACTTTTGTTAGATCAGCCATGGTGCCTTATGGATGCCAAGAAGCTGACGCTGATTCACCGGGTGCACTTCACGAGTTCGACACCCACAAATCATACAACCCATGAGTCATAGAGCCCGCGAGTTATACAGCCTGTGAGTCCTACAGCCCATGAGTTCGACACCCTTGAGTCTTACACTAGGCAAGCCAGTCCCACGAGTTTGACACGTAATAAACAAGACCCACGAGAAAAACACATTTACGGCCCTGCGATGTGAATATCGAACTCGAGGATCGTTTTTAAGTTGTGATTTTTTTTTCTTTTTTTTTTGGGGGGGGTGCTTAGAAAAGTATCAAACTCGTGGACCTTGTTTGCCTAGTGTCAAACTTGCGGGCTTTGTTTGTATACTGTCGAACTCATGGGCCTTATTTGCCTGCTGTCGAAGTCAAGGGCTGTACGACTCGTTTGCTTTATAATTCGTGGATGTCGAACTCGTGGGATGACAACGAATCACTTTGCCATCCTTTTAAAGTCTGAAATTCTTTTCAGCTCTGAATCGAATTCCAATGCCACCATCATTGTTATTTCATGAGTGTATAGGTTTAATGAATTCATTTTTGCTCTTGTCACTGCTTCTATGCCAGTATCGGGCTTTGATACATCAACCATGGTGCCTTTCAGAACATCCACAAGCTGATGCAGCATCACCTCCCCTGAGGTGAAGTCAACCGAGGTCGCATTAGATCTTCATCCTTCGTCTATCCATGATCTTCATTTTGGTCCGTTGCTAGCTTCCATATTCTTAGTTTTATAATTGCTACGGAGGACATGCTGTTCAGAGACGTCTCTGAGAAGCCAGATCAAAAGTTTTTGCCTTTGTGACATAAATCATTTTACCGCACTTAGACTGTATTGTCAAGAATCGCAGAGCATTCACCTCCAAATTCTTCTGTTATCCATGCAAAGCACAGCAAAATATTTTCAGTTCATCCATCATCTCAGCTGTCCCATTTCATGATTCAGCCCTTGAATGTACATAATTTCTAGTACTCCACGCATTTACTGGCTGCAATACCACTAGTGCCTTATAGGTAAGGGGAAGGTAAAAACAATGTCGAGGCCGATGAGTCATTTCATGCTGTATTTTCAAAGCTTGGTGAATCTTGAAATGTTAAAGCTGAGATGATGATGAACTGAAACGATTTACCTGTGCCTTGTATGGTAACAGAAGAAGGTGAATGCCCTCCAAACTCTTTACATTCCAAGTGCGGTGAAATGGCTAATGTCACAGAGGCAAAAAACTTTGATCTGGCTATCATACCGCCCTGCTGAAAGGTTTTAGAACAGCATGTCCTATGCAATTATCAAACAAGAATATGAAAGCTAGCAACAAACCCAAACGAAAGACATGGATGGACAAAGGATGAAAATCTAATGCGACCTCTGTGGACCTCAAGGGAGGTGCTGCCGCGTGAGCTTGGGGACATGCATCCTGGCAGTCACTGTGGCTGATGAATTGGAGCCAATACTGGTATATGGCAACAGTGACATGAGTAAAAATGGATCAATTCAACATATACCGCACTCAGAAAATGACCATTATTGACATTGGAATTTGATTTGGTTCAGAACTCATGCGCAAATGAATATCAGACACTGACAGGATGAGGAGATGATTCCGCATCAGCTTGGGGACATCTTGTTAGGCACCATGACCTATGAATCGGAGCCCGATACTGATAGTGACAGTGAAAGTAGCGAAAATGAATTCTTTCAACTAATAGAATCACAGAGTTACAATGATAATGACATCGGAATTTAATTGTAACAATGTTCATGGGCAAACGAGTGTCAGACTTTTAAAGGATAACTTAGAGCTGGTAAATGACTCCATCAATTTCAACATATCGGTATTAAACCAGTGGTAACATTTGAAGCATTTCGATGTTGGACCCTCAATAATTTCATCGGAAGTAAATCATGCTGAAAAATAATACATGATAATTAGAACAAATAATTTTAATGAAACATCATATAACCAATTCAACTGTGAACAATGTTACATTTACAAAGTTTCGTTATACTTTCAGATGGAATACAAAAATTTTAAAAAGAGGTATCACAAATATAATTGATTTGTGTTGACTAAGTATGAATGCTAATGATATTTTCAAAGCATAAGTTACGAAACACGACTATACAAAAAAATACTCTTGAAAAAAAAGGCTATTGGAATTTGAATATCTAACAGCAACCAACTTTTAGCAAAGAATGAATGTATTATATGCCTCATAATATGATCTATGAAATCAAGTTCTTATTACTGAACTACCATTGTCTAACAACCATTTCAGATAATGTCCCATGAATTGGGGAAATTGTTTATAATAAACATGCTTTAATAGTCACTTTAAATGATTTGTCGTGGTAAATTATGATAGAATTATGTTGTCATTATGATCAATAGAAATGGTGACAAGAAACTGTATAGTTGCCTCCAATTTCTCATTTTATGCCAAATTTCTCTTAGTTATTTTCTTTTATATTTTCTTTAATGCAAATTATAATACGTGAAGTTTCTGATATTTGACGAAAAACTGATTGCTAGACAGCAGAAAAGAACTTACGGCGGCTTGTTTCACACACCTTGCATGCACACTAAACATCTTAAAAGACTTCAGGATTAAAAAAAAAAAACATATTAAATTCTCTTTAAGGAATTCGAGTTTGTTGAGAAGGCAAAATGCAGATGTAATCAAAATCTTCTTTTCCTCATATCTAATGGTATAATCTTTAAGGGTCGTGTTAAAGTAATTGCTAAATTCAGTTGAATTTGATATTTAGACGAAACTCCAAGGTGAATTTTGTCATCGACGCCGCTGTCTTTGCCGTCATCACTGAAGTTAAATGTATTTCAGCAGGTGTTTGATGATTTAAACACAATGATTAAAGTTCCGATTCTACTTGAAATATACGAGTTAATATATCAATTTACTAGTCACCAAATGGGACATTTTGTTGGATCTTATTTCGCACTCCTCCTGCTCTCTTGAACATCTACAGAAGAATCCAAGATTACAATAATGGCTCATTTGTTCTTTTTTGATAAAAGATGTTTGTTTATTTCAAGGAAAAGTTCAACTTGACAGACATGTGACATGTGGATTGAGTGAATACACCAATATTAGTAGAACACATAGGTGAGATTTTGAGGAAAATCAGACAATCCGTTCAAAAGTTATGAATTTTTGAAGTTTCTGCTCGCTCACTGCTGGATGAGAAGACTGATACAGCTTGTGATGTCACTGTGATATAAAGAAAATGAAAATACAATTCTCCATAAATTGTTTTCACTTTTCTTACAAAATAAAGAACACTTGACTTGTCTCTGTCAGAAGGCAGGCAGAACAATATCCTTAATATAAGTCACTGACATGTCAAAGATATATGCACGTTTTTCAAAAATAAGATTTTGTAGAATTCTCTTTATATTTTCCTTACATTGTATATATCGTTCTACGCATGTGACGTCACACACTGTAGTAGTCTTCTCATCCAGTAGTGAAACTGCAGATACTTTAAAAATTCAAAACTTTTGAATGGATTGTCCGCTTTCCCCAAACTTTTAGTGATGTTGAATTCTACTAATATTGCCGCACTTACTTCACCTACATATACACGAAGCTGGACTTACCCTTTAACATCCAGACTAAATTCCAATTAATATAGTCAATTAACCACAAAGTAATGAATATCTAAATTAACATAAGAGCTTGTGCTGACTTAGTTTGTCAACCTCACTAATGCCCATTTCGTTGTTGATGACCTGCAAGTCTCTATTGCCAAATTTTCAAAAGAAGAGAGTAAAAAAAAATCAAAATAGTTTAGGTCATACTGCGTATTAATCAAGTGAATATAAATTCAGTGAAATCAGCGGAATAAACAAACAATAAGATATTGACAATGATAAAATCATTAGCAAAAAAAAAAAATATGACTGACCCAATTACAAACATGACTTACAATATTTTACGAAATTTTAAAAGAGACTAAAACATATCTAAAATAATCTATGTCGTAATTCTAGTCTTTGACGTCGTCTTCATCTTCGATGTCGTGACCAACGTCATCATCAAAAAGAACCGTGGCCACCTTTGATTTTTTATTTTATTCAATCAGGTGATTACTGATTGCAAAAATTAGTTATTTACATTGAATTGAAATTTGAAAATTGAATTGAAAATTGAATTTACATAATAAAAATATTCGTTGTAACTCATTTTTTGTACTGGACTTTAAAAAAAAAGGCATTTGGGAGGCTGATTTCCAGACACCGCGCATGCGCATTTGAATGTCTACGGAAGAAGATTGGATTATAATTAGGACAAAATCTTTTGTTTTCGTAAAAAGGGATATTCATTTAATATCCAGACCAAATTTCAAGTCATTTAATAAATTTTTCAAAAAAATATACAAAGTTAAAGGGTGAAACTTGAAAATTTCATAAATTTTGTAAAATTTTGTTGAATTTTGTCGACATCGTTGCCCATTTCGTTGTCGATGACGACAAACCGAGGGCTTATATTGCCAAACTTTGCTTTGCATCATATTTCCCATTTTCCGAGGAATCTAGAAATACCAAAATCTTTGGTTATCATTGAAAAATAAAGGCATGGGGACCACTATATTAGGATAATACCCAAATACTATAATTCCCCCCATATTTGCGAAGAGGTTGTTCCGGAAGTGACGTAACAAAACGTCACGGGCGGTTCTTGGGACCCAACTTTTTTTTTTTGTTAACATCACTTTTCTGACTTTCTAGACCATGGGCTACATGGAAACAACAATGAATGTTAGGTGCAGAGGGGGTGCACGTTGACCCCTACTAGCCCATGGCCTATTACGCCAGAAATCTGGTTAAGTGGAGAGGCATAGCCGAACAATTGTGTATTTTGTGATAAAAGCACCAAATTTCGTACAAAGGTTGACAATCACGTTCAGATTAAATTTAGATATTGGGCCATCGTAAATAGCGCCCTTAACGTCCATGGCAGCCATTTTTAAAAATGGCTGCCATAAATGCCATGTTTTCGTAAAATGTGATGCGCTCCGTCGGAATGAGTCAAAAGTCGCAAAAAATTAAATCGTAGTTATGCCTATATGTGAATTCTACAGACTCTAAGCTTTACACTGATATGTAATACAACTCATTTCGATATCCCTATAAATCATAAAAACGAATATTAACTACGTTTATGATGTCAGTCCATTTTCTAAATAACGGAGAAAATCGCTCTCAAAGTTAAAGGTAGGGAATACCTTTTACAGACCTCCCAAAATGCAGCAAAACATTAAATATGAACCTCAGGGTACTTGTTTAGGCCACTGCTGAGAAATTTGGAAGTCAACAGTTATCTACTATTTGAATAATGCACAAAACTCAACTACTCAGTAGTTCTGTTTGTCAGCCACACTTAAGCCTTTTTGTTGCAGTCTTCTGTATTTTTTATCTATAAACACAAATTTAAAAGTATAAGAGCTGATGTAATAACATATAGAGTGTGTGGCGAGAATGTATATATAAATGTTTGTAAGTTTTGATGAACTTTCTTCACAAAATATACATGATGGACACACATGCAGTGCATGAGTCTGCAAAGGTAGCCTAGTAATGTACTGGAATTTACGGTGAGCCCCGAAAAAATTCAATTCAAAATCTAACGGTCAATAAAAATGTACTAAATGTTACCTTCCACTTTCAATACTTTATGAGAGTTTCTAAAATGATACTCTCTTCAACATACCACTGTATTTTTACAACTCTTCATTTAAGGCATGCAAATGGGATTCCCTACCTTTAAGGCTACGTTCAAGCTCACAACCTGTTTCTTTGACGGGACTAAACAATACAACAGACCTGCTTAGCGACGGCGCTTACGCTCCATCGCACGCACTACCGTATAAGGCGATAGCTTGGGTATGTAAGATAATTAACCAATCGCAGGACAGGTCTGTCATTAATGATTCTGACCAATACGGCAGCCCGAATGTAAACTTCGGCGCGTTTGTGTCCGTGCCGCTGCCGCCGCATGAATGAGTCGGTACGCTTTGTGTGTCGGCTGCGTTGTGGTTTGCCGCAAGTTTTTAACTCACAAACAATAAGAAACAGTAGAAAGAAAAAAAGGCACGCAATACGTCTTACGAGAAGAGTCTTTTTAATAAGCGAGGGCGTTGGTCGCTTCCATTCTCCTCCCGTGTTGTTGTCAATGGAAACTAAAGAGGATGCGTTTAGCAAGTACCAATACCTAAATAGAACCTGAGAACCTATTGTAGGCGGGCACGCAGTGCGTCTTACGAGAAGCGTCTTTTAGCGAGGGCGTTCATCGCTTCCATTCTCCTCCGATGTTGTTGTCAATGGAAACTAAAGAGGATGCGTTTAGCATGCAAGTACTATGTGTTTCAAAAAACATTCCCACTTTTGGTCATTAATAGCTCCAAAACTATTCATCCGATAAAACTGCCATCGATATAAATAATAGCTGAATAGTGTATTACAATTTGGTTGAAGGTGATTTGAATGTGAAAACATAAATCAGTTTTATTAGATATAAGATTGATTTTGAAGTAAGGTTTCAGATTTTGGTCAAATTTTAACCCTCTGTACAAAAATCTAACCTTGCAAAGGAACCAATGATGTGTATGTGAGTGTGTGCTGACAATGGTCCTGAACAATGGACATGCCTGAACCACCTGTTGACTAGGCGTCAGTCTCGTGCTCCCAGGCACATGAATGCTTAATTAATAATTCATGTGGATTGCCCTGGGCACTGCTAGTCTGGATTCATGCACGGTAAAGGGTAAACTGCATGCACATGGAAAAAAGAAGCACACGTTTCCATGTGCTTGCAAACACCACATTCCATTCCAGCTGGCAGTATTTTCATTTTTTGCTTCACATATCACTAAATTTGGGATATAAATAAGCATAAATGATCTAAAGTTTTTCATTTTAATACAACTGTCTACTAATTAAATAGTCTGACAAATTTTTCACTTTTTGATAAAAAGAAATCATTTTTGGTAAAGAGTTCAGCAGCATTTATCATTGGGGCGATATGTTTCACAGTAGATTTATTTAAGGCTTCATTTACACAAGTGATACTCTAATTGATTTTCTTTGCTTCCTGTCACCATGTTTACGATAGAACAGAAGGTATTCATTGTAATTTCGTTTTTCAGAAGTAGGGAGAGCACTGTCGAGACCCAACGACAGTATCGGCAGGCGTTTGACTTTACACAGATACTACCAGAGGCTAAATAAAGACTAGTTGTAATAGTGGAACTTCTCATGAATAAATAATGAAGCATTCAAACCCTAACCATTGTTAACGACCATTGTCAGGGTGTTAATCACACACTCCCATACACACCCATTGACCCCTGTACAAAGTGAAATGTTGTACAGAGGGTTGAAAATAGAGAAAAAGCTGGAACCTAACTGTGAAATTAATCATGGATTTCATGAAATCGATTTATGTTTCCATATTCAATCCACCTTCAATCAAATTGTACACTATTCAGCTATTGCTCATATCAATGACAGTGTTATTTGGGTTCCATGACATTTGCTCCGGCGACATATGCTCCGACGACAATTGCTCCGAAAAATGCGACAAATGCTCCGCGACATTTGCTCCGCGACAATTGCTCCGCCGACATTTGTTCCGCCGACAAATGCTCCGGCGACATTTGCTCCGCCGACAAATGCTCCGGCGACATTTGCTCCGCCGACAAGTGATCCGGCGATATTTGCTCCGCCGACAAATGCTCCGGCGATATTTGCTCCGGCGACAAATGCTCCGGCGACATTTGCTCCGGCGACATTAGCTCCGGCGACATTTGCTCCAGCGACGTTTGCTCCGACGACATCTGCTCCTACGACAAATGCTCCTAAGGTGCGACAATTGCTCCGACGACATTTGCTCCTACGACATTTGTTCCGACGTTATAATTATGATGTAAAGGTTTAAAAGTACACACATGTAAGACATTTACTGCGGCGGGTGGCAATTGCTCCTCCAGACGACATTTGCGTCGACGTCATAGTGATGCAAAGGTCTGAAGATACTCACAGGTACGACCTTTGCTCTTCTGACGCTTGCTCCTACAACAAATGTTCCGGCGACATTTTGCTCCAGAGACGTTTGCTCTGGCGACATTTGTTCCGATGTAATATGACATAAAGTTCGTAAGGTACACACGGGTACGAAATTAGGTTTGCTCAGGCGACAATTGCTTCGATGACAATTGCTCGAAGGACATTTGATGCAAAGGTCTGAAGGTACAGACAGGTAGGACCTACTACTTTACGACATTTGCTCCTCCCATGTGTTCAATTCAATTCAATTTAATTCAATTCAATTGAGTTTATTGATCTGATCCAAACAAAAAGGATGACAATAAATTTTCGACAAATAGTATATGACTTTCACAATTGAGGAAATAACGAAAAAATATGACTTTCACAGTTTTCAAAATAACAAACTAATATGACTTTTACAATTGACAAAGAAACATGAATTACAAAATCAGAAAATACATAGGTAATGAAACACTAACATAATTCAGCGAACTGTAACATTGCTAAATCAGTTATAGTGTTATGAAAGTAATAAGTGGGGTATAATGATGATTAACTACCGAAATAAAATTGTAGATTTTTCTGGGCATGTTTTAACCCCCCCCCCCTCCCCGAAACCCAATAACAAATCCATTATCCACGTATTCTTTTTCGCACTCGGAAATAATGTAGATTTTAGACCCAGATATAGGTTTATAATCAGGGGGCAATCTTTTTTTCAATCCTCGCTCTTTCTCTTCTCCTGTCCCTTTTCTTTTTGTTTCTTTAGTTTTGTTTCTTTCTCTTTCTCTCTTTTTTTAACGAAATCATACACACACAACCTAAATTGGTAGGCAGGACTAATAAGAAGCTAGTCCAGATGGTGTCACCCTGGACTAGTGTTATTCTAGTAATGCTAGCTTGACTTGCTTATTAGACTACCGTGAAGTTAGTAATGACTACTGGACTTGGTAAGCCAAGGCAAGTAATGACTTCTGGACTTGCATAATGCTAGTCATGATGTTAGTTAACACTGCTGGACTAGGGAAATCAAGCTAGTAATGAGCATAAAACTACTCATCATGTTAGTAGTGATTGCTGGACGAGTTAGGCAAAAGATAGTCAAAGAGTGCTGGACTAGCACAAAGCTAGTCATGTCTGCTGAACTAAGTTACTAGCTTTGGATTTCCATGCTAGTCATGACTGCTGGACTAGCATGAGACTTGTAATGGATGCTGGACTATGCTGAGTAAGGCTAGTCATTGCTGCTTGACTAGAAAACGACTAGCTTTAAACTAGTGTAGATGGTGTCAAGTTATACTAACATAGAGCTAGTACAAACAGCTAGACTAGCTTATTGCTGGTCTGGCCCTTTTGACTAGCTTTCACCAAACCTAGTGCAGCATGCGTGACAAGCGAAAGCTAGTCAAGGTCTCGGAGATGAATCTGAAATGAAATTACATGTATGCAGATAATGTAACTGTGACGAAAATACATTAAAACAAAAACAATAATATCAGGTTAAAAATCTAAAATTTTATTCATCCAACGAATGCAGCAAATTAATGTAGGCATCATGAATATCACAAATGAATCTTACATAATTGAAAAGAAATTGAATTGCAGCATTGAATAAACAAATGAATATACAGGGTTACATAAAAACACTCAATGCACAATGGGAAGCATGAAATAAATCAAGAGTCGAGCTCTACAACTGCATATCTCCCTATATACAACATTTATATAAAATTGAACCCGTAAATGGCCATGTGTTGTGAACTTGCAACCCAAAAGGGTGGACAAAAAAAAAATTATGTTATGATTCATTGTTATATGAGCTCATTAAGCACATGAAATTGTGACACGGCAAGTGATAGAATAAAAAAAAAACGATCAAGGTGCGGGGGAGGTGAGGGGGAGAGGGGAGAGAAACGGTACACATAAAGTCTATGGGAGCGATTTTTTTAATTATGTGAATAACTTTGCTATACTAGGAACTAGGCAGTTGATTTTGGTTTTATCTTACAGCTAGGACAGGTATAATAATCCAACTCCAAATGCATTATAAATTTCTCAATGATAATTATCTCAAATCAAGTCACAAAAGCTTTAATCATATGACCAAGTCAACTTAACACTATGAGAGCAAATTTATTATAATTCATAATTTTGGTATAATATGGGCTACAAACTTGATTTGAGTCTTTCTCATCCTTCTCATTATTTCAGCTTCATAACGCATGTTTTATTGTATAGGGGGCGCCTTGGCGCCGCCCTGCACCCATACATAAATAAAAAACAAACCAGCAAACAAAAAAAAACATAAAGCCCGTTAGGCATGTTTTGGATTGCGTGTATACGCTTTGAACAAACCCTTGTCGCTGGCTGTATTTTTTCATTGTACTCCTGCTCTTAGCATGAAAGAGAGATATCACAAAGGGTTGTTGTTTTTTAGGGTTAGCTCAATGAGGTTATCAGGTGATCTCTTTTAGTTGCAGGATCGTTGACCAGAACAATTTCTAATTCTATCGACATGTTTTGTGTTGTCTCTAATTCAAATCAACTTCGGATCCTGAAAGGAAATTTGAAATGGTCTTGTAAATAACAAACAGTCAAACAACATCCCAATTTGAGGAGAACTTTTGCTTTGCATTCATCTTTGGACTGTGTTTCTCACATATGTTTTGCTTCTGCTGAACGCATTTTTGTAATTTGTTGACGACACGCTTCATTCCGAAAAAGAGTATTTATAGCAAAGAAGCGAAGGAGTAGCAATTGCAATGGAGCCATAGCCAATCATGGACACTCAGCGTGCGGCAACCCTGATGGACGAGTAAAAAGGACTCTAGCTTTTTTTTTTCTTTTCTCTTTCCTCTTATATTACATTTTCCTTGAAAAAAATTCCTTTCTTCTTTCTCACTTCGTCCTTCAGTTTTTCTCTTCTTTCTTTTCCCTTCCCCTTCCCCTTTCTTTCTCCTTTCCTCTCCTTTTATTTTCCCTTGTGAATTTTTGAAATTCATTAGGGGCAGTCGAGCCCCTGGCCCCTCCCCGCTGTGACGCCACATGGTAGCTAGGTTGTACAGTCTTTTCACTTCTCTATGTTCTATTTACCTCATTCTCTGTTATCAAAAGAAGTGAAACATATGTTTTGTCGAAAAATGAAATAAACTTTGAATTGAATTGAATTGCATAGGTATGATCGAAAACAACAAGTCTATAGAATAAAACTGCACAAGTTCGGTCGAGATGAAAACAATTCAGGAAACAGAATAACATATAGGGAACGAAAGTATATAGGACGTCTTCAAATAATGATTATTAGATAGTCATTAAAAAAGTATAGATTTCTCCTTATTATGTTTATCAAGAGGGCCCACCGTAAGTCTCAGTTCTTTCTGTAGAAAGACGCAGAGAAAGTGGGTCTGAATGAAAGAAAAATACCAGAAAGAAAGAAACCCAAAAAAGAGAAGACTACCAGAAAGAATGAATGAATACAAAGAAAGAAGGACTTTAAGAAAGAAAGAAAGAAAAATAGAAAAGAAAGAATAAATAAAAAGAAAAAAGAATTCAGAGAAAAGAAAAAAAGGAAGAAGAAAGAAAGAAACTAAGAACGAACGAAAGAAATAAATAAAGTAAAAAATGAATGAAGAAAGGAGAGGCAGGAAGGCAATTTTTATGTATATAGCAATTTAGTACTTTCTATTATAAGAGAAATGTCAACAGAATCTGTCTAGGCTTATTTGTATATGAAAAAGTGATAGAAAGAGCAATATTTTTTCCTACGGTCGATTGACGTGCTTTCTCTTTTCGGGCACAAAATCAGACGGAAGAGATTGAGTGAAACTCTTTTTATACGATACTTATACTATGTGGACCTTTGAAATTTCGGTATTCCAGCAGCTTAATGCTATACGATGTTACATTGTTACAAAAGACAATACTTAAGGGAGTGCCAACTTTTCTGATTCCTCGAGAGCTTGTATATTTTGTGGAAGTTTTGTAGAAAGTTTTGCCAAGATAATTTGTTTGTTTGTTTTGAATTGTACAGGTCTTTTGTAAGATTCACCATTATTTTTGTAAGAACTGCATTTACCATTCGACGCGGTCTAAAAGGTCTTCTGTGTTTCCTCTATTCGTATTATAGTTCTGTATTACCCAAAAACATTATTGTTTTGATTCTGCAATAACTCTCCTGATTCTGATCAATAAAAACAAATAATTTATTTCAAAGCAACTTCTTACTCCGCTTCACTCTCGGAAGTATAAATCCAGCATGCTTTCTTTCTAGAAATCACCACAAAATAACTACATACCTAACAGACTTAGGCCGTATGCAGTATTTTACCCTGTGTATGTGTTTTATTTATTTTATTTATTCATTTCACATCTTTAAAAAGGGTAGCCCGAGTCAGCATTAGCTGGTTTTCATCGGGGCCCTTTAAAACACAATACATAAAAACAGTGCAGAATCACAGCTACTGTCATTTCAAAACAATTTAATACAAATCGAATTGAGGACAAAGCATGATGATGCTAGTATGGTAGTTAAAAAAAATGAAATACTAATAATAAACGGTATCGAATTGGAAAAGCATACGTCAAAATTACATTTAAATTGGTACCCCGAATAAATTCACTTGATCCAATGAGAATATGTTTTAAGAATTGATGAGACATAATAGTATTATGCTTACAACAATCCAGTGTATAATGGTAACTCCATGCAGATATTGCATATAAAATCATATATAATACTATACATACTCATATTTCATAATAAACCGTTTTATAAAAATGACGTAAGTACACGGGTGAAATCATAATTGATAAAGACAGAAATGGATCAAATGGACTTTGCAACAGGTGACATAATTGATGTAAATATAACAAATTCAAGTAGTATTATTGTTTTCTTGTAGGAAAAAGGAAATTCTTGCATTTGGTCATTTATTATTGGGAAGATTTTTTAAAGTTGAATTGTGAAATTAATTGGGGAAAATGAACAATAACATTTATTACACAAATTAACCCTCTGGTATAATTTATCCTGTGTGGGTATTGACTATTGAGAAGGGGTCCTCCTGGTATGAAAAACATGACTATGTATATCATAATTTACTTTTAAACCATTCTAAATTAGGGGAACAGCGTGTCTCTATGGGCAGATTATTCTAATCGGATATTGCTGAGCATATAAATGATCGCTTGCAAAATTCAGTATTATACATCTAGGAGGCTCAAGTTTGAGTTGATGTGAATTACGTGTTATGCGTTGCGCTACGTCATAGTGCAAAACAAATTTGTTTTGTGTGTGTGGGAGGGGGTACGGGTGTGTGGGGGTGTGGGTGTGTGTCAAGGAGGGGGATTATCTACAATAATTCGATATACGTGCGCCATACATCGTATACTAGTAGTCTTTTTCCAAACCGTTACGAATAATGTCGTGAAACAAAAGCTTGACAAGCACACAGTTTGAATATCCATCGACGAACAATAATGGGGGAAATGTGTGACAAGATTGAATTATCACTTTACGCAGCTTATAACAATGCAATATACATGATCATGAGTAAAGGAGTATACAAAATACGAAGATTATATTCCTGCAATACCAATATCAAGAAAATACGATCTCTAACATTTTTCTTGAAACATTGAACTTCCATTTATTGTCTCACTTTCAGGAAAGTTCCAGAGACTTGGATCAGTATGTGAAAGCGTAATTTGAGTTAATGATATTGTGTGAAGAAGAAAATATGGGTTTCCTTGTTTAATTGTTTAATTGTGTATTTTTGTTATTTCGTCTCATTCGTTCGTTATCTTTACTAAGGATTCTTCATTTGATCTTTCAAAAGTTATTTAAAAAGAGTAAATATGCAATAACTATGAATAAAACAAACAAAGAAACAAAAACATGTATAATTCCTTGGAGAAGTCCAGGAGGATTTTTTTTTTTCTGTCGGAGAAATTGTGAGGAGGGCATTTTTCAACCTTGAAATTGTCTCATCTTCTAAACAAATTTCGTCTGAAATAACTTCACCAGATCAATTATCGAACCGTTGGAACGAATTGCCGTCGGAGGACCGTCCGAGAAAATGTCTCTGGAGCATTCGTCGCCGGAGCAAATGTCTTACCTTTGTATAGCAAAAGGTGGTACAAGAAGTTTTCGTAGGAGCTATTGTTGCTGGAGTAAATGTCGCCAGATCAAATATCGTACCTGTCTTTACCTTCAGACTTTTGCATCATCGACGTCGGAGCAAATGTCGTAGAGCAAATGTCGTGCCTGTCTGAAGGTACAGACGTACCTTCAGACGTTTGCATTAGGCCTATAAGACTTCGGAGCATTTGCTGTATAGGAGCAATTGTCGCCGGAGCAAATGTCCCCGGAGCAATTGTCGTAGGAGCAATTAACGCAGGAGCAAATGTCGCCGGAGCATTTGACGCCAGAGCAATTGCCGCCGGAGCAAATAATGTCCCCAGAGCAATTGTCGCACAAAAGGAGCAATTGTAGGAGCAATTATCGCCGGAGCAATTATCGCCGGAGCAAATGTCGCCGGAGCATTTGTCGGCGGAGCAAATATCGCCGGAGCATTTCTCGGCGGAGCAAATGTCGGCGGAGCATTTGTCGCCGGAGCAAATATCGCCGAAGCATTTGTCGCGGAGCAAATGTCGCGGAGCATTTGTCGCATTTTTCGGAGTAATTGTCGTCGGAGCATTTGTCGCAGGAGCATATGTCGTGTCACCGTTATTTGATATATAGTTTATGAATTATTAAGAATCAAAAGTGGGAAATGTTTTTTGAAACACCTAGTACCAATAACTAAATAGAACCTGAGAACCTATTGTAGGTGGGGGTTCAAAAGACAGCATCGGTAGAAAAAGTCAATGAAGTTAATTAACGATAGTCGTCTTTTGAGATCGTGTTCTTTGCGTGTACTAAAAACCCTCAAATTACGCACATGGTCGTAATGTTGCAGAGCATCAAAGACTGCTTTCGCGTCTGCTCTGCTGCAGCTGTATACAGCCGTAACATTCTGAATTCCCGCCATATTAGACAGGGCAGAGCCAGGTAAAAACTGCCTTTTTTTCCAGTCAAGGTTTTCTCACTTGATTCTGGTACTTTAGACCATACTTAACAAAAAAAGCTTCTGCGCCATCTTGAAATCTGTCCCGAATCCAAGATGGCCGCCAAAAATCCAAAATGGCCGCCAGAAGACCTAAAACGTGCCTTCTGTGGTTAAGATTTGTCTGGGGATGGGTTTTTTTTTACTCTATTTGATGATAAATAGTAAGAGAAATAAGATTCAGTGGATCAAAATTAGAATCAATTTCTTTTTTTATTGCGAAAATCCAACATGACTGCCAGACGCAGCTCCCGAAATTAATAAATGTCATAATAACCGGAGGGCCAAACCCTAAAAACTCGCTTACTTAACGAGTGAGTTCCACTCTCTCTACAAACTAAGTAGACCATGCTTATTTTCAAATTTCTATTGTACCACTGGTTTACCTCAAAAAATTTGTTGCAAAAGCCTCCAAATCCAAAATGGCGTCCAAGATGGCCGCCATATTACTGAATTTGCTATTTGAAAGATAGAATTTGATAGAAACATCAGATTTCAACAAATGTGATGTCATATGAAAGATAATAACATTTCCTACTAGTTGATACCATTTTTGTGGGAGATTGTGATTACTGGATTGAGATTTTAAGGAAAAATACTCATTTTTTTATATTTTTCTGAAAAAAAGGAAAATCATGAAAATGCTTGATTCAGCATAAATCAGAAATGACTTAAGGATTATCTTGAAACTTTTTAAAGAATTTTGCTTAACATATAATTAATATTTGGAGAAAATTAGGGGTCAGTACCATTATGTGGTTCAGGAGTTATAATGTCTCAAACTTGAAAACTCACTATGTAAAAATTTCCACTTAAGCTGTAACAAGACCTTGTTGGTCGTTAAGAGAGTCTGCACGCGCCAAGACTACTACACGCACCACTGGCACTGACGCTTGTAGCAGTGCCAGTGGTGCGTGTAGTAGTCTTGGTGCGCGTAGACTTTTTTGACAAGCAAGAGTCTGTGCCTGCAAACTAACTTCTCATACCAAGTGGTAGCTCAGGTGACGCCGATCGCTATCATTTCAAAGTAGATTGTTCTGGAGCAGATGAGATGAAGCAAAAAATGTCTTTCAAATAGAGGTAGAAGCTTGAAACAACCATGCTATAGAAAGTTTAAAACAAAATTTGGATCAATCACTCAAAAACTTCAAGATTGCAGGCCGTCAAAGCTGACATAGTTTATTGCGCCAAATTAAATGTATCATTTTAATTTTGGTACAATTTTGTCTGTTGTCCTATCTATTTATAGTTTTTATATATTTTGAACATTGTAGTGCTATTTCAAACCGTCATGGGTTTTTGTGGAGATACTTTTAAAACCAGTGATATTCTACTCCGAAAAAGGAAAAAAAATCGAGTGGAAGTTTCATTTTTGAAGGAGTAAATAACGGAAATCAGCAAATTTAAAGTAAAATTGGAGTGAATTTTTAGTGAAAATTTTCATTTTCACTCATTTTAGAGTGACCTTAGGGATCACTCGTCACTCTTTGAGTGATCCCTGAGATCACTCTAAAAGGAATGAAAATGGACATTTCCACTCTCGAGTGATCCTGATATCTAAAATGTGAAAGCATCTACCAATGGCATTAGTTCAATTCAATTTTGACACTATAACCCACATGAAATCAGCCTAAAACGATGTAAGAAAATCTATTAACAGTCAATACACTTTCAGCATGCTTATTTGTAAATTCAATTCAGTTCAAGGTTTTATTTCATTTTTCGACAAGAACATATAAACATCACTTCTTCTTTTTTGGTAACAGAAAATCAGGTGCTCAAAACTATGTAGGATGAAAAGAATACAATAATTGTAGCACCTTGCAATCATTACAGATTATCATAAAACTCGAGTGATTTGAAGTAAGTAAACATTGTAAATAATTCGAAAAATGGAGGGACCCACTAAAAAGACAAGTCTTGTAGAATGTGGGCCCCTCAGAAATGTGAATATACAGCATGAATAATAATTTTGGACAGTGTTATTTGAACAATATACTGAAAAGTAATTTCGCACAACACATTTAAAAGCAACTTTGAGAAATTGCCGCCATGTCGGATTTTTCGGGGGGGGGGGTGCTCGGATCAGAAGGGCTTTCAAGGACATGTACGGATCAGATATTATTACACATATGCCATCATCGTTCACGTTTCTACAACAGCAGAGTAACATACAAGTACAAAAGCATATCTTTGATACAGAAGCATTTCTTTTTTAAATCAAAGATCAGGCCTTACCCAAACACTAAAATGAGCTCCACCCCCCCAAAAAAAAAAATAAATAAATAAATAAATAAACTCTCAATATGGTTTAAACAAGGACAATGTATATGATAGACAGCAATACAAGAAATTTTAAAAATATATCAAATTATTAATTAAGATTTGACTCTGACGCAACACACTAAATGTATCATTTACCATTGGAAGAGATATCACATTCGATTTATATGTGCAGGTTAGTTGTATCACAAAACATTCTACCATGTAAAAAAATATATATATGTGTATATATATATATATATATATATATATATATAATATAATGAAGCCATTTCTTTTCAAGAAACCATAACATTGATAACTGTTGACAGCTTAGTATAAAAAAAACTAGAAATGTCGCTACGGCGACTGGTGTGCCTCCGCCATAATGCATGGTTTTCCTAATAGGTCTATAGTACAATGTCTTGACAATGTGTGATGACAGTTTCACACAATTGGCAAAATATTAAAATGAAAGGTTTGCCACAAATCAATGTCTTGACAATGTGTGATGACAGTTTCACACAATTGGCAAAATATTGAAATGACAGGTTTGCCACAAATGAGCTTAATGTTCACTTTCCTAGAACTAGGTTCAATTGGATGAATGATTAAAACGTCAGAGTACAGGTATTTGGGGAACTGATGATTTTTACTTGACTTTTGACCCTTTTATAAGTTTATGCATTGAGTAATTTTCAAGGTATTGAGAAAAAGTGTAATTTCAGTATCAAATGGCAAAATAGCATTATCTAAACCTGGCCTTTGACCTTTGACCTCACAGTTCCGGAGAGAATCACTGTCAGGTAGAACATGCATAAATATGTAAGTGTCACGATGATACCTTGAGTTACTTTCGAGATATGGAGGAAAAAGTGCAATTAAGCACTTTCACTTCACCTTTGACCTTTTGACTTTTGACCTTTTGGCAAAAACTTCCCACAGAATATATATTTGGTAATACATGCATACATCAAGTTAAAAAAAAAACCTTCAGGCATTGCATAAATATAAGTAGTGATATTTTGAGGAGTTGACCTTGACCTTTGACCCCTCTGACCTTTGACCCATGACCCCCAACTTTCCTAGATAATCACTGTCCATCGGTACAAGCATATATATACGTTCCATGACGTACGTTCCATTATATATATAAGTTCCATGAAGATACCTTGAACCATTTGCGAGATATGGAGAAAAACATGAAATTTCAACCTTTTTTTCACAAAATAACCTGTGACCTGTGACCTTTGACCCCATGACCCTGAAATCCAAACAAAGTATTATCCCCCAGGATATACCCTCATACCAAGTTTGATGTAAAACCACCACACGGTTCTTGAGATATCGACAAAAACAAAACGGGACGGACGTCCAGACGTACGTACGTATGGACGGACGGACGACCCGAAAACATAATGCCTCCGGCCACTTCGTTGGCGGAGGTATAAAAACATATTAGAATAATCTACTTTGAAATAATAACGATCATAACGGTATGAAAAGTTAGTTTGCAGGCACAAACTCTTGTTTGTCAAAAAAGTCTGCGCACACCAAGACTACTACACGCAACACTGGCACTACTGCAAGCGTCAGTGCCAGTGGTGCGTGTAGTAGTCTTGGCGCGTGCAGACTCTCTTTACGACCAACAAGGTCTTGTCACAGCTAAAGTGGAAATTTTTACACAGTGAGTTTTCAAGTTTGAGACATTATAACTCCTGAACCGCAAATGGTACTGACCCCTAATTTTCTCCAAATATTAATTATATGTTAAGCAAAATTCTTAAAAACGTTTCAAGATAATCCTTTAGTCTTTTTTTGATTTATGCTGAATCAAGCATTTTCATGATTTTCGTTTTTTCAGAAAAATATCAAAAAATGAGTGTTTTTCCTTTATATCTCAATTCAGTTTTCACAATCGCCCACAAAAATGGTATCAACTTGTAGAAAATTGTATTCTCTTTCATATAACATCACATTTGTTGAAATCTGATGTTTCTATCAAAGTCTATCTTTCAAATAGCAAATTCAGTAAATATGGCGGCCATCTTGGACGCCTTTTGGATTTGAAGGCTTTCGTAGCAATTTTTTGAGGTAGACCAGTGGAATGTTGTTTTTTACAATAAAAAATTGAAAATAAGCATGGTCTACTTAGTTTGTAGAGAGAGTGGAACTCACTTGTTAAGTAAGCAAGTTTTTAGGGTTTGGCCCTCCGGTTTCTATGACATTTATTAATTTCGGGAGCTGCGTCTGGATTTTCGCAATAAAAAAGAAACTGATTTTGATTTTAATTCACTGAATCTTATTCCTCTTACCATTTATCATCAAACAGAGTAAAAAAAAAACCCATCCACAGACAAATCTTAACCACAGAAGGCACGTTTTAGGTCCTCTGGCGGCCATTTTGGATATTTGGCAGCCATCTTGGATGTGGGACAGATTTCAAGATGGCGCAGAAGGTTATTTTGTTAAGTATGGTCTAAAGTACCAGAATCAAGTGAGAAAGCCTTGACTGGAAAAAGGCAGTTTTTGCCTGGCTCTGCCCTGTCTATGTAAGGCGCATTTCCTTTATAGGCGTTGAATGCACAGTAATCATCGCTTATCACGCTTGCCAATGCTGCACATATTATACGTATCAGAAGCAAAGGTTGATGTAGGCTTGAGTTGAGTTTATAATGATTGTATCATATACTTCTTATTCTCAGTCACTTTTGTAATACCATAGCATATAAAAAACCATTAACTTGTAGCTTAAGCTGAATGTTTTTTTTTTTTTTTTTTTTTTTTTTTTTTTTTTTTTTTTTTTTTACATTACATTGGCACTTACAATCTTTCTGCATTTGAGAAGAGGAGTATAGATAATAATACTGACAAATATTCGGAATTAATACTTAGGCCTTCTTCATTTCGTTTTGTATTCACAAACCTTATTAGAAAAAAAAATGGTTCCGTGATTACTTTCGGGTAAAGGAACCACCGGAAAGGAACCGCATTTAATTTTTTTGTTAACGAACCTAAGCTTATAACGAACCATATTTCATTGTGTGATTAACGAACCTTCAGAATAATCAATTGTATTAACCCCCCCCCCCCCCCTCTCCCCCAAGCAAAAAAAAAAAAAAAAAGCATTTCAATGTAATGCGTTGTCAATAGTGATAAAAGGCCCGTTTTTATTTCGTAGTGTCTCTCAGTACTCCTGTGCCTATTTTTAAGGATGTGCCTCTCTTAATGATTGCGATTGATGTTCAACTATTTCTTTCACGCAAGCTTGAACAGGAAGAAGCTAAAATTCAGGCAAGAAGATGAGTTTTCTTCCGTGAGATACAATCATTAAGACACACATCTATAATCTATTCCCGAAAGTTGTGTGATTGCTTATGTGCTAATTGTGCTAATTGTGCTAATTGTGTCCATTACATGAATCAGGCACTATACAAAACGGTTGAAATCTACTGAAAGTCGAACTTCGTTTGTTTTTTTGTTTGTTTTTTTTTTTCCATTTCAAGCGGGAATAGACCAGAAATTAGTTTGTCTATACTGGCAAGAGACATTACAGTTTTCCAGTACATGCTCCGCATTTAAACAGTCGCAATATTTTCGTGGTGAGAATCGGATAATGGACACATGATATATTATAAAAATGAAAATACAAAACAACGAACACGCCATATGTACAAACATTATGAACTTCAATGAATTAAACTCACCTGTGATATTCTGCATAAAAAAAACAAGCACGCCGATTAAATAATTTAATAGAATCAATAGAACACACAGCGATCATGCGTGGCAGATCAAATCAAGTTCAATTGGTGAGAAAGCTAAATGAAGTTAAAAAGTTTACTTCTTTTCGTTTCTCTTTCAATTCATGAAAACAGAATTACATTGTATATCTATTGAAGAGTATTGTCTCTGTTGCGAACGATCGCCATATATAGCACTGTTAGTCTTCCGCGCAAACCCGAATCCCTAAATACTTTAATTTTTGCTTGATAATGTAATAACCCTGCTATAACTTTATAAAGGACTCGCAAATTAAAAGTTTCAAACCGTACACTAAAACATTTATTGTACACGGTGTATTGGTTTATATTTAAAAAAAAAAAAACATTTTGAATGCGTTATGTGTTACCATATTAATAGCATCAATCTGCCTTTTATTTTCTGAGGTAAAGCGCGCAGACACGTAACCAAACGTTACCAAATACTGTGTAATGCATTGTACGGCGTGGTAATATCATTAGAAGTATAATATCCCATTCCGTTTTTTTTTATTTGCTTGAAGCAGTCGTCAAACCATGTGTCATTTTCGTAACGACATCACTTAGGAATTAGAATGTATGAAGATAATCGTTACTCATTTATTTTGCGCTACTATTATGGCATTTACATTTTCCAACTTTTATTGACATGCAGTATTTTGTTACTGTATGGTTACGATTACGAATGTTGGTTATGAATTCAAAAGACTGGTTCATTAATCGAACTATAAAGGTAATAGCTGTTTTGAAAGTAGTTCGATACAAGTTCAAAACGCAATCGAAGTCATCGTCATAGGGGGAACTGATAGCTCTAGAAAACTTGTTTAGGCTAGTAAAGATTGCCGTATGCAATCTTTGTAGAATGTTTGACTTAGGCCATCTTTTGAGTATTTTGAGAAATTATATAAAGAATTATTTGTTTTGATTATGTCAAGAATAAGTTTGAACTTTGAGAATAAAAAGGCGCGGTTACGCAAACAATGTCGCAGTTCGATTAGACATGATGGGTAAAGTGAATTCATGACTTGACTTATCCTTACTGAATTGATGATCACTTCTGTGAACCATCAGTTATGTCTTGTAGATGATATCTCTGTAATCGTAGTCACATTCTTTGATCGATGAGACGAAAACCAACAAACAAAATGTCGTGTATCATCGCTCAAGATTCCACCATTTGGCGTCACCCGACCAACAATAAGTGACGAATCAAATGGAATATTATGTTGTGGGATAGCAGACTGTGTTACCATTTTTAGATGTTTCGAGCAATTAAAAAAAAAAGAGAGAAAATGAGGCAAAGTTCAAGAAATTAGAAAAAAAGCACGTAAATGCAGGCGATCATGTTTGATAATCAAAGTAAGAGATTACAATCGGCCGGGCGGATGTATATGCTTGCCTTATTTACATGTATGATTTCTGTAAACTATACATGTATGTTATATATAAATTTGAGTTCCCTTCCTTTCTTGATAAATGTTGTGTTGGGTTTTCGCTATAGGCATTTATTAGGAAACGCTGTAAAAACGACAACAAATGCCTACTATACATCAAGAGATGACCTATACATACATGAAACACACAAATTCTGTACGTTCTGATATAATGCAACTGCTTGTTTGTTTGTTTGTTTGTTTGTTTGTTTGTTTGTTTGTTTGTTTTGAATTACAATGGTCTTTGTCGGGGGAAAGATGAAGAAAAGTAGTAGAGTGTATCACTCTCAAATCTGGATGATTGCGAGAAGTGTGTATTCCCGCCCTTTCTATACAGGTAAACGATTTAAGCTTGGTATGCTGTTATAAAAGCCCGCATGAGTCACGCAGAAGAACTGATTCCGCCATCACTTTTAACCTTTCATAAAATTTTAAGATAGTAACGATTTAAGATAGTAACGATAGCTTGTAGGAGATGGAGTATGTTAGCGTCCCTGACCTTGGTCCTGAACACAAAAGGGGACTGAAAAATTCTTTTACAAATTAGCAGACATAATGCCGATCCTCCAACACTGTTGCTCCATTCCGTCACTGATTTTGCTATCAATGGCGAAGAAAGAACACTGGTTGCGTGATTATCCACCCCTTGATAGCAGGAAGTTACCTTTCATTGTTTAAGGCTTCGTTGATGCGGGGTTTACTCAGATACAAAGCGTGAACAGTGTCGTCCGAGTTCTTTCATTCGAAATTCCCCAGAATACGCAATTCAATGGGCAATTAACGCTGCTACTTCGCAAAGCTGTTAACCAAACTCTTTGCAGACTTGACCTCTCACATGTCAGCTATACGCAATACACGACACACAGCTATCATTACAAACATTCTGATTAAAAAAACAAAACAAAATGAAGAAGCACACTTTTGAGTAGCGACACAGCTTTCTGTCCCTTTCTCAAATAGGTCCTACCTCTAAAAAATACGCATATGACAAGAGTCAGAATATCCTCCAAAGAGAACACGAGCTATTTGGGCATTAATAATGTTTGTCTTCCGATTTCTCTCCATGCCGTCACGGCCCAAACCATCATAAGATATAGGGCAATAAGTTTTATTAAACAGGGAAATAATAGTACGCATTACATACATTTGGAGAATTATAACACGAATTGTCGACTTTATAAAAAAGAGAATAATTGACAACTTAGGCCCTACTATATCTCCAGAGATGAACTTTAAACAGCAAGTCACATACCAGGGAACGAAAGTAATGATTTTTTGAATGAATTCATTAATGATGCCAATTAATAACCGTTGTAAAAGTACACACACGCATAAAGAGGTTTCAAGTTCGATATGTGATCATTGTATTAGCTCATAGATGAAATGATTATTTTTTTTCAGCGCGATTTGTGCGTCACATCAATCACCACTTCATGAAATGGAGTGCATGTATCAAACGAAACTCACTGGTCATGCAATCAATGACCTTCGTCAGCTCACTATTATTGCGTAATTCTAAAGTCCTCGCCGCTTGGCCGCCGACGCCGCCGCGCGCACCATGCTTTGTTTTGTCTTCAATGGGGTCAAGAGCAATGCCTCATTAGCATACACCCTAGCAACGGAGGCGGAGTCTCGATCGGGCAAAAACAATAGGTGCGAAACGCAACGCAAAGGCGAGCTTTCGAAAAAAAAAAATTAACCGAAAAAATATTGTCTCAGAAAAACTGTGATTTGGGACACTTGTACTTATTTTTACACGCTGACATTTTCTGTACAAACAGATTAAACATCAAGGAATCGAAATCCGTCATAAAAAAAAAGCAGTGCTTCCCCTCAGTGCTCATTACGGGAAAACTCCCCGTGCGACTTATGACTCACTTTGCTGGAGCGCCACACAAATATGCTAATTTTAGAAGAGAAAAGTCAATAAGATTTTGGCTACAAATGGGAAATCACACTTAAAATAAATCTAGATATTGGAAATAGCGCCCTCAACGGCCATGGCAGCCATTTTCAAAATGGCCGCTATAAATGCCATTTTTTTTCAAAATATTTGCTAACTTCAGAAGGGAAA
This sequence comes from Diadema antillarum, assembly GCF_040938485.1. Classification (NCBI taxonomy): domain Eukaryota; kingdom Metazoa; phylum Echinodermata; class Echinoidea; order Diadematoida; family Diadematidae; genus Diadema; species Diadema antillarum. The sequence goes on from NW_027271443.1 coordinate 797,826, forward strand.
GCCAGTAAGTGGGAAATTACATTCAAAATGAATTTAAATGTTTGGCCATTGTTAATTGCGCCCTCAACGTTCATGACAACCATTTTTTTTCAAAATGGATGTCTAATGTGCCACTTCTTTGATGATTTTGCAAATTTCAGAAGGGAGAAGTTGATAAGATTTTGCCCATAAATGTTAATCACATTCAAAATAAATCTAGATATTGGGCCATTGGAAATTGCGCCCTCAACGGCCATGGTAGCTTTTTTTTTTTTAATTGCCGCCATAAATGTTATTTTTTGTTTAAAAAATGCAAATTTCAGAAGGGAAAGCCATTTTTTTTTTCTCGCAAACAAGCGGGAATTACATCCACAAGAAATCCGGATCTTGGGCAATAAAAAATTGCGCTCTCAATGGCTATGGCAGCCATTTTCTTTTTTTAATGGGCACCGTAAGTGCCACTTTTTCATTCAAAAAATGCTAATTTCAAAAGGAAAAGTCAATGAAATTTTGGTTATAAATGGGAAATTACATTGAGAATAAATCTCGATATTGGGCCATCGGAAATTGCGCCCTCAACGGTCATGATAATCATTTTTCAAAATGGCCGCCATTAATGCTATATTTTCGAAAAGATTTACTAAAATCAGAAGGGAAAGCCAACAAGATTTTGCAAACAGGTAGGAAATTACATTCAAAAGTAAACTTATTGGGCCATTGCAAATTGCCCCTCCAATGGCCATTAAAGCTCTTTTTCAAAATGACCACCATTTTTTCGTAAAGTGTTGCAGACGTCAATCAGAATTTCCACAAAGGTGGAAAATTACATTCAAACTGAATTTGATAACAGGCCATCCAAAAGTGCACCCTCAACAGCCAAAGCAGCCAAGTTTCAAAACAGGTACCATGGATGCCCCCCCTTTTTTTTGCAAAAAATTGCTGATGTAAAAAGTCTTTGCAAACAAGTTGAAAATTATGCTCAAAAATAATTTTAAGTATAAGGTCTTCTTAGCAGGCGCCCTCAATGGCCATGCTGACCGCCATGGATGTCTGCTTCTTTTCTTTCTTTTTCTTTTTTTTTTTTGGAAAGATTTGCTAATTTCAGAGAGAAAATCAATGAAATTTGTACATGTGTTGAAAATCATATTCAAAAGAAAATAATATATGAGGTCATTACAAATGGCACCATCAACGACCATGGCAGCCATTTTCCAAATGGCCACTATAGATGCTACCTATTTCTTGAAAATATGATAATGCCATAAGAAGACAATACAATTTCTTGTGCAAATTGACAAAAGACATTCAAATAAATTCAAATTTGAATTTGAATTTGAAATGAAGATATTTAGCCACCATTTAAACATCGTCCCCAACGGCTATGGCAGCTCTTTGTCAAAATGGCTTCCACACACCCCTTTTTTTTTCATTTGCTTATTCCAGAAGGAGAAAGCAATAGAATACTGCTAAACAGCCATTATATCTAATGCAATCCGGTGTTCAAAGAAATTTAAAACTAAAGAAGGTTTCATTGATGGGTTAGTTCTAAATTTATAATTTCAGTTTAGTTCTAATTGCAGTATTTGTGACGGCTAACAGTATGGATATCAAAGGTATGTGTTTTTATTCGTAAAAGGAAAGGCTATTTTTTCGTATCTGTCTTAAGAATATTTAGGAAGTTACAGTTTAGAAAAATGCACGTCATATAGTCCCATATATTCAATGATATGGTGTTATCGTCAAAGTTAATACATGGCGCCATTATCCATGGATATTCATATTACTCTTTTTCGGAAATTTTTCATGTTTGCCACCTATGATATGCATTCATCATTGGTGAGATATAATCGCTAAGCATTTGCCTTGTTTATTCTAGTTGTTCCTCAAATGATTTCTTTAATACCATAGTTCAGATTATATAATGTCTCTGTGAGTATTATACTGTCTTCTCCTTCTGAAGTTGAGTAAATTTTAAAGACAAAAAAAGAAGAGTGTATTGTAGCCATTTTGACAAATAGCTGAAATAGCCATTGAGAACACAGCTCATGATGCCTCAATGTCTAAACTTCTTTGTATGTAATTATCAATTTGCAAAAAAAAATGCTTATTGTCTTCTTCCGGCATTAGGACATCTTCTTAACCCGTTCCTTACGGGAACCTGGTTTACCAGGTTCCCGTGGGAGCAACTGATATACGGGAACCTGGTTTACCAGGTTCCCAAAATGAAGACAAGGGTGCCTGCTTCAGTGACCTAAATTCATGTTTCTTCGTGTTAAAATGCTCAAAAAAGTAGGTTTGATAAAAAGATCAGAGTTTATTCTATCAGGATTTGTTCTCCTGCTGTTTAAAAAAGGGATTTTTACAGTATTATGTACCTTTTCCTGATTTAGTTTTTTGCTTGTTCTGCTGTAAACTCGTACGAACAAGTACATAATGATCAAGGCTGAGATCAATTAGAAATGCGGGTTCGCTGACCCCAGTCACCACATTCAGGTACCTGGTTTTGTGTAGAACAAAAGATTCTGAGAGCTCATCAGCGCACGCTCTATTCATACCTCGCACCCGATCGATATTTCCATTGTTCACGGGCACATGTAGTTGACCGTAGAAAGGGGGACATAATGAACCGCTTGACTGCCTTCACACAGCTGGATTACGAACCTGTGTGCCTCTCTGTTGAAAAGAAAGGCGAAAAGAATCTCGTTTGGGAGCATTAAAGGCACTCAGAGAATTGCGGAAGGAACGGGTTAAAAGAAAAATGGCATCTATGACAGCCATTTTGGAAAATGGCTGCAATTACCTTTATTACCAATTTTTTGCTTTGTGAAAATTTGCGAAGGAACAATTTCTAGAGTTAATTCAATCTAGATATATTATTTGATTTTAAACATGATTTTCAATTTACGTACACATTTGTTGACTTTTCTTTCCGAAATTACCATGTTTTAAAACAAAATGATTATGACAATGGCAGCCATTTTGGAATATGGCGGCCATGGCCGTTGAGGGCAGTATTATAATAATCTAGTAAAAATATTTATTTCAAACATAATTTTCAAATTGTGTAAAATATCTTATTGATTTTTCCTTTTGTGAAATCAGGAAATAAAAAATAATGGAATCCATGGTGGCCCATTTTGAAAAAAATGGCTGCAATGGCCATTGAGGGCGCTATTTACAATAATGTAATACATAGGCGCAAGATATATTTCAAACGAGATTTTTAAATTGAGTGCAAGATCTTATTGACTTTTCCTTCTGGAAATAGTGAATTCAGAGAAAAAGGTGGTATTAATGGCAGCCAATTTAAAATATGGCCGCCATTTTCGTTGAGGGCGGAATTTGCGATGGCCCAACATCTAAATCTATTTTGAATTTTATTTCCCGCTCGTTTGCAAAATCTTGTTGATTTTCCCTTCTGAAATTTGTAAAATTTTACGAAAAATGGCATTTATGGCGGTCATTTTGAAGGAATGGTTGCTTTGGCCATTGAGGGCACTATTTACGATGGTCCAGTATCTTAATTTATTTTGAATGTTATTTCCCACTCGTTGCAAGATCTTACTGATTTTCCCTTCCAAAAGTTTAAGTTTTTTGCGTAAAATGGCATTTATTGCGGTCATCTTGAAAAAATGACTGACATGGCCGTTGAGGGCGCAATTTGCGGTGGCCCAATATCTAAATTTATTTTGAATTATATTTCCCAGTCGTTTGCAAAATCTTATAGGTTTTCCCTTCTGAAATTTGTGATTTTTTTAAAACGAAAAATGGCTGCCATGGCCGTTGAGGGCGCTATTTACGATGACCCAATATCTTAATTTATTTCAAATGTAATTGTCAACATGTGTGTGAAATTTGGTGCTTTTATCATAAGATGCACAATTCCTCTAATTTTTCAAGCTATGCCGCTCCACTAGTTTAAAGATTCAATGTTACACCTTTCTAAACTGGGATACGATGAGTTGCATTTCTTCTCATTTCTTGGTCATAATTGTGACCCTGCACCTCAAAACAAACAAAAAGTCGCCAGACATGAATTTTTAGTTAAGACCATATTCTGAAAAATCAGACTTTAAGCTTTAAGATTATGTATAATTCAAATCAAATGGACTCTCCTAACCTATCTAAATATTGGAAAGAAAGCACAAACTCAGGAAAAGTGTGAACGGAGAAATGAGGCTCTGAAGTACAGTGTCTATTCAAGCGCTTAATCTTTACCAGACCGCGCTGGCTGTTTGATGACTGGGACAAAAAACAGGAAGTAAACCACCAGAGGAACAACAATGAAGAGATTATCTGATTGAACTGAAATTAGGGATGCCTCATTAACACATTCTGTCCATAATTAATGCCAACTTTCAAAGCAGTAGCACTATCTTTTCAAAAGTTATTAGAGTTGAAAGTGAAGAGTGTGGACAAGGTTTTTCAGAAATGAAAAAGGGATTCTAAAGACACACCTAATCACACTATTCTTCCAAAAATGTTCGAAATAAACTGCTAAAAAACACACTTTCCTGCCCGTTTTATGATACCAAATTTTAGCATAATGTAAAAGGAGACCCGCTCTTTCAGAAAATATGAAAAAGTCAAGTTCGGCTAGGTTGACCCATTTCACTTATTTTCAGTCCTCACGCGAAATCAGTGTGTGCGACTTTATGTTCGTTTTGAGGTGCACGGTCACAATTGGTCTAAAGAATGTATTTCCAGCAACAACAAAAAAAAAATGACAATTTGACCCTTTTAAGTAGTAATAATTATCAGTTTCAAAAGCTTACGCAGTTCTGCCAGATCAATCGTCGCTAAATTTTTGCGATCGCAATCTGGCAGAACTGCGTATCTCTGGTCACGTGCCCGGGTTGATAGCCAGAACTGCGTAAGTCTTTGGCCATGCGGGGGGGGGGGGGGGGTTCAGGCAGAACTGCGTGATATGAAGTTCTACCTGACAAGCACGTGTTTAATCAGGCAGAACTACGTACGAGTATCTCTTTTCGTCGTCAACCACGTGCTTATCAGCCAGAACTACGTACAATTGTATCTCGGACAATTTTCTGCGGGTTGTGTATCGGATGTTACCATCCATCCCCTTACTATCCAGCGGATGCAGTGTCAAAACAATGAATATTTTAGATCGAGAACAATTTTATTGAAAGATTTGTATTGTATAAAGTCATTATTATTGATTCAGATTCAATTTCATTTTATCCATTCATTCGTACGTGGAAAATAACTTGCTTTCCCCAAATGTTGTCAGTCTGTGTTCATGTTTCAGTATTATCTAGCGGCACAAGAGGTACCGTTACATCAAAAGCCTGGCGGCTGCTTGGATTATTGTCGATCTCATGAATCATTGCATTTGGATTATAAATAATATTAGACTAGATGTTAAGCTATATTGTTCATCAAGACTACAGGTACTACATTGTAGACCGTGTAGACCGTAGTCTATTCAGGACTAACGATACACTAGACATCTAGAGACTAGTAGAGCGGTACGTAGGGATCTGCATACGTTAGGCCTACTGATCTCATCATTCCTACCCTAGTATGCCCAAAGTAAAGAGTATGCCTAGACCCTTTTGGCTGAAGGTCCAAACTCTATTTAAACTAAAGAATACTAGGAGCTAGGCCTGACTAAAAGTTTGTTTACAGCTTTATCAGAAATTTAAAAAAAAATAGACCCCAGGTCTCGTTTGTGTGGACTCCTACTGTAGGCATACTACAGTACTAACGTTAGGGTAGTAGTGTTCTAACCGTTACTCTCTACGCATACCTAAAACGGAGGCCTACTAGAATTCTCGAACTCTTTCTACTCGATTGTCTAGGTCTACGTAACATCCAGACGTCTATTTTGGGGGGTCATTAACAGACTAGTAATATCAATGAAAATTAGTTTCTAGTCTAGACTCTACATCTAGACTCGTCTCTATAACCAGGTAGGGGCTAAATCTCGAGCTAGACTGTCTATTGGGGATCTAGGCCTAGAACTAATGTTACTAATGTTACAGTAGATCTAAGAACACTGTAAAGCCTAACCTGCCTATGTAATGACTAACGGTAGGGCATTAAAGTCTAAAGCCTATAACGTCTAATGATAGCAGTATCCTCTAGATCACAGATCTACATCTACATCTAAGTTTCAGATCTATGTCTACGACTAAAATGGTTATAATTTAGATTTTAACCTGCAGATTCTAGATTCTTCATATTACAGACCTAAAGACTGTCTATGCCGAATCAAATCTAGAAAAATAGAAAACTGAGTAAAGACAGAATAACCGCCGATTCAGCCCAAGTTAAGTAACGGTAGGCCCCAGTAGTAGTCTAGTAGGCCCCTACCGAACAACTCTACGGAGTACTGGGAGTACCGGTACGGTACCGGTATCAATAAATAAACCTGTAAAAGTGTTAGTATTGGTCAATTTGTGACGAAATTAGGATTGGATCGAAAATGCTATCCATGCCGTCAATCCCTCGTTTGAGGCGAGACCCCACTTTAACGAAGCTGATGGGGTGCTATCCCCCCTAACGATTCTCCGTTTGAGAGTTAGGAGTCGAGGTATTTGTCCATTGCAAATTAACTTTCTGCTCAGGCGTGACAAACCTGGAAGCCATGCCAGGGTTTGATGACTACAGCAGCTGTCGTGTTACGTAAGAGCATGATAAGGATATCTGCCTGTGGCAGACCATTCAAAGTGAACTCAATTTTCTCTATCCTTTCTAAAGTTTTCAATTTTATATTCTATTGAGAAATTTTATGGTCATCCATTTTACATTTCGAACGAAAAAAATTGACCCGTAAATAACGAAAATACAGGAATAAGGAGGAGAGCATTCCCAGTTTGCCGGTGCTGACAATGTGTAATGCACACGTACACACACGTAGGCCTACACACACACGCACCATGGAGCTACATAGCCCATGCCAAAACCAACACAATCTCTTCCTCTCGCCCCCCCCCCCCTCCCCCCTGCGGCGCTGTGGCGATGGCTGATGCTTAGATTAGGCCAGGGTCAAGAAACAGGTGTTTTATATCTTTGGTTTTTAAGTCATTGATTGCCAAGATGTACACTGACATTATTTACGGGGTGCAGCCCCTTCAAACGAGAGATTTGCGTCACGGTTATGGACGGTATCCTAGATATTCATTAAACATCTCGAGATCAATCCCATAGGTCCAAGCCAAACTTATTACAACTAGAGAAGCACTCTGAGAGCGCAGACCTCCGCCAAGCATGCAAATCGTTTGTGACCCGCGACAACGGTTTCAGGCAAAAGTCGCAAGAGCAAATTCCCTCCTAGGCGGGGTACAAAGATTTTGACCATTATTTTTGTCGATTTTGGGTTTTTGCAGAATTTGAATCTTTGATATGTTTTCTACATCTTCACTAAAGGTCACAGCATAACACTCAGTTTTTCCTACCGAAAATGGAATTCTAAACACCCCATGTTGGATCGGACTCGTCAGTTTCTTTCCTCTTTCGAACGCCGCGCCTCTATGCCTCCATTTGTAGTGTTGCTAAACGGCGCGGCATCTCGCGTGCGATTGGATAGTGCGTGGCACATATTAACATAGTTCGGGTTTCGGAGATACGCCTCGTAGCGTGTCGGAAATGTGATGTCCAGCAATGTTATGACAGCAGGTTGACTCAAAAAGTCAGCAGAAGAGAGACAAGGAGCGGTCATAAATGACCATTATTCAAATATTACACTGTCGTAAATGTCAAGATTGCACTAAACTAAGTATAGTCGTGGTTGTTTGTTTGTTTGCTTGCTTGCTTGCTTGTTTACCGCAAAATGCAACAATGTACAGCTTTAAAAAAGACAGGAAGCATGACCCTTTTCATCTTTCTGCCTTCGAAAGGGTCCCAATGATGAAATTTACAAGACAAATTAACCGCTATGAGAACGTGATTTGTAAAGATGTGGATACGAATGTGCTACCCGCTCCCGTGACGTATACACACAGGCATAGCGTGTGGATGCCATTGAGTAATACGAGCACCATACACACGTAACCAGCAGCTTGTAATTATCGTATCCGCCATCTTGAAAGACGTACAGGTAAATAAACCCGAGCGAAACGCATCGTGCATTCGGCTCCATACGCTGAGTTCCGAGGAAGGTGCCCGGGAAATTTGACTCTCTCGGTGAGCCAATCAGAAGCCGCTGTGGTTGCTAGAGACGGAGCTTAATTGTACGGATTCTCACCTCTCATCGCCACTTTCCATTGTCTTCGAGCATGAAGGGAATCTTAAAAGCCCGTTTTTTCGCAATTTTGTCAGGCTAACAAATCAAAAAGTGCACTATATTTCGCTTTACATGACCACTCACTGTACGGGATAATACAAGTGTTTTTTTTATATCAATGTAAAGCTTAGGGAATGGGCAATGTGATTCAATGAAAAACTGAATTTTCAAAATTCCCGACTTTTGCCTGAAACCGTTGTCGCCGGTGCGGCCGGTCACATTTTCACCACTGATCTTGTTCTTCAGTAGACATATCAGTGATTTCCACCCATACGTACTTGCAAATAGCATTGTGTGCTGAAAGTTGCCAGATTTCCCAATATAGAAGCCTTTGTTACGTCATAAACCCTCAGCTGCACGCCCAGCAAAAACTAGAGCACGCACCAAAAGTGAAGTTCACACCTAGGTCCCTTTACCTTAAGGTTTTCTAAAGTACGAGGTTTTGTAAACTACGAGGCACCAAATTCGAAGTTAGCGTAGATGTTGACGCATGTAGTTTTGAAAACCAGGACAAAACCTTAAGGCGAAGACAATGTCGTAGTTTCATCGTGGTTTTATGAATGCCCCCCACAGCGCGCTTAAACTATGACAGATGTGAACGGAGTTTTGTTAACCACGACGCTCAATTTTTTTCCACAATGGCGCGCAACCCTATGTGCAAACTAGGCGTCCTTTATTTTCTATCGTAGTTAGCATTACCTTGAAGTTTTGCTACCTGCATGTAGGTTTGAACGGCATCGAAGTTTTGTCGTGGTTAGGGGAAGGAATGTTTACACTCGTAGTTAGTATAACTACAAGTTTTTGGATAGGTGTAGACATGGCTAAAGACGCTTACTATCGTTGGCACGCACTTTAATGCGCGCAAGCAAACCTCAAATACGCGCAGCCTGAACTCCCAAGTTCATTGATCCTACCTGCCAAAATGTCAAGAATCCTTCATAAATTCCCCCAAAATTCTCGGATCACTGCCAAAAGTTAATCGTTTGGTACTTGTGTCATTTTCAAACTTTCCTGCAAGTTTCATCCAAAAACTACTTTTTGAATTATTTTGCACACGGACAAACGAACGAACTCACGAACAAACCAACGGTAACGAAAGCATAACCTCCTCCCTTGGCGGAGGTAATGAAAAAAAAATAAGAAGCTATGGATTACAGATATTGTTGTTCTCGTGACCTACGCTACCGCACAGTACATTGATTTCACGTACACTAACAATGGACAAGTGCTGCAGTAAAGAAGGCCTAAAGTTGACTGGAGCCTGATGTCAGACAAGATGCAAACTATAACGTTTGATAGATCTAGAAAGGTTCTAGGCTTAAAAACACTAGGTTGTAGCAAAACTTAATAGTAAGGCATACCGCATATTGACCTGTTTTGAAGCCTGCCAGTCTTATGAAGGGAAAGAAAGTGGCAATTTCCCCTAAGAGTAACGAGGGTTATTGCTTTTAGATTCATTGCTTTAGCGTGCCTGTCGTAGTGTACAATACTCCGTAGCCGTACGACGTGTCTAGCTTGCTAGGCACTGCTAGCTTGAAAGCGCAGCGCGTTTGTCACTACCAAGGCCGCGCACGCGCGTGTTAAGATATACCATGTCCGTGCGGGATGCAGGAACACCTTGGTCCAAGCGTTGTCGGAGGTCGACTTACGCAGTTCTGCCTGATTAATATCGGAAAATTCATTTCGTGTCTCGACTTACGCAGTTCTGCCAGATTAATCGCCCTCCTCTCCTCAGGAATTTTGCCAAAATTACTTTCTGAAACTAACTTTCTGTACCGAATCACAACTTGTTTTTTGGCCCACTTGAAAGAGCATGAGAAAAAACACACAAAACACTCAAAACCTGACAATCGACCAAAATCGACTTAGGGAGTTCTGCTAGATTACGGCCGCTCAATCGAAAGCTCCCTATTAAACACAGACCCGAACAAAGAGATATCAGAAGATTTTTTTTTTGTTCCCGCCGAACGAGTTCGAGCAGGGGACCATGAAACGGGCTCCGTACGTGTGTGTGTCCGTGTGTCTGTCCGTGTGTCCGTGTGTCTGTCCGTGTGTCCGTGTGTCTGTCCGTGTGTCCGTCTGTCTGTCTGTGTATGCGTCCGTGTGTGATCAAAATGTTCAATTTGCTTCTTCTCTGTCATTTATGAGCCAATTTTGATTCTGTTTGCTTTATATGATAGCACTACATGGGAGCTTTGAAACTTCTTCACAGAATTTCAGTTGTGACCTTTGACCTTGACCTCTGACCTATATTGTACACTTTGCTTCAAAATGCTACTCCTTCGCCATTTCTTATCCGATTTCGATTCCGTTTGCTTTGTGTGATGGCACTAGGGGAGGGCTTCAAAACTTCTTCACAGAATTTTGACCTTTGACTTCTTTGACCTTTGACCTTGATTTTATTTACCAATATTGTACATTTTGCTACAAAATGCTACTCCTTCGCCATTTCTAACCCAATTTCACTTCCGTTTGCTTTATGTGATGGCACTAGGTGAGGGCTTCAAAACTTCTACACAGAATTTTGACCTTTGACTTCTTTGACCTTTGACCTTGATTTTTGACCTATATTGTACATTGGCTACAAAATGCTGCTCCTTCGCCATTTCCAACCCGATTTCGATTCTGTTTGCTTTATGTGATGGCACTAGATGAGGGCTTCAAAACTTGTACACAGAATATTGACCTTTGACTTCTTTGACCTTTGACCTTGATTTTTTAACCTATATTGTACATTTTGCTACTAAATGCTACTTCCGGTGGGGACATATGTGACAGTGCACCTCAAAACGAACATAAAGTCGCACACACTGATTTTGCGTGAGGACTGAAAATAAGTGAAATGGGTCAACCTAGCCGAACTTGACTTTTTCATATTTTCTGAAAGAGCCGGTCTTCTTTTACATTATGCTAAAATTTGGTATCATAAAACGGGCAGGAAAGTATTTTTTTAGCAGTTTATGTCGAACAATTTTGGTAGAATAGTGTGATTATATGTGTCTTTAGAATCCCTTTTTCATTTCTGAAAAACCTTGTCCACACTCTTCACTTTCAACTCTAATAACTTTTGAAAGGATTGTGCTACTGCTTTGAAAGTTTGCATTGATTATAGACAGAATGTGTTAATGAGGCATGCTTAATTTCACTTTAATCTGATAATCCCTTCATTGTTGTTACTCTGGTGGCTAACTTCCTGTTTTTTGTCCCATTGATCGCACGGCCAGCACGGTTTGGTAAAGATTAAGCGCTTGAATAGACACTGTACTTCAGAGCCTCTTTTCTCAGTTCACACTTTTCCTGAGATTGTGCTTTCTTTCCAATATTTAGATAGGTTAGGAGAGTCCATTTGATTTGAGTTATACATCATTTTAAAGCTTAAAGTCTGCTCTTTCAGAATATGGTCTTAACTAAAAATTCATGTCTGGCGACTTTTTGTTTGTTTTGAGGTGCAGAGTCACATATATTACGCACCGCGTAATTTCTTCTTTTCCTTTATTTTTTTCATTTGAAGTCTTGCGAAAACGTGATGACTCTTCTTGTTCTGTACAAATTTAATCTGGTCTTTTTTACATTTTGTGTTTCCAATTACATCAAGAAATCTACAGTTAATAAAACACATTGTATAAGATGCATTGCATAACTGAAAAGTCAGAGCAATGCACAGAGAGAGAGAGAGAGAGAGAAGAATCTTAGAGAGAATGTAAATGTGAATGTTATAGAAAACTGCAAAAAACAATTCGCCTTTCAGAGGTCTTAATCACGGTCGATTTATGTTCTTTCACTTTATTTTCGTAATATATCACTTTGTTCATGTATTTTTGTAATTTTTTTCAGAGTATCCTCTACTGTAAACAAACTACTCTACAAGGCAATTTACTGTGAAATATTCATTACAAATAAAAACAACATACCAAACAGGACAGATACACGTCATCAAAATTATTATATAGGTAGAGAAATAGAACTAAGTTAAACGTATACCCGTTTGGAGGGAGGGGGGGGGGGAGTCGTGGTGTTGTTGTTTCATTGGCACTTGAGGAGTTCGAGCGAAGTCGTGGAACCAGGGGTGTTACATAACGCTGTTCGTAAATGCCGGAGTCGTTCGTACGTGCTCCGTTGTGTGCGTAAGATCCCCGAATCGTTCGTAAAGTCGTTCATAAAGTCATGGAAGGGGTTTTCATTCGAACAACTTGCGCAGTTTCCTAAAGATTTTACTTCTTCGTAAGTGCGACAAGTCGTGCGGAACTTATTCGTAAAGTCGTGCGAAAGTGTTTAATAACGCCAGCATCTATTCATGTGAAAGGAGAGAGGAGGACATTTGCGATGCAGGAACTTCGCAGTCCCCGTATGTGACCAATATAATGACAGACTGTGGGACTTCTGCCATTCCTTCAAAGGAATTCCTTCACCGAGTTGTCAGCCCCCACGCCCCTAGCACACACGTCACACAGTATACCCGCAAGTAGAATTTACGTAGAACGCGTCCAGCAAGTAAGACACATGCACCGACTCGCCCAAATCCTTGTCCGCCCACAGAAATTGTCCGGTGGGCTGAAAAATCCCCACACTCAACAAGCCCGCGTAGTTTGCCCGGAAATGTGTGACATAAACTGAACATGGTTGCGGGTAAAAAAAAAAAAAAATAAATATAAAAAAATGCGTGCGCACCTTCGGGCGACTACGGGTGAGATACGTGGTAGATGCTATGTGCGGGTCATCTGCAGTGAACTCCGGATAGAAAAATAGTTTCTCGCAAGTCGCAAGCAAGGCTTGCCCGGAAAGGTGTGACACGGCTTTTAGACCGTGTATATTCACTCTGCCTAGAGCCTCACAAAGCCAGCTAGGCCGCGGGACTAGGCCTACGTTCTCGTGTTACTACGGCGTAAGTATTACGTAAGTATACGTCTAACAGTGACTACTTCATTGCACATGAAATCATCCACTTTTTTCATCGATTCCCCCCCCCCCACAAAACAACAACAACAAACAAACAAACAAACATACAGCCGTATACTTTTCCTAATAAGTATGTGGTCACTACAGCAAAGAGCTTAAGCAGTTCAGAGACATTTTGATCTTGGAAAAGAATCTGCTGTTTGCAGCACTATCACTCGGAGTCGCGAAGCTAAACTCTCCATAAATCCATTGTGTTTGCTGTTATTCAAGCGCGCGCATGTCTTTCCTCCCTGGGTCACAATAGTACCCGGATATCAGACCGATAGGAAAAAAAGTACAAATGTATTATTTTATTTGCATACAATTTTCTCAAGATCAACCTCGTTCTTAAATACAATTAAGGACGACCTATTATAAAAGTCGACTGACAAGTCGCACGTAAGCTATAGATACGCAAGACCATGATAAGCAGGTTACACAATATTGCCCACGGTCACGCACAACTCTTTGTGAAAAAGGGCCAAGGGTTGATAAGGTTAGTTGTTTCATATCGAACTCTTAGCAATAGTACCCCTCCCTCCCCCCATGCACAAATAATAGAAATCTTCGTTCTTTATTCTTTCTAAGGCTTTAGACGAACCTTGGTGAAACCAAGAATGAATCAACACATAACAATACAGAACATTTGAATATAATCATAATCATGTATAATAAGCCTTTCAGCCCAATCATTATTTTCTTCAGTAAAGGTATGATATACTTTCTAGGTTACAAAACAATTTTTGTGGTTAATACATTTTAAGAATTTTGGCGAATCTCCAATATGTTTCTTGTTTGATGTAAAAATATGACTCAGGAATGTCAGCATGAAAATTCAGAGCAGCTGCATTACATTCGTAGAGAAGAGAATGAACAAAATACAAGAAAGGAAAAAGCAAGTACAGGTGACCAGTGGCCCTTACCGTGATCCAGGGCGAGTTGGAGGAGCTCTTGTTGCCCATATCTCACCATCTCGTGAATTGGCGCTACAACATTCCGGTTTTTTTTTGTCAGCAGCTGAAAGTGCAAAAGACAATTTTTTTTTTTTCAATCATATTGTTGGAAGATTTTGTTTTTAAATTTATTTTGTGTTTTTTTTGTGTGTGTGTTGTTTGCCTCGTCCACGAATCTTCGCTGAAGGCATTATGTTTTGGAAATGTCCGTCCTTCAGTCCGTCAGTAAATATTCGATTTTGACGGTAGCATAACTTGAAACCTGTTTATGGTATCCCAAGGTCAAAAGTCAATATCATTTTTTTTTTCATTTCACCATCACCTCTTCTTCTTCTTCTCCTCCTCCTTCTACTGGTTAAGTCTGCCTCCTTCAATAAGCTAAAGATTCTTGCAACAATTTCCAAGGACAGGGGATTCCTGCTTGTTGGTGTTCTCGGAAAGCAGACACGGCGATGCGATTCAGTTCGCGGGTATGGTATCTTACAAAAAAAAAAATGTAGTTGGATGGCTGAAATTACAGCATGGTTAGACTGTCATTTGTTCTGCGCTGTTCCAGAGTGGTCCAATCAAGTTCTTGCAGCATTTTAGAGACACTTGAGGAATATAGCATCTCTTCTTTGGACTATTTCCACTTCGTGGATGAGGTGCTTATTTACACCATATATATGAATGCTGCAAGGTGTTAGTGTCCACTTAGTGTCCTCATGTGTTCATTTTGCTATGCGATCGAAGGTCATAGGTCGAAGGTTAAGTAAAAAAAAAATAAAATTCAATCTTTTCCTCATAAGTCGGAAATGGCTCAAGAAATCTTCATCGATCACATACTTATATATATGTATGTATGTATGCATGCATGTATGTGTTATCATAATTATAATTCTACTGAGATTTCCGATATGTCTCACCCATGCAGAAATTTAAGCTAGTCGCGAGCTTGCGATAAGCTTGCGATAAGCTTGCGAACACAGAATGAAGATCGCCTTTCTTGCACGCAATCTTACCGCGAACTTACGGTAAGCTTGCAGGTGCTGCTATAAAGAACCCCTCAAGCTTGCGGGTTATTAAAAGCCCCGCAAGCTCGCGATATCAGAGCTCCGCGAGCTTGTGGCAAGCTTGCGAATTACTATTAGAAGCCCCGCAAGCTCGCGATGCTGTAGCAGAGAATTCGGCAAGCTTGCGGCAAGCTTGCGAATTACTATCAAAAGCCCTGCAAGCTCGCGATGCTTGTAACAAAGAACTCCGCAAGCTTGCGAGTTGAATTGCCTGGAGCCCTCTCAGTTACACAGAAAAAGAAAGTTACTTTGTTCCTTCTGAAATTCAAAATAGCGGTTTGACGTACTCTTTCTGCGTGCAGCTTAGATTAAAGGAAATAATTCTGTTCAAAGTATAAAGTATAACTAACTGCATGCATTAACATGCTAAATAACCTCACCATAGTTTCATTCCCCATAACCCCCAATAACCCGAAGATTTTAAGAAAATTAATGTATCATTGCAACTTCCCTCAATGTGCAATACAGTCCCACCCATTATAATTTATTTGTGTAGAGACAGATTTTCATTGTTACATAATTATGACTCAATACATTCTGCATGTACCTTTTTTTTTTTAGTAATGGTAAAATACATGAATGTAAAACAGATTTGAGTGAATTATTTATACTTCATCCTGCCTTTTGTATGTATCACTATTGTGCAAATTTCAATCAAAATTCCTATTTGTATCCCCCGAACAGAGTTCGGAGGGTACTATGGATTTGGATGGTCTCGTTGCGCCGCCGCGTCCGCCGCATCCGCGTTCGCCGAAGATATTTTCTTATGAGCGCTCTACTGGCTGCAGTTCTTCTTAGATCATTTTCAAATTTGCCATGAAGGTGTATTATGGTATAACGAAGACACTTATTGTTTATGGTGATGGCGCCCTCGCTTGTTCCGTCTTTATACATGGAAATAAGGAAAATTCAACAGGGTCTGCATCCTTGGGTGTGTGACACTGGCCTTGTTTCTTGACCGATTTTTTTTTTCAAATTTTGTATGTAAATGTATCATAGTCAAATCTAAACACCTATACCCATTGATAGTGCTGCCCTCACTGTTCCACCTTCTACAGGGTCAAAGGCTACCCTCATCATATCAAAATTTGCAAAAATGCTTATTATGCAACAACTTGATTATTATAGTAGAGCGGTTAAGCCCTCAAAATCACAAGAATTGTGCACAATTTGACTATTTTTAAAGCATGAAACTTTCACCAGTGTTAGTTCATACCATACGATTTATTTTAAGATCGGGAGGTAAGTCTGATTTGACCTCTGATGACCTCCAGTGGTCAATGAACTTTAGATATCAGAATATTGATGTTTGGAGACATTTGTGTATGATATGTTGCACTAAACATGCGTTTATACTACAGAGAAATCATTTTCTGATTCAACCATAGACTTGGATTATTAATATCGCTAGAGTGCGAACGCGTCATTCGCGCGCACGTTAAGGCTCTGTGATCGCATGGAGCACGATCCTCCATAACTAAGAGCGGTAAAACTTTAGTACAGTGCAATGCGTGTGTGTTAGCAATGTACTGTTGCGTTGACAACCGGGGTTGACAACGCCGGTTTTGCTCCTTTGCAAGACGTACACGTGAAGAAAATCAACGATTTGAGTGATAATTTGATAATCTCATTCACAAAACCACGCGTAGCGCAATGTAATTGCTAGTTCTAATTTAAATTAAAGCTTAATAATTATCTCCTCAGAAGTTATCAGTGTTCATACGCTGAGCGCTGATTGTTCATCGCGGACATTCAAGTGCAACTACGCAGCTAATTAGCTCTGATTGATCGAGTGTTGAACGCGACTTGGAGATAATTTGTAACCCCGGGGGCGGGAATCAAGAGCATAGGTAGGATTTTTCCAGTAAGGGGGCATTAGGGGCCTCGCAATTATGTAGGGGGCACCCTGAACTGCTACTGTGATTATTTTTATGCCTCCGCCACGAAGTGGTGCCGGAGGCATTATGTTTTCGGGTTGTCCGTCCGTCCGTCCGTCCGTCCGTCCGTCCGTCCTTCCGTCCGTCCGTAATGAATTTTGTGGACAGGGTAACTATAAAAACCTTTTGAGGTATCCTAATGAAACTTGGCATGTATGTGTATTATGGGGTGAAATTGTGCTTATCAACTTTTGGGTGCACATGCTCAAACTCAAAGGTCAAAAGGTCAAGGTCAAATACATACAATGTCATTATTTCCACCATATCTATGCAATACCTGAAAATATTTTCTTGAAACTTAGTGCATACATGTATTACCCAATTAAGATTCTCTGGTACAAGTTTGGGTCATGAGGTCAAAGGTCAAAAGGTCAAGTAAAAATATTAAAACTTCAACTTTTTTCTCTGTACCTTGGAAATTGTTCAAGGTATCTTCATGGAACATAGTATATATACATGTACTGACTGGCAGTGATTATCTAGAAAATTTAGGGTACATGGGGTCAGAGGTCAGTGGTCAAAAGTCAAGGGAAACACTTCAAAATTTTAGTATGTCCGTCATGTTTTTGCAATGCTGGCAGGATTATTATATTTTTTTACACTTGATGTATGCATGCATAACCTAATAGAGATTCTTTGGAAAGTTTTTTTTTTCTTTTGTTTTAGCCTCAAAAGTCAAAGAGTCAAGTGAAAGAGCTGAACTAAGCTTTTCCTCCATATCTCGGAAGTGGCTCAAGTTATCTTGAAACGTACTACATGTTTATGCATGTTTTGCCTGACAGTGATTATTTTATGAATTTTAGGGTGAAAGGCCAGATGAAAATGGTAACAATTTACTATTTAATACAGAAATTGCACTTATTCTCCGGACCCTAAAAATAACTCAACGCATAAACATATATGAATGGGTCAAAGTCAAGTCAGAGTCCTTAACTCCCAAATACATGCTCTCCTATTCACCCAATTAAACTTAGGTCAAGGAAGGTGGACATTTAACACATTTGTGACAAACTTGTCGTTTTAATATTTTGCCACTTTTGTGAAAATGTAATCACACATTGTCCACATGTACTATCTGTACCTATTATGAGAATCATGCATTATGGCGGAGGCATAGCAGTCGCCATAGCGACATTTCTAGTTTTTATTCAGCGTATTTTTTTTTTCCGGGGGTGGGGGGGGGGGGTGGGAGGCAGGCACACGGTGGCATCCATTTTTTTTTTTTTTTTTTTTTTTTTTTTTTTTTTGGGGGGGGGGGGGGGGGCAGGTCCCCAATACCTACAGCCCTAGGGACACTGCCATTACAAGTCCTGTATAAACAATGCGTGTAAAAAGGGTTGTTTTTCACGGACGGGCGAATAGTGAAAAGGGTGGCAAAATCGCTGAAATCAGAGGAAAAGACTATACTTTTACAGAAGTAGCTAGGCTACTTGAAAAAGGTAGCTTCAGAGTGAATACTTTGGTGTATTTTGGGATCAAAGGATCATTACTTGTGCATACACACACACACACACATACCTAACAAACATTAATACATCCATAACACAAATACCACACACACATACACATCCATAGCAAACACAAGTAGGCCTACACACACACACACACACACACACACACATACACATCCATAACAAACACAAATACACACACACACATACTTACTAAAGGCCCCCACCTGAACCTTAATTAGAAATACAATACTTTGATTGGGACATAGTGAATGTGCCTGCACACACAAACAAACACACACACACGCACATACACATACACACACAAACTCTCTCTCTCACACACTCAGGGTCCTGAACATACCACGCAAATGAATACATGTATTAGCATGTATTCTATGTATTCAATCTTGTCATGGGATATCAATTCTCAAATTATTCGACATACATCATACATGGCTGTTAAAAAAAATTGTAACACAAAATACAGAATTATTTAAGGGGGCACTGCACCACCAAACTTGAAAATGACAAAAAATCACATATTTTGCATTTATGTCATGAAGAATTTATCAAAACCCCATAAAACTATATATGTACATGTTGCTAGAGATGTCAGCAATACAATGGTATACATTGTAACATATAATATTATGCGTGGTTACCATGGTAACCAGATGCCTACAGGTGACTGGTTACCACAAAAATGCCTACTACTACTGTAAATGTTGGCATTTTTAGTTCATATTTGGTCGATAGATGCAACTAAAAAAACACAGATCAATTGACTATTTTTGAAAAATGTGTTTTCCTGTTGCCATGGCAACCAGTATTAACAAATCAGAATTCAGCTGTCAATAACTTAAAAACTAAAGCCCATAATTCCAAGGTGCTCCATTAGATTATTAAGCATGTCCTTCTGCATAAGTGTACCAAATTTGGTAAGAAAATATAAAAGCATTTTCAAGCTATAACAAAATTTGTAAACAAAGGTTAATAAAAACACATTTTGAGAAAACGGCATTTGAAAGTGAACATGTTATTTTCAAACAACAAAATACATAAAAAAAAGTTGCATTCGCCATGCTTTCAAAACAAAATTGACCTCAAAGTACAGGCATATGCCATTTCTAGCAGTATATAGACATAAATATCCCTTCAAAATATATGTAGAATTCACTTAATGCACTTTTACAAAGATATTTTGTCAAGAATTTTAACTCTCAAAAATACGGTATGATGATTGTATTCAGTGTTCATCACACTGTAGTCCCACCTATAGAGTTTTGAATATGCGTTCCTCCATTGCAAAAATGTACCTTCAAAAGGGTATCAGAAAAAAGGAATTTTAACCACTTTTACTGCATTTTTTAGTGTAAAACCTACTGAATATTGAAGGTAAGATCCTAGATTGTCACTTAAAAGTGAAAACAGAAAATTGGAAAAATGTTCAGTTTTCGGTGTAGTGCCCCCTTAAAGCCCAAGTACGCACTGGCAATATCGTCTGCATGCGCAATTTTGGCAGATGCAATGCGCGTGCATAATGCAGTTGCCACTCTTAGTAAATGGCGGCGAGCTCTCCATGCGATCACATCGATTTAAATGAGTACGCCCTCTAGCGATATGAATTATCCAACTCTATGGATTCAACAGAGCACTAAAACATTTTACCTTTGACCTCTGATGACCTCCAGAGGTCAATGAACTTTAAATCATCAGAATATTGATGTTTTGAGACATTTGTGACTGATATATGTGGTTATGATGCACAAACATGCATCTATACTTCTGCATCTATACGAAACCATTTCCTGATTCCCCAGAGCATTGACAGGTTTTTACCTTTGACCTCCGATGACCTTTAGAGGTCAATGACCTCAAAATATAATATTGATCTGTGATTCATTGGTTAATAGTAAATTTTTATTCAATTCAATTAAATTTCATTTATTCCACATGCTAAAAAGTATAAACAAGGCAAGTGCCGAATTGTGTCTCGCCCATTCGCGTACACGAAATTAATATTTTTCTAACTCCCAGAAGGTCATGGACCTGCCTATGAACTTTGACCTTGTGGTGACTTTCAACTGTTCCTTGTATATATCAATGATATGATAAATACATCAAAAACTCTTAAATTTATACTTTTTGCGGATGATACTAATATTTTTTTACACTCATGAGAACCTCGAAACACTGTTTAATACTCTGAACACGGAAATAGACAGAGTCTCTCAATTGTTTATAAGTAATAAATAATTATCCCTTAATGTCTCTAAAACAAATTTTATGCGTTTTGAACCTACTGCTTCACAGAACATTAACATCAGTTATAATATCAATATTGATGGATTATCTTTAACAGAAGTAAGATCTGCTAAATTTTTAGGAATCACAATTGACTCGAGTTTAACTTGGAACGATCACATTCATAATATCCACACGTCTGTCTCAAGAACTGTAGGAATTTTATATCGACTAAAAAACTTCATTTCTCAAAATGTCCTGACTATTCTATATAATGCATTGATTATACCACATATCGCATACTGTAATTTCGTTTGGGGAAACTGTGGCTCAACTAAAATTAAAGGGGAAGGCTAGTAACTCATCAGTGGGAATCAGTGGAAATGCTGGGATATGATTGTTCCAATCCTTATGGGATTCATTCAAGAGTTCATTGTATATCTATTGTTGGGTGAAAATGGTTTGCTTCAGAACGGTCTCATATTCAAGTAATGTGCAGTTTAATGCTTCCAGGTTAGCGTCCCTGGTCAGTGACGGAGCATTAATCTGCACATTACTTGAATATGAGACCGTTCTGAAGCAAATCATTTTCACCCAACAATAGATATACAATGAACTCTTGAATGAATCCCATAAGGATTGGAACAATCATCTCCCAGCATTTCCACTGATTCCCACTGATCAGTTACTAGCCTTCCCCTTAAATCCAATTCTTACCCTCCAAAAACGTGATGTACGTTTAATTACCAATTCCCGTTACTTATTCCCATCCAATTCCCTATTTCGTCAACTAAAAACATAAAAAATTGTGGATCTTCACACCTTTCAAACTGCTGTTTTTATGTATAAATATATATTTGATTGTCTTTCAAAATTTTTTGATGGCTTCTTCACTCCAAATTCCACCGTTCATTCATATCCAACACGTCAGTCGTCCGATTACCATCTCGGAAACCCCAGAATCATTTTAGCTCAAAAATCATTAAAACATAATGGACCAGATATTTGGAATCTTTACCCCCTAATTTAAAACAATGTACGTCGTTGAACATTTTCAAACAAGAACTTAAAAACACCCTCATAATCCAATATATTTCTGACACATAAGTATTCATACCACCTTGTCAACAAACACTCTAAACAATGACTTCACGGCCATAACAGAAGTAACATTCACCTCATCACACTGATGCACAAAATAACACTCAACGTACAAACCAAGATTCATCCCAACACAATACACACCGCACTGCACCGCACGTCCTTCGCACAATTACTTCCCACTCAGTGAGTGGCAAGATTTTCTTTATGTATCTCTTTATTGTGCCCTTCGCACAATTACCCCCCACTCAGTGAGTGGCAACATTTTATTTATGTATCTCTTTGCCTGGGGCCATCTTCCTCGTCAAACGTTACGAATATTAGCTCTGTAAATGACTATGTACGTATTTTGTTGATTTGTTGATTTGTATTGATTTTGAAATGCAGAAATAAAAACTGAACTGAACTCCCCAAGGGACATTTACTATCCAAGTTTGGTCACAAACGGACGAAGGGATCAAAAGTTAAGAGCCATGATCCAAACGCGCCATAAAAACTTAACAATGGGCAGTAAAAAATTAGTCGACCAATTTCTGTGACCTTTGACCTTTTGATGACCTTAAATTCCTCAAGGGACATCTACCGTCCAAGTTTGGTCACAAACGAAATTAGGGATCAAAAGTTATGAGCCACAATTGAAACGCGCCATAAACACTTAACATTGGGCCCTAAAAGTTCGTTGACCCTTGTTAGTGACCTTTGACCTCGTGGTTACCTTCAGCTTCCCAATGGACATCTACCATCCAAGTTTGGTCACAAACAGACAGATACATCAAAAGTTACGAGCCATAAACGAAACGCGCCCTAAAAACTTAACATTAGGCCGTAAAGTTTATTGACCTCTGCTTGTGACCTTTGACGTTGAGGTGCCCTTCATGTTTGGTAAGATATGCAACTTTGTATAACCACTCTTCCCTCCAAGTTTGATTGAAATTGAAATCCTCAGTAGAGAGTTATTCAAGTTTTTTTAGCGTTACGGACAGACGACGAACGGACGACGGACGGACGACGGACGGACAGATGCCGCAGGCGAACCCTTAGTCTCCCCACACCTCCGCTGGGCTCTACAAAAACACAAATTCATGTACACGGACATAACATAATATTGCACAAACAGCTGTAATTAGCATGTGTGGGAATCAGAAAGAGACCATAACAAGGCAGATTCCCTTGCAAATGAGGCTACAAATTGCAATCAAAGATATTACTGTTTAGAATAAATCTATACCATTAGAAATTATACACAAAATTGCAAACAAAAAAGACAAAATACACACAAAAGAAAAACAAAACAAAACAAAAAGGCAAATATCCCAATAATCATTCAGCTGCACTTTTGATTGAAAACATTCTATATCTACGTTTAAAAGATGATAATGTAGGACATTCTTAGATAATAGCAGTTAACTCATTCCAGGACTTAGCTCAAATATACTAATTATAGTCTTTGAAAACTTATATGTGTGGCGCTCCGACAAAATGAGTCATAAGTCGCACGGGGAGTTTTCCCGTAATGAGCCGAAAATGTAGGGGAAGCACTGCTCAGGTCGAAATTTTTTATGACGGATTTTGATTCCTTGAGGTTTTATCTGTTTGTACAGAAAATTTCAGCGTGTAAAAATGAGTACAAGTGTCCCAAATCACAGTTTTTCTGAGACAATTTTTTTCGGTTACATTTTTTTCGAACGCTCGCCTTTTTGCGTTGCGTTTCGCACCTATTGTTATTGCCCGATCGAGACTCCGCCTCCGTTGCAAGGGTGTATGCTAATGAGGCATTGCTCTTGACCCCATTAAAGACAAAACAAAGCATGGTGCGCGCGGCGGCGTCGGCGGCCAAGCGGCGAGGGTTTTAGAATTACGCAATAATAGTGAGCTGACCAAGGCTATCGATTGCATGGCAAGCGAGTTTCGTTTGATACATGCACTCCATTTCATGAAGTGGTGATTGATGTGACGCACAAATCGCGCTGAAAACTTAATTTCAACGAACGATCACGCAAAATTTATGATACTTTATCTATGAGCTAATACAATTATGACATATCGAACTTGAAACCTCTTTATGCGTGTGTGTACTCTTTCAACGGTTATTAATTGGCCACATTAATGAATTTATTCAAATAATCATAACTTTCGTTCCCTGGTATGTGACTTGCTGTTTTAAGTTCATCTCTGGAGATAGTATAAGGCCTAAGTTGTCAATTATTCTCGCTTTTATAAAGTCGACAATGCGTGTGATAACTCGCCAAATGTATTTAATGCGTACTATTATTTCCCTGGTTAATAAAACTTATTGCCCTATTTCTTATAATGGTTTGGGCCGTGACGGCATGGAGAGAAATCGGAAGACAAACATTATTACTGCCCAAATAGCTCGTGTTCTCTTTGGAGGATATTCTGACTCTTGTCATATGCGTATGTTTTTTTTTTTTTGAGGTAGAACCTATTTGAGAAAGGGACACAAAGCTGTGTCGCTACTCAAAAGTGTGCTTCTTCATTTTGTTTTGTTTTTTAATCAGAATGTTTGTAATGATAGCTGTTTGTCGTGTATTGCATGTAGCTGACATGTGAGAGGTCAAGTCTGCAAAGAATTTGGCTGACAGCTTTGCGAAGTAGCAGCGCTAATTGCCCACTGAATTTCGTATTCTGAGGAATTTCGAATGAAAGAACTCGGACGACACTGTTCACGCTTTGTATCTGAGTAAACCCCGCATCAACGAAGCCTTAAACAATGAAAGGTTAACTTCCTGCTATCAAGGCGTGGATAATCACGCAACCAGTATTCTTTCTTCGCCAATGATAGCAGAATCAGTGACGGAATGGAGCAACAGTGTTGGAGGATTGGCATTACATCTGCTAATTTGTAAAAGAATTTTTCAGTCCCCTTTTGTGTTCAGAACCACAGTCAGGGACGCTAACTTCCCTATCTCCTGCAAGCTATCGTTACTATCTTAAAACGTGAATTTTATGAAAGGTTAAAAGTGATCGCGGAATCAGTTCTTCTGCGTGACACATGCAGGCTTTTATAATAGGATACCAAGCTTACCTGTATAGAAAGGGCGGGGATACACACTTATCGCAATCATCCGAATTTGAGAGTGATACACTCTACTACTTTTCTTCATCTTTCCCCCGACAAAGACCATGGTAGTTCAAAACAAACAAACAAACAAACAAACAAACAAACAAACAAGCAGTTGCATTATATCAGAACGTACAGAATTTTTGTTTCATGTATGTATAGGTCATCTCTTGATGTATAGTAGGCATTTGTTGTCGTTTTTACAGCGTTTCCTAATAAATGCCTATAGCGAAAACCCAACACAACTTTTAAGGAGGGAAGGGAACTTAAATTTAAATATAACGTAGTTTACAGAAATCAGACATGTAAATAAGGCAATCAATATACATCCGCAAGGCCGAGTGTACTTACGTTGATTATCAAACATGATCGCCTGCATTTACGTGCTTTTTTCTAATTTCTTGAACTTTGCCTCATTTTCTCTTTTTTTTAAACAATTGCTCAAAACATTTAAAAATCGTAACACAGTCTGCCGTCCCACAACATAACATTCCATTTGATTTGCCACTTATTGATGCTCGGGTGACGCCAAATGGTGGAATCTCGAGCGATGATACACGGAATTTTGTTTGTTGGTTTTCGTCTCATCGCTGAAAAGAATTTTGACTACGATTACAGAGGTATCATCTACAAGACATAACTGATGGTTTACAGAAGAGATCATCAATTCAGTAAAAATTAGTCAAGTCATGAATTTACTTTACCCATCATGTCTAATCGACCTACGACATTGTTTGGGTAACCGCGCCTTTTTATTCGCATAGTTCAAACTAATTCTTGACATAATCAAAACAAATAATTCTTTATAAAATTTCTCAAAATTCTCAAAAGATGGCCTAAGTCAAAACTTTCTACAAGGATTGCATACGGCAATCTTTACTAGCTTAAACAAGTTTTCTAGAGCTATCAGTTCCCCCTATGACGATGACTTCGACTGCGTTTTGAACTTGTATCGAACTACTTTCAAAACAGCTGTTACCTTTACAGTTCGATTAATAAACCAGTCTTTTGAATTCATAACCAACATTCGTAATCATAACCATACAGTAACATACTACCGCATGCCAATAAAAGTTGAAAATGTAAATGCTATAATAGTAGCGCAAAATAAATGAGTAACGATTATCTTCATACATTCTAATTCCTAAGTGATGTTGCTACGAAAATGACACATGGTTTGTCGACTGCTTCAAGCAAATTAAAAAAAAAATGGGATATACTTCTAATGATAGTACCACGCCGTACAATGCATTTCACTGTATTTGGTAACGTTTGGTTACGTTTCTGCGCGCTTTACGTACGGAAAATAAAAGGCAGATAATTACACAACGCATTCAAAATGTTTTTTTTTTTTTTTAATACACCGTGTACTAATGTTTTAGTATACGGTTTGAAACTTTTAATTTGCGAGTCCTTTATAAAGTTAAAGCAGGGTTATTACATTATCAAGCAAAAATTAAAGTATTTAGGGATTCGGATTAGCGCAGAAGATTAACAGTGCGATATATTGCGATCGTTCGCAACAGAGACAATCCTCTTCAATAGATATACAATGTAATTCTGGGGCCGTATTCTGAGAGCTTATTAAGTGTCTGATTAGCACTTAATTACCGAATTGGTATTCTGAGAGCATGATTAAGTAGGGGGTATATTAACTACATAGCAACAAGCGTTTTGGCGGGAAGGACCTACGCGTTTGCGCGTATCAATGCGCGTACACCTCTGAGAGGACTTAATCACAGAGTTAATTACGAATCGGTATTCTGAGGGTGTAATTAAGTATGAAAGTTACTGAAAAACTTAATGATACCAAAGAGTGTCATTAACTACTCCGATATCACGCATTACATCGTGTTTTCTCTGCCACAGCGATGCTTACCGTCTTCGGTAACCGAGGAGCGGTTGAATCTTGTTATCATGGTATCCGTAGAATTCAGAGAAAAAAAAGAAATATAGCCGATCTTCGAGGAATTTTGTCATTTTATTTGAGCAAAGAGGTTGAGACCTTCGCGTGCGTAGGTGAGGGGTTGTAATCAAATACCGGAGTGTGCGCACGGAGCTCTTGGGCTGTAATTACAGGGGCGTGGAGGAGCGCGCATTGAGGGCATATTTGCGCGTGTAATCATCATTTTGGCTTCTAACAACTCGTCTGATTGGATGGAATAACAATTAGATGGGAGGGACCTAAGATAATTACAGGGGACTTAATCATACCTTAATTACGTCCTCAGAATACCGATTTTGCCTATGATTAAGGGCCTATTAACTTCACGACTTAATCACGAAGTTAATTACAGACTTAATTACGACCTCAGAATACCACCCCAGTTTTCATGAATTGAAAGAGAAACGAAAAGAAGTCAACTTTTTAACTTCATTTAGCTTTCTCACCAATTGAACTTGATTTGATCTGCCACGCAGGCTCGCTGTGTGTTCTATTAATTCTATTATAATATTATTTAATCGGCGTGCTAGTTTTTTATGTAGAATGTCACAGGTAAGTTTAATTCATTGAAGTTCATAATGTTTGTACATATGGCGTATTCGTTGTTTTGTATTTTTATTTTTATAATATATCATGTGTCCATTATCTGATTCTGACCACGAAAATATGGCGACTGTTTAAATGCGGAGCATGTACTGGAAAACTGTAATGTCTCCTACCAGTATAGACAAACTGATTTCTAGTCTAACCCCGCTTGAAATGGAAATTAAATAAAAAAAAAAAAAAACGAAGTTCGACTTTCAGTAGATTTCAACCGTTTTGTATAGTGCCTGATTCATGTAATGAACACAATTCTTTAGCACATAAGCAATCACACAACTTTCGGGAATAGATGTGTGTCTTAATGATTGTATCTCATCTTGCCTGACTTTTAGCTTTTTCCTGTTCAAGCTTGCGTGAAAGAAATAGTTGAACATCAATCGCAATCATTGAGAGAGGCACACCCTTAAAAGTAAGCACAGGAGTACTGAGACACACTACGAAATAAAAACGGGCCTTTTATCACTATTGACAACGCATGGCATTGAACTTTTTTTTTTCTTGGGGAGGGGGTGGGGGTAATACAATTGATTATTCTGAAGGTTCGTTAATCACACAATGAAATGTGGTTCACTATAAGCTTAGGTTCGTTAACAAGAAAATTAAATGCGGTTCCTTTCCGATCATTGCCGGTGGTTCCTTTACCCGAAGTAATCAAGCAATCATTTTTTCTAATAAGGTTTGTGAATACAAAACGAAATGAAGAAGGCCTAAGTATTAATTCCGAATATTTGTCAGTATTATTATCTATACTCCACTTCTCAAATGCAGAAAGATTGTAACTGCAAATGTGATGTTAAAAAAAAAAACATTCAGCATAAGCTACAAGTTAATGGTTTTTTATATGCTATGGTATTACAAAAGTGACCGAGAATAAGAAGTATATTTATGATACAATCATTGTAAACCCAACGTGAAGCTGTCAAGCCTATCATCAACCTTTGCTTCTGATACGTATAATATGTGCAGCATTGGCAAGCGTGATAAGCGATAATTACTGTGCACGCAACGCCTATAAAGGAAATCTGCCTAATATGGCGGGAATTCAGAATGTTACGGCTGTATACAGCTGCTGCAGAACAGACGCGAAAGCAGTCTTTGATGCTCTGCAACATTACGACCATGTGCGTAATTTGAGGGTTTTTAGTACACGCAAAGAACACGATCTCGAAAGACGACTATCGTTAATTAACTTCATTGACTTTTTCTACCGATGCTGTCTTTTGAACCCCCGCCTACAATAGGTTATCATTTTCTATTTAGGTATTGGTACTTGCATACTAAACGCATCCTCTTTTAAGACTTTAGTTTCCATTGACAACAACATTGGAGGAGAATGGAAGCGATGAACGCCCTCGCTACAAGACGCTCTCGTAAGACGCATTGCGTGCCCGCCTACAAAAGGTTCTCAGGTTTACGTATTGGTACTAAACGCATCCTCTTTTAAAACTTTAGTTTCCATTGACAACAACATGGGAGGAGAATGGAAGCGATCAACGCCCTCGCTAAAAGACGCTTCTCGTAAGACGCATTGCGTGCCTTTTTTTTTCTTTTTATTGTTTCCTATTGTTTGTGAGTTAAAAACTTGCGGCAAACCACAACGCAGGCGACACACAACGTGTACCGACTCATTCATGCGGCGGCAGCGGCACGGACACAAACGCGCCGAAGTTTACATTCGGGCTGCCGTATTGGTCAGAATCGTTATTGACAGACCTGTCCTGCGATTGGTTAATTATCTTACATACCCAAGCTATCGCCTTATACGGTAGTGCGTGCGATGGAGCGTAAACGCCGTCGCTAAGCAGGACTGCTGTATTGTAGAAAATGGACTGACATCATAAACGTAGTTAATATTCGTTTTTTATGATCTATAGGGATATCGAAATGAGTTGTATTACGTATCAGTGTAAAGCTTAGAGTCTGTAGAATTCACATATAGGCATAACTACGATTTCATTTTTTGCGACTTTTGACTCATTCCGACGGAGCGCATCACATAATATTATTTGAAAAAAAAGTAAACATATGTTATTAGCACATCTTGAAATCAGTGATTTAGTGCAGCTTTTGATTAATGTGTGCGTCATCCCTCCCGGAGACAAAGTTTTTCAATTTTTAGAATCTGATGCATACGTTTTGGGAAATATTTGGAAAATTATTGATCGCCAAAGTGTACCAAGTTTATATGGATGGGAACCCAGCAAGGGCAGCGTTGGAGAGGGTAGGGTATTCCACTCCCATTCGAGAGAGCTCTTGTATTTTGAGAAATAAGATTCAACGATCTGGCACACATGCACTTTAACATAAATGGTAAAAAAAAAATCATATTTTCAATAGATATTAATTACACACAACTGTAAACTGTACAACAATACGTTTGAAACATTCAATTGTCAAATTGCTTATCTAGCAATACAAACATTGAAATAATACAAACATTTGCAGTCATGAGCTTGTTGTTTAGAAATATTCATTTGGACTTGACCAGCTCAAAGGTCTTAACTTGCAATGAAAAGTTCTGGCATCACACCATGGAGTCTGTAAGCAAATTCTGGCTTCGACCACACTTTTACATTCTATATTTGAATTAGGCATGTATCAGTAAACAAAAAAGCTTTGATTTTACACCAAACAACACTAATGTAATTGTACAATATTCTGCTTACAAATGAATATAGATAAATGGATTATTATGTAAAATCAGATTGTTACCTTTTGGCTTACTTCATTAATGTGTCAAACCATTATTGATATGATATACGAATCACATTTTCTTAATTATCATGCTGATATATATAGTTAGGCTATATAGCCTAACTGAGACACATCCTTTGCTTTTGATGATTGATTATATAATCATGCTTAATAATTTTTTACGCAAGTTGGAACAAAAGACTGCAACGTTGCTAAATCAGTTGACTTTAACAAAGGTTTTTGAAAGCTCATAGTTTCTCCATGAAGGTCTTGTGAAAGATACAAACATGTATGATGCTCTAATTCTCAAAGGTTCGAATAACAGTCTGCACCATCGTATTGCTAAATCTTTGGAAATGAAACTTGCCTTTACAAAGACAGAAGTTTTCATACATTCGCTTAACAATCTAGTCAACTGTACAATAATCTAATATGCTCTAATCCTGAAGGCTCAAAAAGTCTGCAGCATTTTGTGGTATGAAATAAGTTGAATTTGCAATAAGAAATGCTCGTCAAATCGTCATACTTTCTCTACACTGGTCTTGTCAACTACCACGCTCTCGGTGTTGTAAGCTCAAATAAAACTCTGCAACATCCTGTTGCTTAATCAGTTGACCTTAGGTTCTTTGAGTTTTCATACTTTCTCAACCTAGGTCTGTTCAACTAAAAATACACGACTATAATTATATGCTCTAATTCGACAAAAGTCTGCAACATCATGCTGCTTTATCTGTGGAAGTTGCCTCAACAAAGGCTCTTCAAGTCCTCATGTTTCAACTGTACAAGAATGTAATATCGTACAAGAATGTAATATAATGCTTTTATTTTCAAAAAGTTTGAATAGAAGTCTGCAACATGCTGTTGCCAAACAGTTTAACTTGCCTTAACACAGGCTTTGCAACTCTAAATACTTTCTCTTTACAGGTCTTGTCAACTTTAACTTGCCTTAACCCGTTCCTTCCGCAATTCTCTGAGTGCCTTTATAGTGCCCCAAAACGAGATTCTTTTCGCCCGTCGACAGAGGCACACAGGTTGGTAATCCAGCTGTGTGAAGGCAGTCAAGCGGTTCATTGTGTCCCCCTTTCTACGGTCAACTACATGTGCCCGTGAACAATGGAAATATCGATCGGGTGCGAGGTATGAATAGAGCGTGCGCTGACGAGCTCTCAGAATCTTTTGTTCTACACAAAACCAGGTACCTGAATGAGGTGACTGGGGTCAGCGAACCCGCATTTCTAACTGATCTCAGCCTTGATCATTATGTACATGTTCGTACGAGTTTACAGCAGAACAAGGAAAAAACTAAATCAGGGTAAAACCCCCTTTTTTAAACAGTAGGAGAACAAATCCTGATGGAACAAACTCTGATCTTTTTATCAAACCCACTTTTCTGAGCATTTTAACACAAAGAAACATGAATTTAGGCCACTGAAGCAGGCACCCTTGTCTTCATTTTTGGAACCTGCTAACCAGGTTCCCGTAAGAAACGGGTTAAGAACTACATTTCACGTTTTTCTTCTTTCTCTTAGCAGATCTTAATTGTTAACTGTACTTTAATCTAATACAGTGACCTACTCTTTAAGGCTCAAATAGGTGAAACATCATGTTGCCAAATCAAATGAACCTGCCTTATCACACACAGGCTTTTCAAGCTTTCATAGTTTCTCCATGCAGGTCTTGTCAATGATATAAGACTCTTATGTCATGCTCGTATTTATTGAGGTTCAAATAAAATTCTGCAACATTCTGTTGCTAAATTTGTAAATCTGCAGCATTGCTGCGTCGGTTCGTGAAACCCGTTTTGTTTTGTTTTGTTTGTTTTTTGTTTTTTGTTTTTTTTTTTTTTTATATCGACACCGTCGTGTTTTTTTCTTTCTTTGATATTTAACTTCATATTATTTTTTTAATCTGAAATATTGTGATTTGGTAGAGTTTTGAAAGCACTTTTATTTGGTACCAATATCTCAATTTTGAAAAATTTGACCAAAATCGAAATAGCGTCGGGTCGTGAAACCCCCGACGATAGTTATTATAGGAAAGCCTTTTCATATTTAGAATTTGATTCGATTTTGATTTTATTGGTTTCTGCATTATATCATTGCTCATGCAGATACATAAACAAATATATACATTAATAGTACCATACATATAAATGGATATACATGGACATTAGTTGCTAACAAAATGAGTTTTTTCATTACCTTTAGAATATACAGCAATGCACTTCTTCATTGCCTGTACAATGTCCAACAGAACAGTGATGCAATGAATAACGCAGAAGGGCTACAGCTTAAGCATTGCTTGATTTGCATGCAACCCTCGTACATGATACATAATATATAGGAAAATGGGGGGGGGGAGGGATGACTTGCATAGAGATAGGATAGGAGAAAGGAGAGAGGAGAAGTCTGTCTGCTTTCACTAATACACAAAGTTAGATCCCCTGGATCACTGAATAGCAAAGCACGGCAAAGTATTTTCTCACCGAGGTACAGGTGAACAGTTACAGGTCATGGTCGGTTACATAACATTACGTAATAAATTCAGAACAACGATAATTCCACGAGGGAATTTCATGCAATACAATTGCAATGACATTACATGTATAAGATCACTGATATCCAGAGAGCAGCATTGTCTTTACAGCTTTCTTAAAAGAATACATAGACTTTAAAGTTCGAATTTCTGATGAAGAGAGTTCCAAATATCAGGTCCAGTGTGTCTGATAGATTTCAGAGCCATCACCGTTTTAGGATTTTGTAGATGAAATTTATCAGATTGCCTTGTGGGATAAGAATGTATATCCTTATTTAGATGAAATAATGAGAAAAAAGACGATGGCAACTGACCGTTATACAAACGAAACATAAAAGGTGAATTTTGCAAAAAAATTGATACTATTTACCTTCAGTGTTTTTAATTCTACGAACAAAGGATCTGAATGGTTCCGATAACCTGAATTGGTGCATATACGTATAGCTTTCTTTTGTAGAAGCAATATACTGTCAATGTGACTGTTTGCAGTTGCCCAAACAATGTTACAATATGAGATGTTCGATAATACAGTACTCCCCGCGTAATCGGGTATCGCTTAAATGGGTACTCTGTTTAATTGGGTAGTAATGTCATAGTTAGTTCCAATGCACATTAAAATTACCTGATAATCGGGTTGCCTCTCCGCATAAATGGGTAAATAATTTTCTTCTTATCTAATTTCTACCCACATTTTACCGTAGATATCACTTTAAAAGTGATATCTACGGTAAAATATGGGTAGAAATTAGATTTAAATAAGTAATCATGAATGTCAAATTTTGTACGGCTAATCGCATTCTCTGCTTAATTTGCAAAGAAGACCAATCAGTTGGGGATCCAGTGATTAAACATGAAAAAAAAAAAAACATGTACCAGTACCGACTTGCCACACGTAAACGAGCACAATACGAGAAGTTTGCAATGAAAATCAGACCATGCACCAGCTCCATAATTTTGCTTTTCCCCAGTCACTTCTCGAAAAGTAACCCGACGTTCTACGTGACTAAGTGCACAAAAAGAGACATGTTCATTTCGAAAACGACTGCGTGTTAGCTAGGAGTCTATAGTCAAACAACAAAGTTTTCTGAAGACATTTTTGTCCATAAAAAGAGTGTAAATTATTGCTCGTGACTGAGCGAGTGTAAGGTATGTATAATGTGCCGTGCAAGCACGCGTGTTAAGCATACAGTGTAGGTGTTTGGTGTAGTGTACAATGTATACAGTGTACATACACATTGTGTGTGTCAATATTGTGAATGAAACATGTTCTTCTGTTAATCGGGTACTCCGCTTAATCGGGTAAGAAACGCTCTGCCCGAGCCCACCCGATTATGCGGAGAGTACTGTATCAAGGAATTATAAAGCATAAATAAAATATTCTTTGGGACATAATATTTAAGCTTACAGAGTATACCAACGTTACGAGACACTTTATCTGACATATATTGCACATGAGCATTCCATTTCAAATTTTCATTGATTATATATTCCAAGGAATTTGACAATTTCTTTTTGTTCCGATAATATACCATCCACCATAATATTCAAGTGGTGCATTTCATTTTTATGCTTCTTATTGTGAAAGTAAATAAAATTTGTCTTTTTTAAGTTGAGTGACAATCTATTGCTCTTAAACCATGTAGATAATTTCGGCAATTCAGTATTAGGAGTTCTTAAAAGCGACTGAAAATCAGAATTGGAACAAAATACATTGGTGTCATCGGCGAACAGAATATACTGCAGTAACTTAGAAGAATCTGTGATATCATTCATGTACACTAGAAATAGTAGTGGTCCCAATATGGATCCTTGTGGGACGCCACAATGTATAGGTAAAACTTCAGAATTTACCGATTCATAGTATACATATTGCTGTCTATTCGATAAATAATCATCAAACCATTCCATTGGAATGCCACGAACTCCATAACAATGTAATTTGCGTAAAAGGATAGTGTGGTAAAGAGTGTCGAATGCCTTGCTTAGGTCCATGAACACACCAATGACATGTTTTTGTTCAGCTAAGGCAGTCGACATATTGTCATACAACTGGGCTAGTGCCATATCAGTAGAATGAAATTTCCTGAAGCCATGTTGGTCTTGGTTCAGTATATCATTTTGTAACAAAAAAAAATCATACAGTCTGTTATAAACGAGTCTTTCTCTGACTTTAGAAAGACTAGGAAGAATAGAGATAGGTCGGAAATTCGAAACAAAAGAAGAGTCATCTTTTTTTGTATATTGGAATGACTTTTGCAATTTTACATGCGTTCGGAAATACACCAGTTGACAACTACACATTACAAATATATACTAAAGGTGTCAATATACTTCCAACAATTTGTTTTAAAAGAGACGTGCTCATTTCATCATGACCACATGTATGACTTGATTTTAAAGAATGCACAATATCAAGGATCTCACTAAAATTCAAATCAAAACATCTCTTAAAACAGTTTTCATAGAAATAGGGAAGTTATCAATCCCCAAAGTATGTTATATCTGTGGAAGGAACCAAGCAGGGGGAAGGAGTCTATTGGAAGGAGATATCCCCTCTCACAGAAGGGAGATTTTGCATTTCAGAATCAAATTTCAACAATCTGATGCACACTTAAAGTAACAAACGTAGCAAAACAAAACAAAAACTCTTCCTGTTCGGTACCTTATTCTCGGGCTTTATTTGGTTTGTTTTGTCCTTCTTTCGTTTGTATACATTCCACCTTGTGTTGTCCTTTTTTGGTCAAATGACATTTAAGATACTTTAACGATTTACATTATTGTTTTACGTAAGTATAATTGTTCCGTTAGTTCCTCTATAATAGTTGAATAACAAAAAAAAAAAATGCCATATTATGTTCAGAGGCCGTTGTCCACGCCATGCGTTTTGCTTAATGATAATAATCTCCTCCACCTGTACGCTTAAAGATTTTAAATGATATTTGTGTATTATTTCACATCGTTATACATTTGTAATGCGTCATTTTGTTTATTTTTCATGATTTGTGAATAATGTATTCGATATTGTTTTACTTATCTTCTGTTATGTACAAGTTGAGAAATAAAACGTACTGAGGTTGAAACTGGAACTGAAACTGAATCATTCTGTCCATGATAAGTGTAAACTTTCAATTCAGCAGCACCATCTATTCAAAAGTTATTAGAGTTAAAAGTGAAGAGTGTGCAACTGATTATAAAAATGAAAAGGGACATCTAAGAAAAACCACACTTCTTTCCGAAAAAGGAAGTTGTAGAAAAACTTCTGCAAATCCACTTTCCCATTCACTTTATGATCCAAAACTCAAGAATAATGTAGAAGGAGAATAGCTCTTTAAGAAAAATATGAAAAAACTCAAAATTGACTTGGTTGACCCATTTCACCTTTCTTGAGTCTTCACATAAAATCAAGGGGTGCGACTTTTTGTTTGTTTTTTAATGCAAGGTCACAATATATACGTGGTTAACCACATAGTCTGAAATTGATACTATGAAAACTCTATGAACACATCATGCCCATATACTGCAGCATAATTATGACACACTGTGACCATTACGTGGTAAGCTGTGGTAACTGTGTACGACTATCTGAGTTGTATGTGGTGACTACATAATTTGTAATTTCACTCTGTGTCACCACTGTGACCACCCTGTTTTCACACATTTTACACACAGTTAACTAGTTAAACAAAATACATGGTTACAATGTGTTTCCTAAGAGATAATATATAGATAGTGTTGTATATTTTACATATATATGTGTGTATGTGTGTGTGTGTGTGTGTGTGTGTGTTTAGAGAGAGAGAGAGAGAGACGGACAGAAGCAGAAAGAAAGGGGGATACAATCTCACCTCGGACAAGCGTTCTCCCTGATTCCCCTCCTCCACGATTCTCCTGACGACCTTTTTGTCGCCCTCCCTGACGGCGAAGTGGAGGGGGGTGTCGAAGTTTTCTTCCCACACATACAGTTTCGCGCCTTTGTTGATTAGCATAAGGGCGACGTCAGACTTCCCGTAGAAGCAGGCGGCAATGAGAGCCGTCATGTCGCTCTGGTCCTTGCACTATACATGGCGGAAACCGAGTCAAGTCGAGTATCCATTACATTTCAAATTAAAGGGAGTTTAAGCAAAAATGTATAAAATTGAGGGCACGGTAACACAAACGTTTCTGCAGTTGTATGGTGATAAAGTATTATTATCATTGGTGTGCATACCAAAGCATAAGCCCCATTCATTTTACAATCGGTGCTTCCTGTTTTACAATGTTATGATCCAGGAGAAGAGAAGTGATTAAAGGCGGCGTTACTGTGTCCCGAAACTAACAGAGGATGGCCATACAAACACGATATATAGAGAATTGTCACAAGATGGCAACTGACCGCATTTGAAGGTTATACACAAAGATGTGATTTTTTCTTACAAGGCTTATGACACATGAAGAGAGACACAAGGAACTGCTAAAACGAAGTTTTCTGGCTTGAGTTAAAAAAAAAAAATCCGTTGCAGTCATAACCAACGACTGAGGATTCCCTTCCAAATGGTCCGACGTTTATACGATTACAGTATGACCTTTTTTTCTTTTCTTTTTGATAAATTCTTCATGTCAATTTTTTTAATCAATGTCGGGACTCTGTGACACCTGCATTGGGGCCTACATACCTCAATATCCATATCTTCACTTTCCAGTAGAAGACCTGCAGTTTCGGAGTTCCCATGAGAAGCGGCTATATGAAGTGGGGTGCGCCCTCTGCTGTCTTTTGCATTTACTTCTGCTCCACCCTTCACGAGGATCCTTGCAACGCTGTCTGCCTGGCTGTCGCTTCGGTCTTCAGACATACTCTTTGCCCCTTCGGACAGTTTTGGCGGTCTCGTTAGTACATGGAGCTACGCACAGAAACATTAAGAGGCGCTTTAAATCGCACAAATCATTGTTGTTATAGCGCTACAGCACATTACATATACTAGCAATTCGAGACATAATTTACCATTTGCAGATGAAACAAAAACCCAGCAATATTGCTGTGATAGCTCTGAAATGTGAGTAAAGGATAGAAACAACTACTGTAAAAATTGTAATCGGTATATTAGAGGTTAAGAATTATTATTGAACTATAGTTATATTAGACTTGTTTCCAGACGTAAGCGTCTACAGTTTGGGTTTACTGAGGAAAAAAAAGATATAAAAAAAGATATAATATATATTATATATGTATATATATCCTTACATTTCAGGCTTTATTACGATACCTTGAATTGCACGATGTTTTGAGATACAACATACTTATATGATATGCATGAAGGGTGATATCTCGATCTTTTTTATCACTGTTCCTAAAGGTAAGCAGGGCCTTTAAAGGGAGTCCAAAGCCTAAGAGCACTTTAGATTGAGTGAAAACAGCCTATTAAAAGAACAAATAAGTGAAAGATACAAAAGTTATGAATTTGTAAAGTTTTGGTGTTGTAACCGCTGGATGAGGAGACTACTTCAGGTAACAACGTATATTTGGCCAACAATATGAAGAACATAGAAGGAAAATTCCTCCAAAAAAAAAAATCTCTTTTCCAGTATAATAAAAAGTGCACTTGAATAACGGCTTTCAGAAATCAGGGGGATTAATTGCTTCCCTTAACATAATCATGTCAGTATCAAGTTCATGAAATGTGTAATTTTTGTGAAAAATCATCTTTGTGGAATTGTCTTTAAATATTTTTAAACTAAAAAAAAAATCAACAAATGATGATGACTCTGCGATGTGGTTGGAAAATATTTGCAAATTTACTTGTAAAAAGTGAAAGTAAAATGATCTCGTGAATTGTCTTTTACAGGATTACCTTGCTGTGTTCTTTTTCCTTTCTGGCTGCTGCGGCGAAATGAAGTGGCCGTCTAGAAGCCTTGCCGATGTTATTCACGTCTTTGTTTAACAAGACAATTATGTAGGTCGCGTTTGGAAGGTTGACAGACAAACCGAGTCATTGTGGGAGAAGAACATTGCTGGAGTTAGTGTATCGTTTAGAAATACAATATAAAATGTGCCTCTGCTTGTGATTCATCTTTCCAATTTGTTCAAAGTAACAATAGTTTTCCCATTATAATCAGGTCATTTCTGCGTAAATGTGGATTGATTATGTTAAAAACAGTAATTTGTTTTTAATTCATTCCAAACGGTCCTTCAAGAAATGTCTTCAATCCTCAGAACTGTTTTTACGTGGCGAGAAAGCTGACGTAATCTTTGAGAAGAGCCATTCTGATATTATGCGTGCGTCATATAATAGATACATGCTTATAAGGAATACCGGAAAATTAAAGAACAAACGGCAACAGTGCCCCACTTTTGCAAAAGGAAGAAAATGACATCGAATACAAATGCTGCAAATGAAGAGAATATGTTTTAGGGTAGGCCCTTCAATACGGAAATTTGCGATGAGAGAAAATGTTGGTATTCGTGCAAGTCATATGGTGATGCATGCATGACAAATCGAAGAATTTTGATTTCCCATAGAAACCCATTACTATGTAACTTCCCTCGTTTAGCCAAAGTATTATAGATTTGTAGCAAACATGAAAAACCTTGCAAAAGGAAGCATGTTACCAACGTAATGAAATTATCATGAGTATGTTACTTCCTTCATTTTGCCAAAGTATTATAGGTTTGTAGCAAACATAAATGATTAACAAAAGGGAGCAAGTGACAATTATATTATAGGGATATCACTTGCCTCCTTTTGCCGAAGTATTTCAGGGTGCACGTCACGAGACCGACACCCACGAGTCATACAGCTCACAAGTCATACAGCCCACCAGTTATACAACCCACGAGTTCGACACTGAGTAAATAAAGCCCACGAGTTCGACATCAAGTAAAATAAGCCCAGGAGTTATACGGCTCACGAGACCGACACTACGCACAAAAGGCTCATGAGACCGACAGTAAGCAAACAAAGCCCACGAGACCGACACTACACTTAAAAGGTCCACGAGACCGACGCTACGCATACAAGGCTCACGAGACCGACATTACGCAAAAGAGGTTTACCAGACCGCACTAAGCAAAGAAGGCCCACGAGACCGAGAGGATGAACACCGCCACCTATAAACCAATAAATTGTATAGGGTGTCCTGATAATAGCATAGGAAGATATGAGAGAGGGAAAAGAAGAGTTGCCATCTCCGGCAGGGTGTTACCCCATCAGTTGCCCCTCCCCTCCCCCCCCCCCCCCCCCCAATGATCAGGATCTTTAATTGTGTTTGCATGGGTGTGTGTTTGTGAAAAAAAAGATAAACAAAGTACAGTAAAAGTGTGTAACAGATCTTTCTACAATAAACCTGCGAGCCAGGGTGTTGATTTAGTATTAATAAAACATTAAAAATAATGTAATCGTTTATTAAGGTAGCGTTAGGGATCCGGAAAAAAAAAACACCAAGAGATCCATGAAAACAACTATTGTGTTTCACGATAAAATGTACTGTTCGGAGGAGAATAACACAATCCACAAAATTGAGGTGAATTAATCACTGCGATATAAAACGTTTTAATCAGTAGAATGACATTATAGTTACAGAGAAAATTACAAATAGATCTTACTGCAAAACGTCAAAGCAGGAGGGTAGAATATCTAAAATAGAATAAGTAGCTAGTGAATCGGGAAAGAGAAGAGGTAAAATTTGTATATTGTTCATCTTCTAGCTAAAAACTGGGAAAGCCTATTGGAAATAGCACGATGGCATTATGAAAGCTCTAAAATCAATCCATACATCGTTATTGTCTTCATTGAAATTCATTTTTTGG
This sequence comes from Diadema antillarum, assembly GCF_040938485.1. Classification (NCBI taxonomy): domain Eukaryota; kingdom Metazoa; phylum Echinodermata; class Echinoidea; order Diadematoida; family Diadematidae; genus Diadema; species Diadema antillarum. The sequence continues at coordinate 838,368 of NW_027271443.1, forward strand.
TCTCTTTTTTTTATTTTTTGGGGGGATGAAGAATACTAATTCTTCTATTTGTTTTTTTTTGTTTTGTTTTGTTTTTTTTTTTTTGGGGGGGGGGGGGGGGGCGGGGGCATGAAGAATACAATTCAATTTTTCTACTTGATAACAATGTCGCTCCCTGACACACTTGCCCCCGCCCCCGAAGTATGTAGAAATACATATTTGATGACGTTCATAATTACGTACAAAATTACACCCGCCAGTATGTTATTTTTCCGTTCATGGAACACCCTGTACAGGTGATTGACATGTAGATGGCGCTGATTATCCTGTCGGTCTCGTGGGCTTTCTTTGCTTAGTGTCGGTCTCGTGAGCCTTTTTAGCTTAGTGTCGGTCTCGTGGGCCTTTTTTGCCTACTGTCGGTCTCGTGGGTTTTCTTTGCTTAGTGTCGGTATCATGAGCCTTTATTGATTAGTGTCGGTCTCGTGGGCTATGTTTGCTTAGTGTCGGTCTCATGAGCCTTTTGTGCGTAGCGTCGAACTCATGGGCTGTATGACTCCTGAGCCGTATAACTCGTGGCCTGTATGACTCATGGCCCTAATATTGATGTCGGTCTCGTGGACCGTATGACTCGTGAGTGTCGGTCTCGTGGGATGCCCCCGTATTTCGGATTATGTGCAAATATAAAAAAAAAGAATGGCAAAATGAAGGAAGTGACAACCATTCTTTAACGAAGTAGTAGTTGAATGAATGAATAAATGTCAATCTATTCAAAAACCAAATCAAACATAAATAACAAGATAACACAAATTGCTGATACAAACATTTACTTGTTTTTTTTTAGGACCCCGAAAGAAGAAAGGCTTGTGAGTGAGGCCCTATGCAAGGTACAAATAAATTGGGACTCAGCAGCACAAAGGCCAACGGCCAATGATGTAAAGTGACATTCCCCATCATGATAATCCGTTGAGAGAACATTCAGATCAGTCACTGAAACCACCGACAGCAGACCAAGGTACCACGTAGGTTCACACACTAACACTACGACATGGCAAGTATATATCAGAAGAAATGTATATACAATGGCAATAGATAAACCTACATAAAAAGGAAACTATAAACACACTCAAACACACCCACACCCACACCCTCACACCCCCATACACAACCACACCACACAAGCATTCAAATCTAATGTAGGTTGGCCAATCTACATAACATCAAATGAATGTTTAACATGTAGTTTATCAAATTCATTTCAAATTGTCTAATAGATATTTTTTGCTCTAAACTTTGAACCTAGAAAATGTTGTACTGTTCCTAATGTCAGCAGGTAGATGGTTCCACTCTTTAATACAAGTCGTTCGGAAAGAATTCAAGGAAACAGTAGTCCTTACATGAGGACGATGGAAGAGGTTGCTTTGACGTGTGTTGTAATTATTAATCCGTGAGTTAAGGGCAAAGAATTCTTTTAACTGACAAAATTGTGGACAAAACTGAAGTTTAAACACAAAAATCAAACAATGAAACGATACTAATTCATCAATATTGGTAGTAACTTTAACTCAAGGAATGATGGCTTACTCGGCTGTCGGAAGTTGGAATTTGTGACAAGCCTTATTACTTTCTTTTGTAATACTTTCAATTTATCAATGAATGTGAGTCTTAGTACAGTACTCTCCGCATAATCAGGTAGGCTCAGGCAGACCGTTTCTTACCCGTTTAGACCAGGCGTCTACTAGGGCGCGGACAAGACCCGGACAAGACCCGGAATGCAAATTTGGTATTCCGCACTCCTTCGGCAACATGTCCGCACGTTCCTGGACGTGTCCGCTCACTGTCTTAAACATGTCCGGGGGTTTCCGCACCTTCGGGAGAGAGAAACATTTCCGCGTCCAAATTTTGATCGAGACCAAAATTTGGACGCGGAAATGAACTTCCTGACACCTTCGGCGACTAGTCCTGACGATGTCCTGAGGATGTCCCGCTTGTCCGGAACCCTTCCACTCCTTCCGCACACGCTCCGCAAAGAATCCCGCGGTGTGGGGAAGCTTCGCGAATGAAAGCGGAAGACACCAGGAATGTTGTAGGACAGCGCGGAGCCGATGCGGATCTATATTTGCAAGTGTCCGGATCCGATGCGGACATTTTGTGATCCAGAAACGAAAGTGTCGACACTTTCCGCGAGCATCATGCCAATGAAACTCAAAAAGAGCAAGAAGGGAGGCGAGGCCCCAATGCAAATATCCCCATCACAGGCACACCTTTCGTCTAGTGATGAAGAACAGGTAAATCTAAGGAGTTCCCGGTCCCAGAAGGCAAAGAGAAGGTAGTAGAGACTGTGCCAATAGCAACCACAACGAAGTGAAATCAGCCCTCCTAACCTTCTTGTAAGTTTATGTTGATTTGATCTTTTCAGAAATTAATTTGCATCTGAGTGTGGTTCCCATTACTTACAATGGTACATTTTCCTTTATGTCGTTTTCTAATTTTATTTGCAAACAAACTAGGTTGTCCCATGTTACAGCCCAGCTGAAAAATCACAAAATTAGGTGGAAATACACTCAGAAAAAAGAGCATAGAATTTTTGGCTGAATGTTAATGTATTATATAAACATGAGCAAGTTGTTACTCATACGTAAATGCTCTCTAATAATACAATTTAGAACAAAAGACAAATTCATCACATTCAATTCAATTCAATTTCAATTTATTGATTTCATAAAAGCAATACAGCCAATATTTGTACAATAATCAGATGGCAAGGAAAATCACGAAAAAGCCAGTGGCTTGAAGATTGTGATTCCCTGATACAGAAGTACATTAAAAAACAGATTGGCATGAAAATACAAAATACAAAATGTTACATAATCACTAGATAGTCAATAATAGACAAAAATACACATAAAAACAAACAGAAAATACATAAATACAACACAAAACAGAACGTCATGAATATATAATGTTCCATTGCCTTGATAAAAACGTAATTATTCATAAAATTCCAAAAGACATTAAAAATCATGAATTCAATTGCAAAAATATACCTGTGGTCTCATTACAATGTAATATCTTTGAAGCCCCCCCCCCAAAAAAAAAAAAAAAAAGATGAAAGCTAAAAATAATGGAGGAGAATGAGGAATTTTCTGTCAAATCAAAATTCAAGTGAAATGAGAGAAATAGCAATAAATTACGAACTCGAAAAATTGTTTAATTTCTTCTCTTTTTTTTTTGCTGAATGTATGTCTTAAGTACACTCTAAGCATCAGAAATATTCTTTACCTGATTTTCATAGTTGTTATTACCTAATAATTTTATCATCTCTTTTTGTTTTAGTTGCAAATAAACTCGATTGTTCAATTTGACAGCCCAGCTGAACCCCTCCCCCCCCCAAAAAAAAAAATAATAATTAATGTAGGTTAAAGATATTTCCCCATTTTTACACTTTACTGACAATAGGCTAGTAAGCTCTCAGCAAGAAAAAAAAAGAACTTCTCGGACTTGAATCATTGCAAAATGTTCAAAAGTGATCAAAATAAGAGAGAGCCAGAGATGCACTTGTAGGGGTGAAAATGAGATAGAAAAACAAATTTTAATCATTTTGGCATGCTCTGCAGAAGTATCAGACAAAACATGTATATACTTCACGATGGATAAAGCACAGGTCTAGAAAAGGGATTTTTTATTTATCCTATATATGTGACCGTGCACCTCAAAACGAACATAAAGTCGCAAACACTGATTTTGCGTGAGGACTGAAAATAAGTGAAACGGGTCAACATGGTTTGACTTGACTCAACTTGACTTGTTCATATTTTCTGAAAGAACGGGTCTTCTTTTACATTATGCTAAAATTTGGTATCATAAAACGGGCAGGAAAGTGTGTTTTCTTAGCAGTTTATCTCGAACATTTTTGGTAGAATAGTGTGATTAGGTGTGTCTTTAGAATCCCTTTTTCATTTCTGAAAAATCTTGTCCACACTCTTCACTTTCAACTATAATAACTTTTGAACGGATAGTGCTACTGCTTTGAAAGTTGGCATTAATTATTGACAGAATGTGTTAATGAGGCATGCTTAATTTCAGTTTAATCTAATAATCCCTTCATTGTTGTTACTCTGGTGGTTTACTTTCTGTTTTTTTGTCCCATTCATCGCACAGCCAGCACGGTTTGGTAAAGATTAAGCGCTTGAATAGACACTGTACTTCAGAGCCTCTTTTCTCAGTTCACACTTTTCCTGAGTTTGTGCTTTCTTTCCAATATTTAGATAGGTTAGGAGAGTCCATTCGATTTGAGTTATACATCATTTTAAAGCTTAAAGTCTGCTCTTTCAGAATATGGTCTTAACTAAAAATTCGCATCTGGCGACTTTTTGTTTGTTTTGAGGTGCAGGGTCACATATATATAGATATATATATATATTATATATATATATATATATATATATATATACATAAATATATATATATATATATATATATATATACATAAACATATATATATATATATACATAAATATATATATATATATACCTATGCACATTATATATGTGACCGTGCACCTCAAAACGAACATAAAGTCGCACACACTGATTTTGCGTGAGGACTGAAAATAAGTGAAATGGGTCAACCTAGCCGAACTTGACTTTTTCATATTTTCTGAAAGAGTGGTTCTTCTTTTACACTATTCTATAATTTGGTATCATAAAACGGGCAGGAAAGTGTGTTTTTTTAGCAGTTTATCTCGAACATTTTTGGTAGAATAGTGTGATTAGGTGTGTCTTTGGAATCCCTTTTTCATTTCTGAAAAGCCTTGTCCACACTCTTCACTTTCAACTCTAATAACTTTTGAAGGGATAGTTCAACTGCTTTGAAAGTTGGCATTAATTATGGACAGAATGTGTTGATGAGGCATGCTTAATTTCAGGTTAATCTGATGATCCCTTATTTCTTGTTACTCTAGTGGTTTACTTCCTGTTTTTTGTCCGATTCATCGCACAGCCAGCACGGTTTGATAAGGATTAAGCGCTTGAATAGACACTGTACTTCAGAGCCTCTTTTCTCAGTTGACACTTTTCCTGAGTTTGTGCTTTCTTTCCGATATTTAGATAGGTTAGGAGAGTCCATTTGATTTGAGTTATACATCATTTCAAAGCTTAAAATCTGCTCTTTCAGAATATGGTCTTAACTAAAAATTCATGTCTGGCAACTTTTTGTTTGTTTTGAGCTGCAGGGTCACATATATAATATAATAATAATATACATATATATGTGATTAAAAAGTTGGTGAATAATATCATCCATGTGACTGTAGACAGTGAAAAGATTGTTCTCCGAGATGAGAGAAAAAAAATGAGTCGTCAGCCGACATGCAGACAGTCCTATTCTTCGACTTTTGGTCGTCACATTTGTAAAATGATATTGACCAATCATGTCGATCTATATAATATCAGCAGCTACTGCGGAAGCACAACAAGGAGCACCAATGACGGCTAGCAGTCAAATGAGGAAAAGTCAAAGTCAGCGCCAAATGTATGCCTTTCCATTTTCCTGGTATTGTCCGCAGTTTGTCCGCGTGCCTTACTTGTGTTGTCCGGAAGGCATCCTGATTGTCCGCGTTCATTCCTGGTGTAATCCTAGATGTTTCCGCGCTGCCCGGCTACGATTAGCATATTCCGAGGTATTTCGCGCTCTTCCTGTGTGATTCCTGGGAATGTCCGCAGTCAGTCCGCGGTCCCAGGACAAGCCGATTCACAAAGTTATTCCGCGTCTGTCGCGGACAGGATGACGAAATAACAAAATTTGCTTCCGAAACCCTTCCGGGGCTTGTCCGCGCCCAAGTGGACGTCCGCCCTTATGGACAAAATAATATACCTTCAGAAAACTTTGTCGTTTGACTATAGACTCCTCGCTATTACACACGCAAGCGTTTTCCGCAATGGACATGTCTCTTTGCATGCAATGGGGAAAAGTGAAATTACCGGTATGGAGCTGTTGCATGGTCCTTTTTTTCGTTTTTCGTTGTGTTTTTTTTTTTCTCAAAATTTCTCGTATATATGAATGTTATTGCGGAGCAAGGGAGGAGCGCATGTTGGTTCAACTCCTGTCTATCTATGTAGTTGTGAGTGCCAGTTACATAAGTATTGTTTGTTTACATGTGTCAAATCGGTACAAGGTGTACTGGTACATGTATCATTTTGATGCTCATGTTTAATCACTCCTCCAATTATCGGTCTTCTTTGCAGATTAAGGAGAGAAGGCGATTAGCAGTGGAAAATTTGACATTCACGATTTCTTTAACTCTTTATGTGCCACGTTCGCACGTCCGACTCAGTCGACGGCGTGCTAACTTCGCATATTCTGCTCACCAAACAAAGCCGCCAAATTCGATCGATAATCGCTGATCCCGCGGTACAATCAAAGCGTTTCTCGCGCTTTTGTTCCTCTCACATACGGCTTGCATTCTACAATGTATATGGTGAATGACTATCAAGCGGTGTTCCCAACTAGATTTTGCATGTACACCTTAAGTTTCTGTCACTATTTTATGTGCAAAAGTCATTACTTTACAGTAATATAGCAACTGATAATTCAAAAGAAAAATTGAAAATATAATTGTTATACATTGTATATGGAAGCAAAGAGTTAAAGAGTTACGTGTTATATCTGCTATAAAATGTGGGTAGAAATTAGATAAGAAGAACCCGTTTATGCCGAGAGGCAACCCGATTATCAGGTAATTTTAATGTGCATTGGAACTGATTTTGAAATACGTATTACTACCCAATAAAACGGAGTACCGTTTAAGCGACACCCGATTACGCGGAGAATACTGTATTTCAGATTTTGACAACACGAAGAATTTTGATATTCCCATAGAAACACATTATTATGTATTTTGCTTCCTTTTGCCAAAGTATTATAGATTTGTAGAAAACGAAAAATCTGGTAAAAGGAAGCAAGTGGCAATCATATCATGAAAATGCTACACTTGCTTCCTTTTGACAAAGTACTAAAAAATTGTAACAAACATAAACTATTGGCAAAAGGAAGCAAGTGACCATCATATCATGAGGTTGTAACTTGCTTCCTTCTACCATCTTTTTTTTTCGATCAAAATATTGTGCACTTGCTTTCTTTTGCCAACCGAATATCTCAGAAATGAACCAAAAATGTAACTTTTGGATTTTTCCGTTAAATGGAGCGTGCCGCAAAAAATGCGAAATCGATAAAAAGACAATATCCATGAAAATGCCACTTGCTTCATTTTGCCAAAGTAGGATAGAACAAGCTCAAGCTTGGACTTAAACAATTCTCTCAACCTCATATACAAATTCCTATAGATGGATAAAACAAAATGGAGCAGACAGAAACATAAGGTATGATGAAAAATGGGGCAACATGGGATAGTAAACAGGCGTATTGACTTAAAGAATTGAGTTCAGAGATAAGTCCTGCACACTGTTCCCATTTGTTCTACGAGATGACGGATTGTGTGTTTACTACATTAGGAACAGCACGATGAAACAACACAATAAAAATTGAAAAAAAAATCAGGCTACAGAAATAAGAGATCTATGGCTTGTTAATTTAATTTTCTTTCCTTATCTTATGTCTTCTTGACATTAAACGCATAGTTAATTGCATTGGGATTTGGACAATATTGAAGACAAATGATAATAAAACGGGACGTGATTACCTGCTCCCCGATTAACCAGAAGCCTAACCATTCCCATGTTATCACTCTGAACGGCATAATGAAGGGCGCTGTAGCTTTCCCTGTCGTGTTCATTAATCTCTTTTTTGACATCATCGCCGTCAAGTTCAGCGAGCACGGACTGGAGGATGACTAGCTGTCCAGAGCGGGCAATCTGTGGACAGGGAAATGATGGTGTGCGGGGAAATTCAATGCCATTGGTCAGGGACATGGTATCTGCTAAGTTTGGTGAAAATGTACTTACTATAATATTTAATTGCAATAAAGAACGGATTTATCTCTTCCCACTTCTGGATAAAGAAGACTTTCTAAACGATCTCTTAGATTTGGGCCTTCGTCTCACCCTAACCACGTCCGTCCCCACCCCCCGAGTTCTTGCCCCTTAGTGGAATTCTATTTCCCTGTGGATGCAACGCCCCACGTTTGATGAAAATCGGATTTCTTTTTTTTTTTTCAGAAGATGTTGAACGTGTAAAAATTCCGCCTCCTCCCCCACCTCCTATCTTTCCCTCCTCTAAACTGGGCACCCCTGAATCCACCATAATCAGAGAAGAGACGTGGAATTGTTGTCATTAAAGCCATCATAGCACCAACTTAGATCTATCTTTTCTTTTTTTTTTCCGTTCACCAGAAGAAGATAATATATATCACCCTACACCACGAAACCAACAAAAAATCACCAGTCATAAATATTACTTAAAGATAATAAAAAGTTTTGGTACCTCAAACGTTTCCCTGAATTTCCGTGTTTCAGGTTAAAGTACCTTTGATATAACTAACACTGTGAGATTTACTCGCCCCAAAGTGCTCTCATTTCGTAGTAATCATGCAATTAACTGCGACCAGCAGCCCCATACGCATAGCGACCAGCAGCCCCATACGCATAGCGTAATGGGGCTGCAGATTTAGTATCGCGGGTAAATATCAACTTAAAATATAAAAAAAAAAAAATCTTCAATTTGAAGACTTACCAAAAAGTTGAAGTATTGAAAACAGGCTTCGGGCAACGTTTGGTTCTGCAAATAGTCCCTTTCTGTTCGAATTGATGACTGAATGTGACTCGGTCGCGAAGATCTTGGGAGAGCTACATACACTGATTACTACGGCCAGCGCATACGCACGCATCACATGCAAACAAATTTCAAAACCACGAACGGATAAGATGTTTGTGTGTGCATGTGCTGGCCGTCAATTCAGTGTAGCTCTCCCAAGGTCCTCTCGACCGAGTCACATTCAGTCATCAATTCGAACAGAAAGGGACTTCTGTCAAAACCAAACGTTGCCCGAAGCCTGTTTTCAATACTTCAACTTAACTGCTAAGTCTTCAAATTGAAGAATTGTTTTGATTTTAAGTTGATATTTACCCGCGATACTTCAAATCTGTAATGATCCTGTAAGCTACAATGCGAAACCCCATTTAGCTATGCGTATGAGGCTGCCGGTCGCAGTTAGCTATGCAAGCGTATGGGGCTGCACGCTGCTGGTCGCAGTTATGCAATAATGGTTTCGTACAATACGTGTACTACCTCGCCGCCGTACGGCGGCGGCTCTGGTACGAAACCATTATTGCATGATTACTAAGACATGAGAGCACTTTGGGGCGAGTAAGTCTCACAGTGTTAGTTATATGAAAGGTATTTTAACCTGAAACACAAATTAAGACAAGGAAATCCAGGGAAACTTTTGAGGAACCAAAACTTTTAAAATCTTTAAGTACGAATTAAGTACGAATTCACAAACTCAGGAAAAGTGTGAACTGAGAAAAGAGGCTCTGAAGTACAGAGTCTATTCAAGAGTTTAATCTTTACCAAGCTGTACTAGCTGTGTGATGAAAGGAACAAAACACAGGATGTAGAACACCAGAGCAATAACGAAGAGGTTGCGAGATTAAGTGAAATTTAGCATGATCTAAATCGCATCATTTTTTCCATAATGAATACAAAGTTTCAAAGCAGTAACAATACCCTTTCAAAAGTTATTAGACTGGAAAGTGAAGAGGTTTATGTCATTTTCTTTAAAATGATACCACACTTGTTATAAATATCGTTTACGTGGAGGTGCAGTGCTTACAAATACGAGGTGAAGTCAGAATTTAAAGTTTCAAAATGGTCAAATTTTTGACGTCCATGATGGAGTTTCCTCGTTATGAGTGACTTCCCCATTGTTTCTTTGGTGTTCAGTTACTGTAACATCAGCATTTTTATGGAGTGAAACATGCATGCGTTCAACTAAACAGATAAACGCGCACACACACACACACATACACAGACACATACAAACGTTCACGATTCAAACCATATCTCACAGAACCTCGCCACATTGACGGGGTCATCCCACTAGACCGACACTCACGAGTCATACAGCCCACGAGTTCGACATTGAAAACAGGTCCATGAGTCATACAGCACACGAGTCATACAGCACACGAGTCATACAGCCCATGAGTTCGACAATAGGCAAATAAAGCCCAGGAGTTCGACAGTAGGTAAAAACAGCCCACGAGTTCGACAGATACAACACGACGCTTAATGTGTCGGTCTCGTGGGCCTTGTTGGCTTAGTGTCGAACTCATGGGTTGTATGACTTGTGAGCTGTATGTCTCGTGGGCTGCATGACTTATGAGCGCTATGACTTGTGGGCTGTATGACTCGTTGGTTGGTGTCGGTCTCGTGACGTGCACCCAAAATTGGCCACAGCAAAGACATAAAGAAGTGAAATGGCATGATGTTGGTTTTATTGAACTTTCATCTTTATGTTGTCTCCATTGGCGTTTTGTATAATCAACATCAAATAATCTACATCGAATAATTTACATCAAAATAGTCTGCTACCTTCAACCTTTGGGACTGTTTCCAGTCGATAAAACGGGTGCACGTCACGAGACCGACACCCACGAATCATACAGTCCACAAGTTATACAGCTCACAAGTCATACAGCCCACGAGTCATACAGCTAACAAGTCATACAGCCCACCAGTTCGACACTGAGTAAATAAAGCCCACGAGTTCGACATAAAGTAAAATATGCCCAGGAGTTATACGGCTCACGAGACCGACACTACGCACAAAAGGCTCATGAGACCGACAGTAAGCAAACATAGCCCACGAGACCGACGCTTTGCATATAAGGCTCACGAGACCGACATTGCGCAAAAGAGGTTCACGAGACCGACACTAAGCAAAGAAGGCCCACGAGACCGACAGGATGAACAGCGTCACATATAGACCAATAAATTCTATAGGGTGTTCTGATAATAGCAGAGGAAGATATGACAGATGGAAAAGAAGAATTGCCATCTCCGGCAGGGTGTTACCCCATCAGATGCCCCCCCCCCCCCTACTTCTGAAATGATCAGGATCTTTAATTATGTTACCATGGGTGTGTGTTTGTGAAAAAAATGAACAAAATACAGTAAAAGTGTGTAACAGATCTTTCCACAGTAAACCTGCGAGGGTGTTGATCTAGTATCAATTAAGGATTAAGAAATAACCTAATCGTCTACGAAGGTAGCGTTATGAATTCGGAAGAAAAAAAAAACAGATGCAGCCATGAAAACAGCTATTGTATTTCAATGAAAATGTACTGTTAGGAGCAGAATGACACAAGCCGCAAATTGAGGTGAAATCCGGCGATATAAAACGTTTTAGTCAGCAGAATCACATTATACAAAATTACAAATAGATCTACTCTAAAACGTCCAAGCAGGAGGGTAAAAATCCTAAAATAGAATAAATAACTAGTGAATCGGGAAAGAGAAGAGGTAAAAATCATATCCTGTCCATCTTCTAGCTAAAAACTGGGAAAGCCTACCAAAAATAGCACGATGGCATTATCAAAGCTCTGAAATTAATCCATACATCCTTCTTTTCCTCTTCTTAATTCATTTGAGTTTTTTGTCTCTTTTTTTTTTGGGGGGGGAGATGAAGAATACTAATTCTTCTATTTTTTTTATTGGGGGGGGGACGGGGGCATGAAGAATACAATTCTAGTTTTCTAATTGATAACAGTGTCGCTCCCTGACACACTTGCACCCCCCCCCCCAAAAAAAAAAAAACAACAACAACAACAACAACAACAAAGCAAAACAAATATGTAAAAATTTATATTTGTGACCCTGCACCTCAAAACAAACAAAAAGTCACCAGACATGAATTTTTAGTTAAGACCATATTCTGAAAGAGCAGACTTTAAGCTTTAAAATGATGTATAACTCAAATTAAATGGACTCTCCTAACCTATCTAAATATTGGAAAGGAAGCACAAACTCAGGAAAAATGTGAACTGAGAAAAGAGGCTCTGAAGTACAGTGTCTATTCAAGCGCTTAATCTTTACCAAACCGTGCTGGCTGTGCGATGAATGGGACAAAAAACAGGAAGTAAACCACCAGAGTAAGAACAATGAAGAGATTATCAGATTAAACTGAAATTAAGCATGCCTCATTAACACATTTGTCCATAAGTAATGCCAACTTTCAAAGCAGTTGCATTATCCTTTCAAAAGTTACTAGAGTTGAAAGTGAAGAGTGCGGACAAGGTTTTTCAGAAATGAAAAAGGGATTCGAAAGACCTACCTAATCACACTATTCTACCAAAAGTGTTCGAGATAAACTACTAAAAAACACACTTTCCTGCCCGTGTTATGATACCAAATTTTAGTATAATATAAAAGAAGACCCGCTCTTTCAGAAAATATGAAAAAGTCAAGTTCGGCTGGATTGACCCATTTCACTTATTTCCAGTCCTCACGCAAAATCAGTGTGTGCGATTTTATGTTCGTTTTGAGGTGCACGGTCACATTTGATGTCGTTCATAATTATGTAGATGGACACCATCTTTCAATTGATAGCGTGACGAAATTACACCCGCCAGTATGTTATTTTTCCGCTCATGGAACATCCTATACAGGTCATTGACATGTAGATGGCGCTGTTTATCCTGTCAGTCTCGTGGGCCTTCTTTGCCTACTGTCGGTCTCGTGGGCTTTCTTTACTTTAAGTGTCGGTCTCGTGAGTTTTTTTAGCTTAGTGTCGGTCTCGTGTGCCTTTTTTGCCTACTGTCGGTCTCGTGGGCCTTTTTTGCCTACTGTTGGTCTCGTGGGATTTCTTTGCTTAGTGTCGGTCTCATGAGCCTTTTGTGCGTAGTGTCGAACTCATGGGCTGTATGACTCCTCAGCCGTATAACTCGTGGGCTGTATGACTCATGGACCTATTATTGATGTCGGTCTCGTGGACCGTATGAATCGTGGGTGTCGGTCTGGTGGGATGCTCCCGATAAAACACGCAAAAACATGCATCAATATGTATACCATTTACAACATCAAAATGCAAAAAGTTAATCCCCTCACACCCCACCCCTCGCTCCCTCCGCAAGCTTTTTGGCGTTCATGACATTCAGTGCAATAATTAATGCAAGAATTTTTTTCATATGATACAATTGAGGGGGTCGGTGCAATATAGTGTTATCCAACACAATGGTCATTTTGAGATAATCGCTTTTGAAAGTTTGACCCCCCCAAAAAATCCATAATTATCAGGCTGATGACTCGAGAAGGCCATTTTTCGCATATGAATCATTCCATACTCAAGTTTGAATAGTGCCTTGAAGCAATTTACTACATTGATATCTTGGTGGATTCAAGAGGATTTTTAAAGTCATCGCATTTTTCGAATTTGTAGCTTTGCACTTTATTGCAGCCAAATTCATCATTATTCATCACTAGATATCAGTACTTCTTCCCTCAAAATGGAAAATTAATGTAAGATTTGAGTTTCCTCTCCTTTGTCATGCGAAATTAAAACAAGATATACTTGTTTATACCGGTCCGTATTGTATAATGTGTGTTAATTATGAAGATAAACTTTGCATATATTTCAGACGCGCACAGGCGCTCAGAATCAATCATATACGCTTAAAGACATTTGAAATAGGGATATCAAACAATATTTCAGCAATTCAAGCTTCAAGAAACAAAGCATTAACTGTCATACGAGTAATATAATTTTTTTGTGGGGGGGGGGGGGGTATGTCTCATTGAGGACTTTACATCTTCCATGTACCTAAAGGCAGGGACGGTTCCTTTCTTCAGCATCATGCATACTGTGGCGACGTCGTGTCCACCACGGTACCGGGATGGAACCTCACAAATATCACACAATACAACAGGCGTCCATCTTTAGACTCTGATCGCCATTATGCCACCCTCCATGAACAGAGGTAGCACCATTTATTTAAGCTCTGTTACCATCTCCCCCGGATCCCCAAAACGAGGGCCCCCGAGTGAAACAAATTCACATACAAAAACATCATAACGAGAAACCACATTATTAAAACTATCATAGGAACCAACATGACCAATGAACATATGTATACAATACATTACAACATCAGACCTTGCAAGGGAATACGCTGTGAGGACACCAATTTGGATTAACACCATTAGAATCAAGAGTTGAAAAAAGAAAAGAAAACGAGAGTGGTGGATAGCCAGTGCTAGCAACCAGAACCCAGCACACGCACATCAGGTTCAACTCAGCAAGGGAAAAGTACATGGGGTGATCGGACCCACGGAGAATGTCCCACACGAGTTTCACTGTGCTGAACAAATAAGTAGAGGGCTGAAATAATATTATGAACTAATCAGATAACCGGAGAAGGAACTTCCATGATATGGTAAAACATAAACCTGTGTAACCCCCAAAGTGTCCCAGCAAAACCCAATTTGTGCTGTAGAGAATAGCATGTCCACTGGTAGAACATGACTAAGTATTTTTTTTTTTCACCAATGCCCTAATGATACACGCAATATTACAAGTATGCATATGTCAGGAAGTACTGTGACAATCTTGAACCTACCATGAAAACCACATAAAACAAGTCAGCATCTGCGTCCTACCAATGTAGAAAACGTGCAGTAAAATACATATTGTAAGCGTATATGAAGTCACATTATCCCAGGTGATGGACTTTTGGAACCAACTTTTAATAACTGTCACATTAAGCATGTGGTCATACGATACCTCTTGAACAACAATAAAATACCAGCCAGTTAAGATAGCTAGTTGGGAAGCACATCTATAAAAGCAATATTGAGATACTGCTGAAACACTTCTTATAAGACAGCAAAACTCCCTGACCACGAACAATGAAAAACCGTTTGAACTGCTAAAACAGTAATGGGCACCACACACAAGTAAATGCACAAGAAAATAACAAAGGCTTCTTGTCCAAGGTGAGGAAAATACCTATTAAAAAAAAAACTAAAAAAGAAATGACATGGACATGTAGAAGAAGTACAAAAATTGTGTGCTGAATTATCTGAATACTGTATGACGAATGTGACCCGCGACAACGGTTTCAGGCAAAAGTCGCAAGAGCAAATTCCCTCCTAGGCGGGGTACAAAGATTTTGACCATTATTTTTGTCGATTTAGGTTTTTTGCAGAAATCGAATCTTTGATATGTTTTCTACATCTACACTAAATTTCATTGCATAAGACTAAGTTTTTCCTATCGAAAATGGAATTTTAAGCACCCTATGTTGGTTCGCACTCGTCAGTTTCGAGCTTCTTTCGAACGCCGCGCCAATATCCCCAGCGTTGCTACGGCGCAGGGTCTCGCACGCGATTGGCTGGTGCGTTGCACACATTTACATAATTCGGCTTTCGGAGACACCAGCTGCAGCGTTTGGGGAATGCTTTGTCCACGCGTGCACGATTACATGCTCCATTGTTCTTGGTATAGTGGTTTCTATACGCTCGCTCTGTATAGTGCGTGCTCTTCGTTTGGCTTTCTATCCAAACTATTCTACCGCAATGTTCGACAACGGAAGTGAAACAAAAATCATGTAGCATAACATAATCGTGTGAAAAGAAAACTACAGTGCAAATATTCTCAAATATGTCTACTTGTACATGTAGTATAAATTATGACAGCAGACTGACTCAATGGAAGGTAGATGAGAGGAAAGGAGCGGTCACATGTGACCAATTATATTCAAATACTACACGTCAAGTTCGCACCAAACTTACGAGTCGTGTTTGTTTGTTTGTTTGTTTGTTTTAATTCAATTAGCACCACCGAACAAAGCAACATTCTGTTATGCATGTCTTGTAAAAGCAAAACAAACAGGAAGCGTGACCCTTGTCAGCACTAGCAATTTTCTGCCTTCAAAAGGGTCGCCAATGATAAAGACAAATCAACCACAATGAAAACGCGATTTGTAAATGTGTGGATTCGCCATCGCTCCTGTTACATGCACACGGACATGGCGTGTGGATGCCATTGCGTAATGCGTGCACCATACACATGTACATGTACACCATACGTGTAATTATCGTATTCGCCATCTTGAAAGACGTACTGGTAAAAAACCCGAGCGAAACGCATTGTTTTTCGGCTCCATACGCTGAGCTCCGAGGAAGGTGCCCGGGAAATTTGACTCTCTCAGTGAGCCAATCAGAAGGCGATGTGGTTGCTAGAGGCGGAGCTTAGCATCAATTGGCACCATCGTACGGATGGGTGATTCTCCCCTCGCATCACCGCTCGGACATTGTCTTTGAGAAAGAGGTGAATCTTCAAAGCCTGTGTTCTCGCAATTTTGTCAGGCTAACAACTTAAAAAGTGTATTTTATTTCTCTTTCTATGCCCACTTATGGTGCCGAAGAATACAAGTGTTTTATATCAATGCAAAGCTTACGAAATGGGCAATGTGATTAAGTGAAAAAATGAATTTTCAAAATTCGCGACTGTTGCCTGAAACCGTTGTCGCCGGTCACAAATGCTAGCACATACTGACATCCAATAGGTAAATAAAAATATTGAATGTAAAAGCCGACACTTGAACCTCACTCAAAAAAATAAAAAAAACAAATACCCATCTTAAGAAAATAACAGGTTATGTACATGTCCTACATGTGATGACTTTTCACATGCATCAATGCAATTTTGTTTTCACTTTGTGTGTGCAACATCCCAAACACATGAAATATCCTGAAAACTAGCACACTGGTGAAATATAAAAGAGGAAATCAAATAGTGTCCAGGAATTGAAGAGTTTCTTCGCAAAAACCGAAAAGTCCATTGTGAAGATTTTGAACTACGACTTCTGTCAAAAAGTAAAAAAAAAAAAATAAAAAATAAAAACATGTAAATTATATATTGGTCAATACACATAAAGGCACGTTTTAGAAGTTATGGTCAAAAGAAGCAAACATTTTCTTATTATTCTCTTTATTTTTCTTGACATTTAATCGCAAATATCTTCATTTGGCAAATATGGACTTATCGGTTTTGGGGAAAAACTCTTCAATTATACAGGTATGCACTATGTATGACAAATGTGAGCCCACAAGTTACAACTCTGGTGCAAAATAAACAACAGTCTCTGAAAATCGTCTGGGACACCCCTTTCATTATTGCTAAGCAGTATTGATTAGTTGGGACTGCAGTCATTACAATGGAAGAACTGACAGATCCAGGGTAATATGGACGAACTAACCTTTGTTTTTTTTTGTTTTTTTTTTACTCCACAAGGATATTGCAACACTGATTGATACACTTAATATGGGCAATATCTCGAAATGGTTTAGAAGTAACAAGATTTCATTGAATATTGATAAAGCATGTTTTATACATTTCCATATTACTCTTCAATCCCAACCCACCCTTCCTAAAAGTATTTGTATTGATGATATAAACATTGCCGAGAAACATTCAACCACCGATGCACGTCACGCACCGATGCACCTCATCGTATATATCCCGTGTATACAATGTGCACTGCACTTCCCGTTGCACCATGATAGGCCTTTATTACGTAATGTCACTCGTTGTAAATGGATTCTGATTTTGGAATAGATGACCAACAGCTAGTCAACCACACAAGCCAGTATTTCACTATCAATGAATTCAACAGTCATTTTTTTTTTTCAATAAGGCAAATCAGATTTGTGTTAATTTCAGTTTAATTCACTTTAATTCAAGAAGCTTAACTAAAAATTTTGATACGTTTGAACTATTTTAAAGTTCCCTCAATGATTGTCCATTCTCCGTTATAGGAGTCACCGAAACATGGTTGCACACCAATTCCCCGGACCTATTTGGCATTGAAAATTATAATTTGATTCTTAATGACAGAAAGCATGGCATAGGAGGTGGAGTTGCCATGTACGTTAATAATCAAAATAGATTTAAAATTCGAACTGATTTGGGTATTCAGGGAGCAGAAAGTTTATTTATTGAAATCTTAAATGATAATGAGAAAAAAATATTATACTCTCTAAAAAAAATCGAGTGAAAATATTCACTCTTAAAAGAGTGAATACAAAAAAGAGTGAATTTCGAGTGAAATTGGAGTGAATTTTGAGTGAAAATGTTCATTTTCACTCATTTTGGAGTGACGTCAGGGATCACTCCAAAATCTTCGAGTGATCCCTGACGTCACTCCAAAATGAGTGAAAATGAGCATTTTCACTCAAAATTCACTCCAATTTCACTCGAAATTCACTCTTTTTAGAGTGAAAATTTTCACTCGATTTTTTTTAGAGAGTAGTTGGTACCATTTACCGTCCTCCACAAAATGACGTTCAATCATTTATTGACAGCCTCGACCAATGTGCTAACCTATTTTTTGGAGAAAGAAAATCATTTTTTTTTGATGGGTGATTACAATATAGATTTATTACAACCCATCCATTTCCATGACATATTACTTTCCAACTCACTGCATCCCTACATCAATAAACCTACCAGAATAAATAACACCACCCATAGTAAAACATTGATACTATACTGTCTAATGCTATAACTGAAACCTGTACGAACGGTATTCTTTATTCAGATATATCTGCTCATTAACCGATTTTCATGATTAATGATAAATCTGTAATAACTCCAATACGTCGCCAACCCAAACTATATTTGAAAATGTATCGAAATGAAACGCCACAAAATATTGATTCATTCAATCAAGATTTATTCGAAGAACAATGGAAGGACGTCTTTGAACTCCAAGATGTTAATTCTTCCTACGATTTTTTTTTTACAAAAACTATCAAATTATCATGAAAAACATATTCCTTTAACTCCCAAAGTAAATGGAAGGAAAAGAGCTCGGCAACCGTGGATTACTCAAGGTCTTATACATTCCATTCTTACTCGAAACAGTCTTTATAAAATGTCTCTGAGGAAGCCTATTCCTGAAAACGTGGAAAGGTATAAAACATATAGAAATAAATTAACTTCTTTGATTCGACTTTCACGTAAATCATATATTTCAAATAAACTCGAATCTAATAAGGATGATAAAAATGCTCTTTGGCGGATTGTTAATGAAATACTCAAAAAGAAACCTACGGAATGTCCTGATAGCATTACCCATAATGATAAAGTTATTACCAATCGTGATCAAATTGCAAATATTTTTAACAATTTCTTTGTTAATGTTGGTCCTTCTTTAGCTGCATCTATTCCCATAAATCAAAAATTATAAAGATTACTTACCTGAAAGTAATCAAAACTCTTTGTTTTTTATTTCAATTTTTACTCCAATAACCAATCAGAAATTATTGATATTGTTCGATCTCTGAAATGTTATAATTCCTGTGGGCCTGACAACTTAAGGGTGATTTTTTTTTTGAAAAAAAAAAAATAATTTACCCCTTAGCAGCCCTTCTCACCCATATATTTTATTTATCATTACTTAACGGTGAGTTTCCAGACTCTTTTAAAATCGCCAAAGTTATTCCCATTTATAAAAGAGAAGATCCATCATTGGTGAAAAAATATAGACCCATCTCATTGTTGCCTGCAATATCGAAAATTTTAGAAAAATTAGTTAATAAGCGTCTCTCCTCGTTCATGATTGAAAGTGAAACATTAAATGTGAATCAGTTTGGTTTTAGGAAAGGATTTTCTACCGATTATGCTATAATCAAATCTGTTGATAATATAATTGATGCGCTTATTAAAAAGGAGCACATAATTGGATTTTTTATGGATCTTAGTAAGGCATTCGACACTATTGATCATGACATTTTATTTGAAAAATTACATAATTATGGCGTGAGAGGGATTACTTTGTCATGGTTTAGAAGTTATCTAAGTCATCGAAAACAACATGTTGCATTTAAATCCAGTCATTCGTTCCATTTGAAAGTGTCATGTGGTGTCCCTCAGGGATCTATCCTCGGGCCCCTACTTTTTTGATTTATATTAATGATATAATTAATTCCTCTCCTCGTTTAAACTTCATTTTATTTGCAGACGACACCAATGTTTTTTTATTCCCACAAAGATATTGTAACATTGGTTGATACATTTAACATGGAATTAAGTAATATTTCGAAATGGTTTAGAAGTAATAAGCTTTCATTGAATATTGATAAAAACATGTTTTATACATTTTCATACGCGTCAATCCCAACCCACCCTTCCTCAAAGTATTTCTATTGATGATATAAACATTGCTGAGAAACATTCAACCAAGTTCCTAGGACTGACCCTAGATAACAATCTAACTTGGAATACTCATGTCCAAAATATTATAACAGCAATATCTAAAGCAACTGGTGTTTTAAAGAGAATAAAATACTTAATTAATGATCAAACTTTAATTATGTTATACAACACCTTATTTCTACCATATGTAATGTATTGTAATATTGTATGGGGCAACTGTAGCAAAACAAAATTGAACACAATTTTTCTTCTTCAGAAAAAAAAAGCCTCTTCGTATATGCACACATTCACATTTTTTGGCTCACACTGATCCCATATTTTATCGCCTAAAAACTCTAAAGGCCCATGATATACATTCATACCCAACTGCTATATCTATGTATAAACACATTCGAAATTTATTACCATTTTTCCATAATGCCCTAGTAACTAATGATCACATTTACTCATACCCTACCCGTCGTTCCCATGATTTTCATTTAAGTAATCCAAAGCTTTTACTTACTCAAAAATCGATTAGACATCACGGTCCGGAAACATGGAACACTCTTCCTGAGGAGTTCAAACAGTGTGCCTCCTTGTTTTCATTCAAAGCAAACTTAAAGAAGCATAATTATTTTATCAGAGTATACTTCAAATACGAATTAAGCACGAATAATTTATATGACTTATGTTGGTCTCCCGATAGTAACAACATCGTAAGTCATTCCCTCTTCCAGTAAACCAATGTTATCATTCCAAATCCCAGCCTATCTGCTCCTGTGCACTCTCAAGCACTCGCACGCACATTCACCACTATCACACATCAGAATTTATTTTCCCCTGCTATCTTCGCAGCAGAATTTGTATTGTTTACCAATTTACATACCTACCTTTTCCTCGGGCCGGTCATCTTTTCAAGCAATGCTTACAATCGCGGCCCTCTGCATTATCACTTCTTAAATATAATATTGTTATTGTAATCCAGCTGCATAGACATGCATACTGTAATATCATTAATTTCCTTTTATATCGTTGTTCATGCAAGTCAAACGACTCTGTTTCAAATATACTTTGTATGTTTTCCATGTTCACGATTATTCAATTTATGTATATATTGATTTGCAGAAAATAAAGTATCTATCAAACAAACCAAGTTTCTAGGAGTGACCCCAGATAGCAATTTAACTTGGAATACTCATGTCCACAGTATTACTACAGCAATATCTAAAACAACTGGTGTTTTAAGGAGAATGAAATATTTCATTAATGATCAAACTTTAGTGATGTTCTATAACACTTTATTTTTACCTTATGTAATGTACTGCAATATTGTGCGGGCCAACTGTAGCAAAACCAGATTAAACAAAATTGTTATTCTTCAGAAAAGGGCTCTTCGTATATGCACACACTCAAATTTCTTGGCTCACACTGATCCTTTATTGCATCGCCTAAAAACATTAAAGGCCCATGATATACATATGAAGGGTCTGTTTGCAAAAACCGATAAGTCCATTTTTGAAGATTTTGAAGTACGATCTCTGTGATAAAGTACAAAATAACACCTTTTAAATGATATATAGGTCACTACATAAAAAGGTATATTTATTAAGTTATGGTCAAAAGAAGCAAACATTTTCTTATTATTCTCTATATTTTTCTTGACCTTTAATCGCAAATATCTCCATTTGGCAAATATGGACTTATCGGTTTTTGCAAACAAACTCTTCATATATACCTAACTGCCATATTTATGTGTAAACACACTCGAAATCTATTACCATTTTGTCATGGTGCCTTAGTAACCAATGATCATCACCCAACCCGCCGTTCCCATAATTTTCATTAAAGTAATCCAAAGCTTCTTATTTTTTGCTCAAAGGTCGATTAGACATCACGGTCGGAATACATGGAACATTCCTCCTGAGGAGTTGAAACAATGTGCCTGCTTGTTTTCATTTAAAGCAAACTTAAAGAAGCACATTTTATTACAGTATACGTCAAACACAAATTAAAAACAAATAATTCATATGATTAATGTTGGTCTCCCAAATAGCAACATTGCATATAATTCCCTCTTCCAGCAAACCAATTCGATTATTTTACATTCCAGCATAGGATTCTGCCATTGTGCACTTTCGAGCACTTGCACGCACATCCACCACCATCACACATCAGAGTTTATTTTCCCCTGCTATCTTCGCAGCAGAATTTGTATTGTATTGTATTGTATTATTACGAAACTAGTATACGTCCCTACCTTTTCCTCTGGCCGGCCATCTTTTCAAGTTATGCTTACAATAGCGGCCCTCTGCATAATCGCTCCATAATTAGGTGATCCGAGTATCCTTCGGATCACCTATTGTATCTGTACTGATTCTTTATTTCTGGACAAAAGTTGTGCAGAGATTAACTCAGAAAGTCCTCTGCCTATCGATTTCAAAATTATACCATATATGTATCATGTCACAAAGACGACAGATTTTGTAAAATCATTGTGATCAATCGACCGTAATGTCACTA
The DNA here is from genome assembly GCF_040938485.1 of Diadema antillarum. Classification (NCBI taxonomy): domain Eukaryota; kingdom Metazoa; phylum Echinodermata; class Echinoidea; order Diadematoida; family Diadematidae; genus Diadema; species Diadema antillarum. The sequence continues at coordinate 861,020 of NW_027271443.1, forward strand.
TGACGTCACTATATGAAAACACATTTTCATTAATATCTCATTAGTGAAAAGGAATTTTTCAATGAAATTTACGTCACAAATAGTTCAAATCAAGCGTATTCTACACATGAAGAGTTTGTTTGCAAAAACCGATAAGTCCATATTTGCCAAATGGAGATATTTGCGATTAAAGGTCAAGAAAAACAAAGAGAATAATAAGAAAAAATTTGCTTCTTTTGAACATAACTTCAAAAATATACCTTTATATGTAGTGAGCAATATATCATTTAAAAGGTATTATTTTGTACTTTATGACAGAGATCGTACTTCAAAATCTTCAAAAATGGACTTATCGGTTTTTGCAAACAAACCCTTCACATTTTCTCACATTTCAATTTACACTTAAACCGTGCGCGTACGCGCACGTTAAAATGTTGACATGCTCCAATCGAGCTCAATTTTTTTTGCACACGTTTCAGATCATTTGGAACATTTTTTGAAAAAAATTAAACAAAATGGACGGACGCGTACGCGCGCGCACATATACGCACGCACAGCTCATATGCAATAGAAATTTCCCCTTTTTTTACATTCATCGGATGACTGAAATGTCAAGGAATATTTCTACCAAGTTTCAAGTCAATCCGACTCAATATGACGTCATACAGGCCCGTCAAAATTGAAATTCCGCGCGCGCGTCAATGGCGATATACAGTGCAACAATGCCAAAAAAACGCCAATTTTAAATCCGAATTTACTCGCCAGGATGAACGGTGACCCCCCATTTTCTTTACAGATTTTGAAAGCTGATGAGTTGTACATGTCATTCCATGGGTTGGCGTTGCGGGAAAAATGATGAAAAGACATCAAATATCTTAATAGAATAAAAAAAGTAAATTTTCAAAATGACGTCATCAAATTTCAAGTTTACTCGAGCGTATCTCACTTATCCTTGGCCAATTTTCACCCAGATTTCAGTATGCTCTAGGTAATTTAATGCTCTATCAGTTTAATTCATCAATTATTTCGGTGGATGAAGTCTTCCCCTGTTAAAATTAGATTGAAGGTAACCTTGTCATATTTGACCCATTTGCGAGTTATCTCTATAGGAGTGCAGTTTTTCTTGAAATGAAAATTAAATGACTGCCTTTATCGAGCACTATCTCACTTATCCTACAGTTAATTTCTCCCAGATTTTAATATGTTGTAGCTGAGACTTTGCGCTATTGGTGATGTGTTCTCTGTTTTTTCATACGACGTCGAAATTACGTCGAAAAACTTCGTTTAAATTAAAGCTTAGCTTCGATGTATTTTCATATTTCTTTCTTTATGCCAATTTCTTTGCAATAACACATGAAAGACATTCCCTAGTACCCCCATATTTTGCACATGTTTAGTTCATGTGACGTACATTATTTCATAAGGTAGCAACTACTTGATCGAACACCATCTTGGGTAGTTAAATTATGGTCAAAGGTCATAAATGTATCATCCTGTATCTTTTTGAATACATGTCCTATCTTTCCAATATTTTGCACACACAAAGACCACGTAACCAGGATCATTTCACATAGTAACCACTTTTTTCTCAGATGCCATCTTGGCTGTGCAAAGTGGGGTCAATGGTCAAACGATATACTTCATTCTGTATCTTCGTTATAGTGTATACGGAATATGGCACCAAAGATGGTAGACCTGACTCCCTTCTTTCTAAATGAGAATCCAACCATCACACGGCCAATGTCTCTAAACACAGATGAAACCTGCATGGTCATGTCTATTGCGATCAGGACTCGAATTATTGATTTAAAAAAAAAAATCGGATCACCTTAATTTGTCAGTAATGACAAATTCCTATCACCACCATATTTCGCATATGTTTAGGCCATGTCACGTACATTATTTGCTGATTAGGTGTTCCGAGTATCCTCTCGGATCACCTTCTGTATCTGTACTGATTCTTTGTTCTTTTTATTTTCCTTTATTTCTAACCAAAATTTGTGCAGCGGTTAGCTCAGAAAGTGCATTGCCTTTCAATGTCAAACTTATACCATATATGTATCATGTCCCAAAGACGGCAGATCAAGTAAAATCATAGTGATCACATGACGCAAATCTCTCGTTTGAAGAGGCTACACCCCAGTAAATAATGCCAGTGCATATCTTGGCAATCAATGACTTAAAGTCAAAGATATAAAACACCTGTTTCTTGACCCTGGCCTAATCTAAGCATCAGTCATCACCACAGCGCCACAGGAGGGTGGGGGGGGGGCACCGCGAGAGGAGGAGATTGTTTTGGTTTTGGCATGGGCCATGTAGCTCCATGGTGCGTGTGTGTGTGTGAGTGTAGACATTCAGCGTATGCAGACAGAGCATGCCTGTACAACTGTAGTGACCGGAACTATTGTGCTCTCCCCTTCTCCCTCCCCCATCTCTCCCCCCTCTCCCTCCCTCTCTCCCCCTCGCTCTCCCTCTCTCTCTCTTTCTCAATGATCCAGTCAGCAGGCTGATTGTAACCAGGGAGGTAGTCTCACCTCCCCGTTGTAACTCACTGCCAAATAGCACATTGTCAGCACCGGCAAACTGGCAATGCTCTCCTTCTTATTCCTATATTTTCGTTATTTACGGGTCGATTTTTTTCGTTCGAAATGTAAAATGGATGACCATAGAATTTCTCAATAGAATATAAAATTGAAAACTTTAGAAAGGATAGAGAAAATTGAGTTCACTTTGAATGGTCTGCCACAGGCAGATATCCTTATCATGGTCTTACGTAATACGACAGCTGCTTTCTCAACGATCCAGTCAGCAGGCTGATTGTAACCAGGGAGGTAGTCTCACCTCCCCGTTGTAACTCACTGCCAAATAGCACATTGTCAGCACCGGCAAACTGGCAATGCTCTCCTTCTTATTCCTGTATTTTCGTTATTTACGGGTCAATTTTTTTTCGTTCGAAATGTAAAATGGATGACCATAGAAATTCTCAATAGAATATAAAATTGAAAACTTTAGAAAGGATAGAAAAAATTGAGTTCACTTTGAATGGTCTGCCACAGGCAGATATCCTTATCATGCTCTTACGTAATACGACAGCTGCTTTCTCAACGATCCAGTCAGAACCAGGGAGTAGTCTCACCTCCCCGTTGTAACTCACTGCCAAATAGCACCGGCAAACTGGCAATGCTCTCCTTCTTATTCCTGTATTTTCGTTATTTACGGGTCGATTTTTTTCGTTCGAAATGTAAAATGGATGACCATAGAATTTCTCAATAGAATATAAAATTGAAAACTTTAGAAAGGATAGAGAAAATTGAGTTCACTTTGAATGGTCTGCCACAGGCAGATATCCTTATCATGCTCTTACGTAATACGACAGCTGCTGGAGTCATCAAACCCTGGCTTGGCCCCCAGGTTTGTCACGCCTGAGCAGAAAGTTTATTTGCAATGGACAAGTACTTCGACTCCCAACTCCCAAACGACAAATATACGCACCCCACTTTGGGTAACACCAGTTGGGGACTCGCCTCAAACGAGGGATTGACGGCATGAGTCGACCGTGACGTCACTATGACGTCATTATATGAAAACACATTTTCATTCATATTTCATTAATGGAATGGAATTTTGCAATGAAATTTACGTCACATACATTTCAAGTTATGCACATTTTACTCATATTCTCAAAATTCATATTTGAATTGCTTTTCAGAATCCTTGTCAACAGGCTGGTGGGTCTCACCCCTCCCTGGCCAGAACCTGGATTACTCCACGTGGTACTGGTGGGTGGTGTATACTGGTGCAATACTGGCGCATTACCCATTGCTGTGCCTGCAAACAACACTGGTGCATTGTGATGTGCAGTGAACTGGTTGCATGGTCACATTTTGAATTTGTGATGTGTCCTATTAATATTGTTGTATTCACTGAATCCACGTGCGCATGAAGGTGGACTTGTCCTTTAAGGACAGATTCTGAAAGAGCAGACTGTAAGCTTTAAAATGATGTATCACACAATTCAAAGGGATTCCCCTAACCTATCTAAATAATAATACCGGTACTGGAAAGAAAGCACACACTCTGGATAAGTATGAACTGAGAAAAGAGGCTGCATTGTCTATTTTAGCGTTTAATCTTTACCAAGCTGTCTCATGTCATTATGTTCATCTTTTCTTCCCCCCTCCAATTTTCATTTGAGTTTGTCATTATTAATTTTTGATGATAAGAACGATGCCACAAGGCATTGTTTCTTAAAAATGCTTCAACTGCTCCTTCAGGTCCAAAATCTACATCAATATATATTATTTTCCTGATCTCCTCAACATTTTCCAAAAATAAAGCATACACCTTTTGTGCATTGAGTCCTCCTTTTTGTGGATAATTAAAGGCAAAAACCCAAAATTAGTGCTTGAAAATTATTCTTAAGTGTGAGTTACGGATAGAAAGAACCTCTGTAAAAAAAATGAATCTGTATAATCAATGTTAAGTATTGTTAATAACACAAAATGTGAACAATATTTCTATGATAACATGTTTCCAGACTAAACCGTCCGCATTTATGCTTTAATGAGAAAAATACTGATATCTCTTTATATGTTTGCTTTGATTACAAAAACTGTATATGGTAGGATGTCTTGTGATACAACAGGGAGGCATTTCATGAAGCAGTTTGGTCAGATATTTTTCTGACAAACTGTCACAAACTACAGAAATCCTTGCATCTGATTGGCAGAGAGCAAATTTGTCCGACAACTTGTCGGACAAAATGCTTCATGAAATGCCCCCAGACCTACACATATTATGCATAAAATGTGATATCCTGAACATTTTTTTCAAGTCACTCTCCCAAAAGTGTATATACACATTTGTATAGGACCTTTAAGTTTTTCTTGTGTTTGTTCCTGGCAGATTACTAGTACACAAATGCTCCAATCCATGATGACCTAACGGAAATTAAGGAAATTAAAATGAACATACTGAAAACCAAAACTGCAGATACTAATAACTTACAGTTACTCTCCCCACCCCACCCCTTCTTTTTGGTTTCTTGATATACTAGTAGATCTAGCTGACTTTGATAATTGTCATTATGTAACATCATCTTCAATTGACAAGGCGATAAAACTTAACAATCATTTCATTATGCTGCTGGACTAATGGGGTTAGTTGAACTATATTGTTTTTAATGTACTATACTTTTTCCTCCTATCAATCACATGCATTTTGGGTGGAATGTATTTTGACATAAAGCATCATAGAATCAACCGCCTTTGGGGTCGGGAATTTTGTCATATCATATTGTGATTTAGATTCTGCTCTATGCCGATTTTGTTTTATTTCTATCAACTTTTTAAACTTCCCCATAGACTTTGTTCACCAGCCAACTACATCCCACCCTCTTTGGATAATGTGAACCAATCAAACATTGCTTTTACTTTTTAATAACATGTCTATACATACAGCTGTAGCTATCAGACCAAATATATTCAAACCGCTTTAAGTCTTTATGAGTGAAATTACAAATATCAATATATTTTTAAAAATATTCAAATTGTCTAAATTCAACTTCATCCATGAAAACAGACTTTTAACCTTTTTAAACATTTGAATAACCCCCATAAGAAATAAGAAACATATAAAGAGGGGAGGTGCGGACTATAAAAATTGCTTACGGGAACCAGGTAATCCCTGCGCTAAACCTATGGAATTCACACAATCTTGGAGGAAACGGGTTAAATTTGTTAGGAAATATGTAGGGCAATACCCAAAACCTTAAGTTCTCAATGGAATATGCAGCTCTTCTACTGGTAAAGTAGTAGTTTTGGGAGAAAAAATGAACTGTGACATAGTCCTACACCTGGCTCAGTCATTGCCCAAGATTTAAAGTATCTGAGCCAGAGTCACATGTCACTCTTTGCCATTTCTCTACAGGAGGTAGACAGTACTAAAAAAATCCTTTACCAGAAATTATATGAAATTATTCAATGAAAAGGTGCTTAAGAAAACTGGACTAATCCAACACACCTCCCTCAGGTCTGCAACACAGACTAACCACCTGTTACCATAGGAAAACCAGTAAAAATGGTGTATTACTGTAAACATGCACATAATATGTCGTATTATGGGTCTGAATTTTAAGACTAGCAACCATGTACATTGCATTGCATTGTACAGAAACCTGGCGAATGCCCTGTGTATAGTCTTTGAATTCAGACATTATTGTTATGTACAAATTAAGGGCATTTTCTCATTTTTTCTGTTAGCGGATTTCTTGGAGCACCCCCTAATTTTGATCCTCATATATATACAAATGTTTGAGGAAAAATTGACACTTTTGTCCGGCGTGTCACGATTATCAGTATATTTGTCACTAAGCCACCCCACTATTAGAGAAATCAAGGAAAACTCCAATTATGTCGTATGTTTCATGTCAGTTTCGTGGCTATTTATTACGTCATATCAGCGACGTATTTATGACGTATAATTTCACGTCAGATTTGTGACGTGCTCGTCACAATTTGTAGCAACGTGTTCATAACGTAAATTTTACGTCAGATTTGTTACGCTTTCATCATGTCTTATTAGTGACGTATTTATGACGTAAATTTCACGTCACTTTTGTTACGTATTTATCACGGCATTTAGTGACGTATTTACGACCTAATTTCAAGGCAGTTTTTTGTGACATATTTATCAAGTCATGCAAATGACGTACGAAGTAAAATTCATGTCAGATTCATGACTATTTAGGATCACGTCATACTAGTGATGCATTTATGACGTATAATTCACGTCAGTTAAATGACGTGTTCATCACGTCGTATTAAATACGTTGATATGATGAAAATATCACGTCAGTTTTGTGACGTATTCACCACGTCATTTATCACATATATGACGTAAAGTTCACACCAGTTTTGTAACGAATTTAGCACGCTATAATAGATTATTCGCGATGTATGACGCAAAATTCACGTCTGTTTTTGACTATTTAGGATGTTTTCTTTTTCACTGAGTGTTACGCTTTTATTCTGTGTTATTTAGATATCAATTAAAGACATGTGTGCTGTAATCTTGTGTGTTTATTTTAAAGTGTGTGCTTATGTATGCCGCTTGATATTATAACGACTTTATATTGTATGGATTATAAAATAATCGAAATAAAATTGTGGTGTGTGTGTGAGCTCAAGCTCGTGCGCACTTGTGTGCGTGAATAAATTGTGGGTTTTTCTGTTTTAGCGAAAATAATGTTGCTTCTTATATTTGCCGTGATTTGGCAAAGCAACGTATCTGAAATTTTGTGGTTTTTCGAGTTTTTGATTTTTTAGATACATTAAACCATTTTTTAAAATTTGTCAAAATTTCAGCTCTCAAAGTGATATTAATTTTAGAAAAATGCATTCAAATTTCAGCGAAATTCTTTTTTTTTTAATAAGTCCATATAGTTTGGCAAAACAACGTAACTTACTTATGTTGTTCCGCCAAAACAGTTGCTGTCCCAGATCTCATTTGAGCTTCCGGTTTTTCTGGCAGAATAACGCATCTTCGTTGTGTGACATGGCAAAACAACGTAACTGCAGCATGCAGCTGCGTGTGTTCCGACACGGATTGTCGCCCCTACACAAATTGTCACCCCCGGCTCTGGGCGACAATCCTTGACGGAGCTGGCGTCGCGGATTGTCGCCCCCGTCACGGATGTCGTCCGGCGACAATCCGTGACGCTTGTTCAGTTCCCAATTTTTGACCTCGATGGCGACAATCTATGATGGTAAAAAAAAAATTAAAAAATTGTTGCGACAAGGATTGTCGCCCCGGGCTCGGGGTGGTTGCACCGGTGTTGAGCTTTGGTGGGATGGGTATGACTGGTAAGTTATGCGTGTGTGTGTGTGTGTGTATGTGTGTGTGTTTGTGTGAGTGTGTTTGTTGTGAGCTGGATGGTATGTGCTGTGTATGATTTGTAGGTGCGTACAATAAGTGACTTGTGTATGAGTTTCCGTCTGGTTGTGTGTGTGTGTGTGTGTGTGTGTGTGTTTGAAGTATGATAATACAAGAAACTGTGCATGTGTGGTGGCTGTATAGTGGTAGTGGTTTGTTTGTCTGTGTGTATACGTCGGCCCTAATCTGGCAGAACTCCCTAAGTCGATTTTGGTCGATTTTCAGGTTTTTAGTGTTTTGTGTGTGTTTTTTTTTTCTTTCATGCTCTTTCAAGTAGGCCAAAAAATAAGTTGTGATTCGGTACAGAAAGTTATTTTTAGAAAGTAATTTTGGCAAAATTCCTGAGGAGAGAGGGCGATTAATCTGGCAGAACTGCGTAAGTCGAGATACGAAATGAATTTTCCGATGTTAATCAGGCAGAACTGCGTAAGTCGACTTACGACAACGCTTGGACCAAGGTGTTCCTGCATCCCACACGGACATGGTATACCTTAACACGAGCGTTTGCGGCCTTGGTAGTGATGAACGCGCTGCGCGTTCAAGCTAGCAGTGCCTAGCTAGCTAGCTAGCTAGACAAGTCGTACGGCGCGGCTACGGAGTATTGTACACGACGACAGTCACCCTACAGCAATGGATCCAAAAGCAATAACCCTCGTTACTCTTGGGGGAAATTGCCACTTGTTTTCCCTTAATAGACTGGCAGGCTTCATAACAGGTCAATATGCGGTATGCCTTACTATTACGTTTTGCTACAATCTAGTGTTTTTTTAAGCCTAGAGCATTTCTAGATCTAACATTACAAACGTTATAGTTTGCATCTTGTCTGACATCACGCTCCGGTCAATCTTAGGCCTACTTGGTACTGCAGCACTTGTCCATTGTTACTGTACGTGAAATAAATGTACCGTGCGGTACCGTAGGTCAAGGGAACAACAATACACTTATATATGTAATCCATAGTTTCTTATTTTGTTTTTCATTGTAATAAGCGGTTAGTTTGCTTGGATCTATGGGATTGATCTCGAGAAGTTTAATGAATATCTAGGATACCGTCCATAACGATGGCACTTTACAGTGGGTGTAGTGTCCACTTGACAGCGTAATATACTTACCGACTACGCCATCGGCCTGATGTGCTTGATTTCACGGGATATTTCATGAGGTTCGTGAGGTTTCCATCCGTGAAGTTCCAGTCCAAGTCATCAAGCTATCAGTCAAGGTCATGGGGGTCAATTGTCACCTGATATAGATTTGGATGTGTCAGTCAGGTGACCCCCTAGTCAGGTTAAAGTCACAGTCCGGGTCTGGTTAAGGTCGTGAGGTACAGTAGATAGGAGGGGAAGTTAAAACCAAACATCCCTCAAAACCAAATCCCACTACAGTCTCCCCCGTTTTATTGAATAGGAGGAGCCCCCGTACCGTGATTAATAAACCCAAATTAAATCCCGTAAAAATCGCCTTTAACTATGTCTACTTAAAACATCCCACAAACAGGGGGAAATCACGTCCAACTGTGGACAACAATAAGAACAATAAACAATTTGTAAACACTGGGAACAAAACGTCCCTATTCAACACTAGGCGAACACTGGCTTGGGCAACAACAATGACAAAAAATACTCAACAATAGTGAAACATTTTAATCACACCTATTGATTTGTTATCGTCATCCCGGACTATGATTTACTCCCCTGTTTTCTTTGTTTACGCACACTAATAATATTTAGTAACCAAGGTCCCCTCGGTATCCAGAGGTTTTCCCTTCACTATAAAATCCAAATTTACTTTGAAAATATTTCCAAAAAGATAACGGAGATTACCAGATCAATTTTTGCCACAAATGTAATCAAGCACGTGCAAAATTGTCTCCCATAAGAAATGGAATAAAAACAATAACACAATATAAATAAATACCTCTGGAACCGACTTCCACTTAATCGGAGGCCTATATGCATAGCACCTCTGGTATCTGCCGCCAGCTTAGCGGGGTCCAGACAATGGGATGGTATTGTCCTGGCTGGTAGCATCAATACCCTGTGCCACCTGCTCCTGCCTCCCCTTTGCCACCAATACAACTCTAGCAAAAGCTGACTTAGTGGGACACCCATTGAGGCTCTTCACTATTCAGCTCCCTTACGGGAAACCGTTGTGTTGAAACTGAAGTAGGCATGTGGAAACGCCTTCCTCCTGGCTACTGTTTCAGTTGCAGCCAGCTGGCAGCAATGAATGTGGACCCGCTGGTGATGGAAGCAATGCTCTAGCTGCCCATACCAATTTAATGGAATTGGTGACTGTAGGATCCAAACGCCCACGAGGAGGATCCAATTCTGGAGTCCTTCTTTTGGGCTATGAAGGTCTTGGGCGGACATGATGATCCAGCCCCACGTCCTAAGATTGCATTGGTTCTGGAGCCGCACATTGGCACTTGAAGGCGATCCAACGTCAATGCTGTGACATGCGGGACTTGTCGCATGCATCCCCGTCACCTCCCACCTGGGTCCCACACCATCCTTGTTTTATCCCTTGGCTCTATGCCAGTGGATACCCACTCACGAGGAGTTGCCAAACTTTCATCTCCCTTCTGTGTGTCCTTCGACCTCTCCCATGGTAATTGAATGGTATTGGGAGGGTCATCTGGAACCGACAAAAGAACTTCACTCGGGTCAGCAGGAGTGGTTCCCAACTTATCAGGCTCAGAGCTCTGATTGGGGTTTCCACAGTCTTCATCACGCGGATCCTCCACAGTGGATCCATCAGGGTTAAAACTCTCCTGCTTCCCCTCCATTGCAAGTGAAATGAGGTTGCCAGTCAAATGACTTGAACTGGCATCCTCTTTCTCATTGGTCTCAGCAGCGGGAGCTGTGGATATTTTCGACAAGTTCCACGAACTCGCGAAAATAATTCAACAGCTCCGAGTCCTTGATGGATATATATCTTTATAGGAGCGAGATTGATCCAAAACCCTCGACTCCTGAGATTGGGTAAAAGCAATTTTGTTCTCTTTGGGTGCCTTATCCCCTAGCCTCTCTATTTTTTTCTTGGGACTGTCCAACTCCTGCTCGGGCCAGGGAGTGGCCTGCTCCTCTGGACCGCTGTCGTTTGACAGCTCCTCCTCGTGGGGAACCACTTTCTTGTCCATCTCCGGACAGTCCTGTTTGGAGTGACCAAACTCCCCGCAAAGATCGCACAGATAGCAGCTGGGGTCAGCTGCGGATGGGGTGGTAGATGGACTGCGCGAGAGCGCTTTAACTACATTTGCTGGCAGCTGATTTACAGTGTCTTTGAGAGAAACAAACTTCTGTTCTAGGCTCTGTATTCGCTGCCCCACACTTGACGTCAGTCCCTCAGGTGTCGCGTGCTGCTTAATCTCACCCTTATCAAGCTCACCAGAACGTTGACAGGGAGACCTTGGGCAAACATCTACCTGGCGGACACCTGCCTCTGCAGGCTGGGAGGTATCCCAACGTACAGAAGCAGGGCACACTTCCCTGTGACTGCGATTTCCTTGAGAACCCTGTCCCAATACCGCATGTCGGGAGTATACCAGCCAGGTGACTAACTCCAATGCAGCTTCCACTGTCTTGGGTTTCGAACTAAGAGCAGACAAGCCTACCTCCTGTTTGCGACAACCCTGACAAAACCGGAGAACAGCTTGGCGCTGGACCAGGGGCTCTGGTACTCCTTGAAATGCTTTATTAGCAAGAGATACCACTCTCCTTGACCATTCTAAGGTGGTTTCATCCTCAGACTGTTTGGCCCAGGAGAATTCTATCTGAACCATTTCAGGTGGATCCGTAGCACCAAACTGCTTCTCCATGCACAGCACCAATTTCTTGTAAATAGCAAGAGGGTTTCTCTCAAGAAGCATCCGGTAGTGATCGCTCCCTTGCTCCTTTAGACACCACCACATTTGGTCGCGTCGCTGCATGGGAGATCAACCACCCTCGACCGCGAAAGCGGTGAATTTAGCATAGGTTGTTTCCCAAATTCCCTTCCCGTCAAATGAGATTCACCTGGGCCAGGATGGGGGCTTCACCACTTCCTGAGAGGTATTCGACCCACTCAGACTCATGTTTGCTAAATCTCGCCAGCTAGAATGCAGCACTCCATAGCGGGTTGATTCCTTCACATAAGGTTTTGGGATGAAGCCGTCCCCTGTGAACCGAGGTACAGAGTAACTATACCACTGCTCCTCCAACATGTCATTATTGATGTTACCCCCTTGACCCTGTGGGTAACACCGAGTAGGAAGGGACTGTAATGGGGTCGATACACGTGGACGTCCTAACTGAGTGGTACCCGCACGTCCGCCTACATAGGTTCCACGCCAAGAGGGTGGACAGCTGCCGTAGGGGTGTAGACGTCCTACTTCCCCCTCTGTTGATGGATGCCCTCCTGGAGAACAGAAAGGGCCTGTCTCCAAAACCTGATAACTTGGGGTGGCGACATGGCTGCTAAACCCCGAACCTGGTCTGGCACTGAGAGTATACATCCTAAATCTTTATGATTCACCTTTACTGGCTGTACTAACATCCCAAACCTACTAAAAATGATATATCAAAATACGTTATCACACCCTTTCACAACTCACAATAAATTCTATACCCTCAAAACAATTTACCCTAAAAAAAATCATCTCACTATATCTAAAATATCCTCTGTTTAACTTTAACTTTATACTTCTAAACCCTTCTAATCTAATCCTTCAACTTTCCTGAAGAATTATCTCCTTACTCTGTTCAACAATTAACCAACAAACCATACACTTTATTACATCTTACCAAATTCTCTCAAACAATTCAGTACACCCTATGTTGAGGTAAAACGTTAACCAAAACAATCTTTCCTCAAAAATTCCCAGTTAATGAGTTGATATATCTCACTATTTAAACAAATACCTAGCTAAACTCCTCAATAAACTAAGTTATCATTTCAAATGATTTTATTTCCCAACCACCTTTTCTTCGTCTTCCTTTTATCACAGCCTCCCAAATTCTTCTTAATTCTATTTCCCTACCACTTTTTCCTCTTATTCCTTTATCAAAAAGATTATATTATCCCTAACCAAAATAAATACCAAAATATCTCTTTTAAATAAGATACTAATACCAACTAAATCTCTAACTGTTACTCCAAACCAGACCTCTGATAAACCTATACCTAACAAATGTTTAGAAACTATATGGGTTGCACAAATATAATGCAATCCCCTACCAATTAGGGAAGAGAGGGACAAAGATAGAACACACTAGGACACAACAATAACAACTAACGATAATTATGACAGAAGTGCACCACAAAATATACGTAAACGAATACGGAGTACAACTGACAACGCACGAAGAGTCAGCTGGCGTACCATAGACTGCTATGTTCCGCTACGGAACGGCTGTCCGCTGTTCATTCACAATGCGCGGCGTTCAAACACACGGCTAGATGTTACGCAGGTACCGGGACAATGCGGCCGTAGATCGATTAAATGCGGTTAACGCAGCGTCCTAGCACAACGTACACCGCGACGCGCGAATGGTTCACAGCTGCAGTGTGCAAACCACGCTCACGATGCGAAACAGATCGGTGTTCCATACTCCGTTTGGTCCTTGACCAGAGCGCCGCATGCAACCACAGAACTCTTACACATAGAAGAATCACACCCATTCACAACCCGCTGAGCTCGGTGTCGCCACCGCGCGCCCCGAATGTGACGCCTCAGTGTTCACGCCGCCATGTTGCTTAGCGGAACCTCCGCAGCTCCTCGCGAGTATACGGTACGGTCAACTCACTGATCGGGCAGTATGACAGCCGCTATATAGCCCTTGATATTTACTTGAACTTGTAAACTGTCAAACTGGTACTTCTCAATCCAGCGTTGACCACAGATTCATGTACTCATTTATGTTATTTATTTCACACTCTTCCCTGAAAGTTGTCTGTATTGAAACAGGTGTTTTTTTTCCCCTTTGGATAGATCTATTTGACTTCGGAGACGTGATCTGCTTTGGTATAAAATAATCTAAGACGCGCGCCTGTCCTTGTCTGTGTCCTGCCATTTTTCTGATACCCCTCTCAACCCTATGTCTTGCATTTTCCCCCCCTCCAATGATATTGTAAGAAGATGTGTGTTCGTGCTTTTGATTTTTCTCCCATTAAACAGGTCAAATTAAATTTCCAGTCAGTCCAGTTGTCAAAATAAATGATTTGTGGATATGATCATGTAATACATCTTCCCCATCTGACATATACTCGTACAACATATTAGAAATTTGGAAGACAACATCACCTTAATTATATATATTCCTGCTGTTATCATTATCATTAGTAGTGTGTAGTACAATGTAGTTATCACTATTGCACATATTGGTATAGGAAGCAATAGGCCTATAGGCATATATACACTGTATATCTGTATACATGAAATAAAACAGAAATCGAGTTCATGCTAATCACCGACAATTTATTTTACCACGCCAATTTTTGAGCGATTTGCAACAACACTTGAGAAAGAGCGAATCGCTCAAATATTTGTGTGCTGTAAATAAATTGTTGGTGATCAGCATGAACTTGGTTCCTGTTTTACTTTCGATATCATGATATTGCTGCACCAACATGTAGACTACCCGGTACTCAATCAATATGTATATATATGTATATATATATATATATATATATATATATATACATATATTGTATATAATTATCTATGTAGGTATGTATATATATATATATATACATATATATATATGTATATATATATATATATATATATGTGACAGTGCACCTCAAAACGAACATAAAGTCGCACACACTGATTTTGCGTGAGGACTGAAAATAAGTGAAATGGGTCAACCTAGCCGAACTTGACTTTTCCATATTTTCTGAAAGAGCGGGTCTTCTTTTACAATATGCGAACATTTGGAATCATAAAACGGGCAGAAAAGTGTGTTTTTTAGCAGTTTATCTCAAACAGTTTTGGTAGAATAGTGTGATTAGGTGGGTCTTTAGAATCCCCTTTTCATTTCTGAAAAACCTTGTCCACACTCTTCACTTTCAACTCTAATAACTTTTGAAAGGATAGTGCTACTGCTTTGAAAGTTAGCATTTATTATGGACAGAATGTGTTAATGAGGCACGCTTAATTTCAGTTTAATCTGATAATCCCTTCATTGTTGATACTCTGGTGGTTTACTTCCTGTTTTTTGTCCCATTCATCGCACAGCCAGCACGGTTTGGTAAAGATTAAGCGCTTGAATAGACACTGTACTTCAGAGCCTCTTTTCTCAGTTCCCACTTTTCCTGAGTTTGTGCTTTCTTTCCAATATTTAGATAGGTTAGGAGAGTCCATTTGATTTCAGTTATACATCATTTTAAAGCTTAAAGTCTGCTCTTTCAGAATATGGTCTTAACTAAAAATTCATGTCTGGCGACTTTTTGTTTGTTTTGAGGTGCAGGGTCACATATATATATGTATTCACACACTTATACACACACACACACATTACAAACATGAAGTCCTTTCAAGATTGTCTTCCCACAAAAAAAAAACAGGAAGTTAAGTTGGACAGAGTTAATTTTCCTAATTTTTTACAATTTATTTGACATTTATCAAGGTCAAAGTTGATTGCTGAGAATCAACCACGGTACAGTGATATACCATTTGCTTGAAGTACACGTACCATTATCATACCTAATACGGCGTCTATAATCACAGGCAGTACATGCGTCAGGAACATGTTATGCAAATAATAGGCAAGACCACCAGTGTCCCAAATTTGTGACAACTATTGTAATCACAAAAGCAAATGCATATATACATCTATAATGGACATGCACTAGGGCAACAACATAAAATTCATGAATAATGAACACTGTCTGGCAAGATTATCTAAGGCAATACATCAATATAGTGCACAATTTCACTTGCCCTTGATAGCTTCAAGCGTGATTCAAAAAGAAAATCCTAATGAGTGTAAAAACGCACTATGGTATAGTATGAAAACATATTGTGTTGATCCGCATGCACTATATGGCAATATAAATCTACGAATTATGGACACTGAAAAGAACACGAAAGGCATTCCTGGTAACAGTATTAAAGGCAATACATTTGTAAATGTAAGATTTCACTTGTACTTGTTAGCTCAGCATGATTCAAAATTAAATCCTTAGTAATGAGTTTAACAAAAACTACCCCATACACTGTATAGTATGAAAATATAATTTGGTAACAACATGTAAGCAAAACAAGTATCACAGATATATACAACAAATGTTGTATATCACGAAAGCAAATGCCTGCATAATTAACTATCATGCAATATAGCAACAACATAAAATCCATAAATAATGAACACTGCCGGGCAAGAATATCAAATGCATTCTTGGCATAACAATATCAACTAAAGGCAATACATGAACATCTGTATAATGCAAGATTTCACACACACCCGTTTGCTTCAAACGAAATTCAAAGTGAAATCTAAAGAGTGTGAAAACATACTACACTGTATCTTAAAGTATGTACATGTAGGCAAAACAAGTGTCACAAATATGAAAACTACATGTCTTGTATATCATAAAAGCAAATGCATGTACAATCACTTAGAATACAATATGGCAGTAAAATAAAACCATGAATAATGGACACTGGCAAGAATTGTAAAAAAAATATCAAAGGCAATACTGTATAATCCATGATTTCACTTGCACTTGTTCGCTTCAAGCGCAATTCAAAATGAAATCCTTATGAGTGTGAAAACATACTATGGTATAGTATGAAATGTTAACGTGGCAACAATATGTAGGCAAGACAAGTCTCGCAAATACATGTATGACAAATATTGCATATTGCGAAAGCAATGTTTCATGAACATGCATTAAATTGGCAATGTGGCAACAACATAAAATGAATCCATGAATAATGAACACTGTCTGGCAAGAATATGAAAGGCATTCTTGGCAATGATAACAAAGGCAATACATTCATATACACATGTAGTGCAAAATTGCACTTGCTCTTGTTAGGTTAAGCACCATTTAAAATGAAATCCTGCAATATAGTTTGAAAGAACAGAAGTGAATGTGATAAAAACCTAAAATGGCAATAGACCTCAAAACGCTTTATCCTGGCAAGGAAAGCGCATTATTTAGAAACAAGACACTAAACAGGTTACTCATCGCATTCTTCATCAGCGACCAGGATGCGATGTGATGGTAGATTAAAATCCGTTTCTGAAGCAGACATACACAGAAGGGTATATGTGTGCTCCTGGTCGGACGGATTTCAAAACTAAAACTTAAATTTCAAACACCTAATATGCAAAATTAAAATGTGTTCTTCTGCATGTACCATCATGAGATGTTGTGGAAAGTTGAATAAAGTTGGTACAGCATCTGCCCGCAGCCTTGTTATCTGGCCGATGTGATCGAAGTACTTCTCTTCAAAGTGGTCAGAAGGTAGAGTATGGTTTGGGAATCCAGTGGTCTCTTCTCATGTTCACAATCTATCTTTGGCGAAGAGCAGCACCCCTTCTTGGAAATCTAGGATTTTTAACACACAGAGAACATATGATACATGTGAAAATTATTACCATATCAGATTTGTATAGACCTCATATTCATAATCATAAAACATGTGTACCTACAATACAACAATGGCGAGCATGATGATGATTGCATGCAGGGACATGGTCCATGGAAAGCTCCTGATAATACTAGAGTACACAATCAGTCTAGACGATCTAGTATCTAAACGAATGTAGAGTGTTGTCACTGACACTGACCCACCACTAGTAGTGTGACTCTAGCTAGACAAGAATAATTCTACGTGTAAAGTTTACACCTAAGCTCAAATTTACATATAAATAGATAGTACTTTTTTCATGTACAAAGCTGCTTGCCCCAACACACAACGTTTTGGTAGTTGGTGGTAAACAGATTTGTCCACGGCAAACACAAAATCCAGTGTCTGGGACTACCTTTGCTACTGCGCTCACAAGAAAGCCAACATACGACCGATCCGCCTAATTGTAACGTTACTTGGGAAATTAACTACTTGTTATTCTCATCATGGCTTGGTGTCAAACTTACCTGTTTCCAAATCCTTTTGTCAAGTGATTTGTGCAGTTTACAGCCGCACAATACGGCATTTTAATGCCTCGCTCAGGGTCTCGGAACGTCAGAAAAACACGTTGCAACATGCAGTCACTGTATGTGGATGGCGTCTGCTGGGATTTGCATGCAAAAAAAAAGTTCCGCTAAGCAAAATGGCGGACGTCACGTGACAATGAGTCGAGCGACGGCGACAAAACGGGTGGCGAGTAATTCTTTTATGTGTAAGAGTTCTGTGCATGCAACGCTACTAGACTGCGAATAACGATGTAATGTGCAATAAGCGACCGCGAACCACGCACTGTATACGTAGCAAGCGTACAGTTAACAACGCTACTGGGTATGTAACACACAATCGCCGAAACTAATGAACGCGCAATGCAAAAGAATGCAATCTATAAACTAGCTAGTGCGTAGCGGCGTGTGTAGAAACCCCTACGTGTATGCACTCTAAAAGCGTAGGATAGATCAAGTGCAGGTCCTGGCCTTCTACGGCAAAAGCTGACAGTAACACTATAAACGTTACAAACAGAACAGTTACTAACGTTAGACCTAACGTGGGCTGGCGTTCCTGATAAGCTTAACGCAATACAAAAGCTTTAACAAACACAACTTACAAGCAAGACGCAAACGCAACCGAACACCAATCGACTCACAAAATGACTCGCTCGGGCAAAAGTGTTCTTGTTATGTTTTTGTTCGGTTTTCTTTTTCTTGTTTCTGTTTCCTTTTCTTCGACCCCGAGCGGCTCCCCAGACGTTAGCTGGGTGGGCACGTCACATAAAACAACAATCACAGACTGTATTCACACACACACACACACTCAACAAACCTAGAGAAACAAATCTAGGTCCACGAAAATACCAGGAGAATTTAATAGTATTCAGTAACGTAGAACAGCTAGAGTAGGACGGTCTGACTAAACAGTTACCTTTACGAACGTCAATCTATCTCTCACACTAGACGACGATTTGACAAATAATACGATGTGACGCTAAACAGTAACACGAGTTCGTAATCAAAAATATCGTTCCAATCACTCGCTCGGACGTCGCACAAAACACAACGATGATATAACAATCAACACGCAAGTTCGCACAAAGTCGTTCAACTTTGATTCCCCGTCGCACAGTGGGCCAGGTGTGAATGAAAGTGCGCCAAAATAGGGATTTAGTCACTGGAAGGAAATTTATTTTTTTTCATATCTTTGGCACAAATTACATCCTCCTGAACACCTCTGATCAATAGTCTTTCTTATATTAGAAACACTAAATATGTTATTGGATGTGTGTACAGAGCGCCTGGTGCTGATATATTTATCCGTGCAAAGTCACTCCTCATCATTGTATTTTACTCCAACATCTGTTCATGAAACTATAAAATTTGCTACTGCCCTAAACCCATCAAAATCATGTGGGTCAGATGATGTATCTCCAATGGTTGTAAAGAGTTGTATACAGTATATTGCTAATCCCTTGTGTGATATTTTCAACAAGTCTCTTTCACAAGGAATTGTTCCACAAAAATTGAAAGTAGCAAATGTAATCCCTGTATTTAAAAAAGAATGATAACAAAATTATATCATCGTTGTGTTTTGTGCGAGTGATTGGAACGATATTTTTGATTACGAACTCGTGTTACTGTTTAGCGTCACATCGTATTATTTGTCAAATCGTCGTCTAGTGTGAGAGATAGATTGACGTAAAGGTAACTGTTTAGTCAGACCGTATGCACTAAATTCAAGACACCCATGCTCTAGCTGTTCTACGTTACTGAATACTATTAAATTCTCCTGGTATTTTCGTGGACCTAGATTTGTTTCTCTAGGTTTGTTGAGTGTGTGTGTGTGTGTGAATACAGTCTGTGATTGTTGTTTTATGTGACGTGCCCACCCAGCTAACGTCTGTATGTGCATGAGCGTTTTTGTGACACGTGTTTGTGTGATTGAATGTGTGTGTGTGCGCGCGCGTGTGTGTGTGTGTGTGTGTGTGTGCTTGTGTTGCATCTGTCCTATGTAAATATGTTACTATTATACTTCTTGTTAATATGTTTAAAACTTTAGTATGTTTTGCTTTGTTTTATATGTTTATCCGGGACCCCTTTTTTACAAGCTCTGCTTCTTTTGGGGTCCCAAACCATTCATTATTCTTAATGCTGTATCCTTTTGTAAAATGTCAAATGTTTAATGAATTGGTTAAATAAACTTGAAACTTGAAACTTGAAATTAATTCTAAGTGGATTGCTTATCTACAAACAGACTCAAAATTTGTGAATACTGGGTAAAACACGTGTAAATGCAATATTGCGGTTTTCGAAAGGTTTCCGTCCAACAGGTCGTTTGACCCTCTTCAAATTTTCAACACACGTGTCAAATTAACTATTTTAAATGATCATAAACTCTACAGGCCAGATTTTATTCCCTCTGAAAATAAATAGGGTCAAAACAAGGAAAATTTGGCTAAAAATAGCAAATTTCTTTTAATGTGAAAAAATGGTCAGCATTCCCACCGATTCCCGCGCTAAAAATATCACAGTCGCCTTTGCTGTAGTTCCCGCTTTACAATGATACCAAACTTGGCTGCAATCTTCCGCAATCTTGTGAAGGAAACCCAATTTTCCATCCGCATGTTTGCCTGTTTTTTGCCAAAATCTCGCGTGCGCTGGCAGCACGCATCCAATGGATCCCCATACGCAGGCAAGGCACACAACAACAGAGACCACAGAGAGAGCAAGAGAGAGGGTGAGAGAGGGTGAGAGATGGGGGTGGTCTGGGGAGGGGCGGGGTGTCATGTTCATCATGATTGATATAGGTGTACAATGCTCACATCGAACCAGCTAAATGACCATAAATGTCTCGATGGTCTATAACCCTATAATGCCTGTGTAGACAGTTACTTGCACTGATTAACAGCATGCCAACTACCCACATTCAAGAAACCTACAGATCTGACGTTCTCCTCCTGCACGATTCTTTCGACCTGTTTTTTCGTGGTACCACAGTCATATTTTATATCCTCTTATTATTGATAATCTCACAGTGTTGAATTGAATTGAATTGAATTGAATTGAATTGACCGAGAGCATAGGACTCTCCTTTATTTCTTTCCACATTTACAGTATATACAGTTTAAAAAGACGAAATATAACATAGTTCACAATAATAATTCACAAAGGGATGACATAGGTCATCATACAATAAACTATAGTACCAAGTCAGACTAAAAAAAAAAAGAAGAAGAACAAAAACAAGAGAGGAGGAGTGAAGTAAAGTGAAAGAAAAAGGTGTCCCGTAAAAGCCTCAAGGGCTTGCAGTGACGGGATCACCTGACTGTAAGGAGTTGGAAAACACGAAAATAACAGAAAATGCAACGCAGTATTGGGTGTTGAAAAACAGTTCATGATACTTTGTTTTAGCATGATGTTTTCGCAATACATACCATAGGCTTCTGCTTCTGTTATTGTGTAGGGTTATTGAGGTGTAAGGTTAGTTTCCAGTGTAGATGTTAATGATCTTTTTTTCCCCTGTATTGAAATACCGAGTTCTTCATGCTTTAGGCATGCCTGTAGACCACACTGGTCAAGTCAGTTGGAAGGGGGAGGAGAATCATTCGGGTTCTTTTTTTTTTTTTCATTACGAAAATGTAGAGTATCTTTTCTCCGAAAATATATGTATGCCCTAGAATGTAGAATAACCATTATTTTCTCCCCTTTATCAAATAAAGTAAATACTATTTTCAAAAGGAATGTTTTAACTGAATTCTTAGTTTATCATAATAATATCACCTCTCTGTCTTTCAGTCCTATCTCCGTAAGCACATCTTCCTCCATCATTATGCGATTATATCTATAGTCTTGTAACATCCTACATACCACCAAAAATTCTCATTAATTCATTTCGAAGATATATTATGGCCTTAACGGGCTTAACATAATAACTTTATCAAATTTCCTTTTCAATAATACTTGTGTACAATGTTTGTTTCTCACTTATCTCTTATTTGCAATGTTAACGCATGCATTTTCAAGAGGCGACATAATATAGCAAACTAATGACAAATACCAAAAAAGTCCTTAAAGACACCCAGTCGCGAGGATACATGGACATATTTCAGCCGCGGGCGGCAGCACGTAAACTCGCTTCCGAAGTTGCTACGAAGCGAAATGTGTGTGTGCGCAAGACATCCCTAAAGCAATGTATCGCGCTATAGTATCTCGATTGCTCGCGATCGCTTGCTGAGCGCGGGACAGTACGTTTTGTGTAATGTGATGTTCGCATGAGCTAGTAGCTAGCTGCGTATACTTCGTACGACTACGCATTCTCTTTATCGCATGGTCGATCGTCGTCACTCGTCAACTATACTGTAATCATCAGATCAGATCAGATTAGTGAGTGCAGACCACATTATAATAGATAGGGTGGCCATCATGGACGATGACACATCGTCATGGGTAGCGGATATTACCGCCGAGTTGTCTATTCTGAACGCGGACGATTGGGTCGGAGATGCTGCCTGTATCATGTACTTGCCCTGGCGTGTGTACATAAATTCAGGACGGGGAAGCGACTGTGCCCGTGCAGGGCCAACGGCCAACGGCCACAGTTGCACTGCACATTTATGCAGTATTTTTGCACTCTTCATTGTTTTACTAACTAATATGAAGAAGGTGAGCGTTGTATCACCTGCCTGGAATATACTAGCTATATGTAAAGAAGCAATGCCGAAACCCTTTCATTTGACTAGGTAAACTCAGTTATAGTTCTGTCGGCTTAGCCTGGTGTGAATAATCTTTAAAAAAAAGACACACACACACACAAAGTGAACATTAAAACTCATAGATAAGTACATGACAAATAAGATGTAATGCCTTCTTCAGACAGGAGCATAAAGAAATTATTGTCTATCTCCCTCTTACACAAACAAACAGAACACTATTGTCTCAACAATACAGTGTGAAGGATAACCATTATAAATAAACCTATCACAGGTATCAGTATTTGAGGTTATGTGTGAAAAATGCCCTACAGATTAATGAAAATCGCGGACAGTAGACCTTCGTCCATAGTTAACTCAGTGTAACATCGCAAAGCCATTGTAATGGGTTAGCTTTCTACCAAACACTGATAAATACCAATCAGAGGCGTACCTTTGATCAACAAATAAGGGATGTGCCACGGATACCAATTAATCGTACTTGATGAAGCTCATACCTGTACATATTAGCTTGTTACAAACTGATAGGTTCATATTGCCCCTTGACCTATGACCAATATCTGTATTAGAATTAAAACAATGGATTCTTATGAACTGTTGTTCATCAACAACTTCCACACCAATCAACATCCCTATTAGACACTCCTATATGAAGATGTGAAGGTAAATAAAACTGTAACTTTCACGTACAAGGGTATTGTACGTACAACACACTACTGTAACTCTGTAGTTACTACCACTGACCTGACACTGTCAGTGTAACCAAACTTTAACGAATTTAAACTGTAAAGGATCAATTTTTTTTTCTTCAGAATTTACATTTCAACATACTTGTAGAAATTCACATGAAAAGATGTACACTTCACTGGATCACTTGAATTTGGTTTCAAATTATTAGACCAAATGCATTGGAAGTTTGACTATAAATGCAACATAGATGCCTGAAACTTTTGCCAACCTTATGAAAATTACAATCTTTATCAAAATTCCTTAACCAAACTTAAAATGTAGGGCCCCTAAATATGATGAAAGAGGAGACTTTGCTATACAGTTAAATCAATGGGGACAAACAGTATTTGAATCGCAGCCATGAAATCTGGCTATGCAAATTTAACCTGGATTGTTGACGCTAGCTGCTCAGGAAAGTGACCTCTCTGTACCTATCGACAGTAGATTCTACATTTGCACATGAAATACTTTAAATTCTCAATACTGTGATGACAAAAAACTTACCACTACTTGCGATTCCCTGACTAATGACATTTGCTGCCTACTGCTGGGTCAGTTTTTAAGAAGCGATAAACTGACCCAGCAAATGTCATTTCGATTACGGCGTTATCATAATTTGACATAAATGAGAACTTAGAGAAGTTTTTCGCGGAATTATACATAGAAAAATAGGCCTACTTGTCGATGAAACGCAAAGGCCCTAGCAGTTAAAGATAGATTAGAAAAAGTCATTCCACTTCAATCATTGATTCATGTAATAGACTTCTAACGTTACTTACACATCATCTGGATCTGGATTCCTTGAAGTTGTTGACTTGGTCAGCTGGGGTTGCTTGATTGGCGTAAGCCGTGGCATTACAATTCCACCGTGCATGCCGTAACACGAATTTGCACTTTCTAAATTCCTGCAAAACTGTTCATGCAACTCCAGCAAGTGGAAAGCAAAGTTTTCATCGGCACGCTGACGCTGAAGCTTCCCCCTCTGCCACTGGTCTCTTACTTGTCCTAAGCAGGGAGGTGAGAGGAAACCTCCCTGTCCTAAGCATGCTAACAACACGTCTCTCTGCGTTCTCCACTCGTCGATAGCGTCAAACAAGTAGATACGTTTTACTCGAGTCGGACGGCTGTTTTGATCTCCATTGTGAGGTTTCATTACTAAACCAAAGCCAAGGCTAATCCGAAACAGTACACGCATACCACACACATTATTGATATGGACATACTGGTACCGACGACTTTATACCAACTTTGTTATGTTCCGATCCGGCCCAACATACTGTAACACAGCTGACGCAGCAGACAATTGCCAATGAGATCAAAACAACCCGCCATATGGCCATGAGCATTGCAACTTGCTATACATGAAGTTTAGAGTTTTAATATTCCTTCATCAAAACATATTTATAAATACCAAATATTAAACAACGTAATATATGAATGATTTAAAATATTGTTATATAACATTTTCAGACATTTTAAAATATTATTGCTTAGATTGCTGAAATTGGCACCATAGTGCAAATAAACAGAGACTGCAGCCAGATACGTACGTACGTACACCACACAGCTCTACTGTTGTGTCGCGACGGGGACCCGTAGGAGAGATTTTCATGCACATGGCTGTTGTGCGGTTTTGTGCGTGCACCCATTCGGCCCCATTCGGTAGGTATTCGGGCGTCCATGTTGAAATTACAGTGGACGGCTCGCACGGCTCTCGTGCCCCATCTGGTTTTCGCTGGTGCGCTGCGTAGCGTCGTGTTCGGCATTCGGTACGTACGGGGGTACAATAACGGGAGGAGCAGCTTGTCGTGCTTTTCTACTGAGCTGCGAATCGCCTGCGACGACCGATTGCCTTTAAGGGCGCCCCTCCAAGTGTGACCAAAGTCTGAACCTTTGACGTCTTTCTTTTATTTTTGTTTCTTTTATTTTGTTACTTTTCATGTTGTTTCAACACATGCGTTATCCCACAGCTACAGTTCGCACTTTTAATTTTCTGACACTGGAAAAATATTGTAACGTGAGAAATATTATATTTCTCATTGGATGTTCACAGCCAATTAGAAATACCTACATAAATGACGTCACATGTGTTTAAAAATATTTTCATTGCACTCTACGGGTCTGATTACCCCTAGATCGGTCAATTTAGCGTACGTTTTAAGTCGATCTCGGTGAATATGAATTTTGGCGCACTTTGGAGCCATTCTGGCCCACTGTGCGTCGGTCGCTCGCCCCTTTCAGCGCTACCGCCCTGAGACAATCCCCGTCTCCCCTGCAGTCAGCGCCAACCCGGTCCGCGAACCGAAAACTTACAGTACAGTAATTATACACACAGTGCAACGTGTAATGTGCGAAAATTGATACACACACATAATGTATTCACGCGGCCATTGCCCTGCCATTTACCTCGCAGCCCAACCGAAAGCCAAACGATTAAACGATTAAAATCGGCAAAATTCGCGCAAATAGGCCAGTAATCCTACCGACTACGCCAATAAAGTGGGAGTAGCGTCCACTTCACAACGTAATATGTGACCCGCGACGACGGTTTTAGGCAAAAGTCGCAAGAGCAAATTCCCTCCTAGGCGGGGTACAGAGATTTTGACCATTATTTTTGTCGATTTAGGTTTTTTGCAGAAACCGAATCTTTGATATGTTTTCTACATCTGCACTAAATTTCATAGCATAAGACTACGTTTTTCCTGTCGAAAATTGAATTTTAAGCACCCTATGTTGGATCGCACTCGTCAGTTTCGAGCTTCTTTCGAACGCCGCGCCAATATCCCCAGTGTTGCTACGGCGCATGGTCTCGCATGCGATTGGCTGGTGCGTCGCATACATTTACATAATTCGGCTTTCGGAGACACCAGTTGCAGCGTGTGGGGAATGCTTTGTCCACGCGGGCACGATTACATGCTCCATTGTTCTTGCTATAGTGGTTTATACGCTCACTCTGTAGTGCATGCTCTTCGTTTGGCTTTCTGTCCAAACTATTTGACCGCAGTGTTCGACAACGGAAGTGAAACAAAAATCGTGTAGCATGACATAATCGTGCGAAAAGAAATCTAAATATTCTCAAATGTGTCTACTTGAAGAGTTTGTTTGCAAAAACCGATAAGTCCATATTTGCCAAATGGAGATATTTGCGATTAAAGGTCAAAAAAAATAAAGAGAATAGTAAGAATTTTTTTTTTGCTTCTTTGGACCATAACTTCAAAAATTTACCTTTATATGTAGTGACCAATATATCATTTAAAAGGTATTATTTTGTACTTTATGACAGAGATCTCACTTCAAATCTTCAAAAATGGACTTATCGGTTTTTGCAAACAAACTCTTCACTTGTACATGTAGTAAAGATTATGACAGCAGACTGACTCAATGGAAGGTAGATAAGAGGAGAGGAGCGGTCACATGTGACCAATCATATTCAAATACTACACGTCAAAATCGCACCAAACTAACCAGTCGTGTTTGTGTGTGTGTGTTTTTTTTATTTAAGCATGACCCTTGCCAGCACTAGCAATTCTGCTTTCAAAAGGGTCGCCAATGATAAAGACAAATCAACCACAATGAAAACTGTGTGGATTCGCCACCGCTCCTGTTACATATGCACACAGTCATGGCGTGTGGATGCCATTGCGTATAACGTGCACCATACACGTCATGTGTATGTAGGCCATACGTGCAATTATCGTATTCGCCATCTTGAAAGAAGTACTGTACTGGTAAACAAACCCGAGCGAAACGCATTGTTTTTCGGCTCCATACGCTGAGCTCCGAGGAAGGTGCCCGGGAAATTTGACTCTCTCAGTGAGCCAATCAGAAGGCGATGTGGTTGCTAGAGGCGGGGCTTAACATCGATTGGCACCATCGTAAGGATGGGTGATTCTCCCCTCGCATCGCCGCTCGGACATTGTCTCTGAGAAAGAGGTGAATCTTCAAAGCTTGTTTTCTCGCAACTTTGTCAGGCTAACAACTTAAAAAGTTCATTTTATTTCTCTTTTAATGCCCACTTATGGAGCCGAAGAATACAAGTGCTTTATATCAATGCAAAGCTTAGGAAATGGCCAATGTGATTCAGTGAAAAAATGAATTTTCAAAATTCCCGACTTTTGCCTGAAACCGTTGTCGCCGGTCACATATACTTACCGACTACGCCATCGGCCTGATGCGCTTGATTTCACGGGATATTTTATGAGGTTTGTGAGGTTTCCATTCGTGAAGTTCCAGTCCAAGTCATCAAGCTATCAGTCAAGGTCATGGGGGTCAATTGTCACCTGATATAGAGTTGGATGTGTCAGTCAGGTGACCCCCTAGTCAGGTTAAAGTCACAATCCGGGTCTGGTTAAGGTCGTGAGGTACAGTAGATAGGAGGGGGAGTTAAAACCAACCACCCCCAAAACCAAATCCCACTACAACTTTTACAAATTAAAAAAAAAAAAAATGTACTTTTTAATACCGATACCGTACCGGTACTCCCAGTAGAGTTGAGCTGTAACGTTAGGGGCCTACTAGTACTACTACAGTACTCTCCGCGTAATCGGGTATCGCTTAAAAGGGTACTCCGTTTAATTTGGTAGTAATGTAAAAATCAGTTCCAATGCACATTAAGATTACCTAAAATCGGGTTGCCTTTCCGCGTACTATGGGTAAATAATTTCTTGTAGTCTAATTTCTACCCATATTTTATCGCAGATATAACACTTTAAAAAATCAAGAATGTCAAATTTTCCTCGCTTAATGAACCCTAATCGCATTCTGTGCTTAATTTGAAAAGAAGACCGATCATTGTGGGAGTGATTTAATATGAAAACACATGTACTAGTACCGACTTGCCACACGTAAACGAACATTGCACATGTAGCTGGCACTCACAATTGAATAAACAGACGGGAGTGGAACACACTTGCGCTCCTCCCTTGCTCCCGAACAACATTTCACAATAAGAGAAGTTTGCAACAAAAATCAGGCCATGCACCACCTCCATAATTTTGCTTTTCCCCAGTCACTTCTCGAAAAGTAACCCGACGTTGTACGTGACTAGTGCACGCAAATAGACGCGTTCATTTCGGAAAACGCCTCCGTGTTAGCGAGGAGTCTATAGTCAAACTACAAAGTTTTCTGAAGACATATTTGTCCATAAAACGCGTGTAAATTATTGCTCGTAATTGAGCAAGTGTAAGGTATGTATTTAAGCATACAGTGAAGGTGTTTGGTGCAGTGTATACAAAGCATGTACATACACATTGTGTGCTGTGTCAATTATGAATGAGACGTGTTCTTCTGTTAATCGGGTACTCTGCTTAATAGGGTAAGAAACGCTCTGCCCGAGCCTACCCCATTATGCGGAGAGTACTGTACCAGACTACTTGGGTGTACCGTTAGTTTATATCTTAGGCTTAGGCTTATTCTGTCTTTACTCAGTTTTCTATTTTCCTAGATTTGATTTGGCATAGACATTCTTTAAGTCTGTAATATGAATAATCTAGAATCTACAGGTGAAAAGCTAAATCATAACCATTTTGCCCTAGAAATAGATCTGAAACTTAGATCTATTAGATTTGTGATCTATACTACTATTAGGGCCTATACCAGACATTATAGGATATAGACTTTATAGTCTTACCGTCAGTCATTAGAACATATAACATTAGTAACATTAGTACTAGGCCTAGATTTCCTATTGGCAATAGCCAGTCTAGCTCTAGATTTAGCCCCTACCTGAATATAGAGCGTAACGTTAGATCTAGAGTCTAGACTAGAAACTAAGTTTCATTGATATTACTAGTCTGTTAATGACGCCCCAAAATAGACGTCTGAATGTTACATAGACCTCGACAATCGAGAAGGAAGAATTCGAGTCAGAGTTCTAGTACGTTTTAGGCCTGTGTAGAGAGTAACGGTTAGAACACTACTACCCTAATGTTAGTGCTGCAGTAGGCCTACAGTAGGAGTCGACACAAACGAAACCTAGCTACGGTCTATTTTTTTTTCTAACAAAGCTGTAAATAAAATTTTAGACAGGCCTAGCTTCTAGTATTCTTTGGTTTAAATAGGGTTTAGGCCTTCAGCCAAAAGGGTCTAGGCATACTCTTACTTTGGGCATAGAGTAGGAATGATGAGATCAGTGGGCCTATCGTATGCAGATCCTTCGTACCGCTCTACTAGTCTCTAGTGTATCGTTAGGGTTGAATACTAAGTAGGCTACGGTCTACACGGTCTACAATGTAGTACATTTAGTCTTGATGAACAATATAGCTTAACATCTAGTCTAATATTATTCTTAATCCAAATGCACTGCTCCATGAGATCGACAATAACCAAAGCAGCAGCCAGGCTTTTGATGTAGCAGTACTTCTTGTGCCGCTAATATTGAAACATGAACACAGACTGACAACATTTGAGGAAAGCAAGTTATTTTCCACATACGAATGAATGGATAAAATGAAATTTAATGTGAATCAATAGTGATGACTTTATACAATACAAATATTTCAAAGAAAAATTGTACTCGATCTAAAATATTCATTGTTTTTGCACTGCATCCGCTGAATAGTTAGGGGGTGGGATAGTAAATTCCGATAGACAACCCGCAGAAAATAGACCAAGATACGTAGTTCTGGCTGATATGCACGTGGTTGACAACGAAAAGCGATACGTAGTTCTGCCTGATAAAACACGTGCTTATCAGGCAGAACTGCGTATCTCCTAGAAATATGCAGTTCTGCCTGAAAAAATCTCGCATGGCCAAAGACATACGCATTTCTGGCTGATCAACCCGGGCACGTGACCAGATATACGCAGCTCTGCCAGATTACGATCGCAAAAATTTGGCGACGATTAATCTGGCAGAACTGTGTAAGTTTTTTTTTCTTAATTGGTAATTATAACTACTTAAAAAGGTCAAATTGTCATTTTTTTTTAATGGAAATAATTCTTTAGACTAATTATGACCAAGAAAAGAGGAAAAATGCAATTCATTGTATCCCAGTTTAGAAAGGTGTAACATTGCATCTTAAAACCCGATTTCTGGCGTAATGTGTTAAAGGAGATACGCAGTTCTGCCAGATTATGGCCGACGTGTGCCTGTATGCGTACGTATGTATGTGGTATATAGTGGCGTATGTGTATATCAAGGGGTATGTATGGTGCGTGTTTGTGGGCGCAGTTTTCTGCCTGCATGAGTATCTGAGGGGTTTGGTGTTCGTGGGCTACGTAGGCCCTACGTATATGTGTTGTGTGTGAGCGCGTTCGTGTGTCTACGTAATGCCCCAGTCACACAGTGCCTTCGATGAGTTACGTCCGCCCGGGATAGATACGGATAAGTGGACGCAGGGGGACGCAGCGCGGACGCAGGCATCCGCAGGGTCGTATGTAGGCGTAAATGTCCGTAACTAATCCACAAAGAAACGCAAACTGACGGCACCAAGCTTGCGAAATT
Source organism: Diadema antillarum (assembly GCF_040938485.1). Classification (NCBI taxonomy): domain Eukaryota; kingdom Metazoa; phylum Echinodermata; class Echinoidea; order Diadematoida; family Diadematidae; genus Diadema; species Diadema antillarum. The sequence goes on from NW_027271443.1 coordinate 891,923, forward strand.
TTGGAAATGTTCAAAATTATGCAGAGGGACTCCACGGATGCAGACTTACGCAAGTAACCGTAATTAAACGTAACTATCCGTAACTGAACGTAACGTTCCATGGCTGGGACGCAGACTATCCGCAAATAAGTTTACCTCCCGTCCATTTGCGTTTATTTCCGTCCAGTGTAGGCCTAAGTATCCGAAATTATCCGCAAGTTAACGTATCACAACACTTAGGATCGCTCACGGACATTTACGGTCAGTTAAGGATGCTGCGGACAAGTGCGTCCTTTGGCGTTTTCCATTTTCATTTCCCATAGGAATAGAGACTAATGGTAAACTACACCACCCGTGTTGTTAAGCTGCAGCGCATTGTATAATACTGCAACACAGTCAGAGTGATGGAGTGGCAGAACCGATGCATGGTCGAGTTATGAAATTTCTCCCACAAAAATGGTCATGTTACGTGGCACCCATATACAGATGAGATCGTTGACCCATGGTGATGAACCTATCTTTCTTGCACTCTCTGAATGTATGTTATTCGAATCACATTAATTTGGGAGGGGAATGGGGTAACAACAATTCATTTACATTTCTGGCCGGGGACAATGCGTATCAAAAAAAAATAAATAATAATCCAACTTTGGAGGGCTACTATTTCATAATTATCAGCTATTTGAGAGCACACTGTCAGTTGTGAGGAAAGGGAAACTTTTCCTCTTTCAATTGAGCAACATATGGGTCACTGAGGAATATGTATCTCTATCTTACCTGAGGGATAGGCTGAAGAAGAAAGCAGAAAACCAAGATCAAAACCAAAACTCATGTGTAATTTGGAGACAATACCGCAGAGTACGGAATCATCTGAATAATCTGCGTAACAAACTGAAACGTGATTATTATCGAATGAGCGTTTCGCCAGACAGAAGAAATCACAGACAACTGTGGAATGTTTTAAGAGAGTTAATTCCAAGTAGAAAGTCTGCTGCTGAAAAGATCACAGGGTTGCAGATAAATGATATTCTTGATCATGACATTGGGAATATTGTAAATGAATTAAACAGTCATGTTGTGTCAATTGGTACAAATGTTTGCTCTAATGAAAGGTCCTTACGTACCCATGTCACATATAGCCGTGTACCCTGTGTTGATTTCAAATTTGTTGAAATTACGGAACATTTTGTGTTAAAAACGCTACAAAAATTACAGACAAAAAAACAACAACTGGTCTGGATATGATAGGAGCACAGTTGTTGAAAAGTGCAGTTCCGGCCATTTACCCACAGCTTACTCACTTATTAGGTGATCCGAGTATCCTCTCGGATCACCTTCTGTATCTGTACGGATTCTTTGTTAGGTGATCCGAGTATCCTCTCGGATCACCTTCTGTGTCTGTACTGATTCTTTGTTCTTCTTTTTATTAGGTGATCCGAGTATCCTCTCTGATCACCTTCTGTTTCTGTACGGATTCTTAGGTGATCCGAGTACCCTCTCGGATAACCATCTGTATCTGTACTGATTCTTTGTTCTTCTTTTTTAGGTGATCCGAGTATCCTTGGGATCACCTTCTGTGTCTGTACTGATTCTTTGTTATTTCTCCTCAAAAGTTGTGCAGAGGTTAGCTCAGAAAGTGCATTGCCTATCATTGTCAAACTTATACCATATATGTATCGTGTCCCAAAGACGAGAGATCTAGTAAAATCATTGTGATCAGTCTACTGTGACGTCACTATGACGTCATTATATGAAAACACATTTTCATTCATATCTCATTAATGGAATGGAATTTTTCAATCAAATTTTCGTCACATATAGTTCAAGTCAAGCGAATACTACACCTATTCTTAAAATTCATCTTTACCCTTTACTACCAAGTTTCAAGTCAATCCGACTCAATATGACGTCATACGGGCCCGTCAAAGTTGAAATTCCGCTTAAGCTTATGAGTTGTACATGTCATCTCATGGGTTGGCGATGCTGAAAAAAATGATTAAAAGATATTAAATTTCTTAATAAAGTAAAAAAAGTAAATTTTCAAAATGACGTCATCAAATTTGAAGTTTACTCGAGCGTATCTCACTTATCCTTTGCCACTTTTCACTCAAATTTCAATATGTGACCCTGCACCTCAAAACAAACAAAAAGTCGCCAGACATTAATTTTTAGTTAAGACCATATTCTGAAATAGCAGACTTTAAGCTCTAAAATGGTGCATAACTCAAATCAAATGGACTCTCCTAACCTATCTAAATATTGGAAAGAAAGCACAAACTCAGGAAAAGGGTGAACTGAGAAAAGAGGCTCTGAAGTACAGTGTCTATTCAAGCGCTTAATCTTTACCAAACCGTGCTGGCTGTGTGATGAATTGGACAAAAAACAGGAAGTAAACCACCAGAGTAACAACAATGAAGGAATTAAAAGTACATTTTCGAAATCAAATTTCAAATTTATTCAAGCGTATCACACTTATCCTTTGTCAATTTTCACCTAGATTTCAGTATGTTGTAGCTTATTTAATGTTCTTTTAAACATAAGCTACAAAACTTTGATTAGATGACGGTATCACCTCGTAAAAATGGATTGAAAGTAATCTTGTCAAATTTGACCAGTTTACGTGTTATCTCTATGGGAGTGCAGTTTTTCTGGAAATATAAATTGACACGACTATCTTTCTCGAGAACAAGCTCAGCTACCCTGCAGTAAATTTCTCCCAGATTATTTTAAGTTGTAGCTGAGATCATGTCAAAAATTTTGGTTGACATTCAAGCTTATTTTCGATATATTGAGATATTTCTTTCTTTCTGCAACTTTCTTTGCAATAACTCAAGAAAAACATACCCTATCACCACTATATTTTGCACATGTTTAGTTCATATCACGTAAATTATTTCATAAAATAACAACTACTTGATTAGACACTATCTTGGGTATGCAAACATCACACGGCCAATGTCTCTAAACACAGATGAAACTTGTATTTTCATGCCTATTGCGATCAGGACTCGAATCATTGATTTAAAAAAAATCGGATCACCTTAGTTTGTCAGTGATGACAAATTACAATCTCTAGTTAGGTGATCCGAGTATCCTCTCGGATCACCTTCTGTTTCTGTATGGATTTTTTCTTCTTCTTTTTCTTCTTATTTCTCCCAAAAAGTTGTGCAGCGGTTAATTCAGAAAGTCCTCTTCCTATCAATGTCAAAATCATACCATATATATATATCGTGTCCCAAAGACGACAGATCAAGTAAAATCGTTGTGATCAGTCGACCGTGACGTCACTATGACGTCATTATATGAAAACACATTCTCAATCATATCTCATTAATGGAATGGAATTTTTCAATGAAATTTACGTCACATATATTTCAGGTCGAGCGCATTTTACTCATTTTCTCAAAATTCATCTATATCTTAAAACGTGCGCGTACACGTGCGTTGAAATATTTGTATGCTCAAATCGAGCTCAATTTCTTTTTGCACACGTTTCAGACCATTTTGAATTTTTTTTTTAAAATTGAAAAAAATCGGACGGACGCGCGCGCGTATATACGCACGCACAGCTCATATGCAATGAAAATTTCCAATTTTTCGCATTTATAGGATGCCTGAAATGGCAAGGAATATTTTTACCAAGTTTCAAGTCAATCCGACTTAATATGACGTCATACGGGCCCGTCAAAGTTGAAATTCCGCGCGCGCGTCAATGGCGATATACAGTGCAAATATGCCAAATAACCGCAAATTTTAAATCCGATTTTACTCGTCAGGATGGACGGTGACCCCTCATTTTCTTTGCATATGAGGTGTACATGTCATTTCATGGGTTCACGATACTGAAAAAATGATTAAAACATATCAAATTTCTTAATAAATTAAAAAAAGTAAAATTTCAAAATGACGTCATCCATTTTCCAGTTTACTCAAGCGCAGCTCACTTATCCTTTGTCAATTTTCACCCAAATTTCAATATGTTGTAGCTTCTTAAATGGTCCTTCAGTCATATTTAACAACATTTTGATTGGATGACGGGATCACCTCGTAAAAAGGGATTGAGAGTAACCTGGTCAAATTTGACCAGTTTATGTGTTATCTCTATGCGAGTGCACTTTATCTGGAAATGAATAGTGACATGACAATCTTAATCGCGTACTAGCTCACTTATGCTTCGGTGAATTTCTCCCATATTTTAGTATGTTGTAGCTGTGCCCTTCGTTTTTTTTTTCATACGGAGTCGGGATCACGTCCAAAAACGGCTTGTGCCGAAAGGGTGGGTTGGGTGGTGGCGCGTCGCGTTAATGGGAACCCCACCCTTCGTCCAAAGCCCCACCCCCCCCCCCCCCGTTTTGCCGAAAGGGTGCGTTGGTACTTTTTCTCTTTTTCTCATGTAACCCTATAAAGCCCAAGCTATTTTGATGTTATTGTTTGATGTTTCGTCGTCACATTTGGCTCATGGGTAGAGCAACTCATAGTCTACATGACCGCATACTTGATTTTTATTATGGTGACACATAGAGGGCGTTATTTACCAAAATATAAAGACATACATAGGAAATATGCTAAAAACATGAGTTTTCTGTATAATTTCTTTATCCCCAGTATGTCTTATCATAGAACAATATTTTTCATATTTGCCACAAATGATCTGCAAGTCAAAGCTCATTATTTTTCATGGTTGAAATTTCTCAAGGTCACTACATGGGGGCGGTATTCATAACAAAATAAAGAAATACATTATGAAATCTGTGATGTATTGTTAGGGATAGGTACATGCATAGTTATCACATTTCATATTCCAATAATATTGTAATTTTAAGTTTGCAGATTGATAATGTGATAAACAAATGATATTAGAGGTATAACTTGGGTGGAGGAATCAAAATGACACAAAATAGAATGACAATCTTTGGAAAATACTGTTATTTTCAAGTATCTCTATTATAGCTACTGTTTTATGGCATTGTCACAGAAAAACAAAGGAAATAATAGGAAAAACACTTCATTTCCATAATTACTTCACATTTTGCTCCTTCAGCAAATTTCAGCCAAGAAACGCCCATTTTATACATTACAATATGGTTAATTGGAATTGGAACAGAAAAATATGCAACATCTGTCTGACATGGTTGTCAGTTTTATTGTTGCCATGGCAACCAGCAATATCAAATATAGCTAAATTATATATCAAAATGTTTGGAATAAGATTTTTGGAAAAGTCACCAAATTTGGTTAAAACTGGATTAAGGGCGAAGGAGTGGCGAATGAAAATCTGGTAGGGGGCACAATGTGCCCCCTCCCCCCTTGGGCTTTATAGGGTCAAAAGACGAGTTTTGAATTTATATTTAACCAACTGATATTAAATAACAAATAGCAATTAGACCAAACAGTAATTGGACGAAATGATGACTAGACCAACTGGTATATATTAGACCAACTGATATTAAACAGTCTATCAGACCAACTGGCTGTAGACCAAGTTGTAATAGAGTGTAAACCGATCCGGACGATAGCCTCTTTGAAATGGTTGTTTGAAGATTAAATATAAATTAAAAACTCGTCTTTTCATATTACATGGGAAAAAGTACCAACGCACCCTTTCGGCAAAACTGGGGGGGGGGGGGGCTTTGGACGAAGGGTGGTGTTCCCATTAACGCGACGCGCCACCACCCAACCCACCCTTTCGGCACAAGCCTCCAAAACCTTGGTTGAAATTAAAGCTTATCTTCGATGTGTTTTCATATTCGTTTCTTTTTGCAACTTTCTTTGCAATAACTCCAGAAAAACAAGCCTTATCAGCCCAAAATTTTGCACATGTTTAGGTCATGTCACGTACATTATTTCATAAAATAATAATTACTTGATCGGACACCATCTTGGGTATGTAAATTAGGGTCAAAAGTCATAAATGTTTCATCCTGTATCTTGATGAATACATGTCCTATATTTCCCATATTTTGCATACGTAAAGACGATGAAAATATACTCGTAATTGTTTTACCTTTTATAAAACACATTTAAACTCCTGAAGTCAGAAAATACATGGGACGAATAGTATAAGTAGAGCAAGACTTTTCTCAAGGCGTTCTTATTTGCACCAATGCGTTTCATTATTGATGTGATATCTGTGACCCTGCACCACAAAACAAACAAAATGTCGCCAGATATGGATTTTTAGTTAACACTTTATGTGCCACGTTCGCACGTCCGACTCAGTCGACGGCGTGCCAACTTCGCATATTCTGCTCAACAAACAAAGCCGCCAAAACCGATCGATAAATCGCTAATCCCGCGGTGCAATCAAAGCGTTTCACGCGCTTTTGTTCCTTTCACATACGGCTTGCATTCTATGTGGTGAATGACTATCAAGCGGTGTTCCCAACTAGATTTTGCATGTACACTTTAAGTTTCTGTCACTATTTTATGTGCAAAAGTCATTCCTTTACAGTAATGTAGAAACTGGTAATTCAAAAGAAAAATTGAAAATAGAATTGTTATACATTGTATATGGAAGGAAAGTTTGGCGTTCCTCTTTAACTTTGCTCACTATTATGTCCAGCTTAACCCGTTCCTTCCGCAATTCTCTGAGTGTCTTTAATGCCCCCAAACGAGATTCGTTTCGCCCGTCGACAGAGAGGCACACAGGTTGGTAATCCAGCTGTGTGAAGGCAGTCAAGCGGTTCATTGTGTCCCCCTTTCTACGGTCAACTACATATGCCCGTGAACAACGGAAATATCGATCGGGTGCGAGGTATGAATAGAGCGTGCGCTGATGAGCTCTCAGAATCTTTTGTTCTACACAAAACCAGGCACTTGAACGTGGTGACTGGGATCAGCGAACCCGCATTTCTAACTGATCTCAGCCTTGATCATTATGTACACGTTCGTACAAGTTTACAGCAGAACAAGCAAAAAACTAAATCACGAAAAGGTACACTAATACTGTAAAACCCCCTTTTTTTAAACAGCAGGAGAACAAATCCTGATACAATAAACTTTGATCTTTTTATCAAACCCACTTTTCTGAGCATTTTAACACAAAGAAACATGAATTTAGGCCACTGAAGCAGGCACCCTTGTCTTCATTTTGGGAACCTGGTAACCAGGTTCCCGTATATCAGTTGCTCCCACGGGAACCTGGTAAACCAGGTTCCCGTAAGGAACGGGTTAACAGAAATTTGTAGAAGTTATACAGATCGGAAAAACAGAATTCTTTCTCTAAGCATGACTATCTTCGTGTCTCAGAATAACGTGGCACAGAGGGGGTTTCCACCGTGGTATATAAAGAGCTAAGGACAGATTCTGAAGGAGCAGACTCTAAGCTTTAAAATGATGTATGACTCAATCTAAATGGATTCTCCTAACCTATCTAAATATTGGAAAGAAAGCTCACACTCTGGAAAAGTGTGAACCGAGAAAAGAGGCTCTGAAGTACAGGGTCTATTTGTCTATTCAAGCGCTTACTCTTTACCAAACCGTGCTAGATGTGCGATGAATGGGACAAAAAAACAGGATGTAAACCACTGGAGCAACTACAATGAAGGGATTATCAGATTAAATTGAAATTGACCATACTCTATCAACACATTCGGTCCATTATTATTGCCAACTTTCAAAGCAGTAGCTTTTTCTTTCAAAAGTTATCAGACTTGAAAGTGAAGAGCGTGCAAAGGGTTATCAAGAAATGAAAATGGGCCTCTAAGACATACCTGATCTCACTACCATAATGTACTCTACAAAAAAAAAAAGGTTGTAGAAAAACTACTGAAAACCGCCGGGCGGCCGCCTTGGGTGGAGGATGTAGGGTGGTACAGGTTGGGAATCGCGCGCGTGCCTGTGGTGATTATAATCGGAGCCTTCTACATTCATTGTACAATGCATTACAATTATTCTTTTACACTGTACTCAGTACATATATCTTAATGGAGAGCTCTGATCATGTTGGAAGTGGTGCGCCCTCAGTGGCGGGGCGCGGCTCACGATATTGCTTGGCATATTTTAATGTACACACTGAAGAATCACGATTATACAGCTGCATACTATATTCAATGATACTCGGTATTATGATGATATGTATTTTTTTTGTCTTTGTCGATTTTTATAGAATATTATATGCTAAAACCATATATATATTTCTTAAATTGCATTCAATGATAATTTTTGCCCATTTTTGTCCCACCCTTTTTATGGTTGTTTTTGGTATGTCGAGGTTCCTTCCTTTTGGGTGTGCTTTTTTTTTTCTTCTTCTTCTTCTTCTTGCCCCCATTTATTGCAAATCCAGTTCTTTTTTATGCGACTCATGATTTATGTAACAGTGTATAACGACATACAGTTTTAAATATTGTATATTTGCTCAGGGAATCAGCCTCGAAAGGCCAATGGCCTACTGCTGATCTCCTCCACCAAGAATTTTTATTTAAAAAAAAAATAAAAAAAATAAAAAGAAAAATAAAAAAAATAAAAAAAATGCACTTTTCCATGCATTTTATGAACCCAAACTTAGGAATAATGTAGAAGAAGGGTAGCACTTTAACAAAAAATAAAAAAAAGAAACCCTGAATATTGACATGGTTGATCCGTTTCACCTTTTTTGAGTCCTTACGTGAAATCATGGGTTGCGACTTTTTTGTTCGTTTTGTGGTGCACGGTCATATTTATGGATTGACTGCCTCCTCTTTATATAGACGGCTCTACTGGGCTGCTCGCACGCGACAGTTTGATACCATAATTAAAAAAAAAATGGAGGATTTGGTCAAAGGTTTGACCAAAGGAGCCTTTGTTGAAGGTCACAGTAAAAAAAAAAAGTGCAAGAGAATCATGGAATAATATGAGAATGTATTTTAACTGAGAAGTACATCGCAATATCGTTGTGCACGTTTACCTAATGACCTAACCATCTTCCTTCCCTTTCCTGTAGAATTCACTTCCTGTCTCTGTTTGCTGTTGGGGTTTTAGGGTAGTGTGGTTTTTTTTTTCCTTTTTTTAACCTTCATAGACCACTTTCGTCTAAACCTGCTTTTACATACCAGAACGTTAAAGACATACAGTGTAGTTCTAAGCACTTAGCATTAATCTTCAATCGTTTGGGATTTGCTTTACTACAATACATCGAAAGGGTCTGCCCAGAAACTTGTCTGACTGACGTGCTTTTTCAGGATAATGACTTGTTTTGAGAATTTGAGATCAAATAGTAAAATGCTAGCATTCGATATAATTGATCGCGCCCTAGTAAAAAAATGTCCCAATAAGCTGCATAGAATACTCTCGCAGATACTGTACAGTTATTCTGTCTTTTTTTTACGACAAAATGTTTTAATTTCTGCAGCCGCATATTAAATGGGGAATATCTTATTTATTTTCAATGTGTATGTTTTTAACAAAATATGTTTTTCCTCACTGTCTTTACACATGGACAGCAAAACGTATAAGCATTACAACAATGAAATATGCATTTCTTGTACGCTTATGCCGTAGCTTGATTTGCGTACACACATGGAGGCACATCGGTTCTAATAAAGTGTGGGACCCATTTTTTATTACGATCGCTTTATTTTACTTTGTTTTTGGAGGTTTCATCCATTCCAAACCCGATTTTCATCAAATAAACTTCGAATTCCTCTTAAAATGGTATGTCCTGTACTATATCACAATTTCTTTTTTTCCAGGTATCTCGCAAAAAGTTAAAAGCCAAGTTCTCATCTACACCAATATTGTACCATCCCTTTAATTCCTTATGAACCCGGTTCGAAATCCGACCGTGTGTGACTAGCATAAATTACCCTTCATTCCGGGACTTATCAAGCTCATTTTCACCCGAATCAAATCCGTTTTGTGACCCGGCCGTGTGTGACTGCAGCAAAATAGGGGATAGGGGGAAAGAGAGAGAGAGAAAAACAAAAACAAAAATAAAAAAACAAAAACAAAACCGCCAGCATGAACAAAACATTTCAGGGTATACCTCCAATTCTTTAATCCTCTCTGTTATATTCGAGTTATTCCGAATCGTCGACTCAACCTCCCAACTAACGATCAATGGGTAAACGTGGAAAAATTTGTTTAACTGTTAATGTGCCACGTTCGCACGCTCAAATCTATCGACTGCGTGCCAACTTCGCCTGTTCTACCCAATCGCACAATCCCGCCCAAAACGATCGATAAATCGTCAAATGCCATACTACACTGAAACCGTTCCATCATGCGATGATTGACTATCAAGGGTTGTACCTTGCTCGATTTGCGAGTAAATTCTAGGGCTGTGTCACGGTTTTGTGTGCAAAAGTCATGCCCTTCACACAATTATGTAGCTACTGATCATTTGAAAGGAAAGTAAACATAGTCGCGTAGATTTGTATTAATTATGATACACATCAGAGCAAAGCTTAACATTTTCTCTAAAACTTTACTCATTACATGTCGAAGGTAACAGAAAAAAATAAAAGTTTCGATTTGAAAACCAGAACGTTTTCTCAAAGCATGGCTACCTTGCTATCTCAGAATAACGTGGCACACAGGGGTTTTTAACCATTGCACATTAAGAATTAAGCCGGCGCAGATGGGCAAGTATAATAGGGGGCGTCACGGGTTTTTGTAGGGCAAGCCCCACCATGTTTTTTTTGTGTGTGTGTGTGTGTGTGCTTGTGTGTGAGGGTGTGCTGCATGAACACGGGGTGGGCACTCGCGCACACGCACGCACACACACACACACACACACACACACACAAATAAACAACGACGCCTTTTAGCAAAAAACAAAATCCAGACATAAAATGAGCACATCTAAATCATTAGTAGAAGATCAGTTTTTAAAAAAAAAAAATGGTTCTGCGGTGCGTTTTCTCTTGACTTAAACAAGAGAAGTAGTTTGTTTCCTGAAAGGACTTTCCATGATTTGGAAGGATAATTGCATTACAATTGTATTTTGATAATAATGATTAAAATAGTTATACTTGTCATTACATGGCCTTTTGTAAACTAGACACTGAAACCAGAAAATATAAAGTATACGTAAACTGAGACTATTCAAGGTGTTCGTAAAGTGCAAAGGAATAGCCTCTTTATCAAGGAGGATTTGCCTACAACAATGAGCTCTCTCATTGACTTGAGATTCATGTACTGACTGCCCCTTTTTAGGCCACTTTGCTGGGCTGCTCGCAGGAAACAGTTTGCTACAAGTAGACCAAAAAAAAAAAAAAAAAACAAAAACAAATACAATTCTCTATCAGAAATGGGAACGAAGGAGCCTATGTTGAAGGCCATGTTTGAAAATAAAGTGGGAATGATAAATGTGAACCTGCACCGCAAAGCAAACAAAAGGTAGCCAGACAGGGATTTTAAGGCAAGAACTTTACCCCCTAATTTAAAACAACGTACGTCGTTGAACATTTTCAAACGAGAACTAGAAAACACCCTCATAATCCAGTATACTTCTGACACATAAATATTCATACCACCTGGTCAACAAACACCCTAAACAATGAGTCCACGGCCATAACTGAAGTAACATTCACCTCATCACACTGATACACAAAATAACACTCAACGTACAAACCAAGATTCATCCCAACACAATGCACACCGCACTGCACCGCACGCCCTTCGCACAATTACTTCCCACTCAGTGAGTGGCAAGATTTTCTTTATGTATCTCTTCGTTGTGCCCTTTGCACAATTACCCCCCACTCAGTGAGTGGCAAGATTTTCTTTGTGTATCTCTTTACCTTGGGCCATCTTCCTCGTCAAGCTTAGCTTATGATGATGGTCCCCTGCATTTCATTTTTATCATTTCCTATTGCTTCCTTTCATATATGATATTCGTTCTTGAAAAAAAAAGAAAATGTATGTAAGATCCAAACGTTACGAATATTAGCTGTGTAAGTATTTTGTTGATTTGTTGATTTGTATTGATTTTGAAATGCAGAAATAAAAACTGAACTGAACTGAACTCAACAGATTCTGAAAGCATACTTTAAACCTTTAAATGATGTGAAACTCAGTTCAAATGAAGTTTCTTAACCTATCTTGACACTGCAAACAAAACAAAGCACACACAACAACAAAAAAGTGTTAATTAAGAAAAGAGGCTCTGAAGTAAAGGGTATATTCAGGCGCTTAATCGTTATCAAGCCATGTTAGCTGTGGTAGGAATGGGACAAAAACCGGATGAAAACAAAAGGAAAAACAACAATGAAGTATTGTCGAATTAACTTGAAATGAATAGTATTCTTATATCACATTTTTCTCAATGATTACTGATAACTTTCAAAGAAGTAGCGTCATCCTTTCAAAAGATTTAGAGTTGAAAGTTAAATGCACAGGGTTTATAACAGAGATGAAAAGTGGACTCTACATACACCTAATCACACTATTCTAGAAAAAAAAAAAATTATTCGGGAGAAAATGGCTCAAAACACAATTATATTTTCTGTTCGTTTTATGATCCCGAGGCTGCTTTGGCATAATGTAGAAGAAGAGTTCCTCTCTCAGAAATTGTGAAAAACTAAAGATTGGCTAGGTTCACCCATTTCACCTATTTTCAGTCTTCACACAAAATCACTGCGTGCCACTTTTTGTTGGTTTTGTGATGCACAGTCACATGAGAATGCACTTTGATTGAGGAGCATCATGCAATATCGTTTGGTGTGTTTACCTAATTACCTTACCATCTTCCTTCCCTTTCCTGTAGAACTCATATCCTGTCTCTGTTTGTTGTCGAGGCTTTGGTTTCCTTTTTTGTTTAAACCCTCGTATACCGTCGTCTAAATATGGATTATAAATGAAGTACTAGTTGCCAGTGGAGCATTTAAGTTAAGTTGCATTTAAACCAGAACTTTCAATGGCATAGCTCTAACAAAAAGATAACATAACCGTTTGGAATTTGCTTGCAATGCATCGAAGAGGTCTGCCAAGAAACGTGTCTACCTGGTAGTAGAGGCTACTATGTAATCCCGTGAGATTTTTGTGCCAAAATTGATTTTGTTGGCTAACTTTGTCAATTTTGGGGTGCTGAATCCAAAAAACTTCAGTTCCATTTTTTCCGACCACGTCTTCAGCCGCCATTTTGAATTTCAAAATGGCCGCCATAGCAAACTGTATTTTTTATTCATATCTCATTAAGTCAACATTGTAGAAGCTTCAAATTTAGCGCAAAATGCATGGTTTTGATGTCAGACACTCTGGTATATCTTTTTCTGATATTGTGGATTGTTTTGATACAATTAGAAGGCTGCCATCTTGAAATTCAAATTGGCCGCCATAGCGTGTTTTTTTTTTTTTTTTAAATCTGTATCTTATGTTGCCATTATTGTAGGAGCATCAAGTTTTCGGTAATGCACATGCTTGTGGTGTCCAACGTTCCTGTACAGCTGTTTCCTATTGTGGATCATTAGATAGTCCACCATCTTGAAAACATGTGATACTGTGGTAAACACCTTAGATGACATTTGCCAAAATTGTCCTCTATAGTTAGACCGAATTCATTTTCAGGTCAGGCAAAACGACAGCCATCTCTTAATTCCAAATGGCCGCCATAAATTCAGACTGTTCGGACGAGGTTCAAATGACGTCATCAAGCCGTCCTGAGGGGCAAAAACTGCGTGGGGGGGGGGAGGGGGAGGGGAGGGGGTCCCATACCACTTCCCGTAAGTTTGGGCGGGGAGGTGGAAGATTTCACCTCCCTGGTTTGGGCAAGCGTGTAAGCCTAAGCGTTACATGCCACGTCCCATTATAGCCAAGCGGGTATGTGGTTCGCGTACAAGCTATTAGTTTTTGCCTCTCAGGCAAAACATTATTTGGTGTTGTGGAACCTCGTTAATAGTTTCATTGATAAAATTAAAGGTGATCTTCAAAAACGTGATGCTGCCTCGAGAGAATGAAGACATACAAGGAAGAGTCTCGCAATGGCAAGAAATGCCATGATCATCCTACCAGACATCCCATTCACAAACTCGTTTGTTGACCACAAAATGAAACAACTCATCAGGGAACTCATAATTGCTGGATGTATTGCATTTTCTGGAATAACACAGAATGAATAGGGAATACCAATGAGTACGTTTTTCCTGATTGTCCTTGTGTGGGTCATCCTCAATCAAGACTTCGAAGATGCTTACTGCTGCACCGCCAATGATTCTAAAACTATTATTACAAACAGCAATAATAGCTCAGTTCTGTATCACTTTCGATGAATCAGAATTCCTCAACAATTTTGAACACCATCACACAAGGGTAATCTAAAAAAAAATTGCCAATGCATTTAAACTGATGAATGTGGTGTTTGGCTATCAGGTATCCCACATTCAAGGAGAATATTCTAGAAAGAGATGGAAAGGGAAGTTTTCACGTTCAGTTCAAAGAATTTGTATCTGAAAGAATTTGAAAACATCAGTCTGGGATACTATGAGAAAGGCCAGACGTTCAGCTCTTGCAATTGAATACACCATGTAAGATTGGATCAAACGTCATTCAGATTAAAAGGAACACTACCTTCTTATAACACTTCTACCGGTACAAGAGCCTGTCATTATGCAGTCATTACTGGACGATGCAATTATCGGAAGTTATATGTTTTACTGTTGTAGGTAATTCCACAATCACTCTTAATCTCACAATTTTATGACGCTCTCCTCATTCTCACTAACAAAGGTTCATTTTTCATACCCATGCCTTAGAAGCCCACAAAACTGAGGCAAATAATCAGCCTGAAAGTTGAAATACTGATCAGTCTATTCCATGTAACAAAGAACGGGGAAAAAAGAAACAAAGGATTCATCAAAGATGCCATGGGAGCTGTGACCCGTCACAAAGAGGAAGCAGATATCCTCATTCCATTGCATGTATTATATTCACTTCAAGAGCAACAGGGAATTTCAGAGAAATTGATGATTATTACGTATAGACACTGACATTTTCATTCTCCTAGTGGATCTTTGCTTTACTTTTGATACTGAATCGCACGTTGTCTTCTCCATCACTGGAAAAGGAGATGATAAAGTACAATTGACATTGTTGAGAGATTATATTCTCCAAATTGTTGCGAAAAACAAAGGTCTGCTTGGTCATGCCTTTCGTGGCGCAGGCTGAAGTTGAAAATTTGATGATGTCTCAAAGAGCAGATGGATCAAGAATTCTCTAATCCTTGAATCACATACCTTCACAACCTAATGTGTGCCTTTACTTACAGGGGAATATGATATAGTACATTATAGTTATTTCCAGTGGATATACATAAACTGTGCAATTAAATGCTTTGAGCTTCCTATACACCAACTGTAGCCACAGAATTCATTGTCATGTTCATATGGCACGAAATACACAAGTCATTGTTTCTGGAAGAATTTAGAACAAATTCTCCCCTGTGTACAGCCCTATACAAGTGCTGTGACTCCGAAAACACATGTATCGAATGAGCCTAGACGACATTAAGTATTAAAGTAAATTCCACATAAATTTTCTAGTACACGGCTAATATTGTTTATTTAAAGTCTACAACCAAAATAGAAATCGTCTAAAATGGGAGCATGTAGTCACTCACACACAGTTATTTAGGCACTTTTGAAAGTCATTTGCTTTGACAACAGAATCACGTGATTTCCCATTCACAACTTTTACCCAGGTGCAATGCTCTTAAAGGAGTGATTTCCATGGCAGCCAGTTTGCATTTCAGCATGGTAGTGTACCTAGAGGAAGCAGTCCGGCCTATGTAATAATGATATTATTGAAGTGATTGACTTACACATAGGTCCTACATGAAAGTGCCCTAGCATGCTTGAGTTTGCAGGGTAAAGATCTTACAACACCAAATATGGGTCGAAATCCATCTTGAATATCAAGAGTGGCAGCCAATGCGAATAATCCATTATTACATAATGTATTATGATCATGTGTGTGGGTGTGTGTGTGTGTTTGTTTGTAAAAGAATGTACAATATACACAACCATAAACATTGGTATGCCTAAAAGTTGCTCGTAACCACAGATATTAGCTAAAAAGCAACCATTTTGAATGATAAAATGGCAGCCTCAAAAATGATGTGCAATTTTAACTCTTTATGTGCCATGGTGGAAACCCCCTGTGTGCCACGTTATTCTGATACACGAAGGTAGTAATGCTTTGAGAAAGAATGCTGTTTTTCCAATTTGCATTACTTCTACAAATTTCTGTTAAGCTGGACATAATAGTGAGCAAAGGTAAAGAGGATCGCAAAACTTTGCTTCCATATGAAGGGTTTGTTTGCAAAAACCGATAAGTCCGTTTTTGAAGATTTTGAAGTGCGATCTCTGTCATAAAGTTCAAAATAATACCTTTTAAATGATATATTGATCACTACATATAATGGTATATTTTTTTTTTAAGTTATGGTTAAAAGAAGCAAAAATTTTCTTATTATTCTCTTTATTTTTCTTGACCTTTAATCGCAAATATCTCCATTTGACAAATATGGACTTATCGGTTTTTGGAAACAAACTCTTCATATACAATGTATAACAATTCTATTTTCAATTTTTCTTTTGAATTACCAGTTGCTACATTACTGTAAAGGCATGACTTTTGCTCATAAAATAGTGACAGCAACTTAGAATGTACACACAAATCTAGTTGGGAGCACCGCTTGATAGTCAATCACCACAAAGAATGCAAGCCGTATGTGAGAGGAACAAAAGCACGAGACACGCTTTGATTGTACCGCGGGATTAGCGATTTATATCGATCGGTTTTGGCGGCTTTGTTTGTTGAGCAGAGTATGCGAAGTTGGCACGCCGTCGACTGAGCCGGACGTGCGAACGTGGCACATAAAGAGTTCAGCAGGGGATCAAAGTGCATCTGAATGTTCAACATCATGAGGCCGGTTTGTGCCCGAATTGTGAACTGTCTGTAATATGTACAACATGAAATATGGGCCAAAGTAAGTACATATTCTGGTATGGCGTCCATTTTGAATTTCAAGATGGCCACCCATGATATTAACATGGACCATCATTTCAGAAAAAAAAAAATGTTTCAGAAAGTCTGATAGCATATGCATGTTCTTTGCCCCAAGTTAGAACCTTACACGCTGCATACGATGTGTGATAGGCCCAATTACATTTGCTATGGTGGACATTTTGAATTTCAAGATGACCGCCAACCAGAATGTTCCACCATTGAAAAAAAAAGAAAAAAAATGTTTATATTAGCATGTCTGACATCATAAGCATGTTTTTTTTGCCTCAAATAATATATACTTTCCGTAATGCTTACAACCTGAGATGCAGGTAAAAATACATTTAGCTATGGAGGCCACTTTCAATTTCAAGATGGCAGCCCTCAGATTGTATCAAAACAATCTACAACATCAGGAAATGGTGTATCAGAATGTCTGCCATCATAAACATGCTTTTTGCATCGAATTTGAACCCTTTATGCTGCTCACATGATGAGAACTGGGTCAAAATACAGTTTGCTATGGCGGCCATTTTCAAATTCAAAATGGCGGCTGAAGACGTGGTTTAACAAAAATGAAACCAAAGTTTGTTTGGATTCAGCACCCCCAAATTGACCAAGTTAGCTAAAAAATCAATTTTGGTACGAAAATCTCAAGGGACCCAATATTTCGACATTGATAGCAGACCGTACTATGACGAGATTTGTCGGAAAATGAGTTATGAGTATTTGAAATCAAGAGTGTAGAATAATAACATTCGGTATTCCTGGAAAGGCCTTCCCATTCAGTAGTAGAAGGTAGAACACAAAGAAGGTTGAAGGAAGGAGGTAGCATATTAGAAAACATTAGTGAAAGCATGAAGGAAACCAGAAAATGTGAGTATTTTATTCATAATGTCTGTAGCTGATTCAAGTGTTTTCTTTCAGGGAAAAAAAAAAAGTTAATCGTGTACGAACTGTTACTTTCGAATTTGTCCCATTTACACAAATTTTTCTTTGATTTTATTGTAGACAATAAGAAACGAGAGGTTAACAACTTACTATATCATGATTTTTTTTCCATTTCAAGTCAATTGGCATATAAAATGTGACTCCTCGTGAGGCACATGTGTGACTCGTGTGACAGGTTTAATTCAAGACTTACAGCTGATCCAGTTATCAAAGTTTTAGAAATTAAAATTAGATGAATTGTTATTTATGTTTAATTTCGCCACAAACGTCTTTAAAACAGACGTAGGTATAGACTAATTCAAATCTCTGATGGATTAATATAAACAACAGGTAATACATATAACATGTACCAAAAAGTACTTCCTTCTGATTTATCCCAATTAAAGGAATCGTATGACAAGATAATTAGAAACATCTTAATGGCAATATAAGAGCATGTTATTCCATCAGGGATTCAATGTTGATCTGATGAAACTTGGCTTTGAAATTACCGACATATCAAAAACAGAGCAATCTGAATAAAAGGTGGGGCCCAGCTTTTATTACGATCGCTTTGTTTTACTACAGAAGTAAGAAGAAAAAGCATGTTTAATAAGCAAGCCCTCTTTGACTTATTTTGCTGTGGTGCTTTAATGGTATTTCGTGTGGTGTCGCTATGTAGTATTTCTTTTCTCATTTTACATCAGTCACATTAACCGGACCATCAACATTTACATGATTGGCATGAATAGGTGTCTGTATTTCAAACCTTAACTCTTTATGTGCCATGGTGGAAACCCCCTGTGTGAAACGTTATTCTCAGACACGAAGGTAGTCATGGTTTCAGAAAGAATGTTGTTTTTCCAATCTATATAACTTGTACAAAGTTCTGCTAAGCTGGACATAAAAGTGAGCAAAGTTGAAGAGGTGGTATTGACAGATTATAATGATCTAACTTGAAACCCGTCAACGACTTTTGATTTTTTTTTTTGAGAGATGGGTCACTTTTGTATATTTCTTTTTTACTTTTTATATTTAAGAGATGCACCAGATCTTTAAATTTCGAGTCTGAAATGCTAAATCTTGCTCTCGACTTGTGGTCACACTCCCCGGTATATTTCCCTGAATACTAGTGTTTCTAGAATGTTTTGATGAAAACAAGAACTAACATTACCTAAAAGGATCTAACTATATCTCCGAACCACCTTACCTCTATCTCTGAATATGATTAGTTTTTTTTTTCCCCCATGGATAGAAATAACAACAAAAATATTTCACCCAAATATCGGACCATATTTCTTAATTCCGAACCGGAAAAATGCAAAATCTCAGTAAAGTGGAAATACCAGTCAAAATACGAAATGACCCACAACTAATTGCAATAAAAACGATACTTGCAATTGACTCGGAAAGCTACTGAAATAACATATCAAAAGTTCCATAAAATTCGAGTGGTGGATCGGTGCCTAATTTTAATGGATTCAAAATTGACGCCATACAACATATCTATGCCCATATATGAAAAGCTAGGTTGCAAAAGGTACTACATTCATTTTGCATCTACATTCACTTTTTGGTCTTGATGAGCTAATTTTTAGAACTTCTTTACAATTGTACTAACAAAAAGCTGGAATTCCAGCTAGAAAGTGTTAAAAAATTACATTTAAAATCTCTTCGGTTTCAAAAGGAACAATAATTTCAGTTCGTTTTTGAAAGGTACTGCGTCCACTTCAATTACATCATCGGGAAATTTGCAGATCAGAGAGCAGTGTTGACTTGATCCTCTACTATTCTGTTAACAATAGAAATTGGGCATTTATCACATTTTGATCAAGCAATGGAGAAAAATGAAGATCTCATTGATATAACAAAGCATCCCAAGAGAAGGACCAGGTATGAAAAGCATTAGAAATGAGTGAAGGAGAAATGATGAAAAAAAAAAAAAACTGGAGAAATTTCGTGACTATCATGTAGTCCCACTAACTACGTTTACTGCCAGTCACTGTGCGTTGCTAGGGTGTAAAGTTAGAGTTTGAGCAATAAATTGCTCCCAAATTAAGTACAAACCCTTTTTACGTATAGTCTACGTCTTTAATATATAAATGACTTCACGGCTAATTAAGTGTGTGATAACTAGTCTAAAAGCAAAATGACTTTGTTAAATGTAAATACTATGGCATGAAATTCTGACAACACATCGCTACTGATAGTGTTTTACCCTTGGCTATGTTGTGCTATTCTCTACGTGCATAATGTAATACCAGGGCAGGAAAGTAGTGGCATGAAGCTTTTAACACTAGATTCATAATCATTCTTCAAATTACACATTTTACTTTAACAGTGTCACAAAGGTAATGCCAAATGTGTTTTATAGTATACTCATATTACTCATTCGCCGTTTAGATCGTATCAGCTTTTAGATTATACGATTTTCATCTTACCCCGTTCCATACTATATACTGAAATCCCATAGACGTAATACGCAGGTCACCATAATCCCGTACAAAATGGGTTACTTGAAAAGAAAATACCTAAATGAATTTCATGCAAAGAATTTCACCAAGTAAATCATTGAGGAAAAAACAGTACATTCAGATACTGCTTTTCCACTGTTTCCCTTTAAAGTTTAGTTAAAACAATAATGAAGACAAAACATTGATAAATAGGGAGTACTTATGAAACACGTAAAAAGAGAATTTTAAAGAGAGAGAAATAGTCAAAAATGTCATACAAAGAACAAAAACAAAAGAAAACACGACATAAAGCCCGTGAGAGGAAAAAAAGAGAAAAGGGAAGAGAGATTCCACCTATAATTGAAAATGAAAGAAAGGTGGAAAAAAGCGAAGAAGACACAAACTAAAAGGGGTTTAGTGGAAAAGAAAACTGAAACAAAGCCTGTCAGAAAGAAATGGGACTAGGAAAATACAATGGGTACTGTATTTTTTAACTGTCCCTGTGCCTGGTTGGGTAATCATGTGTAGGGGCGCTGTGTCCTTGTGATCCCTCCCAGTGCCTGCTATAACCTTTTAATGCACAATGCAACACATGCACGACTTAAGAAATAAAAGAAAACAACAGGAAGCATGACCCTAGTCATCTTTGACAATTAAAACGTGATCTTTAAAGATGTGGATATGAACGCGCCACCCGCTACTGTGACGTACACACAAAAGCATAGCGTGTAGATGCAGTTGGGTAATGCGTGCGCCATGCACACGTAACCATCAAGCTTGCAATCATCGTATCCGCCATCTTGAAAGACGTACTGATAAACAAACCAGAGCGAAACGCATTATGCATTCGGCTCCATACTCTGACTTCCGAGGAAGGAGCCATTGAAATTTGGCTCTCTCGGTGAGTCAATCTTCAAAGCCTGTTTTCTGGCAATTTTGTCAGGCTAACAAATCAAAAAGTGCATTATATTTCGTTTGATATGACCACTTACATACAGTGCCGGAAAATACATTAAGTGTTTTATATCAATGTAAAGCTTAGGAAATGGGTGATGTGATTAAATGAAAAAAAAAAAAAGTTTCAAAATTACCGACTTTTGCCTGAAACCGTTGTCACCGGTCAAAAATGTTATTTTCCTAAATTATATGATTTCACTTCAGAAAGAACATTATGGTATGGGTATATATGACCGTGCACCACAAAACAAACAAAAAGTCTCATCCCTTGATTTTACGTGAGGACTCAAAACCAGCGAAATGGGTCAACTATATCCATCTTGATTTTTTTTTTTCTGAATGATCTTTCTTTCTTCTACATTATTCTTGAGTTTGGGATAATAACACGAATGGGAAAGTGTGTTTTCCGCCGTTTTTATACAAGCATTTTTTTTGGGGGGGGGGAGGGGGATAGTAAATGATCAGTTATGTCTGAGAGGCCCCTTTTCATTAGTGGAAATCCTTTGTACACTCTTCACTTTTAATTCCAATAACTTTTGAACGGAAAGTACTACTTTGTAAGTTTGCAGTAATCATGGACAGAATGTGTTAATAGAATATGCTCAATTTCAACTTTATCTGATAATCCTCCATCGTTGTTGCTCCGGTGGTTGACGTATATACCTGGTACCTCGAGCATAATGTCTTCTCCTATATGGGTAAACTTCGACATTTATGATGATGATGATGATGATGTGTGGTGTACCCCATAGTTTAACACTAGAAAGGATATACTGTATTCTACATGATTGGCACTGTAAGTTGTAACTGTTTGTCTAGGTAGTAGTAGAAGAACAGACGCAGCTTGCTCACAAAGTGAGCGGTTACTCCGGCCGCCGCAAGCGGGAGCGTCCCGGTCGTGGCCTGGCCTGTACGTCAGTTGGCGCTAACAATTAGCTAAACTAGTAGTCTACTAGAAGTAGTAGTCTACTAGTACTACTACTGGTAGTCGTACATGTACTAGTACCACTAGATCTTGTAGAGTTATAAGTAGTAATAGTAGCAGAATATTTGGTAGTAGTACAGAGGCTAAACTCTATATATAAGGGGGTTAGAGTATGCTACAGGGTGGTTCGTGGCTCAAAAGAAAAAGGAAAAGGCCAAACCAGTTTCCAATGGTCAGTTTCTGCAATAATATTTGTTATCAGTAATTCAGATGCGCCCTTTTCTAAGACAAACGATACCAAGAATTATCGTCAATTTTGGTCGAGTAGTTTTTGTTTTATGATACAAATCATACTGTGGAAGGAAGCCCCACCGCCGTGCTTACCGATGAACGCCACGTTGGGCTGAATTCACGAGTAGGCCTGGGCCTAGAAACGGGCGAGTCGCCGTAGTACTAGTACCGACACGCAGTGGTAGACTGGGGGCCCAGAGCATTTATTCAGCTGAAAAGGGTCCCACTTTTTGATGGTCTCATCGTATAAGGATGTGGCCAAGGGTCAATAAAATGAATTGCTGGCAAGTCACATCCCGTACCGTAAGCCTAGGGACCACAAAAAGGGACCCCGAAAATGGATTTATTCAGCCGAAGGGGGTCACGGACAAAAGTTGGTGGATATTGTCCCTTTGGGTGTACTTATCATGAAAACAGCAATGCCAGCTATTTTATCCTGTACGGGGCCCCAGACAGTAGGCCCAAAGGGCCCCACAAATGTGGTGTTATTCAGCTGAAAAGGGTCACGGCTAATTTCTTTTGCAATGGAAGTAGTTCCCATCAGAGATATCCAAAACACAAAAGCCAGCTATTTTATCCTTTACTGGGCCCCAGACAGTAGCCCCAAAGTGCCCCACCCCCATAGGCCATACGTACAAACACACACAAACATTGATTTTATTCAGTTGAAAAGAGTCACGGCTAATTTCTTTTGCAATGGAAGTAGTTCCCATCAGAGATATCCAAAACACCAATGCCAGTTATTTTATCCTTTACTGGGCCCCAGACAGTAGCCCCAAAGTGCCCCACCCCCATAGGCCATACGTACAAACACACACAAACATTGATTTTATTCGTGCAGCTGAGAAGAATCACGGCTAATTTCTTTTGCAATGGAAGGAGTACCCATCAGAGATGTCAAAAACACCAAAGCTAGCTATCTTATCCAGTACGGGGCCCCGGACAGTAGCAGCCCCCACCCCCCCCCCCTCCAGCATGCACACACACACACACACACACACACACACACACACATTAGTTTCATTCAGCTAAAAAGGGTCACGGCTAATTTCTTTTGCAATGGAAGTAGAACCCATCAGATATATCCAAAATACCAAAGCCAGTTATTTTATCCTGTACGGGGCCCCAGACAGTAGCCCCAAGTGCCCCCCCCCCCCCCCACACACACACACACATTGATTTTATTCAGCTGAAAAGGGTCACGGCTAATTTCTTTTGCAATTTAAGTGGTACTCATCAGAGATATCCAAAACACCAAAGCCAGCTATTATCCCGTACGGGGCCCCAGACAGCAGCCCCAAAGTACCTCCCCCCCCCCCCCCCACACACACACACTCATTAGACCCCCTGCGAAACCAATCATAGTAAAGTTCACCCGGTACAACAAGCGACGTGATGTATACGCGGCAAGATCCAAACTGAAAGGTACGAACATTTACATTCATGAAGATCTAACCCGTGAACGAAGTGATCTATTGTACAAAACACGAGAACTCGAAAATGTGCTGAGAACGTGGACACATGATGGGAGAATCTTTGCCCTGACAAAAGACAACAAAAAGGTGAAAGTGACGAGAGCAGCTGATCTCGATCGAATTTAAGTCATGATCGCTTGTTTTCATTATTATAAAGACTTGTTAACAATATGAGGATAAAATATCCAAGCATAGTTTGTAATAAAAGTGTTAGAAATAATCAAAATGCTATGTTATGTATCATTTGTGAAAAATGGTGCCACTTAAAATGTTCTAATGAATGTATGAATCTGTTTTCTAGTGACAATGATTGGATTTGTCAGAAATGTATTTTCCATGAGCTCCCTGTGAAAAATGTCACTGCCACGTCGCTTCTATCAGCTGATGTCTGCATTCCTACAATTGCATTACCATCTATTCAATTTGAAAATATGGAATCATGTAAGGGCATGAAAATTGCACATTTGAATTGTTTGTCACTGTTAGAAAATATTGATGAAATAAGAGAAGTAATATATCAGTGTAAAATTGACATAATGACTCTTAGTGAGACCCATTTGTGTGAATGTATCAGTGATGCTGAAATATGTATTGATGGATATACCCTACTACGACGTGATCGTAACAGAAGCGGTGGTGGGGTTGCAGTCTTTTTGAATAACAACATTAGATTTGTTCAACGAGATGACCTATGCATAAATGACAAACTGGAGATGATAATCACAGAAATTCACAATGAAAAACAAAAGTCATTTATTGTCATAACGTGGTATAGACCACCGAATTCAAATGTTCAAATGTTTAATGAATTTGATCAAGTTTTGCAAAAGATTGACGATTTGGGCTTACCATATTTTATTTTAGGGGACATGAATTGTGATGTCACAATGAATGCATGGCACACAAATAAGCTCTTAGATATTATGAAGTCATATAATTGTCAGCAGATTATTAATAAGCCCACACGAGTAACTAATGTAACTTCCACAACAGTTGATCTTATATTTTGTAGTACTAGAGATAAAATAATCAAAAGTGGTGTTGTTGAATACAATGTCCATCAGTGACCACTACATGATATATTGCATTCTGGGTAGGCAACAATCTAGTTTTACTGGTCATAAGTATGAAACTGGAAGAAATATGAGGCATTTTCATGCAGATGCCTTCAAAAGAGATGCGGATCAATTAGATTTTGGGCCATTACTTCTGTTAAATGATCCTGAAGTTGTTTGCTCAATTTTTCTCACCATGTTAATGGATGTCATCAATAAACATGCACCACTTCGTAAAACTCGTATTAAACAAAAAGAGTCACCTTGGATGACTGCTACTATTCTACACCTTATGCGTGATAGAGATCGCCTTAAGGCTAAAGCCAAGAAAACTAAGAATGATGATGATTGGGAAAAATATAAGATTGCACGTAATAATGTAACTGCAACTATTCGACAAGCTAAACGTGAATTTATCTCTATGAAGATAGGGTCTGCAATGGAATATCCTAAAAAAGTATGGAATGCCTTGCATTCATTAACCCCTGGAAAGAGAACTGGCAAGCAAGCAACTTCTATTAAAGTGAACGGTAATATTGTACACGGCCAGGCATTGTCTAATACTTTCAATGATTATTTCATATCCATTGGTAAAGATTTACATGATGATAATGTACAACTTGTAGATGATACAGATCAGTGTGAAGAGTCATTTTTGTCTTATCTTGATCTGCCCTCCTTTTTGTTTCAGGATGTCATATCCTCTGACGTTGAAATGATATTGAAAAAAATATCTGAAAGTAAGGCAACAGGTCCAGATAATCTACCAGCTAAGTTGTTAAAAGTTGTATCTATTATCATTGCACCTGTTGTCACTCACATTATTAATCTGTCACTACATACAGGCATTGTACCCAGTCAGTGGAAATGTGCTAGGGTAACACCTGTACATAAAGGGGGTAGTAAATCATTGTTGGAAAATTATAGACCTATCTCTGTAATCCCGATCTTGGCCAAAGTTATGGAAAGTGTTGTGTACAATCAACTGTTCAATTATCTCAGTAAGTATGATGTGTTATCTGACTGTCAGTCAGGTTTCAGACCTAAGTATTCTACACAAACTGCCTTATTAAATGTGACAGATTAATGGCTTTGTGAGACAGACAGAGGCAATTTTACAGGGCTGGTAATGATTGATTTGCGTAAAGCTTTTGATATGGTTAATCATAGTATATTGCTCAAGAAACTAAAACTGTATGGGTTTGATAATTCTACTCTGAACTGGTTTAAGAGCTACTTTGATGGAAGAACTCAGTTCACGTCCATTAATGGTTATGCATCACATAATAGTAGAGTAACATGCGGTGTACCACAAGGGTCCTTGCTGGGACCGTTATTGTTCTCCTTGTTCGTCAATGATATGCCAAATAGACTGCGATGCAATGTATCGCTATATGCAGATGATACGTGCCTGTTTACGTCTTCAGAGAACATACCTGAAATTGTTACTAAACTTGATCACGATTTAAACAGTTTATCACTGTGGTTAAAGAAAAATAAATTGTTAGTGAATGTGAAGAAATGTGAACTGATGTTCATAGGAACACAACAACGTTTGAAATATGTTCAAAATGATCTAGCTAACTGTCATATTTATATTGATGGTAATGAAATTAAACAAGTTAAATCTTGCAAATATCTTGGTGTGGTCATTGATCACAATTTAACATGGAACAAACATATTGATCTTGTAATGAATAAAGTTGTAAAGAATATGTACCTGCTTCGAAGACTACGTCCTAATATTGATAAAGATGTTGCTTTGACGTTCTTTAAATCTTTAATTAAATGTCATTTTGATTACTGTAGTTCTGTATGGAGCAACGCTAGCAAATCGCTTTTGAGAAAATTGCAAGTTCTTCAAAATCGATCTTTACGAATTATTATGAATGTTGATTATAGATATCCTTCAAATTCATTGTACACTGTACTGAAACTCGACCGTCTTGATTTACGGTGGTGGAAACTGTTAGCATGTACTATGTTCAGAGCTGTGTTTAATTTTTATCCGCCATATCTATGTAAGTTATTTGGTTACCGTGAGTTAGTGTATCGTACTAGGTCAGGGGAAAAGAAACTACAGCTTTTTCGACCAAAAACTAATTATGGGAAAAGATCCCTAAGGTACAGAGGAGCTCAATTATGGAATGATTTGAATTATCAGGATATACATTCTATCCTATCCTTCAAACGATTCATCCTGACATGTAATAACAATATATTCTGAAATGGCAGTGATTAATTATTTTGGGGTTTGGGGGTTTGGGTTTTGGGTTTGGGTTTGAGTTTTGGGGTTCTGAACTGATCTGGATTAAGGGTCATGGGGTAAACGGTCATGGAACTCATTACATATAAAAACAGAAAAAATGTGTACCGATGGAGGCATCCTTTCTTTTGTGTGTGTTTTCTTTTTATGATGTAATGCATATTATATTGTAATGTATTGTATTTCTAAGTATATTGCATAATGCATATATTGTACAAATATTTTTTCTATCTCTTTCTTATTCCTTTTACGTGTATTTCAATGTTTGTACATTTTAATGATTGTATGTTTTTTTTGTGTGTGTTTTTTTTTTCTTTTGTAATACTGTATATGGTCGGACCCCTGTGAAAAACAGCTCTTAGCTGACCAGGGCTATCCGTCCCATGAGTGGAGAACAAATAAATAAAAATAAATAAAAAAGCTTCATTCAGCTGAAAAGGGTCACGGCTATAATGTCTTTTGCAATGGAAGTAGTACCCATCAGAGATATCCAAAATACCAAAGCCAGTTATTTTATCCTGTACGGGGCCCCAGACAGTAGCCCCAAATGCCCCCCCCCCCCCCCACACACACACACACACACATTGATTGTATTCAGCTGAAAAGGGTCACGGCTAATTTCTTTTGCAATTTAAGTGTTACTCATCAGAGATATTCAAAACACCAAAGCCAGCTATTATCCCATACGGGGCCCCAGACAGTAGCCCCAAAATACCCCCCCCCCCCCCCACACACACACACTCATTAGCTTCATTCAGCTGAAAAGGGTCACGGCTATAATTTCTTGTGCAATGGAAGTTGTACCCATCAGAGATATCCAAAATACCAAAGCCAGCTATTTTATCCTGCACGGGGCCCCAGTCAGTAGCCCCAAATTGCTCCCTCCCCCCCCCCCCCCCCCACACACACACACACATTGATTTTATTCAGCTGAAAAGGGTCATGGCTACTTTCTTTTGCAATCGGAAGTAGTAGGCATACTCATCAGAGATATCAAAACACTAAAGCCAGTTATTTTATCTTGTACGGGGCCCCAGACAGTAGCCCCAAAGTGCACCCCTACACACACACACACACACACACACACACACACACGCACACACACGCACACATTAGTTTCATTCAGCTGAAAAGGGTCACGGCTAATTTCTTTTGCAATGGAAGTAGTACCCATCAGAGATATCCAAAATACCAAAGCTAGTTATTTTATCCTGCACGGGGCCCCAGACAGTATAGCCCCAAACACGGGTAATTTTGTTTTGCACTGGAAGAAGACCGTATACCTATCAGAGATATTCAACACACCAAGGAGAGCCAGTTATTTTATCTTGTACAGAGCCCAAGACAGTAGCTCCACTGAGTGTCCCATACATTATACATGTACTGTGAATCAGCTGAAAATGGTCTTACAAATTCTTTTGTAACATAAATATCAGGGCCTATACTGAACAGAGATATCACAAACACCAAAGCAAGTAATCTTATCCTGTATACGGAGTCCTATAGGTTACTACAGTAGCAAAACACCCAAGAAATTTGCAAAGGAAGCATACTTCTGTATACAGTAGTGCACAACCGAGATGACCATATTACGAAAACCAGTCATTTCATCCTGTACCGGGCCCAGTACAGTAGCCATAAAGTGCCCCTCCCCCACATAATATATGACATCATTTAGCTGAAAAGAGTCATAGTTGTTTTTCTTTTACAATCGAAGTAGGCCTTAGTTTACATCTCACGGTCACAACCCCGAAAATCAGCCTGCTCGGCGACCGCTCGGCGAGTTTTTAGCCAATATCGGTCGGTCGCCGACCGGTGACCGACCGTGCACTGCTGATTTTTAGGGCATCGGTTGGTCGCCGCTAAAGTTTTAGCGCGGAGTTAAAATTTCAGCGGTGACCGTTCGATTTCTACTCGCCGTCCAAAATACGCTCGGTGCCTGGGCGGCCACCGCCCAGGAACCGCCTAGGCACCGACCTAATCGAGCGGTCGCCGTTGGGCGGTTTAGGTTAAAAAAAAAATAAGCCCCAAGAGAATCAGTTGCCGAGCAGTGGCCGCTCGATGACCGATGGGAGATCGGTTGGTCACCGGTCCGTCACCGGTCAGCGAGTTGAAAACTGACCGGCGTCCGGGCGGCGACTGCTTGATTTACAGCGGCGTTCCCCAGGGCATATATAAAGAGCTGCCCAGCACCCGCCAAGAGAAACAGTAAGATTTCTGAACGAAGTCATCAACTCAGCCTGGTTTTCCCAACAATTTTCATTCACAAGAAAATGCCAAAAGCGCAAAGGAAAAGCACTTCAAAGCGATAAGAAGGGGAGGAGGAATCGGGGCCGTCTGGAACAGGTATGGAGAGAGAAAGAGGCAAGACGACCGTCACCAGGGATTATCCCCGGAGGAAGAAGCAGGAAACTGTAGCTCTAATTGTCCACTCATCAGAAGAGGACTCGGTCACGTCGGCTGGAGACATGGAGGACAAGGAAGGAAAGGATAGCAACTGTGGGACAAAATGACGACCTGCCCTCCATCCAACAATCACTGAACTCCAGCAAACGGTTCACAGAGGAGCAGGAAGACCAAATCGCATAGTTTGTTTGTTTTTTTGTTTTTTTTTTGAGGAGCATACATTGTTCTATAACATGGGGAACAATGATTACAAAAATAAAGCCAAGAGAGGACATCTGTTCGGGGGAGCTGGCTAAATCCCTAAGGAGATCGACTGTCAGAAACTGCTGGACTTGTGGATCTCGTTGTCCAAGTAGTTGAGGTGGAATCAACGACATCTTAGACCTCGTTGACCTCTCTGATGCAGAGAAAGAGCGTTATTGTTTATACAAAATGGACATACAGTCCCAAATATTGCTCGTGAGAAGATCCTGGCAGGAAACGACGGGCCACCGCCCGTAAGCCGACAGGAAACCTCTGATGCCCTGCCGATCATCGGTCGGCCGCTGGTCGATTTTTTTAAAAATCGACCGGTGGCCGGTGGGAGACCGCTCAGTTGCCGACGGGTAATCGCTCGGTGACTGATCGGACTCTGCGCTGAGAGGATCCTCGCATTTCGCCAAGTTTGACCTAAAATCGGCCAGCAACTGACGAGTCACCGACAGGACATCGACAGATCATCGCTCGGGCACTGCTCGATTTTCGCTGGGGCTGTCAGCCTGCTCAACAGCTCCCAAAACTGTTGGGCAGTGCCAAAATCTCAGCGGCGACCGAGCAGGCTACAAATCGGTCGATCGCCGCTCTGAGTTGTGACCGTAGCCCAGATACCCAAAACATCTAAGCCAGTTAGGTTTTCCCAGCCCATTTCGCACTTTTTTCGGTTCATTTAATAGAAGGTTGGAATTCGTACAATGGGTATTCAAATTGGCTGGTACCCTACGTTCATTCAAATTCGCCTTGACTTGCCGAAAAGGGTATTTCAGTCATTAAATTTCGCGAAAGACAGTCAAATTCCAAACGTGTTCATTCAAATTTAAATCATGCTATTTCTGTGTTTCAGATCATTTTAACGTGTCTTTCTATGTGTGTTTTCGTCTCATCTATAAATTACTGTAATAAAGCAGTAAAAATATCATATTTCTTATCCAGTATAACTGGATTTGGTTGTTCTGTAACCAGACCGGTAACGCTCCTTGTCTTTCATATACATGTCATTATAGGCCTATACACTGTAAAAACATTGGTGTTAGATTTAACACCACGGGTGTTAAATCTAACACCGATCAAACTTCAATAAAGGACCACACCCACAGGTGTTGAAAATACACTGTGATGGTGTTGAAAAGTGTTCACCTGACACTTCTTGGTGTTAATTTGACACTGTACCTGGTGTTATTTTGACACTGTACTGGTGTTAATTCAAAAATGACACCACATGGTGTTGATTTGATATTTGTTGGTGTTAATATCAATGGTTTAACACCCGTCCAGCTTTAATAAGGTACCACACCAGCTGGTGTTACTTTGGTGTAAATTTATTTTCACATTTTTTCAAAAATCTACTATTTTAATGTAACATTTTTGATCGTCTTGTTTAAACTGAAAATCAACAAGAAGTGCAGTTACTAAGAAACTCTTCAAAAAAAAACAGTTTAAAATTTGGAAATAATACCCGGAGGTGTTAACTTAACACCATAAATGAGCACCGAAAATTTAACACCAGCTCGGTGTTCACTATTTAACACCGGACTTTTTGCAGTGTACGTGTACCAGTAATGCAGATTAACTTCATTTTTTTACAGTCATGACAGCACAATGATATAGATGTATATCTCTAGAAGACATAGAAAGAATTATAAAAAAAAAAAAATGAGGATCATAAGCTTGACTTCCTGGAACTGGCCGACCGCTCGTAATAAAGCGCTCGTAACGGCCAGATAATTTGTGGCTTCTTACTTCTTCGGATTCAAAAAGCACGTTAAAAAAAAAAAAAAAATGTTGTCAAAGTCTCTTAAACGAATACGAAAACATGAAAAGCTATGATGCTTACAAAACAATAACTACGATGAAAGAAAATAAGGAAAGAGGTCAAGCATGAACATATCTGGACTGCAGACACGTTAAATTAGATGGCCAGAAATCAATTTGAATGAACGAGTGCAGCATGTGATCACGTGACTATATCATTATGAATTTATGAATGAACGGATAGTGGAATGGTGCTTGTCTTATATATGGATTTTAGTTGAAAAAGTGTTATTTAGAATAAGGTTAGAGGTAATGTGAATGTTTCAAAATGAATTTGAATGAAGAGATTATGACACTGAACTACCATGTCATCTAGGCGAAATTTTTGCTAAATTTAATTCAACATTAAAGAATTCGATTAAAAGAGGTGCGAAACTGGCCCGGATGCAGGACCTTTGACAGGTATAGCCCCAAGGTATTCCCACCCCATATGAATTAAGTGTTTTTAGGTGAAAAGAGTCATGTATGCCTATTTTCCTTGGCAGTGGAATTAACAGCTGAGATACGTAAAACACAAACCCATCCAGTTAAGGGGCCCCCAGCCAGTAGCTGGAAAGTGCTCCCGTATTATTTTATTCTAAGTGAAAAGAATCACTGCTATAAATTCTTTTGCAATGGAAGTAGTACTCAACGAGGTATCAAAAACACCGAAACCAGTCATATAGCTGTATGGGGCCCCACGGAGTGTTCCTAAAGTGTCCCCACATGTAATTCCACTATCAAGATCTGCATCCCGATCTATTCAAACTGTCAGATCGGGAGAGAGCGGCAAAAGTGTACGGGAACCGGGAGCATCGTAGCAGCAGCGTTTGGGTGATGGGGTTGGATCTGGCAAATTTACAGATCGGGAAGAAATTTTGAACTGGTTCAAAATTTCTTCCCCATCTCCCCATCAAGATTGACCTATTTTGAATCGTAGCTCAAACGGGGAGAGAGCAGTGACAGTGTAAATACCGCGGGATGAGCATGCCAATTCTAGGTTTATCTGACCGTAGTAAAGGCTCTCTTACAACCGGTCGTGCGTGCTCCTACGAGTGGTTTGCGTCCTAAAAATGGGCCAAGTAGTGCGATGCACGCAAGTGGAAAGTACTTTTTTTGGTGGTCGCAAACACGACGCATAGCACGCAGCCTGAAAACTGGCCGGCCAGTTTTTCGCTACGACCTGGCTGCGACAATTAGCACGCGTGGAGCACTCTCGGAGTACGCAAGACAAAAGTACTGAGTAAGCTCGATAGGTGTGCGTGTAACGCAGGCAAAACATGCAACTATTTCGGGGGGTATTTGTCCACGAAGGCGTACTTATCACGCAAGAGGCTCTTACTTTCCACTTGCTTTCAATGTACGTGTTAACAAAAGGGGGGTGAGCGCACTTCCTCCATGCGCATTACCTACATCCAAAATGCGTGTTGAGTACTACTACCGTACTTGTGAAGCACGTCACACTCGACGAACGTGATCAGCACGATATAAAGTGCGTCAGAAGTACTATGTTGAGACATGCTCAGGTGCATCGTGCTCCTATATAAAAGCTGATACGGACAGCGTGCTTTCAGTTCCGTGTCGACATTTTCTGCAGTGAGTCCACATGACTGATGAAGAGACTCTGTGCACCCTTTTACATTATTGTGATTATCAGTGCGTTCTTCCAATTTGACGCACGATTGTCTTGCTTACCACTTCCGTGCTCCTTACGTTTCTCTTACGTTTCACTTACTTCGTAAGTACGATTTCTGAAAACGTACGCTTCACTTGCAATTCACGTACAATTATCCCACTCATTGTGTGCGACAGAAGTAGAGATCTTACGTGCTCCTTACTTTCTTCCTACTTCCAAAAAGGCGTACAGACCACTTGCGGGCCTCACTTTTTGAGCAAGACACACCCACTCATTAAGTACTTACTACATACTTCCCCTCCGATTTAATTTTCACCCTGCGACAACTCCACGCCTGACAGGAACTCCGAGTCCGCACGATCTCTAAACACGCACGACGGGATGTAAGAGAGGCTTAACAGTGGCACAAGAACGGGAAGTAGTCTAAACTAGACACCGACGACATGGTCCCGCTGCTGCGCCGCTTTCTTGATCAAAGCACAACCTTCCCGCTTTAACGACGCTCTCACTAAGTTCACTACTCTCATATAAAATCAAGGCCTGCTCCTACGACGCTTCATTCCTGCTTCGATAACGCTGTTGGCCGCTTTAGCTACGCTGTTCCTACGCTTTCCCAGACTCAGTTACGCATGTCTTCCGCTCTCGCCGGTCTAAAATCGAACGTAGCCGATACGCTGGAAAATGTTTGCCAGAACAGCAAAACTGATGATGAGGAGGAGGACGTTGTCGTTGTCGCGAAAATGAAGACGAAGGAGCGCATATTTAAGAAGAAGGAGAGATGCAAACAATAAAGAAAATAAAGCAAAACACATTGAGGCCACTGTCTGGGGCCCCGGGCAGGATAAATTAATCTGACGTTGGTATTTTTGATATCCGATGGGTACTACTTCCATTGCAAAAGAAATTAGCCGTGACCCTTTTCGGCTGAATGAAACCAATATATATATATATGTATATATATATATATATATATATATATATATATATATATATATATATTTGTGTGTGTGTGTGTGTGTGTAGGGGGCACTTTGGGGCTACTGTCTGGGGCCCCGTACAGGATAAAATAACTGGCTTTAGTGCTTTGGATATCTTTGATGAGTACTACTTCCGATTGCAAAAGAAAGTAGTAGCGACCCTTTTCAGCTGAATAAAATCAATGTGTGTGTGGGGGGGAGGGAGGAGGGGGTAAGGGGCAATTTGGGGCTACTGTTTTAGGCCCCGTGCAGGATAAAATAACTGGCTTTGGCATTTTGGATTTATCTGATGGGTACTACTTCCATTGCAAAAGAAATTAGCCGTGACCCTTTTCAGCTGAATAAAACTATTGTGTGAGTATGTGTGTAGGGGGGGGGGGGCACTTTGGGGCTACTGTCTGGGGCCCAGTAAAGGATAAAATAGCTGGCTTTGGTGTTTCGGATATCTCTGATTGGTACTCCTTCCATTGCAAAAGAAATTAGCCATGACTCTTTTCAACTGAATAAAATCAATGTTTGTGTGTGTTTGTACGTAGGGCCTATGGGGGTGGGGCCCTTTGGGGCTACTGTCTGGGGCCCCGTACAGGATAAAATAGCTGGCATTGGTGTTTTGGATATCTCTGATGGGAACTACTTCCATTGCAAAAGAAATTAGCCGTGACTCTTTTCAGCTGAATAACACCATATTTGTGGGGCCCTTTGGGGCTACTGTCTGGGGCCCCGTACAGGATAAAATAGCTGGCATTGCTGTTTTCATGATAAGTACACCCAAAGGAACAATATCCACCAACTTTTGTCCGTGACCCCCTTCGGCTGAATAAATTCATTTTTCGGGGTCTCTTTTTGTGGTCCCTAGGCTTACGGTACAGGATGTGACTTGCCAGCAATTCATTTTATTGACCCTTGGCCACATCCTTATATGATGAGACCATCAAAAAGTGTGACCCTTTTCAGCAGAATAAATGCTCTGGGCCCCCGGTCTATGGTGGGGCTATCGTGAAATAGGCCCCACCGCAGTGCGTGTGCACCCGTGCATTTATAGCAAGCAAGTTTAGTTCCTATAGGGTTAGGGTTTAGGGTTATATAGGTAGGGTTGTATTTATGGTTAAATTGGCCGATAAATTAGTCGAGAGACATATTAGGAAGTCCTTTTCGCCGCATTCACGAGTATTATACTGTGGAAGGAAGCCCCACCGCCGTGCTTATCTAACGATGAACACAACACGGTGGGGCTGAATTCACGAGTATAAACAGGCGAGTCGCCGTACTATTAGTACTGACACGCAGTTGTGGGGCCTATTTCACGAGTTTGCCGAAAATAATGGATATTCAAACGTACCACAGTTGTAATCTGTATCATTAGCAGTATTCAATCCGATACAATTCATTAAACAGTCTTTTGTCCAAAGGCTTAGCCAATGACAATAGTGCAATGCAGCGCTAGCTAGGCGCTCGTTAGCCTTTAAACAAGGCGACTCGCTCTGCGTGCCCCCGTATAGCGCGTTTACCCCACAAACCTGTTGGCCGGCGAGTGGAGCGAGCCGCCTTTATCCACTCGTTCAGGGATGTGTACTTTTGTCGTTGTTGTTGCTTTATATTCTTTGACAAATTTGCGTACAAATTTGACGCAGAAAATACACACGGCACCAAGGCAAGCCTCGTTAATATTAAGTACTCGATAGAATAACAATAGTTACTTAATATTAACGAGGCTTGCCTTGGTGCCGTGTGTATTTTCTGCGTCAAATTTGTACGCAAATTTGTCAATGAATATAAAGCAACAACAACGACAAAAGTACACATCCCTGAACGAGTGGATAAAGGCGGCTCGCTCCACTCGCCGGCCAACAGGTTTGTGAGGTAAACGCGCTATACGGGGGCACGCAGAGCGAGTCGCCTTGTTAAAAGGCTAGGCGCTCGTTAGCTCGCTCCCCCGTCAGCTCGCTCCCCCGCCAGCTCGCTCCCCCGCCAGCGCTAGCCGCCAGCCGATGCTGTCGCTGCGCTGCGCTAGCCTTGCTAGCTCGATGGCTATGGCTATGCTGGTCGGACAATCGATATCGACGACTCCGATCTTTGACCTCATCACAATTTAGAAGTGATAGTGCGCCGCATGCGGCGAAAGTATAGACAGTTTTCCAAAACCGAGGAAATTGCATCCATTATGTTAACAAATATAGAACAAAATTAGGAACAGTAAAAAACCCCGCACGACCACAGAATTCCTTAGAATTATTTAACATTTAATATTACCACAATTCAAGAAAACAATTTCTAAACCATTTTATGAGGTCTTTAACCGCTTGAATAGACCCATACTTCACAAGCCTCTTTTCTCACTTAACACTTTTCCAGAGTGTGTGTTTTCTCTGCAGTATTTAGGCAAGTTAGGGGAGTCCATTTGAATTGAGTTATACATCATTTTAAAAGCTTCGCGTCTGCCCCTACCGAATCTTTCCTTAACTAAAAACATTTTGTTGGTTTTGTGATGCAAGGTCACACATACAGAAGCAGTAAAGCCCCCCTCCCCATATTGATATGCCGGTCTACAGATGCACGTATTAGGCCTATTTGCAGGTATCTTCTTACAAACCTACGTGTGAAAAGTTCCTTGGACAGTTCAAATTCTTATTCAAGATGGCAAAAGATAATCCCAAATTTCAAGAATTATCAGAAATCTGTAAATATGTTACAAGACAAGAAATGGTCAAGCTCTCTCTGAAATTCATGTTAAATCATGATTATACACATTACTACAGTAATTTAAGTACATGTATGTCTTTTTTTTTTATCAGACACGTCCATCTGTAGAAATCCCAACCTGGACCCTAAGTGAAGGATAAGTATTGCAGGAAACAGGGGCGGATCCAGGAATGTGGTAAAGGGGGGGGGGGGTGAGTAATTTTTCTGGTGCCACTTCCGGGTTTCATTTAATTGTTTTTCCTTTTCTTTCGTTTGTTTTTAACAACACTTAAAGGGGGCGTGCGCCGGTTGCGCCCCCATCTGGATCCGCCACTGCAGGAAGTACATCTTATCTGGTACATTTAGCATGAACGTCCCTAAATGTAATCCTGTCCGTCCGGGTGCTGAAATTGTGCAAACTCTTCACCTCAGCACTCTTCCGTCATTTAGGGTTAATTTTGGTAGCTTCCATTCCAAAAGCATGCGAGAGGGGGTCAAAATCTTAACCCCTTTCACTCCAAATACGGGGTATTTTTAAGAATCTTGAACGAGCATATGTGACCCTGCACCTCAAAACAAACAAAAAGTCGCCAGACATTAATTTTTAGTTAAGACCATATTCTGAAATAGCAGACTTTAAGCTCTAAAATGGTGCATAACTCAAATCAAATGGACTCTCCTAACCTATCTAAATATTGGAAAGAAAGCACAAACTCAGGAAAAGTGTGAACTGAGAAATGAGGCTCTGAAGTACATTGTCTATTCAAGCGCTTAATCTTTACTAAACCGTGCTGGCTGTGCGATGAATGGGACAAAAAAACAGGAAGTAAACCACCAGAGTAAAAACAATGAAGGAATTATCATATTAAAGTGAAATTAGGCTTGCCTCGTTACCACATTCTGTCCATAACTAATGCCAACTTTCAAAGCAGTAGCACTATTCTTTCAAAAGTTATTACAGTTGAAAGTGAAGAGTGTGGACAAGGTTTTTCAGAAATGAAAAAGGGATTCTAAAGACACACCTAATCACACTATTCTACCAAAAATGTTCGAAATAAACTGCTGAAAAATTACACTTTCCTACCCGTTTTATAATACGAAATTTTAGCGTAATGTAAAAGAAGACCCGCTCTTTTAGAAAATATTAAAAAGTCAATTTCGGCTAGGTTGACCCATTTCACTTATTTTCATACCTCACGCAAAATCAGTGTGTACGACTTTGTTTGCTTGTTTTTGGGGGTTTTTTTAGGTGCACGGTCACTATGCTTCGCATAATTACAGCCAATTCATCAGAAAGCGCTAATCTCGATGTTCACTTCCGGGCGTGCGGAGAAGATGCGCGCAACTGTTGTATTTGTATCTAGACATATTTGATGTGTTTTCTGTCATTTAAAACTATTGTAGATCTGAATAATATAACAAGAACTGGTTTGTTGTTGATTTTTGGCCTAGAAATCGAAATTCCTCCCACAATTTTTGATTTTTTTAATTCAAATTTTGCCATGTAAATGTACTACAGTCAAATGTACACCTATTGATAATGCTGTCCTCACTGTTCCACCTTTTACATTGTCAAAGGTCAATTCCCTGATCATGTCAAAATTTGCCAAAAAAAAAAATCATGCTTATTTGGGCAATAACTTGACCGTTACAGGATATTACTCAGACTTGCTAGATATTTGGGTGGTCATTCTACATGAAGGACACCACAGTTTTTGGTAACAGCGCCCTCAGTGTTCCGACTTTGAAGCCATGTCACATTTCTTGTAAAATTATGCTGTTTAAGCCACAGCTCATGTCGGATTTTATTCAAACTTGTTATGGAGGTTTATCGGGGGCTATTCTAGGTAACAAAAGTTTTCATTGCCAGTGCTCTCATTGCTCAAACTTTTGTAGGATGACATGTCATATTCCTTGTATGTGCTAAGTATACTAGCCTCATTTCTCGTCGGATTTCATTGTATCCTGCAACAGTTGCCAGGTATTATTATACAACATTCTGGCCTGAAAAGTAATCCAGATGGGGTATGGGACGGGTTCGGGGATACATGTGCTCGATTGCGATTGTTCTAGTTTAAGTTCATATTACCATTCGTAATTGTTGACAAAAGATTAGCCTGTATTTAATGTAATAATAATGTGGAAAAAATATTTAGGGATCAAAGCACATCGCTTTTATTGGCTACGTCTGAGGAAGGTCTATGAGTGAAACCTGAACGTCTCCGATTAAAACATGGTGTACTTTCAGCATTTGTAGAGGGCTTTTAAGATAATTTCATTAAAAAAAATGAACTTCTTTCATTATTAGTATCAACTGAACATTAATATTTGAACAAATGAGACCCCTACTACATGTTTTGTTCAAATGAAATTAAAGTGAAGGTAAGAATATGAAAATCTATTCTCAAATGGCAAAAACGCCACTTTTTCTTTAACTTCCGCGTGTATCAATTTTGTAAACTTCACAGGAGGTAAAAAGAAATGTTTTAAGAACAAATTGACACAATTCAAGAAAGGATGAACAAGATAAAAAGAACAAAAATCATCATCTGGGTGTTTTCTTATCGTTCTTTTGAATGTTAAAATAAACAGCTTTTATTTTAACCAGAGACGCTCGCATTTGTGCTTCAATACCGTTGGAGATATCCGAGTATAACCGGGTTGCTATAAAAAAGTTGACATCAAAGACATTTCATTTAGATATATTTGTATCAATGGTCATATGCTTTAATTTTGACCCCTAATTTTCCCAATTGTACATCGTTCAACGTTTTCATCAATCTATACATTTCTACTTTCTAGATACCTGAACAATAGATTCTCGTTGTTTCGCCTTCTCTTCCTCCTCCGGTGATTTCGCCCGGGTTTGTGCCTCGTCCCCTTTCAAATCATCACTTTTATCCAACGGTTCGATGCAGCAGGAAGGACCGGCATCACTGTCGTCTGCCCGCTGCATCGGGACAGAAGTTGTTTGAGAAGCTGCTTTCATTGACACCGCCTTCAAGTTCCTGGTCGCCGCCATTGTGATCTTGACCCCAAAACTACACAATTACCTCAGAAAGCAAATTGGTCAACACGTTTTGCAGTACAGATCCAGTGGGCAAATGTCCCACGTATAACCGGTGCGCACTGTGGCAGCCGGTGTTGCCAGTAGGAGATGACATTTCCTTGAGCATAATATATAGGAACTACCTATGAAATGGGTTTAGAAATTCTTGCGATTTGATTGGTCAATTACCATGTGATGTTACTCACTGCCTGCTCGCGATATCAATACGATATTCGCGATAAGTAAAATCGATATCAACGATATCCCATTAGTTTGTCACCTACTGAATTCTTTTGTATAGCAGAGGGAGGTGTAGGGACACTGAAAAAATTTAGCGTGTCTGATTTT
Organism: Diadema antillarum; assembly: GCF_040938485.1. Classification (NCBI taxonomy): domain Eukaryota; kingdom Metazoa; phylum Echinodermata; class Echinoidea; order Diadematoida; family Diadematidae; genus Diadema; species Diadema antillarum. Next base: position 932,315 of record NW_027271443.1, read on the forward strand.
TCCATCTTTCATGATGATGAATGAAGTGCGTTGTACAACGAAGAGTGATCAAAGAACTTAGAATCATCGTGAAAATAATGACATATAAAAGATGCCAAACCTCACACATATTGATTACTATTAGCCAAGCATCCTTGTGTGCTTCTGTTTGATTTTAAATAGTAAGAGCATTTTAGAAAATCTCTGGACCATCTGTCAAAAAATTTCTTACCAATAGCTTTCTTCACCAGTGTGTTCATACAGGTGTCTACTAACATCTCTCAAGTTCAAGTTCAAGTTCAAGTTCATATTTATTCGTTTTTTCCACAATATGTAACACAAACATCAATCTCACTTTCTTAAGTGAGAAAATCAATGCATACAATTGTCAGAGAAAACAACAATTATAGCAACAAAAAAACTAACAGTAGCGATACATTACAATATTTGCTAAGATAACGAAAGTGAAATAGTTTTCAATATAATATGCACTGTGTGAATAAAAGGAGGGACCCCTCTTTATTTTAGAAGTCCGATGTAAAAATTGAATTGAAAACAGCAAAAAAATCCGCACAAAAAGTTCGTCACAAAGAAAAAGTTTGGCAGCCCACAAAGAAACAGACGAACAAACAATTATACATAAAACAACTACAAACAGAGTAATGAACATGCAACAGGACTGAGACAGCAACAAGACTACTTGTAGGAGGAAAAACAAGAAGAAAAAAAAACTGACTTGACGACACAAGAGGAAACAAGACTATAGCGTGATAAAGAGGTGACAAAATAGACAGGAATATGCAACACAGATGACGATCCTCGGAGGTTTGAGGAAGAAAGAGAAGAAGAAAAAAGAATATAGAATTATCTCAATTATTTCCAACCCAAATCCCTGTGGAAAATTTTGGGGAGCCAATCAAAGTTGGGCATCTGGAGGGGGGTGGGGCAAAAATGGATGAAAAAAATGTTTTCCCAATATCAGCATTTGAGATGACTAAGAAGGGGTTTCTGGGGGTGCTGAATCGATTTCAACCATTAGTTTTAAGTAAAAACTAATATCTCGCCCAAAAATAGGCCACGCCTCCTTTTTGCCCCCCCCCCCCCTGCCGAAATATGTAAATATTGGTATTTTTATAGGTATCTTATTAGGTTTATATGGTGGGTTTTTAGGGTGGACTGAAAACATCTGTGTGCGATGGGAAGTAGTCGTTCCCATTTATCTTGTATCCATTGCACAAAATATAATCCTATTACTGCTGTACATAGGCCTACCTATTAAATGTTTGATTCTCAATAAGTTCGAACCAACATCCTTGTGGAAAAAACAACTGTGAAGCCAGTTAAACCTATGCAACAAAGGGGAGTCAAACAATGGGATTGTTTCCCCCAGTATTAGCGTATGAGATGTCTATGTGTAATTAGGGTTTCTGGGGGTGCTGAATGGATTCGAAAGATTACTTTTGAGTAAAAACTACTACCTGATCACTAAAATAGGCCAAACCGACTTTTTTGTACCCGCCGAATCATGTATTATTTGCATTTTATACGTATCTCAATGGGATTATACAGTGAGTTTTCTAAAATGCTGAATTGAGTTCTATCATTGAATTTGAGCTATACCCACTCTAAAAACAGTGTGCATAACACCGCAGCATAAGTATGCAATTGGAAGTAGTCGTTCCCACTTCTCCTACTTCCATTATGCCCCATCATAATCCAACAGAAATGTATCTCAATATCAAAGCTTGGTACGATACCCTACTCCCCGACATCTCCCTCCCTGCTCTCATCAGCTGTTTGGTGGACGTTCTGAGGTACCATGGCATTTGCCTCAACCAGAAATACACTTTACTCCTTGCTTTTTACTACAGCACCTACGTGTGCTACAGTCCCCCTCACAGTTGCAGCTGACAAACTTCTGAAGATGGTCCGGTGCGATGGGGTCTGTTGAAGGGACCGGTGCGTAACCTTGGTCACCGAGCTTCCATCCGTACTCCAAGACACCCAATGATGGAGTTTGCAACATTGCCGATCTCTGGTTTGGAGATAAGCTCGTAGAGAATGCTAGGCTACAGCTTCTGTTGTCGAGGGCAGTTTCTCAGGTTTGATGCTCCAGCAGCAGCCCGCTGGCTGAAGATGTCAAATGTCAAGAGTCCTAAGTCTTTTGGTGGTTTTTCATGGACATGAGCTTAAATAATTCACAGATGGCTTTAATGATTTCATCTTTCTTGGCTCGGATGTCCAGAAACACATCCAAAGCCCTTTACGCCTCGTCAGTCTCGCAGAGCTTGTCTACCAAAGTTGATTTGCTGAACCCAGAAATCGCTGACACTGTATTGCAGCCGGAAAAGCTGTGCAAGAAGATCAAATACTTCTGGTATCTCTGTGGGAGGACCGCCCTGGTTTTTACGATATCATAAGATGTTCCTTTGGCTGTTGTAGAAAAAAAAAATAGGGTGGTCTGAGAATCTTTAGCCTCGTCTAGAGCTGCCCGGACTATAGCAGTGTCTGCATCATCGTGGCATTGCTGTTCACTAATCCCATTTCTAGTGAATGTCTCAGGAACCAACAGAATGAGCTGTGCCTTGTTGCTCTTGTCGGGAAATTTTCTCTTGGAACGGGACTTTTGATGTCTGGGCGAATCAAACTGTCGCAGGATGCATTTTTGTTCGTCTCAGGTGATCATGGTCTTTTAGTGGAGCTGCCGTGTCCATAAAGACCACAGTGATTTGGAGAAAGTGGCTCCCCATGGACTTCACAAACTGGAGGTAGCTCTCGGCAATGCCCTTCCTGGAGAGGTTAGCCTCCCACTTGACGTTGTGCAGGAGCCACCTGCCATCAATCACCAAACTCGTGCAGGGGATTTACTCAACGGGTTCCACAAATGACTTGAGAAATCTTGCAAGAGCAACTTTGTCTGGCTTTCGCAACTTCTGGTCTTTGTCAAATACGACATTGATGTTGACGTCAACTCAGTCCGCAGAGCTTCTTTGGTTTTGACTTCCCGCTCACTGATGATGATTAGACTGTTGAAGATCTTGAGCGAGTCAATAACCAGCTTCTCTCCATTGACTTTGTGTGTACTTCCTAGGCTCTCTAATGACTTTACCTTGTACTTAACTACCATTGAATCCAGAACCGTTCGTTCAGTCATCTTGGCCTGCATGGCTCTGCCAACATCCTCTCCCTGATCAGCGTTGATTGGGTCCTCTTTAGTGCTGCTGAATCTTGTTGAAAAGGATATTTTTGAAAAGGATACACTGAATTTGGTAAGATCTTACCAAATTCACTGTGTATAGAAACCATGCAGTCAGGTTCTCGGACCAGGACTGGCCAGGTGCATGGACTGACATCACGATAGAAACCACACTCATGCGTTTGGCCAAGTCCTCAGAGGACGCTTCTGGAATGAATCTGCTCACAGGTGTTGGGTTCACACGCTTAACCACTTCTCATGCATTCACCATGACCTTGAACAGGGTATGATCAAGCGTGGGGTACCTGACCACACAGACGTCACAAGAGCCCAGATGAAGAATGACGAAGATGCTGTCAATGTCATTGTCGGATGGCTAGATGAGGTCAACCCCTTCGATGCAACAAGGGAAAAGAAGTCCCTAGTATCCTTTTCAACAAGATTCAGCCGCACTCCGGAGGACCCAGTCAACGCTGATCAGTCAGAGGAGGTTGGCAGAGCCATGCAGGTCAAGATGAATGGACGAACGGTTCTGGATTCAATGGAAACTAAGCACAAGGTGAAGTCATTAGAGAGCCTCAGAAGTGGACCCAAAGTCAATTGAAAGAAGCTGGTTATTGGCTCACTCAAGCTCTTTAACTCTTAACGTGCTATGGTCGCCGAACGGCGACCTTAGTCCTGACGTGCCATGGTCGCCGATCGGCGACTAAGAACAGCGAGAAAAGCATTGATCATTTAAGTTCTTGTGGTACCGTGATGTGTTACACCAAGCAACTGCCAATGATATGTACTGGTAGCTGATTAGCATAGCCATCGTTTCCACTAAAAATATGAGCATGCTTACATTGGAAAATTTTGAGTAAATATACGATTTTTCAGCTAGATGTATTTTTTTTTCACATCGGGAAAATCCGCAGCGGGCGCACCCTCTGCAAGATGTGTATGGATCGAAAGTCTCATAGGTAAACGACGCTTGTGTATGCTATTGACTCTGCGTGTATTGTCTATGCGGTTCCACTCGCATTGTTCCGGTTGGACGCTGTCCTGCGGGAAGCTGCTTTGATTTTGTCCCTCAAAGAGGGTCAGCTTTCGTTCGTCGGTAAAGTCTTTCATCCTTTTGTTTTGGTGAACGTCACTAACCGTCCCCACACTAGCATAGGAATTGCGCGTGGACAAAGGCCTGCCGATTTCAATAGAGTACGCCCGCCCGCGGTCCGCGTAGACAAAAGGATGATTAGCAGGTTCTTCCTTCTCAGGTGGACAAAAGACACTATTCCAGGGCCCGGGACAATTACTTTAGTTTCAAATACAGGATCTGGGACTAAAGGACTCAGATTTGGGAATGAATTATTGAGAGAAGAGAAATTGCTAAGACGAAATAAACTGCTAGTATCTTTGGAATGATACAATTCTAGAAGGCAATTTTGTTATCTTGAAAGAGGAGATGTTTCTCTCAAACTTTCTCACAGAGTCAAGGGAGCGCTCCATTGAAGAAAAAAGAGAACTGACTCTTTTTTTTCCATACTACACAAAAATTTCTAATAATTTTTTTGATGTATCAAATATTTCTGCAATATTTCAGATTCAGATAGATATTGTAGCAAACTGACTGCATGACACGAAAGAGCAAACATTTCTTGATATATGTTGTGTAGAACTCAATTCAAAACAGTCAATAGTTTCAGAGATATGACGGTTTTAAATTTCATTGTTAGTCCAGTTTCGAAACGTTCTGGCGTTAGGTAAAAACCTCTGGCACGTTAAGGGTTTTGGGCCTGGCACATTAAAAGTTAACCGTCTAATCATCAGTGAGCGTGAAGTCAAGACCAAAGAAGCTCTGCGATTGACGCCAACACCAATGTCTCTATTTGACAAAGACCAGAATTTGCGAAAGCCAGACAAAACTGCTCTAGCAAGATTTCTGAAGGCATTTGAGGAACCCGTTGAACAAACCTGCACGAGTCTGGTGATTGATGGCGGGTGGCTCCTGCACAACGTCAAGTGGGAGGCTAACCTCACCTGAAAGGGCATTGTCGAGAGCTACCTCCAGTTTGTGAAGTTCAGGGGGAGCCAGTTTCTCCGAATCACTGTGGTCTTTGATGGATACGGCAGTTCCATTAAGGACCATGATTACCTAAGACGAACAACAAAAAAATGCATGCTGCGACAGTTTGATTCGCCCAGACATCAAAAGTCTCGTTGCAAGAGAAAAGTTCCCCGACAACAAGAGCAACAAGGCCCTGCTCATTCTGCTGCTTCCTGAGACATTCAGTAGAAATGGGATCAGTGTACTGCAATACTACGATGATTCAGTCACTGCTTTAGTCCGCGCAGCTCTAGATGAGGCAAAAAATTCTCCTGTTGAGGTGAGGACACCGACATCATAGATGACCCGCGACAACGGTTTCAGGCAAAAGTCGCAAGAACAAATTTCCTCCTAGGCGGGGTACAAAGATTTTGACCATTATTTTTGTCGATTTAGGTTGTTTGCAAAAATTGAATCTTTGATATATTTTCTACATCTACATTATATTTCATAGCATAAGACTGAGTTTTTCCTATCGAAAATGGAATTTTAAGCAACCTATGTTGGATCGCACTTGTCAGTTTCGAGCTTCTTTCGAACTCCGCGCCATTATCCCCAGTGTTGCTACGGCGCAGGGTCTCGCATGCGATTGGCTGATGCGTCGCATACATTTACATAATTCGGCTTTCGGAGACACCAGTTGCAGCGTTTGGGGAATGTTTTGTCCACGCGTGCACGATTACATGCTACATTGTTCTTGCTACAGTGGTTAACATACGCTCGCTCTGTAGTGCGTGCTCTTCGTTTGGCTTTCTATCCAAACTATTCTACCGCAATGTTCGACAACGGAAGTGAAACAAAAATCATGTACACTCTAAGAAAAAAAGGTTCTCAAATGGCTTCAAAATGGTTCTCATCAGATGGTTCTCGCAAAATGGTTCCGATGAGCACCTATAAATGGTTCCCAATCGAAATGGTTCCGTTCGTCACCATTTGCTAGTATGCGACCCAGTCCCCGAGTGTTATTTGTGGTACTCCTTGCAGGTCAAACAATATCTTTAGGTCCACTTTGATTTTTCCCCTTGCTGTATATTCGAATGCCAGATGTAAGAATCACCAAAACTGTGGTATTGGTACAAAAATATTGCATGTGTTTCTACTGCTGTGATAATAACAAGAACATGTTGTTTTTATTGTACACTAATGACTTCTCTTGGCTGCGTGCCAACTGATAGCTGCCACCATCCAATTTTAGCGCTAGATCAGATATGCGTACGCGTAAACGTACACATGCTAGTACTGTGCACACTGTAGGATTATGTAACCGCCGCGGCACGCGTCGCGGCTATATGTAGCCTTGTGCTACCTGTCTGCTCATGCGCCTACCCTATGCAAACCTACCACCACAGCGGCAGGAGAGTGCCAATGCAATTTACCATGCATGCAGCAGCTAACAGACGGCTAGTAGACACTTTATACACTGTAGGTCTATGACTATGCATCACCAGTATCGCATCCATAACGAACGGCACCCGGTAACGTTAGACGTTAATTTTGTCAAAGTGGACTGGAAACGTGTCACTGTCAATTCCATTTTCACCATGGCAGTCATTACAATTTAGGAGAATAAGTAAGATTTTTAGTTTTAATGTGGTTTTACCTCATTTTTAAATGACATTCGTTGGTACAAAATCAAGTTAGATTCATCACTCAGTTTTCGTTTTCAGTCAGTGATTAACCTTTCGAAACGGTTAGCTAGATCCTAATGTTAAATCTAATTTGATCGAAGCTGCTATCTTCTGTAATGTTTACCAGGTACAGTAGATCCAGATCTAACAATAACATGTTAGGCCTAACACTTTTCAATTAGAAATTTGGCATAGCAATGCCAATGGCCCATGGGCTAGCCCTAACAGACGCCGTGCGGGGCCGGAGCATGGGATGGCTGTTACGTTTTTACAGAGACTGGGCCGGGCTAAATTACTTAGCTAGGCCAGCGTGTAACGTTTATGCCTATTAAATATAATGTTAGAGTCTACTAACTCCGAAACACAGCCCGAACGCCGAACGCAAAGATAACTGTGTACAAGGAGCGCCCCGAGGTAAGGTCTATACCGGTACATGCAACAAGGAAATTTGTTCTATAAAGTATAAGTTGTAACTGTCAGAGTTAACGTTACAGCCAATAGATGTCTGTCTACAGCTCAGTACAGTAGGCCTAACTGTTAGGTCAAAATCTCTTCTGTATGTTTTCAGGCTTGTTCTAAGTAAGGAGTCGATCATGTCATGTAATGCCGTGTTCTGTTTATCGGATTATAGCAATGACTTTGTTTTATTAACGCGGTGTAGGTCTATTGTATCTTTCAATTCATTTGTCAGGGAAGTGGACACACCAACATACACAGAAACCAGGGAACTCCGGCCGGGACGATGAAGCAGAACGTACGTGTTTGGGTCGCTGGTGCGGTTAGGGAAAAAGGTAGACTCTACATTGATCAGAGAGACAGCCCGTGACAGACCGTTGACAACATCGGCCAGAACCGTAGGCTTAACAATTAGCCAAGAATGAGCTGGGCGGCCACGAGAATTCATCGATCGGAATAAGAGCCCGGGATAGCCCATTTACAGCATCAGCCAGAACCCTGGGCTAGTCGAGAATGAGCTGTGTGGCTAAGACGATACATCGATCAGAATGACAGCCCGTGATAGCCCGTTGACAGCATCAAACAGAACCCTGAGCTAGTCAAGAATGAACTGGGTGACCAAAAGAATACATTGATCAGAATGACAATTTTAGCCCGATAGCCCGTTGACAGCATCGACCAGAAACCTACGCTAGCCAAGAATGAACTGAGTCAAAGAAAAAACACTGATGCTGCCAGAGAAAACCTTTGAGAAATATGTAGATAGGGTAGGCCTAGGTAAGTCCGTTTGCATTGACTTATAGTGTATCTTATAGCTGCTCTTTCAGAATCTACCGTCAACCAAATATTCATGTCAGGCGACTTTTTGTTGATTTGTGTGATGGATGGTCACAATATGTTTTGTTATGATCCCAATACCGTATTTGCAACTTACAATGTACCAGTGATAATGTTTCACTACAATTTGCATTTAACAGCTTTGAATCAACTGTATGGGGGGGGGGTAGACGTAATGAGATCAGACCAGATGCCAATCTGAGAAGTGGAGTCATTCATAGTTTTAAACTTTAAAAGCACAAACGGAAAAGCTCTTTATACTTCTCCAGTCATTGTGTGTTCGATTTCTGCACACTTTTAAAGTTTGCACCTAGACTGGTAAAACTTATTACATTTATACCCACGCAGGAATTACGTATTGTGTAGAGAATTGAAGATGATGTAATTTATTTCAAAGCACTGATGCACCTCTTGTAACCAGTTTATATTGCTTTTGCAGAAATACAAAATGTACCTGTACGTGGTGGTGGTGTTTAAAAGGCTGTTGGCGAATTTGGTGAACAAAATGACAAATGCTAACAACATACTATTGTCATAGGCAGGTTATAGGACAGCAAATTCAAACCTCAGCTTTAGGCCTGCATCTTTATTATAGTTTACTGTAATGAATATATTGCTCTGCTTTAAAAAAAGTGTATTTTTTTATTGATTCCCAATGTTATATTATATTTTAGATCATGGTTGAGGAATTTTGTTCATTCATGCTTGGGAAACTGTGTGGGTGTGGTATCCTAGCTCTTTCCCCCTTGGGATTCTTATTATCCTTCACATTATAAAACAGTGTGTTCTTTTCTTTGTGTGTGTGTGTGTGTGTGTGTGTGTGTGTGTGTTTTCGTAGGACATGCTGTAAATTGTTAAAAGTCATGATTAACCTGAATTGATACTCTTCTTGTATTTGCAGTTGTATAGATGTGTCTATGTGCTTTCAAATTGCAGAACAACTACAACAAAAAGGTCACTCGTATACAAACAACGGTAAGTTAATTCAAGTACTCGACGTTATGAATGTGAAGTGAAGTGAAGTGAAGAAGTGTAAAGCTTATCCTATCCCAAGTATCATACCAGCAATTAATGTATGTTTTCTGTGACAATACCAAAGGTTCTGTTTTATGGAATTGTTTTCCTGCCCTTTGTAGTTGCGTTCAGGACAAATATGCTAAAAAAAAAAACCCGAACAAACTATATTTGTATTATGTGGAAAAAGTTTATCATACTACTTAAGTAATTGACTTCTGCCTATCTTAAGACTGACACAATTACTGTATCTCATCCAAGCAGGAATTATATTTCACAGAGAACTAGAAATGTTGTTATGTATTTCAAAAGCCTGATGCACCTCTTCCTATTTCATATCATCTGTACAGTGATGTGTGATGGTGTTTCAAGAACTGCTCGGTACACAAATGACAAATATTGTAAAAAAAAAGACTAGTGAACAAATGAAAATATTTTAAGAATATTTGACAGATTATAACATGACAAATACAAATCTCACCTTTAGATTGTAAAAATGAAGGTGAATAAATACATTTCTGCGAATTTGTGAAAGAGCAAATTTCTATGGTTTTCAGTTATTGAGTAATGTTTATGTGAAGCTAATTGCTTTTTGGTGTTATTTAGTCTTTTTGTCCACGAGGAGACTGCAAAATACAAGCTTAGCTTTTTAGCATGTCTCCTCCATTTCCTGCAACTTAGTTTCAATTCAATTTTCATTGTTTACTTTGCTTTTGTGATGCGTAGTATTGTCAACTTCACGTATTTTTCTTTGTTACTTGCTTGATGTTGTGTTAGTTTGCGTATGAAAATGTTGTTGCAAATGAAATAAATGAAATGAAAATGAAATGAAATGTTTCATGAAAAAAAATATTGGTGAATGTCATGTACATGTATTCATGCTTGTGAAACTGTGCGTGCATGGGTGTGTTATCCTTGCTCTTTTTTTTTCCAGTGTCAATGATAATGTATGACTTGCTAATGTATTGCTAATATACATGTTTTGAACGTATATGTTTTATCTTGCTTTTGAGACGCTTGGGAGAGGCCAGGTGACGACTGCGAATAGAGCAGTGACAACCCGGATAGGTGGGGCATCAGGGAAGGCTACCCTGATGGCTATGGCAAGCAAATAACCGGCCCCTCAGAGTTACCGGTTTTAAGTGTGGCCCATTTGCGGCGTAGGGCTGTGCGCCAGGGCTGAGGGGTGGCAGTGGGAGGGGTTTTCACCCCTATTGGTGAGTGTGTGCCCACTTGACTGAAAGGCTACTCACCCGCCTCAACCACTTTTTCGCATTGAGTCGTGCTGAATAAGAATCCATACTGGATTCTCAAAGGGCGGGTACTTTGACTCACGACAATGAACAAAGATCAAGAGGGTGTGTGTGCGGGATGCGGGAGGAGGTTCAAGGGTAAGAGAGGTGTGGCAGTTCACAGAGCAAGAACGAGCTGTGGAAGAGTGGCAGTAGAGCATGACTGCACCATCACTGAGCTGGGTGAGACAGTGGGAGGTCCCAGTCAGGTTTCAAACCACAGAGCCGGAGACCCTCAGCATGATCTACATGCTGTGTTTGAGCGGAAGGAGCCGATTGCATGGCCACCGGCGAGAAGTGACAAGTGGGAGCTTTTTGACATCAAGCTTGCGGGAGTTTTGAAAGTGGAATTGGCTGGGAGTGTTGAAAAGAGGATGCGGATGTTTGAGGGGTTGTGTTATGGGGCTTGTGCAGAAGAGTTTGGGAAAAAGCCTGTTGGTAGTGGAGGTGGGGGGAATGTGGAGAGGGATTCTGGAAAGTCAGGGTCGAGGAGACAGCGGTTGATGGCTCAATTGAGGGCGGAGAAGAAGAGCTTGCGGCGTAGGTGGAGGCAGGCAGACGGAGAAAGGGCCAGTCTGAAGGGTTTGTATGAGGACCTGAAGAAGAGGTATGCGGATTTTAGGAGGGCTGAATATCAGTGTAGGAAGCGGAGGAGGAGGAGGAGGGAGTTCTATAAGAATCCGCACAGGTTCACAAAGAGGTTGTTTGAGGAAGGGGTGTCAGGAAGTTTAGAGGTGTCGAAGGAAGAGCTCGAGAGGCATCTGAAGGCCACATACTGTGATGGGAGGAGAGAGGAGCCTTTTACTGGGGTGGCAGGGCTATTGAGGCCACAGGAGCCAGAGGTCAGCTTTGACTTGAGTGAGTTGAAGTTGTGGGAGGTTGAAGCCGTGGTTAAAAAGGCCCGAGCTGGTAGTGCAGCTGGGCAGAATGGCTTGTCATATAAGCTGTTCAAGTACTGTCCTCGTATCCGAAGGGTGCTGTGGCGGATCCTAAGGGTGCTATGGCGGGAGCGGATTGTTCCAGTCAGCTGGTGTGTGGCAGAAGGGGTATATATCCCAAAGGAGAGGGATGCCAAAGGCATTGGCCAGTTTAGGCCGATTTCGCTTCACAACGTGGATGGTAAGATCCTCTTTAGTGTCTTAGCGAGGCGGTTGTCAGAATTTGTCATGAAGAACAAGTTTGTGGACACCTCTATACAGAAGGCAGGGATCCCGGGTTTCCCTGGGGGCACGGAGCATGTCCAGATGATTTGGGAGTCAATTCAGAGGTGCAAACGTGAGAAGGAGGATGTGGATGTCATCTGGTTGGATCTTGCAAATGCATATGGATCAGTTCCTCACAGGTATCTCAGCTTTGCTCTTGAGTTTTTCTGGGTCCCTAGGGTGATCCGCGAGATAGTGCAGAGCTACTATGTACAGCCAGTTCAGGATGAGATTCTTGACCCAGACTTACACAACAGAATGGCAAGCGCTAGAAATTGGCATCCCCATGGGGTGTCCAGTCTCGCCGCTGCTGTTTGTCCTTGGGATGGAAGTGTTAACCCGGTGTGTGGCCCCGAGAATCGAAGGGTTGATGCTGGCTGCAGATGTGGTTGTGCCTTCGATTAGGGCTTTCATGGATGATCTCACAATCGTGTCTGGCAACGAGACCCAGGTCAAAGATGGCCTCCATAGGTTAGAGGAGTTGGTGGCCTGGACACGGATGAAGTTCAAGGCCAAGAAGAGCCGCTCAGTGTCAGTGCGGAAGGGGAAGGTGGTCGCAAGGAGATTTCAGATTGGGGGAGAAGATATCCCTCAGGTCACTGAGCAGGGTGTAAAGAGCCTTGGGCGGTGGTATGAGGGCAAGTTGAATGACAGGCACCGAGGAGTTCAGATCTATGAGAAAGTGGTGGAGTGGTTGAAGAGGGTGGACAGGACACTCATCCCTGAGAATGCGAAGGTGTGGTGCTGCCATTTTGGCTTGCTACCGCGGATCATGTGGCAACTGCAGGTGTACGAGGTGGCAGTGTCCAGGGTTGAGAGGATGCAGCAGAAGATGAACTTGTAGTACCGGAAGTGGTTAGGCGTTCCAAGAATGCTTACAGATCTCACTAGAGCACATTTTGTCAGCATGTGGAGGTCTATTACAGGCCTATACATGGAGGCATAACCAGGTGTTGAAGGAGATGGCAGAGGTGGCGGAGGTGGCGAGGGTGGCAGTGGAGGCAAGGAAGAAGAATGGGCCTCCTAGGGTGAGGGGAATCCGGTTTGTGAAGGAGGGAGTGAGATGCAGTGTGAGAAGGAAGGGTCAGAGGGATGATGGTGGGGGGAATCTTAGCAGCGGGGATGATTGGGAGGTGCGGGTGGATGAGGGAAACCGTACAGTGCCTTAGGAGGTGGTAGTAACCGCCCTTCGGCCGGACATGGTGCTGGTGGCTAGGTCTGTGCACAGGTTAGCAATGGTGGAGCTGACTGTGCCATGGAAACAAGGATGGATAAGGCAAGGGAAAGAAAGCTGGATACGTATGCTGAGTTGAGGGAGGAGTGTGAGAAAAGGGGGTGGAGAGCGGAGGTGCATACTGTGGAGGTGGGGTGCAGGGGATATGCTGGACGATCGGTAAGGTGGGTCAGAGGGATGGGAATAGGTGGTAGGGACAAGGAAAGGTGGATCAGGAGAATTTGTGGGGCAGCAGAGACAGGATCTGCATGAATAGTAGGGAAGGCCAGGGGGTGGTGGGAATAGGGGGGTGTAGAATGTGTCTGGAGTGAGGAGAGGTGATTGATGCCAAGCGTTTTCCCTTTTTTTTGTTGTCTTGTTTTGTGATGTTTTGCTTTGTTTTGTTTTGTTTTGTTCTTCTTTGAAATGCCACGGAGGTGCTGTCGAGGGGATCCTAACGCAGCACCGGCCAGCCAGGGGGAGGTGTACATCACTTAAATGGCCGAAACACTGGTGCTGCTGACGACCCATGGCATTTGCGGAGTTAACATCCTTCCGTTTATTATCTTGTTTTACTGATGAGATGAAATTAAGATGAATTCATTTCATTTCAAACGAGTTTGTGATGCACATTTTCAATGCAGATAGGTAAATGGTGCCAGTGAAGCGCCTTACCAGCACTGCATGTGAAACACACCGAAAATACACAGACATCAATTCACATACTACATTCCAAGAAAAAAGAAAAATGTTCTTTTGAGCACCATTTAATGGTTCTCAGCACTGTCACAATAGCGACACCTTTTTGGAGCCTTCGAGAACCTTTTTTAAATGGTACCTGTCAGCACCTTTTAACATTGGTGCCAATTAGAACCTTTTTCCAATGAAATGGTTTCCATGAGCACCTTCTGAAAAGAGTCAAAAAGGTGCCCATCTTTAGTAAAAAAAAGGTGCCCATGGGCACCTTTTAAATGGTACTCACGAGCAAAATTTCATCGGGAAAAAGGTTCTAATGGGCACCTTTTGCAAAAGGTGCCGACAAGCACCATTAAAAAAAAAAGGTTCTCGCGAGCACCTAGAAGGGTGCCGCTATTGTGACAGTGCTGAGAACCATTTAATGGTGCTCAAAAGAACTTTTTTTTTTTCTAAGAGTGTAGCATGACATAATCGTGTGAACAGAAAACTAAAATATTCTCAAATTTGTCTACTTGTACATGTAGTGAAAATTATGATAGCAGACTTATTCAATGGAAAGTCGATAAGAGAAAAGGATCGAGCGGTCACATGTGACCAATTATATTCAAATACTACACGTCAAGATCGCACCAAACTAATGAGTCGTGTTTTTTTGTGTGCTTGTTTTAATTTAAATAGCACCACCGAGCAAAGCGACATATGTGACCCTGCACCTCAAAACAAACAAAAAGTCGCCAGACATGAATTTTTAGTTAATACCGTATTCTGAAAGAGAAGACTTTAAGCTTTAAAATGATGTATGACTCAATTCAACTGGACTCTCCTAACCTATCTAAATATTGGAAAGAAAGCACAAACTCAGGAAAAGTGTGGGAAAGAGTTCCTTTTGTACCCCCCCCCCCCCCGATAAGATTGCGTATTTTGAGCTCTACCTAACTGTCTAAAAGTGGGCGACATTTTGATTGGGGTTGAGTAAAAATGGGGCGTGGAATTTTTGGGGGGTCATTACTAAAAGAAAAAAAAAACCGTTGAAAAAATGTTATCTCTCCTCTCTCATTCCCTTATTCTATTCTCTTTCTTCCGTCTCCCTCTTCCCTCTCTTCCCCCTTTTTCCTTCTCTCCGTTTGACGATTGCCATCTCCAGTTGACTTCCTGGATGAACCTGTGAATATAAACATGACATAATAAGAAAGAGAAAACATTTTGCTGAAATTAAGTGCCGGGTCTGGGACTCGAACTCACTATCATGAGTATCTGAGCCCAGTGCGTTCACGATCGCGCTGCACGATGAGATGCGAGGCGGAGGTGATTTGTGGCAAAAAAACAATGCATCAAAACTGTACTATGCTCGTCGTAGATGGCGCCACCTGACATTTACGTAGTCTGGTCTAAAAGTACACGTGTGTACTGTACTCAAGCACGTCCTCAGTCAATTTCAGTCTGGTACAAGATGTCTGACGAGACAGCAGCATCTAAATCGCTATACCATAGCCCTAATCCATCAAATTACTATTCCCTTTCACCAACATTAAACTAAATGAAGGTTATGCCTTTTATGGGAAGACTTTCCATAACCTTTATTTAGTTTACCATCAGCAAAAAAAAAAAAATGCAATATACACATTCTGCGCAAACTGTACATGGTCCGCGTCACCCTAGGACACCGGGGTCCGCGTCACCCTAGGACACCGAGGTCAACGTTACCCTAACACTAACCCTAACCCTAACCCTAACCCTAGGACTTCGGGTCCGCGTCACCCTAGGACACCGGGGTCCGCGTCACCCTAGGACTCCGGGGTCCACGTCACCCTAGGACACCGGGGTCCACGTCACCCTAGGACACCGGGATCCGCGTCACCCTAGGACACCGAGGTCAACGTTACCCTATAACACTAACGCTAACCCTAACCCTAGGACTTCGGGTCCGCGTCACCTTAGGACTCTGCGATCAACGTTACCCTAACACTAACCATAATTGTTGGCTCTAATGTAAACGTAACCATCGAAATCACATTTTTACATCCTGACTGTCAACTTGTACATGGTCACGGCCGAGTTGTCTAATATTTGTGGCGAGTGAAGGGCGAGCTAATTACAGTACACGCGCACACAGTATGCAGCAGTAGGCACAGTACAGTGGAACGGTGTCCATCCATCGAATTTCGCTAGCAATACGACTCGATTTAACATCAGAATTCATCTTTCTTTTTTAAACTAATGTCCACCAGGAGCTTAATTCAGGAAATGACGTGGCATTATCGCTTTAACTTGATCACGACTTGATCATGGCTGTAAAGTGCGCACAAAAGTTAGGATTAATCGCTAGCACTGTAGCAGCATACGTAATGTTAGTCCCACCTACGTGAAATGAAGTTGGTGAGTAAATTATCACTATTATTACATTTTTGTAGGATTTTACAGGCATTGGGCACTATAATGCAGAAACAGTATTAGCACTGTTTGCACAGTTCCCATGCATCCTGAATGCACCAGCCACATACCGGTATCTGCATGACACACGTATAACGTAACCCTTGCTGTACTATTGTTGGTAGAAAACACCAGATTGATAGCTAACGTTAGAACTTATTATTAAGAGTATGGTAGTCAATACTACTTGAAAAAAAATACAGAAAAAAGTGCAAAAAATGGCAGTTGGGGTAGGGGTAAAGGGCAAGGAAATTGTATGCCTAAATATGGGCAAAAGGTTAGTATCATGTGGAAGATTAGGTTTTACACTAAAATTATTATTATAATCCATTTCCTTGACCCCAAAAACATGGGGTTAGACACCAAAACCGTCACAATTGACCAAAAAATAGCCGAGTTATCACCAGAAATGTCTTTTTACAGCCGAAACGGCGACCAGCTTGGAATTTTTACGATTTCGGCCGGGGCACCCTGGATTTCGCATTTTTCGTTCTTTTTTTTTTTCAAAAATGGTGTCAGTAGGCACAAAGTCATCAAACTAAGGTGTGATGAGCATGTTCTGAAAATGTCACCCTCTTTAGCCCATCTCTAAGAGATATCAAAGGATGACGACTGTAATATTAAGGCTGTTATTTAGAGAGTTCCTTAGTTGTTTCTTTAATCAGTCAGAATAAGCACACGATCTTGGCAGTAATTTGTTGTATTACAATCATGACGAGTTTGAACAATGCAAATGCTTTAGCGATATCGATTGCATCGGATGCCCAAGGGAAGAAACGGACACTGGTCAAAAAGTATATGTGCACACTTTGCTAACACGCAGGTGATAGGTTGATATGTTTTATTCTTCTAGGTCCTGGGTGCAAGTAAGGAAGTTTGCTGAGGTAGTACATCTACCTCCGGGATTTCTCGAGAGGGGTAACTATAGAGCATAGCAACAGCATCATCTCTATGGGGATTGGTTGGTGCTGCAAATAGCTAGGCACTAGTCTGTGCGTTCAAACTGTGCTAATTTCAAACATTTGGCATCTCCCTTTCTTTAGAAAAGTAAAGTTTCTCTTTTTCACACAGATTTTTTTTTTCATTTATCAACTACCACTGAAACTTAATTAATGAGGCATTGTCTTTTTAGGATTATCATGGCAATTATTTGATAAGTTGTTCACACAATATATTCAACTTTACTACATGTGTAATCATAGCAACACATCTTATAAACACAAACATTACTACTTGTAAAGTGAGTAACACTTCACTTCAATGTTGAGATATCACGGCTTTGTATGACACATTACAACGCACTCTTGTAACGACGTAAGTTCAATCTCGTTCTTCACACTTAGAGGAATACTTGTGATCGTTTTGCAAACTGTACTTTTGTTCACTTTTAGAAATGTGTCATTTTTGTCTTTGAAGAAACGTTGATCATTGTTTCTCTTATAATAATCAACAGAGCTGTTACTTTGGATAAGTTAGATGAAACACTTTTATTGCACTAAAAATGTAACCAACTCTACTCTCCATATGGGCAATTCCATGGGAATGTGGACATGGCACCAGAATTTCAAGTTAATCATATTGCAAAAGAATTACTCATTGTGTATTACCCATATATTCAAGTTAAAGAAACTAAAAGAATTATATCAATCGGTCAAATATTTCCCAAGAAACAGCTACAAATGTTGAACACAATTTTTCAGTCATCCAAATTGCTAAAATGCATGCTTAACTCAATATAATTTTTTGATAGAAAAATTCTGCTAGCACTTCAATTAATTTATTTTAAAGAAGCAAATTGGTTCTACTTCAGCGTCCAATGAGAACATTTTTATGGCACCTTCAAAAAATTTTAATCGCCACATGAAATTTCAGCCCTAGAGCCATGTAACGAAAGTTACCGAAACAAGAAATATTTTTCATTCTGAAGGAAGCAGTGGAGGTAATTTGTTGGGAATCAAATTTTTCTAAATTCATCACACCCTGATACTGCACACAGGATGTTGACTTGAATAAACACTGTTATCACATTAAAAAAAAAAAATGTCAATGAAAAGTGTAACGGGAGTTACCGACTATAAACACTACTTCCCCCCAACATAAGCAAATTTTGATACTCAATTGAGCTAGATTGTGGTGAAAACAATCAAATGCAGTGTTAAACATTATGCGGAACTGAAACAAAGGAGGGAAGCCTAATAAACTGTGATTGTATAATACTAGAATCAAGGCCACTGATCACATGCTACATTGAAGAGTCTGGCCAGGCTTTCACTGCATGTGTACATGTATATTGTTTCCACCAGTGAATGAGAACATACAATTTATCTTC
Organism: Diadema antillarum; assembly: GCF_040938485.1. Lineage (NCBI taxonomy): Eukaryota > Metazoa > Echinodermata > Echinoidea > Diadematoida > Diadematidae > Diadema > Diadema antillarum. The sequence goes on from NW_027271443.1 coordinate 950,673, forward strand.
GGAGTTTCCTGCATCAGTATAGGCCTAATACAGAATTTTTATTACAGAATGCTATAAAACAGCAAGTGTTGGTTCTAATCCTTATTCTGTGGTCTACTGAAGACGATGCCTGTCCGGAGATCAGGAGGTCATAGGTTCGAATCCTGCTCGAGTATGTATGCCCATGATTTTTAATCATGGCTGCTACTAAAACGGTGATCAATTCAGTGCTTATTTACGTAGATGCAGGGCAATTTGTTTCATGAATTTGAATAATTACGCAGTACCCATTACAATACATGCTATATGGATTAGAACCAACACTTGCTGTCAAAGCAAAGTCGCAGTAGGTGGTCGAGTGAAGATGATGCCCATCCGGTGATCAGGAGGTCTTAGGTTTGAATACTGCTCGAGTATGTATTCCATGACTTTTTTTATCATAGCTACTACTAAAACACTGATCAATTCAGTGCTTATATACGTTGATGTATATAGGGTAATACTGTAAGCCAGTTTGTTATTACACTGTAGCTCATGTACACATTACTACAAATCACCTCTTTTTTTTTTCTCAGTTGGTTTGGCACTTCACTTGAAGGGTTTGTTTGCAAAAACCGATATGTCCATTTTTTTTTTATTTTGAAGTACGATCTCTGCCATAAAGTACAAAATAATACCTTTTAAATGACATATTGGTTACTACATATAAAGGTATATTTTTGAAGTTATGGTCAAAAGAAGCAATTTTTTTTCTTATTATTCTCTTTATTTTTCTTGACCTTTAATCGCAAATATCTCCATTTGGCAAATATGAACTTATCGGTTTTTGCAAGCGAACTCTTCACTTGTTTCCAAAGCGGCATAATGCATAAGCTTGCCAGACATAACAATTTATGGAATTCACTTTCAAAAAAAGGATAAACATGCATTCAGATCAGGGGATCAGAATACTCCCATCAGTTTATAATTTAGCAGGCGTCCATTTCATTGTTTTGTATTGAATGCAGTAACAGCTTATTTCCTTTTATATTGCAAAATACCATTCTTGCTGTCAGGCGGATACTGACAAGTTTTAGATAAGGATCGCATGAATAATCATCACATCACAGATTCTTATCTCAGTGAATTTACAAACCAAAATGCCTGTTGGTACAAATGACCTTATTCTGCTCATGCAAAGTGGAATTACGAACTGGTCTATTTGTCGATCAGTTGCAAAGAAAAGAACTAGTTTTCGCTTCTCACAAATATAGGATTTGAATTTATGAAAGATTATAAGCTCTTCGTAAACTTGTAGATAGGGTTTGATACTTCATGTTTTGTTTTAACCCGTTGAGGACGAGTCCCGAGTATACTCGGGCAGGGGTCTATGGGAAATGCGTGTTGTAGCAAAATCAAACCGTCCTCAACGGGTTTCAACTTTGTTCATCTTTACACACTGAGAATTACAATGCACTTATACACCTAAATCATCTTGGTATATATTCAAACATATTCAAGGTCTCTATGAGGAGTGAAGTTTTTTTTTTACTCTTAAATGCATTCTTCTGTTGGGTTTATTCGTAAAATATTTTATAACATTTAGTCATTTTACTATCCACAAATATTGAGCTTCTCTCAAAATATTCAACACAAGATACAGTGCCATCAGAACAGTTGTATGTCATCAATTTGTGTCATCTTGTGTTAGTAGACATAATGTAGCGCGAGTTACCGTAACGCCAGTTGCCGACATAAAGGCTCCCTACATTTTACTAGGTCATTGTTACTCAACTTTGATAGTGTTAATTTATTAGTCCTAACCCACTATCAATTCAAGGTCGGAAAACTTTTATCAAGATTATCTAGTATGAGGAGACTTTCCAAAAAGATGCCTTTACAGAATTGACCATGTCCTTTTTGTGTAACGCGAGTCACCGAAATTAAATGATTCAAGAATCCCAACATGTTTGTCCTGTAATTTTCTTTTTGGATTCATTTAGTTGGTGTATGTCTACTTAACCCATGATGAAAAAAGTAACTTATAGATCCTACCAATTACACAGTTATGGGCACATTATCACGTATAGTGTACCCATTATTTGTAACGCGAGTTACCGTGGAATTGCCCCCATGAATAGTTCAACATCTAAAACATTATCACAATCCCGTGATCATTGTCATTTCATTTCCCGTCAAATTCCGGTATCTATCCTATAAAATAGATCAGTTTTTACACTGATCCATATTTTTGACCTGATCTTGTGATACGATATTATGTTGAGTCATCTAGCTTTGTTGCATTAAGGATTGTTTTCCGCTGTACCTCTTCTGATGTCAATTCTGTTTTGACAGGAACATTTTTCCTTCACATTCCACTATGCAACTTCTTGGAAACTTTGTCTTTGAAACAACAACAGCATCTTTCCAGACATTGTTTTACAGTCGCATCTTCACTTGTTCTCCTTCTTTGAGTGGAGAGAGCTTTTTTTTTTCGCTTCGATCAAAGCAAGGAGGTACTAGGCAATAGTACCTCCTTGATCAAAGTAATTTTATTGCACTTTTATTTCTTGGTCAGTTTTGTTTGCACATTTTTTATTACTTTTGGTTTCAGCAGCTGGCTAGCTGTTGGCAGGGTGGTCCTTGTCCTCCTCTGCATCAACAATTGTGCAGGACTAGCATCTAGCCCATCGATCGGTGTTTTCCGATAGTCAAGGAATGCCAAATCTGGATCTGTTCCATCTCTCATTGCCTTTTTCATTAGACATTGCGATTTGTACTGTCTTTTCAGCTTTCCCATTGCTATGTAGAAAGTTATGAAGACATGACATGCTTGAATTGGTACTGACAAGCAAACTCTTTGAGTTGGTCACTTGTAACCTGTGTACCGTTATCTGATACCACAATCTCCGGTATACCATTACGTGCAAAAGTGTTGTTTGCATACTTCAATTACTCTTACGCTAGACATTTTTGTTTTTGTTTTTGTTTTCCATGTTCAAACGTTATCAAATAAAATTGTGTGTAACAAAACTCAACTTTCAATTAATTAAAACTCGAATCATCCCATCTTTGTGGTTGAGAGATTTGTGTTGGTCGTGCGGGTGTGCTTTCCCAGGGCTGTTTGAAGATATTACCTTTTTACACGTTCAAGTCTTTTCAGGCACAGAATACTCATATTTTTTTCTGTCAATTATTTCTCCGAGATTAAGAATTGTAATGATGTCCAGATAAATTCACAGTCAACATAACAAACGAAAATTGCACAATAAAGTATTACTGACAGTGACATACAGGATAGCAACTATCATAAGAATCTAAGATAAAAACTAGACTCGGAATTTGTCAAGACTGACAAATTAGGTGATCCGATTTTTTTAAATCAATGCTTCGAGTTTTCACCTGAGATTAGGGACATTGGTCGTGTGATGTTTGGATTCTCATTTTGAAAAGGGAGTCAGACCTGCCATCTTGGGTACCGAATTCCGTATACACTATCAAAGATGTAGAATGAAGTATATTTGACCTTTGACCCCACTTTGCACCCCCAAAATGGCATCTGAGCAAAAAGTGGTTATCTTGTGAAATGATTCTTGTAACATGGTCTTTGCGTGTGCAAAATATGGGAAAGATAAGACATATATTCACCAACATACAGGATGAAACATTTATGACATTTGACCCTAATTTACATACCCAAGATGGTGTCTGATCAAGTAGTTGTTATTTTACGAAATAATGTACGTGACATGAACTAAACATGTGCAAAATATTGGGCTGATAGGGCTTGTTTTTCTTGAGTTATTGTAAAGAAAGTTGCAAAAAGAAAGGAATATATCAATACATCGAAGATAAGCTTTAATTTCAACCAAGTTTTTGGACGTGATCCCGACACCGTATGAAAAAACGAAGGGCACAATCACGATAGCCCAAAGTCTCAGCTACAACATACTAAAATATGGGAGAAATTCACCAAAGCATAAGTGAGCTAGAACTCGATAAAGACAGTCATGTCAGTTTTCATTTCCAGAAAAACTGCACTCCCGTAGAGATAACACGTAAACTGGTGAAATTTGACAAGATTACATTCAATCCATTTTTACTAGGTGATGCCGTCATCCAATCAAAATGTTGTTACTACATTTATGAAAGACCATTTAATGAGCTACAACATATTGAAATCTGGGTGAAAATTGGCTAAGGATAAGTGACATACGCTCGAGTGAACTTGAAATTTGATGACGTCATTTTGAAAATTTACTTTTTTAATTTTATTAAGAAATTTTATATCTTTGAGTCATTTATCCAGCATCTCCAACCCATGAATTGACATGGACAACTCATCAGCTTTCAGAATATGTAAAGAAAATGGGGGGTCACCGTCCATCCTGACGAGTAAAATCGGATTCAAAATTGGCGGTTTTTTGGCATTGTTGCACTGTATATCGCCATTGACGCGCGCGCGGAATTTCAACTTTCACGGGTCCGTATGACGTCATATTGAGTCGGATTGACTTGAAACTTGGTAGAAGTATTCCTTGACATTTCAGTCATCCGATAAGTGTGAAAAAAATGGGAAATTTCTATTGCATATGAGCTGTGCGTGCGTATAAGTGCGCGCGCGTACGCGTCCGTCCAATTTTTCAATTTTTAAAAAAATGCTCCAAATGGTCTGAAATGTGTGCAAAAAAAATTTGAGCTCGATTGGAGAATAAAAATATTTCATCGCGCGCGTACGCACGCTTTTCAATAATAAATATGAATTTTGATAATATGAGTAGAATGCGCTTGATGTGAAATATATGTGACGTGAATTTCATTGAAAAATTCCTTTCCATTATTGAGATATGCATGAAAATGTGTTTTCATATAATGACGTCATAGTGACGTCACGGTTGACTGATCACTATGATTTTATAAAATTTGTCGACTTTGGGACACGATACATATATGGTATAATTTTGAAATTGATACTATGAGAACTTTCTGAGTTAATAGATGCACAAATTTTGTCCAGAAATAAAGAAGAAGAAGAAGAAGAAGAACTAGAGATTGTAATTTGTCATCACTGACAAATTAAGGTGATCCTATTTTTTTTAATCAATGATTCGAGTCCTGATCGTAATAGGCATGACAATACAAGTTTCATCGGTGTTTAGATACATTGGCCGTGTGAGGTTTGGATTCTCATTTAGAAAAGGGAGTCATATCTGCCATCTTTGGAACCAAATTCTGTATACACTGAATAACGAAGATACAGCAACGAATATATATGACCTTTGACCCACCTTTACACTCCCAAGATATCTGAGGAAAAAGAGGTTATTTTGTGAAATGATTCTTGCGACATCGTCTATACCGGGTGTCCCAAAAAAAAAGCGGAACGGTGGATTTTCAGTACTTTGCGTTCTAAAAGTGATATATTTTTTGACATCATTAGAAAGAGCATCTTCCGCATAAGACAGTGATTCCAAAATCATTAGGTGATCCGAGAATCCTCTCGGATCACCTTCTGTATTTAAATTTGGTTCAGTACTTTTTATTCTACGCCAATTTCTGAAAATGCAGTCATTTTCAAATTTCGCCTGATTTTTGCGACTTATGAGATGATAATTTCAGTGTGGCACGCGATCCATACGGTGAACATTGTGTATGCTCGATGATGCATGTCAACAAAAGATACAGCTTTCACATTGGGCACGGGCCAAGAAAAAACAGTGTGTGTGTGTGTGTGTGTGTGTGTGTGTGTGCGTCTGTGTGTGTGTGCGCGCCCAATATGAAAGCGTTATCTTTTATTGACATGGATCAACGAGCTTACACAATTCACCGTATGGAACGCGTGTCGCACCCAAATTTTTATCTCATAAATCGCAAAAAAAATTGAAAATGACTGCATATACAGAAATTGGCGTAGAATAAAAAGTACTCAACCAAATTTAATGATTTTGGTATCATTGTCTTCTGCGGAAGATGTTCTTTCTAATAATGTCAAAAATTATATCACTTTTAGAACGCATGGTACTGAAAATTCACCGTTCCGCTTTTTTTGGGACACCCGGTATACGTGTGCAAAATATGGCAAAGATAGGACAGGTATTCACCAAGATACAAAATGCAACATTTATGACCTTTGACCCTTATTTACATACCCAAGATATTGTCCAATCAAGTAGTTGTTACTTTATGAAATAATGTACGTGACATGAACTAAACATGTGCAAAATATGGGGCTGATAGGGCGTGTTTTTCTTGAGTTATTGCCAAGAAAGTTGCAGAAAAAATAAATATCTCAACATATAGGAGATAACCTTTAATTTCAACCAAGTTTTTTATCGTGATCCCGACATCGTATGAATAACAAAGGGCAATTTAACCATGGCGCAAAGTCTCAGCTACAACATATCAAAATCTGGGAGAAATTCACTGAAGGGTAAGTGAGGTAGTGCTCGATAAAGACAATCATGTCAATTTTCACATTAAAAAAAAATCCTTCCCATAGAGATAACACGTCATAACGAAGATACAAAAAGAAGTACATATGACCTTTGACCTCAATTTGCACAGACAAGATGGCATCTGAGTGAAAAGAAGTCAGTTTGTGAAATGATCCTTGTAACATGGTCTTTGCGTGTGCAAAATATGGGAAAGATAGGACATGTATTCACTAAGATACAGGATGAAACATTTTTGACCTTTGACCCTAATTTACATACCTAAGAAGGTGCCCGATCAAGTAGTTGTTATTTTATGAAATAATGTACGTGACATAAACTAAACATGTGCAAAATATGGGGGTGATAGGGGCTGTTTTTCTTGAGTTATTGCAAAGAAAGTTGCAGAAAGAAAGGAATATGAAAATACATCGACGATAAGCTTGAATTTCAACCAAAATTTTTGACGTGATCCCGACATCGTATGAAAAAACGAAGGGCACATTAAAGGTAGCGTAAAGTCTCAGCTACAATGTATTAGAATCTGGGAGAAATTCACCGAAGGGTAATTGAGCTAGTGCTCGATAAAGATAGTCATGTCAATTTTCATTTCCAGAAAAACTGCACTCCCATAGAGATAACACGTCATAACAAAGATACAGAAAGAAGTACATATGATCTTTGACCCCACTTTGCACAGACAAGATGGCATCTTAGCAAAAAGTGGTTATTTTGTGAAATGATTCTTGTATGATGGTCTTTGCGTGTGCAAAATATGGAAGAGATAAGACATGTATTCACTAAGATACAGGATGAAACATTTATGACCTTTGACCCTAATTTACATACCCAAGATGGTGTCCGATCAAGTAGTTGTTATTTATTAAATAACGTTCGTGACATGAACTAAACATGCGCAAAATATTAGGCTGATAAGGCTTGTTTTTCTTGAGTTATTGCACTGAAAGTTGCAAAAAGAAACGAATATGAAAATACATCGAAGATAGGCTTTAATTTCAACCAAGTTTTTGGACGTGATCCCGACATCGTATGAAAAAACAAAGGGCACAATCACGATAGCTTAAAGTTGCAGCTACAACATACTAAAATATGGGAGAAATTCACCGAAGCATAAGTGAGCTAGTGCTCGATAAAGATTGTCATGTCAATTTTCATTTCCAGAAAAACTCCACTCCCATAGAGATAACACGTGAACTGGTTAAATTTGACAATATTACATTCAATCCCTTTTTACGAGGTAATGCCGTCATCCAATCAAAACGTTGTTATTATATGACTGAAAGACCATTCAATAAGCTACAACATATTGAAATTTGGGTGAAAATCAACAAAGGATAAGTGCGATGCGCTTCAGTGAACTTGAAATTTGATGACGTCATTTTGAAAATTTACTTTTTTTACTTTATTAAGAAATTTGATATCTTTTCATCATTTTTTCAGTATTGCCAACCCATGAAATGAAATGTACACCTCATCAGCTTTCAAAATATGTAAAGAAAATGGGGGGTCACCGTCCATCCTGACGAGTAAAATCGGATTTAAAATTGGCGGTTTTTTGGCATTGTTGCATTGTATATCGCCATTGACGCGCGCGCGGAATTTCAACTTTGACGGGCCCGTATGACGTCATATTAAGTCAGATTGACTTGAAACTTGGTAGAAATATTCCTTGACATTTCAGAATCCGATCAAAGTGAAAAAACGAGAAATTTGCGTTTCATATGAGTTGTGCGTGCGTATATGCGCGCGCGCGTACGCGTCCGTCCAATTTTTTCAATTTTTCAAAAAATGCTTCAAATGGTCTGAAACGTGTGCAAAAAAATTTTGAGCTCGATTGGAGCATACAAATATTTCCACGCGCGCGTACGCGCACGTTTTTTGACGATGGGATGAATTTTGAAAACATGAGTAGAATTCCCTTTAATTGAACTTTATGTGACGTAAATTTCTTTGAAAAATTCCATTCCAATAATGAGATATGAATGAAAATGTGTTTTCATATAATGACGTCATAGTGACGTCACGGTCGACTGATCACTTTGATTTTAGTTCGATTGCCGTCTTTGGGACACGATACATATATGGTATAAGTTTGACATTCATAGGCAATGCACTTTCTGAGCTAACCTCAACACAACTTTTGGGGAGAAATAAAGAAAACTAGAGATTGTAATTTGTCATTACTGACAAATTAAGGTGATCCGATTTTTTTTTTTTAAATCAATGATTCGAGTCCTGATCGCAATAGACATGACCATACAGGTTTCATTTGTGTTTAGAGACATTGGCCGTGTGATGTTTGGATTCTCATTTAGAAAAGTGAGTCATGTCTGCCATCTTTGGTACTAATTCTGTATACACTAGCTAACGATGATACAGCAACAAATACATATGTGATGCGCTCCGTCGGAATGAGTCAAAAGTCGCAAAAAATGAAATCGTAGTTATGCCTATATGTGAATTCTACAGACTCTAAGCTTTACACTGATGTGTAATACAACTCATTTCGATATCCCTATAGATCATAAAAACGAATATAAACTACGTTTATGATGTCAGTGCATTTTCTAAATAACGGAGAAAATCGCTCTCAAAGTTCAGGCTACGTTCAAGCTCACAACCTGTTTCTTTCACGGGACGAAACAATACAGCAGTCCTGCTTAGCGACGGCGTTTACGCTCCATCGCACGCACTACCGTATAAGGCGATAGCTTGGGTATGTAAGATAATTAACCAATCGCAGGACAGGTCTGTCAATAACGATTCTGACCAATACGGCAGCCCGAATGTAAACTTCGGTGCGTTTGTGTCCGTGCCGCTGCCGCCGCATGAATGAGTCGGTACACGTTGTGTGTCGGCTGCGTTGTGGTTTGCCGCAAGTTTTTAACTCACAAACAATAGCAAACAGTAAAAAGAAAAAAAAGGCACGCAATGCGTCTTACGAGAAGCGTCTTTTAGCGAGGGCGTTGATCGCTTCCATTCTCCTCCCATGTTGTTGTCAATGGAAACTAAAGAGGATGCGTTTAGCAAGTACCAATACCTAAACCTGAGAACCTATTGTAGGCGGGCACGCAATGCGTCTTACGAGAGCGTCTTGTAGCGAGGGCGTTCATCGCTTCCATTCTCCTCCGATGTTGTTGTCAATGGAAACTAAAGAGGATGCGTTTAGTATGCAAGTACCAATACCTAAATAGAACCTGAGAACCTATTGTAGGCGGGGGTTCAAAAGACAGCATCGGTAGAAAAAGTCAATGAAGTTAATTAACGATAGTCGTCTTTTGAGATCGTGTTCTTTGCGTGTACTAAAAACCCTCAAATTACGCACATGGTCGTAATGTTGCAGAGCATCAAAGACTGCTTTTGCGTCTGTTCTGTAACATTCTGAATTCCCGCCATATTAGGCACATTTCCTTTATAGGCGTTACGTGCACAGTAATTATCGCTTATCACGCTTGCCAATGCAGCACATATTAAACGTATCAGAAGCAAATGTTGATGTAGGCTTGACAGCTTCACGTTGGGTTTACAATGATTGTATCATAAATATTATACTTCTTATTCTCAGTCACTTTTGTAATACCATAGCATATAAAAAAAAACATTAACTTGTAGCTTAAGCTGAATTTTTTTTTTAACATCACATTTGCAGTTACAATCTTTCTGCATTTGAGAAGTGGAGTATAGATAATAATACTGACAAATATTCGGAATTAATACTTAGGCCTTCTTCATTTCGTTTTGTATTCACAAACCTTATTAGAAAAAAATGATTGCTTGATTACTTCGGGTAAAGGAACCACCGGCAATGACTGGAAAGGAACCGCATTTAATGTTCTTGTTAACGAACCTAAGCTAATAGTGAACCATATTTCATTGTGTGATTAACGAATCTTCAGAATAATCAATTGTATTACCCCCCCCCCCCCTCCCAAGAAAAAAAAAACCAGTTCAATGTCATGCGTTGTCAATAGTGATAAAAGACCCGTTTTTATTTCGAAGTGTGTCTCAGTACTCCTGTGCTTAGTGTGTGCCTCTCTCAATGATTGCGATTGTTCAACTATTTCTTTCACGCAAGCTTGAACAGGAAAAAGCTAAAAGTCAGGCAAGATGACGAGTTTTCTTCCATGAGATACAATCATTAAGACACACATCTATTCCCGAAAGTTGTGTGATTGCTTATGTGCTAAAGAATTGTGTTCATTACATGAATCAGGCACTATACAAAACGGTTGAAATCTACTGAAAGTCGAACTTCGTTTTTTTTTTTTTAGATTTCATTTCCATTTCAAGCGGGGATAGACTAGAAATTAGTTTGTCTATACTGGCAGGAGACATTACAGTTTTCCAGTACATGCTCCGCATTTAATTTGTGCGCTTAGAAACGTCAGTATGAAGCGCCATATAAATGCAATTATTATTATTGTTATTATTATTCAAACAGTCGCCATATTTTCGTGGTCAGAATCAGATAATGGACACATGATATTTTGTTATAAAAATAAAAATACAAAACAACTAATACGCCATATGTACAAACATTATGAACTTCAATGAATTAAACTTACCTGTGACATTCTGCATAAAAAACAAGCACGCCGATTAGATAATATTTTAATAGAATTAATAGAACACACAGCGATCCTGCGTGGCAGATCAAATCAAGTTCAATTGGTGAGAAAGCTAAATGAAGTTAAAAAGTTGACTTCTTTTCGTTTTTCTTTCAATTCATGAAAACAGAATTACATTGTATATCTATTGGAGAGGATTGTCTCTGTTGCGAACGATCGCCATATATAGCACTGTTAGTCTTCTGCGCTAATCCGAATCCCTAAATACTTTAATTTTTGCTTGATAATGTAATAACCCTGCTATAACTTTATAAAGGACTCGCAAATTAAAAGTTTCAAACCGTATACTGAAACATTAGTACACGGTGTATTTAAAAAAAAAAAACATTTTGAATGCGTGTGTTAGCATGTTAAGAGCATCAATCTGCCTTTTATTTTCCGTACGTAAATCGCACAGAAACGTAACCAAACGTTACCAAATACAGTGAAATGCATTGTACGGCGTGGTACTATCATTAGAAGTATATCCCATTCCTTTTTTTTTATTTGCTTGAAGCAGTCGTCAAACCATGTGTCATTTTCGTAGCAACATCACTTAGGAATTAGAATGTATTAAGATAATCGTTACTCATTTATTTTGCGCTACTATTATAGCATTTACATTTTCGACTTTTATTGACATGCAGTATTATGTTACTGTATGGTTACGATTACGAATGTTGGTTATGAATTCAAAAGACTGGTTTATCAATCGAACTATAAAGGTAACAACTGTTTTGAAAGTAGTTCGATACAAGTTCAAAACGCAATCGAAGCCATCGTCATAGGGGGAACTGATAGCTCTAGAAAACTTGTTTAGGCTAGTAAAGATTGCCGTATGCAATCTTTGTGGAAAGATTTGACTTAGGCCATCTTTTGAGTATTTTGAGAAATTTTATAAAGAATTATTTGTTTTGATTATGTCAAGAATTAGTTTGAACGATGAGAATAAAAAGGCGCGGTTACCCAAACAATGTCGTAGGTCGATTAGACATGATGGGTAAAGTAAATTCATGACTTGACTAATTTTTACTGAATTGATGATCTCTTCTGTAAACCATCAGTTATGTCTTGTAGATGATACCTCTGTAATCGTAGTCAAAATTCTTTCCAGCGATGAGACGAAAACCAACAAACAAAATGCCGTGTATCATCGCTCGAGATTCCACCATTTGGCGTCACCCGACCAACAATAAGTGGCAAATCAAATGGAATGTTATGTTGTGGGACAGCAGACTGTGTTACGATTTTAGATGTTTCGAGCAATTGTTTTAAAAAAAGAGAAAATGAGGCAAAGTTCAAGAAATTAGAAAAAAGCACGTAAATGCAGGCGATCATGTTTGATAATCAAAGTAAGAGATTACATTCGGCCGTGCGGATGTATATGATTGCCTTATTTACATGTCTGATTTCTGTAAACTATGTTATATTTAAATTTAAGTTCCCTTCCCTCCTTGATAAAAGTTGTGTTGGGTTTCGCTATAGGCATTTATTAGGAAACGCTGTAAAAACGACAACAAATGCCTACTATACATCAAGAGATGACCTATAAATACATGAAACAAAAATTCTGTACGTTCTGATATAATGCAACTGCTTGTTTGTTTGTTTGTTTGTTTTGAACTACCATGGTCTTCGTCGGGGGAAAGATGAAGAAAAGTAGTAGAGTGTATCACTCTCAAATCCGGATGATTGCGATAAGTGTGTATCCCCGCCCTTTCTATACAGGTAAGCTTGGTATCCTATTATAAAAGCCTGCATGTGTCACGCAGAAGAACTGATTCCGCGATCACTTTTAACCTTTCATAAAATTCACGTTTTAAGATAATAACGATAGCTTGTGGGAGATAGGGAAGTTAGCGTCCTTGACTGTGGTTCTGAACACAAAAGGGGACTGAAAAATTCTTTTACAAATTAGCGGACATAATGCCGATCCTCCAACACTGTTGCTCCATGCCGTCACTGATTCTGCTTTCAATGGCGAAGAAAGAATACTGGTTGCGTGATTATCCACGCCTTGATAGCAGGAAGTTTACCTTTCATTGTTTAAGGCTTCGTTGATGCGGGGTTTACTCGGATACAAAGCGTGAACAGTGTCGTCCGAGTTCTTTCATTCGAAATTCCTCAGAATACGAAATTCAATGAGCAATTAGCGCTGCTACTTCGCAAAGCTGTTAGCCAAATTCTTTGCAGACTTGACCTCTCACATGTCAGCTACACGCAATACACGACAAACAGCTATCATTACAAACATTCTGATTAAAAAACAAAACAAAATGAAGAAGCGAACTTTTGAGTAGCGACACAGCTTTCTGTCCCTTTCTCAAATAGGTCCTACTTCTAATAAATACACAGATGACAAGGGTGAGAATATCCTCCAAAAGGAACACGAGCTATTTGGGCATTAATAATGTTTGTCTTCCGATTTCTCTCCATGCCGTCACGGCCCAAACCATCATAAGAAATAGGGCAATATGTTTTATTAACCAGGGAAATAATAGTACGCATTACATACATTTGGCGAATTATCACACGTATTGTCGACTTTATAAAAACGAGAATAATTGACAACTTAGGCCTTACTATATCTCCAGAGATGAACTTAAAACAGCAAGTCACATACAAGGGAACGAAAGGTATGATTATTTGAATGAATTCATTGAGGCCAATTAATAACCGTTGAAAGAGTACACACACGCATAAAGAGGTTTCAAGTTCGATATGTGATAATTGTATTAGCTCATAGATAAAGTATCATAAATTTTGCGTGATCGTTCGTTGAAATTAAGTTTTCAGCGCGATTTGTGCGTCACATCAATCACCACTTCATGAAATGGAGTGCATGTATCCAACGAAACTCGCTGGTCATGCAATCGATAGCCTTCGTCAGCTCACTATTATTGCGTAATTCTAAAGCCCTCGCCGCTTGGCCGCCGACGCCGCCGCGCGCACCATGCTTTGTTTTGTCTTTAATGGGGTCAAGAGCAATGCCTCATTAGCATACATCCTGGCAACGGAGGCGGAGTCTCGATCGGGCAAGAACAATAGGTGCGAAACGCAACGCAAAGGCGAGCGTTCGAAAAAAAAATGTAACCGAAAAAAATTGTCTCAGAAAAACTGTGATTTGGGACACTTGTACTCATTTTTACACGCTGAAATTTTCTGTACAAACAGATAAAACTTCAAGGAATCAAAATCCGTCATAAAAAAATTTCGACCCGAGCAGTGCTTCCCCTTCATTTTCGGCTCATTACGGGAAAACTCCCCGTGCGACTTATGACTCATTTTGTCGGAGCGCCACACATATGACCTTTGACCCACCTTTACACTTCCAAAATGGCATTTGAGGAAAAAGTGGTTATTTTGTGAAATGATTCTCGCGACATCGTCTATACGTGTGCAAAATATGGGAAAGATAAGACATGTATTCACCAAGATACAAGATGAAACATTTATGACCTTTGACCCTAAATTACATAACCAAGATGGTGTCCGATCAAGTAGTTGTTATTTTATGAAATAATGTACGTGACATGAACTTAACATGTGCAAAATATGGGGGTGATAGGGGCTGTTTTTCTTGAGTTATTGCAAAGAAAGTGGCAGAAGGAAAGAAATATCTAAATACATAGAAGATAAGCTTTAATTTCAACCAAGTTTTTTAACATGATCCCGACATTTTATGAAAAAAGAAAGGCACACTGGCGATAGCGCAAAATCTTAGCTACAACATACTAAAATCTGGGAGAAATTCACCGAAGGGTAAGTGAGCTAGTGCTCGATAAAGACAACCATGTCAATTTTCACATTAAAAAAAAATTAACTCCCATATAGATAACACGTCATAACGAAGATACAGAAAGAAGTACATATGACCTTTGACCCCAATTTGCACAGACAAGATGGCATCTGAGCAAAAAGTGGTTAGTTTGTGAAATCATCCTTGTAACTTGGTCTTTGCGTGTGCAAAATATGGGAACGATAAGACATGTATTCAACAAGATACATGATGAAACATTTATGACCTTTGACCCTTATTAACATACCCAAGATGGTGTCCGATCAAGTAGTTGTTATTTTAGGAAATAATGAACGTGACATGAACTAAACATGTGCAAAATATGGGGGTGATAGAGGCTGTTTTTCTTGAGTTATTGCAAAGAAAGTTGCAGAAAGAAAGAAATATGTCAATACATCAAAGATAAGCTTTAATTTCAACCAAAAATTTTGACGTGATCCTGACATCGTATGAAACAACGAAGGGCACACTAACGGTAGCGTTGAGTCTCAGCTACAACATATTAAAATCTGGAAGACATTTACCGAAGGGTAAGGGAGTTAGTGCTCGATAAAGATAGTCATGTCAATTTTCATTTCCAGAAAAACTGCATTCCCATAGAGATAACACGTAAACTGGTCAAATTTGACAAGATTACTTTCAATCCCTTTTTACGAGGTTATGCCGTCATCCAATCAAAATTTTGTAATTTTACGTTTGAAAGAACATTAAATAAGCTACAACATACTGAAATCTGGGTGGGAATTGGCCAAGGATTAGTGAGATACGCTCGAATGAACTTGAAATTTGATGACGTCATTTTGAAAATTTGCTTTTTTTACTTTATTAAGAAATTTGATATATTTTAATCATAGTTGCCAGCATTGCCACAGCATGAAATGACATGTGTCATATCTGCCATGTTTGGTACCAAATTCTGCATACACTATAACGAAGAAACAGCAACAAGTACATATGACCTTTGACCCACCTTTGCACTCCCAAGATTGCATCTGATGAAATAGTGGTTATTTTGTGAAATGATTCTCGCGACATCGTCTATACGTGTGAAAAAATATGGGAAAGATAGGACAGGTATTCACCAAGATACAAGATGAAACATTTATGACCTTTGACCCTAATTTACATATCCAAGATGTTGTCCGATCTAGCAGTTGTTATTTCATTAAATAATGTACGTGACATGAACTAAACATATGCAAAATATGGGGGTGATAGGGCGCGTTTTTCTTGAGTTATTGCAAAGAAAGTTGCAGAAAGAAATATCTCAATACATAAATAAGCGTTAATTTCAACCAAGTTTTTTTTTATCGTGATGCCGACAACGTATGAAAAAACGAAGGGCACATTAACGGTAGCGTAAAGTCTCAGCTACAACATATTAAAATCTGGGAGAAATTCACCGAATGGTAAGTGAGCTAGTGCTCGATAAAGACAATCATGTCAATTTTCACATTTAAAAAAAGTCCCTCCCATAGAGATAACACGTCATAACGAAGATACAAAAAGAAGTACATATGACCTTTGACCTCAATTTGCACAGACAAGATGGCATCTGAGTAAAAAGTAGTTATTTTGTGAAATGATCCTTATAATGTGGTCTTTGCGTGTGCAAAATATGGGAAAGATAGAACATGTATTCACTTAGATACAGGATGAAACACTTATGACCTTTGACCCTAATTTATATACCCAAGATGGTGTCTGATCAAGCAGTTGTAATTTTATGAAATAATTTACGTGACATGAACTTAACATGTCCAAAATATGGAAGTGATAGAGGCCGTTTTTCTTGAGTTATTGCAAAGAAAGTTGCAGAAAGAAAGAAATATCTCAATACATCGAAGATAAGCATGAATTTCAACCAAAATTTTTGACATGATTCTGACATCGTATGAAAAAAGAAAGGGCACATTACAGTAGCGTAAAGTCTCAGCTACAACATATTAAAATCTGGGAGAAATTTACCGAAGCTTAAGTGAGCTAGTGCTCGATAAAGATAGTCATGTCAATTTTCATTTCCAGAAAAACTGCACTCCCATAGAGATAACACGTAAACTGGTCAAATTTGACAAGATTACTTTCAATCCATTTTTACGAGGTGATACCGTTATCCAATCAAAATTTTGTTACTCTATGTTTGAAAGAACATTAGATAAGCTACATCATACTGAAATATGGGTGAAAATTGACAAAGGACTAGTGAGATACGGTCGAATGAACTTGAAATTTGATGACGTCATTTTGAAAATTTACTTTTTTTACTTTATTAAGAAATTTGATATCTTTTCATCATTTTGTCAGCATTGCCACTCCATGAAATGACATGAACAACTCATCAGCTTTCAAAATATGTACAGAAAATGGGGGGTCACCGTCCATCCTGACGAGTAAAATCGGATTTGAAATTGGCAGTTTTTTGGCATAGGCCTAGTTTTACTGTATATTGCCATTGACGCGCGCGCGGAATTTCAACTTTGACGGGCCCGTATGACGTCATATGGAGTCAGATTGACTTGAAACTTGGTAGAAATATTCCTTGACATTCCAGGCAGCCGATAAGTGTGAAAAAATGGGAAATTTCTATTGCATATGAGCTGTGCGTGCGTATATGCGCCCGCGCGTACGCGTCCGTCGATTTTTTCTGAAATACTCCAAATGACCTGAAACGTGTGCAAAACAATTTTGAGCTCGATTGGAACATATTAAAATTTCAACGCGCCCGTACGCGCTCGTTTACCAGGGTCGTGATGAAATTTTATTAAATATATCGATAGAACTTGACTTGAACTATATTATATGTAAATGTCATTGAGAAATTCCATTTCATTAATGAGATACGAATGTGAACGTGATTTCAGATAATGACGTCATAGTGACGTCATGGTTGACTGATCACAAAGATACATTAGATCTGTCGTTCTTATGACGTGATACATATATGGTATAAGTTTAAAAGTCATAGGTGAATGACTTTTTGAGTTAACCGCTGCACAACATTTGAGGAGAAAGAAATAAAGAAGAAAGATTCAGTACAGATACAATAGGTGATCCGAGAGGATACTCGGATCACCTAACTAGAACAGGAATTTGTCAACACTGACAAATTAGGTGATCCGATCTCTTCCAAAATCAATGATTTGAGTCCTGATCCAAATATTCATGACCATACAGGTTTCATTGTGTTGACGGGACATAGGCCGTACGATGTTTGGATTCTCATTTAGAAAAGGGAGTGAGACCTGCCATCTTTGGTACCGAATTCCGTATACACTAACGGAAATACAGAATGAAGTATATTTGACCTTTGACCTCACTTTGCACACCCAAGATGGCGTCTAAGCAAAAAGTGATTATTTTATGAAATGATTCTTGTAACATGGTCTTTGCCTGTGCAAAATATGGGAAAGATAGGACATGTATTCACCAAGATACAGGATGAAACATTTATGACCCTTGACCCTAATTTACATACCCAAGATGGTGTCCGATCAAGTAGTTGTTATTTTATGAAATAATGTACGTGACATGTACTAAACATGTGCAAAATATGGTATTGATAGTCATTGTTGTTGTTCATCTATTGCACAGAAAGTAGTAGAAAGAAAAATAAAGAAAAAATTGTTATTTTACAGAAATTTGAAGGAGAAGCATAAAAAAAAATCAGAAATAGATAAAGTAAGGAAAGGGAGATTAAGATTAACTAAAGAAAAAGAAGAAAAAAAGTGTAACAAAAATAAACTAGAGATTGTAATTTGTCATTACTGACAAATTAAGGTGATCCGATTTTTTTTTTTTTTAATCAATGATTCGAGGTCTGATCGCAATAGGCATTACCATGCAGGTTTCATCTGTGTTTAGAGACATTGGCCGTGTGATGTTTGGATTCTCATTTAGAAAAGGGAGTCATATCTGTCATCTTTGGTACCAAATTCTGTATACACTAGATAACGAAGATACAGCAAGAAATACATAATTTAGGCATGACCATACAGGTTTCATCTGTGTTTAGGGACATTCGCCGTGTGATATTTGGAATCTCATTTAGAAAAGCGAGTCAGACCTGCCATCTTTGGTACCAAATTCCGTGTACACTGTAACGAAGATACAGAATGAAGTATATTTGACCATTGACCCCACTTTGCACAGCCAGGATGGCATCTAAGCAAAAAGTGGTTATTTCGTAAAATGATTCTTGTAACATGGTCTTTGCGTGTGCAAAATATGGAAGAGATAGGACATGTATTCACTAAGATACAGAATGAAACATTTATGACCTTTGACCCTAATTTACATACCCAAGATGGTGTCTGATCAAGAAGTTGTTATTTTATGAAATAATGTACGTGACATGAACTAAACATGTGCAAAATTTGAGGGTGATAGACGCTGTTTTTCTTGAGTTATTGCAAAGAAAGTTGCAGAAAGAAAAGAAACATCTCAATACATTGAAGATAAGTTTTAAATTCAACCAAGTTTTTGGACGTGATCCCGACATCGTATGAAAAAGACGAAGGTAAAATACGATAGCCCAAAGTCTCAGCTACAACATATTAAGATCTGGGAGAAATTCACCGAAGCATAAGTGAGCTATTGCTCGAAAAAGATAGTCATGTCAAATTTCATTTGCAGAAAAACTGCACTCCCATAGAGATAACACGTCATAATGAAGATACAGAAAGAAAAATATATGTCCTTTGACCGCACTTTCCACAGACATGGTGGCATCTGAGCAAAAAGTGGTTATTTTGTGAAATGATTCTTGTAACATGGTCTTTGCGTGTGCAAAATATGGGAGAGATAGGACATGTATTCACCAAGATACAGGATGAAACATTTATGACATTTGACCCTAATTTACATACCCAAGATGGTGTCCGATCAAGTAATTGTTATTTTATGAAATAATGTACGTGACATGAACAAAACATGTGCAAAATATGGGATTAATAGCCATTGTTGTTGTTCATCTATTGCACAGAAAGTAGTAGAAAGAAAGAAAAATAAAGACAAAATTATGTTATTTTAATAGAAATTTGAAGGAGAAGCATGAAAAAATCAGAAAAAGATAAAGTTAGGAAAGGAGATTAAGACTAACTAAAGAAAAAGAAGAAAAAATAGTGTTTAAAAAAAATTAAAAACAACTGGCAGGGGAGAGCATCGAACCAGGGACCTTAGGATTACGAGTCGGATGCGCTATGCAATGACCTATTTCATGCTCCATAGGCCCTGTGTATTAAGCAAAATGACGCTGCATCGAAGCCACATGCAATTTTCAACCAAGTTTTTCGACGTGATGCCGACATCGCATGAAAAAATGGAGGGCACATTAACGATAGCTCAAAGTCTCAGCTACAACATACAAAAATCTGGGAAAAATTCACCGAATCATAAGTGAGCTAGTCCTCGAAAAAGATAGTCATGTCAATTCTCACTGCCAGAAAAACTGCTCTCCCATAGAGATAACACGTAAACTGGTCAAATTTTACAAGGATACATTCAATCCATTTTTACGAGGTGATGACGTAATCCAATCAAAATGTTGTTTCACATTAATGAAAGAACATTTCATAAGCTACAACATACTGAAATCTGGGTGAAAATTGGCGAAATTTAAGTGAGATACGCTCGAGTGAATTTGAAATTTGATGACGTCATTTTGAAAATTTACTTTGTTTACTTTATTAAGAAATTTGATATCTTTTTATCATTTTTTTCAGTATCGCCAACTCATGAAATGACATGTACAACTCATCAGCTTTTAGAATATATCAAGAAAATGGGGGGTCACCGTCCATCCTGACGAGTAAAATCCGATTTAAAATTGGCGGTTTTTTGGCATAGTTGCACTGTGTATCCCCATTGACGCACGCGCGGAATTTTGAATTTGACGGGCCCGTATGACGTCATATTGAGTCGGATCGACTTGAAACTTGATAGAAATATTCCTTGACATTTTGGACATCCGATCCGTGTGGAAAAACTGAAAATTTCTATTGCATATGAGCTGTGCGTGCGTATATGCGCGCGCGCGTGCGCGTCCGTCCGATTTTTCAATTTTTCAAAAAATGCTCCAAATGGTCTGAAACGTGTGTAAAAAAAAATTGAGCTCGATTTGAGTATACAAATATTTCAACGCGCGCGTACGCGCACGTATCAAGAGAAAATGTGAATTTTGAGAATATGAGTAAAATGCGCATAACTTGAAATATATGTGACGTAAATTTCATTGAAAAACTTCATTCCATTAATGAGATATGATTGAGAATGTGTTTTCATATAATGACGTCATAGTGACGTCACGGTTGACTGATCACTTTGATTTTAGTTCGATTGCCGTCTTTGGGACACGATACATACATGGTATAAGTTTGAACTTGATAGACATACCTCTTTCTGAGCTAACCTCTGCACAACTTTTGGGGAGAAATAACGAAAGAAGAAGAACTAGAGATTGTAATTTGTCATTACTGACAAATTAAGGTGATCCGATTTTTTGTAATCAATGATTCCAGTCCTGATCGCAATAGGCATGACCATACAGGTTTCATCTGTGTTTAGAGACATTGGCCGTGTGATGTTTGGATTCTCATTTAGAAAAGGGAGTCATATCTGCCATCTTTGGTACTAAATTCTGTATACACTAGATAACAAAGATACAGCAACAAATACATATGACCTTTGACCCACCTTTACACTCCCAAGATGGCATCTGACGAAAAAGAGTTTATTTTGTGAAATGATTCTTGCGACATCGTTTATACGTGAGCAAAATATGGGAAAGATAGGACAGGTATTCACCAAGATACAAGATGAAACATTTATGACCTTTGACCCCAATTTACATACCCAAGATGTTGTCCGATCAAGTAGTTATAATTTTATGAAATAATGAACATGACATGAACTAAACATGTGCAAAATATGGGGGTGATAGAGGCTGTTTTTCTTGAGTTATTGCAAAGAAAGGTTGTAGAAAGAAAGAAATATCTCAATACATAGAAGATAAGCTTTAATTTCAACCAAGTTTTTTATCGTGATCCCGACATCGTATGAAAAAACAAAATGAAAGTTAACGATAGCGCAAAATCTCAGCTACAACATATTAAAATCTGGGAGAAATTCACCGAAGGGTAAGTGAGCTAGTGCTCGATAAAGACAATCATGTCAATTTTCACATTTAAAAAAATTCCCTCCCATAGAGATAACACGTCATAACGAAGATACAAAAAGAAGTACATATGACCTTTGACCTCAATTTGCACAGACAAGATGGCATCTGAGTAAAAAGTGGTTATTTTGTGAAATGATCCTTGTAACATAGTCTTTGCGTTTGCAAAATATGGGAAAGATAAGAAATGTATTCACTAAGATACAGGATGAAACCCTTATGACCTTTGACCCTAATTTACATACCCAAGATGGTGTCCGATCAAGTAGTTGTTATTTTATGAAATAATGTACGTGACATGTACTAAATATGTGCAAAATATGGGATTGATAGCCATTGTTGTTGTTCATCTATTGCACAGAAAGTAGTAGAAAGAAAGACAAATAAAGAAAAAATTATGTTAATTTATAGAAATTTGAAGGAGAAGCATAAAAAAATCAGAAAAAGATAAAGTAAGGAAAGGGAGATTAAGATTAACTAAAGAAAAAGAAGAAAAAAAGTGTTTAAAAAAATTTAAAAAAATATTGGCAGGAGTGAGCCTCGAACCAGGGACCTTAGGATTACGAGTCGGATGCGCTACGCAATGACCTATTTCATTCTCCATAGGCCCTGTGTATTAAGCAAAATGACGCTGCATCGAAGCCTCATGCCATTTTCAACCACGTTTTTCGAATTGATGCCGACATCGTATGAAAAAATGGAGGGCACATTACGATAGCCCAAAGTCTCAGCTACAACATACTAAAATCTGGGAGAAATTCACCGAAGCATAAGTGAGCTAGTGCTCGAAAAAGAGAGTCATGTCAATTTTCACTGCCAGAAAAACTGCTCTCCCATAGAGATAACACGTAAACTGGTCAAATTTGACAATATTACTTTCAATCCATTTTTACGAGGTTATGCCGTCCTCCAATCAAAATGTTGTAATTATATTAATGAAAGATCATTTAATAAGCTACAACATACTGAAATTTAAGTGTAAATTGGCAAAGGATAAGTGAGGTACGCTCGAGTGAACTTGAAATTTGATGACGTCATTTTGAAAATTTACTTTTTTTACTTTATTAAGAAATTTGATATCTTTTAATCATTTTGCCAGCATCGCCAACCCATGAAATAACATATCCAACTCATCAACTTTCAGAATATGTAAAGAAAATTGGAGGTTACCGTCCATCCTGACGAGTAAAATCGGATTTAAAATTGGCGTTTTTTTGGCATCGTTGCACTGTATATCGCCATTGACGCGCGCGCGGAATTTCAACTTTGACGGGCCCGTATGACGTCATATTGAGTTGGATTGACTTGAAACTTGGTAGAAATATTCCTTGACATTTTAGGCATCTGATAAATGTAAAAAAACGGGAAATTTCCATTGCATATGAGCTGTGTGTGCGAATATGTGCGCGCGCGTACGCGTCCGTCCAATTTTTTCAATTTTTCAAAAAATGCTCCAAATGGTCTGAAACGTGTGCAAAAAAAATTTGAGCTCGATTTGAGCATACAAATATTTCAACGCGCGCGTACGCGCACGTTTTAAGAGAAAATATGAATTTTGAGAATATGAGTAAAATGCGCATAACTTGAAATGTATGTGACGTAAATTTTATTGCAAAATTCTATTCCATTAATGAGATATGAATGAAAATGTGTTTTCATATAATGACGTCATAGTGACGTCACGGTCGACTGATCACTATGATTTTACTTGATCTGCCGTCTTTGGGACATGATACATATATGGTATAAGTTTGACATTGAAAGGCAATGCACTTTCTGAGCTAACCGCTGCACAAATTTTGGTTAGAAATAAAGAAGAACTAGAGATTGTAATTTGTCATCACTGACAAATTAAGGTGATCCGATTTTTGTTTAATCAATGATTCGAGTCCTGATTGCAATAGGCATGACCATACAAGTTCCATCTGTGTTTAGAGACATTGGCCGTGTGGTGTTTGCATTCTCATTTAGCAAAGGGAGTCATATCTGCCATGTTTGGTACCAAATTCTGCATACACTATAACAAAGAAACAGCAACAAGTACATATGACTTTTGACCCACCTTTGCACTCCCAAGATTGCATCTGATGAAATAGTGGTTATTTTGTGAAATGATTCTCGCGACATCGTCTATACGTGTGAAAAATATGGGAAAGATATAAGGACAGGTATTCACCAAGATACAAGATGAAACATTTATGACCTTTGACCTTAATTTACATATCCAAGATGTCCGATCTAGTAGTTGTTATCTCATTAAATAATGTACGTGACATGAACTAAACATGTGGGGTGATAGGGCGTGTTTTTCTTGAGTTATTGCAAAGGAAGTTGCAGAAAGAAAGAAATATCTCAATACATAGAAGATAAGCTTTAATTTCGACCAAGTTTTTTTTTTTATCGTGATGCCGACAACGTATGAAAAAACGAAGGGCACAGTTATGGTAGCGTAACGTCTCAGCTACAACATATTAAAATCTGGGAGAAATTCACCGAAGGGTAAGTGAGCTAGTGCTCGATAAAGACAATCATGTCAATTTTCACATTTAAAAAAATTCCCTCCCCTAGAGATAACACGTCATAACGAAGATACAAAAGAAGTACATATGACCTTTGACCTCAATTTGCACAGACAAGATGGCATCTGAGTAAAAAGTAGTTATTTTGTGAAATGATCCTTGTAACATGGTCTTTGCGTGTGCAAAATATGGGAAAGATAGTACAGGTATTCACTAAGATACAGGATGAAACACTTATGACCTTTGACCCTAATTTACATACCCAAGATGGTGTCTGATCAAGTAGTTGTTATTTTATGAAATAATCTACGTGACATGAACTTAACATGTGCAAAATATGGAAGTGATAGAGGCCGTTTTTCTTGAGTTATTGCAAAGAAAGTTGCAGAAAGAAAGAAATATCTCAATACATCGAAGATAAGCTTGAATTTCAACCAAAATCTTTGACGTGATCCCGACAGCGTATGAAAAAATGAAGGGCACACTTACGGTAGTGTAAAGTCTAAGCTACAACATATTAAAATCTGGGAGAAATTTACCGACGGGTAAGTGAGCTAGTGCTCGATAAAGATAGTCATGTCAATTTTCATTTCCAGAAAAACTGCACTCCCGTAGAGATAACACGTAAACTGGTCAAATTTGACAAGATTACTTTCAATCCATTTTTACGAGGTGATACCGTTATCCAATCAAAACTTTGTTATTTTGTGTTTGTAAGAACATTAAATAAGCTACAATATACTGAAATCTGGGTGAAAATTGACAAAGGACTAGTGAGATATGCTCGAATAAACTTGAAATTTGATGACGTCATTTTGAAAATTCACTTTTTTTACTTTATTAAGAAATTTGATATCTTTTGATCATTTTGTCAGCATTACCACCCCATGAAATGACATGTACAACTCATCAGCTTTCAAAATATGTAAAGAAAATGGGGGGTCACCGTCCATCCTGACGAGTAAAATCGGATTTAAAATTGGCGGTTTTTTGGCATAGTTGCACTGTATATCGCCATTGACGCGCGCGCGGAATTTAAACTTTGATTGGCCCGTATGACGTCATATTGAGTCGGATCGACTTGAAACTTGGTAGAAATATTCCTTGACATTTCAGACATTCGATCCGTGCGATAAAACGGGAAATTTCTATTGCATATGAGCTGTGCGTGCGTATATGCGCGCGCGCGTACGCGTCCGTCGATTTTTTTTTGAAATGCTGTAAATGACCTGAAACGTGTGCAAAACAATTTTGAGGTTGATTAGAGCATGTTTAAATTTCAACGCGCGCGTACGCGCTCGTTTAGTATGAACGTGACCAAATTTTATGAAATATATCAATAGACCTTGACTTGAACTATATGATATCTTAATTTCATTCAAAAATTCCGTTCCATTAATGAGATATTGATGTAAACGTGATTTCAGATAATGACGTCATAATGACGTCACGGTCAACTGATCACATTGATACACTAGATCTGTCGTCCTTAGGACATGATACATACATGGTATAAGTTTGAAAGTGATAGGTGGGGGACTTTTTGAGTTAACCGCTGCACAAGATTTGAGGAGAAAGAAATAAAGAAGAAGAAGAAAGAATCCGTACAGATACAATAGGTGATCCGAGAGGATACTCGGATCACCTAATAAAAAGAAGAACAAAGAATCAGTACAGATACAGAAGGTGATCCGAGAGGATACTCGGATCACCTAAGAAGAAGGAGAAAGAATCCGTACAGATACAATAGGTGATCCGAGAGGATACTCGGATCACCTAAAAAAAAATATTGGCAGGGGTGAGCCTCGAACCAGGGACCTTAGGATTACGAGTCGGATGCGCTACGCAATGACCTATTTCATTCTCCATAGGCCCTGTGTATTAAGCAAAATGACACTGCATCGAAGCCTCGTGCCATTTTCAACCAAGTTTTTCGACGTAATGCCGTCGTCGTATGAAAAAATGAAGGGCTTATTAACGATAGTCCAAAGTCTCAGCTACAACATATTAAAATCTGGAAGAAATTCACCGAAGCATAAGTGAGCTAGTGCTCGAAAAAGAGAGTCATGTCAATTTTCACTGCCAGAAAAACTGCTCTCACATAGAGATAACACGTAAACTGGTCAAATTTGACAATATTACTTTCAATCCATTTTTACGAGGTGATGCCGTCATCCAATCAAAATGTTGTAATAATATTAATGAAAGATCATTAAATAAGCTACAACATACTGAAATCTGGGTGTAAATTAGCGAAGAATAAGTGAGATACGCTCGAGTAAACTTGAAATTTGATGACGTCATTTTGAAAATTTACTTTTTTTACTTTATGAAGAAATTTGATATCTTTTAATCATTTTGCCAGCATCGCCAACCCATGAAATAACATGTCCAACTCATCAGATTTCAGAATATGTAAAGAAAATGGGGGGGGGGAGTTACCGTCCATCCTGACGAGTAAAATCGGATTTAAAATTGGCGGTTTTTTGGCATCGTTGCACTGTATATCGCCATTGACGCGCGCGCGGAATTTCAACTTTGACGGGCCCGTATGACGTCATATTATGTCGGATTGACTTGAAACTAGGTAGAAATATTGCTTGATATTTCAAGCATCCGATAAAGGTAAGAAAACGGGAAATTTGTATTGCATATGAGCTGTGCGTGCGTATATGTGCGCGCGCGTACGCGTCCGTCCAATTTTTTCAATTTTTCAAAAAATGCTCCAAATGGTCTGAAACGTGTGCAAAAAAAATTTGAGCTCGATTTGAGCATACAAATATTTCAACGCGCGCGTACGCGCACGTTTTAAGAGAAAGTATGAATTTTGAGAACATGAGTAGAATGCGCATCATTTGAAATATATGTGACGTAAATTTCATTGAAAAACTCTATTCCATTAATGAGATATGATTGAGAATGTGTTTTCATATAATGACGTCATAGTTACGTCACGGTCGACTGATCACAATGATTTTTACTAGATTTGTCGTCTTTGCAACACGATACATATATGGTATAAGTTTGAAATTGATAGGCAGAGGACTTTCTGAACTAACCTCTGCACAACTTTTGTCCAGAAATAAAGAAATAAAGAATCCGTACAGATACAGAAGGTGATCCGAAGGATACTCGGATCACCTAACTAGAGATTGTAATTTGTCATTACTGACAAATTAAGGTGATCCGATTTTTTTTAATCAATGATTTGAGTCCTGATATTGCAAAGTCTCAGCTACAACATATAAAAATCTGAGAGAAATTCACCGAAGCATAAGTAAGATAGTGCTCGATAAAGAGAGTCATGTCAATTTTCACATCTAAAAAAAAAATCCCTCCCATAGAGATAACACGTCATAGCGAAGATAGAAAGAGAAGTACATATGACCTTTGACCCCACTTTGCACAGACAAGATGGCATCTGAGCAAAAAATGATTATTTTCTGAAATGATCCCTGTAACATGGTCTTTACGTGTGCAAAATATGGGAAAGATAGGACATGTATTCACCAAGATACAGGATGAAACATCTATGACCTTTGACCCTAATTTACATACCCAAGATGGCGTCTGATCAAGTAGTTGTTATTTTGTGAAATAATGTTCGTGACATGAACTAAACATGTGCAAAATATGGTGGTGATAGAGTATGTTTCTCTTGAGTTATTGCACATAACGTTGCAAAAAGAAAGAAATATTTCAATACATCGAAGATAAACTTTAATTTCAAGTAAGTTTTTTAACGTGATCCCGACATTGTTTGAAAAAACGAAGGGTATATTACGATAGCTCAAAGTCTCAGCTACAACATATGAAAATCTGGGAAAAATTCAAAGAAGCATAAGTGAGCTAGTGCTCGAAAAAGATAGTCATGACAATTTTCACTTCCAGAAAAACTACTCTCCCGTAGAGATAACACGTAAACTGGTCAAATTTTACAAGGATACATTCAATCCATTTTTACGAGGTGATGACGTCATCCAATCAAAATTTTGTAACAATAAATATGAAATAACATTAAATAAGCTACAACATACTGAAATTTAGGTGAAAATCGGCAAAGGATAAGTGAGATACGCTAGAGTGAGCTTGAATTTGATGACGTCATTTTGAAAATTTACTTTTTTTTTACTTTATTAAGAAATTTGATATCTTTTAATCACTTTTTCAGTATCGCCAACCAATGAAATGATATGTACAACTCATCAGCTCTCAAAATATGTAAAGAAAATGGGGGGTCACCGTCCATCCTGACGAGTAAAATCGGATTTAAAATTGACGGTTTTTTGGCATTGTTGTACTGTATATCGCCATTGACGCGCGCGCGGAATTTCAACTTTGACGCTCCCGTATGACGTCATATTGAATCGAATAGACTTGAAACTTGGTAGAAACTTTCCTTGACATTTCAGAAATCCGATCCTTGTGAAAAGGCGGGAAATTTATTTTGCATATGAGCTGTGCGTGCGTATATGCGCGCGCGCATACGCGTCCGTCGATTTTTTTTTTGAAATGCTGTAAATGACCTGAAACGTGTGCAAAACAATTTTAAGGTTGATTAGAGCATGTTTAAATTTCAACGGGCGCGTACGCGCTCGTTTACTAAGAACGTGACTAGATTTTTTTGAAATATATCAATAGAATTTGACTTGAACTATATGATATTCTAATTTCATTGAAAAATTCCATTCCATTAATGAGATATTAATGCAAACGTGATTTCAGATAATGTCGTCATAATGACGTCACGGTTGACTGATCACATTGATACACTAGATCTGTCGTCCTTAGGACATGATACATATATGGTATAAGTTTGAAAGTGATAGGTGGGGGACTTTTTAAGTTAAACTCTGCACAAGATTTGAGGAGAAAGAAATAAAGAAGAAGAAAAAGAAGA
The DNA here is from genome assembly GCF_040938485.1 of Diadema antillarum. Taxonomy (NCBI): domain Eukaryota; kingdom Metazoa; phylum Echinodermata; class Echinoidea; order Diadematoida; family Diadematidae; genus Diadema; species Diadema antillarum. The sequence goes on from NW_027271443.1 coordinate 980,079, forward strand.
AAGAATCCGTACAGATACATTAGGTGATCCGAGAGGATACTCGGATCATCTAAAAAGAATCAGTACAGATACAGAAGGTGATCCGAGAGGATACTCGGATCACCTAATTATAGCCCCATTAAAAGGGTATATGTAACAACATATTCCTTTGTAGAGGGAGACAAACGGAAGAAACTCAAAAACCTGAGCCTTCACCCCTCTGAATGATATCTTTCTTTCATTTAACATATTCCTTATCATAATCATGAATTGCAAAAAAAAAAGAAGAAAATTATCAAAGAATGGACTTCTTAAAATATTATGAAATAATGAAGAATAACAGGTACATGCTAAGGAATGAACTCTCCCCTCAAAAGCGTGTTTCCGTCAATGTGTTTATCTCTTGACCAACTTTCATTGATAAAATGGACCTGCGTTTCTACTTTTTTCAACATTACATGTAGCGTGTACGCCGTGTACAATGGTAAAAACTCTGTGCTGAGATTTCAAAAACTTTGTTATGAAGATGGACGTGTCTTAGGTAACGCTAACTTTAATTTACATTTTGTATAAAAAGGATACTGTTTTCACACAGATGAATTTAATTCTAATTTCTAGGACACGAAGAAGAAACATCTGTGTTCAGTTATAGGATTGTCCCCCAGGAGACGTCCCCGGGGCAGTTGTCAGGTGGGAGTTGTCCTCCGGGGGAGTTGTCCCCTGGGGGAGTTGTCCTCCGGGGGAGTTGTCCCCCGGGGGAGTTGCCTTCCGGGGGAGTGGTCCTCAGGGGGAGTGGTTCCCGGGGGAGTTGTCCCCCGGGGGAGACGTCCTCCGGGGGAGTAGTCCTCTGGGTGAGACGTCCTCCGGGGGAGTGGTCCTCCGGGGGAGCTGTCAGGTGGGAGTAGTCCCCGGGGGAGTAGTTCTCCGGGGGAGTTGTCCTGATACGATACAGCACGTATGCATGTCTTGTAAAAGTAAAACAAACAGAAAGCGTGACCTTTGCCAGCACTAGCAATTTTCTGCCTTCAAAACGGTCACCAATGATCAAGACAAATCAACCACAATGAAAACGCGATATGTAAATGTGTGGATTCGCCACCGCTCCTTTTACATGCACACAGTCATGGCGTGTGGATGCCATTGCGTAATGCGTGCACCATACACATGTACATGTACACCATACGTGCAATCATCGTATTCGCCATCTTGAAAGCCGTACTGGTAAACAAACCCGAGAAAAACGCATTGTTTTTCGGCTCCATACGCTGAGCTCCGGGGAAGGTGCCCGAGAAATTTGACTCTCTCAGTGAGCCAGTCAGAAGGTGATGTGGTTGCTAGAGGCGGGGTTTAACATCGATTGGCACCATCGTACGGATGGATGATTCTCCCCTCGCATCGCCGCTCGGACATTGCCTTTGAGAAAGAGGTGAATCTTCTAAGCCTGTCTTCTCGCAATTTTGTCAGGCTAGCAACTTAAAAGTGCATTTTATTTCTCTTTCTATGCCCACTTATGGTTTCGAAGAATACAAGTGTTTTATATCAATGCAAAGCTTAGGAAATGGGCAATGTGATTCAGTGACAATATGAATTTTCAAAATTCCCGACTTTTGCCTGAAACCGTTGTCACCGGTCACATAGTTTTGCTGATTCATCATGCTGCAGACCACCCCATCTTCCACACAACAGCCAAAGAAATATTTTATGATATCGCAAAGATCAGGGAGACTCCCCCGGAGAAATACTGGAAGTATTTGGTTTTCTCGCACAACTTCTCCGGCTGCGATACAGTGGCAGCGATTTCTTGGTTCAGCAAATCAATTTTGGTAAACAAGCTCTGCGAGACTGACAAGGCGGAAAGGGCCATGGATGTGTTTCTGGACATGCGAGTCAAGAAAGATGATATCATTAAAGCCGGCTGTGAATCATGTAACCTTATGTTCTATGGAATACCACCCAAACCTTTGGGAGACTTGACGTTTGACACCTGTAGCAAGCGGGCTGCTGCTGAAAGCACCAAACCTGAGAAACTGCCCCCGATAACTGACAGAAGCTGCAGCCCAGCATTCTCTACGAGCTTATCTCGATTGGCTAATGTTGCAAGCTCCATCATTGGGTATATTGGAGTACTGATAGAAACTCGGTGACCAAGGTTACGCATCGGTCCCTTCAACAGACCCCATCGCACCGGACTATCTACTGAAGTTTGTAAGCTGCAACTGTGAGGGGGAGTGTAGCACACTTAGGTGCTGTTATAAAAAGCAAGGAGTCAAATGTATTTCTGCTTGCGGCAAATGTCATGGTAACTCTTGCCAGAATATCAACCAAACAGCTGATGAGAGCAGTGAGGGAGATATCAGGGAGCAGGGTAAAGTACCAAGGTTTTAATATTGAGATACATTTATGTTGAATTATAATGGGGCATAATGGAAGTAAGAGAAGTGGGAACGACTACTTCCAATTGCACACTTATGTTATAGTTGTTTTGTTTTGTTTGTTTTTTTACTGTTTTACAGTGCGTATATCTCAAATTCAATGATAGACCTCAATTCAGCATTCTAAAAAAATCACTATGATTATGAACCCACTAAAATACCGGCCGTAGTCTGGCAGAACTGCGTATCTCCTTTAACACATTACGCCAGAAATCGGGTTTAAAGACTCAATGTTACACCTTTCTAAACTGAGGTACGATGAGCTGCATTTTTCCTCTATTCTTGGTCATAATTGGTCTAAAGAATTTATTTCCAGCAAAGAAAAAATGACAATTTGACCTTGTTAAGTAGTAAAAATTACCAATTTAATGCGGGGGGGGGGGGGTTCAGGCAGAACTACGTATCTCTTTTCGTCGTCAACCACGTGCTCATCAGCCAGAACTGCGTATCTCCTACAGATACGCAGTTCTGGCTGATAAACACGTGGTTTATCAACCAGAACTACGTATCTCGGTCTATTTTCTGCGGGTTATCTATCGGATTTTACCATCCACCCTTTTACTATTCAGCGGATGCAGTGTCAAAACAATTAATATTTGAGATCGAGTATAATTTTTTTTTGAAATATTTGTATTGTATAAAGTCACTATTATTGATTCACATTTAATTTCATTTTATCCATTCATTTGTATGTGGAAAATAACATGCTTTCCCCAAATGTTGTCAGTCTGTGTTCATGTTTCAGTAGGCCTATTATTTAGCGGCACAAGAAATACTGCTACATCAAAAGCCCGGCTGCTGCTTAGGTTGTTGTCGATCTTATGAAGCATTGCATTTGAATTAAGAATGATATTAGACCAGGTTCTAGATGTTAAGCTATATTGTTCATCATTTCTCGCGCTTTTGTCCCTCTCAAACACGGCTTGCATTTTATGTGGTGAATGAATATCAAGCAGTGTTCATAACTAGATTTTGCATTTACACTTTAAGTTTCTGTCACCATCTTATGTGCAAAAGTCATTCCTTTACAGTAATGTAGCAACTGGCATTTCAAAAGAAAAAATGAAAATAGAATTATTATACATTGTATATGGAAGCAAGTTTGGCATTCCTCTTTAACTTTGCTCACTATCATGTCCAGCTTAACAGAAATTTGTAGAAGTTATACAGATTGGAAAAACACAATTCTTTCTCTTAGCATGACTATCTTCGTGTCTCAGAATAACGTGGCACACAGGGGGTTTCCACCATGGCACATACAGAGTTAATCGCCCTCTCTCGGGAATTTTGCCAAAATTACTTTCTACAAATAACTTTCTGTATCGAATCACAACTTATCTTTTGGCCCACTTGAAAGAGCATGAGAAAAAAAAAACACAGAAAACACTCAAAACCTGAAAATCGACCAAAATCGACTTAGGGAGTTCTGCCAGATTACGGCCGATACATATAAAATGTCAATGATACATGATTCGGCGGGTGCAAAAAGTAGGCGTGGCCTATATCTTAAAGTGGGTCTGCATTGGTAAGAAACATGTCTAGCGCCATCATAAGGCTCATTTCTCTCTGTGGTGCCCAGCATGTCTCCCATAATGCCGAGCGGCGTGCATCAAAATTAACCCGTTCCATACTGAATTCTGATATTCCCATAGACTTAACACACAAAGGTTCCCGTAGGGGATGGCCTAGCAGCGCAGCGGCTCGCTTCGCTCCCGCATTATCTTGCGCAGTCCAGTGCCTACATTCACGTACCACAGAAATCTAGATATGGTTAGTAAACTGTTGTATGCATTACATTTATTTTACAGTATATATCTGTCTACCCTACACTGTAAAAAATACGACATGCGACATGTTTATGAACTAAACACAGTGTTAAAAATATAAACACTTTGTTTAACATCTAAACACCCGGTGTGTATAGCATGTTTAAAGTATTGAGAGTTAAAGATAAAATGGAGTTCCTGTTAAGGTGCATTTCACCGAGTGAAACCATGATTCAAAGTATCTGGATATAACTGCTAGTCAGTATGATGCTTAGGGAGCATTATAACTCATGTTTGATTACTAGAATGTCAATTTAGATGAGAACTGCAGTAGTGACTCTCGGAAAATAACGGCTCGTTTAAACGGAAGGATTTGGTCTCGCGAGCGCATGATTCACAACGCCCCCTTGCGGTCCCGAGAAGAAAGTCGGTTTTCGGATACTACTCACAGAACTCTTGAGAGAGTTCTGTGATATTCTACTGAAGTGTACTGTACACAATGTAAGCGCGACCGCATCCCAGAGGTTACGATCCGCGATCCGTTTATAGCTAGCAGAGCAAGCTGTCGACAACTGCGTACATTGTGTGTATAGCCCACAGAGAGTTCTGTGATATAGCCACTGTGTGCGTCTCATGTCCGACGTCCTGTAGTGTACGATACCCCTGTGCGGTGTATGTTGTGTGTACGTATAATACTCACTGTCGTATTTCAGTCATGTGGGCATGGATGGGGCCGCCAGCCAACCGTGTGATATACTCAAAGTGTCTAGTGCTGTGTGGTGGCCATGAGCACTATATGTGTACCCATATTGTACACATGCCCAGCACGCAACGCGCTTTCCACCACTCTTTGCCTTCCACCAACAAGTCGACACTCTGTGCTAGTCATGCTTCCACCGAAGAGTGGATTCGGTACACTAAACAATGTAGTCCGTGGCGATATCGTTCTGGCTATGACAATGCCACTCACTATTGGTACATGCGTGGCCGGCCGTGGCAAGCGAGCTGGCTTCTTTCGTTCGCCCCGTTGCGAGCTATATATTTTACACGTATTATGTACTTGGGTACTGTTTGTATTCATACGACCAGCTACGAGCTGCGTGTTAGTGGACTGTTCTGCAGATCATGCTATAATAAACAATGAGATTCTCTCGCCATATGTGTTGACAAGAACAGATAAAATAACTCAAACAATCAAAGATAGTCCTCCCATTTTTCTTGTTTTTGTTATTCTGTCGATAAATGAGCTTCCAAGTAAAAAAAAAAAAAGAAAAGAAAAAAAAAGAGTAAACAATAGTGGGCCTGTACGTTTTGTGAAGGACATGTTTGATGTTGTTCGTCGGGTGATTTGTCGACAGGCCATGGACCTAATGATATAGGCCTACTAGTACAAGGGCATTCATCGTACACATTTTCGCACACGCATAATACCTTGCGTATAGGACATACCTGTCCTCTACGATTACCATCCTTTTTTTTTTCTTTTTCTTTTTTTTTTCTTTTTTTTTTTTTGCTCTGGAATATGCTACGGAAAAGTGAAATATTATTGGGATCACAAGTGACAATCATTCTGCCATCATTTCTTTTAAAAACTGCCTGCTTTTCCCTAGCGAAAGTGTTTGCTTTGAGGTATGATTTCCAAACATACACCTCAAGACTGCACATTCACTTCATTTGATTTTTCTGCGTTATTTTCTTCTGCGCATATAGTTTTAGATTTCTCGAATCTCCATCTTGTTCTTCTACCGGCTTGCTGGCGGTGACAATCATGGGATCAAAGCAGTAAAGCATGCTAAAACTGTCTGTGAGACGCTTTTGAGATGTAGGCCTACAGGTGCATGATTGACACAAAATTTCTCATGATCTCAGGTCTTTCTGCTCCTCATCATCTGTATCTATTCAAAGACATTTCTGTCTGGAAAAGGCACATCTGCGAAACAAGACTGAAATGAGGGAAACGATCATTTTGTTAGTGACGATACATGATCACACTAAACCTAAGAAAGAACAACTACTCTCATATTTATTTATTACTGATGATCATCTACACAGCCAAAGTTGCCACAGTCGAGATGTTGACGCTTCCGCACGTATACCACGTGCTGTTCATTTCTAATCTTAATTTTACTTTATTATTGTCTTTAGTTGCATAGGCCTGATTGTCAGAGAAAGACATAATCCGAAATCGAAAGAATTTTTGTTTTGCTTTTTTTCCTGTTTTTTATTATTTTTTTTTTACTGAGTGTTTGTAATTTTCAAATTAGTGGGGCCTATTGAGATACGTTTTGTGATTGTAGGACATGTTTGTTGTTGGTCAGGTGATTTGTCGAGAGAACTGACAACCAAATGTGTTAATCCTGTTTGTGTTATTGTCGTTTTAGGGTTTTGTTTTTTGTTTTTAGCTTTGTTTGTCCCGCATGGTAGGGCCTGTGTTCTGTGCGTATATAGTTACTGCGGCCGGCTTGTAAAGACAACAGGGTCTTGTTCAATTTGCCGTGGTTATTACACTATATCATTTATGATGAAAGAAAAGCAATTCTCTCGCCGTAAGTGCTGACAAGCCAAATCAAAAAATCAATAACAATCTTTGCATCGTTTTTGCCAACTCTGTCCATAGCCTAAATGAGCTGTCCAATAAAAAAAAATGCACTAGATATCGTCAACTAAACCTATAGAAGTAATAAAAGCTTGATGATCTACACACGGTCAACGTTGCCATAGTTGACGCTTCAGCCTGTATATGCTGAGCATTTTTTTCTTAATTTTATTCCTTTTCTTCTTCTTTTTTTTTCTCAGCGTACTTTTACTGATTGTTTTTCAAATTAGTTGGGCCTATATATGCGTTTTATGGAAGGCGTGTTTAGTTTTGTTTTTGTTTTGTTTTGTTTTGTTTTGTCAGGCGATCTGTTGACAGAATAATATTGACGACCACTGATCCTGTCTTGACTACAATTTATATTATTTTGGGATTTGTTGTTTGAAGTCCAAAACTGTCTGCACTTTTTTCCTTTTTTTTGCCAACTATGTCGACAAATCAGCTGTCAAGTAAAAAAAAGAAAACAATCGCCGACTAAACCTAACAAAAACATCAACAAAAAACCACCAACAACAAAAACAAACCCAGCTCGGTTGTTACTGATGATCGTCTATACGTTGCCAGAGTTGGTGCAGTACATGACGCTTCGCACGAAGCATTTATTCAAATTCATGAAATTCTTACGTCGATATGTTTTCATTGCAGCTGATTGACAAATTGCCCTATATTCTCCATCGACGTATATCAGTTGCAACGTAGCATTCATGCTTGACATCTTTTCATTTGTCCATTTTTCTTAGCGTAATAATAGCATAGGTCTGAGTGTCAAAGGATTACGGATTCCGAAAGGTTCGGGTTATTTATTTTGTTGTTGTTGTTTTACAGATATAGTAGGGCATATGCGTTTTGTGCAGGACGCGACAGTTTTTTTTTTTTTTTATTTGAGCAGATTTGTCGAAAGATTGTACAGAAATGCTAATCCTGTTTAGATTATTATTGTTTAGGGTTTTTATTTTCGTATTTGTTTGTTTTTGCTTCCTTGCTCCATTGCACGTGGTACCTGTGTACTGTATGCAGTCAAAGAGCGTGTAATGGAACTGTGCTGCAAATCACATGTAGCGTTCTAGAATAATGTTCAATTGCCATGTTTATATGCTTATCGAAGAAAAGCACTTCTCTCGACATTGTATTATGTGCTGTCAGGTCAAGATTAAAAAAAAATGAAAGAAATTATAAAAAAACAACAGTCTTCACAGCCTTTTTTTTTCTCTTGCCCATTCTGACAATGAATGGGCTGTCAAGTCAAAAAGAAAAAAAAAATCGCTAACTAACATATGGAAAATCCGATTGTTAATGACGATTATCTACATGGTCAACGATGCCATCAGAGTAGGCATAGGCCTATCATGGATATTGACGTTTGGCATGTAGCATTTTATGCTGGACATTTTTTTTTTCTTTTTTTTTTCGTAGCGTAGTATATATAGCACAGGCCTGACTGGCCAAGAAAGACGTATTCCGAAATGTTATGTTTTAGTTGTTTTACTGACTGTTTGTTTTTACAATTAGTAGGGCCTAATATGCGTTTTGTGTATAACATGTTTGCTTGTTGTTTGGGCAGGTGATTTGATGGAATTGATTACCACATGTGCTGGTTCTGTTTGTATTATTTTGTTGTTGTTTTTGCGTGGCGGCCAATTTTGTGGAGAGAATTGGCAGAAAAAAAAATGATGTGAAGAGGACTGGTTTGTTTGCTTATCAGGTGATTCTGTGAGACAATTTTGTCAACAACAACAACAAAGCAAATCAAAGACCTCTCTCATCTGTGATTGTTTGACCGTCTTTTCCCTTTTTTTCATGATGACAAATGTCATGACAAGAGCATAATTTTATGCAATCTGTTTCACATAACACAATCCCAATGGAGATCGAGAGGGCTTCGTGTTATAGTAAGCTATAATCAGTAGTGATCGAGGTGGCTTCGTGTTCGACCGGTATAACAAGCAACGGTGGACAGCTCTACACGTGTACCATCAGGTATGTATATCACTCGTCATATATATATATATATATATATATATATACACATACACACTTGGTGATTCTATCCTTCTATGAAGAGTGCTCGATATCCTCAAAGGAAGAGCTTTAGACAGAAGTATTGCAACAAGTTCACTCGGTTGACATCAGGCTCATCCGTATTTTATTGCTACTCGGAGTTTCATGCCACCTTCATTTAGGGGCAATCATCAGGCAATGATCATTGCCTGATGATTGCCCCTAAATGAAGGTGGCATGAAACTCCGAGTAGCAATAAAATACGGATGAACCAGGTCCTGATGTCAACCGAGTGAACTTGTTGCAATACTTCTATAAATACATACATATATATATATATATATATATATATATATATATCAGATATATAAGATATATGTATATTTTTACATATATTATATCCTTTCTTTCTGGTGCCCCACTCGGGATTAATCAGCTGAATAGGAAAAAAAAAGGCTCCCCCATGCATTTTTCCCCTTTCTCGTGCCACCAATGCCCTCTCGTTACGGGGTTGTTTCCTTCCTAAAAACAAATACATGTATTAAAAAATAATATACTAGTACAGTGGTCACTGCAGAACCTTGATGATATACATTTTAAAAGAAAAGAGAACTAACTATACCCTAGTTGGATGTAGGGGGCAGTTTTCTTTCGTTATAACGAAGTTTCGTTATAACTGAACAAATACAATATTCAACGAAAAAAAGGAAACCACGCAAATTATGATGTTCTGTTTGCTGAATACTCATCATACACTGGAAAGCTATGTAAAATGGAATGGGACCTTTTAAATTCCGTTTGAATATTACAATTAAAAGGGAGCATAAAGTTGTTTGTAATATCACGCATGTATATAGAAAATGACGGTTTATAGGATTCGGTTATACATTTCGCTATTCCAAAGGTTCGTTTCTTATACTGAAGTTTGTTACTCCGAAGGCTCCTTATTCCGAAGTTTCGCCATTCTAAGGATTCAGTAGGTTTATTTATTTGAAGCTTCACACTTCTGAAGATTCGTTTTTCCAAAAGTTCATAATTTAGATAAAAATATATCATTCGTTTTCCGAAGGTTCGTCGGTCAGAAATTAAAATGATCAGGCTCGTCATTCAAAAGGTTTGTAATTTACTAACTGAGAAAGGATCATTATTCCGAAGGTTCGTTGTTGCGAAGGTTTTTTTAATCCGAAAATGTAATAAAGTTTGTCATTCCGAAGATGGTTTGCTAATAAAAAGAAAAGTGACACAGGCTACGTATTTCGAAGGTTCAGTTTTCTTAAGACAATTATAAGGTTTGGAATTCCTAAGATTTGTTAGTGGACTCACCTTTTTCTTTTCTGGATTAACGAAACGTTTTTTGTTTGTTTGTTTGTTTGTTTGTTTGTTTTGGTTTTTGTTTTGTTTTGTTGTTGTGGTTGTTTTTTTGGTTTTGTTTTTGTTGTTGTTTTAGGTTGTTTTTTTTTTAATGTTCCGATTAATGAATGTTTGGAATTCCTATCATTTTCGGACAAACGCACCGTCGTAATAAGAACCATATTCTTTTTTTTTTTTTTTTTTTTTTGGGGGGGGGGGGGAATAACGAATCTTTGGAATAACGCCAAAATGTTCGCGAACAAACACTGTTTCATTTCCGAACTAACGGACATTTAGGTGTATCAGAATCTTTGTGTTTTGTAATAAGGAACCTTACTCAATTTCAGATTATTGTCAGATTGTATAACAATAATGCAAGTTCTCCTCGGAAACTTGTGCGTGACACATGGATCGAAAACGCAGTATTGTGAAGCATTCGTCCACGCAGAGACGCTACATTATTCCGCTACGTATTTTCGGAAGCGATCCGCATTTCGTTATAACAGAGCACATTTCTTTTGATTTTCTTTGTCAGTGGCGCTCGGAAAAGACTTCGTTATAACGAAAATTTCGCTATAACCGTGTTCGTTATAAGCGAATTTTTAAACACAGACTTTAATGGCGAAAATTTTGGGAACAGAAGTTTTGCTTCGTTATTACCGTGTTCGTTGTAACGGGAGTGCAATGTATTGCAAATAAGCTATAAACATCACATGTCATTATCATTGTCATAAATTATCAGAGGATTGTAATTTCCTGTGCACATATCGTTATGTATGTTTTTTTATATTGTTTTTAACAGATTGAACAACGCTCCGTAAAAAAAACATGACATGCTGTCCATATAATAGCACCTGTAAATGAACGTCATTGGAAACACGTCCTGATGAACTTCAAGATGATGTCAAGTCAAGTCGCATCAATGATCGTTGATGTACCGCAAAAAATATGAATAACACATTATCCCTTCCTACACATTATCATATAAGGAAATTAATCATGGTGACGTTATTTTGTTTTTCTTTAATCCGGAACAACAGAGAAAACGTAAACTTTTCACCTTTGTCACGCTGAGTGAAATAGGTCAGCTTCTAAATATTTTCAGCATCCAGAAATGTACGGTATGACATTAATTTTGGTTAATGTATGTTACTAAAATTTTCAGATTCTTTGCAAAATGGTAACATCAAGGCGATGGAAATGTCCGACCACTATACCCATTATACCATTGTCTAATGTTTCTTTTGTGTCCATGAGTATACGTATGTATCAAAGAGAGGTCAGTCTTTATGCTCCACTGACATTAATTCGCTCCGCGAGAATGTGCTCCGCAACATCACCCCAACGACATCTGCTCCGTCGACAATGATTGCTCCGCCGACGACTGAACCACCGACACTTGCTCCGGCGATGTTTCCTTCGAAGATGTATACCACACTGAATTGCCCCGCGCCCCGGCGACGTTTTACTCCAAGGATACGGCAATAACAATGATCTACCATTAGTTCCAGTGGAAATGGCTGCATTTCATTTACACAAATTCTGCTTGCACTTGTCCTCATGAACGAGACCCGAAGATATCTTATGACATCTGCTGAACTCAGCTCAATATTGAAATTGTTCTATCAACATATAACTCACATTCTCATGTTCGCATTATATCTTGCCACATTCAAAAAATATGCAGGAATTGTTTTGCACAAGACATATAATTGTTTCTTGAAATACTTGAAGGGTGCTGCCGATTATTTATAGGCAATTATTAATTCGTTCAAATGTTTTATTGGTTATTTAGAAGGCCTAGTATACATTATGCTACGATTTTTTTGGTCTATAATGTTTAAGCCAATTACATGGCTGTATATATGACAACCCACAGGGCACTAATCGTCAACATATCCGAAGAGTGTTCTTCGTCAAATAGCATTGCGTAAGCTTGTGATTCTAATTCATCGGAGTATCAAGCCTTTGTACTTCATTGTCGGATATCACCTTCGGAATAAACATTCTACATCCGGCACTGGTGGATGTTTCAGAAAATAATTGTCAGAAGGGAAGGGAAATCTTAAAAGCAAAAATGAATGTCATTCTTAGTTTGATATGTTTCCCCTTCGGCAGTGGGAGATATTTGATTGTCTGTTAATAAATGATTCACCGTAAAGTCCCAAGGTAACAATGATACATTTCAACTATAATAACATGGTATTATATAACCAAAGGTAAACGGATGCCCTGCTCGCAGCTCGGCATTCATGGTCGTGATGGTCTTCCGAGGAATCCAATTTGACATGAATTATTAAATTGACTGAAACTACATTTAAAATGAAACTCTTATTATAGGCACATATATTAAAGCTACACGAAACGAAATCATAATTATACAAAACAGTATTCGAATACCACCCACCCACAGCCCTCTTCATATAACATAATCATTAACATTATGTCGGGATACCAGATCACATACATTTTCATAACATCCAGTGCAAAAAATTATTATAAATTGCTTTCTTATATAGGAATTACACGATGGTGAGGGTGAGGATATCATTATCCAAGGTAACAGTATTGCATAGATGCCCCACGATAGGCGAACATGCGTTTATTCTGTTCTTGTTTATTTTGACGTTGTTCATTTCTTTTTCTTTTTCTTTATCGAGCAACGAGGGACAGGCCTATACTTCCGAAGTAGGAGCCTTAGTATTGACGGAAGGGGGAATTGGCGGGAAACTTTTATCTCCCTTTTTAACATCGTTAATTTTTTGCACCGTATCCATTACTTTGGGGGATAAGTACACATGTATAAGGTTGTCAGTCCGGGTCCCCAAATTCCTGTTCCAGATCCATTTGTTACTCCGAATATGAAGGCGTTCGTTATAATCCGAAAATTTTTATTCTGAAAACGAATTAGGTCTATACGTGGTACGAAATTTATTTCGTTTCAGGATGAACGAACACCCGTGTTCGAATCAAGGAACCATAAAAATAACGAAAGTGTCTGTCTGTCTCTCTCTCTCTCTCTCCCCCTCTTTCATTTTGGAATAATATAACCTTCGAGATGCGAATAATTTTCTTTCATTTTTGGATTAACTATCTTTCAGAACAACGAACTTGCAGAGTGACGAACAGTAACATGATTTTCCCTTTTTTATAATCAAGCACCTCAGAGTCACCGTCAGAAAAGAAAGAATAATAGAGAATCTTCCCCCTTTTCATAGGGCAGTGGAATATAATTCAGGAAAGATATAAAGAAAATAGAAAAAATAACATTATTTTACGCCAATTGATTGATGAAAGAAATGTAGAATCAGGTAACGTTTGCAATCTTGCCAGTGGTCCTCCCCGGAGTCTTCGACTTGAGCTCGCTTCGAAACATCCTTTTCATTCCCGCAGGCCCCAGACTGTTCATGACCTCAGCAGGAATGCGCCACCGTGCGGATTTGTGGTTTACCCCCCCCCCCCCATGCTATCGTGGGATTTTGCTCTTTTCGTCTTTTTTTTTTTTTTTTTTTTTTTTGAAAAGAAGATGTTCGCACGCAGTGTCTTTTCCGTACCACTGCGCGTTCTGTTTCAATTCGTTTGGGTTGTAGGTTTTTTTTTTTTTTTCCTTGAATTTTCACTATGCTCTATAAACACGTGGAAACGCCCCAGCCATACACCTACAGGTAGCTCACCGCAATTTTTGCAGCCAAATACTCGACTTTGTCAACACGAAACCCCCTAAAACAATAAAGAGATGATGGAGTACCTTGTATCGATGCATAAACGAAATATCATTGATGGAGAATAAAATATTCTTTACAAAAAATAAATAAAAATAAAATAGAGTTTAGCCAACATATGAGTTTGTCGTCCCACAAGTTTTACACGTGTTTTTCACAAATTTGATAACATAGTTAGAACATGCATGTCGCCAATTCTCGAGGATGTCGCACACAATGTTGCAGGCTTCTGTTGTGTCGCACAATATTAGAGCTACATGCTCATACCCGTGGCTACCCTAGCGTCGTAAATAGGTAGTTCATAACTACAATCAAACTGAAGCTTACTACAGTACTAGTATACCACCCACAAGATCTTGCGATATTCCTCTGAAACTTGGATTTACTACCTCAACCTCGGTATGCGCAGCTTGATTTTCTTCCCTTTGGAGTTGAATGTGGAGGTTTTGTGTTTCTCTGAAGGAAGAAAAGCGTGTTCGAAAGAAAAAAAAATCCGGTAAGTCCATTTTCCTTGAAAATCAATCGATTAATGATTTACACTGTCAATCCGAATGTAATCTGTTTGTAAAAATAAAAAATAAAAAACAAACCACGTAACATCGGATTATTTTCAGTCTAAAATCGATGTTTTGGGGCCAATAGCCCACTTATCGTATGCCTACTATAATGCACCATCTGCATAATGAAAACACCAACGTAACTTTGAGATACCAAAAAAAAAATAAATAAATAAATAAATAAATTAGTGCAGGCCGAACTAAAGGCCAAAGAGGCTATCCTAAGCCCGCCGCACACTAGTATTGGAATACGACTCACGACTATGACTGACCGACTTTGGATTTGAAAAAAAAACCAACAAACAAACAAACAAACAAAACAAAAAAAACAACTCGTTTATGCTGACGCTGTTGTGACTTGTTCAGGATCCAAACTCTGTCAGTCCTATAGTCGCGAGTATGGGATGGGCTCTATTCCATCCTCGACTGCGTCTGCATCATGGAGCTACTGGCACTGTTCTCCACGATTGCTTCAGAACGAGGCAGGTTTGTGAAAAATGTGTCTTTTCCTCTCTCTCTCTCTCTCTCTCTCCATCTCCCTCTCCCTGCAATCTGATCACTCTGCATCTTTGGCGTGGTTTCTTCTTCTTTTTTTTTTTGTGAGTCTGACCCGACTCAAGGTCAATAAACGGTCGATCTATTTCTGTACCCGTGTCAGGACAGGTGGACTGGAACACTCCCTGGTGTATGTGTGTGTGTGTGTACTGTGTGTGTATGTGAGTGTGTGCGTGTGTGTGTGTTGCTGTTCCAAACGTAAACCAGCGCGAGCGGGTATTGCATTCATGCATGCATCTGGTCGGGCTGGGAGCTAGCCGAGGTGATCGTCTTCCTTCCTGTATTACGTGAATGAATAGGGAGTTCCCGTCTCCCCGGTAAACCACCTCCCTGGTAAAACGATCGACTGCTGAACAGGGTATGCTAAGGCTGCTTACAAGATAGATAACAAGTCCGCGTGATAGTCTAGCACTGTAGTGAAGCCTCTAAAATCACGCGAGTTTACCAACAGATGAATTCAGACAATTATTATATTATATCTTACAAATATCTAACTACATTATATCATGTAGGACCTACTGTCTTATTTGGCAGCACAGCAAGTCTCGTCTCACCACCGCAGTGTTGTCAAGTTGTGTGCGCGTACAATCTGTATGTATGTTGTCTCACCTCCCTGGTATAATCCGTACTTCGCTGCATAACGAGCCTCACCAGGGTGGCGGTGCCAGTGGTGAGTAAAACGCAGCGCCCAGTATACAAAGTATACTGATGCATATCTGATCGCCACAAAGTTGCCGCAGCTATACTCGTCTTTTTTTTTCCTCCGGCAGGATTGACCACTGTTCATGGTCTTCGTATTTGTTTTTGTTTCCCTCCTGCAATGGCTGCTCTATGTCAAACCCGTCTTCGTGTTCCATATACTACTAGACTGGTAGTACTCGTACACAAGTCGTACATCCTCGCCTCATGAATGTACAATAATCTGTGATCACGCATTGTCATGTCGGCACTGTACATACCACTCGCATGCATGCACGCATTACCGCATCGCACACACAGCTACAGAGGAGTGTCAGCGCTGCGGCACTGCCCGGATAACTGGCGGTCACAGAACTCTACACAAGTTCTGTGCTGGCGATCCGGTTCTCACGAGTTACACGCAGAATGATCGTTGAGGGAGCTATATAAAGATTCGAACGAGCCGTTAGTATTTATCGACGTTGTACAGCGTCGATAATTCCGAAACCATTATTGCATGATTACTAAGACATGAGAGCACTTTGGGGCGAGTAAGTCTCACAGTGTTAGTTATATGAAATGTACTTTGACCTGAAACACAAACTAAGACAAGGCAATCTCAGGGAAACTTTACAAAGGTACCAAAACTCCATATTATCTTTAAAGTGTTTAGCTTGGAGTGTTTATTTGGAGTGTTTACTCTGGTCACGCTATGTTAATCTATATATGTCCATATATATATGTAAAAGTGTTGGAAACGGTGTGTAAATGGCAATTTCTAGTTTCCTTTTATTACGAGAGAGTGGAAACTGTTACATCGAGATGCACTATGAAATAATTCATGTTTTAGGCCTTTCATGGAAATGCCCAATCAATAAGGAAAAAGGATAACCTAAAAATATGTAACACAACTGTAATAAATTTATATTTTGGTTTCGCATGTACAGTCCTATATTTTAACTGCTAGAAAAAAAAGGGGAATTGCCTTTGTTAACGATTTCGTTCATGGTTTAGGGCATTACCCAAATGTTTGTTGGTTAGGCCTAAACACTTCTACTGTCAGGGTAAACAGACGCGTTTATATTTAGATCGCCTCGTAAACACGTTCTAAACACTGCACATGTTTAACATAAACACTGTGATACTCGTACTCTACAAGTCAGCAGCGCATGTGACATGACGGCCGCGGCCACAACGCACGCAGTGGTGCCCTGTGCGTGCGCTTCTATCGCACACTCGTGCTATGCATATAATGACCATAATCAATGCACAATTGGCGGGAAAGAATATGTGCGCGTACGTACCTGTACGGATGGATCTGTCTGATTGGCTGGCTGGTGCTGCCCTAGCAGCGTGATAGATGTGCGTAGGCCTACAGTACGTGCGCATTCGTTGCTTGGCACACTACACTTGTACACTGTACCGGCTCGATCGACTGCATGCACTGACTGTTGTAGTACTGCAGCTGCATAGCGGATCTAGATAAGATGGCGTCGAAGCGATAAAGTTCTAACCTGGCCGGCCTGCACGAAAGCGGTAAGTCTGCTAAGCCTGCTAAGTCGGTGAATATCAAGATTTATTGCAAAATTGTCCTCGTTTAATGTAAACTGTAGTAGGCGTAGAAATAGGCTACGCCCTTAAAGATTTTGCTCGTTTGTTTTAGTTTTCTATTTCTAAATCTAACGGTTAACGTTTATAGAACGGGGAACGCTCTAACTGTAACGTGTTAGTGTTGTTAACGTTACAATAGGCCTACACTCTACAGATTACCGGTACTGTAGTTATGGGTAAACTCGGCCTAGCGGGTAAACTCACTGTATCTTTTACGAAATTATGAAGTATCTTTCATGTGAATGACGATGGGTTAGTGACTATATTATGAGTAAAATTCAGTTTTATTCCCTGTAAATTCTTCATAACTCAACAGGTGGTGAAAATTGAATGTAAAGCCCGTAAGAATAGGATGTCTTGGAAAGGGATGCCGATGACACCAAAGTGGGTGACGATGATGTCCTGACGACTGTATAAATTCTGCAAGACATTACATCTGCTGGCAGAGAACGAGGCATGCTGCAATCAGCAGAGTAAATCAACTGGGGATAGTACATCACTGTATACTCTCATGTGGAAAGTGGAAATCAAGTAAGTACTCAGAATTACAGAGCCAAATCAATGAATATTATGTACTTAAAGGGCATGTAAATGATTTTCTATAAAATGCAGATTTTAGATGTTTTAAGTTCTTCTGTTTGTTTGTCTGTTTGTGTGTTTTGTTTTGTGTGTGTGTGTGTGTGTGTGTTTTTTTTTTTGGGGGGGGGGACCTACTCCCGACTCCCGAATCCATTCCATTACCTAAAATAAATATAGAAACTTGATTTATTGCAAATATTGTTGAAAGTGTAAATTACAGGTGTGAAAATCTTCACCCAAGAGACAAAGGATACAGTAATGGTCGTAACTCTGCTTGATAATGATGATGAATAAGAAAGAAGCAACAACAACAAAAAAGACTTGAACTATGTCCAGAAAATTCAGCAAAGTAAGTAAAAACAGACGCAAGACACTAAGTGCTAATATGACGAAGGGATTCTGTCATTCCTTTAAATTTGAACTTGCTTATGGATTCAGTCAACTTCTTTGCTACCCATTCATTTTCAGAATCTATGGGAGCAGTTAAGTCCATTGTATTGCAAAGCCAACTGATTTGTTTTCCTTGTGTAATCATTTCTTTTTACCAGCACCAGTAGGCCTACGTCATGGAAGAATTGATCAGGGATCACGCCAAACCTGTCTGGATTAGAATGAAAGATGCATGCGCTTTACTATACACCCCGTCTAGAAGTGCAAACATCTGAGGATTACAAGGACATCGCAAGGTATACTGATATACAGTATATCTATAGGCCTACATGCCATATGAAGGAAATGAACCATGGATAACAATTTTGAATATTAATAATCTTTTTCCCGCTAGCCATGTGATGTCTCACATCGTCATGATGGAGTACAGACCTATTAGGAGGCAACCCACCTGTTAGAGCAACCTTTCTATTGTTTTTTTTTTTCTTCACTGACAGTGTGCATGTAAACCTGTATACAAAAATTGTACTAGAATAAAGTAAATCATGTGGGGGATGATAGGGTTTTGTATGCAATAGGGCTTCAGTTCTCCGTGTGTGTGTATGCGTGTGTGTATTACATAATGACAAACCTCTAAAAAAATATGAAGGTAGGGGGCCTATATAATTCGAAGAGGAATTCAATGCGTATTTGATGAAAATTGGTTTTGAAATGGCAGGGATATCCGAAACAAAGCGATTCTATTGTCCTCTGTGCTTACGATAATGGTCACCTTCATTCTTATTGCTCATTCATAGACATGTGTAATTGTCTTTTTTTAACAGCTGGTACGTAAAATTGTAATTTTATCTACTATGTGAAGACACTTGCTCGAAATCGTTTTGCACTATTAAGAAAAACAGTTTTATTCACTTCATTTTATTCATCAACCAATGTCTTTGTAAGATATTACTCAAGAACTTTGTTCGATTGGCTTTCTGTTATATTCTTGTGCAAAAGGGAATATAGAAATCAAAACAAATCAAATCAAAATATCTGCCATTTCATTTTTTCCCCTCAGGTGCTTCCTAATACAATCAGCAGATATTGAACGCAAATAAGAGGCCAGTAGTTGTATTTGTTCGGAATTATTTGCAATTTTCTTGTAGACCTGATATGAAATGCAGTATTCGGAAGTTAATATTTTCTTTCTGAGATATTCTTGAAATCGGTCACATGGAGAGAGGTATTAGAAATGTAGTACAACATGTATGGAGAATAGGGAGGAGTTTTGCAACTGACTGACAAATTGACAAGGGAGGAGTCTTGCTGATCACATTGCGTGTTCATGACAGCCTTGCATACCCTCCCGCCTCCAGTTGCAATGCATTTTTTTTTCTTTGTTCATATCCTCTTGTCTTTACCAAAAATTCTGCTGTGTCAAGATTGAAAGTAGCCCTCCATACGATGATTATGTGGAGTATGATGAGACTGATTAGACTCTAATAGACTATTCATATATACCCATTGAGTTTGACTTCTTTTTCCAAGGTTCTGGCAAGGTACAGTTGTATAATTTTTTTCTCACTCACCCTTTGAAATCCACTAACATTCTAATATTTCTCTCAAAATAGCAAAAGTGAAAAATCCATACAGTACTGTTAGCCTACATGTACTTTCAGTGATCGTCGCAGTGAAAAGAACAATATCATGTATGTATTTAAGTTCCATTATTGGTACTGATCAGGGAGTGCTGATGTTCACCACCGGCTAAATACAGTGAAAACATTTTTTTTTTTTTTTTTTTTTTTTTTTTTTGGGGGGGGGGTCTCTTTATGATGGAGTGCATCATCTATACTCCCTGATCAGTACTAATACGACCATAGTGTTGTGCATGGTATAATTTGCCGTGAGCCTAATCTGGTTCGGGTACCCAAAGCACTTTGCCAATAATTGATGCAATCTTGGATTTGTTCACAGACTGCAGTTATGTTCCTGGAGGTATTACATATATGTCAAGCTTCCGAAGCGTTGAGTTGCAATTCACAATCAACAAGTTTATTAGTTTGTTTTACAATACTAAGAATTAGTTCTGAATACAGTAGAAAGACGGCAATTCTTGAAAGTAGGCCAAGAATTACATGTAACTGAAAAGTAATTGTTAAATGCAATATTGTTTTTTCTCCACAATGAGTTGTGTGCCATTTCCTGCATATACAAACTTTACTGTCTGTATAGGAGAGAATTTCATTTACGTCTTCCTGTACAGGCCAGTGACTCCCAGGTATCTTGCATTTAACTCAGTATGGTGTCGTATAGCAAAACATGGCAATATCTAAAGGGGAAATCCAGTGAAAATACAAGTTAGTCTGATAAGAAAGAGTAAAATATTAAGAGTTCATTGGTAAAATTTTGATCGAAATCGGATGTAAAATAAGGAAGTTATGACATTTTGAAGTTTCGCTAATTTTTGAGGAAACAGTTCTTGAATGGTTATTTATGAATATGCAAATGGCAACGTGGGCATGTCATTCCCCACTTACTTAATTTAAAGTTTTTCATCCAAACGCAATTATTCCGGAGGCTCAAGTCCTGATATAATAAATGATCACTTTCTGAAGTTATTCAACCAGCAATACCATAATCTTTCACATTTCATTAACATAAACATTGAATTTCATCATTTTTTTTTTGTACACGATCAATGGAAAATTGTGAGGTTATGACATGGTCAACTCACTCATTTGCATATGTATTCATATCCACTTTTAACTGCTTCTCAGAAATTAGCAAAACTTCAAAATTTTATAACTTCCTTATTTTTCATCCGATTTCATTCAAATTTTTACTGTTAAACTTGTAAGATTTTACTCTTTTTTATCAGACTATCTTATTTATTGGACTCGATTTCCCCCTTGAAGGATTTTAACTTATTATTCATCAGATATTGCCCAAGCTTTGACTGATGTTTTGATAACTTACATTCAGAGAAGTGCCTTTGACTCTTGTAGCCAAAATGTTTGTGAAAGCTAACCCAGGTCTTCCCTGGTATTATGAGTTGTAAGTGTGCTGATGATTTGGTACATCACTGGGTAAATTCTAAATAATGTTATGCGTTTATCTCATTCCATGCAAAAGTGGAAACAATCCACTTTACATTAATAATTACATGGGAATCAACATGCATGATGAGTAACATGTCTCATTTAAACACGTAGAAATTAGCATGTATGAATGTATGATGTGTAAACATGTCTCATATAAACACGTGGAAATTACCATGTATGATGTGTAAACATGTCTCATATAAACACTCAGCATGTATAAGGTGTAAACATGTATCATATAAACACTGAGAAATTGCGATGTTTAATATGTAAACATGTCACATGTTTAGTGTATGCAATTTTGTGATCGATCTAAAAATCAGACATGTGTTCTGAGAATAAACACTCAAATGGCAAATAAACATGTCGCAGTGTTTTTAATCTGTCACAGCGAATAAACATGTCGCAGTGTTTACATTGTAAACAGTGCGTCATGTTTATTTTTTGGTTCAGTGTTTAGATCTTAAACATTGTGGGTGATTATGTGACTGTGCGGTGTTTAGTATTTAAACACTGTGAGTGATTATGGTGTAAACGTTTGGTGTTTAGGCTATAAACAGAGCAGTTGTTTAGTTTTTAAACATCAGAACCGTTTAAAACATAAACATGTGTGTGTGATAAACACCTAGGGTGTGCTGAAAATAAACACAGCATGTGTTTAGTTCCTAAACATGTTTAATATATAAACGCGTCGCAGTGTTTTTAAACTGTCACAGAAAAGTGTTTAGTTAGGTGTTTAGAAACTAAACAAATTTTTTACAGTGTACAGATCATTTCAGGTAGATGGTAGTGTTTGTTTTTGAATGTAGAATCGTTTTTGTTTTTATTTATGGTTGAATCATCTTTTTGTAACGTTTGTCAAAAACCTGTTAAATGCAATCATAAGGCCTTACTCTGTACAAATTGCACTCAATGGATACACATTAAATGTGGATGTGTCTCTCCTAGGCAGTATAATGATACATCTATCAGTTCTTTAAGTGGGAATGTCCCAGGTGTCTTTTTCAACAAATGCCATTTTGGAACGCTGATATGAATACTAAATATCAGCAGCCCCACCTGGCTGATTTGTCACAAATATCATGTGATGATGACTCCTCAAGAATTTCATCTGAATTTCCAAAAAGTAAGGGATTAAAAATTTCGCATATTAATATAAGAAGTTTGAGAAATAAGGTTGATGATTTGAAATTATTTTTGGAGAGTAACCCATATGAAATACTTTCAATCTCAGAAACGTGGCTCTGTGAAAGTATATCCAACTCTTTATTACACATAGATGGATATTGTTTTGAAAGGAGGGATAGAGACGAAAAAGGTGGAGGAGTTGGTTGTTTTATAAAAGCTAATATTTCATATGTAAGAAGAAGTGATCTCGAAGACAGTGAGCTGGAAATGATGTGGCTTGAAATAAGACTACAAAATCACAATTCAAAGTTACTTGGTATTGTGTATCGCCAGCCAAACAGTGGAAATACATTTTTTAATCGTTTTGAAATAAATTTAGAAAAAGTTAGTGATTTATCAAAGGACATTTTGATACTTGGTGATTTTAACTGCAATATGTTGACAAAGAATAATCTATCGCGGCAAATCTTTGATTTCTGTGATAACATGCAATTTACTCAATTGATCAAAAACCCTACAAGAATAACGCCAAACAGTAAAACTCTCATTGATTTGATTCTTGTTACAAATAATCTAAAATCATTGGAAAATGGCACACAGTCAATGGGAATTAGTGACCACTCATTGGTTTACCTTGTCTTAAAAGAAAAACCGCCAGTATCAAGATGTCCACTGATAACATTTCGTTCGTATAGGCATTTTGATGAAGATGCATTTAAGCAAGACCTCGATACCATAAAGTGGGATGATCAGTTTGTGAGAAATGAAAACGTAGAACAGATGTGGCATATCTTCAAATGTAGAGTGAAAGAGGTCTGTGATCGTCATGCTCCCTACATCACTATAAAAAGAAAGTTTAAAGGGTCACCATGGATAACGAGTGAGTATTTGAGTATAGCACGTGATCGTGATTACTTTAAGCGCAAATATGATAAGTATAAAAGTTTGTATTATTGGGAAAAGTATAGAAATATGAGAAATGCAGCAAATGTTCTGAACAAGAAACTGGAACGAAATTATTATAAAAATTCATGTAATAAGAATTGTGATATGAAATCATCATGGAGAGTATTGAAACAATTGTTGCCTGAAAAAGATTGTAGTTCTGAAATTAAGATTGTTTTGAATAATGAAATTATAGAAGAGAAAGAAAAAGTCGCTGAACTTTTTAATAAAGTTTTTAATAATGTGCAAATGAAATTTTAGGTAATACGGACACCCGAAATCTTAATGTAAATGCATTAAACACGTTACATCAGACTGAAAATGTATTTAAGTTTGTTGAACTTAAGGAAGAATTTGTATTAAAGGAACTATCTCATCTTGATACGTCTAAAGCAGTTGGAGTTGATGACATACCTCCAAGGTTGCTTAGAATAGCTGCTCCTTACATAGCTGGTGCTTTAACAAAGCTGTTTAATTGTTCATTAGAACATGGCTGTTTTCCGAGCGAGTTTAAGATGGCAAAAATAACTCCTATTCACAAAGGAGGAACTGCAACTAGGTAATTATAGACCCATCTCCGTGCTGCCAATATTGTCCAAAATTCTTGAGAAAGCTGTGCATACGCAATTATATACATACCTGAACGAACAATCAATGTTAAGCGAATTTCAATCAGGATTTAGACCTGGTCATTCAACTGTCACATGTTTAACCCATATAGTAGAGAAAATTCTTGACAATATGGACAAAGGCAGAGTCACAGGTGCCGTTTTCCTAGATTTGAAAAGGGCCTTTGATCTTATACCTCATCATTTGATTTTTCAAAAAATGCTATGTTACGGCATTAATGGAGTTGAATTGGCGTGGTTTAAGTCATACTTCTTAAATAGGCAACATTGTACTAGCATACAAGGAACCATGAGTAACTATCTCACAGTGAGATCTGGTGTACCACAAGGTTCCATTTTGGGACCGCTGATATTTTGTTTGTACGTCAATGATATTTGTAATCTAAATCTCCATCCGGAGACAAATATCTCTCTGTATGCAGATGACACGGCATTGTTTAATCAGGCAAAGGATCAACAATCATGTGAAAACAATCTGCAAAAAGATTTCAATAATGTAGTTCAATGGTTACAATGCAATGGTATGTGCTTAAATGCAACCAAAACAAAAACGATACTTTTTGGCTCTAGGAGAAAAACTCAAAATGCTGACATTTCCATCAAATACAAAAGCAATCTGTTAGAATCAGTAGATAAAATCAAGTACCTTGGTGTTACGATTGACAAGCATTTACTATGGTCTTCACACATACATGATATCGTTAAAAAGGTATCACATACGATTGTTTGTATTCGACGAGTTCAGCATTATTTATCCAAGAGACTTTTAAGAAAGTTATATTACTCGTTGATACTGCCGCATATAGATTATTGTAACAGCGTATGGGGAAATACCTCTAAAGCAAACATCGCAAAATTGCAAAAGTTACAAAATAGGTATGCACGATTAATATTACATGCAGATTATTCCACCCCACAAAGCAACCTTATCAGTATTTTGAATTGGCAAACAGTGCAACAAAGAATTAAGTACCAACAGTGTTTGATAGTTTTTAAAATATTGAATAATATAGCCCCAATGTATTTGAATTCATGTATTAGTAAACGACCAGTATATTATTTTACGCGATATGCTATTAATAGTCCCTTATTTATTCCAAAATGTAAGACAGATTTTAAGGTTCGCACCTTAGCAGTTACCGGAGCAAAACTGTTCAACAAACTACCGTTATTCGTTCAAAACTGTAAATCTTTGCAGGGTTTTAAACAGCAACTTCGGATTTTATCATTTTTGCTTTAAGGTCCAGGGTAAGGTGACATGGAAATCACACATACCATATAGGTTATTTCTGTGACCCTGCACGGGAAGGAGTGCGGGTACCTCTTTTGTTTGTTTGTTTGTTTGTTTGTTTATTTTGTCTATAGCGGTGCCTTGATCATTTCGTTTTACCCGTATTTGCATATTGAAGGTGATTTCCCCATACCACTTTGTTCTATGAAGGTTTTAAGTACAGATCGTAGACGTGTGACATTTTTGTTTTGTTTTTAATCTTGCTATTTTACATGTATACACGCACATGAATGATTGTTATCGTACTGTATGTATAGAAAATAATTGTGTATAACACGCGAGCACGTGTATGTGTGTACGTACAGTGTAGGCGCACGGGTAATCACGGAGGTCTCACCTTCCCGCTTGTGTGTGTGCATCCCCCATACAGGTACACTATATGTGTCATGCATGAGTTCGCTATGCATTTGGGAGTGGAGTGTAAGAAAGTATGGGACGATGTATGAATAAGTGTGTGTTGTGTGTGTGTTTGTGTGTACGCGCATGTGCGTGTGCGTGTGTGTATGTGTACATGTGTGTGTGTGTACATGTGTGTGTGCGCGCGGATGTGTGTGTGCATGTGTGTGCGTCTGTTTGTATGTAAATGTGTGTGTATGTGTGTATGTAAATGAGTGTGTGTGTGTGTGTGTGTGTGTGTGTGTGTGTAACGGTATACATGTGTGCGTGCGTGCGTGCGTGCGTGCGTGGGAGTAATGGCAGGGTTAGATTTTCGGGTTGGTACACCAACGTGCCTGCGCCAAGTGGCCTGCATTGTGTGTGCGTACGTAGGCGTGAGGATTGTAATTATTAGTTTTTGTTGGGGGGGGGGGGGATGGGTTATTTCACTTTTATTCTATGTAAAGAAATATATATATTGAGATGATTTTATTTCATTTTGATTGTCTGTATTATGATAAGTATTCATGTGTGTAGATTTTAATGTTTTACTGTTCAATAATGTATGAAGGTTAACTTTGTGTTTACGATGAATGTTTATGTATTTTTTATCATGGGCAGGGCTCTCTGGAAGAGGAGGACCTGCTGGTCTTGATGAGACTACCCTGTGGAAATAAAACTGAAATAAATAAATAAATAAATAAATAAATAAAATAAATATCGATACCGTTATAGGTTGTCACTTACTAGTATCACTTCGCGATGCGCGATCTGCATGTATGTTCGGTGCTTTCAAACACTGTCTTCGACACTCAGATCGTTTATTCTGATCGTTGTGTCGAACTTCAATCTGCGATTATGTCGCGGATACGACTTGGTAAATGCTGGATCAAGTGGGAGGAGATGCGAGCTGTTTATCGGCAAGAAATGAACAAGATAAACGTTGCCCTTGACAGCCTATCAAGCCATTCAACACAGGATGACTTTGCTGGTCATCTGCTAGCTGCTGGATGTCCACCACACTGGGCATCAGCACTGGTGTCGAGCCTATGAAGCTGTGTGCCAGGATTGCAGGATCAGCCCGTCGTGAAAGTTCCACGTGCATTCAGTCTGATTCAGAAGCCTCTGATAAGCCATGGTGGGTGAAACTCAACTTGTATGATATACAATTGTACCTACTTTTTATTCAGTTGCAAATGACATTCACTGAACGCTGAATTTATAACCTTCCAAATCCATGTAACGACTAACGTTACAGTTACTCGAATTACCGCTGCGTTGCCGTTGATCATCATAACATCGCGATGAACGATGACAAAATTTAAAACAACCTTATTCACGTTTTTTTCAGTGATTATTACAATAAATACTGACGTCCAACTTACGACAAGAAGTGTCTATGGTGACTTGATGACTAGACCTAGACCTAGGCCTGATTAAGTCAATTAGTGAACGTGTACGGTGTAGACCCATAACGGGCCATATCAGTATCACTATCTTATCAATCAGTATGAACGTTTTCATTTTAGCGTTTACAAGTATTTCTAAGGTTATTGTTCCTCACTAACCCAACCTCAACAAATTGTCGAATGAAATTTCTAGGAAGGGAAATCATGATCAATTCAAGATATGTTATCTGTTTTCCAATTGCAATCTCGAGATGTTAGCTTGGTGTCATTTCTCACATGTGTGATAATAATATTCAGGGCAGGGGGACAGCACATAGATATATGAACCGCATGTACATTTGTTCTGGTACTACTAGGCCTACTAGTTTACTAGTAGTACAATTTGTACTATTACTACCCTGTACTAACGTTTAGATCTATATAACTCTTACCGTCTAACTGTTAGTAGTAGCAAAGATGTATGTGTGAGAGATATTCGTAAATGCATCTGGAGCTTTCCCTCGTCACTCATTGTGTTGTACTTCATGAAAACTCAATAAAGAGCATGAAATTTGAAGGAATATTTTACTGCACATCATGTAGATATCTAAATCAGCTGGCCCGACGAAGAAACCGACGGCCACATTACAGTAATTCACCGCCCAGCGATGTTTTTTTCTGCTCGCTGCGCTGGTATGGTGTATAGCAAGTAGGTCATTTGGCTGAGTGAGTGGATTGTCGCGGATCTATCTCGCGGCAAGCAACCCGTTCCCTCGCGATCGGCCGAAAGATCGAGGCCGCGCCGGGCGGGCCGCGCCGGGCGGGCCGGGCTGGGCTCTCGGTACCCCACCATAATTATTATGCACTGCTTGTGTGTGTTCTCTCGGCTCTGCGCACAGCTGAGCTGTGAGATCGTGCGCTGACCGGCATGCAGGCGGCGATCAGCCACAAACGATGTAACCACAGAACTAGAGTTCTGACTAGAGTTAACCCGGCCACCGGAAGTTTTGATAGATGGCGCTCTTTACAAAAAGTTCTGGCATCAAAATAATGGCCAGTGCAGACCGGCTTTAATGGTCAGGTAGTTGTTTTTACTCAAAACTAATCTTTCGAATCCATTCAGCACCCCATAAACCCTTAATAAGACATATCACACGCTAATACTGAAAAAATACCATTGTTTGACCCCCCTTTTGTTGCCTATAGGTTTAACTGTCCCCCCAGTTTTTTGTTTTCCATTAGGATGTTGGTTCGAACTTATCGAGAATCAAACATGTAATAAGTATGTACAGCAGTAATAAGATTATATTTGGTGCAATGGATATAAGAGAAATGGGAATGACTTCTTCCCATCGCACTTAAATGTTTTCAGTGCACCTTAAAAACTCGCTATATAAACCCAATGAGATTAGTATAAAAATACCAATATTTACGTATTTCGGCGGGGGCAAAAAAAAAAGAGGCGTGAACTATTTTAGAGTAGATAGAAGTTTTCACTCAAAACTATTGGTTGGAATTTCAACAATGACGTGATGGAATAACATGATATTTTCAGTTAAAAGATATCATAACAATATTTAGCGACAATAAACATTCATTTTCGTGACGATAACTTATCTGTGACATCATCCAGGCGCCATTTTGTGATATTTAGATAATGTTGCATGATCGATCAAAACTTCGTAACGAAATATGATCGGCGACAACGGTTTCACGCAAAAGTCGAGAATTTTGAAAATTCACTTTTTTACTTTCATGGTTTGGTTTGGTTTTATTTCTGTATTTTTCCAAATCACACAACCAAAAAAATACACATATTTACAAATTAAAATTTCACAACGCATAAGCCAGCAAACTGTCTTACAAATTAATTCCAACTGCATAATATACAGCTATGATATGATATGTTATGATATATAGCTATGATATACATACACGCTATGAACATTCGAGACGTGTAGCATAATAATTATTCAAAAAAAAAAATGTGCCGAAGCGAATCGTTGATTTAACAGTTGTAAATTATGTAAGTAAGGATCGATTATTCATTCAGAGTATATTATGTCGTAGCAAAATAAAAAAGAATAAAAGAATAACACAGGGGGAATTTAAAGAAGTGATTTCAAAATTAACCATCTTTAGCTTTTGTTATGTTGGACATGTAATGAGCAAAGTTGTAGAGAAAATGTCAAGCTCTGCTATGATGTAAATTCTAAGACATACAGGTGTATATATGATTGTTTTTCTTTCAAATGACCAGTAAGTCTATAGTTTCTGGACATACTTTGCCCACAAAACAGTGATGAAAATTTAAATTTACTCGAAAATCCATTAGGAAACACTGATTGATATTTAACCACCAGATGATCCAAGCTACATGTGAAAGGAATGGAATTGCAAGTAAAACTTTCATTGTACTGCAGTGTTTGGTGATTTATCAATCAGTGTCAGCGGGTTTGTGTGTTTGAGTAAAAAATTCAAACTTGGCACACTGTCGACCGAGTTGGTCATGTGAATGTGGCACATACATAGTTGAATAAACACTTCACATTCAATTTCATTCAAATGGAGTAAACTAGCCAAGAACTAGGACCTTTTGAATTAAATTGTATACATGCAGAAAATATAAGTGGAGACTAACCAATGAATTGCTCCAGATCCGCATCACTTGTGTACTCTGGGTACTCCATGCAGCATTCCTCCCATGATTTCTTCTTAGCCAGAAGCTGGAACTCTGTCCGAACTCCTTGTATCCCCTTCAGCCGCTTTGCCGACGTCTTAAGTTGGTGGAGCTCCACTTCCCCATTCACTGCCTGGGTAAGGAGGGAATACCTCTCTTCCTCTCTCAAACCTTGAAGAGACATGAACACCTATAAAAAGAAGATGAAAGATACAACACTAAGTAATATGGAAGAAACTAGAACTATCACTGACTGTGATTAATACCCTCACTCAAACCTGAGGGAGTTAGCTCACTCCTCAATATTTTTGTATTTTTCTTTGAACAAAAAACTCTGGTTACCATGGCAAAGCATTGTTTACGTTGACAAAACACCCCACACTGGGGTAGTAGCACAATCTACAATATCTTTGTGAATTTTGTCTTAAAACATTGTTACCATGATAACACATTCCATGACAATGATAAAAGATGAAGTCTACATAACTTCATATCACAGTGGTCATATATGCAAAATTTAAAGTCACATGTCAAAAACAAAGGGATTTAGCATTATAGCTCAATCCACAATATTTTTGTGCACTTTACAGAGAGAAAATGCTTTTACCATGGCAACACATTATTCAGCCTTGGTGAAAGATATGTTTGGCACATCTGAAATGTATATCAGGCTGATTCCTGTTACCATCATACACACTATGAGTGGGTGGGGGTGTAACACTAAATAGATCCAGTCCATCAAGTATTTACTTTATATCATACATTGTACTACTGTAAAAGTATGTCCAAACAAACCTCAATATGTTTATTTCGTACAATGAATCAGACATGCTAGTTGCGATGGTTAGAGATCCACCCCAAAATTGAAGGTCCATTCTGTTCTGTTTTAGTAACGTACTATAAGACCTGTACCTGGCTAGACATGGGTTTACACCATCCGGGCACCAGAAGAATCATTTTTTTTTTCCATGTAACTTGTAAGTAACATGTGCAAGATTGGTAATTTTCACTAAAGTAAAAATATATATCACATCATAAATTATATATTTGATGAAATGAGTGCAAATTTGTCATCAGAACAGACTTGATTCAAGAGGAAAAGACTCAAATTAAATTATTACAAAACATGATGACACAGCGGAAAACTCACCGTTTGCTTCAAAGCTTTTCCATTTTTTTCCGCATAGAGCGTGAAAAGACGCTCCATTTTTGCATAGCATCTCCGGCTGTACAGCGCCATTTGGAACGTTGTTTCCAATTTCTTCCGATCCTATGTATATTGACAAAGTTTTATGACATATTTAGTGCATAGAAGTCTCATAAGAAATGTACCAATTTACCAAGAGAGAGAGAGAAAAAAAAATGGAACTCCCAAATAAACAGAAGAGCATATGTAAACATTAATGACTAGAAATGTCGGTAAGGCGACTGGTATGCCTCTGCCATAATGCATGATTCTCCTAATAGGTCTATAGTACATGTGGACAATGTGTGATTACATTTTCACAAAATTGGCAAAAAATTAAAATGACAAGTTTGTCACAAATGTGTTGAATGTTCACCTTCCTTGACTTAGGTTTAATTGAATGAATAGGAGAGCATGTAATTTGTATTTGGGGATTTAAGGACTTTAACTTGACTTTGCCCATTCATAAGTTTATGCATTGAGTAATTTTCAAGGTATGGAGAAAAAGTGCAATTTCTGTATTGAATAGTACATTGTTACCATTTTCATCTGGCCTTTGACTCTAAAATTCATAGGATAATCACTGTCAAGCAGAACATACATAGATATGTAGTAAGTTTCAAGATAACTTGAACCACTTCTGAGATATGGAGGAAAAAGTTAGTTCAGATCGCTCCCTTGATCTTTGACCTTTTGACCTTTGAGGAAAAAAAAAACGAAAAAAAAGTTTCCAGAGAATCTCTATTAGGTTATACATGCATACAAAAAGTGTAAAAAAAATAATAATCCTGTTGGCATTGCATAAATATGAGGGAAATAGTAAAGTGCCCCAAACTTTCACCAGATAATACATGTATACACTAAGTTTTAAGAGCAGAGATCTTCAGGCATTGCATAGATATGGAGGAAATAGTGAAATTTTATGTATTTGACCTTGACCTTTGACCTTGAGCATGTGAACCCAAAAGTTGATAGGCACAACTTCACCCCCAATACACACACATGCTAAGTTTCATTAGGATACCTCAAAAGGTTTTTTAGTTACGCTGTCCACAAAATTCATTATGGACGGAAGGACGGACGGACGAACAACCCGAAAACATAATGCCTTCGGCACCACTTCGTGGCGGAGGCATAAAAACTGCTTGATAAAACATAATGGAAATGGCTCATTTATATCGATCTACAAATTCAAATCAGATGAGAGACACATCCAGAGTCACACATACAATTTTCTTCCCAACTCAAAAACACCTACCAGATTAAAAAACAAACAAACGAGGAACAAGGAAAGACAGCATTTATTTCGAAATATTCTCCTATACACAAGTATGCATAAATTATCTACAATAATGTATAAAAATGATATACCTCTCACTTCACAAGAACTCCTGGATCAAAACTTAGAGGGAATGCTCCTTCCACTGAAAGGGAACGCAAACCCAAAGAACAATGTGGATTGAGTGAAAGCAACAACATTAGCAGAACATGTCAGTGAAAGTTTGAGGAAAATCGGACAATCGATGCAAAAGTTATGAATTTTTAAAGTTTTGGTGTTGGAACCGCTGGATGAAGAGACTACGAGAAGTTATGACGTATGAGTGGACAACAATATAAAGAAAATATAAAGAAAATTCCACAAATATTCATTTTTCATGAAAATTACAAATTCCATCAACTTGATATTGACATATGTTAAGGGTAGCAATTATTCCCCCTGCTTTCTGAAAGCGGTTAGTCAAGTGCTCATTCATAATGCTAGAAAAGTGGATTTTTGTTAAATTCTTTATATTTTCTTTGTATTGTTGTCCACTTATACGTCACAACCTCTAGTAGTCTCCTCATCCAGCGGTTCCAACACCAAAATTTTAAGAATTCATAACTTTTGCATCGATTGTCCGATCATCCTCAAACTTTCACTGATGTGTTCTACTAATGTTGCTGCTTTAACTCACTTCACATTGGTCTTTGGATTTACATTCCATTTAACATTTATCTGCTCACCCTGGGGTTTGTAGACAAACATCCTAAAGCAGCAGCCGCCTGCTTCCTCCAGGAATCTTGCACCCTTGTAGGTGGCTCGTCAGCGTCCTCATCCAGGTCATGGATGCTGTAGAGCAGCCTTCTGCACACTGCCACCTTGGCTTGAAGGGTCGGTACATCATCTATGAGCAAACTTTGCTCTTGCTGAAATAAGGCTGCGATCTGCAAGGCCTCGGCAATCCCCACAGCCCCGTGCACCCTCACGGTACATTTCCTGAGATGTGCAAACCTACAAAGCAAAGACAAGAGGGAAATGAAAGAAAAAACACAATCAAGTACATTGCTTGTTATTCACTAAGCACTTTTTTTTTCTAACAAAGCCACAAGTGTCTCTTAATAATGAAATATTTCCAGACATCAAACATTATTTAATAGTATCCAGACCACTAATATCTTTAAAAAATACTAATTACTGACCTCAACTGATTTCCACATTGGTAAAGAATTTTTGGCAAAGTAGAACATGTCTGAATATTGTGATATAGGACAGATTCGAGAAAACCATAACAATCTATAACGTTAATGTCTTGGAATATGCTCTAGAGATAACAGATGCTATCTTTAGAGGTTTGATAGTGAAATTACACCAGTAAATTTTAAGATCACTTCAAAGCCCTCAAACAGAACTAAAATACGGCTTTGACAACAATTGGTTGCTATTTCAATTGGAAGAATGCACTTTCCTAGGGTCAGACTTACTATCTGTAAACACTTAGGGTGTTATGATGTAGTGGTTCATTCACCTGGCACGCAGTCAAAGGGTATGTTGTGAGTATGAATTTTAGCCCTGCACTAGGGTTCTTTAAAATAGGAAGATTTTAATCTACTTTTTCCAATCTCAACTCAGGTGCTAGCTGAGTTTCTGGTATGATTTATCTTCGAATGTCCTCCTGTGTACATGGCTATTAAAGCTGGGTGAATTGTATTGAGCACAGAAGAGTACATACATTTGTTAAGATTTTGATATATCGTTTGTAAATATTTTAGATGGACTGACAGCTATTTTGGCTGGATACAATTGTACATATACCCGCCTGGTAAGTCACTTTTTCCCTTTTCCCCCTTACATTAACAATCGACCAATGTAGGGTTTCCAGCCAACATGACAATAAAAAGGGTGACAAAAGTTGATTTTTTATCACATACTTCTCGTCCCCAATCAAGTCGAGGAGTGCTGCTAGAAGATTACATCCAGCGAGGAGCATGTATCTGGAGGACTCTGCTCTCTCTGGGTGCCAGTCCTCGTCAATGCTCATGACAGGAAGGATGGGAATTTGAATTTGAGGGTTGGCTACGATCGCTGCTTTGTAGGCCTCCACCCGGCTTGCTGATGCCTTTATCAGGGTGTACATGGCATTTCCTTCTTCGATGTTTGCCAGGGGAACCTCAAAAATACCTGTGGCCATAAAAAGTGGGATTGAAGTTTTGAAAAGAACAGAAAAGAAAAAGTAATAAAAACACACCCTTCTGGATACATTAAAAAAAAAAAATTAAGTGTCAAATAGCCATGTCTCATATACAACACTGTGTACTTGTGTACCACTCTCTAGGCCTACATGTTAATTTATAAACTTTGAAGAACAATAACAAGAAATTAACAGAAATGAACATGCAAGATTTATTTTTCTAAACTTATGTGAGAATGACAGCAAAAAGAAAAAGAAAAAGAAAAAGAGAAAGAAAATATGGGATGACCCCAAGGATGTTAAACAGGGGCAAGTTTCAGTTGACTTAGCAGCACTTGAAATACCTACTGGCTGTAGGTTATTTGCCGCCATCCCCCTCCCACTGGCCACCGTTCACAGCCACATTTTATTACTCACTTTGCCCCTTCGAGTGGATTTGTGGTCTTGACCCAAATTTGATGAAACTGAGGCCTGATTTAGTAACAAATGTGTTTTTGTTTTGTTTTTTGTTTTTTTAAGATGTTTTCCTGTGGTGGTGCAGATCAATACATGATGTGCAGTCATATTCGCATATATCTGTTGAATACCATTTTTTTTGTGTGTGTGTGTGTGTGTTTTTCTCCTCCCAGTGAATCTCTTACTTTCAGTAGACAAAAATAAATGAAGCTTGAGCTGCAGCTAATCAACATAAATAAGTCATCGAATCAAATCAAACAAACCTTTGCAGCTTTGCTGCACATTGACACCCCGTTTGTCTCGCTGTCGCTTTCTGTGTGTTGCCTTTGTTGGATTCCTTGGGGTGGAACACAACAGGGGCTGAACCTCCCTCTCAAGGTCGTCAAGAGTGAAAGCCTCCAGATCAAATTCTTGGCACATGGAGACAGTGTCCATTTCATCTCCTTGCATCACCAGTTTAAGAAAGAATTGTCTGCTGTTGACAAACTGTGTTATTGCCTGAAGAAATGATAACACTTCAAAAATAAAAAGGGGTAAATTTAGAAGAAAAACAAACAAGCTCCCATGGCCTATAGTTCATAGGACTGACACTGTGAATATAAAATTTTATAACTTGAACGTGTGTCACATGCTATCTCACTAGTTTTCACACTTGCAATGACACTTACTGTAAAACATGATATATTCGCGGCACAAAATTTTCGCGAATTGGAGCCGACAGCCTTTTTCGTGGCAAGAAATTTTTGCGAATTGCCTCTTGCGTTCAATGCATATAGTGTAGATCAGACATTTCGCGTGCATTTTAATTTCGTGAATCTTGGTGCTCGCAAAATTCGCGAAATTAAAATGCACGCGAACATTTCTCGTTTTACAGTAATTGATTTTCACATCACATGCACAACTTTTCTCTTCACCTGCCATGACACTAGCTACAGTTTGTAGCTTACTCACCACAGCCATATTTACTTGTCACATTTGCCACTACACTTGCACGTACATGTACGATCCCTTGCACTAATATCATATCTATACATGTATGCCTTTGGTTATGCTATGGAATATGGCAAAGAATAATCAAAGATATCTGTCAACACATGACAGTCAGGATATTCCACACTGATTTTTTCCATAATATACAATTTTACACCAAATAGAACATATGTCAGCATGGCTGCACTCTTATTTGTTTCTGCCCAATCTTGGCTAAAACATGCAATGTGTACTTGATAAGTCTGTAGACATTATATTGAATTTGGCTGTACTGGCAACTTATAGGGAAATTCCTATGCAGTTGAAAGCTATTCTGATAACAATGAAAGATTGAATAAAATTGGATGCATTTATAATATTAATAAGGAAGTTACTGCATTTTGAAATTTCTCTTATTTTTCAGGAAACCATTATTAACCATTTTATTGTGCAGTTGAAATGAGTAAAGTAACATAAGTTGGACAGACAAAACTGAAACAGTTTTGTCTAAGTACAAAAATTGTAATGTACAATACCCAATGAAGTACAGTACTGGTATAGAATTCTAATTAACAAAATGTTCAATGGGATTTTATAGCGGCTGTTAACTTTAAACTTTATCCACATACTTTTTTTTTTTTTTTCTGGTGCCACTTGCATGAAGGTTTCACTACTGCCAATCCAACCCTAGAAATGGTTCAATCATCACTAACTCTGTTGGTGAAGGCCTACATATTACCAGCACTTGCTTTTAACACATTTATCTGGCCTAAAGTTTATATCTCAACTTCCAGGTATCAATGCCACCAACAACAAATCATGCCTAGAAAACTTTCACTCTAGTCAACAATCGTGTCACCATTTTTTGTCACTCATCCCTTTACATACTGTTTGAGATCTACAGGTTCCTACTGTGTCAAATCTGATCACGAAATATTCATCATGAAGAATCAGTAACCTACAATGTATAACAATTACACAATGTCTGTACTAATAAACTTAAACGGGGGGGGGGGGGGGGGGGGTTCAGTGACTCTTTGCTTCTGATGAAGTGACATGTGTAACTTCCTTATTCAAGACTGCAGTCAAAAGGGGCCTAAGCTTTGGATCCTAGCAGAATATTCATTAGAGACAAAATGACAGACATCATCATGTAGGGAAAACAATCACACAATGGACTACACACATTAACCACAGTCTGTGGAGGATTATGGGTCCACACAAAACATTGAAATCAACAGGGACAGTTAAAGCAGGGAGTCAAACAGGACAGCAAGGGGGATTAAAACAATGGTGTGAACAGACAAAAGGCAGAGGTCAGCAAGTAATGAACCCAAGGATTATAGGGGCAAACTGCAAAGGATAAAGATGAATAGGGAGGCAACATCAAACATAATGAGGAACAACACAAGGATAAAGAATAAGAAAAGAGTGAAAAAGCAACACCATGAGTGAATGGGGAGGGTAGTGAACAAGCAGCATCCCTAAACTCAATGTACAAAGATATGGCAACAGAAAAGAAAGAGACAGAGAGCCAACCAACTCATGAAAAGTAAAATATATAACAAGGTATTTTAAACAAAAAGTGTGATAGCTTTCTCTACATGTTTGACAAGTAGCCTCTGACAAAGATTCTGCTATGACCATCAGCTCAGGTTTTGCTTCTCTTTTTTTTCCTTCTAATTCTACTTACTTCTAATAAATTGACCTGCCTTTATTGGATTAGCAATTTCCAGTAGCCTTTTATTTTTGCTACTTCTATAGATTCATACATATGCAATTGCCAGCATATTCCTTGTTCAGGAATTACTCATGATTAATTGTCAGATTATGTTAACCATCCTTATTTGGGATTGCCCTTTGCAGGGGTACCTGTTTCATCAGATCAAATATAGAAGTCTGCTTCTTCATCTTAGTGGTACATGTGCGCATTGAATATTCCCTGTAGAGGATTGTTGCTTATTCCAGTAGAAGAAAACCTTCAGTAACTCTTGCAACTATCATTAACTTGTGCAACCAATCCTCATCTGCTTTATTTCTTTTCAATAACATTTCTTCTTTACAACTGTGCCAAATCTGTTAAAGGGGT
Organism: Diadema antillarum; assembly: GCF_040938485.1. Lineage (NCBI taxonomy): Eukaryota > Metazoa > Echinodermata > Echinoidea > Diadematoida > Diadematidae > Diadema > Diadema antillarum. The sequence goes on from NW_027271443.1 coordinate 1,017,963, forward strand.
ATAGTATTGGTTGAGTGAATTCAGCTTTTAACTTTTGTGAGATACTTAGAAACCACTATATGAACTATTGAAGAGCATACCATTTGAATATGAATTGGTTTTGAAATGGTTGAGATATTCAAAAATGAAGTAAAATAAAACAAAGTGATCCTTATAAAAGGTGGGTACGGTACCACCTTTGAATAGTAGGGCCTAACATTTTTTTTTTTTTTTTTTTGGGGGGGGGGGGGCATCTCAGCCAGTTCAAAACCAATTTTCATCAAATGACCTTAAATTCCTCTAAGGATTATATAGTTTTTCAGATTTCATAGAGTTTTCTTACTGGATCTAACAAAGAAAAGTTGGAAACTGGAGGTTCGATCTCAAACCAAAACTATACCATCCCTTTGAGTACTGTAGTTGCATGTACGATTGTACCTGGGCCAGGGTCCCAGAACCTGCTCTCCTTCTCTATCACCATTGTTCCTTTTGCCTATTTTTATTAGAACAGTGGTTTTGTTAATGAGACAATAAATGCATTTTATCTTGACACTAGTCTCAGACTCGAGTGTCATACAGTGTGTACTCACAATATGTATGTGTACAATGTAGACTACTTGTCATACAGAGAGAACAGGTTAAGGCTAGACTGTGTGACTTTGGGCGCCAGATGACAATCAGCCAGCTTGTCATCCTCGACCTGACCCAAGTCAAATTGGTTGTGGCAACAATTTGTTGTTGTCACTGTAAGTGATCATCACTTGGCCGAAATTGTACCTGCTTCACCTCGTCCAGTACGGTAATCCAGCATGATTTACACATCACATATTTTCATGTGTTTTTGTTGAACAGTAGCAGGCACACTGACCAAAATTAATACTGAATTTACCCAGCAACTTAGTGCAAGGATGAGAATAGAATTAATGTTAGGCCTATCTAGTTAACTAGGAAAGGGCCAAGGGGAATTATTTCTAATGTTCAACAGTAACGTTAATGTTATTGTTAGACTAATGTTACTATCTGTAACGTTAGTATTGTTAGACATTTTAGACGAATATCAAAAATTTAATGGAGAAATGCCATACCCATAGAGATGAAAAGTCTTCATTTCACTCAGGCCTATTGTTACAGTTACTGAGTTACCAGTTTAAAGATTGTGCAAAATATATTTGAAAAAAAAAAAACTAATTTAGTCTAGGCCTAACTAACAGTTAGGCCTAAAGTGAGGACCTGAGGTCATGTTATCAACCTTGACTCTGAGAAGACACACACACCCCACACAGACACACACACCGCACACACATATCAAACATCAGCTAACTGGAGCTAGTTAGATGATATTGATAAAGATAACTTACCATCACTTTATTGTCCTCCCGCCTCTGGATGTCTGTGAGATGGGCATAAGTAGACTTGGTCCTCTTCGATTTTGCCTTTGTCCCATTGACAACGAGGAAGACAAAACTATTACTGTCATCTTCACTCGAGTTGCTGTTCGATTCTCTGGAAAGCGACCAGCTGCAACGCCGATGATGACTTGTCATGTTGTCGTTGGTGGCTTAGGTAGCCGGCTTGATCCAAGCTTTTTTGGATACCCCGTTACTCAACAAAACGTAACTTCTAATAAATTTGTAGGAGCAAACGTAGCGAGCAAATGTCGACTAACAAGTATTGAAGTAGCTAACGTAAGAGTTAGAGTAGCCCAAATCCTGATTAGACTATAAATTACAGAGTTGGTTGTGGGTCGTCAGAGAGCGCGAGTGATTCACAATACAAGTCAGTGAACTCTCAAACCACGAACATAAACAATAAAGCTGAAAGCTAAAGGTGCACTCACAGGCGCTACGCAGTGAAATTAAAATGTGGCGCGTGCGGGTTGTGCGCACGCAAACGACGTCGATGGGGGGGGGGGGGGGGGGGGGGGGGGGGTGGTACGTAAGTACAAAGTACAGTGTACATTACGCGTGTACATTACGCGTGTACGGGAGTTATTGTTGTTGTTCTTACTTTGTCTAGTAGCCATAAACTCGTAGTTTGGTTTCCAGACCCTTGTTTTGCCAACTAGACTCCGCGGCAACAAAGTCGTTGCTTTTGCAGAAAGAATGCAAACACAGATCTATGTATAGTTCTGAGCATCCAAAGGAGAAAATCCACCTTAACCTGCTCCACTTTTCGACGTTGAGGGTGTCAATATCCCAATATCCAGTAACAAAAATATCCCAATATCTAGTAACAAAAATATTACGAGCAGATTGTCTGGAAGTTAGACTAGAAACTCCGCGAATACTTTAAGCGTAAATATTCATAAATGAATGATACACGCCTTAAAATTACAATAACAATAACAACACCATGATAGTGACTTACAGTATACATTGTACCTCTTACCTACGCCAGGAGTTCTCAAAAATCTGGCTACCGTACATTATGAAATATATTATCAAGCCATATCAAAATACTATAAGTCAATAGGACCTAAAGTCACGTTAAGTTTCGTTTTGTTTTGTTTTGTTTTGTTTTGTTTTGTTTTTCAAATAAAATTGTAATGCAAGAATTCGACCCATTCAAAAGGCTGCTACTCTTATGCGCCGATCTGCATAGAAACTTTCCTCACAGTAGCGTCTCAGTGCTCCTGGCTTTTGGAAAAGGTGTGCCGATTGAAGAATTTTTTTTTATTCTTTGTACTGGTTATCTTTTCTTGCTCTTATCTAAACCTTCTCATAACTGTTTGTGGAATAGGCTGATGCGTCTTGGTGACATACAGCCCATTAAAATCACAGCAAACAAACGAGAAGACCGTACAGAAGAATCAAACACACCACGCACCACAAATTTAAACAACATCAAAAGTTTAGTTATCCGCGTACATGTATAGTTCAGGTTATTGATATAAGACAATAAAGGCAAAGCTTAAAAATACACACACATACGGAAGCCATGTTCGCGAAAGATAACCACATAGTGTCGAGCGAGATAACAATATACTGAATGTAGTCGTATTTTGCCAGATACAAGTTACGCAGATCAGTCAATACAAGCATGACAGGCACGTTTGGTAGTGCAAGCAATTTTATCTTGCTCGCAAGATATCTTGCGTCGAAAAGAAAATAAGTAAATGAATATAGATGAACCTAATAACAATAACAACACAAACAAACAAACGAGGTTTATAGATTTGGTATACCCATGCCAAGATTATTTCAAAAATACGTTACTTCATTTTGAATAGGCGTAATTTGCTATTTTCTGAAATCGGGTGTAATATGATTATTATGAGGAGTATACCATCACATCGAGAACAGTATGAAGGGGATTTAGTTTACCGCCATGCAGGGAGGTATAACATACTGTCGAATTCTATTTCATACAAACAATATTGTATCATCTACAAAAGGTTTCAAATTATCCGTTTCATGTCTATCTCCCTCACTTTCTATCACCAGTCCTGTTTTAAATGCTGAAGTACCTGCAAACTTGTATTTGATTTTCATTGCTCGTTGAGCAAGGAGACCGGCAGTATACTGACAATCATGTCATAATACTGTCAGATACAGTGCACCGGTCCGGCTGTCCGGGTCACAAACAAACGAGGTTTTGTTATACCCAATGATACCATGCTGTACAGCAATCTCTTCACATTATTCACTATACAGTACGCATGCATTAGGACAATAGCGTTTTCCTTCTTTTGTAAGTAAGCGTGGGGACGATTAGAGTTGTTCACTTAAAGACAAAAGGACGAAAGACTTGCGAGGTCCCGTCAAAAGAAAAGCTGACCCTCTCCCAGGGACAAACAAAAGCAGCTATTGAGTCGTCCAACAGGACAGCGTCCAAGTGGAGCACCTCGAGTGGAACGGCATAGGTCATGACACGCACATCCAATACACAATAAAGATGGTTTAGAGGCACTGATTACCATTCATGGGAGCAGTGATTTAAAAAAGTGTTCAAGATATCACATTTGATGCATTTGTGTAGGTCAGTTGTGTCACAAAACATCATACCACTTCGTCATAAAGACTTCAATATGAGCAGATATCACCTTTTTTTCTCTATACGTTATTAACACGTGATGTCGACGGTTTCGTCTATGACATTTTCATCAAAACTAATATTGTTCACATTTTGCATATTTGACAATAGTGCCTACTTAACACTAACTTACTGATTCAGTTTTTCACATTTAATTGTTTCTATCCCTGACCCAGATTTTAGTTATTGAGAAGCACTCAAGCTGGGTTTTCCATCTGCAAATGATAAAGAATGCCTTTAAAAATGAGTCTTTTGATCTACACTGAGGAGGGTGTGCTTGCTGCGGAAAAGCATGTATATTACTCAAAATAGTTTAATGCAAGCGACAGCTATAATGCCATCACACCACATTGATACATCAGTGACGTGGGTGTGTGTGTGTGTGGGGGGTATGTATGTGTGTGTGTAATAATATAATATATGGGTTGGTGGTTGTGAATGTGGGTGTGCTTTTGGTTTGGTGAATCGGGTTTGGTGGGATTGGGATTTGATTTGAAGAAGGATAGTTATAAATTGTTTTGAAAGGTGTTTGGAGGATACTAGGATGGATGTAGATTTGTTTTGGTTGGGAGGGGAAGGATTGGTTGGGTATGTTTTTTTTTATGAATGATTTCATTCTAAATTTTTATAACGTATATATATCTTGTATGTATATGCTCTTGTAAGTGATAATGAGTTACACATGATTAGACATAATAAAATCATGTAGGTTATGTATATGTTAATATTTTCTCATGAGGGATCATCAGTGGGATTGATTCATAATCGAGTTATTTACGTTGAAGAGAGATTTTGCAGTATTATAGATTGGAAAATGGATATGTTTGTGTTTTGCATTACATTAATTTGTACTGTTTTTGTTCAAGTGACATCTATGGGTTTATTCATGAACGATTTAAATGAAATCAGAAATATCAAAGGAAATACCAAAAGTGTGTGTGTCGGTGTGTGTGTGTGTGTGTGTGTGTGTGTGTGTGAGTGGGTGTGTGTATACCATTATGTGTAAGTGTATTGGTTCACCAGATATGTGATATATCGGATATTCTATAAAATGAGCATGTACTGGTTTTCGCTCTGTTCATACTCGCCCATTGGAGACCATGCTCAATGGCACGTCGGGACAAAGGTTGCGCCGATTTAGGCGTCGATGGCAAAGATTTTCCCTCAGGTTCCAGCCTCCTATGTTTGACTGTTACACATCAGAGTTTTTATTTTTAATAAACGGCGGTAAAACATGGTTGTTGCTCGGATTGCAACCAGTGGCGAATCCATTGGTGATGAGTCTTGATAGAGTCCCGGCCCAAAAATGTGGGAAGACATAATTTATGACAAATTTTTCAATTTTAATTTCAATTTCAATTTCAATTTTATTTTCGTATTTCTCGATGGAAAATACATATCAAAATATAACAAAATATAATACAGAAAGTCCAGCTTGGATACATATACAGTGTATACAACAAGAAATACAAACATAGTATAGCGGTCGATGTGGGAAAGAGTCGAAAAATGGAAGACATGAATCCACAATATCATTCTTATGTGATATACCAGCCAGCTGCAATGCCGCATGAAAAAGGAAAGAAAGAAGGAGAACTATGACGCTATGCGACGCGACCGAAGGTCTTTAAAGAAGTATTATAGAAGGAAAAACGCCGTTTGGCACGAATTTGAGAGAGCATGCAACTACTATAATTAAGATATGCATAAGTCTGTTCACACTGCAACAATATGAAAAATACACCCCCAAAAACAAACAAACAAACAAACAAACAAACTAACTAACAAACACACACACACACATCCCTCTATAATTCCAAGGAGAGTGAATAGATTGTGCATGCACTTGAAACGTTTCAACAAATAAAATGGCGCTATATAGTATGCTGTTCCATCATTAATATCACCATTATTGCGTCTCCCTTATCATTTTTCTTTTTTCTTCTTTGTAATGTATAGATTTGTTTGTTTTTTCTTTTCTTTCTTGTCTTTGGTTTTCCGGCAGTGCAAGGACCCTATAGAAAATGTAACAAATCTTCAAGTTCCCGAATTTTACGGCAAAATAAGAGAAGTAATACTGGAACAATCCATGGCTAAGCACTTCTCTGAAACCGGGCTATGCATTATGTCTAGCTTATAGGTATAGAGGGAGGGCTCTGATGCTTCGATCATTCCTTTTGATTACACTAATAGAAATATTTTTAAAGGAATGGAGAAAAAGGTATCGGAATTACATCATGCATGTATAGGTTCGACAAGCTTCGGGATACGGATGCGTCACAAAACAGGAAAGAAAGGGAGTGAGAGAGAGAAGGGGAGAGGGAGAGGGAGATATAGAATGAGACAGAGAGGAGTTGTAATGATGATGATGGACTAATTCTACCCTAATTTGATATAATGTTTATGTCCCGGGCCGAAACTCCTGACCCTGTATATTTGGATTATACTCAATGTTCTACGGTTGTTCCTCTTATTCAAATAAGGGAGTGTGGATATACAGGGTGTAGTTTATATCTTTTCTATTTGTTTTATTGCTTGATTTTTTTGTATTCTTTCCATGTTTTGTTTTGTTTTGTTTTTTTTTTGTTTTTGTTTTTTTTTCAGCTTAAGATTTCAGTTTTGCAATTCCCTCTTCTTAATGGGGCCTCTGCTCGTGAGTAATCATAATCAATGCGTCCTCTTCTCAGCTTCCAACCGTCGACTATCACTGCTGGGCTGTGCAAAGTAAATTTTAACGGCTTATCGAGTTTTAAATAATCTGACTAATTTTATTTCTACACTTGACTTTAAAAGTTGCAAAGATATAAGATTATAGTTATCGTCTGTCTACAGCATGAGTCACTGTTTTTCTAGTGGCGATAGGCCTACCATATGCGACTTTTGCATATCCGCAGCATAATCTTGTGCATGCCATATTCTTGCCAGTATTAGGGCCTGTGACTGTATAAAAAGGAAAAGCTTGCTTGGTGGGTACATGACATTAATAATACGAAGTATAATATATCGCAACAATTTCCGACCGAGCTTGATAATTTTCATTTTGATTAAGAGAGTGCAGCTGTATCATGATAACCTGATTTTTAGACGGGATATTATTATAGTGAAAACAAAGAAACAGACAGTAGCAAACAGCAACAAACGCGCCCCTGATCATATTATTATTGCAGGGTCCATCAGCAGGACATAACATAGGCCTAGAAGCTGTGGCTACTAGATGGATTTTGGTGCAGCGAGCTAAAAAAAAGTATTTTCTGAGGTTTCAGAGAATATCAATTCGTATCAAAACTTAGCTCGTTGGACATACCCCTATATATGGCCCGTGGACGTTGGGATCCATGGGTAAAGTCCTGGTGGAGGTCAAGGGGATGCAGAGTCAGAAGATTATGGTTGGTTTTCCATCTCTTTTCCTATATATTCCGTCCCTAATTTCTCTCACTTTTCTTTCTCTCTCCCTTTTCTTCTTTATCTCCTTTCTGCCCTCTTATGGCTCCCCTTTCCTCTCCTTTCCCCTTTCATCTCTTTCTCTTCTTTGTATATATACATAGTCTGCAAAACTCTTTTTGGTCGTTAAGAAGTCTACATCAAGATCATGTATTATCACACACCACTGACACAGTCCCAGTGCCCCTGTATATACGCCTCCCAATTAATATTCTACTTACCATTAATGTGATATGTTGGCCTTGCTGATGTTGACTTCATGTGTACCTTAATATTGTAATATGTTTGTTTACCTCTTGGTTTATCATCCAGTAAAATGTTTAAGAATTTGTCGTAATTGATATTGGTATTTGAATTTATTTGGCGTTTATCATTCTCCTATAAGAACATTTACGCCATATCTTTATGACATTGTGTAAAATTACTTTCAAGGGACAGTATAGTTTTGGTTGAGACCTAACTTCAGGTTTCTTACACTTTTGGGTGAGATAATGAGAAACCTCCTATATGAAATGTGAGAGATCGACATGTAATTCCAAGAAGAATTCAAGGTTTGATGAGAATGGGTTTTGAAATGGCTGAGGTACCCACAACAGGACAATATCCTAATAAAAGGTGGGACCCAGCTTTTATTACGATCGCTTTATTTTACTTTGTTTTTGGATGTCTCGCCATTCGAAAACCGATTTTCATCAAATAAGCTTTGAATTCCTCTAAGAATGGTGTGCTCTGCACTATGTCATTATAGTGGCCGGTTTCTTAACTCGCAAAAAGTTAAAAGCCCAAACCTCGCCTCCATCAATACTGTACCATCCATTTGAATTCCAAATTCAATACTACATTATTTTTGATTATGATAGGATGATGATAGATAAATACCAATTATGTCCGGCAATATCAAATAATATAGCCTATATACATCTCTAGAAGTTGCCCCAATCGGCGGTCGTATACTGAAATCTACACTTGGCACCCCATGTGCAAGTTCAGTGCGCCAACCCGACTCGCTGGCAAGTGAATAGTAGTCTTGGCGCAGACTCCTTCACAACCAACAAGGGTTTGTGCCTGCAAACCACTAGTAACAGGCACCTATTATATTCTCATTCGAGTTAAATTGATACTAGTACCCACATAGGGTCTACGTACTTTAAATTGTTGAGTGCAAATTGAACTTATTTGAATTATCTGATTCCTTCCCTGTTATCGATCCAAAAATAAAGATTTAAAAAAAATCGTTTTTGTTTCTTTCTTGTAATGTTATCAAATCTCCTTCGATCGACAGTTACCATCCTTTCTTCTCCTGGTTAATACAGACAAGCCTACAGTCTGTCGTTGAGTTTACGAAATTTTCTGATACATATTAGGACCTATAGGTCTCTATTGTCACTTTCACTGCATATCCAAAATAATTATTTTTCAGGGCCTGTTAAATCATTCGTCTGGTCCGAAGACTAACCCACTCTCTTCCCCCACCACTGTCAGCTGCCCGCACACTACGTGTACTACAAAATAATGACAAACTGTAGTAGTAAATAGTAATCCCCCATAGGCCCGCCCATCCTAAACACCACACACAAATTAGTGAAGTTATTGATCGCCTTGACTCCGCGTGTATGCCCTGTCTGGCACGCTCCCGTGATTCCCACGTGCGTGCATGCGCATGTGTATACAAAACAATGCATTGGATTTACAACGTGCCCACGTCACGCTCATGAAGTTTGCGCTTTTGACTAGACGTCGACCGCGCGCTACTTACGCAATCACGATTGCTAGGGACCGACTACCGGCCACGAAGATGAAGATGAATTTACCCCCGGCCCCTACCCGAACTGTTAGTGTTTGTTTCCATTACTAGTAATTGGTTACACGTTAATGCCGACATAGTGGAAGGGAGATGTCTTCGAAGTGTAAGCGACAAAGAATATACAATGGGGATGAGGCTCGAGAACTTTTCGAAGCTCTGTACTTTTCAGAACCCGCAACAAGTGATACCGAGAATGGCGATACCAAAGAGCAAGGCGGTCGGTCACTGCAGGAATCTGATCCTGCCGGTGCCACCGCTAGTTCTAACGGATCAAGTGATACTGAGACAGACAGTGATTCCAGTTTTGACAGTTCGACTTCGTTGAGGGCAACATCAAGCACCACCAGCAGCCAGTCCCAGCATGATGACAACGGTTTTGCTTCTATTGCAAAGGACAAGGTAGGCCTTAAAAGCCTTTGACCAAGCTACCGACTAGCTACATGATAAACAATCTTGTCTCAGACTCAACTCGGTGATTTAACATAGCGGATGGTAATGGTGCATGGTGTAACGGTTAATTGTTAGAACTGGAACTCTAACAGTTAGCCCTTAAAATATTTTCTGTGGTAGGTTTACTTACAGTATAGATCTAATATTAATTGGATGGAAGTTTATGACAGTGTCAATGTCAATAACCTTCAATGCATATGGTTACTTTTAAGTGACAGCTTTGTTTGAGGTGAAGTTACATGTATATTTTTGGATCTCTAATTTATTTTGTTGACACACTTTTGGTCGTGATGTCACTGAATCCTAGCTGGAGTCAGGGGCAGGTTGTGTTAGCAGTGAGACTGAGTGTTGATATTGCGCTCAAGCTATTGAAGTCTAGCCTCTTCCAAGGTTGGTTGCTGAGACAAGTAATGTAATACTAGGCAATAACAACTTTTTAATTAGCTAGCAATGTGGTTATTTTTTTTTTTATCTCTCTCTCTCTCTCTCTCTCCATTTATCTCCTTTGCCTTTGGTATTATGATTTATAGGCTTCTTCAGACTGGCTCTAGTCATGGCAAGTTGAAGAGTAGGGAGAGTGTGGGACCCTGAGATAATTTTGCAATTATTTTGGCATGGTTATAGAATTGTATTTACATGTAGACCATACTACATCTGATGTCTCGACTACTGATATTTCTGTGAATAGATCCTAGTGATTTCTGTTACAAGATCCTGTTTGGTTAAAAAGCCAGAAGACAGAAGTTGACAATATTGAATTCCATAGTTTTGGAATAATTAAATGAAGACCTGTAATGAATGTTATATTTTGGATCTTGCAAACAACATTGTTAGCAAAGGAAGGGCTAAAGAATACTTTAACATTTAAGTGTGCCTCATTTGAAAATGACTGTAATGTGTATGTGAAATAAACTAATTTAAGGTACATGTACATTGTAGGTAACCAAAATGCAGGTATGTTAGTGAGATAGAGTCTAACATAAGTTTCCTCTCCCTATTTCATTCTTTTGAAGATTTGATAAGCATGGAACAATGTACCAAAACAAGAGGAAAGCTCAAAGTAGAAGTATTAATTATTATTTATGTGTAGTTGAGAGAGTTGCAGAAAGCAAGGGCAGGATGATGAGTAAAGTAGACTAATATGACTTGCTAGTAGACTTCATTTGTTTTTGGTGGTCAACTGGGAGTGTTCAAAATGCTTGATGCCAGTTTTGGATCACCACTGACCAAAAGTCAGTGACCAAGATCACTGACAGAGTGAGTGGATGTTGCAGAATTTGTAGTGGGCCATTATTTCCTGGGAAAATCATGTAGGTTACGTAGAGAGATGAATTGAACTGTTAATTTGATGATTATTTTTTTCTCTTTTTTTTTCAGACAGAGAAAAAGACTTGGCTTGTCTTTTAGGTTAGATAACATCTATTATACTGGGGTATGTTATACATGTACTACACATCTGGGGCATGGGATGTATGAGAAATGGGCAGCAACATCATTGGCAAGATAAGGTCTGTAATTAAGATGTGATGGTTTCATAGCTAACTGACTTACTTTTGTTCAAAAACCCATAAAGTAAACAAACAACCAAGTGAGAACCATTGGTGAACCCCTAAGGAATTTCGTAAGTAGGCACATTACAATTAAACTATGCTGGTACATGCAGAACATCAGTTGTAACAGTACAATGTAATTAGGTACAATTGTACAGTACATGTATGCACTCATAGACAGAAAATTTATGTACCGTACCGGTATAGATTGTCAAAATTGATTATGTCACCAATTTCAGCATTTAGACCTAAAATTATCTCAAAGCTGATAAGCTTTGCTCAGAACATATGTGATTATCAGTAAACTGCCTGGTACAGTGATTGATAAGTGCTGAATGCATGAATACCCCCCAATGAGTAACCATGTCAATAATTATTTGTATCCCATACATCAGATGCTTATAAAGTACCAATATAGTCTGAGAGTGTTTTGTTGGGGGAAAATGCAGAGAGAGAGAGAGAGAGAGAAGAAGAAGAAGAAGAAAATGGAAAGAATAAGTGTGAGACAGTTATTGAGAAATTGTGGTTTTACTGACTACAAAATGTATAAGTGACATACTTTATGTACAGCGCCATGAATGTAAAGTCAGTTTTTATATCAATTTTTTTTTTTCAGGTGAGCACATGTAGTAGACATGCATGTGATCCAACAGATGGGCTGCCCCAAACGAGGGAAGGAGACTGTGACAGAGGTATGTGTTCTTTGACTACTCTTCACGTTTAGGTTGTTTTGGTGGGTTTGTTGCACTCTAGCAAAAGAAATGTCACAGCAGTTTTGTACATGCTCATGTTGCAAACTAATGTCCAGACAAGATATCCCACCTTTTGTAAAGAAGGTCCAATTTTTGCAATTCAAAAGGAAAAAAATCATAGAATGTTGAATGTTTGAAGGAAATAGGATTAATGTTGAGAAAGTTACATAGTTTTACAGGTAGGTCAACACTTAGCTGTCACTATGTACTGTCAGTTTAACTACAGCTGTAGTGTACAGGCTGCAGGAGATAATCCTTTGACCTCATCAAGTGCACATAGGTACTAATCTCTACACACTCTCAGAGAGAACAGGTGCCACTTAGAGAACAATAGACTTACCCTAACAGAGGATTAGGGAAGTGGAGAGGGTGCCACTAATTAGAAGACAATAGAAACAGGTAGCCTGTTCAGCAGGGAACCTGTGACAGATAACAAATAGCAAATTTTCAACTTGATCGTTACAGGTTAACCTTTTCTGTAGGGATCAACTTTGCAGTTAGTGGGAGGGCAACAATCAAGTTTTCACTCTCATGTCCAAAGTTTACATGTTACACTGACTTTGTGTGTAACAGCACTTTTATTCTGGGTTCCACTGTGCAAAGAATTTTTATTTGGTTTTGATATTCAGAAGAATGGTGTCAAAAATAGTCATGTCACCAGTCCAGTTCTTCTATTTAGAATTAAAACTGGTTAAAAGGCTGATTTTGTGATTTCTATTTTTTGCATTCATTTTAAACATGTCATGTAACTACTTGAATGTTTTAAAGGGATTTTAAAGGGATTCAAAATGGTAAATTTCATTTTTGACCAGGCGCATTACTGGCCACACACCTTCAACCTGCCCAACATTTAATGATGCAAGTGAATTGGTTTTCTGTGAAAGTGACTCATGTATTCAATTTTGATGTCAACACAAAAGTGCATAGAAAAATTGTAATGAGAATTATTTTTCTTTTATTCAATCTTTTTCTCTGATCTCTGCGATCGGACTTAGATGAACCTGGAGATCCCTCATTCACCGAAGTGGATTTGTCAATGAGTGAGTTACATTGTACAAGGAACAGATTAAAAATTCCTATGCAGCATTTACATTATGTTCCTGGAAGCCATGGCAGTTCCATTTGGCAAAAAGTGCAGTATGCCGCCGGAGCATTTTGTCTCTGCATCCAGATTTTATTGAGGCTTGCAAAGTTTTCTCATACATTTGCAGCCCATCACATTGTCTCAAGTCCTGTCCTATTTTTCATCTGTGGACTGAAACAGGGTTGCCTTGGCCACAGGGAACATATGATGTAACTGTTACATTAACTGTATGCTCTCAGGGTGCTGTAGGATTAGTGAGAAGATTTGTCTTTCTCAGGTTGTTGCAGGAACTAAATGACAGTGTCTACTTTTGTTTTTACTTTGGTTTCTCCATGCTATTGTCCATAGCCAACTGCAATATCTTATTTATAGAGTTGTCTCTCCTAAAAAAGTAATATGTCATGCACCTGACATAGAGAAATTAACTCAAGTTCATAAAAATCAAACTGGGGCAATTTGAACTCAGTGTGAAGAGGTAGAATGTTTTTGATAATGTTTAGCAGTAATTGATACCAGGTAATAATTTTATTGAATGTCACAGTGATGAATATGTAATCATTGCAACAACAACAAAAAATGCACTCATGGCACTTATTTCCCCATTCATTTCCATTATTGTACAGCAATGCCAAACAATGTTTGCCCTGGTAGCATACTGCTGAATATTAAATCTTTCCTCAAAGCAATGTTCTTAAATCATTCCTGTGAAATAGCTAAAGCTGTGATTCTCTTCTTCTTTCTTTTAGGCAGTGACTCTGATTCAGATACATGGAATAAGGATGATGAAGAAGGAGCTATATCAGAGGTCGACTTAAGCAATACTACAGGTTTGTAAATTTTGTCACCAACATAACCTTCCAGCATATATACCACCTTTTCACATTAATTGTATATTTTAAAGGTGAAAATGAATTCTTTATATTGGATGGAATATTTAAAGTACTTTTGTTTAAAAGAAAAAAAATGTTGCTTGAGTTAATTGACTTGCTGTGACATGGTGAAAAGTCTTTAATAGAATTACCTGATTGATGAGACATTGAGTCCAATATCTAGAGAGTGATGTGTACTTCACACAAAAGTTATTAAAAAATCATTTTCCAAACCTTTTCTAATCGTTAATTGTAATATCTTAAGGGTAGAGGTATATTTGAAGAGCAATCCTTCTTGGGAACATTTCTATTATGGCACCCTTCCAAACTGACACACACAAAAAAAAGAATAAGAAAGCTTACAATTACTTAGCCTATCTTTCAGATATGTATGCTTTAGTCTTGAAGGGAGGTGCAGTAGCGGGAAAGGTGATATTTTTGAAATGTAGTTACATTGTCAGCTGGAATGAAAATTACTTCATGTACAATGTAATGCAGTGCATTGAATCATTTCACTGAAAGTCAAACATTAGAGAAACAAATGTGCAGAACGGATCAATATATCAAATAAATAAAAAAGCAACAACTTCTCACATGCCTGTACATACCCACTTTCACATTTGTACGATATGGACAAATGAGTATAGTAGCATGTATGTGATAGGTGTACAAGTGCCTACATCACTATTCCTTTGGGGAAAGTTCAGGATCAATCCTTTAGCTCATGTTAGAAAAGTGATAGTTGAATGCATTATCACTTTTCCTTTTACTAAAAATCTCACGAAATAGATAAATGACTGATCATTATTCTTAACCCTAACTAGGCCGGGCTACTTAGGTAGTTGATAGAGCCGGGGGGCTCCCCCCTCCAGATCTCGGCCGACGACCGCGCGATCGCGACGAAAATTGGCACACACATTGCCTATGATGTAATCTGAAATACTATGAAGTTATTTTTTCAAAAAAAAATCATCATTTATGCTAAATTATGCTAATTTATGCATGATGATGCATAAAATCAGACTATTTCGTATAAATCACAAAATAAAGCTCAAAACAGGCACATTTTTTGTGTAAATATTCTTTTTAGTGTCCTTAGCAAATGTAATTAAAAGAATTGTGATATCAGAACAAATTCTTAAGTATTTTATTGTTTTTTTGAATTTCTTATGTATTTCTTTGTTTTTCAACTTTATGTTTTTCATTGTTTTTTCGATGAAATTTGTCCGCGACATCGCTCTGAACAAGAAAATATGTTATTCATTGATTTTAATCAATGAAACACCAAAATAATCATGCTTTAATGAAATTTGCCTGTAAGCACAGTTTGCATTGAAATTGTACACGAATTAATGTTTTTGAGCAATTTTTGGTCTGACATGCATGTACATATTTATGCGTAACTTCGGAACCGTGCACCCGGGCATCACAAATTTGGTGTCAAAAGATGCGGGAGACTCGAAAGAAAAAAGTCATGAAATGTCGCGGCGCTAGCTTTTTGCGATTGCGATACATTGCGCGGAACGTCGAGGGGGGGCCTCGGAGCCCCCCCGGCCTAGTTAGGGTTAAGATGTGCATGTAGGGTTTGACGCTGAAGCCCAACATTCCTGAAAAGTAACACATGTTTGTACAATTTAATCATTGTTTTTTTGTTTTTGTTTTTTGTTCCATGATTATAGAAGTGGAGGCTAGTCATGGTTACAGAGAAGATGGCAGTCATGTCAGATTACTGACAGATGTTTCTGAAGTTGACATATCGGTGGACAGTGAAGGTAATCTTTTACCACCTTAAAGGGACTTTACAGTACCAGTTGAGGTGGGGATTCATGTTTTGAACATTCCTAAGTGAGATAATGAGAAACCTCTTGTGAGATATGAAAGAGCATGTAATTTTAAGAAGATTTCGACGTTTATTTGATGAAAATTGGTTTTCAAATGGTTCAGATATAAAAAAAAAGTGATGGTAATAAAAGACTACTGGCCACACCTTTTATTAGGATCTCTTTATTTCACCTTGTTTTTGGATATCTCAGCCATTTAAAAACCAATTGCCTAGCACTATTCCTTTGGGGAAAGATCAGGGTCAATCCTTTAGCTCATGTTAGAAAAGTGATAGTTGAATGCATTATCACTTTTTCTTTTACTTAAAATCCCAGGAAATAGATAAATGACTGATCATTATTTTTAAGATGTGCATGTGGTGTAGGGTTTGACGCTGAAGCCCAACATTCCTGAAAAGTAACACATGTTTTTACAATTTAATCATTGTTTTTTTTTTTTGTTACATGATTACAGAAGTGGAGGCTAGTCATGGTTACAGAGATGATGGCAGTCATGTCAGATTACTGACAGATGTTTCTGAAGTTGACATATCGGTGGACAGTGAAGGTAATCTTTTACCACCACATATTTCTTCATTTGAATTTTGGTAGGGTTGTACATGAATACATGACCCGACCTGGTTGCCTGAAGGTATTTGTGTATTACATGTACGTGAATGAGCATTGAATGAGAGTGCTAAGTACATACTAGTACTGTAGCACTCAATACTTCATTCCAAATTGATGTTCAGTAGTCATGTCAAAGTCCCAGGTACTTGTACTATAACTTATGAGGCCTCCCCCCCCCCCCCACAAAAAAAAAAAAAAAAGAGGACAAGCAGTGAAATTATTATCATCCTGCTACATGTTTCATAGGTATCTGTTTCCAGATCAGAGGCCCATTGTATAAAACTTTCAATGCTGAAAAAAAAAACAACTAACCCTTGAAACTGAAAATTCCAGTTAGGTTGATTTCTTGTCTTGATTTTCATACAGGTAAAAATATTGGAATAATGACACTTTTCTGTTTAAAATGTTATACCATAGTTATATAAAGTCAAAGATCTGAACAACATAAGAGATTTATCAGAATAATTGTAGGAGCAATCATGAGAACTGCAAGTCTTTGTCCACTCTGTGATTAGATAACCAGATACCATAAAACAAAAATAGTTGTGAAATGGATATATTTTTAAAGGACGAGGGTTCATGCATTTTTCAGCTTTGAAATTATTGTATATAGAACAGAATGCAAAGCTTTCAGAATGTTACAGCACATGTTCTTTTGATAAAAGATTTAATCTTTGGAGTTGTAGAACAGTGTAATATCTTGGTTATGTGGAAAGCAAAGGAGCAATAAAACTCAAAGGAAATATCTAAGTTTTGGGGATTATCTGTCGTCATAACTCCTGCAACTGGATGTACACACAAATGAGGCACATCCATCGAGGTAGAGCCTAGATATTTGGACATGTACTTATATTGATTATTTCTCTTTTTTGTTTTTGTTGTTGCTTTGTTACAGCTTAAGGCACATTAGTTTAAAATTGAAATTACCAAGCTTCAGACAATTGAGTGATTGAATGTTGTTAATTGGATAATCCATTTGATGAAATTAGAGTTATATAATCCTCCTTTTGCCCTCTGCCTGACCCAGCAGTGCTGCTAACAGCTCTGCCGTGGGCATTCACAAAACAATGTAGTGATACTGATGTAACCTCAAAACGGATTGTGATTCTCTCTCTCTCTCTCTCTCTTTTTAAGGCAGTGACCCTGATTCAAATACATGGAATAAGGATGATGAAGGAGGAGGTATATCAGAGGTCGACTTAAACAATACTACAGGTTTGTGAATAGATACTGAGTATGAACTTCATGCATAACTGTATGTAAGTTATCAGAGATTTTTACCAAAGAGGCATGTTGATTTACACTACCCTCCAATCTTTTCTCTTCATCTCTCGTTACTCTTTTCTACATCACTCTTAGTCATTCTCTTCTCCTTTCTCTCTTCCTGGTTCCCTCTGCTATTTATGTCACTTTTACCCTCTTTTCTTCATCACCCTCCTATCACCTTTCTCTCATCACCCTCTCATTGATGATAAAGTTTTAGCCATGTGTAATTACCTCCACCAAGGGAGGAGGTTATGTTTTAGTTACCGTTGGTTTGTTCGTTAGTTAGTTTGTTCGTGTGCAAAATATCTCTAAGAGTAGTTAACGGATTGGGATGAAACTTGCAGGAAAGGTTGAGAATGACAAAAGTACCAAATGATTAACTTTTGGTAGTGATCCAAGAATTTTGGGGGAATTTATGAAGGATTTTTGACATTGTGGCAGGTAGGGTCAATGAACTTGGGAGTTCAGGCTGCGCGTATTTGAGGTTTGCCTGCGTGCACTAAAGTGCGTGCTCTAGTTTCTGCTGGGGTGAGGCACGCCGTGCAGCTGAGTGTTTATGACATAACAAAGGCTTCTATATTGGGAAATCTGGCAACTTTCAGCACGCAATGCTATAAGTACGTATGTGTGGAAATCACTGTTATCTCCACGGAAGAACAAGATCAGTGGTGAAAATGATTTGCATGCTTGGCGGAGGTCTGCGCTCTCCGAGTACTTTTCTAGTTTAATATATTTGTGTCACTATAGTAAATACCAGTCTTGGTCTTATATTTGTCTTTATCTTCTGGTCTTGGTCTTAAACTTCAAGGTTCCGGTCTTGGCCTTCTTGTTCTTGGGGTTGGGATTTAGAATCTTTGTTCTTGTTTTTGGTTGATCTGATTTTCACTGCAGTGCTGGTGCTCATGCAGTCAAAGCAATATCATCCTAAAATATCTAAATCATTCACAAGGTATTTTCAACTGCCAAACCCTTTTCTGTTTTTTGACAAATATTCTTTTGTCTACTCTTGTTTTGCTTAAGTGCAGTGTTTGTTTGTTTTTTTACAGAAGTAGATAAAATTTATCTTGTCTATTTTTTTTGACATCAATTATATATACTTATTATGAAACAACATTATTGTAATCTGTACATATGCAATTCATGGTTCTGCTCTGATTAGTTTTCATTAACATTCATACATAAATAAAAATGAAATTTGAATACTCTAGTATGCATGAAAAGAAAGTTGATGGTGGAAAACAGTAACTTCGATTTCTTTAGTGACAGTATCATAACGTATGACAGTGCTTCAGACAAGCACCCAAGGTACAGTATTGGGTGCCTAGAATGATAAGAAACAAACTCATTTGAGGAAATTTTTGACACCCATGTTCAGGCACCCTCTTCAGTTTCAATGCCCAAGCACCAAATGGTTAAATCTGGTTAAAGGGATCGTACAGTTTTGGTTGAGACCTAATTTCAGGTTTCTAACATTTTTCGATGAGATAATGAGAAACCTCTCATGAAATATGAAAGAGCATGTAATTCTATGAGGAATTCAATGTTTTTATGATGAAAATTAGTTTTGAAATGGCTGAGATTATGTATCCAAAAAAGAGCAATTCTAATAAAGTGTAGGACCCACACTTTATTACGATCGCTTTGTTTTACTTTGTTTTTGGATGTTTTAGTCATTCCAAACCCGATTTTCATCAAATAAACTTTGAATTCCTCTTAAAATGGTATGCTCTGTTCTATATCATAAGTGTTTGCTTGATATCTTGCAAAAAGTTAAAAGCCCAATTCTCACCTCCACCAATACTGTACCCTCCCTTTAAGTGTGTTTCAGGCACCTGCTAATGTTGGGCTCCGTGTACAGTTTCTTTAAATGCTAGTTCCATCAATAAATATGTAATACATTACAAAGCTGAATTTCCCTTGACTTGAGTTTTCACTAATCTATGCATAGAAAAATATCATAACTACTGTTGTGTCATATACATGTGAAACTCTATTTTGTGCTTGTAGGCAGTGGCTCTGAGAGAGATGCAGTTGGTGGAGAAGATGGAGGAGAGGTGGACATCATGGATGTTAGAGGTAATAATACCAGAAAGTGTTTTTCATAATTTTTGGTGTTCACTTGTACATTGTAGCATTCCCATAATTGCATATAACTACTGAGGTGTACATTATCTTTTTAGTGTAAAATACATTTTCACATAATTTGCAAATGAATTCTACGTCTCATGTCATATTCCTAGCATGACTCTAATGCCCGATATATTTCATATGCATCACTTGTGAAGTAATCTCACAGAGTGTATACTATTCAGTCAATCGCATTAAGAAAGAATAATTGTTAATCAATTATGCCATTGTATGTGCCATATCTTTGCAAGGTTTTTTATTTTTGGCATATTTTGAGTCGAGAGCTATGTGCGGATTCAACAACTCACAAAATTATCAACTCCAACCTCAACAGGAATGCAGCATTCACTCATACAATACTGGTGCATTGCTGAACTCCATGATCATGAATTTACTGGTAGCCTTTAACGATATTGTCCAGAAGTCCCTATTTACAATAGATTTGATAAACATACAAAGTATACAGTAATGTGTGTTTAATTAATTGGCTTGCTCTAATTGAGGAAATAAAGCTCCAAAGCAGCTGAGTATTATTTTTTGCCCAGACTCTCCTTTAGAATTCGGACCAAATGTAATAAAAGAAATAATCAGTATAAAAATGTATCATCTAGTGTTTTGTTTTAATTTCTTAAAGTTTCCAACTTTCCTTACTATTTTTTAATTAAATTTTTTAGTAAGATTTTAATGACCACAACAATCACAAAAGCAATTGATGTCAATCAGTAGAAACAGAAATGATTATACACTTGTGAATTTTGGTTTTAATTACAATTTGAATTGGAATGTAGATACAATAATGTTTTTGAGCAATTTTTGGCCTGACATGCAAGCGTAAAATGTTACATAACTTTGGAACCACATGCCCGACCTTCATGAAGTCATCCTCAAAAGATTGCACTGTAATTGAGGGGAAAAAAAGTCCCAAAGTGTCTTGTGACTGCTTTGGGTGTTACAAACAATATTGCGCAAGACATTGAGGGGAGTTTTGATTATTAATCTATGGGTGTGCACTTGAGTGTTACCATCGGCCCAAGGAACACACAATGCTTTTATTATGGCCCATGGCTCATGCTGAAAGCCCTACAAGGCTGAATTTTCCTGACAAATTGATGAAGCATCGATAGTTCCTGAGCAGCTTCTTACATAACATACTTTGCAAACTGTATATATTTACACAATGTATGTTTTTTGGTATTTATATTTTCAGCTTCACGGGGGAGGAAACGGGCTCGTGTTCATTTTGTTGACAGCAACTCGGATTCATCTTTCATCAGTGTAACATCATCCTGTGATAAGAGAAGAAGTAAGTTCCCTGTCTATATTATGATATCTATCATGACAATGCAAATGAAAAGTTATGAAAACACATGAACCTTGTCACTTTAAAGCGAGTTAGTTGATACAATGGGGGTCAGTAGATATCGGTCACATCTTAAAAGGGGACAGGTAGAAATCAAAGTGGTAATGTGTATGGTGTTATTACTTCTAAAGCAATCACACCCTTACATTGACATACTCAATTTCAACTCTCATTGTCATGAACATGAAGGTGATATATAGACTTTAAGTTCATTAAAATATGCTCATGAAGCTGAGTTTTATGTATGTACAAATGTAGGTATTTTTGTTTCTGTAATGAAAAACAAAGAGATTTTGTGTTTGTGTGCATGCATTAATAAGTTGATTGATTTTGCAAGCTATGTAACTATATCTACCAAGATGTCTTGAACACGAACAGAATGAAACATGACAATTAACCAAGATGGCTATGTCTAATCTTGCCATCATTATATGATATGATCAGTTTGGCAAGCTCTACATGCCTACAAAATTTTGCATCAGTTAAAGCAATGGAACTTCCAATGCAAAACAATGAAAAATTGCCTGTGTGAATATCAAGATGTGTTAACTTCTTAATGGGATTTCAACATGAAAGAAAGTGGAAACTGCTCAATTGGAAAAAAATATGTATATTGCCAAGCTGGGTTAAAACCCATGAAAAACTTTGGTTGCAGACATCAGAGGTTGAATTCTTAACGAAGCTCCCATACATCTCCACAAACAAAACGTGTGGAATGGATGCTTATGTGAAAGATAAATCAAGAATCATTTCATCTGTTTCCATTCGCATTTTCACTTCATTACATTCTTTTTGCTATTCTGAGTAACTCCACTTTCAGCAAGTGTGGGTGCCTGTGGCACACCCTCTCCCTAATACATACAATATTGCTACCTTCTTGTGTCTGACTCAGTGCAATAGTAACAAGGATGAGTCCACACTTGTGACAACAGCATTTAAAAAAAAAAACAACAACAAAAAAACAACCCTCAGATGAAGCATCCAGGATAGGATCTTAACCATTTTCTCTCAATTAATAGGTTCTGATGTTGTGAGTTAAAACTTTTTCTGTAATCTGTAAGGAAAAAGCATTATCTGTACTAATGTCAGTCACAAGACTGGTAACTGCATGCTATAATGCTCTTTTTTCATTTTTTTTTTCATTGTAGAGAGAATCAAGTCAACCAAGCACAGCCGAGAACTGACATCTATTCTTCGCATGAGATGCTGTCGGAATTACTGTCTGCACAAGGTGTCCCGGAAGGAAGTGGCCCTGTGCAGGAATGCCTTCCAAGAGAAGAAAAAGTGTGAGCAGAGACAGTGGATACTGCAGTACTTTCTTGAACACCACGAAGATTCTGGAAATGCTCTGAAGGTCCTCTACACTATTGGGGCCACAGAGGTGTGTCAACGTGGATGGCGATTGGCTCTTGGGATATCTAGAACCCGTTTTTGGCAGATTGAATGTCATTTTCGAGGTTAGTATTGGATTGCATACTTCCGATTTGAATAATAAACAGTAGTTGTTCCCAACAACAAGAATAAGATTGGTATCTGGTACAGTTCGACCTCGATTATCCAGCCTCCTTTTATCCAGAAATCTTTATTATCTAGACACGTTCATGCAGTGAAGGACTTTTTTAAATCTAAAGATTGAGAAAAAACAGTGACTTTAAACTCAATTAGAATGTCTACAAAACTCACACGATTTACCTACAATATTCCCGACAGAACTAACATAAATTCACACCTTATTATCATTGTAAAAGTAAGGGACCACTATTTTGCGCAGGCTAGCATAGATTACACCACCGTTGCGGGGTACGCTGCCTGCCTAGCTGCCAGTGCACTTGGACGGCAGCTATATACATTAACATTGTGTCTCCCATATCTGGCCAATTCACTTATCCGGATGAGCCCCGGTCCCGACATGGGTGGGTAATTGAGGTTGAACTGTGATTGTACCTTCAATAAAGTGTGTCAATACCCGAGTATTATGTTTGCTATATTTGTAGAACATACTTGAGACTTGAGACATGCCTTTTGCAAAATTTTAGAATTTTTGTCACTCCAATTGTGCCAAATTGTTGTGGAGGTATTATCTGATTTATAGAAATATGTATGCTCTCAGGGGCTATCACAAGTGAATTATTGCTGTTTTTGTGTATCTGAGCTGTACACTAATTTGATTTCCATAGTATTGGTACGCTTTAAATGTATATTAATAGACTTGGAAAAAACAAAACAAAACAAGAAGAAGTAACGAAGTAACCATACTTGAGATCATCCAGTATTCCACTCTGCCTGTGGGTGGTTTAAGTTGGTTCAGGGAGTTAGCCAAAAATTGTTTCATTTGCTAAATGCTAAATTTCCAGTGTGCCATCTTTTTCACCAACTGAGTCTTCTCTGATATCATTGTCCTATGTTATAAAACATCTAGCTTAGTTAAGATGGTGAAATTCTTGTACGGTTGTCAATATTTGAAAGTGAAATCATGTGGTTATATAGAGCAGTGATGTTACGACTGGTAGATTGCAGGTTCAAAACCCATCGTGCTTTAAATGCTCTCATTGACCCTATCTAGGCTAGGTTATTTGGGGAGTTCTTAGAGCCAAATGCTGAAACCACAATAGCCTTACATGTCATAGAGTGATATGCTGTATACAAATGTAGATTGTGATGGATGGTTGTGTTAATTTTGGAAATGCTTATGCTTACAACTCTCCTTTATAGATGGATATCAGACATATCTCCCTCCAAATCAACGGCGACGAGGACTACAGTCCAAAGCAGTAGCTTCAGCTGTAATGTGGCTGGATAGATTCTCGAGAAGATTTGGAGACAAACTGCCAGCCCAAGAGCGTATACATCTCCCATCCTGCTTGACCCGAGCAACAATGTACAATCTCATGAGGGAAGAATTGGAGGAGCACGGAGAAGAAGTGTGTAGCAAGGCTCACTTCTTACGCATATGGAGAAAAGAGATGTCTCATGTGTCAATACCAAAGGTAATCATACTATTGGTGCTATGGTGAAATGGTCAATATCAGGATGCATTACTCTTGTATCTTACCATACCTGCATATTTCCATGGAGGGGACAGTATGTACAGGGCTATTTGAGCTCCATTCTGATAGGGATAGTGTGGGTGTCAAACAATCTATTTCCTGACAAAGTTGCCTAAACACCATACTGCTTAAAAATGAAAAGTAAAGAAATCTTGGTGCCTCAATGGAATCTCCAAATTACAGCCATATTTCCCATTATTCCGAGTTTCCAAAACTGGTTACAATTGGGCACCTGACTAGACCCCTAGGAAAATGTAAGCATGGAATCCTGATCAGAAGATGTGAACATTTTTCAAACCAGACATTTTTCTTATGTTTTTGTTGTTTTCTTAGTGTCTTAATGTATACACAAATATTGAGAGTTTTTCAGTCATTGTGCTGTCATGAAATATGTTGTAACCTTGGAACTTGTTGCCTAACTTTGAAGGACTACTATAAGATGTGCCTGGTTTCTAGTGTCGTACATATTCACAAATATTGACAGTTTTTAGTCATTGTGCTGTGATGAAATATGTTATAACTTTGGAACTTGTGGCCTAACTTTGAAGGACTACCATAGGATGTGCCTGGTTTCAAATTCATTAAAAAAATTGTCACAGTTTTTGGCTATTGTACAATGATCTCAACTTCTTGATGGGTGTCAAGTTGAACCTCGACCCCAGTTAGACAAGGGTAAAATAAGCTTGGTCTGATAATTGCAGCCAAGTCTTTGTATGCGTGTATATTAAAATCACTACATCCCAATATATATATATGAGTATTCTACCCTATCAATTCTGCTTTACAAATCTCACCTCAACACAAACAAAAAGTCGCCAGACATGAATTTGTAGTTAAGACCATATTCTGAAAGAGCAGACTTTAAGCTTTAAAATGATGTATAACTCAAATCAAACGGACTCTCCTAACCTATCTAAATATTGGAAAGAAAGCACAAACTCAGGAAAAGTGTGAACTGAGAAAAGAGGCTCTGAAGTACAGTGTCTATTCAAGCGCTTAATCTTTACCAAACCGTGCTGGCTGTGCGATGAATGGGACAAAAAAACAGGAAGTAAACCACCAGAGTAACAACAATGAAGGGATTATCAGATTAAACTGAAATTAAGCATGCCTCATTAACACATTCTGCCCATAATTAATGCCATTTTTCAAAGCAGTAGCACTATCCTTTCAAAAGTTACTAGAGTTGAAAGTGAAGAGTGTGGACGAGGTTTTTCAGAAATGAAAAAGGGATTCTAAAAACACACCTAATCACACTATTCTACCAAAAATGTTCGAAATAAACTGCTAAAACAACACACTTCCCTGCCCGTTTTATGATACCAAATTTTAGCATAATGTAAAAGAAGACCCGCTCTTTCAGAAAATATGAAAAAGTCAAGTTCGGCTAGGTTGACCCATTTCACTTATTTTCAGTCCTTACGCAAAATCAGTGTGTGCGACTTTATGTTCGTTTTGAGGTGCACGGTCACATATATATATATATACATATATATGTACAATACATATATATATATATACTGTAAAAGTGGATATTTTCGTGTGACTAATTTTTCGCGCTTGGCCTGGTCGGAAGAGTTTCGCGTGTTTTTAATTCTGCGGAATCAAGACATCACGCACAGGCACATATGGCAAGCAAAAACATTCGCGTGCTTTTATTTTCGCGCTTGTTTCTGGTTGCGCGAAATGCGCGAAAATTTTAACACCGCGAAAATTTCCACTTTTACAGTATATATGTATATATATACATATATATATATATATATATATATATATATATATGTATGTATATATATACATATATACTAACAAAATCTCTCCCAAAACGAATTCCTTATCTTTAATTTTGTTTTAAAATCAGTAAGACACCCTGTTCCATACCTATATCTGTGAGGCTGTGATTTCAATAGTGTTTCCTTTCTTGTATAATAATTGTTTTTGGTCAAATAACACACAGACAAAAAGAGTCAGTTGCTGAAAGAATCCCAGATCCTTCTTGTCCTCAACGAATAAAGATCTCAATGTATGTTCCCCGTTTTCTTCAGGTCAACAGATTTTCAAAGTGCGACGTGTGTACACAGCTTAAGCAGAGCATCGAGAGAGCCAATGAAAAAGAAGAAAGACAAGCACTCCATCAACAGAGGGAGGAGCATCTGACTCAACAAAAGTAATTTTTTTTTTTTGTCTCTACATGCAGGGCTGCAAAATATTTGATGTTTTGGTGGCCATTATTGCTAATTTTAATACCCAAATAAGACAAAATATCGTTCAAGTAAATGATCAATTTTCACATTTTGGAATGCATGCAAAGTAGTTGAAAAAAGGTCAAGTTTTGAGTAATGGGGTAATATTTATATGATATTGGATGGCCTTGAGATTGATACAAGGAAATATTGGACGAGCTATGCACAAATATTGGACAAGTCGAAGACGAGTCCAATGTTTCACTTAGCGAGTCCAATATTTCCTTGTATTAACAAAACATAACACATAACGACCGTACTGTAACATGCATGCAAATGCAAGCGGCGGCTGGCTACATGTATTTGTATATCGCGAGTGGGCTACTTGTATCTAGCTGTAGCGCTGAGCTAATCAATCGTCGCCTGCATGCTCCAAAAAAAAAAAAAAAAATGCAACTTGTTTTCATCAAACCTAAATTGAATTTCCTGTTATGAAAGTGATATTTTGAAAAAATTGTATGAAAAACAATATCAACTAATTGATATATGAAACTTGTTTGTATATACACAGAATTTTAGAAGAAACTATATTTTAGTTAATTCGTGATTGACCAATCACAGACGTTTTTACTTCATATGTCAGTTTATCTCGTATTTATATCTCAACCAATCATGATGCAGTTTATAAAAACTTTGGGGAATCCCCCTCTTGCCGTCCAATATTGTAAACATTGGTCGCCTCGGAAAAAAAATATTGGTAGAGTTCAACAAACTTTCTAAGTTGGTCGGAGGTTATGAGGTGTGTCGACAAAATAACACTTGTATTTGGGCTCTAAAAATCCTCTGTATGGATAATAATATGACATATTATTACATTTTCACTACTCTTGGAACATGGATCTAGGACAGTGTCTGGGTGTTATGGCTTTTCTTCACTGATTCAAAGACAATTTGAATGTTGTTTTGTTTTCTGGAATGTATAACACGTACCTCCCCATAATGCTTTACAGTGTGGTACCAAATACATATACAATCAGCAGATGAACTTCATGCTTGCATTCCGGATAGTGGACCAGTAGTGTAAACACAATATGCTCTGCTGTCAAGTTTTTGACTGAACAACAACTCTTTAAATGTTGATTCAAATTTTCAATATTTGAAAATTTCTTTATGGAATTTTCAAACCTGTATCTGTTATATTTCTATCATTCCAGTTAGTAAAGTAACTTGGAGTAGATTTTTACAAAGTTATTGAAATTATTTAACCCATAAGTCTGAAGTTACCTGTTTGCAGGGGATCAACACTGTACAGGGAATTGATCACTCTCAGTTGTATTTGTAGTTTATTTTCACATAGTGCTCTCCCGTTATGATGAACAGGGTTATATCAAAGTTCCGGTTTCAATGAAGTAAAAATTCATACTGCATCATTATCCACTTTATCAATTTTTATCATTTAGTTGTGTGGTTACAACAAAATTTAGATATTATTACAAAAGAAAACTGCTAATCCCGAGAACTTTGTTATAATGGCAGTTGTTACTGTACTGTGTATTGAATTGTGAATTATGTTTTTTTTTTCTTTGAACAGGACTGAAAGGCTTAAATACTACAAACATGCACAGAAGGCAAGGAAGTACCCAGAGAAATACATCAGCATCATCATTGATGGCATGGATCAAAAGTCAACAAGTATACCCAGATTCTACCGCATGTCGAAGTCCTTGTCAGCAGCCTGGAGACTTCCATCCCACATTACTGGAACTATCGTACATGGAAGGGGGCAGCACATGTTTGTGGACACCAAAGAGTATCCACACGACTCAAACCTGACTTCAACTATCCTGTTGCAGGTTAGTCTGAGTCTGAATACTCTAAAGAAGATTATATCCGCTGTTTGCAAAATCTTTTATACAAATTCAGTCAATGGCCATATTGTGAAAAAAAAAGTGTTCAGAAGCTGTTATGGCAGGTACAATTATTTATTCTTTTTAAATGTATAGTATGGAGTGTGACACCATAAAAATGTCACAAAAGGGGTTATGTCTTGCCCAGGTCACTTCCTTGGAGATGAATCATGTGCAATACCAATGATTTTTCTTTTGAGCGGCATTTCTTACGGTTGCCAAGCACTGTTACTAGTACTTGCTCGTCCATCAGGGATCAATAAGCCAGTTTTAAGTTCCACTTTGAGCATGAGCAGAAAACGGTCATCTGTCAAATTTAAGTTTTTAGCGGCCCTACAATGTAGGTCTAAGGTAAAAAGTCACAGCTCATATATCCGTCAAGATATCTGTGTGTTAACTTGAGAGATATTGTACAGATTTTGATAATTCTTGTTTATGGATAGGTTACATCACACTGAAATACTGGTCAACTTCAAATTTAAAGTCTGTATGGGAAAGGGCAAAGGGCCGGCACAGCCAATTATCTATGCACGTGCACTGCATGGTTTACCCCACATTACCCTGAAAAATATTGAATGAATTGTGATATTTTTATGTTTAGGTTCATCACACTAAAATGCAGGGTGTGATAATCATGTCTAGCAATGTCATCTGTGTCTAAAGGACACATGATATGTCTTTTTTATGCCTCCGCCTGGAAGTGGAGGCGGAGGCATTATGTTTGGGGATTAAATTGTCCATTCGTCTTCCCGTCCGTCCGTCCAAATCAATTGTGTTGACTGCGCCACTAAAAAAACACATTTGAGGCATCCCAGTGAAACTTGGCATGTATATATATGAGTAGGCAAAGTTGTGCCTATCAACTTTTGGGTGCACATGCTCATGGTCAAAGGTTAAAGTTTGAGGTCAAATTCTCAAATATCACTGTCATTCCTCCCTATATCTATGCAATGCCTGAAGGTGTTTTCTTGAAATTTAGTGTACACATGTATTTCCCAGTAAAGATTCTCCCGAGAAAGTTTGGCCTGACAGTGAGTCTCTTGGGAATTTTAGGGTCATGGGGTCAAGGGTCAAAAGTCAGACAAAAAAGTTTCAATTTTACTATTTGATACTGAAATTATACTTTTCTCCATGCCGTGGAAATTATTCATTGCATAAACTTATGAAATGGTCGAAGTTCCAGTTAAAATCGTCCAATCCCCAAACACGCGCTCTCTCATAGTAAAGCCATCAATTCAATTAAACCTAGTTCAAGGAGAGTGAACACTTAAGACATTTGTGACAAACATGTCATTTTACTATCTTGCCAATTATGGGAAACTTTTCACACATTGTCACAATGTACTATGGACTTATTAGGAGAAGCATGCATTATTGCCATGGCGACGCTCCTAGTTTTTTTTTTTTTTTTTGTATCATGCTAATCGGTGTGTTTATAATAATTATTATTATTGCAGGTTCTTCATAGATATGCCACTACGCTTCCAGATACTTTGTATCTTCAGATGGACAACTGTGGACGAGAAAATAAGAATCAGTGCATTCTTGGACTATGTGCTCTGCTGGTGGAACTTGATGTCTTTAAAAAGGTGAGATTATATGAGAAGGAGAATTTCAATTTGTTAAGTAATGGCTTTTATGATTCCCCCTTGGAAGGAAGAAAATAGTGAAAAAATGATTGCAGAATACTGGAGAAAATGTACTTTTTTTCTTCTACTTTATTCTTTTTAAATCAATGATGTATTTTCCACCAAAAAAACAAAACACTCTACCAAGGTACATACTAACCCAAAGTTTTGTTTGTTAGCCTGCAAATGAACTTGGTATCACCAATTTTTATCGATGACATTCAATCATGCATGAGGTAGTCAAAAGTAGAGCAGAAAAGCATTTCATTTGTACAAAGTTTGTTCAAAAAAATCAATAAATACAACTAAAATTGTTGACAATCAAATCTAGTTTCCTAAAGCTGTATACTTTTCATTTAGTGGTTCCACCAAAATATATGTATATTGGTTGTGAAGGTAAAGAATGAGAAGAAAAGAATTTGTAGAGGAAGAGGAAATTTTAGTAACTGCAGCTATGATAGTGCCATTGATTGATATATTTATTTTTGCTTTTGTTTCATTTGTAGGTGAAACTTTGCTTTCTAATGAAGGGGCATACACATGAAGACATCGATCAGCTCTTCAGCCGTATATCAACCCATACATCAAAGCACAACATACCAACACTGTCTTCGTTGCTATCGCACATTCCCAAGTCATATAGCAAGCCAAATACTACTGCTGAGAGAATACACAACATCTTCAACATAAGGGACTGGTTACAAACACACATCAACAGGCCATCAC
This sequence comes from Diadema antillarum, assembly GCF_040938485.1. Taxonomy (NCBI): domain Eukaryota; kingdom Metazoa; phylum Echinodermata; class Echinoidea; order Diadematoida; family Diadematidae; genus Diadema; species Diadema antillarum. The sequence goes on from NW_027271443.1 coordinate 1,048,618, forward strand.
ATCACAGTCATCCACACCAGTTCAAAATTACCAAAGTAAAGGGAAAGGCTGTCATTCACACAAAGAAATGGAGTAATAGTTCCGAATGGCAGGCTACAACGGGCTGCAGCCACATCCTTTCAGGACACCCCTCTGGCATTCCACAAGCTGTCCAACGGAAGTTGGAGGAGCTTTACATCACCCGTCTCTACAGAGATATGACCAAGTACCGGCCCTACCTTACTGAACCAGAGCATCAGGAATGGATGAAACTTCTTGGCTCCTTGGAAGCAGATGATAGTAAGTATTATAGGAAACAAACTTCAGATAAAAAGCCGCCAAGTACGAATGTTTTGTCAGTTGCTCTAACAATTAGTCAGCATAAATCCAGGTAATTTATGCATATGTTTAATAAGTAGCATGCTTCTCATGCCGAAATAAAACTTCGAAAATGCCCATTTTTGGTTGAATGACCGACAATTTGCTATAAATTGTTTTTTCCTATGTATTTTCTTGTATTTGAAGCATCTTCTTATACAGTGCGCTTCCATTAAACAAGCATAGTTATAACAAAATTCTTGTTACAAAGAAGGAAAAATTCTGGTCTCCAAACATTCACCTGCACATCTTTATGTGTTTTACTGTTCAGCTATAAGAAAATTTTGTTTGTATAACTTAAGTAAAACTGCTGGTCACATGGAGTTCTTGAATGGGAGTGCACTGTATTCCTTTTGTAGACTCATTTGTGTATTCTGTATGGTTTTGAAAAAAAGACACACCCAAAACAAACAAAACAAATGAAGGGGATTATTCTGCCCCCTCAATTATTCTGGTCGCATTCATATTTCTAGTGGCCACTATAAGTTATGCGCAAGGACTTATAATGTATTATGTGTCTGATTATGAAATTGTCTTTGAGACAGAGTTGTAGCAAAATTAATGTTTAGAATTGTTTATATCTTCACAGATTCCCACCCCCATTGGATACTGCTGGATATTCTAATGGCTAAGGACTCTACACAGACAGATCAGCGTAGGGAACCCCATTCCGACGTCAATGTGTCCAATGATGAGCAAGATCCCATCCCTCCAGTGAGTTTCAATTTACGGTGAAGTCTCAATCATGAATAGCAGAAATACTTTGTAATGCATTAATCATTTAAAATCATTTATTCAATGACCAAACTTAATTCACTGCAGATTAAATTATGTCTTATAAGAGTTTATGAGATGTAGTCCCGGTAACAGTCCATCCTAATATATTTAAAGTGTAAATCATCTTTTGAAGGATGAATATCCGTAACATTTCTCCTTTAAAGGGATGGTACAGTTTCAGTTGAGATTGGGCGCAAGGTTTCCAATTCTTTGATGATTTTTTTTTAAAAGAGATAATGTGAAAACCCTTTTGAAATATGAAAGAGATTATAATTCTTTGACAAATTCAAAGTTTATTTGGTGAAGATTCGGTTTTGAATGGCTGAGATATCCAAACCAAAGCAATCCTAATAAATGGTAAGACCCACCTTTTATTGGGATCATTTTGCTTCACTTTGTTCATAAAGTGGTTTGTAAGTAACTTGCAGAAAGTTAATAACTGAATCCACATCTCGACCAATACTATACCATTTCTTTAAATGAGAATACATGTCAACAATTTTACAAATAATGGGCAATTTTAATTTGATTTGGTATCATAGGTACAAGAAACTGAGATAAAGGTCAAGTTAGCATTCTAAATCCACTGGTCAAAACTCAGTGCCCACTATGCCAGGACTAACATTCAAAGCTATGATGATTTGAAAAAAAAAAAGAAAGAAAGTAAAGTTACCCCAGCAAATCACTGAAAGTCTCATTAAAATTAGATTAAAAAAAGAAGTTATGCTAATAGTTTCTGCTTCACCAGCTAATGTGAGAAGGTATGTTTACATGCAAAGTACCTGAAATCATCTGTTGAGCTTAGTGTAGGAGACCAACTGCAGAGGTATTGATTTTTTAGCAATAATTCAAAAGATATTGGACAGATTTTATCAATTTTTGGTTTATTAATTACATTAACATACAGTTCAAGTTTGAATCCGAAATTCGCAGGACAGCACTCAAAGGTCACAGTTCAAAATTTACCAGAATATATGTTCATTCCTCACGACAGCAGCTGGACTTTGATGAATCTTTGGCATTTAGACACAACACACTTAAATACAGGGCTTACTAACTACATCCAGATTTCTGTATCCTGTGGTATATAGACAGATGACATGTCAGGCTAGATCATCATCTACTTTCACCTTATCTTTCAACATTTTTATATTTTTCTTAAATTTGCTAATGTTAGGTTGTTTGGTACATTTGCGTATCCACATTTGTAAATCTTCTTTGATTTGTTTCTTCTGTGAAATATTAGGTCAACCTGGGGCGCAAGATCGACCAGAGGAGACAGACTGTGACTCCTGAAGTTGGAAAGATGGTAGCAGTCTTCCTAGAAGACTTCCGGAATGAATGGCCCCAAGTTGGAAAGATCACTGCAATACACAATGCTACAGTAAATGTCCATTGGTTTACAGGCACCACAACTTCACAATGGGATGAACTCAACAAGCCGGGACGAAACGGACAAAGTGAAGCATACATCTCCACGATTCCAAAAACATCGTTTTTAACAGGCTCGTTCAATTTGACAGGACATGGCAAATTACCACAGGAAATACAACGGCAGTTAAGAGAAAAACGGGAAGAACTGTGCAATCAGTGAACATTCAGACTCTTTGGACTTAGGCATGCGCTGTGACTTTGACACTTGTTTTTCATAGATTTAGCCTCTATACTATATGGGGGGGGGGATTGATATTGTACAAATATTTAATGGTCATGAGTATGATGGTACAAGATGTCGCACAAGGTGAAAGATTTAGGTGTTCTATTCAATGAGGCAAAGCAGAGTTGAGTAGTGAGCCTCTATATAAATCTGGATCTGATGTTTGTGTATTTAAACCAAACAATTAGACCCAAAGACCCTAATCTGTCATTAGATCCCAATGTTGAGGTTCTAAGCTTTGTCCCCTGCACTTGCTTTGAGATATTGGCATTCAATTTTTTCTTTTTCTCTTCACTGGTTCTGGCAGAGCTCTGTTAGAAACAATTCAGATTATTGCCCCATCACTGCCATTTTATCAATATCCGCCGGATCTAGGGCTGTTACTGTCTTTGCGTAAGCCGTGATTTGTGTAGCGGTTGACTCATCCAGCAATCTCACAATTATTCTTCATATTATTTCTCAAAGTATTAATCCCAAATGGGATATTGTCATACAAAGGTCTGTCAGATGGAGTTGAAGACTTAGGTCCCTGCCAAAAGGTGGTTTTGGGGTTCAAGGAAGATAGGTACATTGTTGTACTTGAGCAAAAGAAGCGGCTGGGCATCTCGAAGAATATGGTAGTTCATACATGTGACCACTAAATTCTTCGTCTGCATTTTCACGATGGGACTTTGTAAGCATATCATTACGGTATGTTGGAAGTAATTTTGCCCATCTTCGCCAGTGTTGAGATCATCGTGAACATTCATGTCCCAAAGTTTTCACAGCCTCTCTGTCCAAAATATGTCATCATATCAAGTAATGCCTTGTTTTGTATACCTTGCAAGTGGTTGTAACTGACTATTGGCAAACTTCACATTTCTCCTAGTATTAGAGGCACCAGAGTCAGAGGGTAGGTCCTCTTGTTCTTGGTCTGTTAACAAGACAGAACTTCTTCTCGCTGTAATGACAAATTCAGAGGTTGTACATGCATATACTCCAAAAAAGAAACTGAGGAAAATGTAGGTTTTATGTCTTATTTGTTGGGTACCACATTAGATCACTGAGCTACAGACTGCAGGCACTAATCAGATATATGATCATAACCTGCATGGTTGAGATCTGATTTGCACATGTTTTATTCAATAAAAGAAAAAACAAAAGAAATTTGCTCCGTTTTAACGAAATGCGGATCGCTTTCGTAAATACGTAGCGGGCGAAAGCGTCACATCACTGTGTGTTCGCTTGGTGTGTCACCCAGAGATTCCTAGGGGAACTTGCGCTATTGTAATACAATAATCTGAAATTGATTAACTATTTGTTTTAATGTTCACATAGCTTTCCAGTGTATGACTAGTATTCAACAAACAGAATATCATATATGTGTGGCTTCCTTGTTTTCGTTACTGTATTTGTTCGGTTATAACGAAATTTCGCTATAACGAAAGAAAACTGCCGGTCCCGAGCATTTTGTTTGGGAGTGCACTGTATGTGTATGTGTATCTAATTGAAAGTTGATAAGTATCACTCGGGCAATTTTATCTGAATGTCATGGGTTGTCTCTTACCCAAAATTCAATATGTTTCACTTGGACAATTTTACCCCAATAAGTATAGCTTGTCTCTGTTATCCTTACTTGATGCGTTTCACTTACACATTTTATTCAAAAAGTTTCACAGGGACAATATCATCCAATAAGCTTGTTATCCCATCTTCACTGCTTGGATAATTTTATCCGAATAGTCTGTTATCCTATCTTAGTATGTTTCGGTGAGCCACTCTTATCTGATCAGTTGGTATGTTTCACTCGGACAATATTATCCGAATAGTCTGTTATCCTGTCTTATGTTTCACTCGGACAATTTTATCCAAACAGTTTGTATTCTGTATGGGATAATTTTATCCGAATAGTCTGTTATCCTATCTTGTTATGTTTTTCTTGGATAATTTTATCTGAATAGTCTGTTATCCTATCTTAGTATGTTTCAGTTGGGCAATCTTATCCAATCAGTTTGCATGTTTCACTCGGACAATATCATCCAAATAGTCTGGTATCCTATCTTAGTACATGTACAATGTATGTTTCACTTGGACAATTTTATCCAAACAGTTTGTACGTTATATGGGATAATTTTATCCGAATAGTCTGTTATCCTATCTTAGTATGTTTCACTTAGAGACGATTTTATCCAAACAGTCTGTTGTCGTATTGTATTATGCTTCACTGGGACATTTTCATGTAAACAGTTTGTATGTTATCCCACCTTACCATGTTACACTGGGACAATTTTATCCGAATAGCTTGTTATCCTATCTTTCTATTACACTAGGACAATTTCATCTGAATAGTTTGTATGTTATCCTACCTTACCATGTTACACTGGGATAATTTTATCCGAATAGCCATTTATGCTATGCTTCACTGGGACAATTTTATCCGAATAGCTTGTTATCCTATCTTTCTATTACACTGGGACAATTTCATCTGAATAATTTGTATGTTATCCTACCTTACCATGTTACACTGGGATAATTTTATCCGAATAGCCTTTTATGCTATGCTTCACTGGGACAATTTTATCCGAATAGCTCGTTATCCTATCTTTCTATTACACTGGGACAATTTCATCTGAATAGTTTGTATGTTATCCTACCTTACCATGTTACACTGGGATAATTTTATCCGAATAGCCTTTTATGCTATGCTTCACTAGGACAATTTTATCCGAATAGCTTGTTATCCTATCTTTCTATTACACTGGGACAATTTCATCTGAATAGTTTGTATGTTATCCTACCTTACCATGTTACACTGGGATAATTTTATCCGAATAGCCTTTTATGCTATGCTTCACTAGGACAATTTTATCCGAATAGCTTGTTATCCTATCTTTCTATCACACTGGGACAATTTCATTTGAATAGTTTGTATGTTATCCTACCTTACCATGTTACACTGGGATAATTTTATCCGAATAGCCTTTTATGCTATGCTTCACTGGGACAATTTTATCCGAATAGCTTGTTATCCTATCTTTCTATTACACTGGGACAATTTCATCTGAATGGGTTGTATGTTGTCCTATCGTACCATGTCAAACTGAGACAATTTTATCCAAATAGCCTTTTATCGGAACCATCTTTCACTTAGACAATTTTATCCGAGTTATTTGTTATCTTATCTTACCATGTTTCACTGGGACAATTTTATCTGAACAGGTTGTATGTTACCCAAGCTTGATATCATAGTACATGCCTTTCACTTTGACAATCTTATCCCAAATACGTATAGTTTGGATAGGAGATTCAAACTTAAAACGTTTCACTGAGACAATTCCATCCGAAGAGGTATAGCTTGTATGGGTATGTTACCTTAGCAATATATGTACTAAAATGATTTGAAATAAATATACATATTTGTTTTTATGAACATGTATGTCTTTTTTTGACTGGACATCGATTGATTGAAAGTTGGATTTCTTGTGTCAATTTTTACAAAGTTTTTGATTTGTGTTTGTGTGATGGAAGATGAAGAAATAACTAAGTGGAGGGTTTGATGGCTGGAGAAATAAAATGAAATAAAGTATTAAAAATGACAGTGAGATGTCAGAAAACAAGTGTGTAAACAGAGGGTGAAATTACATGTTTGTTTGAATGAAAACTTATAGCTTTTTCCCCCATTGAATATCACTGGTGATTGAAAGTTGATTCAGTTTAAGTGGTTTCACATTGTTTTGAGATGTGTTTGTGTGATTGAGGACGAGGAAGAGACAAAAAATTATAGGGTGATGATGTGAGATGTTTGTGTGATTGAGGATGAAGAAAAGAGCAATAAAGTAGAGGGTACGATGACTGCTGACAGAAAATGAAAGGGGTGAGACTTAACTGAGAAGTCTGGAAAATAAAGAATGCGTGAGCAGAGGCTGAAGTGGCATGGGAGAAAATAAACTGACGAATTTGAAACAGCCTTGAGATAGGGAACGTAAGAAAAAAAAAAGCATAAGTAGAGGTTGAGATATGTGGTAACAAAGGAATGAAATTAAAAATGTTTAGAAATTGTAATACCTAGTTCTTAATCACTCTTTTTTACTATTGCAAGATACCTTACCTTTTAAATTGTCTTTATTTAGTATCATTATTTCACAGTCATTTAACAACTTCATTAAAGCCTGAAATCTGCTAAAAAATGAACAAAAATTCATTCCATATGAAAAGATACATTGTTTATAATATTAAACAGAAAAACAGGAGACTGCGATCATAAGCAGCAGCTTCACATGGATTGAGGCCTTAGGATAAAATTTAAGACTTAAAACCGATTTGCATATCTGTATGACGGACGTGTCTACAAAATAAAATAAATAATCAAATCCAAAATATCGTAGTAATTCATGAGGATAAAAATAAAGGGAAAATTCAAAATAGGGATCCCTTATTTGTTTTCAATAGGCAGTCTTTACTGTAATACTGTGCTGAGGTGAGGTAAGTGCTGTGCTGTACATGCCATGAAATACAATTTTGTTAATTCAACGTTGGGTATTATATGAAGAGTTTGTTGGCAAAAACTGATAAATCCATATTAGCCAAATGGAGATTTTTGCGATTAAAGGTAAAGAAAAATAAAGAGAATAATAGGAAATTATTTGCTTCTTTTGACCATAACTTCTAAAATGTACCTTTATATGTAGGGACCAATGTGTCATTTAAAAGATATTTTGTACTTTATGACCGAGAACGTACTTCAAAATCTTCAAAAATGGTCTTATCGGTTTTTGCGAACAAACTATTCATATACATGTTCATGTTCAAGTTCAAGTTCAAGTTGAACATTATTTTCATTTCCATTAAATAAACAGGAGAAATTGTATTCAATGCATAAACAAAGCAAATTTGTAGTAAATTTCATAAACGTACATCAAGAAGATACATGCGATGATGAGTAACAACATAATTGCATTTAAAAGGTATTTGCATTATTACACGGATGGGAATGGAAATGGAGGGTCCCACTAAAAAGCCGAGCTTGTACGATATGGGACCCTCAGAAATGCATAAAAAGCAAATAGTGGCTTCATGAAACTACAAACAAATATATGAAACAGAATCAAAGAAACCAATGTCAACTGACATGAAATGAAATAACAGGAAAGAACGAAAAAACAGAAAAAGGAAACAAAAGAAAATGAAACTGCAACACACGCCATCGTGGACACAAGCAAACAGAGTTCTATGATGTATAGCAGTAATAAGACGCACCCTTGAATGATATTGTGAATATAAGGATTGCGTACATATACCAGAGAAACTACAAAAGAGCGGACATATTAAAAACAAAGAATAGACACAATGATGCATTGTTCGATGACTGTCATATTAGAGGAGAACTTATATTCGACAAATTATTTTACTCTCATGATAGAAAATAGTTGATGTGTAGTGATTAATGCATATATATATATATATATATATATAAGATAAGTGATAACTTATTTGAGTTACTGAAACAAACCTAGTCTGGTAATATGTTATAAGATTTCAATAAAAATGATTTGTATTCATTCTTGAAAGAATTGAAAGTTCGTGCTGTTACAATATCATTAGAAAGTGAGTTCCAAAGATTTGGCCTATCGTAAATAAAGGTGTTCTGAGCCAGCAGAGTTCTGAAAAAGGGCAAATGAAACTCATTCGAACGCCTTCTTGGGTAATTGTGAACGGACTGATTTCTTGGAAACATTGTTTCAAATACATTTGGAAGATTTTTTTAATCATAACTAAACATAAATTGTCCTAGGTTATACAAATACAAATCCTTGATACTCAATATTTTGTTTTCAAAAAATAACGGGTCAGTATAAGACAGAAATGCAGTATGACATACAGTGCGTATCATAAAAAAGGTAATCCAACTTTGGAGAGCTAACATTTCTTAATTGTCATCTACGGAGAGCTCAATGTTAGTTGTGAGCAAAGAGGATCACTTCTTCTTTCCATTAATACCTAATTATGTTGACAATGTCATGCATCACTGAGCACAAGGACTTTAAATACAACAATGACAAATTGCCCTTTTTCCAAGTTTGAGAGTCACATGGAGGAACAATGATTGTCTCACTGGATGAATGACATCTGTCAATGAAAGTGGTCAGATGAACAGGCCAGCCTGCATGACTGCATGTTTGTGTTAATGGTTTCTTTTAACCATTTATGGTCAATACCCTTCAACATGGCCATGTTGTTGATAACTTGGTCACTCCCAAAAAGGTTAACCCATTATTCGTTTTCTCCCTTCATTCTCAAAACATGGTTTGTTGGTACGAGCTATGCGTGGAATATGAACAGAGAATATGGACTGTGTTGGTTGGCCTTGTGGGAGTGACCAAGTTATTGGACAGGTGGCCATGTTACAGGTTTAATATGGACTATAAAATGTTAGAAGAATCCCTGAACACAAACCTTAACACAAACGTGCATTCGTACAGGCTGCATGTTTATTTGGACATTTTCATTGATAGATCTCATCCCTTCAGTGAGACATGCATTGTTCCTTCATTTGACACTCAAACTTGGAAAAAGGGCAATTTGCCATTGTTGTCTTTAAAGTCCTTATGCTCAGTCATGCATGACATTTGTCAACATAATTAGGTATCAATGGAAAGAGGAAGAGTTCATCTTTCCTCACAACTAACATTGTGTTCTCCATAGCTCACAATTAACTCTTTATGTGCCATGGTGGAAATCCCCTGTGTGCCACGTTATTCTGAGACACGACGGTAGTCATGCTTTGAGAAAGAATTCTGTTTTTCCGATTTGTATAACTTCTACAAATTTCTATTCAGATGGGCATAATAGTAGGCAAAGTCGAAGAGGAATGCCAAGCTTTGTTACGATGTAAATTGTATGACGAATCTATTTCCAATTTTTATTTTGAATGACCAGTTTCTACATTACTGTAAAGGCATGACTTTTGCACAAAAAACCGTGACAGAAACTTAGAATGTACAAGCAAATCTAGTTGGGAACATCGCTTGATAGTCGACCACCACATAGAATGCAAGCCGTATATGAGTGGAACAAAAGCACAAGAAACGCTTTCATTGTGCCGCAGGATTAGCAGTAATTAGCGGTTTATCGATCGGTCTTGGAGGCTTTGTTTGTTGAGCAGAATATGCGAAGTTGGTACGCCGTCGACTGAGCCGGACGTGCGAACGTGGCACATAAAGAGTTAAGAAATGGTAACCCTCCAAAGTTGGATTACTTTTTTTTTTTTTGATACGCACTGTATAATACGGAGTGACTTCTTTTGTAGTAAAAGTAATTGTGACCCGCTACAACAAAATGATCCTAAAGTCGGGCGAGGTCGATTATTTGAAAATTGCATGACACAATTCCCTAATCTTTCTGCTTTAAATTGATATATAACACATCTTATAAAAATAATCGGCTGCGGAGATATCGATGTTTAATAGAGAGCATGTCAAGACGTCTGGGAATCACTGTTTCGAGAAAAGCGCCCTAAAAGTTCTCCTTGCGACGCAATCACGATCACGGGACACGCGAGTCAGTATTCACCTCCGGACAATAGAAGGTAAGCCCTAGCAACCCCCGAAATGCTCATTCAAACACAGCGTCGGCGGTCTCCTCACTGACCAATCAGTGACCAGGATGCCAGGAGAAGCGGCTGGGCCGGCTGGGCATAGCGCACCCCGCCAGCACGCACCAGTCGACTGGGCAGTGTGCGAGCTTCACGCTTCGGTTAGCGGCAAGCGGCAAACTGACCAATGAGATCACGCTGGTCGTTGTTAGGGGCAGAACCTATGTGTGGCGCTCAATCCAAATGTTCGAACCAGTTTCTGCTTCGTTGAAACGCCAAAAAACATGGCCCAGAAAAACGCTATTTTTTGGTCTTTCTTTTCATCATTTTGCTTCAAAATTTCGACAGATGATAGAAGACATGTCAGACTCTAATGATATGTCAAATTCAGAAAATCGTAAGTTTTGACCAATTTTGATGCTCTGACTTCAAACTCGATTTTCACGGCTTCGACCGTGCGCGACTTTAGGACCATTTTGTTGTAGCGGGTCACAATTTATCTAAGAATGCTTGATATGTATTTCCCCAAGCAAGAATACCATAATTCAAGTATGACATTATGAGAGATGAATATAATGTAATAAGGGACGACAAAGGAAGACAAATATTAACCTTGTTGATTATACCAATATTTAGTGAAATAATTTTACACATACTATCAACATGAAATGTTATGAAAGCTTTTTTCAAATTCATTATTTTCTTCCGTCGAGATGTTTTCATTGCAACTGATTGACAAATTGCCCTACATCGACGTAAATAAGCACTGAATTGATCAGTGTTTTAGTAGTAGCCATGATAAAAAATCATGGGCGTACATACTCGAGCAGGATTCGAACCTACGACCTCCTGATCACCGGAGAGGCGTCATCTCCACTAGACCACCGAGCTTTCGCCCGAAAGCAAGTGTCGGTTCTAATCCTTATAGCATGCAGCGGGTACTGCTTTGTTATTAAAATTCATGATTTTCTTCCGTCGAGATGTTTTCATTGCAACTGATTGACAAATTGCCCTACATCGATGTAAATAAGCACTGAATTGATCAGTGTTTTAGTAGTAGCCATGATAAAAAATTATGGGCGTACATACTCGAGCAGGATTCGAACCTACGACCTCCTGATCACCGGACAGGCGTCATCTCCACTAGACCACCGAGCTTTCGCCCGAAAGCAAGTGTCGGTTCTAATCCTTATAGCATGCAGCGGGTACTGCTTTGTTATTCAAATTCATGATTTTCTTCCGTCGAGATGTTTTCATTGCAACTGATTGACAAATTGCCCTACATCGACGTAAATAAGCACAGAATTGATCAGTGTTTTAGTAGTAGCCATGATAAAAAATCATGGGCGTACATACTCGAGCAGGATTCGAACCTACGACCTCCTGATCACCGGACAGGCGTCATCTCCACTAGACCACCGAGCTTTCGCCCGAAAGCAAGTGTCGGTTCTAATCCTTATAGCATGCAGCGGGTACTGCTTTGTTATTCAAATTCATGATTTTCTTCCGTCGAGATGTTTTCATTGCAACTGATTGACAAATTGCCCTACATCGACGTAAATAAGCACTGAATTGATCAGTGTTTAAGTAGTAGCCATGATAAAAAATCATGGGCGTACATACTCGAGCAGGATTCGAACCTACGACCTCCTGATCACCGGCAGGCGTCATCTCCACTAGCTCGGTGGTCTAGCATGGAGATGACGCCTGTCCGGTGATCAGGAGGTCGTAGGTTCGAATCCTGCTCGAGTATGTACGCCCATGATTTTTTATCATGGCTACTACTAAAACACTGATCAATTCAGTGCTTATTTACGTCGATGTAGGGCAATTTGTCAATCAGTTGTTATGAAAGCTTATTGTCAACTGTCATTCCCAGAAATTTAATATGGCAAACAGTTTCCAGTGGAGTCCCATCAAAAACAATGTCAACAGGTGGTTTCTCTATAGAGTTGGTAAAAAACATATATTTTGTTTTTTGAAGATTGAGAGATAGTTTATTTGTCTTTATCCATTGGGCGACATTTTCTAATTCAGAGTTTATTGCATTTACAAGAGTAAGAGGATTATTGTGCGTAAAAAAAAAATGAATTTGAGTCATCCGCAAAGAGAATAAATTAAAGAACATCTGATGACCTACAAAAATCATTTATATAAACGAGAAACAAAAGCGGACCTAATAAACTTCCCTGTGGGACCCCACATTTGATATTTAACATTTATGAATTATACCCATTCAAAGAGACATATTTGTTTCCTGTTCCTGATCCACTCAAAGGCCTTCCCACGCACTCCGTAATGATGTAATTTATCAACTAAAATAGCATGATTAATGGTGTCAAAGGCCCTCGAGAAGTCCATGAACAAACCTATTAGATGCAAAGATCTGTCAATAGCGTGTGCCACTTTTTCTACAAAACTTAATATTACATGTGTTGTGTTGTGATTTTCTCTAAATCCGAGCTGAGAATTTGAAAGTGTATGATTGAATTTTAAAAAAGTAATAGTTCTTTTATGAACGATTTTTTCAAGAATTCTGGACAATGTACATAACAAAGAAATCGGTCGGTAATTAGTAACATCTAGTTTGTCGCCTTTTATAAACAAGGGCATGACTTTTGCTATTTTCATACTCTCAGGGACAACGCCATTGAAAAGAGATAAATTGAATGAGCTACAGGATCCGCAATTGAAGATATTACCCCCTTCAAAAGAAAATACTGATGTCATCGTGTCCAGCATTTTTATTAGAACTAAAATCTGAAACAGTATTAATTATCGCCTGCTTATATGGTGGACTAAGGAACATTGAACTAGAATTTGGTGGACCTGAAAATTCAGATAAAAATGTTTCGTTGAATGAGGTATATTGCTTACAAGATTTTCCCCAATTAAAGAAAAATGATTATTCAAAATATTACAAATCCGATGAGAATCTTCAATGATTTCATCTTCAAACCTAATTTTGGTAATATTACATTTATCAGTTGATATATTCATTGCTTGCTTTAGAACCTTCAATGTGTTTTGCATATCGTGCCTATACAAATATAACTGCTTGGTATAATATTTTCTCTTTTCTATACGTATGATTTTCGTCAACGTATTTTTATAACTAGTATATTTAAGTTTCGATTGCTCAGTAGGTTTCATTTGCAATTTATAATATATATATTTCTTTCTGTTTATTGAACTTAAAAGTGATTTAGAGATCCATGGGAGCCAAGGTATTTTCTTATAATCAGATTGTTTTTGTCTACGTTTTGGAATATGGATATCCAAGAGTCGAAGAAACTGCTGCATAAAGTATTCAAATGACAAATTTAAATTATTTGTATCAAAGATACAAGACCAGTCTGTCATGTCTAAGCTAGCACCTAGACTGGCTATATTTTCATGAGTACTTCTTCGTCTCAATAAACAACCATATGTATTAGCAATAGTATCATTTAGAGAGAAACTAGTAGAGATGGCGAAATGGTCGGTTATGTCTGAAAGCAGTATAAGGGAATCTGGAGGAGGACGAATATTACAACAAATATTATTAATAAGGGAGGCAGATTCATTAACTATTCGTGAGGGCTTGGATATCAAAAGCAAAAGAAAAGCGGATAAAAATATTTCCAAAAAATCTTGTGACATATTATTTTGTTTTGATAAGTCTATATTAAAATATCCCATTATGAAACATTTTTTGTTAATAAAAATTTGGTTCTTCACCAAATCCGAAAAATAATCTAAAAATGATGTAGTGTGTGCATTTGGAGGTCTATATACTACACCTATGATCATATTCTTACTGCCAGAAACGGATATTTCAATAAAAAGAGATTCAATCGAATCAGTCATGCTGTTAAGCTCATCACGAACTACATAATCATACATTTGTGAAAGGTATAACGCAACGCCCCACCCACCCTATGTTGCCTGTTGTTAACTACAAAATCATATCCGTCGAGAGCGTACGGAAGACTTGAATCCTAGGAAAGCCAGGTTTCGGTCAAACTTATCACTGAGAATTTTTGCCTGATTAGTTTATTAAAAAGCAACTGCAATTCTTCAAAATGTTTATTAACACTTATAATGTTGAAATGTAAAGGTGGTAGCATCATACTCATTAACAACATTATTAAACTGGTTGAGAGTGAGATATTCAGAAGATGGACTTTGCAGTTGGTTTTCTATGTCAAAACCATATTCAAATTCTTGCGACAATTAATTAAAACTATCTGAAACATAATTATCAAAAAGTATCATTTTGACATTTGCTTCACGTTCTCCCAAAGAATCCCCGGCCGTATCAAAAAAGTCATCATCATTAATTGAATTGAATGCTGTGTCTATTGTATTGTGGATCAAAGGGTGAACGTGATGTCCGTTGCTTGTGTCCACGAAGGCACCTGTAGAGGGCAGTACTGATGAGTTTGACATCTTGAATATCTGTGATGTGCGAAACTAAAGAGAAAAAAAATGCTGTGTCTACTGGGAACCAGAGTCAACGTATACAAAACAAACTATGCAAGTATGTCAGAACATTATCATCTAGTGACATGAAAGGTGGCTCCAGCTGGCCTGTGGGTTCCAAGGAAATTACACAATAATAATATTATTATAAAAAGAATAGAAGTGAGGAATTGACATAAGTTCTGAAAAAAAAAGAATTCTTGCGCAGTGGTTTAAATTCGTTGGTAACACTCGAGATCTCTTGCGTGATTTAGATAATCGTAAGCATCTTAGAAAGAGAACAAATTCGTCGCCGGTCACACGAACCGACGAATCCCTCAGGTTTGCGTAAGAATGACAATTCGAGAAAAACGCGTTTGAAGTTAGCTCATTTTTGACTTATGGTTGCTACACTTTCATGTCTTTAATTTCCAATTATTTTTGTAGTACACCAGACTTCAATTCTTGCTCTAACTTGTGAAGTTTTTATCGAATTGTATTGTTAACAAATAAGCGGGAAATCGTCAAAGAGCTGCATGCATGTATTTTCGGTCTGCAAAGAACGTTGTCATTTTCCATGTGTGTCCATATGTAGGCCTACATGTACATTGAGCGTTGTCATTGTCAACACATGTATTACATAGTAAGCGCACTATGCGCGCGGTCAATGAACTGTTGAATCTCAAAAACAACATGCCAGTCAATGCGCACTGATTCGTCGGTTCGGTGACCGCGCGTACTAGTACGCGCGGTCACCGAACCGTCGAATCGCCCGATTGTTTAACACACGCGTCTATGGGGAAAACAGATAATTTTCACAAATGGAATTACATACTTCTACAAAAGTGATAACTACGTAAAAATTACACCGAATTACACACTGAGAATTTCAGAATATGTAGTATGGAATGTCTACTATCGAAATGATTGAAAATCTCAAAATCGAAAATTTGACCCAAAATCGAGTGATTCGTCGGTTCGTGTGACCGGCGACGAATTATTCACTGTGGTTACAAAACTTCGGCATTCTGCATTCCGAATGCCCATGTATAGACATAAGGTTGAAATAACATATCTAAAACTACCAGTTGTAAACATTCATGTTGGAGGACGATGACCGGGGAGAATATCGTTGTGTACGCTATTTAGAGAGAGTACGAGTGCATCTGTATGAGGACTGTTACATACGTGGCGTAATTACGGCTGACATTTACATGTGTGAACGGAATGCAAGCCTATAATTCTAACATCTGTGTAGGAAGGTAAGTGGAGTTCAAACCGAAACAGAGTAGGCCTACAATGTATAAGAAGAAATTAAAGGGGCGTATGTTGCGACACGGATTGTCGCCCCTACACGGATTGTCGCCTCCTGCTCGGGGCGACAATCCGTGATGGGCGTTGGCGGCACGGATTGTCGCCCCCTACACGGATTGTCGCCCGCCCTCGAAGCACATTTTGCTGGGTAATATCGTTCTGGACATAATCATTGAAATACTAACACATAACTTACATGGCTACATCCATGCAAACATGCCATGTAAAAACTCATGGTGAGGTTTCAAGGAAGTGTGTATGTGCGCGTGCACATGATAATTTAGTGTCCGTTTGTGCATGTGCGTGTGCGTGTGTGTGTGTGTGTGTGTGTGTGATGGAAGAATGTGTTTATTATGTCAGTTTTTTGCGTATGTGTTTTTTAGCTGCGCGTGGGGAGGGATACCTAGTAAGCTGTTGCTGGCATTAACATTGATATTGATTTTGTCAGCAGCTTTGAATTTGATGAGTTTGTTTGGCAGATTTGTATATGAATTCGGAGTGGAGCTTGCGTGCGGGCGGATGCTGCTTTTCTGCATACGGTCCATTATGTCTTATTCATCAACATTGGAAAATCGTTTCATCAGGAAGGATGTGGTATCGGTTCGGGTGTGCGTCGGTATGTGGGAAGGGGGTTACATTTCGTTATTGCGAAAGTTTGTTATTCTGAAGGCTCATTCGTCCGAAGGCTCATTCGTCCGAAGGGTCATTATTCCGAAGGTTCGTTATTCCGAATTTCATTTTTGGATCAACGAACCACTAGGTATAGGGAATTGTGTGTTTCGGATAAATGAAGCCTCGAAAAAAAACGAAACTACGGAATAACGAACCTTCGTGTGTGTGTGTGTGTGTGTGTGTGTGTGTATGTATGTATGTATTTGGGTCGGTGAATGTGGGTGTGGGATGATTTAGGCTTTGTTTAATCAGGGGTTGGTGGGTTGGGGATTGGATTTGAAGAAGGATAGTTATAAATGGTATGACGGATGTTGGTAGGATTTAATATTTAGGATAGATGTAGGCCCTAGATTTGTTTCGGTTTGGGAGGGGAGGGGGTGGTGGGGTTTTTTATGACTGATTTCATTCTAGATTTGTGTAATATATTTGTTTTTTTTTTATGTATATGCCCTTTTAAGTAAGAAGGTGTTACATGATCCAAACCAATATATTCAAGGAATATAGGTTTGGTAGGGCCCTATACATGTCAAAACTTTCTCGTGAAGAAATTATTAGTAGGGTTGGTCTATAATCGAGTTATCTATGTTGAAGTGAGATTATTTGTGGTATAGATTGACACATGGATTTGCTTTTGTTTCGAATTGCCATTTGTAACTTTTTTTGTTCATGCTGCACCCAGAATGGGTCGATTTATAAATGATTTGAATGAAATCAATAAATATCAAGGAAAAAAGTGTTGAGTTGGTTTGTTTGCATTATGAGGTTTGTTTGAGTGTTTGTTGGTGTTTGTTTGTATTACGTATGTATTAGCGGTGTGCAATGGCAGTTCGTTTGTGCTAATTAATCAAGTAACGATTGACAATTTTTTTACGGCGTGTGGAAATTATTCGCTCATGCATAAAGCATGCCAAACCTATTCTGGGACAAAGAATAGTGGTATGGACGTTCTAGTTTATAAGACTGATGGAAGAAAATGACTGCAGGGAAAAATGAACAAAGACAAATAACATTTGGGGAGGGTACCTCCCTCGTATGTATTTTCTCTCTGTCTCTCTCTCGCCTAGCCCGCCTCACCGCTGATATTTGGTTGACACACCCATACTATTTTTAGATCAACGCTGGTGTGAATTCTTTAAACACGTGCTCATACACTCTGAAGGCGTTTGTATTGCCACAGTAGCGCCACTATATTCCACACACACACGTAAAAATACAGGCACACGTATACACACAGACAAACCACTACCACTATGTAACCACCACACATGCACAGTTTCTACATATTGTATTTTTATACTCCAAACACACACACAAACACGCACACACACACACAACAAATCATACACATCACATATCATGCAGCTCACAATACACACACACACTCACACACACACACACACATACACACACATATACGTATAACTTACCAGTCATACCCATCCCACCAAAGCTTAACACCGGAGGAACCACCTCGAGCCCGGGGCGACAATCCGTGACGGGGCGACAGTCCGTGTCGCAACAAATTTTTTGCCAACACGGATTGTCGCCTTCGAGGTCAAAAACTGGGAACTGCACAAGCGTCACGGATTGTCGCCAGGCGACAATCCGTGTAGGGGGCGACAATCCGTGCCGCCAGCGCCCGTCACGGATTGTCGCCCCGAGCAGGAGGCGACAATCCGTGTAGGGGCGACAATCCGTGTCGCAACAGGCGTATTTGAAGCTCACACTTCACCAGGACTATTGTCCTCTCGAACTTACAACACACCTGCAAAGCTATACTCTCCCTTCCTCATCTCCACGGCATTCCACCCTTCAATGACACTCAACAAATCTTACAGCGATTAATGCTGGTGTGTGAAAATTGAAAGTACATGTGTATATAGACATAATAAGATACATTTGTATGTAGTTTTGAAAATAAACAAACCTATGTATTGAATAAAAACGTCGGAAAAAACGTCAGAAATGCGTTTCTCAATGTGTCAAAATTAGCTCTTTTCTGGAGTGCCAGGGAAGGTGGCCGTGTGAGGGTGAAAAGGATTACAAAAATTCAAGGTGAATTAAAGTATGGTTTACACAAATACTTCAGCAATTTCATGGGTATCAAGAATACAAAAGTAATTGAAGGCACACTATAAAAAGGACCAAAGTTAGGTTCCAAAGTTGCCCCATGAGGGTACAGTACCAGGCAAATACCAGGATTGAGTATAATAAACGGGAGTATGCAGATATTAAGAAAGATAACTTCTGCTCCTTACAATTCAATAACGTGAACAGCTACATGGATTCAATTTTCACATGTTACAAATAGATTCTGAGGGAAGTAGGTGAAAACTCGTTAATTGTTGCTGATGTTTACATAATCACATTCAAATTGAAAAACATAATTTTATATATAATGAAATATTTCGTCTATTATACATGCATTTCGGAACTTATTTTCAAGTTGGTGTTACTGGTACAAAAAGTGATAACAGATCACGTCCCCCTCCCCCCCCCCCCCCAAAAAAAAAAAAATGCACTCATAGCTGTATACGAATGAAGCCGCCATTACATTGGTGGCTTTCTATTCCTTTCACCATGGTGCCCAGCTTAAGAATAAGATACAATTCTGCAATAACATTGTGTACGGGAGAATGACATTGTGAACTGCAGAATAACATTTTCACATCAGCCCGATATTTCGAAATAGCGCGCTATTTTGCTGACTACTTTCTGCGAAAAAAAAATATCTCGAGCTTGGACTTTTATCGGGCTGATGTGAAAAAGCCTATTGTGTACACTGATAAGTGCACGGGCGCATTTGAATGAGGACTGTTACATAAATAATTCCGGCGTAATTGCGGCTGACATGCTACATGTGTGTACAGAATGTCAACCTCTAATTCAAGCAATTGTGTAGGAAGGTGAGTGGAGTTCAACCCCCCCCCCCCTAAAAAAAACAAAACAAAACAAAACAATGTACAATGAAGAAAGTGGAGATAAAGGCGTACTTGCTGGTCACACTCCCCAGAACTATTGCCCTCTCTTGCATACAACACACCTGACAAGCTATACTCTACCTTCCCCATCCTCACAGCTGGTGTGCGAAGGTTGAGAATAAAAAAAATATTTACTTTTGAAAATAAGCAAACTTATGTATTGAATAAAAAAGGTCAGAAATGCGTTTCTCAATGTATATGAATCAGATCTTATCTGGGGTGCTAGGGAAGGTGGCCGTGTGAGGGTAAAAGAGGATTGCGGGACTTCGAGGTGTAGTAAAGATTGGTGTACACAAATACTTTGACAAATTTATCGGTATTAAGAGTACAAAAATATGTAAAACCAATTATAAAAGAAATAACAATTCGGTTTCATGGTTGCCCCATGAGGATAGTATCGGGCAAGTACCTGAATTAGATATGATAAACTGGGATATGCAGGTGTGACAGAAAAGTAACTTCTGTCCTTTACAATTCACTTTAGATGTGAGCAGTCTTCAAATTTCACATATTGTATATGCATTCTAAATTTCATAAACTCAGATTATAAGGGAAGTAGATGAATACTAGTAAATTGTTACTGAAGTTTATATAATCACATTTCGGGACTGTTTTGTAGACAGATCATTCACCTCCCCCCCCCCACCCCCCCCCCCCCCCGAAAAAAAAAAGGAAAGAAAGAAGGAGAAAGGACACTCATAGCTGTAATACGCATACAGCCACCATTACATATAGCTGGCTTTCACGTTCAATTCACCATGGTGGTCTGTAGTAGACTATAACTTTGATTCAATATTGTATGGTCTCTTTCGTGCTAGCTCAGTGGATTAAAACTCTTGCTTTTTCGGTAGTTAATTCAGACTTCGTGTGACGGCTTATCTGAGATATTTTCTGTTGCCCAGACAAAAAAAAACCAAAAACAATATAAAAAAGACTTATCTTATCTTGCAAATACACTTTTAGTATCATCAACATCCCAGCCCCCCCCCCCCTCAAAAATAAAAGAAATATTATTCTGCATCTTTTGTCAATGTAATATTTCTTTGAGACAAATATCGGAGGAAATTGAAGAATAAATATTTTGTGAAGAATTCGAATGCTAAAAATGGATAAAGAGGAAAAACAATATGACCATGACTGACTATGCTGAAAAATGGGATTTATACGTTACATGACATGTAGATTACTCCGTGTATCTTGCCCAGCTTTCAGGTATACCTCTATTTCTGACTTTTTTTCCGAGTTTGGAGATGGATTTGTGTGCCGGATATCTTGATTCTCGTAGAAAGGTTGTTGTTTCGGTAAATTATCGGTTGGGCTATTACCACTTGGTCTAATCACAAGGTGCACTATATAACACCATTCGGCCTAAACCCAATTGGGCTACAACCACTTCGTCTATTTACCATTTCGTCTAATTTCCACTTGGTCTAATATCCAGTTCATCTAACGACCAGTTCGGCTAATACCACTTAGTCTAATTCTCAGTCAGTCTAACACCACTTGGTCTAATTTCCATTTCGGCTAATTGCCACTACGTCTAATTTCAACTCCGTCTAATTAGCACATAGTCTAATATTCACTTCGTCTACATGCCACTTGGTCTAATATTCATTTGGGCTACACCCATTTCGGCTATTACCACTTGGTCTACATATCACTTAGTCAAAATGTCCATTTCGTCTAATTGCCATTTGGTCTAATTACCACTTAGGCTAATCGTCACTTGGTCTAATTTCCATTTCGTCTAATGCCACTTGGTCTAAATAAGAAACATAACCATAGATATAAAAACAAGGAAGTGCTTACAACCGTTATATATCATACAGCTCTATAATACACACACATGCGAGTGTTTTTATCTTACAGCCATCTTGCAGCAATCTAATACACAACTGATCATTGCAGAGTTGAGCGGGGGGAGGGTGCGGGAGGGGATATCCCCTTCCTACACCAGGGACTTTACCAAAAATCTGTCTACAAGACTTGCATTTCAGAGCATCCAAAATGGTATATAATTACGCCTTATAAATTGTTTTCGACGGAACCACAGGCGTAAATGTACAGTGCGTCCCAATAAAGAGGAAACCGGAATTGTACGTTATTTTCCCAGTAAAATAGAACAATATATGTCATATAATAGAGTTTAAAATTTGAATGTCAGATTCAAGTTGCACAGTATAAATGTGACCCTGCACCTCAAAACAAACAAAAAGTCGCCAGACATGAATTTTTAGTTAAGACCATATTCTCAAAGAGCAGACTGTAAGCTTCAAAATGATGTA
Organism: Diadema antillarum; assembly: GCF_040938485.1. Taxonomy (NCBI): domain Eukaryota; kingdom Metazoa; phylum Echinodermata; class Echinoidea; order Diadematoida; family Diadematidae; genus Diadema; species Diadema antillarum. Next base: position 1,070,674 of record NW_027271443.1, read on the forward strand.
TAACTCAAATCAAATGGACTCTCTTAACCTATCTAAATATTGGAAAGAAAGCACAAACTCAGGAAAAGTGTGAGCTGAGAAAAGAGGCTCTGAAGTACAGTGTCTATTCAAGCGCTTAATCTTTACCAAACCGTGCTGGCTGTGCGATGAATGGACAAAAAACAGGAAGTAAACCACCGGAGTAACAACAATGAAGGGATTATCAAATTAAACTGAAATTAAGCATGCCTCATTAACACATTCTGTCCATAATTAATGCCAACTTTCAAAGCAGTAGCACTATCCTTTCAAAAGTTACTAGAGTTGAGAGTGAATAGTGTGGACAAGGTTTTTTCAGAAATGAAAAAGGGATTCTAATGACACACCTAATCACACTATTCTACCAAAAATGTTCGAGATAAACTGCTTGAAAAACACACTTCCTGCCCGTTTTATGATACCAAATTTTAGCATAATGTAAAAGAAGACCTGCTCTTTCAGAAGATATGAAAAAGTCAAGTTCGGCTAGGTTGACCCATTTCACTTATTTTCAGTCCTCACGCAAAATCAGTGTGTGCGACTTTACGTTTATTTTGAGGTGCACGGTCACAAATTTTCATCAAGATTTGAAAGGATGCTGCAACGTTTGTTAACAAAGGGAGGACTCATTAGCAATTCTTTCACCAAATTTCTCAATGAGAATTAATACGGTTTTAAGTACAAGCTTCCACTTGCGTCCTGACCATGCAGCTAACAACACAGCAAAGAGTTTTCCTAGTAGGAGCCATGAGGGGTAGAGCACAGATGTGCGTGGACAGGCAAGGTGGACACGTTGAGCGACCTCAATCATGTGGGACTGTTTCAAGTCGATAAAACACGCAAAAATGAATCAAATTGCACCATTTACAACATCAAAATGCACAAAAGTTCTCATCGTGGGAGGGAGAATCCCCCTCCCACACCTCCCCCCCCCCCTCGCTTGCTTCACTCCTTCGCATCTAACCGCTCACCCTAAGATCAAATTCTTGCTACACCGGTAATGGGCCCCACTGATTAGTACGCCTTCACAGTATAATCTCGCACAGGCAGAGCAAGAGCTAAAATACCACGATTTACTCATTCAATGATATACTGATATTTCATTTTATTTTTCATTTTTTTAAAGAAAATCCAATATTCACCCAAAGTGTGCACCATATTGCTGAATTTCAGGTCTGGAAATGCAAAATCTTCCTCGTGTGGGAGGGGGGATAATCTCCCCCGGCTCCTTCGAGATATTAAAAAAAAAAGAGGTCTTCATACTTCAGCGATAGAAATAAAAGCATCACGGACGTTCGTCTGTTTAAGACTTTGATATTTCAATTGTTCTCTGTAATTTTATACGTGCTCATAAAGTTCTTATGATTAGTGATTAGAAGTAATTATACAGTATGCAAAATTCGAAAAATGGAGGGACCCAATAAGAAGACAAAGCTTGTAGATTGTGGGCCCCTCAGAGGAAAAACATCAGTTAAGAAAAAAAGTAATAGTCTGGAAGCCCACTAGAAAGATAGATCAACAAGAGCAGACAGATATACAAACAAATAAACATGCAATGAGACTGGAGTGGGAGTAACAATTCAATGAGACTATGAGACTATAGACTAATGACTATGAGACGAGACGAGACAAAATGAGGCAAAGCTAACATAATAGAAAAGAACAGAACAGACAAAAGCGTTCTACAGAGACAGCGATCTCGTAAGAAGTATGTCGAGAAAGTGAGAAAAAGTGACCCGAGAAAGAACAGGGCAATAAACATATATGATTGGTGAAATATCGTAGCATTATATGAATATAGTTTACAAGAGCTTAAGTATACTTGGCAATCAATATGTGAAAACGTAGGTTCTTAGAAAAGAAGTTATAACAGCTGGTTAATTCTATTCCGTAGAATAAGGTTGCAATAAAGAAACTTTCAATTTTCTCTTGAATGAGTATATTGAGAGGGCATTTTTAATATCAGGATGCATGGAATTCCAATAGCTCGGGCCAGTATAAACAAATGTGTTCTTTGCTAAAATCGTACGGAAAACAGGTAAATGATATTCGTTAGAGCGTCGAGTTGGATATTCATGAAATGACTGATTTTTTAGAAACATGGAATGGAAAACATCAGGAAGAAGGTTATTGTTGTACATATACATGAATTGACCTAAATTTAATAAAAACAAATCTCTAAATCTTAACAACTTATTAGAGGCAAACAGTGCATCTGTATGAGAACGTATGGGAGAATAACAAATGACACGAAGAGCTTTCTTTTGCAAAAGGAACACTCTATCCAACAGATTTTGGTGCGTGTTGCCCCAGACTAAAAGTCCATAATTAAGGTAAGGCAATATCAATGAGGAGTATAACATAAGTAATGATTTTTTAAGGTAAACACAATATTAGTCTATTAATAACGCCTATATTACGTGAAATTATATTACAAATATAGTCGATATGCAATTTCCAAGAAAGTTTCTCATCTAAAATAACCCCAAGGAATTTAAAATGTGAATTTTTTTTTTCAAAGGAGTGTCATCCAAAACTATGTCAGTACTTAAAGTGCCAACAGTATTACTAAAAAGCATATATTTCGTTTTCTGAACATTCAAGGAGAGCATATTATCTCTGACCCAATTTGTAACTTTCTTCAACTCGCTATTAACTTTTCGTACAAGAACATCAATATCACTATGAACTAGAAATACATTAGTATCGTCAGCAAAATGAATAAAAGAAAGAGCTTCAGATACTTCACAAAAATCACTGATATAAATAATGAATAAAAATGGCCCTAAAAGACTTCCCTGAGGAACCCCACATTTAACTTCTCTGATCACCGAGTTATCATTTTTTATTGTAACAAACTGTCTTCTATTGGATAAATAACTCTTGAACCACTTCAAGGCCTTCCCACGTATTCCATAATGTGATAACTTGTAAAGCAATATATCATGATTAATTGTATCGAAGGCCTTGGAGAAGTTCAAGAAAATGCTAATCAAATGAGAGTGGTCATCAATTGCACGAGCCACTCGTTCAACAAAACTTAAGAGAGCATGACTGGTACTGTGCTTCTCACGAAAACCAAACTGAGAATTTGAAAATATATTATATTGTTTCAGAAAATTAGTCATCCTCTTACAAATAAGTTTTTCCAGAACTTTAGACAAAGAAGATAATAATGAAATTGGACGATAATTACTAGTATCAAGTTTATCACCTTTTTTAGATATTGGAATTACTTTTGCTAATTTCATTTTTTCAGAGAATACGCCCTGGTATATTAACAAATTAAATATATGAGCAAGAGGATAAGCGATCGAAGATATGACACCTTTTAAAATAACATTATCAATCTCATCATAACCAGAACTTCGTTTATTCTTGAAAGAAAATGCCATGTCAGTTGTTCCATATCTATTAGTACGAGTAAAAAATATAGAGTTAGGATTAAACTGACCTAAGAATTCAGTGAAATGATTCTGAGTGTGAGCAGCAGGAATATTTTGAGCAATTGTTTCACCAATTTCTGAAAAAGAAGGAATTAAAAGCATTTGCAATGTGAACAGAATCATTAATTATTTCATCATTCATCTTAATGTTATCAATATCTGAATTTTTACTTGCAACATTCATGGCCTGTTTTAAAACCTTCCAAGTACTTTTTATATCATACTTATATTTCAATAATAACTTTGAATAATATCTTCTCTTTCCAGATCGTAGAATCATTGGTAAAGTGTTTTTATAAAATGTATATTTATTCTTAGATAATTCATTCATTTCCAATTTGTATTTATAGTATAATCGATTTTTCCTGTTAATAGAACGGAGAATTGATTTTGAGATCCACGGTATTCCGGGTGTCTTTTTATAATCTGATTTATTCTTTTGTTTTGGAATTATTTCATCCAAATGGCGATTAAAAATTTTCCGTGAAATTGTTAAAAGACAAATTAATATCATTACTTTCTAAAACTCTCGACCAGTCAGTATTATCCAGGGCCGCGTCCAGACTAGCAAGCTTTTCAGGCGACACTCTGCGACTAAATAAGGGAAATACAGAAGGTTTGACAATATTAGCTATTGTCTTAAGAGGAAAATGAGTCATAATTGGAAAATGATCAGTCATATCTGACAGAATTATAAAAGAATCTGGGACGGGTAAAACATTACAAAAGAAGTTGTCAATAAGGGTAGCAGAGTGATCTGTAACACGTGTGGGTTTTGAAATAAGCGGAAGAAAGGAAGAAGACAAACATGTTTGAAGAAACTCGCTTGAGATATTATCATTGTCCAATTTAAACAGATCAATATTAAAGTCACCAATTAAAAAACAGTCCTTATTTTGAAAAACCGGGGATTGTGTCAAGTCTGAAAGATAGATACAAAAATCTTTGAAGCTTGAATTTGGTGGTCTGTACAATATGCCGACCACGATATTTCTATTTCCTGGAATACAAATTTCAAGAAAAAGAGATTCAACAAAACTATCCATTCTAGAAATATCATCAAGAACAGTACATTCAAAAGTGCGTGATACATACAACGCAACACCTCCAACACTCCTATCATCTGGCCTGTTATTGAAAAACATGTTATACCCATCTATTGCAAAAGAATTTCCTGAATTAGAAGTTAACCAGGTTTCACATAATCCCATAACTGAAAATGGTTGATTTGTATCAGATTCCAGCAGAAATTTAAAGTCCTCAAAATATTTGTTTATGCTCCTTATGTTCAGATGCAACAAAGAAAAGGTATCTTTAGGAAAATTATTACACATGTCTTTACAATGGTTCACAGTGATATAATTACACAAAACATTCTGAGTTAAGTCAGGACTGAAATCATGAGGCAATTCATTTGTGGATGAATTCAAATTATCAACAACAAGACTATCAAATGGGGTAATTCGTGCACTATCTGTCCCATTCAATGTATCAGTTTCTGATATATGTCAAAATAGTTCAAAGAAGTCATCATTTGAAACGGAATGAAACGGCGCTTTCATGTTCTCAGCCATTGGAAATATGGGGTGTATGTGTATCAATGAGAATCAGCTTTGCGTATAAAACTAGAATAGCATGAATCAATACACAAGATAACAAGACCAGCCAACGGAATGTGGCAGAATACGGTAATAATTGACGAACATGAATGGCGTCAGAATCAGAACTAGCAGAGTAACGCTGCGGAGTAGAACGGAAAACGGAATTTTTAAGAGAAGGGAGACAAGAAAACACAGTAACGTTGAAGAAGACAAACATGGAACACATACAACGAGTGGACAAAGATACATCGAAGGACTCTGTGGGCTTCCGAAATAATAACAACAACAAATGTAAAAAATCCAAACTATGTCGGACTTAACAGGGTACATGCTGATAAACAAGTTTGTCTCACGAGATCCCTCATGTGTTATAAATTTGTGTGGAATTTCACAGAAATTACCATATGACGTATGATTGTTGAATTACATGGACGTAATCATATGCTAGTAACGAGCGTATTTCGAACGAGAGAAAAAAAAAACAATATCAGCAACCAACAAAGAGACGAGGGGACGACAAATACTTAGGGATTGGCTCACCACCAAAAAAACAAATCAATGATAAGAATCCCGTAAGGGAAACCAGAGCAATGTTTAAAAACAAATGGAGAATACATTAATTTACATCCGAAACAGCTCAACATTCTGAAAATAATTGGTTACAAAGAGAGCTGTTTTAATCCGTAATGACATTAAACTACACCGCATAAAATCGATAGCATGAACGGAGCCAAGTACCCTGACCAAATTCACAGGCAACAGCAGATCTTAAATTACACTTATACAAAACATAGAGCTCCACACTGTTGCTGTTACATAACGCTCTGAATCTTAGTGTTCAGCTGCGAAAAATGCAAAAGCACTAAAGTACCGTACACGTTAACACATACATCTGTATGCATATGGTGCATAATTATGTATGCTCGTATTGACAACACTGGCATGGTTGGCATCCATTCGTCTCGAGAAACGATGGCGTAGCACTAGCAAGGCAAGAAGTTTGCACTGCCTTGGGTGGCTGTAAAGCCCCACTCTTGAGTGGCAATCCTTAGAGCACTTGCAGCAGATGAAGTCTGTTGGGGCCAATACTAAGACTGCCCGTGCCTTTCTCTTAGCTCTCCTGTCGGTCTGCTGTACGTGCCTTACAGCTTCAGCTCTCTGAACGCCCTCCCTGACGGTGCCTCTCCATAGCGGACGATCTTCAGCTACACCTTCCCATGTGTTGCTGTTGATGTCCATCGTCTTCATGTCACGTTTGCACATATCTTTGAAGCGAAGATGCGGCCTTCTCATGGGACGAGACCCCTCGCTTAGCTCTCCATACAGCATGTCCTTCGGGATGCGACCTGGTTCCATTCGACGCACATGACCAAAGCACTTCAGGCGTCTCTGGCTGAGGAGTGAAAACATGCTGAGATTGCCGGCACGCTGGAGGACCTCTGCATTTGTCACCCTATCCTGCCATTTTATGTGCAGGAGTCGTCTGAGGCAACGGAGGTGAAAGGTGTTGAGCCTCTTCTCCTGGCCAGCATATGTTGCCCAGGACTCAGAGCCGTATAGCAGGGTGCTGAGGACGCAAGCTTGGTAAACGCAGAGCTTGGTGTTCTTGGTCAGCTGACTGTTGTTCCATACGCGCCTGTTCAGTTTGGCCATGACTGCAGTAGCTTTCCCTATCCTATTGCTTATCTCATTGTCAAGGGAGAGGGAACTGGAGATTGCTGAACCAAGGTAGGTGAAAGAGTCCACTTCTTCCAGGTGTGTGACATTAATGGAGATGTCTGGAGGAGAGTCAGTGCCTTGGGTCAAGATCTTAGTCTTTTTCAGGCTGATGGTTAGTCCAAATTCGTTACAGGCATGGGACAGACAATCAACAAGCCTCTGCAATCCCGCTTCTGTGTGCGATACCAGAGCAGCGTCGTCAGCGAACAGCATTTCTTGGATAAGAACCTCTCTAACTTTGGTTCTGGCATGCAGTCGGGCGATGTTGAATAGCTACCCATCCGCTCTGGTACGGATGTAGATTCCCTCTGTGCAGTCAACAAAGGCGTACTGAAGGAGCATGGAGAAGAAGATTCCGAAAAGTGTCGATGCGAGGACACAGCCTTGCTTCACACCGCTGTTCACAGGGAAGGCATCAGAAGTTCTCCCGTTGTAGCAGACTCTACTTCGCATGTTCTCGTGAAAGGAAATGATAATTTCGAGCAGTCTCGGGGGGGGGGGGGGGGGCATCCAATCTTCTGCAGGAGACTAAAGAGTCCACTTCGGCTGACCAGGTCAAAGGCTTTCGTCAGGTCTATGAAGGCAATGTACAGCGGCTTTTGCTGCTCACGGCACTTCTCCTGTAGCTGGCGTAGTGAGAAGATCATGTCTACTGTAGATCGGCCTGCCCTGAAGCCGCACTGTGACTCTGGATACACCCGGGAGGCAAGACTCTGCAGGCGTGTCAGAACGACACGTGCGAAGACTTTTCCCACAAAACTTAGGAGAGAGATGCCTCTATAGTTGTTGCAGTTGCTGTGGTCTCCCCTGTTCTTGTAGACAGTGACGATACTGGCATCACGCATATCTTGGGATACGTGGCCTTTTTCCCAGCAAAGACACAAGAGCTCATGGAGGTGTTGCAGTAGTACGGGTTTGCCGCTCTTTAGAACTTCTGGTGGGATACCATCATTTCCAGGAGCCTTCCCGCAGGATAGACGGTCAATGGCTTTGCTGAGTTCTTCTTTTGTAGGCAGGGCATCCAGCTCCTCCATGATTGAAAGGCTAGGTAAGGTGTCCAAGGTAGCATCTGTTACCTTATTTTGGGCTGCATAAAGTTCCAGGTAATGTTCTACCCAGCGTTCAAGCTGCTTACATTGGTCTGTGATGGCTTCTCCAGTCTTTGTCCTCAATGGTGCAGTCTTGATGGCGGTGGGACCGATTGCAGCTTTAATGCTGTCGTACATGTCCCTGGTATTTCCGCTGACTGCAGCTGTCTGAATCCTGCGGGAAAGGTTCAACCAGTAGTCATTAGCACAACGGCGCGCAGTCTGTTGAACCTTGTTGCGAGCAGTTCTTAGGACATCGTGTGTGCTAGAGATGGGGTTCTGCTTGTAGGCCAGCAGAGAGTAGTGTTTAGTATAGGTCAGGTCAGGAATAATCAACCCTGCTACTAGTACCACGTAACCTAGTACAAGCTGCCACGTGGTCCCACTGCCTTGTGGTTATCTTCGGGAGAAGAAAAGGCTAAGGAGTAAACCCTACAGAAATCCGGAGTGGAGTCCCTAAGGCGGTCGAGCAACGTATTGTGTTACCTTCCGGCAACTCCTGCAGCTGTGCTAGTGCCAAATTGTATTGGTTCATCCTTTCCTTTGGACTACATCAGCAACGCCGAGAGGGGGAACTTGACGTATGGGCAGCACAAGTTCTCCATTTCACATCAGCCCAGGCTCGTAGCACTCTGGAGAAGACACTCCAGCGACGTCTCAAGACGTCGACACAATGTAAGAAGGAGAAGTTAAGAAGTGAAAATGAAGACTCCAACTCTTCGGCTAGCAGCCTGGAACGTTCGAACCATGTGCCCTGGTTTTAATAACGACATCGAACAGATTAATGATGCCCGAAAGATTGCGGTTATCGACAAGGAACTATCAAGACTAAATGCTGACATTGCCTGTCTACAGGAGACCCGTCTGGCAGACAGTGGTTCTATCAAGGAAGCCAATTACACCTTCTTTTGGAAGGGTCTGTCACAGGACGACCCAAGACAGCACGGGGTGGGCTTGGCAGTGAAGAACTCTCTGGTTTTCACCATTGAACCACCAACTGGCGGGACAGAGAGAATACTCACTCTGCGTTTGTCTACAACAGTGGGCTTCATCAACATCTTCAGCATTTATGCACCGACACTCTGCTCCACCTCAGCGACTAAAGACCAGTTCTATGAAGAATTGGATGAGATGATATCCAGGATCCCCAGCACTGAAGGACTTTATCTTCTAGGAGATTTTAATGCTAGAGTGGGAGCTGACTACAACACCTGGGGTGGTATTCTGTAAGCGCGATCCTTATTTCGATCCTAGGAGCGCGCGTAGGACAGAAAATAGGATACCCTTAGGACAGGCAAAATCGGTATTCTGTAAGCCTGTCCTAAGCCTATCCTAGGACAGTCATCTATGAATAATGAATATTAATGAAGAAAGACAGGACACGCCCGGCGCAGTATCTATGAGCCAATCATCTGGCTAATTTTACGCAATGCGCGCCCAAGATCTACATTGCTCAAACATGTGCTTCACGCAGCTCTACTGTGCGAGGAGTTAAAATGTATTGTCAGTCAAATTTTACAGTTAAGAATACAATTTTGATTATCAAAGCTTTAGCACGCACTTAGCCCACCATAATAGATGTGACCTTACGAGTTCCATTAATTAGCATTTAAAGTTTTTGCAGAAATTAGCTCAAATTTTGAACTTTTGGAGGATGTTGGGGTAAACTGGCATATCATCACTGCATGCCAAACTTCGTCCTTAATTCAAAGTTATTATAAAATATATAAGATTTTCTTAAATAAATATAAATAATAATAATAATAATAATAATAGATGCACTCACAGACACACACACACATGCGCTCACATTATTCTATAATCGATTGATATGCTTGTAATAATAATGTCTTGCTTATAGCTACTGTTTGTCCCATTTAAACTGTAGGTATTATGGTACGGGCCTAGAATGAAATACCTAACTATTCAAACTCACCGAATGGCAAACAGGACGACTGGGCTGAAGTAAGGTACCACCAACAGGAATGGTAGCCGGCCGTATGACAGTACAGTAGTGTATGGACTGTAGAAAACACCAGGGCACCAGTAGAGGTGAACAGTGTCCTTGTAATGGGTATTGCACTTCCCGAACGAATATGAAATGATATGGACTAACTCCGAATGCACTTTGGGTGTCCGAAGACGACAGTGTCCCATATAAATATGTACAAATGATCCAGCGACAGCGTGGAGTAGCCTCCGGGTGCCGCGGCTAGCACAAGCGAGGGTAGAGTCCACCGCTGGAGCGCTGGGTCGAAGAACTGCGAGGTCCCTGATAGAGTCTGCACACCACCGACAGCACGCTAGCAGGACCGATGCAGCGATGTAAGGACGCGAATCGCGTTGAATGCAGCTACGTAGAAAATCCCCAGGTTGGAGTGTAGAGCATGAAGAAAGGGCGAGTCGCGGTACAAAAAGGAGCGAATATCGCGAGGTATAAAATCCGAGGATAATATTCCGTATGAAATGTAATATTCCGTATGAAATGTAATAATCCGTAAGAAATGACAGTCTACGGCGCGAGGTATCGCAGGAAAAGACGTGGAAAGTAATATACGGACGTGATATGCGGACGTGAATGACTCCAACGATTAGAACGTGCTCTCAGGATGAAAGCTAATCGTGAAGTGAGGAAGCGTGAAAAATGAAACAGCGTGATCGGAGAAAACGTGTCACGGACGGGAGCTTTGACAGTGGTAATTGGCTGGTGAAGGTGTACAGCTCGCCACTAATTGGTAGGTTGTTTCCGTGACAGCAAAACAAGGGGTGTGTTTATGAAAATCCGAGTACTGTTGGAATGTGGAATACGCGTACCTCGGCACGATGACAAAAGCGAAGAATGTAGTGCGCACCTGTCATGTGTCGGCGCACAAAGAAAGTTCGCGTGGATGTTGACAAAATACTGGGGTCGCCAGACAGCGTAATTTACAACAGCCAGAATGCCAGACAATATGATACATAGTAGAAAACCGCTACATTTAGCCCCCTTCCAGATCGCTAGTAGAAGGTCAATGAAGTGAAGACTAAAAACAGGCGATCGATATGAATGAAAGGTAAACAAAGTAGTGGTTGAAAAGTTCAGGTATCAAAATACATGTATTGAACGTAACGTGCAGGCCAACGTACTTGCCTACCGGTGCGAGTCGTCCGTGTCGGCTGCTGCGGTTGCGTTGGCTGTGTTGGCGTAGGCTGCCGCTGCTGCTGGGGCTGTGGTGTAGTGAGCGGGGCGCTCGGTGTGGTCGCCGGAGTTCTGGCGGGGACGGGTGGAGGTTGCTGGACCGGTGCGGCTTCTAAGAAGGCGGCCTTTAGGCGGTCGATAGTGACGGTCTCCCTCTTACCGTTGCTCTCCAGTGTGAAGTGCTTGGGAGATCGACGCAGCACTTTGTATGGTCCAGTGTATGGCGTCTGTAAGGGTCGATGTACACCGTCCCGTCTGACAAAAACATGCGTGGAGTTGTGCAGATGTGTAGGGATGTGAGATGTGGTGTTCTGTTTGCGTGAGTGGGCTGGATGTAGAGTGGACATGTACTCACGTAAACGATGGACATAGTTGGCAGGATCAGCTAGTGTGGTGGTGGTGGCTGGGATGACCATCTGACCAGGTAGGACTAGAGTCGTGCCATATAACATCTCAGCGGGGGTACATCCAATATCCTCCTTTATGGTAGACCGTATACCAAGCAGAATGATGGGGAGGAGTTCATACCACTTGTCGCTGTGGTCGTGGGCTTTCAGCGAGGACTTGAGCTGTCGATGAAAACGCTCGACAAGACCGTTAGCAGCTGGGTGGTATGCTGTGGTGTGAATGTGAGTCGTGCCCAGTGTGTTTGTGAGCTCGTTGAAGAGTGACGACTCAAACTGGCGACCTCGGTCTGTAGTTACAGTAGATGGTACACCGTGCCTGGCTACCCAGTGATGTATGAAGGCTTTGGCGACGGTCTCTGCTGTGATGTCGCGGATTGGTATAGCATCTGCCCATCTACTGTACCGGTCTACACATGTGAGGAGGTATTGATATCCACACGATGGGGGGAGGGGTCCCACGATGTCGATGTGGACATGTTGGAATCGAGCATCTGGAGTGGTGTAAGTGCCCAGTGGAGCCTTGACGTGGCGATGTACCTTGGCTTTTTGACAAGCCACACATGACCTGGCCCACTGGCGTACATCTCGTTGCATGTTAGGCCATACGAAGCGTGATGAGATGAGCTTCTGTGTAGCACGAATTCCAGGATGGGAGATGTCGTGTAGTGTGTGAAAAACTGTCCTTCTGTGTGACATGGGAACATAAGGACGTTGGATGCCAGTTGAGACGTCGCACCAAATCTCACCAGTACCATCAGGCAGGGGGAGACGCCTGAATGAAAGGGATGGTAACTGTTGAGTTGTCGTCCACTCGTCGTCGTCTTCCTGATCGTTGGCGAGCTGCCGCAGATTGACGACGGAGGATGTATGAAGTGCGTCGACGTGTATGCGTGAAAGTGCGTCGGCTACAGTGTTGTTGTGACCACTAACATGGCGTATGTCAGTAGTGAACTGTGAGATGTAGTCCAAGTGACGTACTTCACGGGGGGAATGACGATCAGGCTTGGCCTGGAATGCGTATGTGAGTGGCTTATGGTCCGTGAAGAGGATGAAAGGACGTCCTTCTAGCAGATAGCGAAAATGCCGCACCGCTAAGTAGGCTGCTAGGAGCTCACGACCAAAAGCACTGTAACGTGTCTCAGCTGGCTTAAGTTTCTGGGAAAAGAAGGCGATGGGGTACCACTCACCGTGCGAAAACTGCTGCAAAACGCCACCTACAGCCGTATCTGAAGCGTCTACCATAAGACTGGTAGGTAGACCAGATGAAGGATGTGTCAACATGGTGGCGCTGGCAAGGGCTGCTTTCACACGAGTGAAGGAAGTCTCGCACTCCGGTGTCCATGGGAAGGGCTTGTTGCTGCGTTTGGGGAGATCGCGCAATGCATTTGTGAGAGGTGTGAGCATTGCGGCAGCACTGGGGATGAATCGTCTGTAGAAATTGACGAGCCCAAGGAAGCGTCGAAGTTGCTTGATGGACGAAGGACGAGGAAAATCGTGAATGACTTTCACCTTCTCGGGTAGGGGACTAATGCCGTGCTGGTCGACGTGATGACCGAGGAAATCGAGCTCGTTCGCACCGAATACGCACTTGGCTGGGTTGATGACCACTCCGTATTCGGTCAGCCGTGCGAACAGGGCATGGAGGTGACATTCATGTTCCTCAGGGGACTCACTGGCGATGAGGAGGTCGTCGATGTAGGCAAAGACGAAGGGCAGGCCTCGGGTAACCTCATCAATGAAACGTTGGAAGGACTGGGCAGCATTCCGAAGACCAAACGGCATGCGAGTGAACTCAAACATCCCAAATGGTGTGGTGATGGCAGTCTTTGGGATGTCGTCTGGGTGAACTGGGATTTGGTGGTAAGCACGAACCAAGTCTATCTTAGTGAAGATGGACTTGCCTTGGAGTTGGGCAGTAAAGTCGTGCAGATGGGGAATTGGGTACTGGTCAGGTATCGTCCTGGCGTTGAGGGCGCGATAATCCCCGCACGGTCGCCAGTCTCCCGGGGTTTTCTTGGGCACCATGTGTAGTGGGGATGACCAGTTACTGCTGGAGGGACGGATGATACCCAGCTCTAACATGTGTTCAAACTCTGCCTTGGCGATGGTGAGGCGGTCTGCTGCCAAGCGACGTGGTCGGGCTGCCACGGGGGGTCCACGGGTAACTATGTGATGAGTTACCGAATGTTTCACGGCCTTCTGATCATAGGTAGGGCGAGTGATAGGATACTGTTGGACGATAGTATCATACCTATGATCGTCTGGCCGCGAGAACATCGGACTCACGATGGAGGGAGAGTTGTGGGCGCAGACACCATTGACAGAAAGGTGTGTAGTGGAGTCAATGAGCTTGTGGTGTTTGACATCCACTAACAAACCAAAATGTCGCAGGAAATCTGCCCCGATGATGGGTGTAGGCACATCTGCTATGATGAAAATCCATCGAAAGGTGCGACGGAGACCAAAATCGAGCGTGAGTGAGCGCTCTCCATAAGTGGTGATAGAAGACTTGTTCACCGCCTGGAGATGAAATGTGGGCGAAGAATTAGTCTTATCAGCTGCTGAAGGAGGAAGGACGCTGACTTCAGCTCCATTGTCGACTAAAAAGCGTGTGCCGTGTTGTCTATCTGTGATGTAAAATAGGCGACCTGTTGTATCACTGCCAGAGGAACTCGTCGCCGCTAATCTCTGGCTGGGCCGTTTCCCTGCTGTTGTGGTGGATGCGGCTTTTGTTTGCGTCGCGAACAGGGCGAGCGACACTGCTGGGCGTCATCGCCGAACTTCCAGTGGTAGTAACACTCACTACCGGCGTGGCGCTGTTTGGAGTCGGCTCGCTTCCGTGAAGAACCACGCGACCCGCTTCCACGGCCGCGGTTGCTGCCTCGGGACCGCTGGCGCCCACGCTCGTCGAGACGAGAGGCTATCGCGTACACCTGCGTCGTCAGCATGGCGACCTGGGCTGTGAGGTGCGCGACGGGATCTGCCGCCGGGGGACTGGGAGACGTCGGTGGGAGAGTAGCCGACGAAACGGGGAAAGACTGGGGCATGGACGGCGGAGCTGTCACAGTAGCGACTGATAGTGGCGTGGCAACCTCTATGATTTTGTCCGCCAGTTCAGCGACCTGCTCAATAGAGACTTCCGTGGAAGTGGACGCCAAGATCTGCTGAACGTTGCGTGGTAAGCGCTGCAGGAACAGCTGTTTCAAGATGCTGTCTTCCAGGGTCGCGTCGCCGAGCAGCTGCTTCATACGACGAAGGAGTTGTGAAGGTTTGCGGTCGCCTAACTCCTCCGCTGTGAGTAACTGGTGGAGCCGCCGCTGCTCCGATACGGTCGTCCGCTTTATGAGCTCGGCCTTCACCTTGTCATACGCGTCGGTGGTGGGAGGGGAGATTATGAATTCTCTCACTTCCTGTGCGATCTCCGGCTGCAGGGAGGAGATTACGTATGCGAAGCGCGTCTGTTGGGTAGTAATACTCCTGGTGATAAATTGCGCTTCCACCTGTGCGAACCAGAGTGCGGGATCATTCGGCCAGAAGGGAGGGAGCTTGAGGCTAACCGCCGTGACCGCTGGCGTGTGTGTCGCGGCAGCCGGGGTGGCGTTACCCTCGTCGCCGTCGGCCATTGTAGAAGTGAAGGAAGGAGGATGAGAAGACGTGAAGTCGGCCCTAAACAATCACGTCGGGGTCACCAATGTAGGTATTATGGTACGGGCCTAGAATGAAATACCTAACTATTCAAACTCACCGAATGGCAAACAGGACGACTGGGCTGAAGTAAGGTACCACCAACAGGAATGGTAGCCGGCCGTATGACAGTACAGTAGTGTATGGACTGTAGAAAACACCAGGGCACCAGTAGAGGTGAACAGTGTCCTTGTAATGGGTATTGCACTTCCCGAACGAATATGAAATGATATGGACTAACTCCGAATGCACTTTGGGTGTCCGAAGACGACAGTGTCCCATATAAATATGTACAAATGATCCAGCGACAGTGTGGAGTAGCCTCCGGGTGCCGCGGCTAGCACAAGCGAGGGTAGAGTCCACCGCTGGAGCGCTGGGTCGAAGAACTGCGAGGTCCCTGATAGAGTCTGCACACCACCGACAGCACGCTAGCAGGGCCGATGCAGCGATGTAAGGACGCGAATCGCGTTGAATGCAGCTACGTAGAAAATCCCCAGGTTGGAGTGTAGAGCATGAAGAAAGGGCGAGTCGCGGTACAAAAAGGAGCGAATATCGCGAGGTATAAAATCCGAGGATAATATTCCGTATGAAATGTAATATTCCGTATGAAATGTAATAATCCGTAAGAAATGACAGTCCACGGCGCGAGGTATCGCAGGAAAAGACGTGGAAAGTAATATACGGACGTGATATGCGGACGTGAATGACTCCAACGATTAGAACGTGCTCTCATGATGAAAGCTAATCGTGAAGTGAGGAAGCGTGAAAAATGAAACAGCGTGATCGGAGAAAACGTGTCACGGACGGGAGCTTTGACAGTGGTAATTGGCTGGTGAAGGTGTACAGCTCGCCACTAATTGGTAGGTTGTTTCCGTGACAGCAAAACAAGGGGTGTGTTTATGAAAATCCGAGTACTGTTGGAATGTGGAATACGCTACCTCGGCACGATGACAAAAGCGAAGAATGTAGTGCGCACCTGTCATGTGTCGGCGCACAAAGAAAGTTCGCGTGGATGTTGACAAAATACTGGGGTCGACAGACAGCGTAATTTACAACAGCCAGAATGCCAGACAATATGATACATAGTAGAAAACCGCTACAAAACCAAACCAATGTTCCACTTTTGCCCAGGAAGAAAAAAAAAAACAATGATAACACAAATATGAGACTTATAGGAATATAGCGTTGCAACCCGTTATATGGCGAGCATCAAAAGTCTTTTGGTCCGATACATGTGTGCTCCATTCTAAATTTCAGAAAGTTATTCGAGAAACTTCATCAAATCACAATTTTTGTCCCACTTAATTCACCCCGCTAGCTCTCCCCTATCTTTATGGTAGTATAGACTCATGCATGCAGGGCAATGATAACAGAATAAATAAATAAAGGAGATTACTGATAGATTAAACAAAGATATAAACATGGAGCTACTATAGCTCCATGATATCCTTGTATACGAGTATACTAGATCTTCATAGCAACGACTTCGAGGGTCACGTAATGTGGGCGGCGAAGGTAGGCTACTTGCACTGCGTCCGCATGACGTTCGGGCAGACGTTGAGCATAATAATAATGATAACAACAATAATGACAATAATAATAATAATGATAATAATAATAATAATAATAATAACAATGATAATTATAATAACAATGATAATATTGATAATGATAATAATTATCATAATTATTACAATATCAATTATAATTGTGATAATAGCTTTTGTTGTTATTGTGTACATAATGTACTTTTTATTTATTTTGGGCCGAATAATAAAAATGAAGTGTGAAAATGGCGAACAACAAACAAATAAACACATACCACAGAGCTAGATAAAGAATACAACTGTTTCGAACATTATAGACTGCAGTTTTAGAATCCTCAGTATGAGAGGAACAGATAACTCTGTTATACGATTCATGTATTTATTTTCTTGTTCATGAACATACAAAATAAGAGACAGTGGGTCGTCAGTAGGCCTATATACGCAATAGCCCGGCATAATCGCCAGAGAAAGATTGCCTAGAGGCTATCCTTATTTTTGCTCCTAAACTTGATCCTGCTTGTGCTTACAGAATACCACTTATCTTAAGATCTCATTAACATCTAATTATATCTAATTAACATATTAAGTTACGCCCCTATCCTAAGCTGGGAGAGAAATAAGGATCCCTGACGTCACTATCCTATTTCTCCTCCTACGCGCGGTGTTACAGAATACCAATCGCGTATTTAGGAGCGAGAGCTGTCCTAGGATCCTTACAGAATACCACCCCAGGTCTTCCTGCCTCGGCCACCAAGGCACGGGAAAGATGAATGATAATGGACAGCGGCTGCTGGAGCTGTGCTGCCATCGTGGTCTGTGTGTGACAAACACCTATTTCAAAGGTAAAGAACGCCACAAAGTCTCCTGGAGACATCCACGGTCTCAACACTTGCACCAACTTGATCTTGTCATCACCAAGCGTACAGACCTTAGCAGTGTTCTCCACACACGGAGCTAACACACCGCAGACTGCGACTCAGATCACTCCCTCGTCAGTAGCAAAGTGAGATTGATGACAAAGAAAATACATCGAACCAAAACCTAAGGTCTCCCACGCATCAACACCTGCTGTATCAACGACCTCGAGAGATGTCGACGATTTCATGACACGTTCAGTGAGAAAATGATCACTTCAATTCCAAATGACAATGATATTGATAGTAAGTGGTGCCACCTTAGGGATACTATCTACTCCTCAGCCTTCTCTGTGTTCGGGAAGAAGGAACGTCGGAGCGAAGACTGGTACAAAACTCACTGGGATGTGATGCAATCAGATGTTGAAGCCAAGAGGAACACTGGCATTCGTACTGATATTACTAGTAGTACATGCCGACACGCTAAAATTTATACAGGTTTACATATTGAATCATAATAGTCATATTATGGAATAGGCCTACTTTGATAAACCACCAGCATAGATTCATGCATACTCATATTCGTCCAAATAATTCAAAATAAAATTAAATATTCAACGTTCATAAACATCATAAACAACTTGGATCATGTGTCAATGAATTGCTAACACTATACGAAATAAACTTGATCGAAAGAGAATATATAATTTTCTGTCATTTTGTACTATGTTCATATTTGTTATCGTCAACAAAAGAAAATAGAAAAGACAAAATTATAAATTTAGCTAATTATTATAATTTAAAGCAGTCCATTACACTCAAGTGCCTAAGTATTGTATACTGTAATTGATCGTATACAATAATTGTATATTAATTAATAAGATACCATGTCAACGTACCGAGAGAACAAAACGGGAAAAGCGACAATATTCTCACACAAAAAAAAGAAAAGTCTGATTCTTAGTGAGTTGAGGGGCTAGTTCTCTGGTCACTGGTCAAAGTTATTTGTGAAATTAGATCAGTGGTAGGTAAGGCCCTGAACAGCGATTATTTTCAAAGTGTTTGAAAGAAGAAAAAAGGTGATCAAATTACTACATAAGATAGCATCATTAAAGAGCGCTTTAAAAAAGTAATATGCCTAGGGGCTAGGCCAATTGAAAGTAGGATATAGATGACACAAAATACTACTAGGGCCCTTTGACATCCGCATTGTTAGGCAAATACCCCAGGCTTGGCCCATAGTTTTGGACGAGTTGAAGTTCCAGTATGATATAGCGATAAGCGATAGGATAACACATACAGTATAGGGTCATTCATATTGACAGGATGGATTTTCAAGGGTATTTTTTCGGCATCCATTCAAGACGTATCGTAACTACACTGGACAATTCCATTACCTTACGAGGATGAGCGATATGCCTAGGGGCTAGGCCAATTGAAAGTGGAACATTTGTGGCACAAAAATTCTGACATGATATTATGATCGTCAGGCATAAACCCCACAGTTGCCCCATACTTTGGGATGGGTTGAAGTTCCAATAATGATAACGATCAGTTACTAATAGGATAACAGTATAGGGTCATTCATATTACAAACACATGGATTTTCAAGGGTATTTTTTTTAATTCATTAAATACGAATCCTTATATCTACACTGGAAAATTCTATTGCCCAGCGTGGATGAGAAAAATGCTAGGGGGGCTAGGCCAATTGAAATAGGAATGACACAAAAATACTAACATGACAATTGTCAGGCATATACCCCAGGCTTGCGCCGAACTTTTGGACGGGTTGAGGTTCCGACATTGCGATCAGTAATAGGAAAACACATGCAATGTAGGGTCATTCATGATATTATAAACACGATGGATTTTCAAGGTGTTTTTTTTTTTTTTTTTTACATTCATTCAAGTCGTATCCCTACTAGTACTACACTGGAAAATTCCGCTGTCCAGCGAGGATGAGCAAAATGTCTAGGGGCTAGGCCAATTTAAAGTTGAATATAATATGTGACATAAAAAAAAATACTGACATGGCAATTGTCAGGCATATACCCTACACTTGCCCCATACTTTTGGATGGGTTGAAGATCCAATATGACAGCGATAAGTAATAGAATAACACATGCAGTATAGGGTCATTCATATCATAAACACGGTGGATTTTCAAGGGTATTTTTTCGGCTTTCATTCAACACGAATCCCTACTACACTGGGAAATTCCACTGCCCAGCGAGGATGAGCAAATTGCCAAGGGGCTTGGCCAATTGAAAGTAGAATATAAATGACATAGAAAATACTGACATGATGATTGTAAGGCATTTACCCCAGGCTTTCTCTAGACTTTTGAATGGGTTGGAGTTCCAATATGATAGAGATAAGTACTCGGGTAACACAAGCAGTATAGGGTCATTCATAGAAACACGATAGATTTACGAGGTTGTTTTTTTTTTTGTTGTTGTTGTTGTTGTTCGGCATTCATTCAGCACGTATATCCCTACTATACACTGGACATGCTGGAAAATTCCATTGCCCTGCTAGGATGAGCGAGATGCCTAGGGGCTAGGCCAATTGAAAGTGGAACATTTGTGACACAAAATACTAACATGATATCATTATCGTCAGGCATATACCCCAGGCTTGCTCCAGACTTTTGGATGGGTTGAAATTCCAGTATGATAGCGAAAAGTAATAAACGATAACACATGCAATATAGTATGTATAGGAAAGCAAGACTGATATTCTAGGGTATTCTTACGGCATTCATGCAACACAAATCCCTACTAAACTAAAAAATTCAACTGCCCAGCGTGGATGAGCAAAATGCCCAGGGACTAGGCCAATTAAAAGTGGAATTTAAAGGACACACACACACAAAAATACCAACATGATTTCATGATTGTCAGGCATATGCCCCAGGTTTGGCCCCGACTTTTGAATGGGTTGAAGTTCCGGTAATAGCGATAAGTAATGCTAATGGGATATCACATGCAGTATCGGATCATTCATATAGACACGATTGATTTTCACGGGTATTTCTTTTTTCTTTTCTTTTTTGCCTTCATTCAATATGAGTCCCCACTACACTAGAAAATTCCACTGCCCAGCGAGGATGAACAGAATGTATAGGAGCTAGGCCAATTGAAAGAGGAATATAAATAACACAAAAATATAGGTTTTCCCGGCCAATTTCGCACTTCTGTCAGTCCATTTGATAAAAAGTTCATTCAATTTAGCGGAAATCCTCGTCACTGCACATTCTGTCATTCGAAATTGCAAGTTGGTCGTTCAATTTAGCATTTCGATCAATGAAATCTGCACATGTGCCTTTCGAATTCGTAAAACGAGCATTCAATTTGGCACGTGCTCTTCAGTCATTCAAATTCGCCAACAGTGGCCGAAAGGGGTATTTCAGTCATTCAATTTCGCGTATGGGCAGTCAAATTCCTAACATGTTCATTCAAATTAACGTCATGTTATTTCTTTCTTGAAAAGGTGATAACATGGTTAAACGCGTATTTCTATGTGACTTTTGTTTCATCCACGCACTGTTAAGCAGTAAAAGTACCATTTTTTTTACCATATATTACTCGAGTTTGTTGTTCTGTAACGCCCCTTTTCTTTCATACATGTTATTTTAGGCCTATTGATGTACCAATACTACAGATTAACTTCATCTTCTTACAGTCATGACAGCACAAGTTAGATACAGACGTATTTCTCAAGAAGACAGAATAAGAATTATCGGAACATTTGATGATCATAACCTTGACTTCCTAGAACTGGCCGACACACTGGGAATAAAGCACTCAACGGCCAGATAAGTTGTGGCCACAATATGATGCACTATATCTTCGGACTGGAAGAATCACTAAGCACACTGAAGAAAAAGTTGCCAAAATCTCTAAATAAGTACGAAAATATGAAATGTAATGGCGCTTGCAAAACAATAACTATGTTGACAAAAAAAAGGAAGAAGAAAGAACCAAGCATTAACATGTGTGCTAAATTGACTGCAAAAGATGTTAAATTGGATGCCCAAAAATGAATTTGAATGAACGAGTGCGGCATGACCATGATCACGTGACTATATCATTCTAAATTCAATGAACGAATAACGAAATGGTGCTTGTTTTACGAATTTCAATTGAAAAAGTGTTAATTAGAATGAGGCTAAAGGTAATTTGAATGCTCCAAAATGAATTTGAATGAAGAGATCATGAAATTGAACTACCGAACATGTCATCTACGCTAAATTTCGCTAAATTGAATTCAGCAATTAGGAATTGGACTGACAAAAGTGCGACATTGGCCGGGAAAACCTATACTAACATGAAATCATTAACGTCAGGCATATACCCCACACTTGCCCCATACTTTTAGATGGGTTGAAGTTCAAATATGATAGCGATAAATAATAAGATAACACATGCAGTACAGGGTCATTCATATTATAAACACGTAGATTTTCAAGGGTATTTTTTCGGCATTCATTCAACACGAATTCCTATACACTGGAAAATTCCATTGCTCAGCGAATATGAGCAAATGCCGAGGAGCTTGGCCAATTGAAAGTAGAATATAAATGACACAAAAAATCCTAACATGTTGTCAGGCATATACCCCACACTTGCCCCATACTTTTGAGTGGGTTGAAGTTCAAATAATGATAACGATCAGTTACTAATAGGATAACAGTATAGGGTCATTCATATTACAAACACATGGATTTTCAAGGGTATTTTTTTTTTAATTCATTAAATACGAATCCTTATATCTACACTGGAAAATTCTATTGCCCAGCGTGGATGAGAAAAATGCCAGGGGGGCTAGGCCAATTGAAATAGGAATGACACAAAAATACTAACATGACAATTGTCAGGCATATACCCCAGGCTTGCGCCGAACTTTTGGACGGGTTGAGGTTCCGACATTGCGATCAGTAATAGGAAAACACATGCAATGTAGGGTCATTCATGATATTATAAACACGATGGATTTTCAAGGTGTTTTTTTTTTTTTTACATTCACTCAAGTCGTATCCCTACTAGTACTACACTGGAAAATTCCGCTGTCCAGCGAGGATGAGCAAAATGTCTAGGGGCTAGGCCAATTTAAAGTTGAATAACATATGTGACATAAAAAAAAAAATACTGACATGGCAATTGTCAGGCATATACCCTACACTTGCCCCATACTTTTGGATGGGTTGAAGATCCAATAGTAGTAGTAGTAGTAGTTTATTCTTTAAAAATCACACCCGTCACACGGACGGCCGGCCTAAAAAGGCCTATGAGTGATACATGTGTACATCAAACATTATGAATAATACAAAATATATAAATGAATCATGTAAGACATACAGACAATAAAAAATAATTTAACATAACAAAAGAGAGAATATGGTGGGCTAAATAATACATAAAAGAGATATTCAGCTGTGGGAATATAATAAATCGTTACGGCACGTTAAAATAAGGTTGGCAAAACTGGCTACTTGACAGCACAGTGACTCTGATGACATTAAAAAAAGGAATTGTTGGTAAATAGGTAACTGAGGGAAGGTGGGATCTCTTTCTGATATAATACTGAATAATTGTGATCTGAAATCATCATAAGCCGAACAAATCATAAAACAATGAAACTCATCTTCTACATCACCAGAATTACAGATTGTACAAAATCTTTCATCGTGTGGGACATTTTTATAACGTCCAGTTTCAAGGGCAATAGGGGCACAACCACTTCTAAACAGAGCTAATGCTCGCCTGTTAGATCTATTTTGACACTGCATAACATAATTAGAAGTATTCATAGAATGTTTAAAATTACGATATGTTCTGAGTTTATTTCTGGATTGGGGAACTCTCCTTTTATCATCAAACAGTGAACATTTCCACTTATTTTCAACAAATAATTTACATGCTTTGGATACAGTGCTCACAAAATTATGTGTACTAACAAGCTCAGCCAATGGTTCAACATGCATACACTGCAATTTTGCAAATAATTGTTTAACCTTATAACACCAATTCTTAATACCATTATTTGCCAGGGACTTTGACCACAAGAAGATTTTTCCAGGGTAACGGTCACTAGTATACTTACTCAGGTTACACCAAAGCCTAGCAATTGATTGACACTGATAATAAAAAGGGGGATCCCAACCCATATCACCAATAACTGCATCATTAGGGGTATATTTCCCCACTCCAAGGTAGAAACGACATGCTCTATAAAAAACACTATTAATGGCTGAATATTCTTCTAAGCCCCAAATACCGCTTGCATATTGCAATATGGGCAAAATCATAGCATCATACAATTTTTTATACGTCATAAACAGGGAACCACCGATCAATTTAAATTTACTAATAACCACTCCAAGGGCTCTAGTTGCAGATTGAGCCAATATCTTGGTTCCTTTTTGTAAACTTAAAAATTCATCAAACCACAATCCAAGATATTTGTATGAGTCAACAATATCAAGCTTTTGACCATTACAATGAAATAAAGATGTGGTTTTCGCTTGGGCTTTTCTCCTGAAATGTACAATTTGAGTTTTTAAAGTATTAAATTCGATCCTCCACTTCTGAGCCCACAAACATATCCTATCAAGCTTCAACTGAAGATCATTTTCATTATCAGCAATTGCCACAATGTCATCTGCATACATAAGCATATCAATGTTTGTATCTAACACCTGGATACCTCTGTTACACAGCCTCACACTATCAACTATATCATTAATGAAAATATTAAACAGGACTGGGGACAAAAGACAACCTTGTTTTACCCCTAGATCCACATTAAAAAAATCAGTAAAGTTACCATTCACATTTACAGTACATTTGGTATCTTGATAAAGAGCCTTTATGGAGTTATACAACTTGCCATGAACACCAATAGACCTCAGCTTGTACCATAACAAAATCCTGTTAACACGGTCAAATGCTTTTTTTGCATCAATAAAGCAAACAAAAGTATCTTTTTTACACAGCTTTCTGTTTTCAATTATAGAATAGAGGCTATATAAATGCTCAAGACAACTCCTTTTCTTTCGAAACCCGTTCTGTTCCTCATTAATAACACATTCTTTTTCAAGGAAATTAATCAATCTTTCTTTTAAGATATCACAATAAATCTTACATATCACAGATATCAATGTGATACCTCTGTAACTTAAAGGTTCACGTTCATCCATACCAGGTTTAAGAATTGGATGAATAATACCTTTTTGCCATATCTGAGGGGAAATACCATGTTCAAAACAAAAAGAGTATAAAGCATGCAGGAACTGAATAGAAACTTCATTTTTTACTACCTCAGCAATAAAGCCATCTATTCCTGCTGCTTTATCTAGTTTTGCTCTGTTTACTGCTGAAGTTACCTCTGATAAACCAATAGGATGATTCAGATCACCTCCCCGTGAATCAATTTCCTGAACATTTAATTCCAACTCCAATAATTTCTTTTTTATACCAAACAAAAAATCATCGTCAAAACCAGCATCATTATCAGTAAAAAGAGAGGAGAAATCATTTTGCCATTTACTCAATACAATATCAAAATTCTCAGTTATTTCTCCATCACTATTGACTACCTCCATAGGAATTTTATGACACCTGTTACTTTCATCTGAGCCAATCTTCCCTATCTCCTTCCAAAAACTACTAGAGTCTTTGTTAACCATTGCATCCAATGCATTAATTTTTCTATGCTGATATGCTCTTTTTGCTTGACGTGCCGCTTTATCAAAATTTCTATGTACAGCTTTATAATCATCAAACTTCATCTTTCTATCATAAACATTTTTACATTTCAACCATTCTCTTTGTTTACATTTCACTCTATTCCACAAAATTGGAGATTTTCATCCCATCATGCTTTAGGAGTGTGAGGGAGACCTTTTACAGGTCTATTGGTTTTCTTTTTCCTACAATGCCTGTGTACTGCATTTTGCAGAACTTTTTCAAATTCACCATATACTTCATCCAAATGCTCTTGTGATGGTTCACCATCTGCTAATCTTCTCAAAAGAGAATCTATTGCATTTGTACTTTCCTCATCACACATAAATCTATCATTTATATCATTTAAATGATACAGTTTAGACAGATTTTGAGGACTAGAATTAACATGCTCTGTGGATTTGGCTCTAACACCTGAAGGATTTCTGTCGAGTGACCAGCATAGTATAGAATGGTCAGGAATTGAACCTAACATTGGAAAAGAATGTTTGTCAATTAACTCTGCAACGAGCAGAACATAAAAATTGGAGTATAGGTTTAAATCATGGTAGGGTACGATACAGTAATCCACAACTGACCTTCCTTTATAAGATACACAAGTAAAATTATCATTTGTATATCTACCATTTAGGCAGCACAAATTTGACGAAACACAAAAATCCATAAATGATCTTCCTTGAGAGTTTGTTTCAAAGTCAATAGTCTTTCTTTGTCTAATACAGTCTATGCCTTCAATAACATCTGATAAATCTCCAGTTCTCGCATTAAAATCTCCACAGATTTGAATTTTACCACAATCTTTATATTTGTATACTCCGGAAAGTAGCTTATCAAAAAATTCTTCACCATGTCCCCCTCTGCTTGAGTTTTCTGGGGGTAAGTAACAGACGCATATATAAAACATATCCTTTCCTTGCTTATCTTTCAACTGCAGCCATAATATCCCCTCATATGATTTCTCCAAACATTTAACAGAGTAATACTGAAGCACACGACGGTGTATCAAGCAGCCGACTCCTCCAGATCCTTTCCTTGCATTTTTGTGCAATTGTAACCGGTTATGCCCAAACCAAATGTAGTTGCTAACTTGAATTGTTTGACTTTCAACAAGATGAGTTTCCACCAAACAAATAATATCAAAATCACACTTCGCTAAAATAGTTTTCCTCAATGAACATGAATCAGACCAACCACCAACATTCCAGCAGCCGATGTTTAACTGACAAGAGCCGTCGCTATCCTACGCTATCTCCTTGGTGGCTCCTTCCACTTCCGCTTGGGGGCCAGCGTTTGGCTTCTTGTATTCTACTCCGTCAATGAAGAGTTTGTCGTGCCGGAAGAACGTTTTCTTTCCTGCTTTGAAGGCCTCAGAAGCTACAGACTTCAGTTGCTGCTTCGCTTTACGATCAGACAAGGTCTCATCCTGCTTGATGTACAACTGTGACTTTGCCTCACGAAGTTTGCCTTTGGCCCGTAGGATCCTATCTCTCACCTCAATTGAGCTGACTTTGAAGATGATAGGTCTGGCAGCCCCATCACTCCTTCTTTTTCCAACTCTGTGGGCTACTTCCACCTTTGCATCAATGCCTAGCTCACCTTTCAAGACACTGTTGACTATTGCGGCGGGGATCTCATCTTTTTTCTCTGGACCATGGTTGCAGAGAAGCAGGTTACATCTGCGAGAGTGACGCTCTAGGTTGTTATTGACGACCTGCAGATTGTCAATTTTTTTCATGCATGCAGACATGTTCTTTGTGAGAGCCTTTACTTTTTTCTCAACTTCATCAGTTCTTGCTGCTTCGAAGTTAATCGAGTCTTTCAGCTCAGCTTGTGTAGTTTTAAGTTCCTGGATACACTGCTTCATTGATTCCTGGCCATCTAAAATGGATCTGAGTGCCTGTCTGACATATGATTCGAAGTCAGAATCGTCCGCTACATTGCCTGCGCTCATATGTCGTGGCTTTGCTTTATCCCTACTGCCGCCAGCGCCGCCAGCGGAGCGATCACGCAGCTCCATACTGGACCCGAATACTGGCTCCCACAGTAACACAAGACGCAATACGTCGGACTGGGCGAGCTGTTTTCACCGAAGACACGTTTGTGGCGCAACAACAACTCCAGTGAATTCGTCAGTTAATAGGGATTCGAAAAAATTACAGACTGAACAAACGAAAAATGTCACCTTTTTTACCGGTATGTGAACACTCCCAAGATCGTAAGGATGACATCAACAGCAGAAATTCAGCAATTTGTCGGGGGTAGAAAGAGCGTGCAGGACACTATACAAAGCCGCCATATCACCAATATGACAGCGATAAGTAATAGAATAACACATGCAGTATAGGGTCATTCATATCATAAACACGGTGGATTTTCAAGGGTATTTTTTCGGCTTTCATTCAACACGAATCCCTACTACACTGGGAAATTCCACTGCCCAGCGAGGATGAGCAAATTGCCAAGGGGCTTGGCCAATTGAAAGTAGAATATAAATGACATAGAAAATACTGACATGATGATTGTAAGGCATTTACCCCAGGCTTTCTCTAGACTTTTGAATGGGTTGGAGTTCCAATATGATAGAGATAAGTACTCGGGTAACACAAGCAGTATAGGGTCATTCATAGAAACACGATAGATTTACGAGGTTGTTTTTTTTTTTTGTTGTTGTTGTTCGGCATTCATTCAGCACGTATATCCCTACTATACACTGGACATGCTGGAAAATTCCATTGCCCTGCTAGGATGAGCGAGATGCCTAGGGGCTAGGCCAATTGAAAGTGGAACATTTGTGACACAAAATACTAACATGATATCATTATCGTCAGGCATATACCCCAGGCTTGCTCCAGACTTTTGGATGGGTTGAAATTCCAGTATGATAGCGAAAAGTAATAAACGATAACACATGCAATATAGTATGTATAGGAAAGCAAGACTGATATTCTAGGGTATTCTTACGGCATTCATGCAACACAAATCCCTACTAAACTAAAAAATTCAACTGCCCAGCGTGGATGAGCAAAATGCCCAGGGACTAGGCCAATTAAAAGTGGAATTTAAAGGACACACACACACAAAAATACCAACATGATTTCATGATTGTCAGGCATATGCCCCAGGTTTGGCCCCGACTTTTGAATGGGTTGAAGTTCCGGTAATAGCGATAAGTAATGCTAATGGGATATCACATGCAGTATCGGATCATTCATATAGACACGATTGATTTTCACGGGTATTTCTTTTTTCTTTTTTTTTTTGCCTTCATTCAATATGAGTCCCCACTACACTAGAAAATTCCACTGCCCAGCGAGGATGAACAGAATGTATAGGAGCTAGGCCAATTGAAAGAGGAATATAAATAACACAAAAAATACTAACATGAAATCATTAACGTCAGGCATATACCCCACACTTGCCCCATACTTTTAGATGGGTTGAAGTTCAAATATGATAGCGATAAATAATAAGATAACACATGCAGTATAGGGTCATTCATATTATAAACACGTAGATTTTCAAGGGTATTTTTTCGGCATTCATTCAACACGAATTCCTATACACAGGAAAATTCCACTGCTCAGCGAATATGAGCAAATGCCGAGGAGCTTGGCCAATTGAAAGTAGAATATAAATGACACAAAAAATCCTAACATGTTGTCAGGCATATACCCCACACTTGCCCCATACTTTTGAGTGGGTTGAAGTTCAAATATGATAACGATACGTAATAGAATATTAAACACATGCGGTACATTATTGGGTTCGTACTTGTCATTTGTCATTGATTTACTGACAAGTCTATGAGTATGATATAGTTTATATATAAGTGGAACAGTGTGCAGTAGAGGTCAATGAATACATGAGAATGGAAATAATGATCAATGCTTCTGATAGTTACTTTAACAATATCGCATTCTTTTAGTCAAGTGATTTAGAAATATCAAATGAGTGAAATGCTTACGCCTGAGAATCCGACCAGTTAGTCCAGCTGCTTGGAGCATTACCAGTCGATCTTGGGCGAGTTTGTAGAATTATTTTGGTGCCAATTATCTTGATTCGTGTAGAGAGGTGCTGCTTCTTTCGAAGATCATAAGCGATTGATGAAAGCCTTCCCCTTTCGCGTTTCATGCAGGCTGGAAGATCGGTACGGATAGAGATTCGCTTACCGTGGTCGGGTTCCCGCTCGCCCGGTGGGCCGTCTGAGTCCCGTGTGGACTGTGTTGGATGCTCATATGCGCGAAGTACGCGATCTCTGTCGATCATGTACGCGAATCGGACGATGATAGGATCCGGACGTTTCCCAACACCTGCGCGAACATTGGTTTCAGGGGCAGCAGCTCCAGACCTTGTAGGCAGACGATGAGCGTTGACTAGAGGAATTCTTGCAGCGGTTTCCACAGGAATAGCGAGAAGCTTCGCAAACTCCTCAGCTGCGGTGTTATACGGGTTTTCGTTGGGCTCTTGGTGGGCTCCGTAAATGAGGAGGCTCAACTTCTTCTCATGAACTTCAAACAGCAACAGCTTGTTTTCCAGCTCCTCCTTGTATTTATCCGCTTTCTTTGAAATTTCAGAAATGTCCTTTCGTTGCATATCATCAATTCTGCTAGAGGCATTCCCCATGCTTTTTTCAAGCTCCGCAACAGTTTGCTTGGTTACGGACAATTCCTGCTTGAATGCAGCGAGTTCTGCTATGACGTAATCAAGCTTTCCATTCATCTGTCGGGAGAGCGTGACGAAGGACTCCCATGCCTCCCTCGTAGGACTTGATGCTATGTCAGGCGTGGCGGGGATTGCTGGGGCATGGTCTTGGCTAGTCCACTGCCTGGACTGTTTTGTGTGATCATTTACCGCGCGCACACACCGCTACAGCACGCGTATGCCCCACCGTATGTGTATTAATTTGCCGCGCACGCACGCATCTCGACCTCCAAAACAGTCCAGTCTGGTTTGCCAAGTCTCCCCGAAATATTTCGGAAAAAATTGGCCCCACCCCCATCCCCTCATTCATTTCGAGCATCCTGATTGGTCGATGAGATCGCGTCCAGCAGGCGTTTGTGGGATCGAAAAAAGTCGATCGATCTCTAGTCTTGTAGTCTTATTGCAAAGAGGTATATTGCATGTAGCAATATAACATACGTATTTTACGCCAATACTTGTATTAATCTCTACATATGTTGATGAAATTTCAAAATTATTTTTCTTTTTATTAAAAGTTGCTCGAATGATATATTTTAGAGATCATAAGAGGAGAATGAAATTAGAACGTACATAAACCGTGCGTAAGAATAAGACTAACTTCTACTTGTTCCCATAACTGTTATGAACTAAATTATAAATATCACAATTAACCAACATTTTAAGTCTATTTTTCGACAGAAAAAAAATAATTTTAAAATAAAAGATAAAAAAATTGATAAATACATGTAAAAAAGATATTCGCCCATTTAAAGCATCGTGACTTATCGTACATATTATCAATTTCGAGGTGGCTTTTACTTCTCGATCGGGGATCCCCCGGATCGCGTGTACAGCATACAGCTTGTGCAACATGTGCTTTTCGTATTGATTCCGAGTCTTGCATTTTCCGACCAAAATCTGTGCAGCATTTCAAGTATTTCCTCCAAACCTTGTTTACATGATCAATGGATGTCAACATCAGCGTCTCCGCGTCGCTTTTCTGACAGTGATAATGAGAAGAGCATTTAATGCAATGTGGTACTGAGAAGCTTGGATTCGTTGACGGTTTCGGAGAGCAGCAGCAGAACCAGAACTTAGAAGTCCCAGGTACTCGTTTCTCCGTGCGTGGTCATAGACTCATGATTTCGTTTATCTCCATGCCGACTGGTTTCGGCAATAGTGTGGTGTTCCAACTTCCAAGCTGCACCGTTGTGCGTTGATATTCTTTGCAAACTAGATCTACATGATGAACCAGACTCTCCGAAAGCTGTGGCTCTTGTCATGCCTTTGAAGTCTTTAATTTCGGACCAGATGAGCAGGGCTAATGGTAATGGATCTTGCTTGGCCTGCGTGACAAAGTCGAAGACTCAAGCGGCCTAGCGGTAAGCTAATCATTTAACGTTAGATCTATCCAGTTTCTACAAATGATTCGTCAAGGCAACTTTCATTACGTGTCTCTTGTCTTGAATTACAAACTGTAACTGTAGGCCCCTCGTTGAACAACAACAAAAAAAAATGATTGTAAAACTAAATGTAGTTAAAATGTCTGGACTCTGGGCCGGGTAGGGTAAACACATGTCAGGCTTCTACTACAGTACTACTCTTGTGAGTGTTCCTAGGTGTGCACTGAGCTGAGTCAAATCCTGTGTAATTGTAATAAATCATTAACACCGTAACTGCACTGGTTTAATTGTTTTGTACAGTACAGTAACTACTGTAACTTTCTCGCATACAAATGCAATTACACATACAACATGTAGGCCTACTGCCTTAGCTTTAATCTGTGAGACACAGCCTGTGTCTCGTCGGCTTTGCTCCTCTACACAGACAGAGGAGCAATCGAGACACACACTGTGGCCCACAGACTAATTCTTCATGTGCATGTACATCGAGAAAAAACTCAAATAGGAACATGCTTCAGTATGCAAATGTACTATACTGAAAGGGGACAACTTTGCACAACAGGGAATGACACTAGAACCAGACAGGGTTTGCCTTTTGAACACTTTCGGTCTCCGGTACCGAATCGTCAACATAGGTCCTCTGAGGACAGTCGCCATCTTACGTTCTTCTTACCGCCCTCTCTCGGCGCATCTGTTACAATCGTTTACACATTATGTTCCCTTGCAATACTTGTTCATCTATAGATTAAAATTATGCAGTCTTATGGCTATGCGATATGCATTGAAGAGACTGCAGGCATTATTAAAATCACATGTGCAATGTAGAAAATGTTTTTTACTTTAATCTTACTGTTTTTTTTTTCTTATTTTTCAAATAGGGGGACTGCATCTGGAGACACCATAGCATTTCGAGCAGTGTATGGAAAATTTGGTAAATTACGATCGGAACTCAAGTCGTCAGTCCCGCTGTTGCCCTGACAGCCACTGCAACCAGAGATGTGCGTAGCGGTATCATCGAAAACTTTGGTCTTCGCAATTATGTGTGGGTAAATCAGTTGCCGGACAAGCAAAATATAAAACATGTTGTCAAGTCTGCTGCAAGAGATTCAGATACAATGTTCAAATGGCTGGCAGATGACTTGAAGATCCATGGTGCATGTTGTGAAAGGATGATAAGAAAAATGTGCAGTAATGTGTACGCGACCTTTATGGCACTGCTTCCAGAAGGTTGCCACAGGTATGTTAATAAGTTTATATGTACCACCAGAACATGGAAACTGATATCCAAAAGGAAATTGTTGACAGCATGTTAGCAACAGATGGTGAAATCAGAGTTCTGATAGCTACCATTGCATCTGGCCTGGGTGTTGACGTAAGCAACGTACACAGTACGGTTTTGTGTGGCTGCCCAAGTGATCTAGACGATCATATCCACTTTTTAAAAGCACTAAATTTTCAGGCCTTATCAGATATACTGGTAACATGAAGAATCATGTACAGCTCCTACATGTACAATAATTTTCTTTTTATCACTGCAATTACTGTACCTTGCTCTTATTCATGGAAGCAAATACAATGTACATTTGTACACACCTATTTTTCATACTGTACTTTGTTTTTTAGGCGTGAATATTTTCATTTCATCGGACATGTTGATGGGTACATATCGTAATTACAAGTGATAAAATTATGGAAAAGTTGAAATTTTTTAGTTCAAGGTTGTGTTTTTGTGATGCAGTGGATTACATGTACATGTACATACAGACCATGCCAAGTGGGGATGGGCTGTGTGTTTTGGGTGTTTGGGTGGGTGTTTGAAAATTGAACTGAAAATGCTGTTTGTCTGCACATGTAATTGTACATCGCATGTTCATCTATGCATACATGTACATACAAGTGTACAAATGTGTAGAGTGTGTTTTTGAGTTGTACAACTACCAAGAACTTGTTTACATATAATACTTTCTTTACATACAAAATCATTCATGAGAAGTACAGTATGTTCTTTGGCCCATTTTGATAAAACTAAAACTAGTTCTGTTAATGCACATGAAAATTTGTCCCTATACAATTTGTAGTTTGAACTGTGTAGCAATGAATTTATTTTCTTTTTTGAACTTCGAAGCATTTTTTTTTACCAAGAATTGTTGGAAAGCGCAACAAATGAAAAAATAAAGATTTCTTTGTCATAACTTGTAACCAGTTTGTGTTAATCCTGTGTTTTTGATGTGTAGTGAGAGTCTACTACACATGGTAATCAGACTGAAATGTGACATATCAAATTATTTCTCTGACATCAAAATTCAGAGTCAAACAGTTTACAATGTATTTTGTTTGAAATAATGCACTGTTGTTGAACAATGATCATGAACTATCATGAATATACAGTAAATGTATTGTATATTACAGTACTTGTACATGTACATGTACAAATGAAAGTGTATAATGAAGGAATTTCAAGAGCATGGAGAAACAACTGAAATATGCCTGATATTTTATCAACTATAGAACATTTGATTTCAGTTCCTTATGAGTAATTGGTGGCACAGAATATCCAACTTTAAAGACACTTATACACCTGGGGAATTATTTTGAATGTCCTTCCCAGAGTGACAACTTTTTGAACTCATTATTGACAGTTGGGAGTGGGATGCTAGCTTTGAAACTTCCTTGGTAGTTGGTACAACATTAACAGTTTTACCATCATGGCCAAATTTTTATAACGAAGGCTTAAGAAGTAATGTGATTAAAAAAATATACAAGTTATACATATGCTCAAATTACACTACTCGTTGTTCATTTGTTTTCACTTTGCTGTCTGCTCTTACTGTACGTGAAATGATGAAGACTACACAGTGTATTTAACAGTACATATATTGCACATATATTTATGTGTAATGTACACGTACACTGTACATTGTACATTTCAAAGTACAATAGTGATAAATTGATGTATTTCCTGACCACACCTCAACACTGAAAAAAAATCTAAACTTATTTACCAATAATCAGGTGCCATAAACGTTGAAAAAAGTAAAGTCTACTACACTGTACAGCTGTATGTACAGTTTGTACAAAGTACATATACAATGTTTTAATTTGGATGTGAGTTGTAATAGGAGGTTTAATCAAATTGCCAACATGTGAGTGTGTTTGTGTGTGTGTGTGTGTGTGCGTGTGTTTGTGTATGTTTTGTGTGTGTGTGTGTGTTTGTGTGTGTTGTGTGCATGGCCCACACATTTCCCAAGCATAATTTCACACTGATATCCCCCTTAAATGTTTGTGAATTAGAAAAAAAACAAGTTGCTTTGTCAGACTGTCTTTTGATATGAATAGGCCTACTTATTTAATAATGTATATATACTACATGGAGCTACTATTTTGAGCAAATACAGGTATGGTTTGCCAAAAAAAAGGAAGATATATATGTGACCGTGCACCTCAAAATGAACATAAAGTCGCACACACTGATTTTGCGTGAGGACTGAAAATAAGTGCAACGGGTCAACATAGCCGAACTTGACTTTTTCATATTTTCTGAAAGAGCGGGTCTTCTTTTATATTATGCTAAAATTTGGTATCATAAAACGGGCAGGAAAGTGTGTTTTTTTAGCAGTTTATCTCGAACATTTTTGGTAGAATAGTGTGATTAGGTGTGTCTTTAGAATCCCTCTTTCATTTCTGAAAAAACCTTGTCCACACTCTTCACTTTCAACTCTAATAGCTTTTGAAAGGATAGTGCTACTACTTTGAAAGTTGGCATTAATTATGGACAGAATGTGTTAATGAGGCATGCTTAATTTCAGTTAAATCTGATAATCCCTTCATTGTTGTTACTCTGATGGTTTACTTCCTGTTTTTTGTCCCATTCATCGCACAGCCAGTACGGTTTGGTAAAGATTAAGCGCTTGAATAGACACTGTACTTCAGAGCCTCTTTTCTCAGTTCACACTTTTCCTGAGTTTGTGCTTTCTTTCTAATATTTAGATAGGTTAGGAGAGTCCATTTGATTTGAGCTATACATCATTTTAAAGCTTAAAGTCTGCTCTTTCAGAATATGGTCTTAACTAAAAATTCATGTCTGGCGACTTTTTGTTTGTTTTGAGGTGCAGCGTCACATATTGTTATATATATATGTATATATGTATATATATATATATATATATATATATATATATAACCTTTATATGCATATGCAGAAGGGCAGTTCAACCAAAACTGTTCACTTGTAATGCCAGAGACAAATGGACCAATATCTCTAGCAAAAATGCTCTTAAGCGTCTTCGTCTTGGTTTACTAAGTTTAGCTTTACTATCACGAAGACTAACAAACAAACAAAAAAACTGAGTGACGGGGTATTCTTACAACAGGGATATTGGTCTGATTGTCTCTGTCACAGAAATTATCAAAGTGAATAGTGTCGGTCTAACTGCCCAGTAGGCCCTACATGAAGTGGTAATAAAATTATAAAAGTTGTACAAACTTAGCGCAATTCTTTAAATTTAGACTGCTCTCTAAAAAAGGCACCTTCTGGTTCCTTACATGTACTTCAAATCTTTGCACTACAAATTGTGTAATGTGGTAGTACCCTATCCCCTTCACCTCCACCACCCCTGATCAGAATATGCTTGATATCTTGTATACCATAGCTAAGTAGCGGTTCATAGAACCTACATCTCACAGCCCTGAGCTTATAATAAACAAAATTACATTGTTATTTAGTGGGCCACAAGTGCCTATGTCAATTAAAGAATTTCTTTAATTTCTGAATATTCTATCATACAATATTATTAAGGAAGAATAATTGATGACAAAATTATTTCCTTT
This sequence comes from Diadema antillarum, assembly GCF_040938485.1. Lineage (NCBI taxonomy): Eukaryota > Metazoa > Echinodermata > Echinoidea > Diadematoida > Diadematidae > Diadema > Diadema antillarum. The sequence continues at coordinate 1,106,877 of NW_027271443.1, forward strand.
AATGAATATGATTGGCACAATCCCCCCTCAAAAAAAAAAAAATATTGATCCCCTTTACCAACAATAACATCGCCAAACAAATCTTCCAACTTTTCTTGAGGTCCACATCTCACGACCTTCACAGAGTTCTTTGCAGTTTTATGTAGTCACGGTTTGGACGTTAGAAGTGGCACATCACAAATCATACATCGGCGAGCTGGCGATTTGTAGCTCGCCATTTTTCAATCTTAAGAATGATATTCAAGTCATCATCGAATCTGGGCACAACAAAGTCCAAAACACCACGTGAAAGTAGGTCAGACATGACTGCAACCATAACTTTCAGCCAGTCAAAAACGTTGCACGAATCAGCTGTGCAACAATGCATGGTACGGATCACTGAAGAACTGAATACATGTATCGCATTGCATTGTGATCAAAGAGTTAGAGTTGACTCTTTGATTGTGATGATGTGTGTTGTGCAAAAATGCAGGCATCTCTGTGCACATAATTGTTGCAGATCGCACTGTATTCACGGTGCAATGCACACAGATGGCTGCAGATCGATCGATCCCACATAACTTTTCTGTGATCGATCCCTTAGTTTTCATGCATACGCAATGAGCTTGCGAGAGATAGGGCATTACGTAAGCATACCTAATATGAACTTTTGACCCTACGCACTGTCAAACCATTCTGGACGTTTTTTTTCGGACAGGTTTGTTGGCGCCCTCATCGATGTCGAGCGGTTACAGGCCGGGATAGCGCGATAAGCTGTGGAGCGCGCGTGGATGCGTAATGATAAAAAACGTCCAGAATCTGGACTAGGTCTTGGCCTGAAGTAGTCTAGCGGGCGACGTATTTTTAGCTTAGATCAGTGATTGGCAGTCAATAGAGGGCGCGACGATGTGGAAGTCAAGTTGACTAAAAATACGTCTAGTAAGAAACCTCCGAATAGAGGCGTGGGACCGGGCGTGGCATGACAGTTGTCAGTCGTCAACTCTCGAAGTGTTATTGGCTGAGCATCGGATGTCAATCAAAACACGTCGCAGAGCCCGAAGAATGCTAGTCTACTCTCCTAGGTATACTACAGATAATCTTTCAATAAAAATAAAGTTTGCCTGTCTCTTTCAGCTTACTACAGTATTTTTTCACTCTTTTCCATTCTTTTTAAGGTGTATTGCATTTTACCTTACTTCAAATAGAAAAGAATGATGGTAATCAGTGCAACTGACTTCAGTTGTAAATCTATGAGGGTTTTGCACGTGGAAACTACGCCCAAATTACTGTCGAATGCAAACCTTCAATTATTGGAGTAAAGTCTACATGATATATACTTTAATTGTACGTTTCGGAAATGTATCTGATATCATTACTCCCCTTTATCATGTCTAACCTTGAGTTACCACATATTTTTGTATTAAACTTTGTAAGATATTTGCTTAACATCAATAAAGCTGCCGTCAAGACATCAATCTCTATATCGGAGCACCGTAGACTTTAAACAGGCATTTTCTGTCGTGTTCATGCGTGATCATACTGTCACGGAAGAACACGTCCGCGGTACATGGGCGTCCAAGGGGAAAACAAAGAGGAGCTGCGACACAAAAAAGATTCCTACAAAGCCAAAGGCACAGGTGAACTATGGTGCATCCTTTGCAATCATGAAATTACGAGATGCCATCTACGTGGTGCTGGCAACAAGTAATGATAAACCGATTCAATCTGAATCACATTTTATTACAATGCATAACTATGAGGACATCTTTGTGGCCATTCTGTATGCATATTATGTATTGCTAAATTGAGTATCATCAACAAGCTAACAATTGTGGTAAAATACACATACAAACACGCACGCACACACACACACACGCACAAGACGTATTACGCAACTGAGGCATAATACGCAAGATTTGTGACCATGTCCAAATCGCATGAAGTGACACGTATGGCTCTGCTAAAGAGTCTTGTACGATTTTCGCCTGGAAGATCTCGTTTAGAGGTAAGGCGTGGTTGTTAAAATAACATTCACATGATTCAACCTATCAGAAATAAATTACACCCGTATTTTCTGACAAGATTTCAGAAATGATTATGTTCCTTCGTGTCCTTTCTGAGATGCATCATTTCAAGGATCGTTAATCTGATAATAAAATCAGGTTCGTTATTCCGAAATATTCTTCTTTTAGTTACAAAATACGTTGATGTGACATCAATAATAAAAGGTTGAATATTATGCATTAAAAATTGAACGAAAACACGCACACGTATTCATGCCTACACACGTGCACACACGCGCATTGACACACACAAAGTCAAGTATAATGACAAACATACACAAACTAAAAAGGTCAAAAATAAAGCACTCGTGTATGTGCTGATAATTCCCTTTGAAATACGGCCCAAATCATAGATCAGCCCCTTCCCACTCTCATAACTCAAATGCATCAGACATGCAGATGTAAACCAAGGATGACAGAAAAAGGCAGCAACGGTAACGAAATTAAATCAGCCCACAATGTGCTTATCTAATGCCTCAACTTATTTTCCACTTTGCTTAGAGTAGCAAGCTTCTGAATGTGCTTTATCAAGACGTTTTGTCCAAGACACACTTGCTTTGGATTGCAGGGGTCAAATACCTCAGACAGTTGTAAATAAGGGGTGACGAAAGAAGGCGGCAACGGTATCGAAATCAATTCAGCCACAATATTCTTAAATAATCCATCAACTCGCAATTCAACATTGCTGAGAGTTGCATGCTTCTCAACGAGCCAAATCAAGACATCTTATCCAAGAGACGTGCCCTTTGTATTAGAGGCTCAAATACTTGATGACGTTGTAAATACAGGATGACGAAATAAGGCAGCAGCGTGACAAAATCGATTCAGCCAAAAATATGCTTAGCGAAGACACGAAATCATTCTGCCGCTTTGATTAGAATTGCATGCTTCTCAATGTGCTATATTAATAATTTCTCTCCAAGTGGCATGAGCTTTGAATTAGAGGGCTGAAATGCATCAGACCAATGTACAGAAAGGGTGACGAAAAAAGGCAGCAACGGTGACAAAATCGAATCAACTTACAATGTGCTATGGTAAAACAATATCATACCACTTTGCTCTGGGTTACATGCCTCTCAATGTACTATATCAAACAGTTTCTTTTTTTTTCAGGACACATGTGATTTGGATCAGAGGGCTAATATACATGATGAGATGTACATAAAGGGCGAATAAAAGAAGAAAGGAGAACGCTGACGAAATCGATTCAGGCAACAAAACGCTTGAATAATACATCAAATCGTTTGACTACTATGATCGGAGGTGCATGCTTCTCAGTGTGCTTTATAGTGCATCAAGAAGTTTTCCCCCTGTGACGTGTGCTTTGCATTCTAGGGCTCAAATACATGAAACTAATTGTACATGAAGGGTGGTGAAATAAGGCAGCAACGGTGTCTAAATCGATTCAGTCCACGATATGATTAGTTAATACGTCGAATTGTTCATTTTGTTCAGAGTTGCATGTATCCCAATGAGCTTTTGCTATGGGGACTCAAATACACAAGAAAGTTGTACATAAAGGATGAAGATAAATGCAGCAACTGTGAGGAAATTTTACTAATCCTAAATGTGGTTAGGCAATATATCAACTCGTCATACCATTTTGCTGAGAGTTGCATGGTTCTCATTGTGCTACAGCAAGACGTTTTCTCCAAGGGGCATATTGTGCTTTAGATTTAAGGGCTCAATTGTATCAGGGAGATGTACAGTAAATAAAGAGTGACGAAAACAGACAGCAACGGTGACGAAATCGATTTGGACTAAAATTTAATCAAGTACTACTCCACTCTTTATACCTTTCTACAGAGAGCCGAATGGTTCGCATTGTGCTTTATCAAGGCGTTTTTGTCCAAGAAGAGTGTACTTTGGATTTGAGGGCTGCATGCTTCTCAATGTGCTATATCAAGAAATTTATAAAAGAGACATGTGTTTATATTAAAGGGGTCGAAAATACATGATGAGGTTGTCAATAAAGGGTGACGAAAAAGGCAATCAGGGTAACGGAAGCAAACAATGTGTCTAAATGATGCTTCAAATTGTTATATCAAATTAGTTAGTGTTCCGTGCTTCTCAATGTGTTACATCAAGACATTTTCTCCCAGAGACATGCTCTTTGCATTCGAGGTCTTAAATACATGATGCCGTCTTACACGAAGGGTGACGAAAAAGGCAACGGTGACGAAATCGATTTAGTCCAGGATATGATTAGCTAATGCATCAAATTGTTATACAATTTTTACAGTTGTATATCACAATGTACCATATCAGTATTTTTTTCAAGTGGCATGACCTTTGGATTAGACAACTAAAATGCATCAGAAAGTTGTACGTAAAGGTTGACGAAAAGTTAACCAGCTATGACGAAATCAAATCAGATCAAAATGTGGTTACGTATTATCAACTCGTCACGCCACTTTTTTGGGAGTTGCATGGTTCTGAGTTTGCTAAATCAATACGTTTTATCCAAGAGACGTATGTTTTAGATTAGAGGGCTTAAATGCATCAGACAGCTGTAAATAGATAGTGACAAAAACAGGCAGCAACAGTGACGAAATCGAATCAGCCAACATGTTAAGCAATAAATCAATTCGTCATATCACTTTACTGAGATATGCATGCTTTTCAATACGCTTTGTCAAGGTGTTGTATCCAAGAGATGTGTCCTTTGGATTAGAGGGCTCAAATGCATCAGTCATTTGTAGATAAAGGGTGATGAAAACAGGTAACAGTGGTGACGGAATCGAATCAGCCCACATTTTGCTCAAGTGATAAATCAACTCGTCATATCACTTTACTAAGAGCTGTGTGCTTCTTATTGTGCTTTATGAAGACATTTTATGCAAGACATGTGGGCTTGGATTAGAGGGCGGCCGTGATAAGGCAAAGGAACGTAACTCAAAATTTGGGCATTTTGAGTTATGAGCATATGGCTCCAAAATAAAATGCGCTCTTTTTAATGGTGAATGTCTCAATTTTCAAATGTTTACCATTTCAGAGATAAAAAACGTATCTTACACACCTTTTTCACAACTTTGCCGTTTCCAGGTAGGTAAAACAACGTAACCTGAGATACGTATAGAAATGACAAAGAAAGCATGTTCGCTGTTGCGGCAAATGAACGTATCTTTACATACACTGTTTTTTCATGGTGGTTTCTCAAGAAAAAAGAAGGAAATTGCGACGCCAAAAGAACGTATGTCATCATACAGCGCTTTGCTGTATAAAATCAGAGCCATGCGCGCTACAGTCAGCACGGCAAAACAACGTATCAACATTGTGGCCATCGCAACACACGCTACACTGCATAACTCTATGTGTAAGACCTACGGGTACGTGCAGCAGATCCATTTCAGCCGCGGCAGTGAGTGTAGTGCCGCCGCTGCTGCCGGGCCGCTTGCGACTACAGCTGCAGCAGTGCTGCAGCAGAGTACGGGTTGACTGGCAGGCAATCTTCGCTGCAGTGTGAACCATGAAGTCATGCCAGTTGTTCTGTTTTGCAGTCATAGAATGGATATTCTCCTGACCAGTTAATGCTACCACAAAGAAAATCAGCGGTAACACCGGTAAGTTTTATTTTGTTTTTGTCAGGTCTAAGTTTGATCTAGCCCGACCAGACGCCATGCGAAGTACGGCGATTGGGCTGTACAGAGTGGACGACAGTACGCTTTGCTAGTAGGGTCCAGTACTTTCGATAATAGTTTTCACTAAGATTAAAGAAAACGATGAGTAAAAAAAAAAATAAACAGAAGACACAGCAAGCTATGAAAATAAAGAGCAAACTTAGATCTAAGAGTATGACAGCCTTTCCTGTCGGTGGGTTTTGGCAAAACTTGGCTCATTGTTGTGGTTGTGGTTCTACTTTGGACTACTGTAAATGTAGGATACTTCTACTACTAGTGGTCTAGTAGATCAAGAAGTGACTCTCAAAAGAAATTTACCTATGCGCAAATAAATTATCTGGACCCCAATATACTGTATGATAATCGACATCATTCGACTTGACGTCTTCTACCTCAAATTCAGTTTTCGTCTAAAAGTCTAAAAAAGTAACAGCTTTATAGTAAACAGTAGACTCGACTTCAAGCTAATGACAATAAGGCTTGATACTGATGAATTCTATTTAGTCTTCAGCGGCAACATGAACTGTTGGCAGACGACATGTTCTAATAATGACATTAACATCATTACTTTGGCAAGAAAAGTAGGGACAAAAAATAATGTTTGGTCTACATCTTTGGTTAAACACAAGTAGTCTTAGATCTTGTTTGTTTTTTTCTTGAAAGGATGAAGAATGTGATTGTGGTGTTTTCATACATACAGGAATTTACCCACTTAAAATTAGCCTAAAAAATAAAGTAATATTTAATGGTACTCTGTACCTGCTAACTATGGAGGCCTGATTTCTTTATTTTTTATTCTTTGTGCAATTTTAGTCACCTGTACATATTCTTTAAAACATTTATATATTTTTTTTTTCATTTCGATACAATATAATGCATTGTAGCCATGGTAGATCCTATACATGCTATACGTTCCACCCCCTCCCCCCACTATAAAAATGTTGAGGGGGCTAAAGCTCATGGAATTCAAATATCTATTCTTAAGTTAGGTGGTTTTAAATACAATGGAAAGTTCAAATATTCAGACCCAATCGTCTACCTTAGATGATATTAACATTCGTGTTGAAATACATAATTGCTTGTCTCTCTTTTCAGTGTCCACACCAACCGCCAGCCTAGACCAGCACAGAAAAGGAGTGCAGTGTATCAAGTACAATAAAAGGTACAAGTTGAATAATCACCTATTAATTCATACCACAAAAAAAAGTAGTAGAAGGGGGCAGAAATGAATCCCACCTTTGTCTTATCACTGGCGACACAAGCCGGTATTTGGTAAAATTATGAAAAAAAAATAAAAGAAGGCAGAATCCATGATGATGACTCTCTGATAACTTGAGAATACCACATTTCACAGTTCATTCCTTAGCGATAAAAGATATAATAATGTTAAATGAAAACTGATGAAATAGTCACCATATTCTCTCTCAAAAACAAGCACACAGTCTTGTGCATCCTCAAGGGGGTATCTGTATGATGTTGAATAATAGATATTCTGAGTGTATTTCAATATTTGAAGAGTTTGTTTGCAAAAAAAAACAACGATAAGTCCATATTTGACAAATGTAGATATTTGCGATTAAAGGTCAAGAAAAAGAAAGAGAAATTGTTTGATTCTTTTGACCATAACTTAAAAAATGTTCCTATTTATAGACTGACCAGTATATCATTTAAAAGATACCTTGTGAGAGAGACTGAACTTCAAAATCTTCAAAAATGGACTTATCGATTTTTGCGAACAAACTCTTTATAAATACTCATTCTCATATTCTTTGTTTGTTTGTTTGTTTTGGGGGTGGGGTCTGTGAGAGAGGATTTGTTACACACAACCATGTCTAATGAAGAAATTAATCACATAATGTAACTAAAACAGAGTTGAAATTCACTAGTTGTCTTTTATGGAAAATACAGAGTGCCTTATTTTATTTTGTGTTAATTATTCTCTTCCGTTTCTTTTACATTCTCCTGCAGTGGTCTACCGAGCAGTTCGACAGCAGAGAAAAGAGCAACTATACAAATTTCAGAACAGCTGTGCACGCCCGTCAGAATCTCATGAAAGATGGAGTGGATTGTGCACTAGATCAGTCAACTCTAAAAGAAAAATAGTGACTCGGATTGTTTATATAGGATCAAGTAAATCTTTCACAGTTAAATTAAGAACTCGCAAAACTCAACTGTGAAGTGTTAATGACTGTTCTCACGTTAAGAAGGCACAAGAAAGTTTTTTTCTTAATATCAATATGAGACTAAAGATTCTATTTCGAAAAAAAAGAAAATATGTTGAGGGCTTATTGCCCTTTGAAATGATGATTATCAACTTTAGGTAAAACTATCACTTGTTCATATCAAATGTTGTTGTAAATGCTTGCCCTAAAAATCAATATCATGTCGATTGAAACTTGTCAACATATTTCAGAAAACCAGGAAAATAGTAACCTTATATCCTGCATAATTTTGATTTATTTTAAGCCTAATCCCTCCGGGAATTCTCAGACAACGCAGATGTATTGCAGCACAGCAAATTACTGTTGTGATAACACGTTTATTAAAATGTTTATAAAGTGAATACTGTTGCAAATGTTCCCTTCCTTTCAGCTGCCTAATGATTGTTCTTTACCCAAGTATTTGCTTCTTACTACACTTGATCTTCAACAACAGTAAGGATTGAAAATACTTTGTGTGCTATTTATAGTTTGTAATTTGTAGATGTTCTGATCTTCCAAGGTAAAAATTGATGCGAAGGTCTGATACGGTAATAGTATAACTAATCTCTAGAAAAAAAAAAAAAAAAACAGTTATGTAATGTTCTATTGAAATTGAAAATTTTGTAAGCTACTTTACTCGGGAAGTTAATTACATTTTTTTTTCTATTTCTTATTCACCATCATAATGTTTAGCTACTGCTGATTTCCTTTCAATGTGATAAAAGCATAATGGCATATCAAATTCTTAAAATTTTAAATTGTAAGAAGGAAACGTAGATATCTATTTCATATTTTTAAGACTTGCAAATAATCGAATGATTTCTGTAATGCTGTTGTCTTTGATAAACAGATGTACACACTTTTTTTTCATATAAACCTTTCAGAAGATGAAAATCAGTCTCTGCATCTACGTTTCTGTCATGTTTATCTCAAAGTTATTTTACTGAGAGAATGTTTGCACCTCTGACAAATCTGAGGTGTGTGTGTGTGTGTTTTTGTACTTGCTTGCGTGTGTGTGTGCGTGTGTGTGTGTGTGTGTGTGTGTGAGTGGTCAAGTTACACCTAAAACATTAAAACCTGGATTCATAATTACCTGATAAATCACTGTTATTATTGTTGTTGTTCAAAGAATTGAGGCATATTATCATTAGAAGTTTTAACCTTACGGATACAATTCATGCAATCAACCAAACATTAACAACTTATAACGATAAACAAAGTACACAATATTATTCTTTTTGTTGAAATCCTTTCATCTCAATGGAAATCGTTAGATAAATCAAAGAAAAGATAGAAATTAAAATAGGAGTCTCAATATCAACACATTAAATGCGTGCATGTGTCTTTAAAACAAAGTGTATGTACAGATGTCTATACAATTCTTTTTTTATACCCATTTTTTTTTTTGCCAGTTCTCATACAGTCATAATAGTTGCCACTCTTGCATTTTCATACTAAAGATTATACATATTTCAAGTTCACATGACATAAAACGTGTAATGAAATCCATTTTACAGACTTTACCCAAACTCGTACTTTAGTGGTCAATATTAAACCAAATCCATGTTTTTGTTAAAACATGAATGATAAACCAAATATAATTGTGTTCCCAATGAAAAATCTTACATCAAGAGATAAATAACATACACTTAAAGATAATAAAAAAGAATTGACATCGCAATAAACATTAAACTGTATATGCAAATGAAGTACATATTGTAAAACAAAAATTTACGGTTATTGGTGGATAACAACTAATTACATTTTAGTACATACTCGGTAATTTTTCAGAAAAAAATGAAAATATTCCATTGCATCGATAATTTTGCAAGCTACTGTGCTTTACTATTCTTAATATATATTTAAAAAACATATAACGGGACTTTTAATCATCCAGTTAACAAAATTGTGAAAGTAAATAAAAGATAGAGATTGTTGCCATTGAGTCGGGATACGTCATTCTGCCTAATTACATTGATGAAAGGTTTGAGGCGCAGATATTCGTAAGTCAAGATACGTTCTTTTGGCATACTGAAGTTGCTTCACGAGAAAATGCTTACGCGCCGTAAGTCAGGATACGTTCTTTTGCCTAATTCATATGTTGCCGCGTGAGGATTCTCGCACAACGTAAGTCAGGATACGCTCTTTTGGCAAACTAGAATTACTCATCAGCACAGTGTTGTGATTCGGTAAAATGCTGTATCTATTCTAAACATGGCATTTACTCTAAAACGGAAAGTCCTATTTAACTGAAATTTTCCCGAGATATTCTTTAGTAATGCCTAAAAAACTTCACCGCTTCACAAGTGATTTGCTTTTATGACGGAAAAATGGGAACCAATTGAATTTTCAAACTCGTTTTTCTCAGAACATGATATTCTGAGTTACGTTGTTTTGCCTTATTACGGCCGAGGGCTCAAACGCATCAGACGGGTGACGAAAACAGGCAGCAGCGGTGACGGAATCGAATCAGCCAACAATATTCTTTATTACTAGTACATCAACTCGTTATATCGCTTAACTGAGACTTGTATACTTCTCAACGTGCTATATCATGACGTTATATCAAAGAGAAAAGTGTTTTGGAATAGTATATGGCTCAAGTACATCAAAGAGTTGACAAACAGGGGAAAACCCCACAACGAAGAGCTGTACGGTTCATATGCAGTTACTACATTATCCGCGATCCAGACTGTACCACGTGCATGAGGGAGAAACTGAACTTACCAACTCTTACCTTGGGATGCCAGGTCCGGAGATTAAAATCATTCTTCAAAGCGGTAGAGGGGTTGGTCCCAGCCCTACAATCTGGAATTGTTTTCACTTAAGTAAGCGAAATATTACAGGAAAGAAATATAAAGAATGTAACGTCAGAAAAAAAAAGAATGTCGAAAATTACGTTACAAATCAAACTAAATGTTACACACTAAGGCACTGTAACACATCAGTATACCGACCGAGTTTCCCTCTTTTTTGTGAAACCGATCCTGGTTTGGAATTAACTTCCAGCTGAAGTCGTTAACAGTATATCAAGGAGGTTTTCAAAGCAAAGATTGAGCCCAGTCTTCTTCATTTTGACTACCAACGCTCCCAATGTGCCCTCTCACCCGGTGCCTTATACCGCAAGGTCCTGCACCGTACTACATCCAGAACCAGGAAGGATGACCAAAAAAAAAAAAAAAAAAAAAAAAAAAACGGCAGTAACGGTGACGAAATTTAATCAAGCCCCGATGTGTTTAGGTAATGCGTCAACTTCTAATACCACTTTGCTGAGAGTTGCAGGCTTCCAAATGCTCTACATCAATATGTTTTCTCCCAGAGACAAGTGTTCTAGATTATAGGCTCAAGTACATGATGACAAAGTGAATAAAGGGTGACGAAAAAGGGCAACAGCGGTGACGAAATAGATTAAACCAACAATATGCTAAAATATTACATCAAATCGTTACACTAATTTGTTTAGACGTACAGGCTTCTCAATGAACTATTTCAAAATGTTTTTGTCGCAGAGATATATGCTTTGCATTCGAGTTCTTCAAGGACAAGTTCACCTGACTAGACATGTGGATTGAGTGAATGCATATTGTTGGCTGAATCGTTTTTGTCATGTTGACTCTCTCATTTTCGTCACCCTATATGTACAACATGTACAACTGTCTCATGTACTTAAAGGACAAGTTCACCTTCATAGACATGAGGGTTAAGTGAATGCAACAATATTTAGTAGAACACATCAGTGAAAGTTTGAGGAAAACTTGACAATCCGTTTAAAAGTTATGAATTTGTAAATTATCTGCACAATCACTGCTTCATGAGAAGACTTTGATGTCATATGCATAGAACCATATGAGGAAAATAATAATAGAAAAACTTCGCTTTTTGAATAAAGTGCATATTTCCTGGACTTGTTACTGACCTATGTTATATTTATAGAAACATTATCCCCCTCGTCTTCTGAAATAGAGAAGTCGATTGTTCTTTTGTTATGCGAGAAAAGTGGAAACATGTTTGATTTTCTTTATAAAATGTACTTTTTTTATATTGTTGTACACATGTGACATCACAAGCCATAGTAGTCTTGTCATCTAGCCATGACTAAGAAACTTCAAAAATGTATAACCTTTGAACGGATTGTCCGATTTCCCTTAAATTATCACTAATGTGTTCTGCTAATATTGCTGCATTCACTTAACCCACATGTCTATGAAGGTGAACTTGTCCTTTAAATACATGAGACAGTTGTACAAATAGGGTGACGAAAATGAAAGGCAACAGTGACAAGATCGATTCAACCAACAATATGCTTAAATAATACATTAAATCGCTATGTATATTAAAAAGTTTTCTCAAAATTATAAATGCTTTGGATTTGGAGGACACGCATGATACACATCAACCAGGCAATTAAAGACCTGTCTCCCTGACATCCGTGATGTGTTAAAAACATGAGTAGATGATATGTAAGCCTTCTTGCAACATTTGGAGAATCACAACATCCCGTCGCCATTTAATCACGGTTTTAGACTACTGATTGAACAATTGCCCAGCTCCTCAGAACAATAAATAAACGACCTACCAAATACTCTCAAGTCCCGACTCATTACGCCTTTTGGCAGATGACTGCCAATTAAAAAAAAAAATAAGTCAAGTCGTAGCGTCATTATCTCACGTTGCAAGATTTATTTCAACTGAAAAAAAAAAAAAAATGGGCATCCGACAGGGGAATGAGGCTCAATGGTGACAAATGCCAAGTATGGGTACTGACGACAAATCCTCATACTTGCCCCAGGCCACCATAAACAAAATTATCACTGAATGCAATGTACACAATTATGACCACGAATGGATTTCTCAGGAGGTATCACTTTTCATGTGCTGATATATTGAAGTATACAAGGACACTTTATTACACTTGTCTGGGAAGAAGTGAAACTGAGCTTTCATCAAGAGAGAACATTGAACTTGACGATCTCACGTCTGAAGACGGCTCAGATGTTTGGCCTATGAACGAGTATGCTGATGCACAAGAAGGGAATAGTGACAGTGATGATGATTAGATACGGGAGTAGATCAAGTTCAAGAAACTTTACTGAATTAAAGGCATTATCTACCATGTCCAGATGAAACAAAAGCCCAGCTTAAGTGCTTCAAAATATTTCTAAAATTTGGATTAGGGATAGAAACGACGTACTATGTAGGTAAAGTACTATGTATTGTTGATTTACAAATTGGGTACAATAGTTATAATAAAACATGTAGCTAGACTAAACCACATTATCAAGTTTTAGTTTATTGAGTAAGGCTTTATTGGTTGGGGCTTTTTTATACAACTGACCTACACAAATGCATCAAAATTCACATGATAATTCGAACATTTTTAAATCACTACTCCCAATGGTAAACAATACCTTTAATGATCTGCATTGCCTCGTTACATGTTTTTTACTGCTACTGATAAATAGTATCCATCTCTTTGTGTTGGATAGGCCTACACAGCATTTCGATGATTTTTTTTTTATAGTTTCTAGGATTCCTTTTAAATCATCTGCTCTTATCGTCAGGGTTCGCTCGCATCTTTCACTAAAAACCGTATTTAATTGGTCTTCTTGTTTTTGAAGGGAATATAAGCAACATTATTATGAATTATGATCAGTGCACTTCAATACACAAGCGCTGCACTGGAGCAAATTGCAACCAACTGGTAGAATTGAAGAGTTTGTTCGCAAAAACCGATAAGTTCATTTTTGAAGATTTTGAAGTACGGTCTCTGTCATAACATTGCATAAAGTACAAAATAATGTCTTTTAAATGATTATATTGGTCACTATATTATACAGGTACATTTTTGAAGTTATTTTCAAAAGAAGCAAATATTTTCCTATTATTCTCTTTATTTTTCTTGACCTTTAATCGCAACTATCTCCATTTGGCAAATGTGGACTTATCGGTTTTTGCAAACAAACTCTTCAATTATAACTAACTAATCACATTGTTATGTGTACTATGACTGAACTGCAAACCGAATTTGGTTCAGGTGAGTGAACATCATATGACACATAGTGTATTACACAATATAGGCCTATTTGCAAATGTAGGCCTATTGGAATAAATTTCCAGTTTAGAAAATATGAGCAAAAATAGCAAGATTGAACAACCTTATTGCTTTTCTCAAAGCCAACACAACTTTAATCCCCTTTGCTTTCAAATATAAATGCTATCTCGACTATATCATGGCCATGAGATAAAATATGTGTTGTATGGATGATTAAACTGTAGTCCTATTATTATTATACTGACCCATTCGTCTTGCACGTTATGGTGGAAAAGCACAGGCAACCTTATTTTCTCAAAAGAAGGGCAATACAGAAAGCGTTTCAGCGCCTCTGTCACAAATTTCCATCATTTATCCATAAATTACAAATGAGTATATGAATATAAGAACGACCCAAGTCCAATTTTTGGCCAAATTTTGTTTGACATGGGAAATTGTAGCTTATGCATGGACTCATCTTGTGTATAAATGATAAATCCTAATTACCACCGGAAGTGCCTGAAATAAATGAGTTAAATCTTATATGAATGTAAACATGAAGGACTTGGGTCGTTCTTACATTCATATTATAGCGCCCTCATTCGTCCTTCTCTCATCTCTATAGCAGAATATCATGTGTATGAATCAAAGAACGACCCAAGTCCATATGAATCAAAGAACGACCCAAGTCCATCACACAAAATGGCCTCTCCACAATTAATGCAAATGTTAATTGTCATAATAATATATGTTCTGAATTGTATATACAATGTTGGTTTCCCATCACAGTTAAATAGAATATTTTTGGACAAATAAAAAAAATATGAAGTTTTTTTAAGTTTACTTGAAATGGTCATCCATGGACTTGGGTCGTTCTTATATTCATATACTCAAATATATTTATCTCCAAAATTGATATGTTATAATAATCATCATAGATCTAAGTCATTTTCACCATGATCATAATTATAAATCGTCCATGCTATATCTCCATAGTTATTAAACGACTCTTGGCGTTTTATGATAGCATGTTTTACAGTAGTCGTTGAGATAAGTAATGTGTCGGCCTATTTGCACACATATAGAATGCAAGGTTTCACTTCATATCTATTAATCGATAAAGTATTACTCTATTTAGGCACTTCCATCATGACTGGTGATGTATGTGCCGCTGGACAGAATCTACAGCTTTATAGAAGATCGCATTTCCATGTTTCGCTATTCGAACAGAGTCACTTTATTTGTCAGCTGAATTGGACATTGTGAAAATAAGTGTCTTTTTTTTCAGGCAAACGTATATCAAAGCAATGAAAATTCTGGCTTTCGTGCGCTGACCACTAACGCAAGTTATTTATACAGATATTTGGTTAAATAGATGCAGAAAATCATGGTGGATAAAGATTGATGAGAAAACTATAATAGTGTGCTGATAAAAGAGAAAACAGGGTCTTTTACGAAGCGTAAAAGCGGTATCGTGTTTAACATCTTCTACGGAGTGAGAATGGTGAATCTCCACATGCAAGCAAAGCTTCTATCTGAAATCGTTCGTCACTGCATTCAGAGCAACAATTTTGAAAATTCCAATTTAGATGTCCTCATGCTCACTCGAGGTGCATCCATATTCAAAGAGTATGCTTTACCCATTTACGCCTATACTTCCTAGTCATATTTCACACTTTCGACAAAAATATAAAAAATACTGCTGGTGCTCGCGCATTTACAAACATTTGCCTAATGTCTATATGTTGTGATGCCACGTTGACCTGCTGTACACCTGGAAATATAACTTTACCTTTTCAACCAATGTATAACGTCCCTCGAAGCACTTTCTAAGATATGAAAACCAGGAAAATGAGGTATAGGAATTACCATGAGCTACCAACTATATGAGCATGTATACATTCGTCGATGTTTGATTTGACAACCGGGGAATTGGATAAAAAATGGCCATCACTTGTCTTTTCCGGCGCTTTGGCCATGGTCACATATCGTGCGTGTTATGCTTCAGTTTCGTAAGTAGGTCGTGTTTTTTTTTTTTCTCTCTCCTTTACGTGTGTGTGTATGCATCAGCCACATTGGTTAGCTTAATTTTCTGCATTGGCATGCATTCGGAAAGGTCAGAAAGATGTCCTAATTTGCATTTGTAAAGAAATGTGAATCAGATTGAATCGGTTTCTCCTTACTTGTTGCCAGCACCACGTAGAAGGCATCTCGTAATTTCATGATTGCAAAGGATGCACCATAGTTCACCTGTGCCTTTGGCTTTGCAGGAATCTTTTTTGTGTCGCAGCTCCTCTTTGTTTTCCCCTTGGACGCCCATGTACCGCGGACGAGTTCTTCCGTGACAGTGTGATCACGGCCGCGTGAACACGACAGAAAATGCCTGTTTAAAGTCTACGGTGCTCCGATATAGAGATTGATGTCTTGACGGCAGCTTTATTGATTTTAAGCAAATATCTTACAAAGTTTGATAAAAAAATATACGGTAACTCAAGGTTAAAAATGATAGAGGGGAGTAATGATATCAGATATATTTCCGAAACGTACAATTAAAGTATATATCATGTAGACTTTACTCCAATAATTGAAGGTTTGCATTCGGCAGTAATTTGGGCGTAGTTTCGACGTGCAAAACCCTCATAGATTTACAACTGAAGTCAGTTGCACTGATTACCATCATTCTTTTCTATTTGAAGTAAGGTAAAATGTAATACACCTTAAAAAGTTTGAAGTGAAGTTTGAAGTTTGAAGTTTGAAGTTTTATTAGCAACAACAATTGAGCATGTACATTTTCAATCATAACATTATTGTATAATTACATACATATGTGAAAAAAATACTTATCTATTACTCCTTTACAATACATAATTAAAGGATGACATTTGAGATTTATATTTAGATATGATACGTGTAGCATAATTCTACAAAGTTGTTGTTAACAAGGGAACCAAAAGTTAGCACAAGTGCTAGTCGAGATTGGTCACCTTGATCGTCATACTAAAAAGCTAAACACAAAAGAAAAAATTATTGCATGGTTAGTTGAAATGGCTGTTAATATTTATACAATGTACATCATTCATTTTCTAACATAGAAAACTAATCATACTTGTTACAGTATAATATCTATCAGAGTAGGAAATCTACAAGGCATTTACGAAATGTAGATCTTTTGCTTTGTTCACGCATTTCTCGTGGCAATGTGTTCCAAAGTTTTGGTCCTAAGTAAGAAATCGAAAATTGTCCCTGTGTGGTTCTAAATTTTGGTAAGTACAACATTCTTTTTTCATTTGTTCTTGTCCTGTAAGTATGATGCACAATTTGGCAATATTCATACAGTGAGTGCGGAAAAGTTCCATTGCAGAGATCGTACATAAATGTAAAACTGAAAACTTATGTAACCTAACAACATCTAGAAGTTTGAATCGTTGGAACAATGGCTCTGAATGCGTTCGTAAAGTCGAAAATGTTATAGCTCTCAGAGCCATTTTTTGAGAAATATGTATACAATTTAGGTGAGATTTATAAGTACTGCCCCATACCTCAATACCATATAATATGTGTGGTTGTATAAAAGATTTATACAAAAGCACAAGAATGCGCTGCGGAACATACTGTCTTAATTTATACAATACACCTACTTTCCTTCGAACACATTTATTTACCAATTGAATGTGAGGTTTCCAAGTAAGATGACAGTCAATCTGAGTTCCGATGAAGGATGCAGCGCTCACTTCATCAATGTCTGTGTCAGATAGTTTTATTGCACCCCTCATCGCAACTATCTGGCATTTTCTTCTTATTACCATATAATTTGTTTTATTTAAATTGATTGTAATTTTATTGGCATTGCACCAAGTTTGAACTTTGTGCAGGTTTTCATTTACTTCATTCACATCTATTTCTTTTTGGCGAGCAGCATAAGTATGAAAAGTATTTGAGTCGTCAGCAAACAATCTGAATTTAAAGAAAGAGGAAGAGCGTGGCAAATCATTTATAAATATCAAAAAGAGTGTAGGCCCCAAAACTGACCCTTGAGGGACACCACAAGTTATAGTCTTCGGTGTCGAGACCATTCCTCTATAAGATAGCAGTTGAGATCTGTTGGACAGATAATCAGCAAACCATTGAAGTGGAATTCCACTAATACCATAATGGCCCAGTTTACATAGAAGAATATCATGATTTATCGTATCAAAAGCCTTTTTCAAAATCTATAAAGATACCAAGTGTTACTTTTCCTTCATCAAGTGATGTCATTAGTGTATTTGCAAGATCAATTAGAGACAATTTCGTACTGTATCTTTTACGAAAGCCATACTGGTGTTTATAAAAAATATCATTGGACTCAAAAAAATCAACCAGTCGATCATTAACAATTTTCTCTAAAACCTTCCCAATTATTGGTAGAACGGAGATAGGTCGGTAATTTCCAGGGTCTGATTTCGGTCCTTTTTTATATATTGGTGTTACTTTGGCCATCTTTAAAGCTTGAGGATAGATTCCAGTTTCTAAGGACAAATTAAAAATGTAAAGCAATGGCTTACAAACAAAACTTGCTGCATCCTTTAATAATTTTACTGGTAAATTATCATATCCATGTGATTTCTTAGAGTCTAATGCGAATAAAATATCGAACACTTCCTGCTCTGTCACTGGCCTCCAAAATAACGATTTATCATTCTTTTCCCCAAAAAATTCTTTTAGATTAATTTGTGTTTCAGGAATCTTAGTGGCCAACTTTGGTCCTACAGTAACAAAATAGTCATTAAGCTCTTCTGCTATTTCTTTTGCAGAAAAAATAGATTTGACTTCATCAACTTTACTCACCACCAACTCTTCAATTTCTAAACTTGCAGAGTGTTCTTTACCAGGATTTAACAACTCATTGACTATTTTCCATGTTTTACCCGAATCTTGCTTATTATCATTAAACATATTACTATAATAAACCCGTTTGGCATTTTTCAAAACAGTAGTTAAGATATTTCGATATACCTTGTACTCCCTTTCATTTTTTTGATCAAAATTTGATGACCTATACCTTTTATACAATTTGTATTTCTTTTTAATCGATTTTAAAATCGCCTTTGTTACCCATGGATTCTTAGGGAAGCATTTTGAATGACTAGTACTATTGTTCTTTCTTAATGGAGCATGTTTATCACATATTTCCCGAAATATACCATAAAATACAGAATATGCATCATTCACATCTTTGCACTTATACACATAATCCCACCTTGCATTCGCTAAATCTAAACAACATAAATCGACATCATAATGTTTATACGATCGTACAACTTTCCCCAAAGTTTGAATGATACTTTTAAAACAAAACATACTTTCAAAGACAGTAGAGATTGGAAGATGGTCTGAAACGTCAGCCTCAATAACACCTGCATGTATATTAAACATGTCCATATTTGTATACAAATGATCAATCAAGGAAGCAGAATTTCGGGTTAATCTAGTTGGAAAAGAGATTACTTGAGACAATCCAATACAATGCATGACAGTTAGAAAGTTTTCTGAATCTTTTCCAATATCAATAAGATCGATGTTAAAATCACCCATAATCAAACAATTATATCTATCCAATTTCAAGGAATGCAATACATTCAAGAAAGATTCTTGGAATTCTGTAATGTTGGTATTGGGTTTACGATAAACAACACCAACAATGACCTTCTTTTTATCACATAAAAGTTCAAGCCACAGGGATTCTGCATGTGCTATTTCAGTGAAACCAAGCCGTTTGTATTTCAATGATGAGTGAATGTAAGCCCCTACACCTCCACCCCTAACATTTCCGTGGCGGCATTCAGTCTCAAGATTATAGCCCTTTATGCCCAGCAAAGATGTGTTACTCACATTCCACACTTCTGATAAACCAATAATATCAAAATTTGAACTTAAACTACATTCATACAAGTTTCTTAGCTCATCAACATTTTTATTTAAAGAACGAATATTAACATGTGTTACTGAAAAAGATTTTGCCATATGTCCCTGTAAAACATTATCAAAATTATTAGCAGTTAAACGGTATGATTTAACATTCAGATTACTTTCGTGGTCAATGGGAGGGTTATCGGCCATGTTAACATATGCGTATTCTTAGTAAAAAGACAGTGTTAATGTGCTTTCTCAGGCAAGAACATGAAGTTTGAAATCACCGTAATCAACATCATCGATTCCAATGTCAAACAAGTCATCAGGGTTGCGTAAGATCTTTTGTTCACCATTATGCAGTTTGCAGATGATGTTCCCTGAAAGAATGGAGAAGAGTGAAAAAATACTGTAGTAAGCTGAAAGAGACAGGCAAACTGTATTTTTATTGAAAGATTATCTGTAGTATACCTAGGAGAGTAGACTAGCATTTCTTCGGGCTCTGCGACGTGTTTTGATTGACATTCGATGCTCAGCCAATAAAACTTCGAGAGTTGACGACTGACAACTGTCATGCCACGCCCGGTTCCACGCCTTTATTCGGAGGTTTCTTACTAGACGTATTTTTAGTCAACTTGACTTCCACATCGTCGCGCCCTCTATTGACTGCCAATCACTGATTTAGGCTAAAAATACGTCGCCCGCTAGACTAGGCCTGAAGCAGCGTGCGTGGCGCCTGCTGGTACTGGTGGCGTGGAACCAACTGCATCCATATTTTGACCAGGAAAATTAGGCGAATTTGCTGCTTTTTTGCCTTCTTTCCGAGTCTGAAATGGTACTGACTCATGTCCAAGAAACACTCGCGAGGATAATATGACGTTTATCCAAGTTAGAAGGCAGTAATTTCTGTGAAAAGTATGAATTCTCGAGAGCTCGTGAGACACACGTCTTGCTAAGCCGCAGTCATGACGTAATGTGATCAGCTGTCTTCGTGAAATGAATAGCTACAACTTCACTCAGTTCTACAGATGCATCCATGATGAGACCTTTGTCCAAGGCAGTCAACTACAGTCTGAAACAGTCTTCGTAAAATCAGTGTAGAATACTGGCTGGTAATATTGTGAGAACACTTCATCGAATGATTTTAAAGAAATCACTACAGGTAGATTTACAAACCTGTGGCTACTTGTATCATGATGAGTTAATACTTGTATCTGCTTTGCATTGTGTATCATCCTCTGCCTAAATGACTAAAACACTAAAAAAAATGTATTGTTTTGCATGCTGACACTTTGTACAGTACTATCATCCTCGAGGTTGTTATAGAAATTCTTGCAGCTAGAGTAGTTTGGTTTTCTTGTCATTCTCGCTTATGAATATAAGCTGCATTTTGATGTTTTGGGTGGAAGATGAATTTTAGCCGTGAGCCAGCACTGAGAATTGCACTGTAGTACAGTGGCATCGTTCAAGCTTTCTGTATAAAGCTGGACAATTCCTGTACCTTCCTGTTTTATGCCTCTCCTACCCTGCATATGCTATCCTACTATTATCTCTGAGTGTTCCTCTCTCTTCTATCATATCTCGTACAATGTGATTCTAGTTACAAATGCCATCCCTATATCGATGGAATAGACATATCCCCATACTTTGGGTTGGATGCTGTTATAGGAAGGAGGGGGGTCCTTTTTCCTTTTTTGCTTGTCACAATTTGCATATGTGCGTGTATTAGTAGTGTTAATCATTTATTTTATTGCAGTTTCAGCAAACTTGGTATCCTTCTTTTCCTTCTGTTATGTAACAGGTGAGGATACTAACCTTTACAATTATTATATTCAATTCAATTCAAAGGTTTTATTTTCACTTCTTTCAACAGAATGTACAAAAAATATAGATTCGACATACGTTTGAAGGAATGACACATAGATAGCAAAGAATAACATTTGTCAATAATCATTACAAATTTAGGCATTTTTCATACAGACATATTTATACATTCTGCCAAAAAAAGTGGAGGTACCCACTCAAAAGACTATGCTTGTACAACGTGGGCACCTCACAGGAAAAAAAAAAGTGAAAACTTAACTACAAGTGTGCGGGATGAAAAAAGAAGTGGAAAAGGGGAAAGGGAAGAAGCGTAAATACAAGTAAAGAGACGAGACAACTAAGAACAAAAAGCCTAGATCAATCGGTACATTCAAGATCAAACTAACAGAGACTATTAGCCATATTAGAAGTGTAGAGCATTAAAAGCGACGGGAAAGTGATATATACAATTGTATGGAATTGCTGATAGCAGAACACATTATCTGTTCTGTGAAGGCACGTAAGTTTGCAATAGGAAAAACAGGGGATGCGATGCGGAATTCCGCGAAAGACGCTACCTAACAAGCCTATGAAAAATCAATAGCATCCTAGTGCTTACAATACCTACTTACTGAAAAAGATAAACAAACAGAATTAATTTCTTTCTGTTACATTATAAGACTTAAGAAGGAATGATTCCAATCTTTTTTTGAATGAAAACAAAGAAGGAGCATTTTTTATGTCTGGACTAAGGGAGTTCCAGAATCTTGGGCCTGTATATATAAATGTCTGCTGAGCTAAAACCGTTCTAAGCAGGGGCAAATGAAATTCATTAGACTGTCTTGTTGGGTAACTATGGTATGTCAGGTTACGAGGAAACATAGAATCAAATATAAGCGGAAGACAGTTATTATTATAACTATACATAAATTGTCCTAAATGAAATAAAAACAAATCCTTAATTTTCAGAATCTTATTTTCAGAAAACAAAGAAGCTGTATGAGAGCAAGGAGCGGCATTACAAATGATTCGAAGTGCCTTCTTTTGTAACAATAAAATCCTATCTAATAATGTTTGATGCGTGTTTCCCCATGCCAAGATTCCGTAATTTAAATAAGGTAGTATCAAAGACGAATACAGTATGAATAATGAATGTTGGGGAAGAAACAATTTGAACCTGTTAATGACGCCTATATTGCGCGAAATAATTTTACAAACATAATCTATATGAAATTTCCAAGAAAGTTTATCATCTACTGTGATTCCAAGAAATTTTGTATATGAAACACTTTCTAAAACAGTGTCATCAAAATAAATATCCATATTCAAATTATCTAAAGTGTTACTAAAAAACATATACTTGGTTTTATTGATATTCAGGGACAGCTTATTAGCACGTATCCAATCTCGTAAATTTTGTAACTCCGCATTTACTATGTGCACAAGAATATTTGGATCTTCATGTGAATAAAACACATTTGAGTCATCGGCGAAAAGTATGAATGATAACACTTGGGAGGAAGCACATAAATCATTAATATAAACAATAAACAACAACGGCCCCAATATACTACCTTGTGGCACGCCACACATTAATTCTCTCATATCAGAGTTATAATTGTTTATTGAAACATATTGTTTACGATCAGTTAGATAACTCCTGAACCACTCCAAGGCCTTCCCACGTATACCATAGTGGGACAACTTATAAAGCAATATATTATGATTAATAGTGTCGAAGGCCTTGGAGAAGTCCAGGAAGATACCGATCAAATGAGAGTGATTATCTAAAGCATGTGCTTTTTTATCAATAAAATTCAAAAATGCATGAGAGGTGCTATGCTTTTCTCGAAAACCAAACTGGGAGTTTGTCAGAACACAATGCGTCTTCAAAAAATTCATTGTTCTTTTATATATAATTTTCTCTAAGATTTTTGATATACAAGATAATAAAGAAATAGGTCTATAATTACTAATATCCAGATTGTCACCATTCTTAAATATAGGAATAACTTTTGCTATTTTCATTTGTTCCGGAAACTGACCGTTTGACATTGACAAATTGAAAATATACACCAAAGGATCCACAATAGAATATATTGCTCCTTTTAAAATCATATTGCTTATATCATCATAACCTGCACTCTTTTTATTTTTCAATCCAGAAACAATATCAATAACCTCATACCTAGTGGTAGGAGTAAAGAATATAGAATGTGTATTATACTGATTCAAAAAATCAGTAAAATGTTTATCAGTATTAGGAATTTCTTGAGCAATATCTTCTCCAATAGTTATAAAATATTTATTGAAAATATTTATAATATCTTGAGAATTATCAATAATCTTGTCATCAAATCGAATTTTTGATATACCAGAGATTTCGGTAGACGTATTTATAGCTTGTTTTAACACATTCCACGTACTTTTTATATCATATCTATATCTCTGCAATTGCTTATGATAATACTTTTTCTTTTCTATACGTAATATTTTTGTGAGGGTATTTTTATATGATGTGTATTTCAAACGTGCTTGCTCAGTACTTTTCATCTTAAATGAATAAAACAATTTATTTTTTTCTGTTAATAGATCGCAAAATGGACTTTGTAATCCAGGGAAGCCTTGGTGTTGTTTTATAATTCCCCCGTTTGTATTTTCTTTTGGGAATACATATATCCAAATGATTATTCAAAACATCAAAAAAATTATTCAAAGACAAATTAATGTCATCTGTATCAAACACACATTCCCAATTAGCATTGTCTAAAGAAGCACAAAAAGAAAACAAGTTTTCTTGAGTTACTCAACGCCTTTCCTGACGAAGAAATGAATTAACATTAATATGATTATACTTAAAATGCGTCATAACAGGAAAATGATCAGTAATATCAGACAAAATTATAAAAGAATCTGGGAGAGTTAAAACATTACAAAAAATATTATCAATCAAAGTAGCCGAATGACTAGAAACACGAGTTGGTTTGGAAATAAGGGGTAAAAAAGAAGAGGATAAGAATGTATCAAGGAATTCACCCGGTATATTGTCTGTTGTATGTTTTAACAAATCAATATTAAAATCACCGAGTATAAAGGACTCTGAGTTAGCAAATAAAGGATCTGTGAGCAACTCGGTGAGATATGATAAAAAATTTTTGTTATTAGAATTTGGGGGTCTATAAATGATACCTATCACAATATTTTTACTACCAGGAACATTAATTTGAACAAAAAGGGACTCCACAATGTCATTCATTTTACTCAACTTTTCACAAACAATACATTCAAAACTGTTTGAAACATATAAGGCAACCCCACCACCAGAACGATCGGGTCTGTTATTCACAAGAACATTATATCCTTCAAGCGAGAAAGATCGTTTGGGGCATGAAGATAACCACGTTTCAGTTAGTCCTATCACAGTAAATAAAGGGTTATTTGGGTTATCCAATAATAACTGTAATTCATCAAAATGCTTACTTAATTACTTCTTATATTCAAATGTATCAACGAACATGTGTCTTTACATAAACCCTTACGAATTTCTTTAAATTGATTCATAGTAACATAACTACATAATGGGGCTTGGGTTAAATCATCAAGATCATACTGCATTTCTTCAGCTGTTGAGTTCATATTATCGGCAACTAACTTATCATAAAAAGATGTATGCGAATTAGAAACATCATCTAGGAAATCAAATTCTGGTGTAGTAGGTCTAAATAGATCAAAAAACTCATCATCCAATACGGAACGAAAAGGCGCATTTATCCCCTCAGCCATTTTGAATGAGAAATTCTCTGACAATTGAGCGCGCAAATGATGCTAACAGGAAGAAACCAGCATAGGCATAACAGCAAAGTCGACGCGGCAGATACCGCACCGGATTCTGCGCAAAGTGAAAAGGTAGGCTGGCGCCATGTGTGACAATGAAGGGTAAGTGCCTCTCACGGGCATACAAACAAAATGTTCGGGCTAGTTGGCTGTCAGCAAAACCAGGGGTATACTAGAGTAGTTAGAGGCAAGGAAGTAAGAGGAACAGTGAACAATCAAGAAAACATAAGACATGGCTAATGTCTCTGTAGGCTTACACTTCGTTATAAAACACAACATACATAGAAAAGAAAAGAACAAAATGTTGAGAATACACATAATGGACAATGATCTTACACGATACACTACAGTACAGGTAAATTTCGTATGAAACGAGGGTGTAATCCCAGTTGCGGGTAGAGCTCCCGCCAATAAGTGCTAAAAAAAAACATCAACAGCTGATTTATAACGAGATACACGGAATGAGGTAGGCCTTTTGTGAAAAGGATAAAAAAGAGAGTGAGATAATCGATCAAGAGGGTGAATAATGAGCGAGCATTATCAGAACACCTTGTATTTTGAAAAGAAATGAGTGCGGCGGGGAGAGTCTCGTCTCAGTGGACTTGAAATATGCAGAATGAAACCGAATAAACCCAAGAGCTTCAAAAGGGTAAAGATTTGAGAGACTTTGGCGTATTCAATAGAACAGAAGATCAGGTTAAGAAAAATGTGCATATATCATGAAATAAAACATGTACATCTGAGCAATTTATCGACGTGTTGACATCAATCAGCGATTTTTTTATCAATGTGCAGCTGTTCAGAAACTTACTCAACATCAGGGTCAAGGACTTACGTAAGACATAATATGAAGAAAGAAAAAAAAAATAAGAAAGAGAAAGAGAGAAAAGAATGTGTAAAGGGAAGGTGTCAGCAAGTAAAATGTATAGAACCGCATACTTCCGAACTGGGTGTGGACAAAACAACACCAATTGAACCCGGTAATCTGCTACATCGACAAAGACTTAACAAGGATAATGAACTGAGGGAATTTGATCTGTTCCTAACTTGTAACAAGACAAACAAAAATCGGAGAAAAATTCCTGTGACAGGGAACAAAACGTTTGTACTTGAACATTGAATCTATTAAAGGGAATGTGTATCGGTTCAAAAACTTGCTAAGCATTAGCGTTTAGTCAGAGGACTTGCGTAAGACAAGAAACTTGCATATCAAAACGAGTGGTAAGTGTAGAATGAATGCTAGACAAACATCAGCAAGAAAGAGAAAAAATGTACATATATTTTGTGATAATGCACGTAAAGCTGAATATTCTGTCGATGTGTTGACATAAATCAACGATTATTCTATCAGTGTGCAGCTGTTCAAAAACTTACTAAACTTCAGGGTCAGGGACTTACGCAGGACAAGAATATAAAGAAAAACAGAACAAAAGAGAGTGAGAAAAAAATGTTAGAAGGGAAGGTGTCAACAAGTAGGATACGTGGGTATGAATAGCCAGAAAAGAATAACGATTTTAAAATTGCAGAACCACATACTTCCGAACTAAGTGTGATGGGCAGAATAACTCCAAGTAAACCCGGTAATCTACGACATCGCCAAACAAAAGACTTAACAAATCTGGGACAGGGAACAAAAAAAAATTGAACCTGGGTATTGGGTCAATTAAAAAGAATGCGTATCAGTCATGTCGTTTCAAAGACTTGCTAAGCATTTGTTGGAGGGCTTACGTAAGGCAAGAAACTTACATGTCAAAAAAAGCATGTAGGAAGCATACATGACAATGAAAGCTAGAGCAACAACAGCAAGGTTGAAATTCTGGAATTGCATACGTTGAAGTGTGCGTAGGAAGTGAAAGTACTGCTTGCCGACATGTTGACAAAGAGCAGTGACTTAAAAAAGAATTGATACGTTTTCTTGTGTGTAACAGAAGGCTCGCTCAAAAGAGAACTGCATTCGTGAAAAAATATAGCGTGTGCTAAAAAGCATTAATGATATGTACAGAGACGCAATAACAAAAATGTGGAGCAGTTCATGATGGGGAAACAGAAAATTCTTATCTGAGCTATAGTATGCGTAAAACAGCGAGAAATTTGAAAGGAAAACACACAGATACACACCAAAATTTGTACATTTACACGACCCGAATACCAAAATCCAAGAATAAGACTTCAGTATCGTAACATGAAGGCCTATGACATGGAAATAATGATTACATGTCTTTTCGATAATGAAGGGAAAATTCAGCGCATGTTTTCAGTTATCAAACGCTTTTCAATGACCTTACGTTGACATTGTGAAGAACATTTGAAATAAAGAGGGCACAGCGTAAATGAGTATGAATACAGGGCTGCCAACTCTCACGCAATCAGCGTGAGACTCACGCAATTCAACCAATTTTGACTGTCTCACTCTGATAAACGAAATCTCACGCTAAACCCCCAAAATGGAATGTAAAAAAAATAAATATATCTCTAAATTCTCTGATATTCCGAATATCGATATGCCCAAGCCCAAAGTTTCGAGATTTTCCCGATCGTTTTCGGTTCGCGCGCAAAGACGAGCTATTGGATTACGATTGGTTTCTACCATACCGCGTGAGCGTAGCTTGTACTTATGGCAAATTACAGTATGTATAGCAATGACGTGTGCTTTACATCGCTTGACGTACTGTGTACATACTAGTAGTACGTACGTTCGTACGGCCGCACAGCAGGCCGCCATGCGCTAGCCAGGAGGTCGCTCCGCTCCCTCATGCAGTGTCTCACGCCAAACTCTCACTCAAGGTTGGCAGCCCTGTGAATAGCCCAGAGAAAAAAAGAAACTCCACTCATTACAGGAGCGTACTTTACATTACGTGTGAGTTACTTCATAAGGTAAATGGATTAAGATGAAAAAGTACCTGAACAGCTGTAGTACAATAAACTAACAAACCAGACCATTCAATACTCTGTGACTTTTCGAGTGTTGAATTCTCCTGCTTCTCGTTCCACCGTGAAACGTGATGATAGTACAGTGCCAGTGGCAGACCGAGGCCCGGAGCAGACAAAGCACCGGAGGGGTACCATGTGCGCCAGTCCAACACCCCGCCAGCCCCAAACCCCAGTCCGCCACCGGCGCGTAATTGGTTACTCTGTTTTCGACATTTATAAAAGAACAAAGATTATATATTGGGGAGAATGAGAAGTAGTTGCAAATCATGATATACAGGCAGGCAAAAACAGTCTTCCTATTAATACCCTAATTTGGAACGTTGTATCTAACAACCATTTCATATTATCTTGGTATTGCAAACATACCGATATGAAAGTAATTTACAAAATTGTTTTAAAATAAATACATGCAATTTAAATGGTGGTTGTGTCTTGCTTGCAGAGAGATGTGAGAACAATAACAGCGACAACGTGATTGCGCTGAGAAAAAGGATATTTATGCTTAGTGCAATATCAAAACTGATACATCTAATTTCCTTCTCTCAAATCACATTAATCATTCACCTGTCCGTACACCTATCAAAGTATATGTTGCATTCACACATAATTAAATGCAATATAGTGATTATGAGTAAATCACTGAGTTGCAGAGAGAATTTTTATCATGAAAATTTTGTTTAGTGGGTTTTGTGGGTATGAATAGCCAGAAAAGAATAACCATTTTAAAATTGCACAAAACCACATACTTCCGAACTAAGTGTGATGGGCAGAACGACTCCAAGTAAACCCGGTAATCTACGACATCGCCAATCAAAAGACTTAACAAATTTAGGACAGGGAACAAAAAAGATTGAACCTGGGTATTGGGTCAATTAAAAAGAATGCGTATCAGTCATATGTAAGCATTAGCCATGTAAAGATGTGTTCACTTAAATCCTACTAATATTTGTGTACTGTGCTTTGATTAAATGTTAAAGGGATGGTCCTGTTCCTGTTTATGTGGCGTATCAGAATGTTATTTGCTAGTATTTGCAGAATACTTGATGAAATTGTGTTGAGGAAGGATAGTATCAACATCCACGATGGTTCGTTTCACACTACAGGGTAAAATAGATGAGAAAATTACGAATTTAGTACATAGTAATTTGCTGCAAGAAGGCAAAATCTTTCCAACATCTATCAGGATGACCGTTACATACAGAGCGCCACCTGCCGTTTCCATTGCAATACGATACTGTCTCTGCGTTTTGCGAGCCAAACTCCAGCCACTTTCCACGCCTTCCATTCCACCAAGCGACAGGCCCTCCTGACCCCTTGACCGAAACACATCTATTTTTAGGCTTTCCCCAACTATGGCCGTACAGGCCTACACACACCAGAGAAACACACACAATACCCAATGCCCAGCCACTTGCTTCATTTGGTGTACGGTGGAACACACACCGGTATCGTAACCCCATTGAACGTGTTGGGTCGCCGATACCAGTATCCCTACCTACCTGGTTATGGAAATGATCCGGATGTCTATATGTACAGCTCCATCCATTGAATACTATGTATCCAAGGTTGTGCCATTGGGTACTAAACTTTGTGAGTCCGAAGAAAGTAATTGAATGATTATGGCACCGACTGTAGATATTTCGCGTATGTCTGTACTTGAGAACCACCGGCATCAACGATTTTATCATCTATTCGAACATGAAAGTTTGAAGACTAGACACACGTGTACTAGCTACTACACACACACAGAAAAAAAGATCCTAGATGGATTTCGATTGAATTTTTGATGTTCAAATCGCCAGCTCAGAGATATGTTTATGACTGTCTTGACACAGGCTTGATCAGCGCATGTGAGGCACTATTGAATAATCGCGACTAGCCACCCTCATAATTCCCAAAAGTAGGAAAAAAACTCGATCGGAAACTTCCGATTTTTTTGTGTGTGTCAAGACATTTCAGAAAGTATCCAAACAGATAGACGACGCCAATATTTTGAAACGCTACACCTATATTGCAGGCTGCAGCTTCACACACATGAAACGAAAGAAGTTTGTATCAAGATTTCAACCTCCAAATGAGCCAAAATACATTAGTATTATAGACACTACATTTTTATAGAAATTAATTGTGAAGTTACAGCCCCCCCCCAAAAAAAAAAAAAAAAAAAATGCTGGGGTGAAATTCAGGCAATCTATTGTCCGGTCATTATCATTTTTTAATCAAAATTTACCGCATACAGTCACTTCCCGTTACAATTGCCGAAAAAAAGCTAACGAGCAGAGATTTGTTTACGTGAATGACCCATATTACGGGCAGGTATCACGGAGTACTTCCTTGGTATCACAACGTTTTGTACGTGAAGTATTTATAGAATATAATAGAGACAATACTTGGTTTCTTATCATCAAACGATGATTATGGATTTAGTGTTAATTTACTGTTACGGAACTATTGTGGCAAAGTCTGTATTGTCAATCGCGTCATGAATAATATGACTTACCTGCTTGACAAATGGTTAATTCTGCTTTATTCTGCTTAGCGCGTGTAAACAAAATAAGTAAACACGTACCGAACGCGATGTGATGAATCATTTGAATCAAAAATATTTTAATCAGAATTATTTTAAGTAAGACCCCCTGGCAGTGACTTGATTACATATTTATGTTGTATATACTTCATGGAAACTTCTAGTTAGAATGCTATATATACTTGTACTATCAATTGTCGGGTTTTTGTCATCGATGGGATCGTATGTTTTGTTCAGTATAATTATAGTGGTCGAGATTTCACTGATTTCACTGTGCATAGCATACAAACTGACTTGCCCGTGCCATGGATCGAGCTACAATAGAGCTCCACCGGCGATATTGACAGAATGGAGTTATAATGCTTATATGGTTCACAATAGGCGTTTTCACATCAGCCCGATAAAAATCCAAGCTCGAGATATCTTTTAATTTCCCAAGTCAGAAAATAGCGCGCTATTTCGAAACATCGGGCTGATGTGAAAGCGCCTATTGAGTCTTACTGAGCGTTATATTGTTATAAACAATGTATACGTTGGAGGCGATGTGATAGAACCATACACAAGTTTCGGTACGGAGGAATCAGCAATGTTTTAATCAAATAATTTTTAGTAAGACCCCCTGAAAGACATTTTATTTAGGTTTATTAATTATTCTTTATGGAAATGTCGTGTTACAATTTCAAATCAATGATAGCTTTTGTTACCAATTGTATAATTCGAGGCCGAGATTTTTGTTTACGTGAATGACCCATATTACGGGCAGGTATCGTACGTAGTACCTCCTTGGTATCACAACGTATACGTGAAGTATTTATAGAATATGATAAAGACAACACTAGGTTTCTTATCATCAAACGATGATTATAGATTTTGTGTTAATTTACTGTTACGGAATAACAAGTCCAAAATCTTCGAGTGATCCCTGCGGTCACTCCAAAATGAGTGAAAATGAACATGTTCACTCGAAAGTCACTCCAATTTCACTCGAAATTCACTTTTTTTTGTATTCACTCCTTCGAGAGTGAATATTTTCACTCGATCTTTTTTTTAGAGAGTTATGTTTGATAATAATGTGAGTTATGCGACATACATTTGTAATTATCAATTGAAAATCAACGACACTGCAATTACCGGTAAGCCTGTAGGACTTGAGTTTCTGAAATTCAAAAGTTTTTTTCTTAATCATGTCTTTTCAAAGATGGAAATAAAGAAATTAATACATTGAATTGAATTAGAGAAGGAAAATATATACCATTTTTTGGCTGGTTCCTTGATTTGGACTGCCAAATCGGTATGTTTAGCAACCAAGGGTCATCTCTATAGGTATGTTAATATTTCAATCTCACTGCTGCTTCTGAACTGTAGGAAATTCATGTCCGACATCATGCGACAAAATAGTAATAATACAAGTTTTCATGAATGAAATCACCTTTTTTTAATAGCTGTGTCTGATACACATACAGTCACTTCCCCGTTACAACTGCCGAAAAAAAAAATAAGAGCGGGGATTTGTTTACGTGAATGATCCATATTACGGGCAGGTATCGTACGTATATAGTGTCACAACGTTTTATACGTGAAGTATTCATGGAATATAATAAAGACAACACTTGGTTTCTTATCATCAAACGATGATTATAGATTTTGTGTTAATTTACCGTTACGGAACTATTGTGGCAAAGTCTGTATTGTCAATCACGTCATGAATGATATGACTTACCTGCTTGACAAATGGTTCATTCTGCTTTATTCTGCTTAGCGCGTGTAAACAAAATAAGTAAACACGTACCGAACGCGATGTGATGAATCATTGAATCAAAAATATTTTACTCAGAATTGTTTTTGGTAAGACCCCCTGGCAGTGACTTGATTACATATTTATGTTGTATTATACTTCATGGACACTTCTAGTTAGAATGCTATCTATAATATCAATTGTCAGGTTTTTGTCAGCGATGGGATCGTATGTTTTGTTCAGTATAATTATAGTGGCCGATATTTCACTGATTTCACTGTGCATAGCATGCAAACTGACTTGCCCATGTTTAGTGGATCAAGCTACAATACGGAGCTCCGATGTATACCTATAATACAAGTAAATTCGACAGGATCATGCTGGAACATTCAACTCCCTAGCAGTTATCATGATGTACATCTCTCAAACACCCCACAGTGAAATTCGACTGCAAAACTCGAAATATATTGACAGAATGGAGTCATGGTTCATATTACACAAATCTTACTGAGCGTTTGTTATAAACAACGTATACATTGGAGGCGATGTGATGATCCATAAAAGTTTCGGTACGGAGAAATCAGCAATGTTTTAATCAAACAATTTTTAGTAAGACACCCTGAAAGACATTTTATATGATTCTATATTTAGGTTTACATTATTCTATATGGAAATGTCGTGTTACAATTTCAAATCAATGACAGCTTTTTATGGTACATATATACTCACGTATGAAACAAGGTGTCTTGGCTCATCTGCAGGTTGAAATCTTGGCTGTACATGGAAGGGTGCTGTTCGTTATTCCGAAGGTTCTTTATTCCGAAGGTTCGTTATTCCGAAGGTTCCTTAATCCGAAACACACAAATTCCCTATACCTAGAGGTTGGTTAATCTGAAAATGAAAAAGGGTTCGTTAATCCGAACATTTTTGTAGCGTTATTCAGAAGGTTCGCTATTCCGAAGATTTTGTTAATCCGAAAATGAAATTCGGAATAACGAACCTTCGGAATAACGAAACTTCGGACTGAAGAGCCTCGGAATAACGAGCCTTCGGGATAACGAACCTTCGGAATAAGGAGCTGTAACCGTATGGAAGACGATGCCGTCAAGCAAAAACTCTTGTCAATCTATCTCCACAAGCAAAATAACATGCAGTGATGATCATATCACAAACTGTACAGTGTTTGACAGTGTTCATACAGAGATGTGTGTACATGTGTATTTGTTGTAAATTTTGAACACCGCTTGTATTCGCGTGTCTTTTCCCAGTCTTCAGAATAGTACTGGAAATTTGAGTAACTTCGAGACAGTTTTACGTATATATACAGTATATATATGTATGTGTGTGTGTGTGTGTGTGTGTGTGTGTGTGTGTGACGGAAGGAAAACTTGCAGTATAGACGTTGCAGTGATGTTCAGTCTTGCCTTTATTCTCTAAGTTTTCGGCTTTTTCACCAGCCTTTTTCAAGGGCTTGATGAGACATAAACATAAAAGCAAAATAGCAACCAATTTGCATGCATTTGAACAGAAATAGAAATAGTAATAACAAGAGGCCAATATATATGTATATATATATATATATACACACAGAAATGTAATAAGAAAATTGGTCTGCTCGGCATCTTGATGATAATAAGTAAAAGAATTAGTAGAAGAAGAACGCCGTAAAAAAAAAAAATCATAGATCTTGAAGATATTAAAAACGGAGCATAGCTCTCAAATACTGAAAGGCAAGGTCACACTCTTGAACTGATGAAGAGTGTGACCTTGCCTGTGACCTTTTACTTTATATATATATATATATATATATATATATATATATATATAATATATATGTATAATTTATATATATATATATATAATATATATATAATCTATATATATATATATATATATATATATTTATATATATATATATTTATATATATATGTATATATAATAAATACTTGTATACATGTACCTACGTAAACCACACCACATAATTTTTTTTTTTCAATCACAATTCTGACAGTGCTAAACAATGTATCTTGTTTGATGTGGAAAGGTAAGTAGTATAAGAAACAAGGCTTATAATAAATAATGATAAATCTGTTGATCTTATATACAATAACATTGTAATATTTAAAAAAAATGCGTGTATTAATGGTAAATAATTTTCACGTAGTATAAAAATACAACGATAGGCCTACAGACTGCAGCAATTCTCTTTAAATTAAATAGCAAGACTCTTTTGGGCTATTTTGAAGGGGAAAACTATGAAGTATCAACATGAGACAATTCGCAAACCATAATACAGATGAGACATTGGTGTGAACTATAGATACATGTATCATTTTATAGAAATTGTATACATCACATCCAACTCATTTCGGGCATACACAGATACATAGATGTAAAAGACAGTGTACCAAAATTTTGTGTAGGAATAAGATGTCAATATATTCCTGAAAATCCGGAGATCAGGAGGTCGTAGGTTTGAATTCTTCTCGATTATGTACATCCATGATTTATTTTGTCAAAGATACTTCAAAAACACTGATCAGATTTCTAATGCTTATAAACGTCGATGTATAAAAGGCAATTTTTCAATCGGATGCAGTAAGACGAGGGCTGAAAATGTGCGGCAGCACACCTCCCCGACCATGGATTACATTCAAATCTTTTCCGACAATTCTGATGTAAAAACTGAAACAAAACAACACGGTAAGCCTGAAACTAAGGTCAGAAAGAGAGAGAGAGAGAGAGAGAGAGAGAGGGAGGGAGGGAGGGAGGGGGAGGGGATATCTTTCCGTTCACAGTTCCTTTCTGAAACATGAGGTCGACAAAGCTGTGAACTTGACGAAACAAGGTTGATCTTGTCAAGGATTACAAACTCGGTTCTAGTTTAGTTCAGTCTAGTTTTATTCACCATCATTCAAGTACAATGAAGTGCAATAAAAAGACACTAAAAAATAATTGAATTACAAAATAAATAAATTAGAACAAAACAAGAACAGTTGATCTTGAAGGTGAACCCTACATAAATATTTTCATATGCTTTATATTCCCTGGAAGAGCATTTCAGTTGTGGTTAACCAAGTTCCCTCGATTGTTTACAGTTAGTTTCTCGTCAGTGTATAAAGTTTATCTTGCAAGTGCTCTGGATCGGCATCTCGCTTTAAAATTATCCCTCTTGAAGCTAACCGAGCTAACCAGTATCCACGATTACAGCACATTATGACCTCGGACAGAACCGGAGATGGTGATATCGGACCGTACATACCAACATTTCAAGGGAAATGTAAGTACAATTACAAGACGAAGTGTCAATCACTTTTGAAAATGAATATTTCTGTGATTATTCTTATCAACTCGTATAACAGCTAATGAGGCCAATGTGGTTGCGTGAAGTAATTAATGCACTTAACTTTTTTTTTTCATCAATCACAAACACGCAGTTCGTGGTATTAAAAAAAAATCGAGGTTATATCTAAACAAAACAGCTAACTCCTGGAATTGATTGCCGCTTGAAATTGTTGCCTTTGTTGTTACCGTTTTTTATACCATTGTAATGATTATCATGAATACTGTTACTATTATCATCATCACAAATAATTTCATTCTCTATATAAGTTGTCATTACAAACCTCCTGAGAACCTCTGTTTTGATTGAGGAGAAAATATGTTTTGTCAAGATTATTTTGACGATGCTCATAACGCCAGAGTACGTGGAATCCGTTCCAGTTAGTGCTAATGCTATCGACAATAATTATCTGATATCATTTGGTTCCCAGCCATTAGCCTCTTCACGATTCGCGAGATATAGGCATATAGCACACATACAAAAACAAAAAACACCAATGACCAATGACCTGTAACAGGAACAGCAACGATGGCCAGACATAATACTAATAATGTGAATATTATACAAAAATGAATTACACTGATAATACTGAGCAGTAACATGTGAATTATCATTATCTTCGGTTCGACAGTGTTCTTCCCAGTCGTATTCAATATATCACCTATAATAATTCCACGTCAAGCATATCGCTGTGCTTGAAAGCGCAAATTTAAACTTCTCTCTGCCATTATTTTAAAGAGGTGCGAACATTGCATGTTTGTTAATAGCAAAATTTACATACTTACCGATGTAATTATCTATAAGAAACTTACGGTCCAGCCACATATTTGCTAAGAAAATTCATCCAGGGATAATTCACAGGGATAATATGAGAAAAGGAAGAGAGAAAATATACCTTCCACATAAAAAAGGAAATGTCTGAAAATCAAGCTTATCCGAGGTACTAAAAAGGACAGATTACGAACATCTTGTGGGAATTTACCAGCAGGCCTGTACAGCGTATTGCACTACCAAAGAAATTAACCAGCATACATGTAAACATGTGTGTATACAATGTGTGAACTAATGATTGATCGTTGAGTCAATGTTTTTACTGTTTGAACGTCGCTGTACAGTGTAAATTAGGCCCTACGTCCATGTGACGGCCGGGGATGGGCATTCAGGGTAATATCTTTGGAGTGACTGTTGTGTAATGTATACTGAGTATAATATTATTATTTTGTATCGTAATTTGTTGTTTTGTTGAATATGACAAGGGCAATAATAAACAAACATACAGCCTAAATAAACATGAAAAATAAGTGAAAACGCGCTGGCATTCATTACCCATCTATACACGCCTATAGGGGTATTCACACGTATAAAAATTACTGGGTAACAAAACGAAAAATTTGTAACCCGCTAGTAAACTGAGTTCTTTGCACGAGTGGACAAAAACCCAACAAAGCGCGGTCAGCAGCGCAATGCTAAACCCAAGAAATCTTGCTGTTATTAGCGCGCTAATCTTTGTCCCGCAGATACGTGTGAACGGTCGACCACAAAAACTCGAATCTTTCATATATCATCCCATCATTCATAGCGCACGCCACAACGGCGTGCACTCGACAATGTATGTGCGGTTCAAGAACAATGCTTGTAGTTTTATCGATTTATCGATAGGCAATTAGCGAGTTACTAGTATTTCTGTAAGGGAGAAAGGCTGCAAAAATAAAAACAGACAAATAAAGAAACAGACAAAAAGCCCAACAAACTCTAGTTTCCGAGCGCATAGTATACTCTACTAACCAATTAATTTGGAGAGTGTCGATTAACGGTTTCAACAAAAACAAAGAAAACAAGTAAAACAAAACAAAATAAAAACTCGAGTTTCGGGGAGCTTGGTGACCCGCTATCTGTATGGTACGTACAAACGCGGCTACTAAAGTAACACTAGTGGACCTTATACGTACAATTTCCTTCATAATACCCTATCAGTACAATGATACAACATGCGCTTGTTCACCCGGATCGTTCGCATTCATGATCATGCATGTCTTGATATTGTGTTTACTATCTTTCCAGTATGTAGAATATCTACGCGCCATTAGCCGGATCCACACGTATAACAACATAGCGGGATGACGACCCAGGATGACGATTGAACTCCAAATCTCGAGATTTTTCCCCCTCTTGACGCGTTTGCATGTACCGACAATATTTACGCAGGTGCCACACAGTAGCGTGATGTTGTCATTTACCCATTATTGTGATGCTCGCTTGAATGATGAAATATAAAATCTGGAGATGAGTAAAGTATTTTCGGTCAGCCGTTTACGCGGTCACCGGGAGCAAATCAGCGCACTGTTTCAGAAATCAAGTGCAAGATTTGTTGGGGGTACCGTCGCGATGCTGATCGCGCAAATTAGTGGGATTTTGTGTACACATTTGCAAAAATCTCGAGATTACGATGGTCATGTAAATCTCGAGATTTGTGTCCCGCTTTTTGGCATACGCGCGAACCCTAATGGTGGCTCTTGTGTTTGTGGGGATATAGTTGCGTGCAAAACTTAGAACAATGTACAGTACACTGTATAAAAAAAAAAAAAAAAAATTACGGCCTAATAGTACACCATGATATAGTCTACTGCCGATTCCACAGCAGAGTAGATTACCAAAGGAACTGTTCACACAGTTTGAACAACCACCGTGGATACTCGCTGTGATGCCATCAACGTCGTTCCCCAATGTTCAACTCTTTAGACAGGTGGGCAGTGGTAGCAGCGGGCCAGATGGAATGACAGGCCTCGGGCTGGGCATGGTTTTCGCCAGGAATGTTCAGGCTGTGAAGGGGCTCAGCCGAACTTCGGAGAGGTGGAGGAAGAAACTTTTCAGGAGAAAGACAGATGGATAAAGCGACTTGTCTCTGGCGATACTTCGTGGCCGGGAATAGAAAATCGGCATGTCCGAACCTCTCCAATTTTTTTTAGTGCTTCTGGTTTTGGTTTTGTTATTTTGTTGAACACATCTGCCTGTGTAATAAAGAACAAAACAGAAACATTTTCATATATAATTTCATCATTACCATGGTTCCATGAGTAGACATTTTCTTCAACTAATATACGATTCAATTGCACATCCCGTAGTTTATGTACCAGAGTAAAATGATATTCACACAATGCCTTCCATTCTGACTAATAAGAAATTCGCGGAATAAAAATAAGCGTCATATAGGCCGATATAGGCCTTACGTGTTTTCACATTCTACAAAAAAAACACAAAACAAAATAAAACAAAAACACAAATATACATGCACACACACACACACACACACAATGCGAAAAAGATCAGGTCACGTTTGTTGATATATTTATTAGAATAACATTACCTTTGTTGACTGGCTTCCAATGCGCATTCCTGTCTTTTCTCGATTTGCTCCTGAGACCTATACAAAAAAAAAAAATGATACAGTGGAATTAGAGATTCATTCTTTTTTCACGCGTAAACGTATATTGAAAGAGTAACGTCGGGTCATACAACGTATCTCATTGACTACCATGATTCATCGCAATATCCCGCGTTCCCTGTTAATGGAATCAATTGAGTTTTCACAAGTTAATTCCGAGACAAACTTGAGTTTTATTTATTCATTTATTTTTGGTGTCCTGTTCGGATCGCTTACAAAAACGTTCAATTCGAATTTTGACAACCCGAAAAAAGAAATGTATCGTGGCCTACCAATGAAAGGAAACATTAATTTTTTTTCCGACACAGTTCTCCGATGGAACCGTCAAAATATAAACTGTTTAGAAGTTTGGTGGTCTGATTTCATTTTCAGAGGTCCCGAGAAACCACTAAAGTGCCATTTGAGATCTAGAGTATCCATAGCCTACTGAAAGTGTAAAAGGAAAAGACATTGGTTGCATTCACAACCGACAATCTATGAAAAATTATATGCACGCATTGTTCCCAGGATGAAGAAGGGATTCATCCGGGGAACATAATCATAGCATCCTAAAAAGTTTAAGAACCTGACATCAAGCTGTTCTCACTGACTGTGATAACAAATTATGAAATGGAAATGGAATTATGCAACCTGCAAATCATCTTATAGCTTGTCAAATTACAAAATCTATTTCATATTTCCATTTATTATAACTTTCATAATTATTCAGCTCTTCAAAGAAAAGGGCACATCAAAGCAAACAGCAATTCATCATGATGGATTTATGTACAATATGTACGATCTGCATAGATGGACAAAACTGACACAGTGAATGAACAACCTACAGTCTTCTACGGCATATACATGTAGAGTCTCAGTCAATTTAATAATAACAAACAGTAATTGAAGAGCTTTGAAAACAAAAGGACACAAATCAAAATACATATAAAAAAGTATATAGGATACTACGCAGAGAAAATTGAATGAAAATGATACGCAAACACACGCACATTATCATGATGCATCGGACCACTGAACCTCCGCCAAACGGCCAGCGTTAGTCGTTATGTTGCAGGTATTGTATACTTCATTTTTATGATTATGATATGACAGATTAATTACATTATAAGGATGACCTATGTAATATGATGTAGAAACGGTTATTATAAATAGGGGCTACTCAAAGGTAGGGAAAAGAAAATGACACGACGAGGGTGTAATGCTGCCGCGCCATTGTGTTCCCCTGTTTCTGATACTACTTAGTAGTATACAGTGTAGATCATCCCCTTCCAAATCTCATGTAAACTATACTCGACAGAAATTATGATCACCCCTTCCCCCATTCTCTTTGGGCACATATTATTCACTTTTAGAATTAATAACGAATATTCCTTCATTTTTGACTAACGAATCTCCTTTTTGGAATAACGAGCCTTATTTCGTTTTCGGATCAATACACATAATCTTGAGAATACTATGGACGCTTCAGAATAACGAAATTTATTTCATTTTCAGATCAACGAACACTCGGCACTAAGGGACCCTACTTCATTCTCGTTTGGCCGATTACCCCTTGCGAATTTCATTATTCAGAAATCTATTTTTCTGAGCTTTTTACACGCATAAAACCTTGAAAATCAAGGTGAAAAAATAAAATAATCAAGTCTTATGTGGGTCATCCTACATACATCGACCTAGCAGGCACAGGATATTCTTCACGAGATAAAGTTCAAGCTCTCACATCATGCAATTACGGATAAAGATGGGTCGGACTGACTAACTTCTACACTAAATGCCTGTATACTCACTTTTTCACTCAGGACATCGCGAGCTGGGGTCGGTAGATCCAGGTGTCGCGTCGGTTCATTTCTACGGGATGAAGGCATCTTGTCCAGTTTCAATAATCGCGATCCCTCCCTTACAAAAAAAAAAATGCTATGGTATACCATAAAAATACCATACAATGTATGGTACCATACCATACAATGGTATTGTATGGTATCATAGACTTATACCATTCGAATACCATATGAATACATCACAAATACCATAGCACAAATACCATATACCATACATACACCATACACATATACCATACACACACCATAACACATGTACCATCCATATACCATACATATACCATACAAATACCATACATCTCATTTACATTTTTGGGACAAATTTATGCAAATTTATGCTACCATACATCTACAATAAAAAATACCATACAGTTACCATGTAACCACCACACACTTACCATATATTGTTAACCATACATCTACCACAGAACCACCATAAATTTACCATATAAACACCATACAGATCCAGCAAGCAGCATATACCTACCATATAAATACCACACATCTACCATATTACCACCATACACCACCACCAAAGCACCATATATCACCATATAGCTACCACAGAAGCACCATATAAGTACCATACAACCACCATACACCATCCAGCAAAGCACCATATACCTACCATATAACCACCATACAGCTACTTCAGAAGCACCATATAGTTACCATACAACCACCATACACCATCCAGCAAAGCACCATATACCTACCATATAACTACCACAGTAGCACCATGTACCTACCATATAACCACCATACACCTACCACCGAAGCACCAGATACCTACCATATAACCACCATACAGCAACAATAGAAGCACCACATATTTACCATACAACCACCATACACCATCCAGCAAAGCACCATATACCTACCATATAACCACCATACAGCTACCACAGAAGCACCATATAGTTACCATATAACCACCATACACCATCCAGCAAAGCACCATATACCTACCATATAACTACCACAGTAGCACCATGTACCTACCATATAACCACCATACACCTACCACCGAAGCACCAGATACGTACCATATAACCACCATACAGCAACCATAGAAGCACCACATATTTACCATACAGCCACCATACACCATCCAGCAAAGCACCATGTAACCACCGTACAACTACCACAGAAGCACCACATATTTACCATACAACCACCATACACCATACAGCAAAGCA
This sequence comes from Diadema antillarum, assembly GCF_040938485.1. Taxonomy (NCBI): domain Eukaryota; kingdom Metazoa; phylum Echinodermata; class Echinoidea; order Diadematoida; family Diadematidae; genus Diadema; species Diadema antillarum. Next base: position 1,149,313 of record NW_027271443.1, read on the forward strand.
CCATATATCTACCATATAGCTACCACAGAAGCACCATATACCCACCATAAATCTACCACAAAAACATCATACATCTACCATAGGAGAACCATATATATACCATAGCGGTATCATACATGTACCATATTATAACCACCATACATATATCAAGAAGCACCATACACCCACCATAAATCTACCATAGCGGCATCATACATGTACCATATAACCACCATACATATACCAAAAAGCACCATATAACAGCCATACATCTACCATATAACCACCATATATCTATCATATAGCCACCATACATTTACCTCAGAAGCACCATATACCCACCATAAATCTAACATAGCGGTATCATACATGTACCATATAACCACCATATCCCCAAAGGCACCATATAACAGCCGTACATCTACCATATAACCACCATATACCTATCATATAGCCATCATACATCTACCATAGAAGCACTGTGTGGTAAAAGCATGGTGATTTTGTGGTAGATGTATGGTGGTTATATCCCTAATAGCAGAAACACATCTTAAAAACGTCTTAAAGACGTATTTTCCTGACCAGTAAGTTGTCTTAAAGACGTCATATAATGGCGCAAATAAGACGAAAACTTGCACCAACGCGAGACGTCGTGATGACGTCATATTTTTACGTCATTACGACGTCTTACTGGTCATGAAATGACATATTTGAGATGTTATTAAGACCAGTAACTGACCATAATATGACGTCTTAAAGACGTAATTCTTAGCTGTCACTGGTCATGACAAGGTGTCTTTAAGACCAGTTACTGACCATAATACATTGTATGACATGTTTAAAACATAATTCACACATTTAAATGGGCATGAAAAGACGTCATTAAGATGTATTTAAGACCTGTTACAAGTCATGACAAGACGTCTTTACGGCATATTTTGGACATGTTACTGGTCATGAAAAGACTTCATTAAGATGTGTTACTGGTCAGAATAAGTCGTAATACTCTGAAAACATTTTAAAATGTATAAATGTTCACAAAGATGTATGTGTGATATCATTACGGTGTCAATAATTGTTTTATTTTAAATTCTATTTATCATGTAAAATGAGTGGGACAGCATTAATGCATCAAAAAGACAGATTGTTCTATGGTTACAGTATATTAATGTATAATTTACAGTACTCAGTGTAATGAGCATACTTGTCTTACAACTACACCTGTCAAAACCACCTCATAAACTAACACTCAATCACTAACACAAGACAAAGACTACAATACTGCATCAAAAGATTAAATACACACAAGTTGATTAGAAACGTATTTACATAATTCAATCATGAACACAAGAAAAACACATACATTCTATATCTTGAAAAAAGGAAAACATTTTTAAAAATACACTTTGCTGTTAACATAGCAGTTTCCAAGCACATGTATTGAAGGTCTAACTAGTATATTGCTTACTAGAATCAACTGAAAGACCTGAAAATTTACACATACAGAGTAGAATAATTTAACCACCCCCTCAAAAAAAAGACCAGTATTTTCAACATTTGGATTTCAATATGCAAATTTCTTATGAATTTTAGGGAAAGTTGGAATTTCATCTAAAATCAATGAAAAATAGAACTCCTTCAGGTTTTCTGTAGAAAAAAATATCTCCCAAATGATGTAATTGATATCCATGACACAAATTCGTACAAATTTTGCACATTTCCTATTTTCCTTTGTTTTTTGTTTTCACAGAATTTTCTGCTTTTCAAAAATGAAAAGGGAAAATCTAGCCATGCTTACTTTAGACAATAATAAAATATAATTTTAAAAACTGTATACCCCCTTGCCCCCAATGTCACTGGAGGGGGGTGATTACCCACAATTTCAGAACATGAAATGGCGGTTCTCCACAAGACTGAGCATAGAATTCATGTTATTGCTGATATACTCTGTTACTGTTTTACCTTCCAAAGCTCTGATACAAACTTCCAATTTTTGGCTTGATAAAATATCCACGTGTATCAAACATTTTGAAAGCCTCTCATAAAAAGCTTATTATACGATTGACAATCTGTAGATGTCCGAATTTTCACACTGTAACATTGGCAATTCGCCGGGGCAGCGGCTGAGCTGCTGCAAGCAAGAGCACTGAAGTGCAGTCTCAACTGCTCTGTGCTGGTTGTATACCTGCTGCGATGTGGCGTGTGAGAGCCATATGACAGGCGTAGAAGTCCGCATTTCACTGACTGTATATTAGGGAGTTAAGATTGCACCTTGACATACGTTGTAGTTGACATGAACCGATGGCGTCATTTAAGGCTACGTTTACATGGTGCAGTGGACGACGTTCACCCGTCTGAGATGACGTGAAATTGGCCGGTAAGGAGTGAACACATCGACGTACTGTTGAGAGTGAGGCACATGCGCAGTAGCCCTTTCGTTGCAGGCAGACATGATCTCGACTCCGTCCACTAGTGCATGTTCACTGAAATCTTAAACTCCCTATTGGGAAACCACACACAAGTAGACGTGCTAACTACAATAGGTTGTGGGTGTTGACTTTTGTTCCAGCCTTTTTGCAAAATTGTTTATTCCACACTGATGTAGTAATTTCCATTGGATGCTTCCTTGGAGACAAGATACAGCTAGTACAGGGTGCTGAGTAAAGCTAGCTTGTTACTTGCGAATTTTGTTACGGGGCTTGCTCTGGATCCTGAAATGACCAGTCATGTTGGGGATGCCACAGCTGGTTGCTGGACTTAGAGTGCTGGGAAAAGAAGGGGATGTGAAATGAAGATTTGAAATACTAGTGGAACTTCTTTTTGCTACTATAAATTACATCTTAGCCATATACTGAGTATCAACACAAGAGTCACAAAATTAATGCTCATCTAAGTTAACATATTCATTACTCTTCTTACCCATCATTGCTAATTTTCTAGGGCAAGGTGCTAGGTAAGCATGTGCCCGCTTGCCCTGGGCAAGTCAAAGTCGGGCAAGTGTTGTGGAGCAAAGGCAAAAACTGATTGCTCAAATCAGGCAAGGAAAATTCTCAAAGTAAGGTGGATTTTTTTTTCTTAATATTCCTCAAATGCCATTATGCAGTTAATGAATTTGATCCTATCAAGGTAGGACAAACTGATCATCCAAATGGATGACTTGGTACTCTCTAGTTACTACAATCTTCACACAAAAGTATATGTTTTCATTGGCTTATACTCTTCATAATGATCTGACTTTGCAAGGAGAGGAAATTTGTGAAAACTTTTCAGATTTACCAAAACTATCTTTGTGCTTTAGAATCAGTAATGTGATAATCACCTGATTCGTCTATTGCTGATGGTTGCCTCCAACATGGAATCCACACCTAATCTGTTGCCTTTTGACACCTCCTGGTGGCTATTTCATGATTTTCTGTGCCAGAGATAAAAGTGAAAAAGGTGATCCAAATTGTGACTGAGACCACACAAGACAGTACACAAGTGCCATTCATCTACCAATATTTCTTGTGAGCAATGGAGAGTGATTCATGGGCTATGGATCACTTTCCAAGAAGTATTGGAAGATGAATTAAGCTTTAGAGGCTTATTTTTTCCCTTTCTATTCAATAAAAAAAAAACTAACGATTCAAAGATCCATGTATTCATTAAGCAATAAAAAGCAAGTTACAGAAAACAATACATTTTCTATTACAAATATCAGTCTAAAATTCATATCTACAGTCTCTTTAAAGATAATAAAAAGTTTTGGTACCTCAAAAGCTTCCCTGAATTTCCTTGTCTTGGTTTGTGTTTCTGGTTAAAGTATGTTGTCTGTGAGAATTACTCGCCCCAAAGTGCTCTCATGTCTTAGTAATCATGCAATAATGGTTTCGTACCAGAGCCGACGCTGTACAGCGTCGATAAATATTGTACGAAACCACTGACTGCGACCAGCAGCGTGCAGCCCATTGTACGCACAGCTAACTGCGACCAGCAGCCCCATACGCATAGCGTAATGGGGCTTCGCATTGTAGCATTAAGGATCATGACAGAATTAGTATGGCGGGTAAATGTCAACTTAAAATCCAAAAATTTCTCCGATTTGAAGACTTACCAATTAAGTTGAAGTATTGAAAACAGGCTTCGAACAACGTTTGGTTCTGCCAATAGTCCCTTTCTGTTCGAATTGATGACTGAATGTGACTCGGTCGAGAGGACCCTGGGAGAGCTACATACACTGGATACCATGGCCAGCGTATGCGCACACAAACATCTTATCCGTTCATGGATTTGAAATTTGTGTGCATGTGATGTGTTCGCATGCACTGGCTGTAGTATTCAGTGTACTGTATGTAGCTCTCCTAAGGTCCTGTCGACTGAGTCACATTCAGTCATCAATTCGAACAGAAAGGGACTATAGGCAGAACCAAACGTTGCCCGAAGCCTGTTTTCAATACTTCAACTTAATTGGTAAGTCTTCAAATTGAAGAATTTATGGGATTTTAAGTTGACATTTACCCTGCGATACTAAATCTGTCATGATCCTGAATGCTACAATGCGAAGCCCGATTACGCTATGCGTATGGGACTGCTGGTCGCTATGCGTATGGGGCTGCTGATCGCAGTTAATTGCATGATTACTAAGACATGAGAGCACTTTGGGGCGAGTAAGTCTCACAGTGTTAGTTATATGAAAGGTACTTTAACCTGAAACACAAACTAAGACAAGGAAATTCAAGGACACTTTTAAGTACCAAAACTTTTCATTATCTTTAAATCAAATTATAGGCACACTTTTTGGAGTATAAAAGTGGGGAAAATCAAGCAAGTTGAAAGCAAGCTTCACATAACACATTTCCATCATATGAATACATTGTACATCATGTATGACAAAAAAAAAATGAATTAATCTATTCTGCACATATTTTTGTTGAATATTAATTGAACTCAAATGCTCTTTCACTGAAAATGATGTGAATCCTAGCATATTGCAAAATACAGAGTCATAAGTGCACTTATTTGCCTCTTGAGGGTCAAATCAAATGCAAATTTTCCATGTCGATTTTATGCTTATATTACGTACTACCATGGTCATTACTGTATATGTTGTCAATAGATTTTTTTTTTTAACATGTAAAATTGTCCCGGGGGGGGGGGGGGGGGGGCAACTGCCACTGAAAGGTGGACACCATGCTCATTCAACAAAACAATGCAAAAGGTTTTTTTTTTTCACGGTCAGGCAATGCATGCGCGAACAGTGGAAAGGGTATCAAAATCACAGAAATTTTGAAAAAAGGGTTCGCTTTTCAATAGCTCGATATGTGTTCAGGGAATATATTTTACAACTCATGAAAATCTGAATACGAATACTTCATACGGTGGAAAAAATCGAAGGGTCATTACCGGTACTCATTTAGGGTCCATTTTGAAAGTTCATGAACGAGCATGGTGTCCACGTTGCAATGGCAGTTGCCCCCCGCCCCCGAAATTGTAATTGATGGTGATGAATTATGGGTGCTCGTGTGGTATCATACCTGTGATGTACAAAACCCAAACAAGCCATGATGTCCAGCCTCCAGGACTCAGGGTCAGGGGCTCAGAGGGAGCATTGGTCATCATCATACATGTGCCTTTCTCAACATGAGTGGTAGGGCAGGCTGGTACATGTGTCTCGCATCAGTTCTGCCCTACGTACACGTACGAAGCTCCCATTTGTTGCCGACAAGTGTAGTACATGTCATGGCTCCTCCAGTCGCCCTCCATTCCTACAAGCACTTTTCATGCTCACTGCTAGCAGCCATACCTTTAAATATGAAATTAAAACAAACAAATTGGCAAAAACGATTTCATTACTTCACTGGAAAGTATGAGTTTTGACAAAAAAAAAACACTTCCTGCATTTAAAGGACAAGTTCACCTTCATAAACATAAGGATTGAGAAAATGCAACAATATTAGTAGAACACATCAGTGAAAGTTTGAGGAAAATTGGACAATCGATGCAAAAGTTATGAATTTTTTAAATTTTTGTGTTGGAACCGCTGGATGAGGAGACCACTACAGCTTGTGAGTCATATGCGTACAACAGTATAAAAGAAATATAAAAGAAAATTCAACATATTTTCACTTTTTTCGCATAATAAAAGAGCAATTGACTTGCCTCTTTCTAAAGGCAGGGGGAATAATATTACCCATAACATTTATCGGTAACGAGTCAGGGGAATGTGTACTTTTTTCAAAAGACGGAATTTAATGAAATTCTCTTTATATTTTCCTTATATTGTTGTACGCATGTGACATCTAAGTTATTCATACACTGCAGTAGTCTTCTCATCCAGCGGGTACTGCACAAAAACTTCAAAAATTCATAACTTTTCAACGGATTGTCTGATTTTCCTCAAACTTTCAATGATGTGTTCTACTAATATTGCTACATTCTCTCAATCCTTATGTTTATGAAGGTGAACTTGTCCTTTGAATTGCCACATCAGCAAAAGTAAATTTGTTTCATGTGCTGTATTTTTATAAAGTTGCGTGTTCTCTATAAATTTCTTAAAAGCCTCAATCAACATTGAAAGGCAGTGTCTAACATTGTTCAATCCAAAATTGTTGAATTGTACTTATCTACAGATTCATTATATAAATCAATGCAGATTGCACGAATTCTTATAGAGAAACAATATCAACGAAAACATTTTGAATCAGCAATGTGACAATAGGCCTCCTCCAAAATCCAAATGCAAATTTGACAGTATTCTGCACATAAATAGTAGTAGCATTATGTTTAATTAGTTTTAAATTTGCATTCGACATTTCTAGGGTGTTATGTTTCCAGTTCCTCCTTTTTATCCGCGAAACATCACCACTTACTTGCATGACAACAAAGTTAAAGAGAATTCATTTTTAAAATAGATTTTAACAATGAACACTATAAAGGCTTCATTTAGACAAATGTAGCAGGATAACATGATATACATGTATCATTTATTTTGCAATCGCAATGTCACTCATTTATCATTATCACTGACAACTGATATATGAACATGCAATCTTCTTGAGTACACACAGCCTCATACTCACAGGCTGTAACACACTAACTAGACTCGGAATTTGTCAACACTGACAAATTAGGTGATCCGATCTCTTCGAAAATCAATGATTTGAGTCCTGATCCCAATAGGCATGACCGTAAATGTTCATCCATGGTTATGGACATTGGCCGTGTGATGTTTGGATTCTCATTAAAAAAAAAGGGAGTCGGGTTTGCCATCTTTGGTACCATATTCCGTATACACTATAACGAAGATACAGAATAAAGTATATTTGACCATTGACCCCACTTTGCACAGCCAAGATGGCATCTGAGAAAGAAATGGTTACTTTGTGAAATGATCCTGGTAACGTGATCTTTGTGTGTGCAAAATATTGGAAAGATAGGACATGTATTCACCAAGATACAGGATGAAACATTTATGACCTTTGACCGTAATTTACATACCCAAGATGGTGTCTGATCAAGAAGTTGTTATTTTATGAAATAATGTACGTGACATGAACTAAACATGTGCAAAATATGGGATTGATAACCATTGTTGTTCTTCATCTATTGCACAGAATGTAGTAGACAGAAAGAAAAATAAAGAAAAAAATGTTATTTTATAGAAATAGCAAAATGACGCTGCATCGAAGCCACGTGCCATTTTCAACCAAGTTTTTCGACGTGATGCCGGCCTCGTATGAAAAAATGGAGGGCACATTAACGATAGCCCAAAGTCTCAGCTACAACATACTAAAATCTGGGAAAAATTCACCGAAGCATAAGTGAGCTAATGCTCGAAAAAGATAGTCATGTCAATTTTCACTGCCAGAAAAACTGCTCTCCTATAGAGATAACACGTAAACTGGTCAAATTTGACAAGATTACTTTTAATCCATTTTTACGAGGTGATGCGGCAATCTAATCAAAATGTTGTTATTACATTAATGAAAGATCATTAAATAAGCTACAACATATTGAAATCTGAGTGAAAATTGACAAAGGATAAGTGAGATATGCTCGAATGAACTTGAAATTTGATGACGTCATTTTGAAAAATTACTTTTTTCATTTTTTAAGAAATTTGGTATCTTTTAATCCTTTTTCCAGCATTGCCAACCCATGAAATGACATGTACAACTCATCAACTTTCAGAATATGTAAAGAAAACAGGGGGTCACCGTCCATCCTGACGAGTAAAATCGGATTTAAAATTGGCGTTTTTTGGCATAGTTGCACTGTATATCGCAATTGACGCGCGCGCGGAATTTCAACTTTGACGGGCCCGTATGACGTCATATTGAGTCGGATTGACATGAAACTTGGTACAAATATTCCTTGACATTTCAGGCATCCGACAAAGGTAAAAAAACGGGAAATTTCTATTGCATATGAGCTGTGCGTGCGTATATGTGCGCGCGCGTACGCGTCCGTTCATTTTTTTCAATTTTTCAAAAAATGCTCCAAATGGTCTGAAACGGGTGCAAAAAAAATTTCAGCTCGATTTGAGCATACAAATATTTCAACGCGCACGTTTTACGGGTATAAATGAATTTTGAAAACATGAGTAGAATTAGATTTATTTGAACTATATGTGACGTAAATTTCATTGAAAAATTCCATTCCATTAATGAGATAAGAATGAGAATGTGTTTTCATATAATGACGTCATAGTGACGTCACGGTCGACTGATCACTATGATTTTATAAAGTTTGTCGTCTTTGGGACATGATACATATATGGTATAATTTTGAAATTGATAGGAAGAGCACTTTCTGAGCTAATCGATACACAACTTTTTAGGAGAAATAAAGAAGAAGAAAAAGAAGACTAGAGATTGTAATTTGTCATTACTGACAAATTAAGGTGATCCGATTTTTTTTTTAATCAATGATTCGAATCCTGATGACCATACAGGTTTCATCTGTGTTTAGAGACATTGGCCGTGTGATGTTTGGATTCTCATTTAGAAAAGGAAGTCATATCTGCCATCTTTGGTACCAAATTCTGTATACACTAGATAACGAAGATACAGCAACAAATACACATGACCTTTGACCCACCTTTACACTCCCAAGATGGCATCTAAGGAAAAAGTGGTTATTTTGTGAAATGATTCTTGCGACATCGTCTATACGTGTGCAAAATATGGGAAAGATAGGACAGGTATTCACCAAGATACTAGATAAAAAATGTATGACCTTTGACCCTAATTTGCATACCCAAGATGTTGTCAGATCAAATAGTTGTTATTTTATGAAATAATGTACGTGACATGAACTAAACATGTGCCAAAGATGGGGGTGATAGAGCCTGTTTTTCTTGAGTTATTGCAAAGAAAGTTGCAGAAAGAAAGAAATATGAAAATACATCGAAGATAAGCTTTCATTTCCACCAAGTTTTTTGATATGATGCCGACGTCATATGAAAAAGTGCGGGTCACATGACGATAGCCCAAAGTCTCAGCTACAACATATTAAAATCTGGGAGAAATTCACCGAAGGTTAAGTGAGCTAGGGCTCGATAAAGACAATCACGTCAATTTTCACATCTAGAAAAATTCTCTCCCATAGAGATAACTCGTCATAGCGAAGATACAGATAGATGTACATATGACCTTTCCCCCACTTTGCACAGACAAGATGGCATCTGAGCAAAAAGTAGTTATTTTGTGAAATGATCCTTGTAACATGGTCTTTGCGTGTGCAAAATATGAGAAAGATAGGACATGTATTCACCAAGATACAGGATGAAACATTTATGACCTTTGACCCTAATTTACATGCCGAAGATGGTGTCTGCTCAAGTAGTTGTTATTTTATGAAATAATTAACGTGACATGAACTAAACGTGGGCCAAAGATGGGGGTGATAGGGCCTGTTTTTCTTGAGTTATTGCAAAGAAAGTTGCAGAAAGAAAGAAATATCTCAATACATCGAAAATAAGCTTGAATTTCAACCAAACTTTTTGACGTGATCCCGACATCGTATGAAGAAATGAAGGGCATAATAACGATAGCGTAAAGTCTCAGCTACAACATATTAAAATCTGGGAGAAATTCACCGAAGGGTAAGTGAGCTAGTGCTCGAGAAAGATAGTCGTGTCAAATTTCATTTCCAGAAAAACTGCACTCCCATAGAGATAACACGTAAACTGGTCAAATTTGACAAGATTACATTCAATCCATTTTTACGAGGTGATGCTATCATCCAATTAAATTTTTGTAAGTTTATATTTGAAAGAACATTAAATAAGCTACAACATACTGAAATCTGGGTGAAAATTGACAAAGGATTTATGAGATACGCTTGAATAAACTTGAAATTTGATGACGTCATTTTGAAAATTTACTTTTTTTATTTTATTAAGAAATTTGATATCTTTTAATCATTTTGCAAGCATTGCCACCCCATTAAATGAAATGTACAACTCATCAGCTTTCAAAATATGTAAAGAAAATCGGGGGTCACCGTCCATCCTGACGAGTAAAATCGGATTTAAAAATGGCGGTTTTGGGGCATAGTTGCACTGTATATCACCATTAACGCGCGCGCGGAATTTCAACTTTGACGAGCCCGTATGATGTCATATTGAGTCGGATTGACTTGAAACTTGGTAGAAATATTCCTTGACATTTCAGACATCCGATCCGTGTGAAAAAACGGGATATTTTCGTCGCATATGAGCTTTGCGCGCGTATATGCGCGCGCGCGTACGCGTCCGTCGATTTTTTCTGAAATACTCCAAATGACCTGAAACGTATGCAACACAATTTTGAGCTTGATTGGAGCACGTTAAAATTTCAACGCGCGCGTACGCGCTCGTTTACCAGGGTCGTGATCAAATTTTATGCAATATATCGATAGAACTTGACTTGAACTATATGATATGTAAATTTTATTGAGAAATTCCGTTCTATTAATGAGATACGAATGTGAACGTGATTTCAGATAATGACGTCATAGTGACGTCATAGTTGTCTGATCACAATGATACATTAGATCTGTCGTCCTTATGACGTGATACATATATGGTGTAAGTTTAAAAGTGATAGGTGAATGACTTTTTGAGTTAACCGCTGCACAACATTTGAGGAGAAAGAAATAAAGAAGAAAGATTCAGTACAGATACAATAGGTGATCCGAGAGGATACTCGGATCACCTAACTAGACTTGGAATTTGTCAAGACTGAAAAATTAGGTGATCCGATTTTTTTTTAATCAATGATTCGAGTCCTGATCGCAATAGGCATGACCATATAGGTTTCATCTGGGTTTAGAGACATTGGACGTGTGATATTTGGATTCTCATTTAGAAAAGAGAGTCAGGTCTGCTATCTTTGTGACCAAATTCGGTATACACTATAACGAAGATACAGAATGAAGTATATTTGATCATTGACCCAACTTTGCACAGCCAAGATGGCATCTGAGCAAAAAGTGGTTATTTTGTGAAATGATTCTTGTAACATGGCCTTTGCGTGTGCAAAATATGGGAAAGATAGGACATGTATTCACCAAGATACAGGTTAAAACATTTATGACCTTTGACCCTAATTTACATACCCAAGATGGTGTCTGATCAAGCAGTTGTTATTTTATGAAATAATGTACTTGACATAAACTAAACATGTGCAAAATATGGGGATGATAGGGGCTGTTTTTCTTGAGTTATTGCAAAAAAAGTTGCAGAGAGAAAGAAATATCTCAATACATCGAAGATAAGTTTGATGTCAACCAAGTTTTTTGACGTGATCTCGGCGTCGTATGAAAAAAATGGAGATCACTGATGATAGCCCAAAGTCTCAGCTACAACATATTAAAATCTAGGAGAAATTTACAGAAGAATAAGTGAGGTAGTGCTCGATAAAGACCGTCATGTCAATTTTCATTTCCAGAAAAATTCCCTCCCATAGAGATAACACGTAAACTGGTTAAATTTGACAAGGTTACATTATATCCATTTTCACGTGGTGAAGACATCATCCGATTAAAACTTTGATTAACATAACTTAAAGAGTATTACATTGGCTACAACATACTAAAATCTGGAAGAAATTCACCGAAGGGTAATTGAGCTAGTCGTCGATAAAGACAATCATGTCAATTTTCACATCTAGAAAAATTCCCTCCCATAGAGATAACACGTCATAATGAAGATAAAGAAAGAAGTACATATGGCCTTTGACCCTACTTTGCACAGACAAGATGGCGTCTGAGCAAAAAGTGATTATTTTGTGAAATGATTCTTGTAACATGGTCTTTACGTATGCAAAATATGGGAAAGATAAGACATGTATTCAACAAGATACAGGATGAAACAATTTTGACCTTTGACCCTAATTTACATACCCAAGAAGGTACCCGATCAAGTAGTTGTTATTTTATGAAATAATGTACGTGACATAAACTAAACATGTGCAAAATATTGGGCTGATAGAGCTTGTTTTTCTTGAGTTATTGCAAAGAAAGTTGCAGAAAGGAAGGAATATGAAAATACATGGAAGATAAGCTTTAATTTCAGCCAAGTTTTTGGGCATGATGCCGACACAGTATGAATTAACGAAGGGCACATTTACGATAGCCCAAAGTCTCAGCTACAACATACTAAAATATGGGAGAAATTCACTGAAGCATAAGTGAGCTAGTGCTCTATAAAGATAGTCATGTCAGTTTTCATTTCAAGAAAAACTGCACTCCCATAGAGATAACACGTAAACTGGTCAAATTTAACAATGTTACTTTTAATACCTTTTTACGAGATGATGCCGTCATCCAATCAAATTGCTGTTATTACATATCTGAAAGACCATTTAATAAGCTACAACATATTGAAATTTGGACGAAAATCAACTAAATAATAAGTGAGATATGCTTGAATGAACGTGAAATTTGATGACGTCATTTTGAAAATTTACTTTTTTAACTTTATTAAGAAATTTGATATATTTTGATCATTTTTCCAGCATTGCCAACCCATGAAATGACATGTACAACTCATCAGCTTTCAGAATATGTAAAGAAAATGGGGGGTCACCGTCCATCCTGACGAGTAAAATCCGATTTAAAATTGGCAGTTTTTTGGCATTGTTGCACTGTATATCGCCATTGACACGCGCGCGGAATTTCAACTTTGACGGACCCGTATGACGTCATTTTGAGTGGGATTGACTTGAAACTTGGTAGAAATATTCCTTGACATTTCAGACATCCGATCAAAGTGAAAAAACGGGAAATTTTCATTGCATATGAGCTGTGCGTGCGTATATGTGCGCTCGCGTACGCGTCCGTCCGATTTTTTCAATTTTTCAAAAAATGCTCCAAATGGTCTGAAACGTGTGCAAAAAAATTTTGAGCTCGATTGGAGCATACAAATATTTCAACGCGCGCGTACGCGCGCGTTTAAGAGAAAATATGAATTTTGACAATATGAGTAGAATGCGCATAACTTGAAATATATGTGACGTAAATTTCATTGAAAATTTCCATTCCATTGATGAGATATGTTTGAGAATGTGTTTTCATATAATGACGTCATAGTGACGTCACGGTCGACTGATCACTATGATTTTATTAGACCCGTCGTCTTTGGGACATGATACATATATGGTATAAGTTTGAAATTGATAGGAAGAACACTTTCTGAGCTAATCGATACACAGATTTTGTCCAGAAATAAAGAAAGAAGAAGAAGAACACCCAACTAGACTTGGAATTTGTCAACACTGACAAATTAGGTGATCCGATCTATTTGGAAATCAATGATTTACGTCCTGATCCCAATAGGCATGACCATAAATGTTTCATCTGCGTTTAGGGGACATTGGCCGTGTGATGTTTGGATTCTCATTTAGAAAAGGGAGTAAGACCTGCCATCTTTGGTACCGAATTCCGTATACACTAACGAAGATACAGAATGGAGTATATTTGACCTTTGACCCCACTTTGCACACCCAAGATGGGATCTGAGCAAAAATTGGTTATTTTGTGAAATGATTCTTTTAACATGGTCTTCGCGTGTGCAAAATATGGGAAAGATAGGACATGTATTCACCAAGATACAGGATTAAACATTTATGACCTTTGACCCTAATTTACATACCCAAGATGGTGTCTGATCAAGTAGCTGTTATTTTATGAAATAATGTACGTGACACGAACTAAACATGTGCAAAATATGGGGGTGATAGAGGCTGTTTTTCTTGAGTTATTGCAAAGAAAGTTGCAGAAAGAAAGAAATATCTCAATACATCGAAGATAAGCTTTAATTTCAACCAAGTTTTTTAACATGATCCCGACATTGTATGAAAAAACTAAGGGTACATGACGATAGCCCAAAGTCTCAGCTACAACCTATTAAAATCTGGAAGATATTTACCGAAGGGTAAGTGAGCTAGTGCTCGATACAGACAGTCATGTCAATTTTCATTTCCAGATAAACTCCACTCCAATAGAGATAACACGTAAACTGGTCAAATTTGACAAGGTTACTTTCAATCCATTTTTACGAGGTAATGACGTCACCCAATCAAAATTATGATGAACAAAAAAGAAAGAGCAAATAATAAGCTACAACATATTAAAATCTGGGAGAAATTCACCAAAGGGTAAGTAAGCTAGTGCTCGATGAAGACAATCGTGTCAATTTTCACATCTAGAAAAATTCCCTCCCATATTGATAACACGTCATAACGAAGATACAGGAAGAAGTACAATTATGACCTTTGACCCACTTTGCACAGACAAGATGGCCTCTGAGCCAAAAATAGTTATCTTGTGAAATGATCCTTGTAACATGGTCTTTACGTGTGCAGAATATGGGAAAGATAGGACATGTATTCACCAAGATACAGGATGACACATTTATGACCTTTGACCCTAATTTACATACCAAAGATGGTGTCTGATCAAGTAGTTGTTATTTTGTGAAATAATGTACGTGACATGAACTAAACATGTCCAAAATATGGTGGTGATAAAATATGTTTTTCTTGAGTTATTGCAGAGAAAGTTGCAGAAAGAAAGAAATATTTCAATGCATCGAAGATAAGCTTTAATTTCAACCAAGTTTTTGGACGTGATGCCGACTCCGTATGAAAAAATAAAGGGCACAAACACGATAGCTCGAAGTCTCAGCTACAACATACTAAGATCTAGGAGAAATTCTCCGAAGCATAAGTGAGCTAGTGCTCTATAAAGATAGTCATGTCAGGTTTCATTTCCAGAAAAACTGCACTCCCATAGAGATAACACGTAAACTGGTCAAATTTAACAATGTTACTTTTAATCCCCTTTTACGAGGTGATGCCGTCATCCAATCAAAATGTTGTTACATGTGACTGAAAGACCATTTATTAGGCTACAACATATTGAAATTTGGACGAAATCAGCAAAAGATTAAGTGAGATACGCCTGAGTGTACCTGAAATTTGATGACGTCATTTTGAAAATTTACTTTTTTTTACTTTATTAAGAAATTTGATACCTTTTAATCATTTTTTTCAGCATCGCCAACCCATGAAATGACATGTACAACTCATCAGCTTTCAGAATATGTAAAGAAAATGGGGGGTCACCGTCCATCCTGACGAGTAAAATAGGATTTAAAATTGGCAGTTTTTTGGCATTGTTGCACTGTATATCGCCATTGACACGCGCGCGGAATTTCAACTTTGACGGGCCCGTATGACGTTATTTTGAGTCGGATTGACTTGAAACTTGGTAGAAATATTCCTTGACATTTCAGACATCCGATCAAAGTGAAAAAACGGGAAATTGTTATTGCATATGAGCTGTGCGTGCGTATATGCGCGCGCGTACGCGTCCGTCCGATTTTTTCAATTTTTCAAAAAGTGCTCCAAATGGTCTGCAACGTGTGCAAAAAAATTTTGAGCTCGATTTGAGCATACAAATATTTCAACGCGCGCGTACGCGCGCGTTCTGAAATAAATATGAATTTTGACAATATGAGTAGAATCCGCTTGACTTAAAATATATGTGACGTAAATTTCATTGAAGAATTCTATTCCATTAATGAGATATGGATGAAAATGTGTTTTCATATAATGACGTCATAGTGACGTCATGGTCGACTGATCACTATGATTTTATAAAATTTTTCGTCTTTGGGACATGATACATATATGGTATGAGTTTGAAATTGATACTGTGAGAACTTTCTGAGTACGTAGATACACAACTTTTGTCCAGAAATAAAGAAAGAAGAAGAAGAAGAAGAACAAAGAATCCGTACAGATACAGAAGGTGATCCGAGAGGATACTCGGATCACCTAACTAGAACCGGAATTTGTCAACACTGACAAATTAGGTGATCCGATCTCTTCGAAAATCAATGATTTCAGTCCTGATCCCAATATTCATGACCATACAGGTTTCATCTGTGTTGACGGGACATTGGCCGTGTGATGTTTGTATTCTCATTTTAATAGAAAAGGGAGTGAGACCTGCCATCTTTGGTACCGAATTCCGTATACACTAACGGAAATACAGAATGAAGTATATTTGACCTTAGACCTCACTTTGCACACCCAAGATGGCGTCTAAGCAAAAAGTGATTATCTTATGAAATGATTCTTGTAACATGGTCTTTGCGTGTGCAAAATATGGGAAAGATAGGACATGTATTCACCAAGATACAGGATGAAACATTTATGACCTTTGACCCTGATTTACATACCCAAGATGGTGTCTGATCAAGTAGTTGTTATTTTATGAAATAATGTACGTGACATGTACTAAACATGTGCAAAATATGGGCTTGATAGCCATTGTTGTTGTTCATCTATTGCACAGAAAGTAGTAGAAAGAAAGAAAAATAAAGAAAAAAAGGTTATTTTATAGAAATTTGGAGGAGAAGCATAAAATAATCAGAAAAAGATAAAGTAAGGAAAGGGAGATTAAGATTAAGTAAAGAAAAAGAAGAAAAAAAGTGTTTAAAAAATTTAAAAAAAAATATTGGCAGGAGTGAGTCTCGAACCAGGGACCTTAGGTTTACGAGTCGGATGCGCTACGCACTGACCTATTTCATTCTCCATAGGCCCTGTGTATTAAGCAAAATGACGCTGCATTGAAGCCTCGTGCCATTTTCAACCAAGTTTTTCGACGTGATGCCGACATCGTATGAAAAAATGGAGGGCACACTACGATAGCTCAAAATCTCAGCTACAACATACTAAAATCTGGGAGAAATTCACCGAAGCATAAATGAGCTAGTGCTCGAAAAATAGAGTCATGTCAATTTTCACTGCCAGAAAAACTGCTCTCCCATAGAGATAACACGTAAACTGGTCAAATTTGACAATATTACTTTCAATCCATTTTTACGAGGTGATGCCGTCATCCAATCAAATAGTTGTTATTTAATTAATGAAAGATAATTTAATAAGCTACACCATACTGAAATCTGGGTGTAAATTGACAAAGGATAAGTGAGATACGCTTGAGTGAACTTGAAATTTGATGACGTCATTTTGAAAATTTACTTTTTTTACTTTATTAAGAAATTTAATATCTTTTAATCATTTTGCCAGCATCGCCAACCCATGAAATGACATGTATATTTCATCAGTTTTCAGAATATGTAAAGAAAATGGGGGGTTACCGTCCATCCTAACGAGTAAAATCCGATTTAAAATTGGCGTTTTTTGGCATCGTTGCACTGTATATCGCCATTGACGCGCGCGCGGAATTTCAACTTTGACGATCCCGTATGACGTCATATTGAGTCGGATTGACTTGAAACTTGGTAGAAATATTCCTTGACATTTTAGGCATCCGATAAGTGTAAAAAAACGGGAAATTTCCATTGCATATGAGCTGTGTGTGCGAATATGTGCGCGCACGTACGCGTCCGTCCAATTTTTTCAATTTTTCAAAAAATGCTCCATATGGTCTGAAACGTGTGCAAAAAAAATTTGAGCTCGATTTGAGCATACAAATATTTCAACGCGCGCGTACGCGCACGTTTTAAGAGAAAATATGAATTTTGAGAATATGAGTAGAATGCGCATAACTTGAACTATATGTGACGTAAATTTCATTTAAAAATTCCATTCCATTAATGAGATATGATTGAGAATGTGTTTTCATATAATGACGTCATAGTGACGTCACGGTCGACTGATCACTATGATTTTAGTTCGATTGCCGTCTTTGCGAGACGATACATATATGGTATGATTTTGAAATTGATAGGAGTACTTTCTGAGCTAATCGATACACAACTTTTGAGGAGAAATAAAGAAGAAAAACAAAGAATCCGTACAGATACAGAAGGTGATCCGAGAGGATACTCGGATCACCTAACAAAGAATCCGTACAGATACAGGTGATCCGAGAGGATACTCGGATCACCTAACAAAGAATCCGTACAGATACAGAAGGTGATCCGAGAGGATACTCGGATCACCTAAAGAACACCCAAAGAATCCGTACAGATACAGAAGGTGATCCGAGAAGATACTCGGATCACCTAATTAGTAATATGCATGGGTTAGACTGCTTCGTGTTCCATATGGGCCATGGGCTCTGACCTTGTCCTTGTCTGTAAGAATTAGGTGATCCGAGTATCCTCTCGGATCACCTTCTGTATCTGTACGGATTCTTTGTTGGGTGTTCTTCTTTCTTTATTTCTGGACAAAATTTGTGTATCGATTAGCTCAGAAAGTGTTCTTCCTATCAATTTCAAACTTATACCATATATGTATCATGTCCCAAAGACGACGGGTCTCATAAAATCATAGTGATCAGTCGACCGTGACGTCACTATGACGTCATTATATGAAAACACATTCTCAAACATATCTCATCAATGCAATGGAAATTTTCAATGAAATTTACGTCACATATATTTCAAGTTATGCGAATTCTACTCATATTGTCAAAATTCATATTTTCTCTTAAAATGCGCGCGTACGCGCGCGTTAAAATATTTGTATGCTCCAATCGAGCTCAAAATTTTTTTGCACACGTTTCAGACCATTTGGAGCATTTTTTGAAAAATTGAAAAAATCGGACGGACGCGTACGCGCGCGCACCTATACGCACGCACAGCTCATATGCAATGAAAATTTCCCGTTTTTTCACTTTGATCGGATGTCTGAAATGTCAAGGAATATTTCTACCAAGTTTCAAGTCAATTCCACTCAAAATGACGTCATACGGGTCCGTCAAAGTTGAAATTCCGCGCGCGCGTCAATGGCGATATACAGTGCAACAATGCCAAAAAACTGCCAATTTTAAATCCGATTTTACTCGTCAGGATGGACGGTGACCCCCCCATTTTCTTTACATATTCTGAAAGCTGATGAGTTGTACATGTCATTTCATGGGTTGGCAATGCTGGAAAAATGAATAAAATATATCAAATTTCTTAAGAAAGTTAAAAAAGTAAATTTTCAAAATGACGTCATCAAATTTCAAGTTCATTCAAGCATATCTCACTTATTATTCAGTTGATTTTCGTCCAAATTTCAATATGTTGTAGCTTATTAAATGGTCTTTCAGATATGTTATAACAGCAATTTGATTGGATGACGGCATCACCTCGTAAAAAGGGATTAAAAGTAACATTGTTAAATTTGACCAGTTTACGTGTTATCTCTATGGGAGTGCAGTTTTTCGGGAAATGAAAACTGACATGACTATCTTTATAGAGCACTAGCTCACTTATGCTTCAGTGAATTTCTCCCATATTTTAGTATGTTGTAGCTGAGACTTTGGGCTATCGTAAGTGTGCCCTTCGTTTTTTTCATACTGTGTCGGCATCATGCCCAAAAACTTGGTTGAAATTAAAGCTTATCTTCCATGTATTTTCATATTCCTTTCTTTCTGCAACTTTCTTTGCAATAACTCAAGAAAAACAAGCTCTATCAGCCCAATATTTTGCACATGTTTAGTTTATGTCACGTACATTATTTCATAAAATAACAACTACTTGATCGGGCACCTTCTTGGGTATGTAAATTAGGGTCAAAGGTCAAAAATGTTTCATCCTTTATCTTGGTGAATACATGTCTTATCTTTCCCATATTTTGCATACGTAAAGACCATGTTACAAGAATCATTTCACAAAATAACTACTTTTTGCTCAGACGCCATCTTGTCTGTGCAAAGTAGGGTCAAAGGTCATATGTACTTCTTTCTTTATCTTCATTATGACGTGTTATCTCTATGGGAGGGAATTTTTCTAGATGTGAAAATTGACATGATTGTCTTTATCGACGACTAGCTCAATTACCCTTCGGTGAATTTCTTCCAGATTTTAGTATGTTGTAGCCAATGTAATACTCTTTAAGTTTTGTTAATCAAAGTTTTAATCGGATGATGTCTTCACCACGTGAAAATGGATATAATGTAACCTATTCAAATTTAACCAGTTTACGTGTTATCTCTATGGGAGGGAATTTTTCTGGAAATGAAAATTGACATGACGGTCTTTATCGAGCACTACCTCACTTACTCTTCTGTAAATTTCTCCCAGATTTTAATATGATGTAGCTGAGACTTTGGGCTATCATCAGTGATCTCCATTTTTTTCATACGACGCCGAGATCACGTCAAAAAACTTGGTTGACATCAAACTTATCTTCGATGTATTGAGATATTTCTTTCTCTCTGCAACTTTCTTTGCAATAACTCAAGAAAAACAGCCCCTATCATCCCCATATTTTGCACATGTTTAGTTTATGTCAAGTACATTATTTCATAAAATAACAACTGCTTGATCAGACACCATCTTGGGTATGTAAATTAGGGTCAAAGGTCATAAATGTTTTAACCTGTATCTTGGTGAATACATGTCCTATCTTTCCCATATTTTGCACACGCAAAGGCCATGTTACAAGAATCATTTCACAAAATAACCACTTTTTGCTCAGATGCCATCTTGGCTGTGCAAAGTTGGGTCAATGGTCAAATATACTTCATTCTGTATCTTCGTTATAGTGTATACCGAATTTGGTAACAAAGATAGCAGACCTGACTCTCTTTTCTAAATGGGAATCCAAATATCACACGTTCAATGTCTCTAAACACAGATGAAACCTATATGGTCATGCCTATTGCGATCAGGACTCGAATCATTGATTAAAAAAAATCGGATCACCTAATTTGTCAGTCTTGACAAATTCCAAGTCTAGTTGTAACATTGTCATTGACAGTGTCAACAACAATAGATTAATTGTGACAATGAATAATATCCTGCCAGTACTATAAACCTTCGGTGGAGCCTTAATTATGCTGAACTTGGATTTCTGTTTTTAAAGTTACACATGTTATGACTTATGTACAATGTAGTTGCAAGTTCCGTCTTTGTATTTTGTAATGCCACAGTAGATCTTGATTATTACGGCAAAATTTAGGAAGAATCTTGCAAGTCCTAACAAGCACAATCCTGTCAAGCACAGTCCTGAGCCGATTCCAGTTAGAATATTGTTTCCTTTGATCTAAGGTTGCATTTTCTTCTAACCAGCTAACGAGCTACATCGGTACATGTATCAGTCCGGGAAACCCGCTCATGAGGACCGCCCCCGCGTACGAGGATGGTCCCTCCTCATGAGGACCTCCCCCCGCCTCATGAGGCCCCCGGGGAACGCCTCATGAGGCCCCCCATTCACTTCTTATTCATCTCACATCTGACGTATAAATTGTCGCAACTTTGCACGGTGATTTTTCGTTACACACACATGTCTACTATCCATGATGAAAAGAAGAAAAAATCCTGTTTTTGTTTTTTTTTTTAATAGAGTTTTATTCACCCGATGCAGAGCGCCCATTAAAACACGGGCACCAGCGCGTTCGCACAATGCAAGACTGCCGCACCTAGCGGTCTGATCCGACTAAATATTTTCGATGCTTTTTTCTGCGGCTCTCACCTCTCCGCGCACGAATCAGCCTCGTGAAGCTGAAGTCTGACATCTTTTTACACAAATTCGTAACGAGAAAAATTAAATCAGTACTAACCTGATCTTGTCCATATATTCCAAATTACTATTCCACACTGATAGAGTAGGTGGGTAGATGACATACTCCAGTTTGTTAGCAAAATAATCACTTTGTAGGTATGACGAGTTCACTTTCTTCGTCAATTCCGCCCACGATTCCGCCGCCCGCTTACCGTTTGGGCGCTTTCTCTGGAATCATCCCGCGACGCGACGTACGTCGCATCACATCACGCATCCAGCACATACCAGTCTGGTACTTAGTATGTGCTGGATGCGTGATGTGATGCGACGTACGTCGCGTCGCGGGATGATTCCAGAAAAAGCGCCCAAACGTCGGAATCGTGGGCGGAATTGACGAAGAAAGTGAACTCGTCATACCTACAGAGTGATTATTTTGCTAACAAACTGGAGTATGTCATCTACCCACCTACTCTATCAGTGTGGAATAGTAATTTGGAATATATGGACAAGATCAGGTTAGTACTGATTTAATTTTTCTCGTTACGAATTTGTGTAAAAAGATGTCAGACTTTAGCTTCACGAGGCTGATTCGTGCGCGGAGAGGTGAGAGCCGCAGAAAAAAGCATCGAAAATATTTAGTCGGATCAGACCGCTAGGTGCGGCAGTCTTGCATTGTGCGAACGCGCTGGCGCCCGTGATTTGATGGGCACTCTGCATCGGGTGATTAAAACTCGATAAAAAAAAAAAAAAAAAAAACAGACAGGATTTTTTCTTCTTTTCATCATGGATAGTGGACATGTGTGTGTAACAAAAGATCACCGTGCAAAGTTGCGACAATTTATACGTCAGATGTGAGATGAATAAGAAGTGAATGGGGGGCCTCATGAGGCGGGGGGAGGTCCTCATGAGGAGGGACCATCCTCGTACGCGGGGGCGGTCCTCATGAGCGGGTTTCCCGGACTGGTAATATAGCCTGCATATTCAACACACCGATCTTGATCACTTAAGTCGATTATTTCTGCGTAAGCGGGCTTATAAACTTGCAGTTGCACTGTAAATTACTGCACAATGTGATTTCATTTTGACAGAAACTGCCCCCACATCTATGTTGGTTACCAATTTAAGCACTAACTGCGACCAGCAGCCCATACGCATAGTGTATGCATGGGGCTGCTGGTCGCAGGTAAGCACCAACACAGAAAATCATCTATGGGACTGTGGGAGTAAAAAGAATATTTGCCGAGTGCGAGTGGATGGAGAACAGGCATCAAATAAATTCTTACCGAATTTGACGTGGAATTGTTAGTTCTTTGATGAAACCGGCCTCTTCAGCGAACAGATGCTTTTACGCCCCAGGTCGAAATTCCCATAGAAACCAGTAGAAACCAGTAGAGACCTTCTACTGGTTTCTAATGGTTTCCGGATTTGAGTGGTTTCTATGGGAATTTCCAGAGGGTTCCAGTAGGATTCCCATAGAGACCATTAGATTCAACTGGTCAAAAGACCAGAACAAACCAATAAAAACCAGTAGAGTCTACTGGTTTTCAAATGGAGTGTTAAATTCAAAGTTAGACCAGTAGAATCCAGAAGAAATCAGTACTATTTAATGGTTTCAAGTGGAGAGGGAAACCTGTAGAGAACAGTACAAACCAGAAGAGTCGACTGGTTTCAAAACTGGGTTGAAAAAAGACAAGTCAGACCAGTAGAAACCAATACAAACCAGCATTTTTTTAATACATGTTAAGACATTACTTGTCAACCAGTAAAAACCAACAGGTACTCGTGCAGCCTACTGGTTTGAAGATGGCTTTAACAGAAGGGAAAACCAGTATGAACCAGTATGAACCAGTACAAACCAGTCACTTTTCTGCATGTATATCAAACCAGTAGAAACCAACAGGTACCAGTAGTAATGGCTGGAAAAGGGTCATACAATTGTGATGAAGTAATACCAGCATAAACCAATAGAAACCAGAATATTCTACTGGCTTAAAATGGGGGTGTCGAAATATCAAGTCAAACCAGTGTAACCAGTAGGCCTACAAACCAGTCAATCTCCTATACATGTAGAAACAAATAAGTCAAACCAGTAGAAACCAACAGGTACCTGTAGAAGTCTACTGGTTTGAAGAGGGTTGTGTGTGAAGTTATACCAGTAGAAACCGACAGAAACCAGTAGAATCCACTGGCTTTAAAGTGGGGTGTCAAAATATCAAGTCAAACCAGCGGAAACCAGTACAAACCAGTCAATCTCCTATACATGTAAAACAAATAAGTCAAACCAGTAGAAACCAACAGGTACCTGTAGATAGTCTACTGGTTTGAAGAGAGTTGTAGAAGTGTGAAGTCATACCAGTAGAAACCGACAGAAACCAGTAGATTCCACTGCCTTGAAATGGGGTGTCAAAATATTAAGTCAAACCAGTGGTAACCAGTACAATAAACCAGTCAATCTCCTATACATGGAAAAACAAATAAGTCAAACCGGTAGAAACCAGCAGGTACCTGTAGATAGTCTACTGGTTTGAAGAGGGTGAAGTGTGAAGTTATACCAGTAGAAACCGACAGAAACCAGTAGTTTCCACTGGCCTGAAATGGGGTGTCAAAATATTAAGTCAAACCAGTGGTAACCAGTACAAACCAGTCAATCTCCTATACATGGAAAAAAAAACAAATAAGTCAAACCAGTAGAAACCAACAGGTACTGTAGATAGTCTACTGGTTTGAAGAGGATTAGTAGATGTGTGAAGTTATACCAGTAGAAAGTGACAGAAACCAGATAGATTCCACTAGCTTAAAATGGGGTGTCGAAATATCATGTCAAACCAGTGGTAACCAGTACAAACCAGTCATCTCCTATACATGTAAAAACAAACAAGTCAAACCAGTAGAAACCAACAGGTACCTGTAGATAGCCTACTAGTTTGAAGAGAGTTGTAGAAGTGTGGAGTTATACCAGTAGAAACCGACAGAAACCAGTAGATTCCACTGGCTTGAAATGGGATGTAAAAATATCAAGTCAAACCATGCAGCGGAAACCAACGAGTACCTGTGGAGTCTACTGGTTTGAAGAGGGCTGTAAAATTGTGAAGTAATACTAGTAGAAACCGACAGAAATCAGTAGATTCTACTGGTTTAAAATGGGGTGTCAAAATACTTCTAACAAGTCAAACCAGTAGAAACCAACCGAGTGCCTGCAGAAACCAATAGAAACCGGTGGATTCTACTGGAAGTTGTCAAACAACTGAACGTCGTTACAATGAACAACTTTTACGGAAAATTTTGTTAATTTTGTTATCATGGGGATATTAACAATTGCAAAAAAAAATAAAAATATAAGTCATATATTTTGAAATGAAATTATACTTATGTAATTGTTATAACCTAATTGTCTTTAAACTCGTTATGCTCATCAATAAATCCTTGGGTCTCAAACGGCAACATGACGTCATACTACCGCGCAGCTAGCCGTTATGCAAACGAGCTACTTTTGGCGGGCAGGTTGAGCGCAATCCCCCGTCCGCTCCCCAGCCCTGCGCTGGCTGGCTGGCCGGCCGGCCGCCACCGCTGTCGTACACACATCAACGCACCCATCGCAATCCGTTCAACTCTGTCATCCAGCAGCCAATTATACCGAGAAAACTCCACTTACGATTGCATTTGTGTTTCGGAATGAGAATCTTCAATGAGCTCAGGAATCCAAGGTTTAGTTAGCGGTAAACATTGACGTTTTATTTCATTTGAGAGTGACTTTGATGTCGAGTTTGCTTCCAGGCCGTATTCAACCATAGCTGATCATACTAGGTGACGATCGGAATCGAAGCCGTACGTTTGAACGCTACGATTTTTTCGGTGTACTAGTACGCCCTACGGTATGTTTCAGAAATGTCGTACACCATACTACATGTATGTTCAAACGATTAGAAATGTGCGAGCTAGTGACATCGTGAAAATTGACGAAACAATCCACTGTGAATCCAAACTGTATCTGGTACTACCGTTGTGGTGGTGGTACGTGTCGGAGACTGACAATGCCCGATAATGGACTGTGAGACACTGGAACAGCTACAGCCACCAGTACGCAGTAGGTTCACTGATATGCATAGCCATGCTGTACTCGTCTGCAGTGCAAGTGTATTGAGGAACCCGACTGAGACAAACCGAGCACCAGTGGTGGCCAGTTAGTGAGTGTTTTGCCTTAGACAGTCCTCTTGTTAGCCTAGATTTAAAGTATTATTAACGCTAACTACAAAGTTGGATTTAAGTTAGCTCTTTATCACTCAATATCAGTTTGTGTGCCATGATGGAAACATTCTGTTTGCCACATTAGACACCAACAAAATAGTGATGATTTGAGAATACATGTACATTCAGTTTTTCTCATCTACATGTATTTAATTTGTAGATTTATGTTGAATCGTATTTTGGACATACAGTGAGCAAAGTTGTAGAAAAAAATGCCAAGCTTTGCTTTCATGTGTGTGTGTAAATTGTATGACAAATCTGTGACCATTGCGTACAAAAAGCCAGTATATAACAACAGTTCGTAGGGAACACCGCTTGCTAGTCAATCACCAAGTAAAATACAGGCTATACCGGTTACCCGGTACATTGTAAGTGAGAGAAATGGAATTGCCAGAAACACTGTCTACCCTGTGCTAGTGATTTATCGATCGGTGGGGGCAGGTTTGTGCATTGAGCAGAATATGTGAAGTTAACTATAACATGCCCGTGACAGAGTCAGGCGTGGAAACGTAACATATGTTGTACATACATGTATGTATAAAGAGTTCAAACTGAAACACTAGTTGACCATAATGATATGATTGTTGAATGTTGATCTCCAATGAAGAAGAAAAATGTGCTGATTTTTTAAACAAATGTTCTCAATTTGGCAAGATTTACGTACAACGTGTAGTACAATATATCACTTTAACATCAAACATTGAAAATTAATTGATTACTCAAAGTTCTCTTTCTGTTTGTTTTATCTTTAAGTATTAGAAGACGATGAAGACTAGAAGAAGCCAGCTAAGGTCGACTTGCGGAGCTCCGTTATGCCACGTACCTGGTATTTTGACTGCCACGAGTGGGCCTACATCTTCCCTTGCCTTCTTCAGAGAATGATGACCTCACTGAGAGTTTGGGCCTTCAGCATTTTGAAATCGTCATACAAGCACTAGATGGGCCCAACCAGGGAGGCCTGGCCAAATATTTATACCCCCGCCAAACGAAGTTTGAAGGGGGTATATAGGAATCAGCGGACGGTCGGTCGGGCGGTCGACCGGTCGGGCGGTCGGGCGGTCGGTCGGGCGGTCGGTCCTTTGCAAATCTTGCGTTGCGAACTACTTCCTCAGTTTTCAACCGATTCCCATAAAACTTGGCACAGATGTGTGCCTTGGGTTGTAGATGTGCAAGACATATTTTTTGACAGTACCCAAAAGTACGTTGCCATGGTAACGGCATATCATGGGCAAAAATGGGTACAAATCTTGCGTCGCGAACTACTTCCTCAGTTTTCAACCGATTCCCATAAAACTTGGCACAGATGTGTGCCTTGGGTTGTAGATGTGAAAGACGTATTTTTTGACAGTACCCAAAAGTACGTTGCCATGGTAACGGCATATTATGGGCAAAAATGGGTACAAATCTTGCGTCGCGAACTACTTCCTCAGTTTTCAACCGATTCCCATAAAACTTGGCACAGATGTGTGCCTTGGGTTGTAGATGTGGAAGACGTATTTTTGACAGTACCCAAAAGTACGTTGCCATGGTAACGGCATATTATGGGCAAAAATGGGTACAAATCTTGCGTCGCGAACTACTTCCTCAGTTTTCAACCGATTCCCATAAAACTTGGCACAGATGTGTGCCTTGGGTTGTAGATGTGCAAGACATATTTTTTGACAGTACCCAAAAGTACGTTGCCATGGTAACGGCATATTATGGGCAAAAATGGGTACAAATCTTGCGTCGCGAACTACTTCCTCAGTTTTCAACCGATTCCCATAAAACTTGGCACAGATGTGTGCCTTGGGTTGTAGATGTGGAAGACGTATTTTTTGACAGTACCCAAAAGTACGTTGCCATGGTAACGGCATATTATGGGCAAAAATGGGTACAAATCTTGCGTCGCGAACTACTTCCTCAGTTTTCAACCGATTCCCATAAAACTTGGCACAGATGTGTGCCTTGGGTTGTAGATGTGCAAGATATATTTTTTGACAGTACCCAAAGTACGTTGCCATGGTAACGGCGTATTATGGGCAAAAATGGGTACAAATCTTGCGTCGCGAACTACTTCCTCAGTTTTCAACCGATTCCCATAAAACTTGGCACAGATGTGTGCCTTGGGTTGTAGATGTGCAAGACATATTTTTTGACAGTACCCAAAAGTACGTTGCCATGGTAACGGCATATTATGGGCAAAAATGGGTACAAATCTTGCGTCGCGAACTACTTCCTCAGTTTTCAACCGATTCCCATAAGACTTGGCACAGATGTGTGCCTTGGGTTGTAGATGTGGAAGACGTATTTTTTGACAGTACCCAAAAGTACGTTGCCATGGTAACGGCATATTATGGGCAAAAATGGGTACAAATCTTGCGTCGCGAACTACTTCCTCAGTTTTCAACCGATTCCCATAAAACTTGGCACAGATGTGTGCCTTGGGTTGTAGATGTGCAAGACATATTTTTTGACAGTACCCAAAAGTACGTTGCCATGGTAACGGCATATTATGGGCAAAAATGGGTACAAATCTTGCGTCGCAAACTACTTCCTCAGTTTTCAACCGATTCCCATAAAACTTGGCACAGATGTGTGCCTTGGGTTGTAGATGTGCAAGACATATTTTTTGACAGTACCCAAAAGTATGTTGCCATGGTAACGGCATATTATGGGCAAAAATGGGTACAAATCTTGCGTCGCGAACTACTTCCTCAGTTTTCAACCAATTCCCATAAAACTTGGCACAGATGTGTGCCTTGGGTTGTAGATGTGCAAGACGTATTTTTTGACAGTACCCAAAAGTACGTTGCCATGGTAACGGTATATTATGGGCAAAAATGGGTACAAATCTTGCGTCGCGAACTCCTCCCACAGTTTTTGATCAATTTTTATGAAATTAGGTACAGATGTTCATCTGAATATGTTAATGTGCAAGACACATATTTCCGCAGTGGCAAAAAGTGCGTTGCCATGGTAACGGCATGTTATTGGTAAAATATAGGGCAAAATGCTTCATGGCAAAACTGCTTCATCAGTGTTCTTCCAATTCTCATGGAATTTATATTGAATGTTTGTCTTAGGATATAGGTCAGCATGACACATTTCTTGACAGTGACAAAAAGTATGTTGCCATAGTAACAGCTCACATATTATGAGCCAAAATGATGGAAAATTTTGTGTTGCAAACTACTTCCTCAGTTTTTGCCCAATTTCCATGAAACTTGGTACAGATGTGTGCCTTTGGTTGTAGATGTGCAAGACGCATTTTTCGACAGTACCCGAAAGTACGTTGCCATGGTAACGGCATATTAATGGCAGAAGATCAAGGAAAGATCTTGCGGATTTAACTACTTCCTCAGTTTTTTGACCAAAGCTTATCAAATGTTGTTTTGACCAAAGCTTATGAAATGTTGTTTGACGGGGGTATAAACCAGTCGCTGTAGCGACATTTCTAGTTGCTCTTACAAGAATTGTATGTTGTCAGCTTGTCATTTCAGGAAAATTTCAAGATATTTTCACACTAGTGAAAGAATTATATGAGCGAAAGGAATGTAAAACTGAGAGAACCATCATATTCAGCCAGACTCATCATCATTAGTGCAGAGATTTGTTAACGACAATGTACTTTAAAGATTGACTGGAGGAAAAGGAGTGTCACTATGTCCTGCGTTATTCCATCACTGGTGACAGCTTAAATGAGGAAATACTTGAACAGTACCGTAATGTACAATGTACAAGTTTAGTACATACATTTATGTCAGAACCAGATGACTGGGCTTGGGTGATCTTCTGTGCTACAGTGTATCTTTACATTCATGATGGGTACAAGTATATACTGCAAGAAAGTCAGCATATACTTAGTTCATGTACAGTATTTTATCATTTTGCACAAGAGAGTTGCTGTGCTGGTAGAGGAGGAGAAGATTCCTGCGCTGTACTGATGGCAAAGGATTAGGTGAGGACTAACTTGGGCAATAACACAGTATAGCTGTACTTGCTATCGGATAAAAAGACTAACGGGTGTGAGCCTGAAGTGCAAAACCTTCCGCGTCCATGCTGTGTTGTTTGTGCTCAAAGTTGTGTAATTGAATCATGCAACGGTGTACATTGTATTTTTTCTTTTTTATTCTAAATGGCCAAATGGGTAATGTTCAGTTTGATGCATTTTCTTTCTTTTTTTTAAATTAAATTAGTGTAACCTTGCAACTTGCAGACCTGCCAGTTTGCAGATGATAATGGATGATTTTATCAGGTCCCAGGTGAAGACTCTTGACTTACTGTGAAAAATCTATGACTACTATTAGACATTAAACCTCACAGATTGTGCATACCACTTTCCAGCTGACAGAACAAGGACCTATTATAGAAAGAAACTAGCCAACCAAATGCTGTGTGCAGCAAAGGGACAGGGCTGTGTATAATTACAATATAGTAAGAAAGGTGATATGCACTCAAACAGGTAATTACAGGTGAATTGTGGTATTTAGGTCCTTGACATAATGGGGTTCTCTTATGTTTTTGAAAGGCTGTTAACTAACATAAAATGAGCTGCCAAGCATGCGTGAGCATTTTGGTAATTGAAATTTATTCTGTAAACTTACATTCAGATGCGACTATGAATTTGTTTATTTGTTTATTTTCCTCTTCTTTTTTTCACTCATTGCCTCTTACCTACAATATCCAATCCCATTTTGGTGCCGCTTTTTTTAACACTATCTATGATCGATGCTGTTAGTGTTATCTGTGTATGTACAGTAGATGTATGTACCTGGATGATGCCAGCAAGACAGCATGGTTTATTTTACATACATAATTATGAATATCTATTCTTTGCCAACCACCAATGCTGTATTTTGTTTTGTCAAGTGAAGTTTTGTTTGTCATGCCATCAGTTTAATATCTTTATTATTAAGTTTGTTTGTGTACGTATGAGTTTTGCATCCTTTCAGATGAACATTTTCTATGATTAGGGTAATCATCTTTATGTTATCGCTTTCACAAACAAATGGGGCATATGGAAAGTGCTCAATGACAGGAATGTAAACCTTGTATTTTTGATGTAATACAAATTTACATGTTTTTGGTGTTTTTTTTTCAAATACCTGTCGAGGCCTTATTTGTCTTTCAAAAACAAAAATTCCTGTCACATAATCAGTTGAACGAATTTGTTAACTGAAATAAAAATTCTTTGGCTTGGCAAAACAACATGGTGAAAAAAAAAGTAATCTGAATAATGAATACTTTGAAATGTAATGTACACATGTAATTTGATTATCATCCATTGACCTGTAATAAAATTTCCTCAACTTAAGACTGTATTTACTCCAGACTTACAGTGTGTGATAGAAGTCTCATGTTTTGATCAATGTACCTGGTATGCATACAAATGCAGTGTGAATTTGTGTGGCATGTGTTGTGTACATGTATGCATTCTTAATTTTGAACATTCAGGTATGTCTCATTCAGTCGAAAATTGGTTAGTACTGTACATTAGTTGATGTCTGGTGGCACCATTACAGATAGATTTTTTGTTTGTTTGTTTTTGCTGATTTGAAGAAGAATTTGTACTACTAGTGCACATCCATTGTATTGGACATGGTTCTATGGAAACTTTTTTGTAATGTATCAAAAAAGTAAAAAATCAGGTCCTTAAATTACCTGTATTTACAATTGTACTACATTTACAATGTTCTTTCTTGCATTGTTGAGCTGTAACAACATTTTAATGTAACAAAAAGAAAAATGTCGGTCCTGAAGATGTCGTTATAATGGGAGTCACTTGAAGTGCAAGTTCTTCTTCCAAATGCATTGGTACATGCTGTTACTGGTTCAGTAGGAATTTCTTCTGGTTTCTACTGGGGCCAGTACAACATCTACTGGTATTCTGTTGGTTTCTTCTGGTTTCAGTAAGGCATCTACTGGTATTCTTCTGGTTCCAGTAGAAATTCCTACTGGTTTCTACTGGTTCCAGTAAGAAATCCTGCTGGTTTCTACTGGTTCCAGTAAGAAATCCTGCTGGTTTCTACTGGTTCCAGTAAGAAATCCTGCTGGTTTCTACTGGTTCCAGAAGAAATCTTGCTGGTTTCTACTGGTTCCAGTAAGAAATCCTGCTGGTTTCTACTGGTTCCAGTAGGAAATCATGCTGGTTTCTACTGGTTCCAGTAAGAAATTCAGCTGGTTTCTACTGGTTCCAGAAAGAAATCGTGCTGGTTTCTACTGGTTCCAGTAACAAATCCTGCTGGTTTCTACTGGTTCCAGTAAGAAATCCTGCTGGTTTCTACTGGTTTTGTTAAGATTTCTACTGGTTTTGTTGAGATTTCTACTGGTTCCAGTAAGAAATCCTGCTGGTTTCTACTGGTTTTGTTAAGATTTCTACTGGTTTTGTTGAGATTTCTACTGGTTCCAGTAAAAAAATCCTGCTGGTTTCTACTGGTTTTTAACTGGTTTTGTTGAGATTTCTACTGGTTTTGTTGAGATTTCTACTGGTTCCAGTAAAAAAATCCTGCTGGTTTCTACTGGTTTTGTTAAGATTTCTACTGGTTTTGTTGAGATTTCTACTGGTTCCAGTAAAAAAATCCTGCTGGTTTCTACTGGTTTTCTACTGGTTTTGTTAAGATTTCTACTGGTTTTGTTGAGATTTCTACTGGTTTCATTGAGAGTTTTCATTGGTCTTCACTGGATTCTACTGGTTTAAATCAAGCATTTCTACTGGTTTCTACTGGTTCCAATAAGAATTCTTACTGGTCTGCTACTGGTTCCCGTACAAATTTCCTACTGGTTTTCTACTGGTTTTATTTCACTTTCCATATTGAAACCAGTAGAAAATCGGTCTCCACTGAACCCGTACAAACCAGTAGAATTCTACTGGTTTTAGCTCTACTGGTTTCTATGGGAATTTCGACCTGGGGCAGTTCACCTTTCCACTTCCAGTCTCCAAATTTGGCATTCAATCTCCGATCTTTCGAGACGTGTCCTTAGATCGCTTGCGTTGGGGACATCTATAAACGGTTACAATTCGAACAATGGCACTGCGCTGCGCATACCGCGCGCTGGCGGTTAACGGACGAGCTGTGCTTTTTAATTTTGGCGCGCACGGCCAGGGGATGGCAGAGCGAAGGGGACTATAATTGGTATAATTCTGGCTATGGCAGGGCTCGACACTAACTTTTATTTTTGGAGGCCCGATCGGGCCACCAAAATCATTAATTTTTATTTTTTGGTGGCCCGAAAGTAAAATCTGGTGGCCCGAAAAAAAAATCAAGAAAAACAAACATAGAAAATGAAATATTAAGTATTACTCAAGTGATACATGTACCCATGTCTAAAACAAATGAAGAGAAAATTCAATCATCTTACCGTTATTCTGAGTTCTAAGATTTAGCAAATAGGCTTATACATTATTATAAAAGTTGATGCCTATTTAGGTGGTCAAAACTTACGTTTGAAACGATAGAATGGGAGCATTTGCAGACATTTTTGAACATCCGACATCTGTTTTGGCATTAATAAAGAGCTGGAAGTTATCGTTATTCATTTCTGATTGTAAAAGCAATTATCCAACGTTTACTAGTATTTTAACACCATACGGAGCCGAATGTTACTATTAATTGTTTTGGTTTTTTTTTTCAAATGTAAAAGCAAAGAACTGACATTCATTTTCGCATGTTACGGAGCTGAATGTTATCCTTATTCATTTCTGAACGTGAAAGCAAACATCCCCGATTTATTGTAGCATCTAACTGAGCCGATTGATACCGTTAATTATTTCCAAATGTAAAAGCAATAATCTGTTATTCATTTTGGCATCGTACGGAGCAGAATATTACCGTTATTCATTTTAAAATTAAAAAAGCAAACATCCAACATTTGTTTTATTATCGTACGGAGCCGAATGTTATTGTTGTCCACTTCCGAAAGTGAAATGAATTACCTGACAATTTATAGCATTGTACGGAGCCGAATTTTACTGTTTTTCATTTTTGAACGTCAAGGCAGACATCAGACTTTAAAGGACAAGTTCACCTTCATAGACATGTGGGTCGAGTGAACGCAGCAATATTAGTAGAACACATCAGTGAGAGTGTGAGCAAAATCGGACAATCCGTTAAAAAGTTATGAATTTTTGAAGTTTCTGCTCAGTCACGGATGGATGAAAAGAGTATACCATGGCTTGTGATGTCACATGAGTACAACGATATAAAGAAAGAATAAAGAAAATTCAACATATTCATTTTTTTTTTTTTGCATAACAAAAGAACACTCCACTTCTCTCTTCCAGAAGGCAGGGGGAATAGTTTACCCTTAACATACGTCAGCAGCAAGTCGAAGAAATGTGCACTTTATTAATAAAGTAAAGTTTTGTGAAATTCTCTTTTTATTTTCCTTATATAGTTGTACGCATGTGACATCATACACTGTAGTAGTCTTCTCTTCCAGCAGTGACTGCGCAGATACTTAAAATATTCGTAACTTTTGAACAGATTGTCCAATTTTCCTCAAACTTTCACTGATGTGTTCTACTAATATTGCTGCATTCTCTCAATCCTTATGTCCTTTAAATATTTTACCATCAAACGCAGCTGAAAGTTACTGTTATTCATTTCGAAATGTAATAGCAAATATCCGACATTCATTTTAGCATCGTATGGAGCAGAATATTACTGCTATTCACTTCCGAACGTATACAAGAGCAATCATCTGACATTTATTTTAGCATCTTCCTTAGCCGAATGTTATTGCTATTTACTTTCGAACGTAAAAGCAAACATTGGACATTTATTTAATCATCATTCGGGGTTGAATATCATTGTTATTCATTTCCGAACGTCAAAGGGCAAGGGATCATTCGACATTTATTTTAGCATCTTCCGCATCTGATCTGTTATTGCTATTTACTTCAAACCTGAACGTGAACATCCGGTATTTATTTTACTATCTACAGTGATCTATGGAGTTGAATATCATTGTTGTTCATTTCCGAACGTCAGAGCAAAATTAATATCCGACATCTATTTTAGCATCATCCGGAGCTGAATGTTGTTGCTATATACATTCGAACATAAAAGCAAACATGAGACATTCTTATTCACCTGAACGTGAACATCCTGTATTTATTTTACTATCTATATGGAGTTGAATATCCTGTTTATTCATTTCCGAACGTCAAAGGGATCATTCGACACTTGCTTTGGCATCTTCTGGAGCTGAATGTTGTTATTTACTTTCCAACGTAAAAGCAAACATCCGGCATTTATTTTCTCATCGTACGGAGTTGAATATTATTAGTATTCATTTCCGAACGTCAAAGCTAAGATTCCACATTTTTCAGCATCTTCTGGAGGCGAATATTATCCTTATTCAATTCCGAACGCAAAACCAAACATCCGACACTTCTTTTAGTATCATACGGAGCCGAATATTACCGTTATTCATTTCCAAAATAAAAAGCAAACATCCGGCATTTCTTTTCTCATCGTACGGAGTTGAATGTTATTAGTATTCATTTCCGAACGTCAAAGCTAACATTCCACATTTATTTCATCATCTTCTGGAGCCGAATGTTATCTTTATTCATTTCCGAACGCAAAATCAAACATCCGACACCTATGTTAGTATCATACGGAGCCGAATATTACCATTATTCATTTCCAAAATAAAAAGCAAACATCTGACATTCATTTTAGCATCGTACGGAGCCGATTGTTACCGCTGTCCATCTACAAAAGTAAAGGGAATTATCCGACATTTTGGTGGCCCGATTGGGCCACCAAAATCTTCATTTCTGAAATGTTGGTGGCCCGACGCGCGTTTTTGGTGGCCCCGGGCCACCGGGCCACCGGTAGTGTTAAGCTCTGGCTATGTCATGTAACAATTCTCCATTTTGACAAGTATTTTAGATTTACTAAGGTTTGGTAAAAGATTTAGAGTGAAATACAGATGTATGTACATATACAGTAAACTTTAACCCTTTTATACAACATGTCTAGATTAGGTTAATAAATGACGTGAAATTGACGTCTTTATCTGGTTGCTGGAATGCACAAGCTCTGGTCAAAAAGCGACGTAAAACTGGCGTCTTAATCCCGACATGAAAGCATGAGAAAAACACTGGTAATTTATTGGTCAATAACTGACGTAAATGTCACAGCATACTATTCTAGTTGTGCAATTCATTCGCCGTTGAAAGTCGTCATAAAGATGTCGTCTAATGTCGTAACACGACGTATGACCAGTTGACCTGTTTACGACCAATAAAAGACGTTGTTTTTTTTTGCGACGAGTGTCTGCTATCACTAAACAGTATCAGGGATGGTGAATGGTCGTCATATAGAACATGTATGGTGGTAATATGGGGTATGTATGGTCGCTATATGGTGTATGTATGGTGGTTATATGGTGTATAAATGGTAGATATATGGTACTTCTGTGGTAGATGAGTGGTGGTTATATGGTGTAGGTATCATGGCGGTCATGATGGTAGCTGTATGGTGCTTCTGGGGTAGTTTTATGTATGGTGATTATATGGTAGAAGTATGGTAATATTTGGTAGATGTATGATACTAGTATGATATATGTATGGCGCTTATATATGGTGTATGATGGTTATATGGTAGGCATATGGTGGTATGGTTGCACCAATTACCCACCACAGAAGTTATAGAACCACCATGCATATACCATAAACACCATACATAAATCATTCATATAATTACCATATATCTACCATAAACCAAAACAGCTAACACAAATGACGCATTAATCTGCCACAGATATCTACCACAGTCACCATACAATGTTCCATGTTAGCACCTAATATCTACCATATAACTACAATGCATCTATTACCATCATAGAACCAACACTATACTTAACAGCCATATTTTGTTCACATGGTTAATTACCTGTATGAAAACAAAAACCGAGTCATGAAAAAAATGTAACACAATAAAAAAATATTTTAATATATGAGCTGCATAGAGAAGTATATATAACAGAAATGTCTGTATGTACCATATTCACCATATTCTACACCGTACGGTATATTGTAGAACAAGCATCTACCATACAGATGTACCATACGCGATCTATTCACCATAATATATACACCATATGTGATATACCATAGAACAAGCACCTGTCATACAAATGTACCATATTTATTCTACTCACCATGATTAACACTATGTGGTATACCATAGAACAGGCATCTACCATACAGATGTACCATATTCATTCTATAATTCTACTCGCCATCATTTACACAATGTGGTATACCATAGAACAAGCATCTACCATACAAATGTACCATATATATATGCATTCTATGATACACTATAAATTTACACCATGTGGTATACCATAGAACAAGCATCTACGATATTCATTCTACTCACCATATATTTACACCATGTAGTATACCATAAGACACGCATCTACCATAGAGATATACCATATCCATAAATCTGCTCGCCATATATTTACACCATTTGGTACACCATAGAACGCATATCTACCATACAGATGTACCATATGCACTTTATTCATCATAAATTTGCACCATGTGGTATACCATAGAACATGCATCTACCATAGAGATGTACCATATGCAGTCTACTCACCTTGTATCTACACCATATGGTGTACCATAGAACGCATATCTACCATACAGATGTACCATATGCACTTTATTCACCATAAATTTGCACCATGTGGTATACCATAGAACATGCATCTACCATAGAGATGTACCATATGCAGTCTACTCACCTTGTATCTACACCATATGGTGTACCATAGAACGCATATCTACCATACAGATGTACCATATGCACTTTATTCACCATAAATTTGCACCATGTGGTATACCATAGAACATGCATCTACCATAGAGATGTACCATATGCAGTCTACTCACCTTGTATCTACACCATATGGTATACCATAGAACAAGCATCTACCATACAGATGTACCATATGCACTTTATTCACCATAAATTTGCACCATGTGGTATACCATAGAACATGCATCTACCATAGAGATGTACCATCCCTTGTGAAAAAGTACTGCAGTAGTACTGCAGTACAAGTATTGCAGTACTACTGCAGTACACGTACTTCAGTAGTACTGCAGTACTAGTACTGCAGAAGTACTGTAGTAAATTGGACACTTTACTGCAGTACTAGTACTGCAGTACTGCAGTACTGCAGTACTGCAGTACCAGTACTGCAGTACTACCTCACTTCTTCCTTGCAGTACTAGTTGTACTGCAGTACTGGTACTGCAGTAGTCATTGCATCAGTAGTACTGCAGTACTTACCAGTAGGCCTACTGCAGTACCAGTACTACACAGCAGTATATGTACTGCAGTACCAGTACTGCAGTTCTACTGCAGTACTACTACTGCAGTACTGGTACTGCAGTACCAGTACTGCAGTAGTACTGCAGTACCACTGCAGTACCAGTACTGCAGTAGTACCAGTACTACAGTAGTACTGCAGTACCACTGCAGTACCAGTACTGCAGTAGTACCAGTACTACAGTAGTACTGCAGTACCACTGCAGTACCAGTACTGCAGTAGTACTACAGTACCAGTAATGGTAATGGTACTGCAGTACTCAGTAGTACCGGCACTGCTGTAGTACTGCAGTACCAGTACTGCAGTAGTACTACAGTACCAATAGTGGTACTGCAGTACCGGTACTGCTGTAGTACTGTAGTACCAGTACTGCAGTAGTACTACAATGGTACTGCAGTAGTACCAGTACAGGGAAACCTGGGAAACGAGGATATCTTATTGGTCTCATCTGAACTTGCAAATATTGAAATAGTAAACATACAGTATGCATATGTTTACAATGAGGTATTTGTTATAACGAGGAAAAAATGGTGGTCCCACCAACCTCATTATAAAAGGGTTACCCTGTGCTTCATTACTGCAAATGAATATACATGTACAATTACAACGATAAACAAGTAACAATCTATATCCGCTTTCATAGCATACATAAACAATCAATAAAATATAATACAATGTTTGTTTTTTTCTAGAATTCAAGTACTGAGTATATATGAGACCCATGTATGTTTTTCCCTGTAGGCCTACACCCCATCTGGGGCCCATATGGGCCAAATGGGCTTTGCCAATTTACTTCCATATTAACCCCATATACACCACATGGGGCCCACATTGGTTTTGTCAGGGCAGGCATGTAATCTAGAAGATATTCTACAGTGTAAGTGTAGCTAGGTTGAAAGGGAAATTTGTTTTCCAAGGTGGAAACACAGATTTCTCTCATGTGAATGTTTGCAAAGTAATGAAATAACAAACAACATACAGTAAATGTATGAAGATGAATTACAACAGACCGCTTCTGCAATTTAGTCAGATTTTATGCATGCTTTCTTCACAAAATTGAACCTTACAACCACAAAGCTTGACTGAAGGCTTGCCCAAACCAGCAACAGCCAGGGGAATTCATGTCTGTGGAACTCGGTGGAAGGGAGCAGGTGAATGATATGCTTCATTTCTAGGCTGTTGGAAAAGAAATATCCGTAAGTTGTTATGTAATACATTACAGAAACGGTTTGTTGGAACAAGAGATGACACTTCAAATGCTGACAGGAATAATGATCAATATGATGTACATGTATTACGAAAACATGCAATCTTGATGTAAAGTTAAGTTGAGAGGAGTAGAGAACACAAAGAACTTAAATCTGAGTAGACTTGATGTAGAATAAAAGTTAAACTATTTATTATGGAAAGTCCAGCAAATGAAGGAACATATTCACAATGCATGCAAGAAAAAAAAAAATGTAATGTTCTGTCAATATCATGATACAGTACATGTATAAGGAATTATATGTATTTTCAATGATGATCATATAAATAAAAATGATGCATGAAAAAATTTCCAATACTTGGTTTGATTTTACAGTCCAAGTAGTAGTACATAGCCGACTTGATCCTGACACTTTTCCTTTTCATTCAAGAAAACACAATCAACATTCTCCTCATTTATAAAAAAAGAGAAGAAATGTCACTGAATGTGATAAATGTCCCACCATAGTCTACAATCACAAAGGCGACAGTCAATCTTTTTCTTAATTTCCAGCTGGAGCCTCTTGCACACTCTTTGTCCTCCTCCTCATCTGCATGTTTCCTTTATGATCACGCGAGTTGGAAATCCAGTGGCAAGCCCAGTTTGTGGTCTCTTTCTCGCTGGTATCTTGCATCCCTTTGCTTGTGCATACGAATGTATCATGTCTGCAGTAGAAAAGATGATAGAAAAAGAAATGCTAAATTGTCAGTACATACCTGTGTATACATACATGTATTTCAAGATTGAAAAAATGAATCATCATGGAAATTTTATTCCAAGTATCCAGATATTGAATCAACCCCCTCCCCCTCCACATTTTGGCGACTACTCCACCACATGAAATTTTTTGACTGCATCGTTCCCTGACTATTTACTTTCAAGTCTTGCACATCTTTTGATACTGTCATGACGTTGCATGACGTTTTATGTATGCCTGTCAGACTGAAAATGGCTCAAAACGTGATTTTGTGTATAAAGTCTAAGCAAATTGAGTTTTCTCTTCTTATTCATAAAGATATTTATATCTTTATGAATAAGAGAAAACACAATCTAATCATTTTCACTTTCATGGGCTGAAACTAATTAATTTTATCATGATAATGCTTGAAATGGGTTCTGACATAAATTCTGCAGGAAAAAAATGATAAATCAACAGGCCGAAAAAACAAAAAAAAACATGTATCTACTAAGATTACCAAGAAATTAATACAACAATAAAATACTGAAGAAATTGATTTTGATACTATTTTTTTTTGTTCAAATGCATTGTTAGAAATGCCACAAAGAATGTTTTCACCAAAAAATAGGATTCTAGGAGCTTTAATATCTGATAGGGAGCAAAATGCATGATTTTATGCATATACTGTATTACGAAAATTTCCATTTCTTTTTGTATAGCTTGGTAGATTACACCACGGGTAATGAACAAGCCAACTTTCATAGCGATTGTGCAATCAAACGTTGAGATCTCGGGGGGGGGGGGGGGTCAATTGAATCAACCCCTCCCAGGCCACAGAACACTAAAAAGGGCCTGGCCTGGTTAGGGGTAAGAGGAATTCAAAGTTTATTTGATGGAAATCGGATATGGAATAGCTACAAAATCCAAAAAGTACAACTAAAAGATTGTAATAAAATTTGGATTCCACACTCTAATAGGATTGCTCTGTTTTGGGCATCCCAGCCATTTCAAAATTGATTTTCATTAAAAATAAAAAATAAAAACAAAATAAAAAAAATTGAAATCCCCATGAAACTACATGGTCTTTCATACAGTTGTATTTTACAAGAGGTTTCTCACTATCCCACAAAAAAAAAAACATGACAAAAACCTTAAGCCAAGTCTCAACCAAAACTTTATGATAGAGCTCTGTATCCTATAAAAACGAAGGAAAAAAAAACTTTGAATGTGGAAGTTAAAAAAAAAAATGGCTAAGAAAGTAGTTCTGTTTTTGAAGAGGGCTTGGCTTGACTTACTGAAAATAGTACTTGAGACGAAAGCATGGCAACCTTGTAAATCTGCAAACGAAGATGTCCCCTTCATGTTCAACCTGTTGTTGCCATGCAGGTCTTTCTGATCTCATGACCCACAATCTTCTCCAGAGAGTTGCCGCACACCGCCTGCCATTAGGATCCACTGATTCTGAGGATGCATGTCTGAAAAAGAGTTTAAAAGATCAAATCCTTCAATAAAATACGAGAATTTACTAAACGTACACAAGCAGCTGACAAGACAAATGATTAATTCCTTACTTTTCTATACATGTAAAAAAACATTCAAATCTCATTTCTCATTTTATGTGACATTTAATTTCATATAAACACTATGTTCACCATTATTTAATTGATTTGGTTAAAAACTAACAACAGATTACAGAGGACAGAGGTCAAGGGAAAGAAAAGTGACACATATAGGCAACACTTTTGAATACTAGTATTTTGCTCACCAATATCTTTCTACCAGCATAAGAAATCTCCAGAAGCTAGAAGGCTGTCGAGCTCCTGGAAAGCTGCCTTACTCTCGAGGGGGTAATGGCGGCATCGTAGTCTCCTCAGCTCACCAATCTCCATGTTTACTGGTAAAGCAACCTGCTGTGGTGGCGCTCTGCAATTTGAATGTACACCTGCTCATGTTGGTCTAGCCTCTCCAATACTTCAAGCCTATGGAGAGTGAACATCCTCTGATCTGAAAATGCAGATGAAGAAAAGCATTCAAAAGATTAAAGACGTATTGTCGTGCATACTGTTGTGCATATTTTGAATTGATTGTAAGCGCTTTGGGCCTTGTGGGAAAAGCGCACTATAAGTAATAATAATAATAATGATAATAATAATAATAATAATGCTTCACAATGGATGAAACAATTAACCACTGGACTGCTGCAGGCTATTACGCACACTGAACACCTGGGTGCTGATGCATAATAATGCATGTGTATCTCAAAACATGCCTTCCAGAAGGGGAAAGATTGGCCAAGATTATATTGCTTGAAATATGAAATAGTGAGGCATCATCCTCTCCTGATCTGCGATACCTCCACAAATCCTTCACGAAGAGCAGCTTTACTTACTATCATCAAAAGATTCATCAAAACCCTTCTTCCCACTGTAGGTCGCCATTTTGAATTTAGACTCTATAGAAACTTTCACCTTGGAGACCAATCAAAACCCTCACAAATCACAGCTAAATCACTGATTTTGGGGGGCACCTGTTGCCCGTACATTCAATCATGTCATTCAGGTGCTGTTTGAACTGTAGGGGTAGGGGTAGCACAGCGCTGAGGCTTCAAATCACACATTATATGAAGACGTAATATTATATTACATGCTCAGCACACAGACAATGGAATGTTGCCAAGGATATTACGTGGTCTGCAGCCAAGTGGTTAAACCCACAAATCTCACAGAAAGTTACTTGCAAAATGCTTGTGATGGAGTGAAGAGGTGTATCCTAACGGTTAGACTGAGCTTTAGCCTTTAGTTGACAAGAACTTTTGTCACAATCATAAGGAATTTGACAAGGAATGTCTTACTCTTAAATCTAAA
The DNA here is from genome assembly GCF_040938485.1 of Diadema antillarum. Classification (NCBI taxonomy): domain Eukaryota; kingdom Metazoa; phylum Echinodermata; class Echinoidea; order Diadematoida; family Diadematidae; genus Diadema; species Diadema antillarum. The sequence goes on from NW_027271443.1 coordinate 1,192,606, forward strand.
CGTACTCATGTCTCCTTACAGTTAGCTGTACGCTTAAGGAAGTGCAAAATCAAATTCTGAGCCTCTGTGTCCAAATTCTCTTTTTTTAAAGTAAAACGAGGAAAAGGTCAACTTAGGTCTGAACGATCTAATAGTACAGCCAGATTCCCAGTCAGTAGTTGTGGCTATGTATGTGACATAGGTGGTTACTATTCAGGATATCTGGGCAAAGGTATGATGCAAAGTTGATTGTAGAGTCTAGAGGCGGCTGAAAACTCCCCCGGCTGAACTTAACATACATGTAAATAGATTCTAACGTTATATCTTATGGTAAGGGTACCACCTATCGGCAGGGTACCTGCTTGACATCGGCACCCTGGCTCCCTGCGTATTTATCATGGCTGTTTGCGTACGAACGAAAAAGCATGCGCGGGATTACAGTAAGTGTCATTAGCTTTGAAAACAATAAAAACGAAGAAACGCAAATCAAACTCACAAACAAACTAACAAACCAAACTATTAATAGCCCTTGGCCTAGACACGTTTCAATTACACATTACACATGCGCTCAGTAACGGCGCATGGCTGTGAAATTGACGTGTTTTACCTACGGAGGGAGGGGTGCCGATCGCTAGAACTAACGTTGTGCGAAGAAAAGGGATTGCGTGCACTAAAATTGCGCTATTTTAAAACGGAGATTTGAAACCAACAAGACGGTCACGACATTCAAAACTGTAGTATTTATGGCATATTTGAGGTATGATTTAGGCGAATTTGTAATATATTTTTGGAATAAACAAGCTACAAATCCAATAGGGTGACGATAGGTGGTATGGTTGGGTGTTCATAATACCGGACACCTAACGTTTTTCTATCAATAGAAACGTGAAAAATCTCACAATTTGCCTGAAATTTTACTCACGTGTGGAGAAAATACTCCGGATTCACAAGCGCGCACTGAAAATGCGATCTGAGGTACGCGCTTTTAGATGGCGGCTTCGAACGCGTGGGGTGTCATTTTTTTCCGCACTCAGTTGCCCTGCTCATTTCTACCGACCACCCTGACAATATGTATAAAGGGCACTTAAATGCGTTTTTTCGACAGGCCGCTGTTTTTTTCTAGCCGTCATTTTTTCCCCAATAATATTTGAATATATTTTGAATCCTTCGATATTACTTTTGAAGGACTTTTTGATGAATTTGACTTGATTTTCATTAGGAAACTTTTCATCGTAATTGAAATAAATTAGATGAGTCGGTTTGTTTTTTTCACATTCATTTCTCGTTTCTGCATCAACTCGTACGGTCGTAGCGGGCGACAAAATGTTTGTCATGTGTATGTGTAACGTGTGTGCACGATCGTAGAAGCGGCGGTGACAATTTTGCCGTCAAAATCGTCAAATTTATTACGGAAGGATACTCTACATCTAACAACGAGTCAGCAAAGGTAGGCCTAGTTGTAGTTACACGATAAACCTTATTCGATTTTGCTAAATTTCGGTAATTTAGCGGGAATACTTAGCTGTTTTCGCCACATTTTACTCGGTAGCGTAGCCCAGTGAAGAATCGAACACCGTTGCGCGTAGTCCCATGCGTACATTTTCTGTCTGTACGCGCAATGCCATTATAATGCGCGGTTAGTCGTTATGGACCCGGTCGGTGGGTTGAACACCTACCATACACTCAATCATAAGCTCATACACAATCAACATGCATAGGGTATACAGTTGTACGTAACTTACCATATAGCGGCAAGCAGCTTTGCTTGATGTGTTGATGCAGATTTTCCGCTGCCCCATTATACTATAGTCACTTCCTCATGGGAACAACAACGTGAATATTGGGCATTGTCCTTTATTCAGTCCACCACAGGACCTTTTCCAACGCTGTCATCACAGCCACAGGGCATAAAATTTCTTCGTTCTCTGCGCTGCCATTTTGCTTTGTACGCGTAACGTTTTACAGAATTTGAAAATGCAACTCAACGGCGGTACTCGACTCGTTGCGTAATAATACACTGTACAGTACTCGCATCGCGAGTGTTAACCACAGAAGATTACTGTATACAGTAAACCTACTCAGTGGTCATAGAAGCAATATGTGCGTGCGCGCGGGCTGGCGATCACACGTGCACTCGATTGGCGCCACAAAATACTAAGTAGACACGAATGGGGGGGGGGGGGGCTATCGGAGATGCGGTTTTCGGCGCATCATGATAAATTTAAACATAAAAAATTTGATCGGATTTCAACTCTTTATAATGTGCCATGGTGGAAATCCCCTGTGTGCCACGTTATTCTGAGACACGGAGGTAGTCATGCTTACAAAATTCTGTTAGGATGAGCATAGGCAAGGTGAACGAGGTACCATTTGTAGACTTGCCGCTTTTCAAACACGGAATTTCGAATTTTCACCACCCATGTTTTTCCCATTTTGCAGAGACCGCGGTTCCTTCCATGTTTCTTTGGTAAAAAAATGCAATAAGATACCATCAGATCTTCCTACTATTAATTATCAAACATAATCATTTCGTGTGCGTAATTTTATAGGTCAGCCCACAATGCAACAAGCAAAAAAAGATTACGCACTCCAACTTTTTATTAGGCGACACTCGTGGCAAATATTAAAATTAGAATGCGTGTAAAACTCAACATTAACCTTTCCATTTCAGTTCAATTCAATTCATTTATTTTCCATACTTCTCATGAGCATTGTACCAGTTCTTTAACCTTTTTTACAATGTGTGGAACACAAAATATATGGTGTTAACACAATAATTACATGTAGTGATAACTGGTCAAAATCGAAATTGAAATGGGGTTGATTAAAGAGAAGTATGACGGGACCTATATCTTGTTTGGCTGTAAGCCCCGAGTAATCAGTGTTGGCGAAAAAGAAACGGAGAACGGATAGAAGTCAAGACCAGATTATGTCATGGTGCCAAATAAGAAAATGGAGGTAACATTTGTAGTCCCGACTTCCAGTTCTTTTGCTGGTTAGCAAAAAATATTGTACGAATATATGATTATAGCTGAAATAATTAATACAATTGCGATATCTCCGGTTGACAGGAGCGTAAAAAATGTTAAATAACGCAATCCTGTCGCATATATATTTAATTTAATGGATGTATACAACGCGAAGGGATTTTCGGGAAAAGATAAAGAAGCATCTTTGATCCTGGGCGCAACGATAATACATTGTATGAGATTATACAGCCAAAACGATTCATGAAATCATCGCATTCCCGCTGCATGGGGACCAACAACGTAACGTATAACCTAATCTCGCAAGTTAAGGTATAAACGTCGCACGTATCAAACTCTGAAAAAAATCATCGCGATCTCGCCGGATGACAGTAGCGTAAAATAGTTGAATAACGCATGTTAAGCTACGTAATCGGTGTTCAGAAGAAGAAACACACGCATTTAACTATTTAAATAGATCTTGGTTTGTTTATTATCACAATTTTAACAACGCAGTTTACAATGCAGATGTTTCTTTCTTTCAGAATGGTCTACGAAGAACAGATTTGCGTAAGATGGATCACAACTTTCTGAATTCAATCATGTCGCATATTTTTCAAGAAGGGATGTACAAAACGCGAAGGGATTTTCAGAAGAAAATGAACAACGCATCTCCAATCCCTTCGGATGCAACGATAATACATTGTATGAGATGACAGCCGAAATGATTTATGAAATTATCATATTCCCGCTGGGCACCAACAGCGTAAAAAAAAAAAAAAAAAAAAAAAAAATCCCACAAGTTACGATAAACGACACATAATGTTATGTTACTCTAATCATCGCGATCTCGCCGGTGGACAGTAGCGTAAAAATAGTCGAATAACGTATGTTAAGCTCTAGTCGGTGTTCAGAAAAAGAAATTAACGCATTTAACAATTTGAATGGATCTGGGTTTGTTCATAACCACAATTTTTAACAACGCATTTCACAATGAACATTTTCTTTCTTTCAGAATGGTCTATTAGGAACAGATCTGATGTGTAAAAAGAATCACAACCTTCTAGATTCATTCCTGTCGCTTATTTTTCAAGAACGGATGTACAAAATGCGAAGAGATTTTCGAAAGAAAATAACGCATTTTAATCCTTTCGGGCGCTACAATCATAAATTGTGTAAGATTTACAGCCGATGTGATTCATGAAATTATCCCATTCCCACTCGAAACCAGCGTAAAAATGCCTCGCAAGGTCCGGTAAACAACGCATGTATGTTACTTTATTTGCGCTGGTGTTTAGAAAAACTTAAACACATTTATTTTTATGCAATCTGATTTTAATAATAATAATATAAGCCTCTGTTTCTCAAGAATGTAACGTGCTATATTCGAAGAGATTTTGGAAGAAAAATATCCATTTCAACCCCGACTTTTTTCGCCTTATTCACAAATAATTTACCTTTATTCTCTCGATAACAATTACCCATATTGTGTGATAGCAATGCAAAGGATGTTCTAAACTTTCATCGATGGGTATATTATGACGTCGTGCTTATGTTTTTCTTTGTTTTTGATGCGTACGGTTATAACGAGGTACCGGTTGTAACGAGGTAATATCGCCGGTCCCACGGACCTCGTTACAGCGGGGTTTCATTGTATCAATATTTCAAAGAAGAATGTTGGTTTAAATGTGCTGCTTCTGCCATTTACAACAGAAATTTCTGATAGTGTGTGAATATTGGGTTGTTTTATACTGTCTTTTTTTCTATACATGTATAGTATACTTTGCTGTTTCAGCCATTCACAACAGCAATGGGTTGACTTATCAGTGTCACCCATATAGGGTGTGAATCCTTGATTGAGACCAATGATTATGGTATATTGAATAGAAAGGTGATTTTGTTTTTGAAGCAAAGACTTTAAGGCCATATGGAGTCAATGATAGCAATGTATTTAGATGAACATTATGTATCTTGACTTACAACTCATGATTTTATAGTCGCCTATATAGAATTTTCAAGTGTATTATCCATTGTGTTTTATTTAACATGACATGATTAATTCAAAGTATTTTTTTAAGTGTGAACAAGATAATTTAGATATTAGATAATGGTATTAAGTCAAGGAACACACCAATGTATGAATTCTGTTTGAGGATGTCCAAATTGTGATCTTAAGACTTAGGGTATCCAGTGACATCCCTGAATAATGGAACTATAGACAGCCACTCTGCTATTTGAGATTTAGGTAAATATGAATGGGGCTTCGTTAAAAATACTGTACATTATAAGTTAATTTCCTATGCGGTATAATAAGGTATGGCATGTTGATGCAATTGTTCCCAGTATTTGAAATGTCTATGGTTACGGTATGGTATTTGTGTAATAACTCATGTATGAGCCATGCATGTGAAAGGTTAGATTTTGATCCAAAGGTTAATGTCATGTATCATGTAAATTACCATCAAGTGGATGGTGCAAGATGTCTTACAAGGAAACACAGTAACCCTGAAAGTAATTTTTTGATGTCAGTTTATTGACGATATTATAATCAAAAGCGAGGTTAGAATACAATAGAACATAACAGAGCATGTTTGTTTTCATACAAAGAGCTATACAATATAGTTTTATAAGCATGTGTAATTCTATTTTTCTTTGGGTGGGGGCCAAGAATGTCATGTACAAATTACAGTGCTGTTATTGTAGAATGTTGAGTATTTCACTGCTGCTATGTTAATGAAGTCAAACATTGGCAAGAATAAAGTCTCTTCGGGCAGGAACCTCACACTATAATTATGTCAATGTTTGATTTATTTTGTGACAATGTAAGAACAGTAAAAACCTATTTGAGCTACAATATTTACCTTACGGTGTGATTTTGTGCTGCATTAAGTAATTGATTAGGTTTAAGACATTGAAATGGGCACTTCTTGAAAAATTACTAAATCTGGAAAAATTACTAAATCATGCATCCAGAGGTTGGCAGCTCTGTTTCAGTGAAAATATGATTTCTTGCATAAATTGGAATATTTAAAAATAGATAGTGAATTCATTTTTTTTTTTCAAATACGAAAGTTAAATTACCCCCGTCAGTAAAAATCTGGTCTGAGGTTAAAATAGCGTTAACCACAGGTACTACCAAGAGGTTTGAGTTTTAGTCCATTGTATGATTTTTTATATAGCAGAAATAAATACATGCATAGGCATCACTTAGCTTCTACATAATTATTATTGCAATAGCTATACTTAAACAGTAATGCAGATTTACTTATAATAGTAGTACCGACAATAAGCCACTTCAAAAAAAAGATCAAAAGTACTGCAGTACTCCAACTTATAAACTGCAGAAGAATCATCAATAAAACTACCTCTCAAGTACTGCAATACTACTACAATGTACTGTGCTGCATCAAAAAAACACTACAAAATTTAAATGAGAATGGCATGAGTACTGCAAGTATTTCGATGTAAGGTACTGCGATTTACTGCCGTATATATACTACCATAGAAGTACTGTACTACATTACTACCTCAAAAGTACTGCAAAATAACGAGAATGGCGTGAGTACTGCAAGTACCTCGAAAGTACTGCGATTACTGCCGTACTACCATAGAAGTACTGCAGTATCACCTCAAAATTACTGCAAAATTACAATGAGAATAGTGTGAGTACTGCAAGTACCTCGAAGGTACTGCAATTACTGCCGTACTACCATAGAAGTACTGCAGTACTACCTCAAAAGTACTGCAAAATTACAATGAGAATAGCGTGAGTACTGCAAGTACCTCGAAGGTACTGCAATTACTGCCGTACTACCATAGAAGTACTGCAGTACTACCTCAAAAGTACTGCAAAATTACAATGAGAATAGCGTGAGTACTGCAAGTACCTCGAAGGTACTGCAATTACTGCCGTACTACCATAGAAGTACTGCAGTACTACCTCAAAAGTACTGCAAATATACTATGGTTACTGCAAGTACCTCAAAAGTACTACGAGTACTGCAGTAGTTCTGCTATAATACTGCCGTACTACCATAGAAGTACTGCAATACTACCTCAAAAGTACTGCAAATATACTGTGATTACTGCAAGTACTTCAAAAGTACTACGAGTACTGCAGTAGTACTGCAATAATACTGCAGTATTTCCTGCAGTACTTGAAGTACTTTTTCACATGGGATATGCAGTCTACTCACCATGTATCTACACCATATGGTATACCATAGAACAAGCATCTACCATACAGATGTACCATATATGCAATATTCCCACCATATATTTACACTATATGTGACCCTGCACCTCAAAACAAACAAAAAGTCGCCAGACATGAATTTTTAGTTAAGACCATATTCTAAAAGAGTAGATTTTAAGCTTTAAAATGATGTATAACTCAAATCAAATGGACTCTCCTAACCTATCTGTAGCGGCAGGAAGTATTATTTCCATGTAATTCAGTTACCAAATAGGGGTCCCACCCCTTGGTCGCCCTCAAGAAAAGTACTGTGTTTAAATAGGTATGGCACCCCCAAATCCATTAGATAATCCCTCTGAGGAGAGGGGTAACATTGTGCCACACCAGCAGTTGGCACATCATCCTTTGTGAGGCAAGGACCACTTGCACCCCAGCAGAGATGTGTAGTGAAAAAGTCTGTGAAGTCAGGGACGGATAACAGTCGGTAAGTTATAACTCTGTCCAAATTTTTATATATTTGAGATGTGGCTGATCAAAGGCAGTTGCAGGAAACATCAAATGTTATATTTTAGTCAATATTATTGTCTGTATATAGTATCTGTGTTCCTCATGCACAGAAAGGTTACATAGCAGAGGAGAGAATAAGAAGAAAGACATCTCGCAGATTGGTATGATTCGTTCAACCTTTCTCTAGTAAATATTGGTTGAGTATATGAGTGATTTAGCTGCTATATCTGTTTGCAGATATATAGGCAGAATCAAAAGCTATGTTATGTCTTATATTGTTGCAAAGAAGTGTCCTACTGTAGATGTAAGTTTGCTCCGGATACTATATGAAATGTGAATTGGCTTGCAGGAGCAGAGTGTAGTATATAACAAGTGCTGTGTGAACAGCTCCTAGCTGTAATCTCAGCTTTTAACCTTATGTGTGAACATGACAGTATGAGTCACAGTGTATTGTATATAGCATGCTGTAAGAACAAAGAGAATACGATGCCCAAAGTTTGATACAAGTTCAGGTGTATGGGGCAGTGTAGGTGGACAATGTCATTGTCCAGCCAAGTGGCAGTAAAACCCTCTGTACATAAATCGAGATTAGTTTAGCTTTTCAGACCCAGTTGCAGCATACTTTGCTTGTGGAGTTGGGTAGATGGCATATATCTTACAATTTAACTTACGACGTAGTTGTGGTATAATGAAAGGATTCTTCATTATGCACTGTTTATTTTCTATGAGCATATAAGCTCAGATGTAGTGAAGAAAAAGGCGAATTTTACCATTCTATCGTGTTATGGGTCTGTGGTGTAGAATAGTTCACCTCCTACAGAAGTTGTGTAGGAGCATCTTAATTGTATGTGCCTCTTCCAATGTTTGGGTTTGTAGCAGAGCAGGAAGGGATTAGCTCACTACGAAAAGAGGGCTGAACGAACAGGCTCTTTGTTTTATCACAGTTTTGCCTCTCCTCCTATGTTCTGTACCTTGCTTCAGCCTTCTATCTCTCTCTCTCTCTCTTTTCCAATTAATCCTTCATTTCCTTCTTTATTGCACTAAATGTAGTGTACTGTAGAAGTTGTTATCTAATTCATGCAATGCTGGAAGAAGCTTGCAAGTTTCGATGTTAGTGAAAGAATACACTGACTCAGTTGAGCCAGGAGTATTTAGGCTATGTATATACTGCGCAAATTGTATGTGTACTGTTGAATAAGGTAACAGAATTAGTTGAATTGAAGAAGAAACAAAGAATTGTAGCAAAGTACAAAGAATGCAAACGTTATTATGTATTTGTATTGTATTTTTTCTGTTCACTTGCAGTGAACCACGCTTATGTGCAGCCGATGCTTACACATGCCAGCTCGACGCTGCTAAAGAAGAACGCCAATAAAGATGCTATTAGTGTTTGAATAGTAAAGAAATTGGTGCCTGTGATCATTGGGCTCGTCGAGTGGAGAGTCTGATTGGTGCACGCGTGCGTTTGGACTGAATCTTAACCACTTCTGTGTAGAAGGCTCGCTTGAGGGCGAGATAACGCTACACTATCTAAATATTGGAAAGAAAGCACAAACTCAGGAAAAGTGTGAACTGAGAAAAGAGGCTCTGAAGTACAGTGTCTATTAAAGCGCTTAATCTTTACCACACCGTGCTGGCTGTGCGATGAATGGGACAAAAATTAGGAAGTAAATCACCAGAGTAACAACAATGAAGAGATTATCAGATTAAATTGAAATTAAGCGTGCCTCATTAACACATTCTGTCCATAATAAATGCCAACTTCCAAAGCAGTAGCACTATCTTTTCAAAATTTATTAGAGTTGAAAGTGAAGAGTGTGGACAAGGTTTTTCAGAAATGAAAAAGGGATTCTAAAGGCCCAGCTAATCACACTATTCTACCAAATATGTTCGAGATAAACTGCTAAAAAAACACGCTTTCCTGCCCGTTTTATGATACCAAATTTTAGCATAATGTAGAAGAAGACCCGTTCTTTCAGAAAATATGAAAAAGTCACGTTCGGCTAGGTTGACCTATTTCACTTATTTTCAGTCCTCACGCAAAATCTGTGTGCGACTTTATGTTCGTTTTGAGGTGCACGGTCACATATGGTATACCATAGAGCAATCATCTACCATATAGTTGTACCATAGATTTACCATACACCATAGAGCCATACCATACATGTACCATACAATTTTCTTTTTGTAAGGGCTTCGTTGTCCCCTACGCCTCATTTCGAAAGATTCTATATTCTTTTGAAAGATTTCTGGGTCGGAGACGTATGTATACCTCGTCTTGCAAAACCTAACTGTTTCAGTTGCTCTCGAGTCGGAATCCGTAGAGCTCTATACGCAGCATCACACCGAGGAAAAGAGACTATGTGCACTCAAGTAAACGAACGGAACGACGAAACGGCTGATAGCGCAGTGCGATCACAGAACTCCACGCAGACACGACGTGCATACAGGTCTGCAAATGTGCCATGAACCCCCATGATTACGCAATTTATTCCCTCGCCGCGCCGTCTCTCTCCCAAATTCACGGAGGTGAAAAGGTCAACCTCCCAGACCAAGCCGTGCGGTACACATCGCTCGCGTGTGCGGAAGATAACGGTTGAAAAAGCCCCAAGCCCAATGTAGTCAAATTCAAACGGTAGAGGGAGGTAAGGTCGTATCACGGGGGAAAGTGTGGGTCCCACACTTTTATCGGACGACGTATTTTTGCATTTCTCAGCCATTTCTAGACCAATTTTTGTCAAACAAACTTTGAATTCCCCATAAATTTCAATGCTCTTTCATATTTCATAAGTAGTTTCTCATTATCTTGCCAAAAAATTTCATCCCGACGTGCCATCATCAACCAAAACAAGACCTTCCCTTTAATGATCTTTACATATCTTTTTTTGAAGGTTTCTAGATAATCTTTAATTTATGAAGTATTGTCATTCATTTGCATATAGCTAGAAAGTATTGTGGCCATTTTGTTTCCTTCTATGCATGTGGAAACTAACCATGAAGGTTTTGCAATGTATACTTTTTATTCAACTGTTTTATTTATTTTTTTACCTGAATTCACTGTGTTGTAACTTCTTGCACTCGCAACGTCTGGAATTAACAACCCTGCTTTCTTTAGATGATAAAAGTGTACTTTTTGCACAACGCACATGGATTGCAAATGTTTCTTTTTTTTCTGCTGGGGGAGATTTTTATGTTTATTTTTTGTCATAAAGAAATTCTTATAGGGAAATGAAGTGATGTAATGATAATATGTGACCGTGCACCTCAAAACGAACATAAAGTCGCACACACTGATTTTGCGTGAGGACTGAAAATAAGTGAAATGTGACCGTGCACCTCAAAACGAACATAAAGTCGCACACACTGATTTTGCGTGAGGACTGAAAATAAGTGAAATGGGTCAACCTAGCCGAATTTGAATTTTTCATATTTTCTGAAAGAGCGGGTCTTCTTTTACATTATGCTAAAATTTGGTATCATAAAACGGGCAGGAAAGTGTGTTTTTTTAGCAGTTTATCTCGAACATTTTTGGTAGAATAGTGTGATTAGGTGTGTCCTTAGAATTCCTTTTTCATTTCTGAAAAACCTTGTCCACACTCTTCACTTTCAACTCTAATAACTTTTGAAAGGATAGTGCTACTGCTTTAAAAGTTGGCATTGATTATGGACATAATGTGATAATGAGGCATGCTCAATTTCAGTTTAATTTGATAATTCCTTCATTGTTGTTACTCTGGTGGTTTACTTCCTTTTTTTGTCCCATTCATCGCACAGCCAGCACGATTTGGAAAAGATTAAATGCTTGAATAGACACTGTACTTCAGCGCCTCTTTTCTCAGTTCACACTTTTCCTGAGTTTGTGCTTTCTTTCCAATATTTAGATAGGTTAGGAGAGTCTATTTGATTTGAGTTATACATCATTTTAAAGCTTAAAGTCTGCTGTTTCATAATATGGTCTTAACTAAAAATTCATGTCTGGCGACTTTTTGTTTGTTTTGAGGTGCAGGGTCACAAATGGGTAAACCTAGCCGAACTTGACTTTTTCATATTTTCTGAAAGTGCGGGTCTTCTTTTACATTATGCTAAAATTTGGTATCATAAATTGGCAGGAAAGTGTGTTTTTTAGCAGTTTATCTCGAACATTTTTGGTAGAATAGTGTGATTAGGTGTGTCTTTAGAATCCTTTTTTCATTTCTGGAAAAACCTTGTCCACACTCTTCATTTTCAACTCTAATAACTTTTGAAAGGATAGTGCTTCTGCTTTGAAAGTTGGTATTAATCATAGACAGAAAGCGTTAATGAGGCATGATCAATTTCAGTTTAATTTGATGATCCCTTCATTGTTGTTACTCTGGTGGTTTACTTCCTGCTTTCTGTCCCATTCATCGGACAGCCATCACGGTTTGGTAAAGATTAAGCGCTTGAATAGACACTGTACTTCAGAGCCTCTTTTCTCAGTTCACACTTTTCCTGAGTTTGTGCTTTCTTCCCATTATTTAGATAGGTTAGGAGAGTCCATTTGATTTGAGTTATACATCATTTTAAAGCTTAAAGTCTGTTCTTTCAGAATATGGTCTTAACTAAAAATTCATGTCTGGCGACTTTTTGTTTGTTTTGAGGTGCAGGGTCACATATAATGACAGATATTTGATACATTTTTTTTTTTCATCAGAGAATATTGTTTTCCCTTATTTACAAAACTTGAATATATTCCGTTACTGTATAAGTATATGTTATGTACATGTATTGTATTTAACTTTCTTAATTGTACATGTATTGCATTATAATGCAAAAACTTGATTTGACTTAACTATTTGTTTTGAATGATGATAAAAACTTAGCCTATAAAATTAATACATGCGCATTTTGTGTGATCATGCAGAAATGCATCCATCTTGACATATGAAAGTGACATGTTTGTATGTACCAAATGCTGAACTGTACTTAGATAATGTACGAAAAGGGGGAAATTCTCTTTATCTAATTTTCCTCGTTTTTCATCATCCTAAGACTTTATTAAACAAATATGAAATGTAATCATCTGTGGTGCAGAGATGTTCTAATATCTCTGTACAGAGTGTGTGCCAAAAATGAAGTATGAGTAGCATGTACAATGAATTGGTGGTGGCATTAAGGAGTACATGTATGTGTTGACATTGCTAAGGAGTATGTGTTTGATTGAACAACTCTGAACACTGTGCTGTACTTTAAGCTTGGACATCTCCAATATTTCAGCAGGATTGTATATATGGTATGTATATACATATTGAATGCAATATAATATGTGACCGTGCACCTCAAAACGAACATAAAGTCGCACACACTGATTTTGCGTGAGGACTGAAAATAAGTGAAATGGGTCAACCTAACCGAACTTCACTTTTTTATATTTTCTGAAAGAGCGGGTCTTCTTTTAAATTATGCTAAAATTTGTTATCATAAAACGGGCAGGAAAGTGTGTGTGTGTGTTTTTTTTTCTTTTTTTTTCAGTTTATCTCGAACATTTTTGGTAGAATAGTATGATTGGTGTGTCTTTAGAATCCCTTTTTCATTTCTGAAAAACCTTGTCCACACTCTTCATTTTCAACTCTAATAACTTTTGAGAAGATAGTGCTACTGCTTTGAAAGTTGGCATCAATTATTGACAGAATGTGTTAATGAGTCATCCTTAATTTCCGTTTAATGTAACAATCCCTTTATTGTTGTTACTCTGGTGGTTTACTTCCTGTTTTTTGTCCCATTCATCGCACAGCCAGCACGGTTTGGTATAGATTAAGCGCTTGAATATGCATTGTACTTCTGAGCCTCTTTTCTCAGTTCACACTTTTCCTGAGTTTGTGCTTTCTTTCCAATATTTAGATAGGTTAGGAGAGTCCATTTGATTTGAGTTATTCATCATTTTAAAGCTTCTTCTCTTTCAGAATATGTTCTTAACTAAAAATTCATGTCTGGCGACTTTTTGTTTCGTTTGAGGTGCAGGGTCACATATATAATATATATATATATATATATATATATATATATATGTCTATAACAATGTATATATATATATATATATATATATATATATGTAACCCATTAAGGTGGAAAAATTAAAACCATTGAGCATATATGCACCACAAAGGGTTCAATTTTGATATCTGAAAAGTTCAAGAATCAACCCTTTTGGGTGGAAGAATGAACCTTTTTACAACCTTGAGGTTCAGTTTTGAACTCAGAGGGTTCATTTTTATGGGGTTCAAAATTGAACCCTAGACAGGGGTTCAAATTTTGAGGGAAAGGGGGTGCTGCTATTGTATCACGCCTAGAGGTTAGATTTTGAACCCTGATTTCTTAGTGTGCAAGGTGCAAAAGGACATGTAAGTTTATACTCGTAAATTTATGTGATCTACAACTTTTTTTTAGCCCTCTTTAGCAGAAAGCTTAAGTGACATACCTTGTAACATGGTTTTTTACTCATCTAGCTTGCAAAAACTTCAACATTTTCAACTTTTCTCAAGAGCTAGTGGACAGAATTAAGCAACCAAACGAGGAGTTGATCATCTTTGTTTAGTTAGGGGGCAAGGACCCAAAGTTTTTCAGGTTATGGGCATGATCCCCCCCCCCCCAAAAAAAAAAAATAAAAAATAAAAAATAAAAAATAATAAAAATAATAATAATAATAATAATAACAATAATAATAAATGTGGTGGTCGATGGTGTTGAATCTGAATGCCTCAGTGTGAACATTGGTGTACCACAAGGCTCAGTTCTAGGACCTCTATTATTCTTGTTATATGTGAGTGATATTGTGAATTCCTCAAAAAATTTAAAATTCTTATTATTTGCTGATGACACTGTTGTGCTTTTCTCTCACAAAGATATATCCTCATTAATTTCCACAATGAATAATGAACTTGAAATATTAAGTGAATGGTACAAGAGTAATAAACTTTTTTTTGAATTTTAGTAAAACGAAATATATGATATTTCATCCGAGAGGTAAAAAACTGTTGTTTCACGACCAAAATGTTATGATTGATAATACTTCCATAGAGAGAACTGAGTCGATATTTTTTCTAGGCGTACTCATTCATGAATCCCTTGACTGGAAGTATCATGTTGCAAATATTTGTTCTAAATTGTCAAGAAATGTAGGTGTTTTATCCAAACTAAAAAGTGTATTGCCTTTTAATATCTTGGTAAATATTTATAATGCAATAATTTTGCCTCATCTTAATTATCTTTGTACAATTTCGGATACTTCCAATTTTTGATGTGGTCAAGCTGAATGTTTTGTTATTCGTGTTTAAGTATCACCAAAATATGTTGCCCGATGTGTTCAGAAACATGTTCCATATGAATTCCTCATTCCACTCATATCCCACCCGGTACCGCTACAATTTTCGTAAACCTATTTTTTATTCCACTCTAAGATTGCAATCCATACGTTTTACAGGTGTCAAGGAATGGAATTCTATTGATGGTGACCTTAAATCTAGTACTACATTTTCCAGATTTAAAGTATTATATAAACAGAGTGTATTTAGGCAGATGGTATCCATGACTGACTAGACCTCCTTTCTTCCTCTACCTTTCTCTTTCTCATCTCTTTTTCTCTGTATACTATGGATGAATGTGCGAGTGTGTGCGTGTGTGTACTATGTCTGCCAACAAATTAAGCAACGATATGTTTTTGTGTCAATAACAGATGACTTGAGTACACATTGTGTTATTTTAATTTGGACTAATCTTCTGTGTGTATTAGTCCATATCACAAAAAGTGCTTGGTGATTGTATGTACAGTATTTTATCCTTTTTGGTTTGAGGGCTCCAGCCACAAGCATAAATTTGCTTCTTAGGAGCCCTGGCATGTATTTGTTTCTTGTTTCTTGTACATTGTTTTATATTCTGCCAAATGAAATGAAATGAAATGAAATGAAATAGATAAATAAATAAATACAAATAAAAATGGCCTTTACAGGAAAATTGCATCTATTTCTTAATCAACTCATTGTGCAAATATACAGGCAATGTGGGGACTTTTTATAATCTTTGATGTACCTTCTCATGGATGTCTAATAAAGTTGTGTGCAGAGTGGCCTGATTCCATGACTTAGGTTCATGAACGTTAACTTCAACGTATCGTAATGTAACTTAAGTTCCAACATGCCAGTTGCGCCGTTCATTTATGATAAACCTATTCTCGTTTTCTTCCATAAGAATTCCACTACATGTATTTCTACTGCTATCAGATCTTCATCAGTTATAGTCAACTCTGTGCCAAAGTCAAATTTCTTGAGACTCAAGAAAAAGCTTTGATTTACAATACATTCTTATATTTCAGGAGTATACCTGTATGGCAAGGATCATGGATTCATTAAGTATCGTTATGAAGACCTTGAGGAGCTATGACACCACTCGTCACCTCAGGCAGAGAGAGAGAGAGAGAGTAGTTGCAGCTCCCACCAAGCCCCTGACCGAGCACCATTCCAACGTTAGATTAGAAGCCCAATGAGAAGAGACAGCTACCATCGGTGTATAGGTCTAAATACACTTGCTTTTTCCTCTTTTGAGATACAGTATATGCTTCTCTGACGTTGGAACTTACATTCTTGTTGAAGAGTCAGCCTTATCAGGCTCAGCGGAAGTTTAGCATGAAGCTGTTACCAGGAGGTACTGCAGCACTTCAACAGGGCTCGCCGATGAAAAGAGTTTGTTGCATAGAATGTGTGATTGTTAATGCTTTAAATTGTTGATTGTTGTATATACTAGTAACTGAAAATAGTTTTGACTTATATAGTCGAGAAAAATTCTCCTCTTCATGGCCACATGTTAATCAATACATTCATCTGTGAGGTGTTCCAAGCATGTCAAAGAATGTTTGGCCACACACAGCTTGGCATTCCGCATGATACGAATCTTGCTGCGCTCATGATTAAGCACCCCCTTCTCTCCAGGCAATTCTGACTTGCTTTAATAAAACCTTTTTATGGTCTAATATTCGAGAGAGAAAACTGTTGACAGACACTCGTATGTTTTTTTTCTTTCCCTCATTTTTTTTTTTTGGAAGGGGGGGGGGGGAATGCTACAAATAGCAGCTAAATAGTAGAATCTTCCAATGGTCATCCATGCTCTTGGGATGAAGATCATGTCTCAATGTTGTGATTAAGTTACCACATACATATGTCACCCCTTTGATTAACCTTAATGCAGTACAATATGCATGTGCTCAAATTTATTGCATCCATCTTCTTTGGAGTAGGGGGAAAAATCTTAACAAAAAAAAACAAACAAACAAACAAAATTGATGGGAATCATTGATCCGATAGGGTTACGGGACCCAGAGTTATTTTGTACATTTTCACCTTTATGTAATTATTGATGTACTGTACTTTGAAAAACTTGTGGGTAGAAGCTCAATTGGTTCAACTTCTTTTTCCACGAAACATCTGCAGTCCATCATTGATAAATCCACGGCATTAGAGTAGATGGAGCCAAATAGATTAGTTCACGAATGTGCCAAGTCAAACTTATGGATAATACTTCTCTTGACCTCGTAACAAATTATTAAGATAACCTGCAACTGACAATCATATTTTGATATAGTGTTAGCAGTGATGTCACAATTGCCCACCATAAGGCTGCGTTCACATAGAAGTATACTATTTGGGTATTCGGGGCTAGTTTTCGAGGTCACGCGAATAGCTTGAATCGAACGATAGGATTTCCTAACACCGGTTCGCATGAGAGGGCACTATTTGAATGTACCGAATAGCATAGAATAGTATAGCAAAGTGGGAATCGAGCTTGTTCGATTTTCTTGCAGCGTATACCGTCTCTCGTTTATGAATTAATGACAATTTTGGTCTGGATTTGCCCTTTAGCAAAAATAAACATGTAGACTGACATTCTGATGCAGTTTAGAAATTGTTAATAAGATTTACTGGGATGTAGGAGGAAGAAATTCCTCACTGCATGGGATGGCGAGTTGACGGTGCGGGTGGCGTTTTTTTTAAAGACGGCACAGATTGAGGCATGGCGCGTGTTAAACCTATGGGGAAAACGTTGGGTTAGGGTTTATGGTTAGGGTTTATGGTTAGGGTTAGGGTTAGGGTTGGGGTCAGGGTTAGGGTTAGGGTTAGGGTTTCATGGTTAGGGTTAGGATTAGGATTAGGGTTAGGTTTAGGGATAGGGTCCCCAATCTGTGCCGTCTAAAAAAAAAACAAAAAAAAAACACGCGTGCGGGTGATGGTGTACTGGGTGCCCGAATAGCGAATAGCGAATACCGTATATGTGAACGTAGCCTAATGAAGTCAATTGCCTAAACTGACTAGAAATCAAGACTGCATACAAAAGCTGCAGCAATGTTTACTTCAGGGAAACCTAAGGCAAAAGAACACCTTTGTTAGAGAGGCATGCATGAATGAATATTGGCATACTCGTGAAATAGGCCCCACCACTGCGTATCCGTACAAATACTACGGTGGCTCGCCTGTTTATACTCGTGAATTTAGCCCCACCGTGTGGCGTTCATCGGTAGATAAGCACGGCGGTGGGGCTTTCTTCCACAGTATAATACTCGTGAATACGGCCCCACCAAACGGGGTTTACGCGAGATGCATACGGCGGTGGGGCCGATTTCCACAGCATAGCATCGCACGGGTGCACGCGCACTGCGGTGGGGCCTATTTCACGATTTTGCCTGAATATTGATCGCCTTTGCTATGGAAGCCACCATTATGGTGGCCAACATGACGTCACATGAAATCACTCTATAAGTAATTCAGTTTGCATGCATTAGTTGTTGCTACATCTGGGCCCTGTTTTATCAAAAGATAAATTTAACGTTAAGTCAAAATAATCTATGATTAACCTCTCAAATCAACTGAGTATATGAATATAAGAACGACCCAAGTCCAATTTTTGGCCAAATTCAGTTTGACATGGGAAATTGTAGCTTATGCATGGACTCATCTTGTGTATAAATGATAAATCCTAATTACCCCCGGAAGTGCCTGAAATAAATGAGTTAAATCTTATATGAATGTAAGAATGAAGGACTTGGGTCATTCTTACATTCATATTATAGCGCCCTCTCTCGTCCTTCTCTCATCTTTATAGCAGAATATCATGTATATGAATCAAAGAACGACCCAAGTCCATATGAATCAAGGAACGACCCAAGTCCATCACACAAAATGGCCTCTCCACAATTAATGTCAATGTTAATTGTCATAATAATGTATGTTCTAATTTGTATATACAATGTTGCCTTCCCATCACAGTTAAATAGAATATTATTGGACAAAGAAAAAAGATATGAAGTTTTTTTTAGTTTACTCGAAATGGCCTTCCATGGACTTGGGTCGTTCTTATATTCATATACTCAACTCTAAGTCCACTTAATCTATGATTAACTTCCAAATCCACTTGAAGTCCGTCTTATCAAGACACCCAGAGTTGACATCAACTCCAACTTCCTAACAAATCAACACATAAGTTTTCTCAACCGCTCCAAATGTATGATTAACTTAACAGTTGAAAAATATCAACTTTAAGTAGAAACAGTCTAGGTAGACTCAATTGTAAGGCAATTTACAGAAGATGACTGTCACACTTTCCTAGTCTAGCTGGGGTCTTGTCACAAATGTTTGTCTGCTTCTACTTCTACGAAGATACTCAGCAGGATCCATAAGTCAGGATGTAGTGCTAAGGAGTTGAACTTAGGTGCTCATTTGCAGTGCATGCTTGTTGGTGCATTGAAATATATGGTGCGAGTAAAAATCCAGTTCCTCAGTCTAGATGCTGAGTGGAAGAGCTCCCTTGAAGGCCTCCAATGAAGTGGCTTCAAGGGCGTTTTTAGGAAGCCCATTCCAAGCAGTTACTGTACGTGGAAAAAATGAGTTCCGATAGAGTTGGGTTCGGGTAGGAATTGCCAGCAACTTGTTTGGATGGTACTGTCGTGTGTTGCTAACAATCATGGGTGATGTGTAGTGCTGTGCATTGATGGCTGCCATGTTGTGCTGAATCTTGTACATGAGGAAGAGGCTAGCAGCATTTCTTCTCCTCTCCAGACTTTCCCATTTAAGTTGTTCAATCATGGCAGAGACACTGTCTGGACGGTAATACCTCTGGAGGGTGAATCTTGCTGCTCGCCTTTGGATGGCTTCTATTTGGGAAATGTGTTTGTTTGTATGTGGGCTCCAGACTGAGCTGCAGTATTCTAGGTGTGGTCTCACTAGGGAGAAGTATGCTTGTTGGCGGATCCTTTGCGAGGTCTTTCGTAAGTTTCTGCTGACTAGTCCTAGCATCCGATTGGCCCGGGATGTGATGTTGTTGATGTGACTTTGCCAGGATAAGTTGGATGAAAAAGTTAACCCTAGATACCGGAGATCTGATACAGATGCAAGGGGAGTGTCTCCCAGGGTGTATGTATTTCTGATGGCTTTGTGACGGAGGGAGAATGTAATATGATAACATTTCTCAGTATTGAATTTCATCTGCCATGTATCAGCCCATGTGAACAGCCGGCTGAGATCTTGTTGCAGGGCCTGACTGTCATTGAGGTCACTGATAGGTCGGTATATGAGGCAATCATCTGCAAAGAGTCGGATTTTGGAAGAGATCCCATCTACTATATCATTGATGAAAGATATGAAGAGAAGTGGACCGAGGACCGTACTCTGCGGTACCCCAGATGTGACTGGTACCCATTCAGATGACTTTCCGTCAACTACAACCCGCTGTGACCTTTCCGTGAGAAAAACTTTGATCCACTGAAGGAGGCTGTCATGGATCCCATAATGCTGGAGTTTCCGGAGAAGGCGCTCATGGGGGACACGGTCAAAGGCTTTGGAGAGGTCTAGAGCAACTGCATCAATCTGCTCTTTTTGATCCAGAGAGCATGCAATGTCTTGTGATGTGATAATTAACTGGGTCTCACATGAATGGCCCGGACGGAAGCCGTGTTGTACATCATTCAGAATGTTGTTTTCGTCATAGTGATCCATGATGTTGGTGAAGATTATATGTTCAAGCAGTTTGCTGCAAATGGATGTGATTGATACACGGCGGTAGTTGGAGGCCATGCTCTTGTCACCTTTCTTGAAGATGGGAGAGATGCTTGCAAGACGCCAGTCAGATGGCACCATTCCTGTGTCCAGGGACTGCTGGAAGATGAAGGCGAGGATCGGTGCAATGTCCTCAGCATGGTATTTCAAGATTCTACCCGGTATGCCGTCTGGTCCTGTTGCTTTGCCTGCATCTATGGCTTTTAGTAGCTTGGCAATACCTTCCACGGAAATCTCAATGCGGTTCATGGATGGACAGGTAGGCTGTCCAAGATCTGGGATGTTTGTGTGATCCTCCAAGGTGAAGACAGATTGAAACTGGTCATTCAATACTGTTGCCTTTCCCTTGCTGTCTGAGATTAGCTGCTAACCATGTTTAAGAGATGCAATACCGATTGACTCTTGCTTTCTAGATTTAATGAACTTCCAGAAGGCTTTGTTGTTCTTGTCTGCTGGAGAGAACATCTTGTTTTGATAAGTCCAGTAGTTATGCCGAAGTTGACTCCTAAGCTCTTTTTGGAAATTCTTGTACTTAAGCCAGTCATCTGATGTTTTTGAGGCTTTAGCTTTGTTGTACAGCTTCTGTTTTTTCCTGATCCCTCTCTTCAAGGTGTTTGTGATCCAAGGGTTGGTTCCTTTCTTTCCAGACATCTTTGACGGTATGTGTTTATCCATGAGGTTGCTGATTTCCGTCCTAAAGGAGTCCCAGTTTTGCTGTACAGATCTGGAACCGGGGCTGCTATTCAGGAAAGTAGACTGGAACTTGAGTAGATCTGCCTTCAAGCTGGCTGTGTCAGCTTTGCTGTACAGGAATACCTTTCGAGCTTTCTTTTTTGTGATTGAAGGAGTGCGGCTTACTCTGAAGCTCACAAGATCGTGGTCACTGATACCTGCTGTGACTTTGCAATCATCAATGAAAGCTGGATGGGTGGTGAGAACAAGGTCAAGTATGTTCTCAGTGACGCCTGCTGTTCTAGTAGGCTCTCTAACCATCTGTCTGTTAACTGCTCACCTTTCTCTAACATTTTGTTGCGTTTCTTTCATGTAATTATGGTCTTTTCCTTGCATGAAATTCACGACTGCTGCAGGCAAACACCCTCGACAGCAATCGTAATCCCAGCCTGCGTGCCCGGCGCCTCGGCCCGCCGCCCGCCCGCCAATCAAGCTATCGCCAGCAAGCAAGTAACCGAGTACGGTACTGTGACTGGAACCGCGTCTGTGTGTAATGCATATCTTGCCAAAGAACCCATATGCGAGGAAACCTGTGATTTCTGACGTGCGTAGGCCTACGTAGAGCTAGTTCGGCAATAGATACTAATTAAGAGTTCAGTAGACATATACAGAAAATAAAGAGTTTAATTCTATATAGCACCGAGTACGACAGTAACTTGAGATAACGTTCAGCGAGTCGTTTGTACTTACCGTAACACGTAGTGGCGTACTGCTGATTAGAGCGTCTAAGTCGATCTAGAATTTCGACATGTTGATGATGTAGACTCGCGATCTATTCTTTACAAAGCCCCTGCGGCGTAGAGGTAAAAACAAGCTAGTGTAGTCACCACACTCTCACAAGTTTCCATAATCCTACACTTAAACACACAGGACTTAGAAACGATAGCTAGTGGTAGGCCTACAAGACCTTCACCTTGGACAGTCAGTTACTGTACGTTTTTAGATCCATTCCAATGAATACGTGAGTGTTTTAATAATCCTAAGTATGTGCGGAATCTTTACGGCACGCGCGAACGCAGATTTTCGTTGAGCTCGGGATGTGCTAGATCTATCGGTTACAGCTCTTTATTCCGAAGGTTCGTTATTCCGAAGGCTCTCTATTCCTAAGATTCGTTTTTCCTAAGGTCATTGTTCCGAATTTCATTTTCGGATTAACAAATCTTCGGAATAACGAACCTTCGGAATAACGCCAGAAATTTTCGGATTAACGAACCCTTTTTCATTTTCGGATTAACGAATCTGTAGGTATAGGAAATTTGCGTGTTTCGGATTAACGACCCTTCGGAATAATGAACCTTCGGAATAGCGAACCTTCGGAATAACGAACAGCACCCGATCTATCGACCTACTTTTTTTCAATACAACGCAAAACGGCGTATTTTGCGGTTTTGTTTGAAACTTAATACTTCTATAATTCAGCGACTGTATAGCGCTAATAATACTGCGTCGCACTAGCAGACTACAAATCCGTGGCCATGGCAACAATCATGTTTTTGTTACTTGTTTTGCCTAAGTCAATAATTAAGTCATGGTGATGAGCTATAACTATAATTGACTATTAAGTCTCTTGGTAAAACGGAAACTTGCAGTTGATTTAAAGTTATAGCAGACTTCAAGTTGGATAAAGTTAGCGTTGATTTCACAATCAACACTAACTTTATCTTGATAAAACAGGGCCCTGGGCCCTGTTTTATCAAAAGATAAATTTAACGTTAAGTCAAAATAATCTATGATTAACCTCTCAAATCAACTCTAAGTCCACTTAATCTATGATTAACTTCCAAGTCCACTTGAAGTCTGTCTTATCAAGACACCCAGAGTTGACATCAACTTCAACTTCCTAAAAAATCAACACATAAGTTTTCTCAACCGCTCCAAATCTATGATTAACTTAACAGGTGATAAATATCAACTTTAAGTATACAGTGTAGGTAGACTCAATTGTAAGGCAATTTACAGAAGAAAGATGACTGTCACACTTTCCTAGTCTAGCTGGGGTCTTGTCACAAATCGTCGCCGGTCACACGAACCGACGAATCACTCGATATTGGGTCAAATTTTCGATTTTGAGATTTTCAATCATTTCGATAGTAGACATTCCATACTACATATCGTCGGTCGCATTACGAACCGGCGAATGTTCGAATTTGGGTCAATTTTTCAAAATTCACTTTTTTCCATTTTTTGAATGTCCATATCATACTCTATCTATCCCCAAAATATCAAATCGCAAAATTCACGAAAACATGTATTTTTGGTAGTGACGAATTTTCAAAATGTCCAAATGCTGCATGTGACATTACGAACCGGCAAATGTTCGTATTCGCCGGTTCGTAAAATCCCTGTTCAGACGGAACACACGTGAGGTATGTGGGGCGAATCGAGGAGCTTGCGAGGCCGCGAGCGAGGACTCGTCATCACCATCAGTCCCATGCACTCGGAATTGTGCTGGTATGTAACTACTAGGTGCATTTTGTTGCTCATTTGTTATTTAATCTTCTGTTTAAAAACAAAAGTAATGATAATCGGGGCAGGTTAATGTGTAATCATAAAATATTACATCAGAGAAGTAGAATTGCTCGACATTATCATGTAAAAGTAGCTTTCCTGTGTATTTCATTTCCTTGTAGATCCTACAGTCGTACACCTAGCCACCATTTTGTCGAAGGGGGTCCTTGAATATTCTTAATCAGAGATAAAGCAATCCTCCCATACAACCCGGATGCATTTTTTTTTTAAACTAAAGCATAGTAGAATATATAAACTGAAAAAAAAATATCGTGTAGCAATTGCAAATACCCAGGAAGAACTGAAAATAGGCCCAAAGTAATAAATGATTATCATTGTTTTCAAAGATTCATGTTGTTGCATTAAAAAAAATAGTATTTAGGCCCTAAGTAGGAATGAAATTGCATGATGAGACTGTTTAGCGTCAGTGTTAAGTCAGTTAGTTACATATAGCTTCCTTAAGCATGCAAGAATAGCTACTCTGGCCTTTACTGTCTAACTAAAATCCTGCATAAACAGTAAATTTATAGGCTAGATCGAGGTTGTATTCACCGGTACGTTACTTATTTTGATTACCGGGACAGATATCAATAAACTTTCAGAAAAATTAAACGAAGTTGATTACCGGTACCGGTACTCATAGTTTTTTTTAACACTCATGTACAAGTATAAGCCTATATCCAGGGATTTTTATTCTATATAAGTTACCGCGGTATCCTATTTGTGCCCTGATAACACTGACATAATTTTCCTTATTCATATCTTGGGGATAATTCTAGGACAGCAGGCCACTACAAGCACAAACAAAGGCAGCACCGCTATCATTACAACTGTATAGCAGCTAGTATCTCAGGAACGTCAGCAGCACCTCTCGGCGCAGGAGCAGCATTAGCAGAGCCGGTAAAGTGCAACTGTAGCAGCTGAACTTCTCCATACAATTGTAGTCGCGAAGCCTCTATGTACTACAGTAGGCCTACCGACAGTACTATTGCAACAGAGCGTCTACGTATGCTACCGTAAAACTCTACATTTGTAGCAGCATGATCCTAACTTACAACTGTAGCAGCTGAGCCTTTCAGACTGTAGCAGCAGAACCTCTACGTACAACCGCAGAGAGTAGTGGTGATGAGGATGTTTTTCCTTCTGCCTATAATGGTAAGTTTGATTCGTAACAAGTGATTATGGTACCGGTACTTGTGGACCGTAAAGTGTACCAGGAACCAGGTATCCACAAACATTTCTCAGTTTACGGTGAATGGAATAGGTCATTTATTACTTTCAGTGGAATAGATGATTGAACAATACCATGTCATTTGACAGAAATCACTGTTTTGATATCTGGAATGTAATGTAGTCATACCTTTTCTGTAATGTCGATCTTATCTAACTGTCACATGGGCGGACTCAAATAATACTCAATCACACTCGTGCCATTCACTTCAATGTACAATTTAATATAAGCATTTGTGGAATATTTACAGGACTGAAATCAAGGAGTTGTGACCAACATAAAATGCAAAATCAAAATTCTTAGTGAGATAAATTAAATTACAATACTCTTATATTCGACAACCATGTGAACGGGACCCTGTCTTGGTCCGGTTCCACCTGTAATTTTGGCTTGACACTTGTTCAGAATAATTATACCAGCTTCGCTATCAATTCGTTATCCCTGACAATACACTATCTGCTATCAAGCGCAACACTATTTGGTTCACACCACCGTAGTGCTGATCCTGAGATGACCAGTCTGCACGCACGACGGTTTACCGCGGTTATAACACTTGTCTTCAATTACACTGCTTCGGTTTATACCTCCGGGTTCTGTGCTAACCCACAATTATCATGAAGTGTATAACTACCAATATTCGAATTACGTGCACATTATTTTCATCTTTTTACCAATTTAACCTGACCTTCATCTCTCTACTTCAGCGACACTTCCACGTCATAACCAATCATATCTACAGGGTGTCATGCACCCGCCAGGTTCATCGCTCACCTGCGTTGTCCACAGAGTCACCTTAATTGTCAAACTATTCGCTTCCAGAACATAACTGATTCGTGGGTGGAGCGTCCTTGTATGCGAGGTTGCTGTTCCAGCTCCAAAGTCTCGCGAGGGACCCGCGTTCCGTATTCTTTGGCGTCCAAAGTCCTCCCTAGCGAGGGGCGGACACAGTCGCTCTGCTGCGAATGCGTCGGCCTGGGAGTAGGCTCGTCCTCGGCCTCGGCGCCATCTACAAAATTATTTAAATGCAACATATACCAATGGGTGTGTTCTAATCACACACACAAAAAGATTATCAGCTTAAAATCCTGACATCACAGTGAAAATTTGAAAACTGCATTATTATCCAACTAACCTACAAAATTCACATAATGAAATGTTTCAAACATTGGAAATATAACAGTGCCTAGCTTATCAAACATCACCGCATCGTTTTCGAAAACTGCACACCATTATAACATACTTTACCACTTATTCACGGGGTTCTCCGGGGCTATATGTGGTGCCCTGAAACACATTCATATCCTTTTACACGACAAAGCAGAAATCAAATCGCAATTTAACTTACCAATGACCGGTGTAATATAACCAAAATGCCTCTTCTTCTAGGCTACTGGAAGGCTGCAAAGGCTGTTGGAATACGCCTTCTGGCAGCAAACAAAATCTGAACTCTAATCAGCCAGTACACAGGCTGACGGTAAGGTGGACGGACGGCTCCTGGCCGCAAACGAAATTGGGCTTAGACACAAAATTATCTTGCCAACTGGCGCCTGAGTGTGGCAGGTTGGTTTTCTGCCATCACGGAGCTAACTCAATGTTCTCTCGGTGAAATCAAAATGGTGTCTGCCCCGAAAAGATCCAACTCTACTGTTAAATTGCTACTCGACTACGACACTCCTCTTCGAGGCATTCGGAATATTTGATACAACTAAAAGGACTTGAACGAAAACACCTATACAGCACTCTCCCGGAACTGGAGCTATTTCCTAGTCTTTTCTTTCTACGTTAATTGACATGCAAAAATAAATGAACTCCTCTCGGTCATCGATGGCGCGACTTGTAAAACATTTACACCTGTCTTATCACTTTCTCTCTCTCGCTCTCGCTTTCTCTCTCGCTCCCTCACTCGCACTCTTTGTCTCGTTATCTCTACCCGTAAACATGTTTGTCTAGTTGAATGACCGATAGGTGATGTACATGAAACAACCTGGAAATGCATTTTCAATGTGACATTTCACTCCCCCTTTCGAAAAATGCATTTCATAATTAAAAGAAATTGCTTATACCACTATCTTTCTCTCTACAGCCGGCTAAGTAGGTCTGCGCCAACATTCTCGCTGCCGCGGATAGCTTCCACACGGAATCTGTAGGGTTGCAAAGCCAGAATCCAACGCATTAGCCTCCCATTTGCAGGGCTAGCCTTGTTCATGTACACTAGTGGGTGGTGGTCTGTTTCTAGCACAAATTGTCTGCCGTACAAGTATGGTTGGAACTTCTTTACTGCCCAAACTACAGCTAAGCACTCACGTTCTATGGTTGAGTATGCTTGTTCTCGTCGAAGCAGTTTTCGGCTCGCGTAGGAGACTGGAAATCGTTCGTCTTGGTGTGTTTGGAGGAGGACTGCTCCTAGTCCAACGTTGGAGGCGTCTGTCCTGAGGATGAAGTCCTGTGACAAATCTGGCAAATGAAGGATAGGGGGGTTAGAGAGTTTTTCCTTCAGTGTTGTGAAGGCCTGCTCTTGGCTCGTTTCCCATTTTACCTTGTTTGGTTCAGCATTTCTGGTCCTGTCTGTGAGTGGTGCGGCGACGGCGGCGTAGTTCGGAATGAACTTCCGGTAGTAGTTCGCCATACCTAGAAAGGATCTGAGCTCTCGTTTGGTCTGAGGCTGACTTACCTCTTGGATGGCTTTGAGTTTTTCAGGGCGGGGTCTTACCTGTCCGTGTTCGATCACGTGTCCTAGGAATTCGACGCTTGTCTGTCCGGTGAAGCACTTACTTGGTCTAGCAGTGAGCTTTGCGGCTCGTAGTCGTCTGAAGAGTTCTGTGAGTGTACGTAGGTGTTCTTCCCACGTGGTCGAATAGATGAGGATGTCATCGATGTAGTTCACCGTTCCTCCGAGTCGGTCTAGCAGTCTCCTCATCAGTCGACTGAAGGAGGCGGGAGCGTTCACTAAGCCGAACGGCATCATTGTGAACTGAAAGAGACCATCGGGGGTAAGAAAAGCGGTTAGTGGTTTGGATTCGGCTGCCATGGGTACCTGCCAGTATCCTTTGCTGAGATCTATTTTGGTGAAGAACTTTGCATGGGCGACTTTTGTGAAGAGTTCATCTTGATCTGGTATGGGTTCAGCATCAAATACAGTCACTTTATTGAGTTTTCTGAAGTCTACACAAAACCGGTTGCTGCCATCGAGCTTTTTAACCAGTACTATGGGGGAGGCAATGGGGCTTTCTGATGGCTCAATTACTCCGAGCGATAGCATGGTTTTTACCTCTTCTCTGACTGTGTCTCTAAGAGAGTGGGGAATGGGATATGGTTTACTCTTCAGGTGTTCATTTCCTTTGAGTTTGATGTGGTGTTCGCCTAACGTGGTTCGACCGGGAAGATCAGACAGGACGTCTTTGTACTCGTTGAGGAGTTCGTTGACCTGTTCTTTCTGTGGGGAGGAAAGGGCTGAGTTAATTGAGACATCGTCAAGTGACTCTTTCGCCTGAAATGGGAAAGGCTGTAGGAGAGATGTGTTAGTTAGTGGTTGCTGCGTTTCTTCCTCGTCATCATTTTGCTCTTCGCATTCGATCACGGCGGTACAAGCAGCTTCGGCATCTGAAAAGTGGGAACATCATTTCTAGCATGATATTTTTTCAGAAGATTGATGTGTAACACCTTTGGTTTCCCGTTGAGGTCGATCCTGTAGTCCATGGAGCTGATTTTGGAGATCACGTCAAAGGGGCCCTTCCATTGTAGAAGGAGCTTATTCCTGTCAGTTGGTAGGAGTAGGAGTACCTTATCTCCGACTTGTAGTTCCCTGTGTTTTGTCTTCTGATTGTAGTATTTTGCATACCTGTTTGCTGATTTCTGAAGTTGAATGTGGGCGTTGCGGCATGTTTCGTCGATCCTGTTTCGGAGATCAAGTACATAGTGGTAAGTAGACTTGGTCTCACCTGTTTTGGCTTCTCCTGTCCAGAGTTCTCTCAGGATGTCGAGGGGTCCGCGTACCTTCCGGCCGTAAAGAAGCTCGAACGGGGAGAACC
This sequence comes from Diadema antillarum, assembly GCF_040938485.1. Classification (NCBI taxonomy): domain Eukaryota; kingdom Metazoa; phylum Echinodermata; class Echinoidea; order Diadematoida; family Diadematidae; genus Diadema; species Diadema antillarum. Next base: position 1,221,804 of record NW_027271443.1, read on the forward strand.
CCATGCTCTCTTGCGGTGCTTCTCTCACTGCGAATAGAAGGGGAGTAATGTACCTGTCCCAGTCTTTTGGGTTTTCAGCGCACATACGTCTCAACATTTGTTTTAGAGTGCCATTGAAGCGCTCAACTAGTCCATTCGCGGCAGGGTGATATGGGGATGTAGTGAAGTGTTTGATGGAGAGTAATTTGCTTACCTCTTTCATGAGATCAGATGTGAATTGAGTCCCTTGATCGGTCAGCATTTCCTTGGGGATTCCGACTCTGGTGAAGATGCTCACTAGGGCTTCTGCAACTCTTTCTGTCTCGATGCTTGGGAGTGGGATTGCCTCAGGGTACCTAGTAGCATCAATAACGGTAAGTATGTACCTATTTTTCTGGTCAGTCATTGGGTGTATTGGTCCAACTATGTCTACAGCAATGCGTTCGAAGGGGACTTCGATGAGCGGCATCTTTCCGAGTGGGACCCTGGTTACACGACCTTTTGATAGTGTACGTTGGCAGACGTCACACGATCTACAGTATCTGGTAATGTCAGAGTTCATACCGGGCCAAAAGAAATTGGTAAGTATCTTTTCTGTTGTCTTTTTGGTACCTTGATGCCCTCCGAGTATGTTTTCATGGGCTGTCTGCATAACCTGTTTGCGGTATTGTTTTGGTACTACCACTTGTGTGATTGTTGTGTCAGGGTCCATTTGGGGAGAGTGGAATGAGCGATACAGCATTCCGTCTTTGTAAAAGAAGGAAGAGAGACCGTTATTGCGACTTACCTTCTCTGAACGAGTATCGGCGAGTTCTCGCAGGCGGTGTAATGTTTCATCCTTCTGTTGTGCCTCTTTGAGAGCTGTTGGAGTCACGATGTCTTCCATTGGGTGTGGGGTTTTGAGAGGACGAAATGGCTTACCGTCTCGTTGAGCCTGGGCTCTCGTCTGTACGGCGCCGACAGGCATTGGTGTAGCCGTCCAGTCAGGATCTGGGTTGTCTGGTTCTCTCACTCCGGGTAGGTTACCTAAAATCAGGTCATAGAGTGGAGTTTTCATGCACAATGCGTTAACTTTCCCTACGTAGAAGGGAGTGTCAACATCTATTCTAGCGACGGGGAGAGTTTTCACTGTGCCATCAATCAGCACACAAGTACTTTCTTCACCTGTCATTTGGTTTGGCTGGACAAGATCTTGTTTAATGACAGCTCCGCTGCAGCCGCTGTCTCTGAGAACAGAAATTTGTTTGTTATTGACTAGTCCGTTAGTAACTGGCATTTGTCTGACCACATGTTCTTTGGTGCATGCTGCACTCATCAACGGCAAGGAGTGTCCACACTTGAATTGGATATGATCTGTGGTGGATTCTAGTTTGGGGGCATTGAGTGGCATTCGAACCATCATACAAGAATAAAGCCTCAATTTTGACCTTTGTGTTAGTGCAAGCTGGACATTGACAGGGAGTATGTGGATTTGGTTCTACCTTATCGGGTTCGGATGAAGCCAGGTTGTGTTCCGAGGTAGGGGGTTTCCTTGCTCTGGATCCTGGGCGAGGACTAGACCTGCCGATTTCATGGGGGAGAAAGGACAATAGTTAGCAATGTGACCTGGTTTGTGGCATATGAAACACGTTCTGCCTCTGGTTCCCTGTTTTGTACAATCACGGGCAAGGTGACCGTGTTGGTGGCAGTTGTAACATTTGGGTTGAGACGGGGGCCTATTTCCTGAAATGTTATTTGGGGGAATTTTACCTTCAGGTCTGGTGTTGCCCCGTGGCATCTGTCCCACGTGTGTCTGGATGTTCCTTTGTGCCGGTGGGGGTGGTTTGAAGGTGCCTCCTCTGGCGTCTAAGTACTGCTCAGCTAGTTTCACCACGTCCTTCGAAGTCTCCGGCTGCCGTTCTTTTAGGAAGATGGCCAGCTCTCGATGACACCCACTGATGAGCTGCTCCCGGAGGAGTAGATCTGCCAGCTCCTCGAAAGTGTGCTCTATACCAGAGAGGCTTACCCACCTGTTCAAGTAGTTCTCTAGTCGGTTTGCATACTGGGATGCCGTTTCTCCTGTTGTCGGTTTGCCTGAAAAAAACTTGGAGCGAAATCCTTCCGCAGTGAGCTGAAAGGATTTCAAGAGTGCATGTTTCAAAGTTTCATAATCATTCGATTCCGCACTTGACAATCTAGAGTGGACATCAAGAGCCTTACCTGTAAGCAGTGTGCTTAAGTTGAGTGCCCAGTCTGTAGTTGGCCAGTTTTGATTTTTGGCATATCGTTCGAACCGCTGTAGATAGGCATCTATGTTATCTTTGTCTTCGTGAAATAGAGGCAATTTTGGAGATCGAGCTTTGCACCCATTAGAACTTGATTCGCTTTTGGTTTGCTTTTCTCGCGCTATCGCCAATTGTAGCTCGGCTGTTTCTCTTTCCTGTCGCCTTAACTCTAACATGTCCGCTCTTTCCTCTCTGAGTCTCTTTTGCTCGTCTGTAACAAACTGCCTAAGCTCCTCTCCACTGAATCCGAACTTTTCTCCAATTTCAGTTAACTTAGCTAGCTCCATTCTGAATTACCTGAGCACTTATAATACCAGAATGTATTCAGATCAGTTCAGATCATGTACACAATGAATTTACAACGGTGCACCTATAGATAGTACATACATACAAATGTAGAGGAAACAAAAAAATCACAAGTTTTCCTCAACCTTTTTCTTTACACTTTTTTCTCCGTTTATATACCCATGTGACTTCGAATGGCACGAGTTATACTCCCGGACAAGCCCCCAGAAAATGTCACATGGGCGGACTCAAATAATACTCAATCACACTCGTGCCATTCACTTCAATGTACAATTTAATATAAGCATTTGTGGAATATTTACAGGACTGAAATCAAGGAGTTGTGACCAACATAAAATGCAAAATCAAAATTCTTAGTGAGATAAGTTAAATTACAATACTCTTATATTCGACAACCATGTGAACGGGACCCTGTCTTGGTCCGGTTCCACCTGTAATTTTGGCTTGACACTTGTTCAGAATAATTATACCAGCTTCGCTATCAATTCGTTATCCCTGACAATACACTATCTGCTATCAAGCGCAACACTATTTGGTTCACACCACCGTAGTGCTGATCCTGAGATGACCAGCCTGCACGCACGACGGTTTACCGCGGTTATAACACTTGTCTTCAATTACACTGCTTCCGTTTACCTCCGGGTTCTGTGCTAACCCGCAATTATCATGAAGTGTATAACTACCAATATTCGAATTATGTGCACATTATTTTCATCTTTTTACCAATTTAACCTGACCTTCATCTCTCTACTTCAGCGACACTTCCACGTCATAACCAATCATATCTACAGGGTGCCATGCACCCGCCAGGTTCATCGCTCACCTGCGTTGTCCACAGAGTCACCTTAATTGTCAAACTATTCGCTTCCAGAACATAACTGATTCGTGGGTGGAGCGTCCTTGTATGCGAGGTTGCTGTTCCAGCTCCAAAGTCTCGCGAGGGACCCGCGTTCCGTATTCTTTGGCGTCCAAAGTCCTCCCTAGCGAGGGGCGGATACAGTCGCTCTGCTGCGAATGCGTCGGCCTGGGAGTAGGCTCGTCCTCGGCCTCGGCGCCATCTACAAAATTATTTAAATGCAACATATACCAATGGGTGTGTTCTAATTACACACACAAAAAGATTATCAGCTTAAAATCCTGACATCACAGTGAAAATTTGAAAACTGCATTATTATCCAATAACCTACAAAATTCACATAATGAAATGTTTCAAACATTGGAAATATAACAGTGCCTAGCTTATCAAACATCACCGCATCGTTTTCGAAAACTGTACACCATTATAACATACTTTACCACTTATTTACGGGGTTCTCCGGGGCTATATATGTGGTGCCCTGAAACACATTCATATCCTTTTACACGACAAAGCAGAAATCAAATCGCAATTTAACTTACCAATGACCGGTGTAATATAACCAAAATGCCTCTTCTTCTTGGCTACTGGAAGGCTGCAAAGGCTGTTGGAATACGCCTTCTGGCAGCAAACAAAATCTGAACTCTAATCAGCCAGTACACAGGCTGACGTTAAGGTGGACGGACGGCTCCTGGCCGCAAACGAAATTGGGCTTAGACACAAAATTATCTTGCCAACTGGCGCCTGAGTGTGGCAGGTTGGTTTTCTGTCATCACGGAGCTAACTCAATGTTCTCTCGGTGAAATCAAAATGGTGTCTGCCCCGAAAAGATCCAACTCTACTGTTAAATTGCTACTCGACTACGACACTCCTTTTCGAGGCATGATCGCCTACATTTACGTCCTTTTTCTAATTTCTTGAACTTTGCCTCATTTTCTCTTTTTTTTAAAGAATTGATCCCAACGTTTAAAAATCGTAACGCAGTCCGCTTTCCCACAATTAAATGTTCCATTTGATTCGTCACTCATTTAAAAATCGTAACGCAGTCCGCTTTCCCACAATTAAATGTTCCATTTGATTCGTCACTTATAATTGTTGGTCGGGTGACGCCAAATGTTGGAAACTCGAGCGATAATACATAGCATTTTGTTTGTTGGTTTTCGTCTCATTGCTCAAACGAATTTTGACTACGATTACAAAGGTATCATCTACGAGACTTATCTGATGGTTTTTAATACAGAAATGATAGTCAATCAGCAATGATTAATCAACAAGTCATGAATTCACTTTACCCATGTCTAATCGAACTACGAAATTGTTGAGGTAACCGTGCCTTTTTATTCTCATAGTTCAAACTAATTCTTGGCTTAATCCAAACAAATAATTCTTTATATAATTTCTCAAAATACTCAAAAGATGGCCATAGTCAAAACTTTCTACAAGGATTGAATACGGCAATCTTTACAGGCCTAAACAAGTTTTCTAGAGCTATCAGTTCCCCCTATGACGATGATTTCGTTTGCGTTTCGAACTTGTACCGAACTGCTTTCAAAACAGCTATTACCTTTATACACTGTTAGAAGCAAAAATCAACAAGGTTGTTTAAAATTTTAAACAACCACAAGTTAACCGGTGAATCGCTCAACTGTTGTTTAAAAATTAAACAACACGTAGTTGTTTAAACTTTTAACCCTTTGTTGTTTAAAAGTTCTAAACAACTGTTGTTTAAAAGAAATTTAAACAACTGGGTTGTTTAAAAAAGTTGTTTAAAAATTTAAACAACTGTTGTTTAAAAGTCATTTTAAACAACTGGGTTGTTTAAAAGTAATTTTATACAACTGGGTTGTTTAAAGCAAATATTAAATATTTATAGTTTAGAATTTAAACAGTTCTTAATCCCATATTACTGTACAACTCACTTGTATATAAGCACAATAACACAAATGTTTATTTTTGGCCAATTATATTTTTCAGCACATTTTCACTGTCTATATCACTGACAGCGTATCACTACAAAACCTTCAATCGGTCAATCTGTCCATCGATGTGCAAACTTATCACAAATAACAAATTGAGCCAATCAAGAATTGTCTCATCCATTTTCAGAATATATACAGAGTAACAATTCTTCTTATACAGTTAACCTTTGATAAGTCGAAGTTCTCGAGAACCGAGAAAAATGTGTCGACTTGCGCGGATTTAGTAAAAATATGCAGTTTGACTGGAGAGGAAAAATCACGAGCTTTTATTATGCTTGAGTTAAGTGATTTCCCAGCTGAATTGACCACGACTCATCTAAAGCTTAGTGTATTGTAAAATGTACATTTTGATTCCACTTACGTACATACAAATGGGGCGCTTAACGCTGTAAAAATCACATTTCACGATATTTCAACTAAACTGCAATGGAAAATTGAATTTGAAACATGCAATAATTAAAGAATTAATTATTATGCATAACATGGATGTGTTCAGCTTGAGATTATCTATACCTGTGCCACATTGAATATTTTGTTGCTTCATTTCTCATATTGTGTGGGTGCATGGGGACCATCAGTTGTCCTCAGATGGGTCCAAAAGGGCTAACTGAATGAACAGTACACAGAGAATGCAATTTTTCAGAATGCTTTTACAGTCCAATGCACACCTTACAGACACATTATCCAGTTTTATAGTGATCATACCCTGACAAGACAAGATAAATCTTGAATGAGTCTCATTTCCTGGAATAATTATCTGATTTTCTTAGAACCACTGACTTTGTTCTTGAAGTGTTTGTCACTATAACATGCGCTTGGAAATCTCAAAAGCGAAGCATACGGGAATGGCCCTCTAAGGATTTGCTTTTCTGTCCCAATACTGTACTTGTTACAACTTACTTAGTTGCCCCAATAAGAAAATATTACTGAAGGTATTGCACTACACAGCTTCTCTATTAACTAGATCATTTTTAACAATGTTCAATTTGATGTAACAACATTTTGAATCATTTCAGTTGCAATGCTTTTGGGGAACATCTCGTCGGGTGCCCGTGCATTGGCCGCTAACGCAATACAAATTGTATTGCGTTAGCGGCCAATGCACGGGCACCCGACGATCTGCAATAGTAAGTCAGGGGTTATTAGATTATATCTCCTTGACAGTACAGTGATGACTGTAAATATACTGCAGATGCAGAAACCATTCACATTAAGAAATAAGTTTTAACATCTCTTGTGAAAATTCTACTCCATACCTATATCCAGCATATCTGAACAGACCAAATAACATATACAGTACATTGTAATTATAATGAAACTTACTCCTGTTTAGTCATACCTGCTACCATGAACACATACAATTTTTTTTTTTTCATAACTGGGATGTGCCAAGTACAGCACATCTGTCCAGCAAAGATCATCTCTGTCACTCCTGTGATAGAGATGGCAGTAATGAAGATTACTCTATACAATGAAATAAATTCATAATGGAAATATACATTCTACGAAACAGTTCATCTTGAATTTTATGAAGGCCACATTCAGTACAGAGTGTCACCTCCATTATGCTCAACAGATATGAGGTTTTAATTTCACAATTGCTATATTTCTGAAAATTGACTGTCATGCTTCAGTATAAACCAGTGAAGATCTTGCCCAATATTTCATTAAGTCACTACTATGCAAAATACTCTTTTTAATTCATTTCTAGCCCATCTTTATCACAAGTTTTCAAGGGCCAACATTACCCACTAATAGAACAATCTTCTCATGACCTTTGATCTTTCCATGTAAAATGTATCCCTTACTTATTGTGTTATAAACAAATAAATCATAGATACCAAACCTTTGCTTTGACGAATGACCTAAAAGTCAACTTTGTCAATTTAACTTTCGATGACCATGAAAATCTCATTCTACGCATCTAATCTTCCTGATTTGAAGAGTTCAGGTAAGTCCTGATCTCTCTCACAGAATTGGATGTCACTTAATTTACCAGGCATTTTGTACACAACTGTCTCCAAGAACTGCCAGGCAGCAAAACATTGAGCCTGGTACTCTACATCTAGGACATAATGCACTTTGAATGCACAGTCCACAGCCTTTGTCAAAGTTGGAAACAAGAATCCCTGTCTCTCTACAATAGGGAGTTTTCGCAAGCACAACGCGGCCTGGAGTTAAGCGTGTCGTGTGCGAAATTTGCTTCTGCACATGATCAAATCCGAGGAACGTCCTGTCCGGGGGAAAACAAGTACGGTACTTGGCCAAAATAACGTTCGGTCCCGATGCTGGGCAGGAGTGAGCCAGCCAGTCAGCCAACCAATCAGCGATCTTGTCCCCACGCCTCCGTCCTGCACAGGAAAGCGAAACTGCATAGATATGGGGACGGGAGTTAGAGTACGGGAACTGTCACAAGTGATCGCTTCCTCGTATTCTCGGTCTTCGCGTCGTGTAGCCAAAACTTCCTAATGACAAAGGTTTGCAGTGGCTTCATCCAGGATCCTCCCATCAGCAAGATGAAGGGCTGTGGTCTCTGCTTCCTGTCAATTTGTCCAATGTAGAAAGCCAGGTCTGTGCCCTCCTGTAAAATGAAATGGAATTGGAAAAGAAACATGCATAACTATACATCTCGATAAAATCTTGAAATAATCTATGCAGAAGTGTTGGGTTGAGGCATTGGTATGTAATATGTAATATAAGATTTTTTTTTCATAAAAAAAATTATTGTGATTCACAGCATACATTAGGAACATAGTAAATTTGCATAAATATGTAGAATCCATGGACTAAACTAACAAATGAAACAGCATAAACTGGGAATTTCTGTAACTATGGACCACAGCTTGATGATTTTTATATTTTGTATTGCAATGTCAAAGTCCATCTCATCATTTTAATAAGAGGGCAACACATCACTTGTTTTAGAAGATTAGCCTCCGAACAGTTAGGTACTTACAGGTTGAAAGTCGTAGAATAACTCCCAACGACTCCTGAAAGGAGCACTTGCGCCACACCCTCGCAGTCCAGCCTCGGCAAACTAGCGGCAGCATGCTGAATGCAAGCGTCTCTTTTTCCTCTGTGGAGCAAAATGTATGACACAGGGGGAGTATTTTTAATGATAAGTACAAATATACCCTTTAAAAATATTAACACAATCAAGGCTGATAAAGAGAAATGCTGACAAGTATCAGCTCATATTCAGATGCTGGCTTATGTACTTATATTGTACTTGATTGCAACCGGGATTACTAACTGTGTGTGTGTGTGTGGGGGGGGGGGGGGGCTGTTTTAAAGTTGTTTGGAGGGTATTGTAGAAAATACTACACATTTTGAATGAGGGACTGATTCTGGCAACGGCATGTACTACCAAGACGGGCAAGTAATTGTGGATGAGTAGAGCCAAACTTGTAAGGCCAAGCATTAGAATTATTATGCTGTAATAATCATCCTGCTATTCTACAAAGCAGAAATCAGAGTTACCATGAACTTGGATGAAAGAAAGTTGAATGGTGTTGACAGCCAGTGCCTTAATAAGAATAATCTTGCACTACTGTTAAGTGCTTAACAAATACTATTGCAATATGAATGACATTTGGGCTTTTGCAGGAGGTTCATGTCATATTCTGGCATATATGCATAATATGCATATATCTTAATTAGATTAGCAAGAGCAAGGGATGTTCAAGGTCCAGTGATTTTTATTCCAAGTAGTAGGAAAAAGAATGCAAAAACTTTAATAGTTCATTAAAGACTTTTCTGTTAATGTTATCCTATAATGACAAAAGCTTGATTATCATGTGAGTTGATCAGGCAGTGGAGAAGAAAAGGGGAATGGTAGATGAAGGAGGCAAGGACAAACCGTCCAGAAGTTTCAGTGTACATGAACTGTGTGGCCGTGGGGTGCTATAATGTGAGAGAGGGGCAGGAGACAGCCTCTCCCAAATAATTGTCCAAGCTGTAGTTACAGTCATTAATGCACTACCGCATGTGATACAAGGAGGGAAAGAAGCTTGTATGAGCACAATTAAAGATGTTCTGAATCCACATGTCATCTCTTGAGGATTCAATTCCAGCAGGACGAGGTCCAACATGAGCTAAGGAGGGACAATCTCTGCCTGACTGGCCTGCCAGAGGGGGCTGAGGAGACAGAGGAAGAGCTTACTGAGGGCGAGTCAAATGTTGCCAAGGAAGTTGGCTTAGACATTTGGAAAGAGGACATCTCATCTTCATGATCTTGTCATCATCTTGGGGAAAAGGCAAGAAGGAAAGAGCAGGCAGATCACAGTCCACTTTATTGCAAACGAAAGGAACAAACTGTATTCTGGGCATTCTAGTCTGAAAGGAAAAGAGAACATGAAAAGTGTGTACATCAATGAAGATCTAAAGGCATGCAATGTGTCACTCCATCAGTGCATGATAAATGCCAAGGAAGCTCATGATGTCGAATCGGCAACAAAACCAAATACGGGAACATGACATGCAAGTTGAATGATGGACAAAGCAGAGTCATCAAGAGCCCGGATGATCTCTTTGATATTGGCTTTGAAATTACAAATCCACTTCAGTTTTTGCAGGTTTTTGCGAAAGTCTTAGAAATTAATTAACGAGCATTGAATGAATTTCTCGGTCTAACAATTTTTTTTTTTTTTTATAGTCATGTACATACTGTAAGTATTTCGTTAATGTTGTTAATAAATTCACCTCAACTCAAATGCAAAAAAGGAAAGGGTGGTACTGGGGCTGTAGATTAGAATCTCTACACAGAGTAATACTATTTAAAATGTACCTTGGGAAAGGCCATCGATGTCACCCACGTGACGAATAAGCAGCATTTGCTACGATGGACATCTTGATTCCCCATACTAGAGTACTTTGTCAGCATACATGGCCATGCTGCAAACATCCTGTCTTCAGCCATGATCTCCTGGCTGAAGTCTTGCTTGATCTGTACAAATTAGGGAACAAGATTGCATTTGTAATCATATTAAGGGTGGCCCAGAAAGAATGCTATAAACCACATGGAAAAAAATATACTACTTAAGTTAATAACAAAAACATAAATGATGGAGTGAATTATGCATGATCATTAGCTTCTGCAAAAATGTTCATTCTATAGACATTTTTCTCACAAGTTTGTGTGAATTTGCACAATGTGCTTTGTTTGGCATGGAAATCTTGACAGACTGAGAAGAAAGCGCCTAATCTTTGCATAGAAACTTATTCGAAAGTGACAAAAGCGCCAAAAATTGGTTCCAAACCACATACCTACACGAAACAAATAGAGATCTACTATTAAAGGTGGTATATCATTACTACAGGCATTAAGTTTACGTGTGGTGCATAGACTATATTGTGCGTTAAACACCACAATCTGTTTTCTGTCTTTATCTTCATTTTCTATAGGGGTTCTAGGCCTTTTTTTTCTACTGGAAGCTTACGTAGACCTTAATTCATCGAGCATCATTGATGGCAATGATGCTAAGTAAAGAATGAATTGCTCCAGCAAAAGTAGCAGAACTTAACTTGCACTTTAGTATTGGATTTTAGGGGGTTCATTATGTTTACAGTAGATTTTGGTTGTACGGTTGGACCTACTACTCATCGACCGCCTAATGTTTATTTGCTTGATAAGAATATTTAACACTGAAATTCATGCAAAAAACTTGACCTACGTGATTGAGAAAATCCAGAGCTAGGCTATCAAATGCCTTTGTTCCCTTTTCGATTCGAAGTTTCAGTGCAAAAATACTGTATCGCCGTCAAACTTGCGTGGCCTCGTTTCAGCTCCCCGCGGTAATGCTCCTTATTGAGATCGACCGCTGTTTTTGCATTGACAATGCACGCAAACCAAGTTGTATTGATGAACACCGTGTTGTACGAAGCTTTTTAGAAACTTCCATAGACATTACATTATGATTCGGTGAAAATATTCATTCCAAATTTTGTCCTTGATTAAAACCATTAACTTTGTTAATGAACGGTGAATTTTTGCGTTTTCCCACACCATCCTGATCAACAGTCAAAGCCAATCCATTTTTATATGCTTTGCGTGCAGTGAAGTGCGTACTAAGCGTTCAGTGCGCCAATTAATACACGGTCGGTTTATTACATACAACTATACATAGTGGGGTGGCTTAGTGACAAATATACTGATAATCGTGACACGCCGGACAAAAGTGTCATTTTTTCCTCAGACATTTGTATATATATGAGGATCAAAATTAGGGGGTGCTCCAAGAAATCCGCTAACAGAAAAAATGAGAAAATGCCCTTAATTTGTACATAACAATAATGTCTGAATTCAAAGACTATACACAGGGCATTCGCCAGGTTTCTGTACAATGCAATGCAATGTGCATGGTTGCTAGTCTTAAAATTCAGACCCATAATTCGACATATTATGTGCATGTTTACAATAATACACCATTTTTACTGGTTTTCCTATGGTAACAGGTGGTTAGTCTGTGTTGCAGACCTGAGGGAGGTGTGTTGGAATAGTCCAGTTTTCTTAAGCACCTTTTCATTAAATAATTTAATAGAATTTCTGGTAAAGGATTTTTTTTAGTACTGTCTACCTCCTGTAGAGAAATGGCAAAGAGTGACATGTGACTCTGGCTCAGATAATTTAAATCTTGGGCAATGACTTAGCCAGGTGTAGGACTATGTCACAGCTCATTTTTTCTCCCAGAACTACTAGTTTACCAGTAGAAGAGCTGCATATTCCATTGAGAACTTAAGGTTTTGGGTATTGCCCTACACATTTCCTAACAAATTTAACCCGTTTTCTCCAAGATTGTGTGAATTCCATAGGTTTAGCGCAGGGATTACCTGGTTCCCGTAAGCAATTTTTATAGTCTGCACTTCCCCTCTCTATATGTTTCTTATTTCTTATGGGGGTTATTCAAATGTTTAAAAAGGTTAAAAGTTTGTTTTCATAGATGAAGTTGAATTTAGACAATTTGAATATTTTTAAAAATATATTGATATTTGTAATTTCACTCATAAAGACTTAAAGCGGTTTGAATATTTTTGGTCTGATAGCTATGTATAGACATGTTATTAAAAAGTAAAAGCAATGTTTGATTGGTTCACATTATCCAAAGAGGGTGGGATGTAGTTGGCTGGTGAACAAAGTCTATGGGGGAGTTTAAAAAGTTGATAGAAATAAAACAAAATCGGCATAGAGCAGAATCTAAATTACAATATAATATGACAAAATTCCCGACCCCAAAGGCGGTTGATTCTATGATGCTTTATGTCAAAATACATTCCACCCAAAATACATGTGATTGATAGGAGGAAAAAGTATAGTACATTAAAAACAATATAGTTCAACTAACCCCATTAGTCCAGCAGCATAATGACATGATTGTTAAGTTTTATTGCCTTGTCAATTGAAGATGATGTTACATAATGACAATTATCAAAGTTAGCTAGATCTACTAGTATATCAAGAAACCAAAAAGAAGGGGTGGGGTGGGGAGAGAAGAATGAAGTAAGGGGTCTGATCCAAAAATAGTGTTCACTTGGACTAAATTTTCATATTGACACTTGTATTTCATGTTATATATCATATAAAAGCTGAGAAACTGCAGTTTTCAGAAAAGTACATGTCTAATATATTTGACGTCAGACTTTTCCGTAAATTACTGATAAAACATGAAAAGCGCCCTCTTTGCGCGACGGGACGGACTTTACTTTTTCAAGTAATTTGCACAAAAACTACAAAAGTAGGGGAAACATCAATTCTTATCATAGAGTATGCTTCCTAGGAGCAATTCATATCTGGTATTCATTTTTCTCATTATAGTTGAATTTTGGTTCAAAATCTTCAATTTTTCTTGAAAAAACATGTTTTTCAGTACTTTGACACAAAATTATTATATTTTCTGTATGATAGACTTGAGTTTGGTCACTCATATTCCATAATGTATCAATGAATTAGTGGGGCTCTATATCCATGACACTAAATTGAATAATTCTCTATTCATAAGAAAATGATAATTGTCCAACATAATGTCCGTCCCGTCGCGCGACGGGACGGACTTTACATAATGGTAGGTGCGACGGGACGGACTGCACATGTTAACAATGGTAGGTGCGACGGGACGGAATTTTTATACCATAATGGGCTAGAAAAAGGGTGTCCCTAACTTGAACAGAATAAAAAGACTACAATGTAATTGGCAAACTTGTGAAAAGAGTAACCATTGTATGTGGTCAAGGGGTTTTATGGATCCTTCATCTTCCCTTCAGTTCTTAAATTACCCCCATCCCATGATCTGATTGACTAGTGAGGTTGACCAATTGAAGTTAAAGAGATGGTAGTTTTGGTCAAGATGGGGCATCAAGTTTTCATACCTCCCTTTGGTGAGGTAATGAGAAACCTTTTATGAAATATAAAACAGCATGTAACTCTTGGAGGGATTTAAAGTTTATTTGATGAAAATTGGTTTTAAAATGGCTGATATATGCAAAACAAAGTAAAACAAAGCCAGGTGGGTTCCACCTTTTTCGGCAATGGATATTATTTGTTTTACTTTGTTTGAGATATGTCAGCCATTTCAAAACTGATTTTCATCTAATACAATGTAAACTTTAAATTCCTCTTAGAATTGTATGCTCTGTATTATTTCATATAGTGGTTTCTTTATAGTATCTTGAAAAAAAAGAAGGTATCAGTGTAAAAGCTCAATCTTCATCTCAACCAATACTGTACTCTCCCTTAAAGTTTGATGTTCTGCTGATTGGTACACAGTTGCAGTCATTTTAAATGTACATGAATAGCCTTTTACTGTTTGGAGTAATGTACTAAGATCTATGCTTACTTTTTGTTTCATTTTGTCCATAATGTAATTCACCAACTTATTTTTAGCAAGGCAATTCCCATTTAGACATAGAAAAAATAATAATTTAAAATTACAAATGCACAGTCTACTCTATTACATTGTAGTCAATACTGCATTAGATAAACCTGATTCTCTTGTCCATGTGTTCTAACTGTATATTTTTTTTATTGAGATTAATATTTATCAACATGCAGATTCTTACCCTGTCTGAGAAATAGGGAAGAAAAATTGCCACAAAAAGTTTATGAGAAAAATGGGGAAAAAAAGCATTCTTAGACAATTGTTTGACTTTCCATACTGAAACATTGATTTTGAGCATCCCCATGATGGAATGCACATGGGGAATTGACAATTCAAAATTCTTCATCTGAAAAATACATAAATCTGTTTCAATTCTTAGACACTTCTGACATACAAGTTAAAAAATACAATTTATATAAATAAAGAAATGTCAACAATATTACTGCAACTCAAAAAAGAGGTGAAGTTTTAAAACTGAAAAACTACAGCATGGTTGTCAAAAACTGTGATCTTAATATATGATGCTCAACCCCTTGTGGATGGAAATTGAAAAATAAAAAACAGCATCTGGATACTAAGATTATCACAAAATTACTTCCCCAAAATGATATGCCACTACTCTGAGTGGCGTTGTTGCTACTGAAAACTTGTATCTTCATAGACTTTATAGCACAGTCAGTCAAATCGTGGAGGTACAGCTGTAGAATCAAAGCTTGTGAAATGACGTGCAACGTAATCGGTCTCATTTTCACTCATAAAATATATATGGGTGAGAATTTTGAACGATGTACAATTGCCAATTTTCGCACCTTATGACATTGTTTTCCTTAGAACACGCCAGGATGATCTAAGAAACCAGATTTTTTCATGTCATCTCAAAGATTGGTAAATTTCCTTTCAGGAAATATATGGTTTGGTTGACTTTTGCCTGATATTTTTCATTTGACAAGGACTTAAAGGGTAAAAATACGGTAAAAACGCTATTTTCACAATAATTTTTGTTTTTCAAACTAATGATGTGCATTTTTAAGCGTACGTGGCATCTAATATCTGACCATGTTCTGGATCTGACATATCATGGGCATGAACCACAAAACTATAAGAACTTTATGAGCACGTATAAAATCACAGAGAACAATTGAAATATCAAAGTCCTAAACAGACGAACGTCCGTGGTGCTTTTATTTCTATCGCTGCTGCAAATTCTACTTTGTTGTCCCAACTGTAATGTATACGAAAATTTGGTGTTCCACGTAATGAACATATCCTGCAAAAATTGTACGTCTGCTGGCTGTACATGGGACGTAATATTATTTTATGCAAAATTATACTCAATTTTCGTCACGGACGTGCTTCCGCTATTTTCTAATAAAGATCGTATCCCATTAAACGCTATTGGTGATATTGTTCTGAGTCGTAATCAACTAAGATCTAGCCACACGATAATATGTTTGTTTTGAGTTTCTGTCAATCCTTTGTCAAATAGGAACCGAAATTATATTTTTAGACGAACCTCCGAGAAAAAAAGAACGTCCGTGATGATTAAAACGTTTTCGAGTGGGACACCATCTTGCTTTGATGACGAAGGTGCATTTTACCTTTGGCTCTCTAGCCGAGGAGCTGTATGCTATTTTTGGAGCGGACTGAGGCTTGTCCGCAGTTTTTGGACCATGCAATTCACCGAAAACCAAGCAAATAATTAATATTTTCTCTGAAAATTCACCTCCTGATCCCTCTCTGAGCAATACGTATGTTGTAAGGATGTCAAATTTCTTATAATTTGCATTTACAATACCTGTTTAAAGTTTTGAAAGAGTTAGGAAGGCTAGGTACTCTCTGCCGATTAGTTATCCGTCCGGGAACATGACCCTACCAGTAGAACGAACGTCCGTGACAATTCCAGCGAACGTCCGTGACGTATGCAATCCCTTCGATAGGGATAACTTGTCCCGAAAGTGTCCTGTATTCTTTAAAACTTTTAGCTCCAATAGCCACAAATAAAGTTTTACAAAGTAAACAATGAGTTTAGGGCAGTAGTTTCAGAATCTTTAAGGCGTTATGTGATCATGATGAAGAAACAGTTGAAAATTAACTCACAATTTTACGCTTGTTTTCCCTCTAATTATACAAAAACAGCTAAACACTGAAAACAAAGTTATAGGAAAATGGAATTTTGCGTAATCTGTAATTTCTGTGCATTTAAATTTCTTTCTAATGAGGATCTGGAGACAATTTGTACTGTTACAGGTTCTGAAAGCTTCGCTCACGGACGTTCTGTCCGAGAAAGGAAATTGCTGATAATTACAAATATATCACTGCACATAAAGTTAATGTTAGTTGAAAATATTACCAAATCACCGAGCCCCTCATACCCAAAAGTGAATAATGTTCAGCACTCAATTTACTTGTAATAACAAAAGGAAAACGTTTTAGTCACGGATGTTCGTTGGTAGAATAAGTCAATGGATTACATAGTAGGAGAAAGAGGATCAGTGCCACTTTTTAGTGACAGGTGCGCCAAGTGTTTATCTTTAGAGTATGGTAGCTGCCGTCTCAAACAGAACACATCCAGTTTTGGCCTCCATAACGGACGTTCGCTGTAATTGTCATGATATTAAATGCCTTAATTCATTCTTATTTTTCTCTTCATGACGATTTTTCTCCCATTCCCTCAATAGCCTGGACATGCTGCGACCAAACAGAAAACAGAAACAAAACAAAACAAACCAAAACAAATCCGAAAAGTGCTACGTAATCACATGCAGGATAATGACGGAAGAAGTCTGTAATGGGTATGTGTTGAATAAAAAATGGAAAAGTTTCAAAAGGACGTGGAAGCAGTTGAATAAAAATGACTGAGAAAAAGAGAAGGGATCGAGCTCCAACACACAGAGAAAAGAATTGCCAGTGCACCCCCGTTGTGCCAAATTCCGCTGGAGAAGTTTTTGTTTGTTTGTTAATGTTTTTTATTCATCAAAATGCCGTCACAAGCGAACACAAATAATGCAGTATACAGTTATTGTCTGATGAAAACAAACAAATCCTTCGCTTATCATCACATGGTGTTGTTTTATACTCATCACTGAAAAGCAATGTTCATTTGTAATTCTTTCCAAATTTTTTTTTTTTCATTTTACGTTTAAGAGACCGAGAGATCGTCAATTTGTTTGTGCTTTTGTGCTTACTTTGAAAACACATGTTAAAAAAAGTAATGATTAAGGTTTAAGGTTGCACTTTGATACGTTGGCTCTTCCTAAGATTCGTTACTCCGATGTCCAAAGGTTTGTTATTCCGAAAATGAAAAAAAAAAAACAGTTTGTAGTTAATTAAGGAGGTTTGTTATTAAAAAATTTCTTATTCCGAAAGTTTGTTAGTCCGAAAAATGAATATTAAGGATCATTATTTTAGGTTCGTTCTTCTAAAAGTGGAAAGGGCCTGATATTCGTTTAGGTGAAAACGGTTATTATGAGGTTTTGAAATTTGGAGGATTTTAGTTGTTAACTTGTGTCTCCACATTTGGATAAGCAAACATGATTTTTCATGTTCCAATTTATAAACCTTTCGATTAACCTTCGGAGATTCCTATCATTTACCGAATAAAAAAGCTTCATAATTATACGAACTCTATCAATTTTCGTATTGACAAACTGTATGAATAACGAGCCTCCGAAATGACGCGCTACAAAATGTTTGTTATAACAAACCATATTGTATAATATCGAAGTCACAAACATCCATCCAAGTAATATGGAGTTATTGTGTCTTGTTATGACGAAACTTCGCAGTATCGAACATATTATCATTTCTGAATAATATAATAATACAAATTCTCCTCGGTAACTGTGTAACACAAGGAGCAAACATAGAGGGATTTCTTCCCAACGTATTCATTTGCCCTCCCCAGCTAAACTTCGTATTTCTATAACGGAGCACATTTTTGTTGTCTTTCTATGTTAATTCTTTGTCATAATTTTAGCTGTGACCATGTTCGTTATAAGCAAATTTTGCATTGTAGACTTTAGATAACAAATTTAGGACGTGAATCTTTACTTCATGATAGCGAAATTTTGATAAATATATTCGTTCTCAAGGGTGGACTACGTCACTGAGATTACACGTACGTTTGTACGTTCATTTACGAGAGATGGAAAAATTGTTTTCCTTGATTCCTCAGTATGGGAAGATAAACAAGCTTATATAATTGAGAATTGGTAATATCTGTTCAGGCTTTTACAGAGGAGTTTGTTCTCGACTTGAAATTGCTGTTTGTTGTGAGTGGAATGCGTTTCCAACTCAAAAGAGCTGCATCTTGTTTGTTCCGAACGTCCGTGAGCTACATGCGAACCTCCGTGATGAAAACTATGCTATGTTCGTTGGGTTATAGAGACTGCCTAGATCAGATACATCTTAAAAAGGTATGTTATTATTTGGGACTGGGGATTGAAGTATGGGATAGTGAAATAAGAGGTCAAAATATTTAGTTTCTGTAAAATGCGCGTAAAGTGGAGAAAGTGTTTAGCGGAAGAGCAATATTTCAACAGAAACGACGAATTTAGTTAAATCATCAGTTGTCAACCATTACGTACAGGTTAAGAGTACAAGCTTAATATTCTGCAAGCACGTACACATGTCCCTTAAGATATTTTGTTAGGATTTTGAACTGAATCAGATCGTTGCAAACTATGTTAAATGGTATTCAAGTGTACGTGCTGTACTATTCCTCACGGATGTTCGCTGCTCTGGACATGGTAAACTTCAGCGGTGAATAAAAATTTGTTCCTCTGGGAAAATCCTAGTATAATCGGGTTCATAGTAAAGCTTGAGTTATACTCTTTCAGGTAAGATTAATAATTTGGAGAATTTCCTTCTTTTTAAATTTTGCCTTGTTTTGGCTCAATTGTACATCGTTCAAAATTCTGACCCATATATAACGATGTTCCTGGGAAAAATATGTGACCGTGCACCTCAAAACGAACATAAAGTCGCACACACTGATTTTGCGTGAGGACTGAAAATAAGTGAAATGGGTCAACCTAGCCGAACTTGACCTTTTCATATTTTCTGAAAGAGCGGGTCTTCTTTTACATTATGCTAAAATTTGGTATCATAAAAAGTGTGTTTTTTTAGCAGTTTATCCCGAACATTTTTGGTAGAATAGTGTGATTATGTGCGTGTTTAGAATCCCTTCTTCATTTCTGAAAAACCTTGTCCACACTCTTCACTTTCAACTCTAATAACTTTTGAAAGGATAGTGCTACTGGTTTGAAAGTTGGCATTAATTATGGACAGAATGTGTTAATGAGGCATGCTGAATTTCAGTTTAATCCAATAATCCCTTCATTGTTGTTACTCTGGTGGTTTACTTCCTGTTTTTTGTCCCATTCATCGCACAGCCAGCACGGTTTGGTAAAGATTAAGCGCTTGAATAGACACTGTACTTCAGAGCCTCTTTTCTCACTTCACACTTTTCCTGAGTTTGTGCTTTCTTTCCAATATTTAGATAGGTTAGGAGAGTCCATTTGATTTGAGTTATACATCATTTTAAAGCTTAAAGTCTGTTCTTTCAGAATATGGTCTTAACTAAAAATTCATGTCTGGCGACTTTTTGTTTGTTTTGAGGTGCAGAGTCACATATAATCAAGGATTACTATACCATAAGTGCAAGGATTTTTATGTAATGAAAATCTTTAACTATAATAGTGATATCTGTTACTGAAATTTTCCATCATTTCTCAGTAGTTTAAATCTTGGTACTCTACACTAAAATGTTATAAAACTGTGTTAACCACAGGTTTGAACACATTTTGATGAAAATGAGTCAGTGTTGAAAATTTCCCATTCGTTTTTGTACATAGTGCATATCGTTTCGTCCTGTTGCGCTGTGGGATGGAATTCAACACCTTACAAGGAAATTACTTAAAAACTATAATATATTAGATCTAGGTATGTTAGCTCTTTTGTTGAAGTAATGTAGGGAATGGTAGCAAACATTGCCACATAGCATGGCAAGTCTTGCTCATCAACGTTGATACAATTCTCCTTTGAATTTTGTTTAAAAAAAAACAGTGATTTTTTTTTTATTCCGTCCCGTCACGCCAGTAAAATTTGTTTCCATGGAAACAAAACAAATGTCTGTCTTGTTTATAGTACATTTTCACGCTTTCATGTAAGCTTGATACATATGGCTGCTATCATGCTACAAACCCTGTAACATTTTTTCTTTTTTGTGAGCAAAAAAATTCTCTTAAATTCCTTCTCATCGCTGTCCCTTGATTTTTTGGATCAGACTCAGAGGCACATTTTTGTTTTTCTCGCTGGAAATTGGAAAAAAAATGGAAGAGAATATGAAGAGTATCCACAGTTGCCAAGATCGTCATTAAAGACAGCCTTTGCATTGGTGATCAAATCTTGGTGGAAAGATTCAATCTTTGGGCAAATGAAATGCCATTGCAACATTATCATTCATGAAAAGTAATTTTCCTCGAGAAAGAAAATCAAGGATTACCGTACCAAAAGTGTAAGAATTCTTGTAAAATGACAATTTTTGGCCTTATGATAATAATTGTTGATCAAATTTTTCAGCACTCATTAGTAGTTTGAATCTTGGTGAGCTTAATCTACACTAAGATGTTATAAAACTGTGTTTTCCAAAATTTAAATACATTTTGATGAAAATTAGCTGATTCTCTAGAATTTCCCATTCGTTTTGTACATAGTTCATTTTTGTCCGTCCCGTCGCGTGACGGGACGGACTTCAACAGCTTTTGAGAAAATTACCTAAAAAATAAAATCTATTAGATCTAGATGTTTCTCTATTTGTGCAAGTAATATTTGGAACATTGACAAACAAACACCACATGACATGGTCTGTATTGCTCATTAACTTTGAATTAATTCTCCTTTGAATTTTCTTCACAAAAACCAGTGATTTTTTCAGTCCGTCCCGTCGCGCTAATAAAATTTGTTGTTGCCATGGAAACAAAACAGATGCTGATCTTGTCCATAGTGCAGTGTGATGTCTTCATGTAAGCTTCACACATTTGTAGTAATAAATGGCTGCTAACACTTAAACTTTTTTGTTTTAAATAAAAAACCCATTCAAATTCCGTCCCGTCGCGCTCCCTTGATTTTTGGATCAGACCCTAAGTTATTAGTATCTGTAGATTTGGTTTCCAGTATATTCATTTTAATTTCCTTAATTTCCGTTAGGTCATCATGGATTGGAGCATTTGTGTACTAGTAATCTGCCAGGAACAAACACAAGAAAAACTTGAATGTCCTATATATATACACTTTTGGGAGAGTGACTTGAAAAAAAATGTTCAGGATATCACATTTTATGCATAATATGTGTAGGTCTGGGGGCATTTCATGAAGCATTTTGTCCGACAAGTTGTCGGACAAATTTGCTCTCTGCCAATCAGATGCAAGGATTTCTGGGGGGCATTTCATGAAGCATTTTTGTCCGACAACTTGTCGGACAAATTTGCTCTCAACCAATCAGATGCAAGGATTTCGGTAGCTTTTAACATTTTGTCAGACGAAATATCTGACAAAACGCTTCATGAAATGCCCCCCTGTAGTTTGTAACAGTTTGTCAGAAAAATATCTGACCAAACTGCTTCATGAAATGTCCCCCCCCCCCCCTGTTGTATCACAAGACATCCTACCAGTTTTTGCGATCAAAGCAAACATATAAAGAGATATCAGTATTTTTCTCATTAAAGCATAAATGCGGACGGTTTAGTCTGAAAACATGTTATCATAGAAATATTGTTCACATTTTGTGTTATTAACAATACTTAACATTGATTATACAGATTCATTTTTACAGAGGTTCTTTCTAATCGTAACTCACGCTTAAGAATAATTTTCAAGCACTAATTTTGGGGTTTTGCCTTTAATTATCCACAAATAGGAGGACTCAATGCATAAAAGGTGTATGCTTTATTTTTGGAAAATGTTGAGGAGATCAGGAAAATTATATATATTGATGTAGATTTTGGACCTGAAGGAGCAGGTGAAGCATTTTTAAGAAACAATGCCTTGCGGCATCGTTCTTATCATCAAAAATTAATAATGACAAACTCAAATGAAAATTGGAGGGGGGAGAAAAGACGAACATATTGACATGAGACAGCTTGGTACAGATTAAACGCTAAAATAGACAATGCAGCCTCTTTTCTCAGTTCATACTTATCCAGAGTGTGTGCTTTCTTTCCAGTACCGGTATTATTATTTAGATAGGTTAGGGGAATCCCTTTGAATTGTGTGATATCATTTTAAAGCTTACAGTCTGCTCTTTCAGAATCTGTCCTTAAAGGACAAGTCCACCTTCATGCACACATGGATTCAGTGAATACAACAATATTAGTAGGACACATCACAGAAAGCTTGGAAAAATTCGTACAATCCGTTCAAAAGTTATGATTTTTTAAGGTATCTGCACAGTCGCGGCTGGATGAAAAGACTACCACAGTGTATGATGTCACATGCGCACATTCTAAGGAAAATAAAATGAGAATTTCACAAAACCATACTTTTTGAATAAAGTTCACATAGTTTCTTTGACTTGCTACTGACGTATGTCAAGGGTAATATTATTCCCCCTGCCTTCTGAAAGAGAAGTCGAGTATCCTTTTGTAAGCGAAAATAATTTAGGTTGAATTTTCTTTATTCATTCTTTATATCGTTGTACACATGTGACATTACAAGGTATAGTAGTCTTCTCATCCAGCCTCGACTGCATGAGCAGAAACTTCAAAAATTCATAACTTTAGAACGGATTGTCCAATTTTCCTCAAACTCTCACTAATGTGTTCTACTATTGTTGCTGCATTCACTCAACCCACATGCTATAAAGGTGACAAATCTTTGTCTGGCGACTTTTTTGTTGATCAATTATACCAACCCTGATGGAAATCTCTTCAAATTCATAAGTTCTGAAGTCTCCTTTAAGTTTAACCAAAATCTATATATGTAGTTGCCATGGCAACATACCACTTAACACTAATGAAAAGTATTTCAAACCTCTATACATCCCGTCGATCAGTTGTACCTATTCAAATGGAATCTCTTCCAAACTGGAAAATAGCCTCCTGTAACTAACTTCAATTAAAAACCCTAGTTTTTGGTTGCCATGGCAACGCACAAATCAACAATTATATTTGACCCCTGGTTTACACTCTTAGTACCTTCTATACAACGTCCATATCAAATTTTGTGAAAATTGAATCTTCCTACCTGGAGAAATAAACAAAAACATGATTTTTAGAAAAAGGTTCATTGACCTTTGACCTTTGACCTTTGGAAAATTCACTCCAAATTCGATCAAAATATTTCACTTGTTCTCAATATTCTTCCTGCCAAGTTTTATCCAGATTTGATATTCCTGACCTGAGAAAGTCAAAAAACCTATTTCACAAATAAAGGTCATTGACCTTTGACCTCTGACCTCCTTCCCAGCATCAATTTTCATGGAGCACCCTATTTTTTGAGAAGGTACATCATGAAGTACCTTTGGTGAAAAAATCATGCTTTTGTCCGCCGTGTCACGATAATTTCACTAAGCCACCCCACTAACAAGAGAGTGGTCGATGTAGTAGGGCTATTATACAGCCGACCATAAGTTCTAACGCTAAATTATGAGGTAGGAAATGATCGAGACAGGTAATTGTGTAATTGAACTTAGCACTAGCACAGCAGTCTAAAAATAAATATAGGCCCTTTATACGATAGGGTCTAATAGCCCTTGACTAGGCCCGCTAGCATTGCCTAGCTAGGCCCTAACCGTCACGTTAGACCCTATGCCTAAATACATGTAACTTGTTAGATTTCTACATCATCGAACTCCGACACTGCGCCTATAATTGTGCATGATGTGATACGGTGCCAGCTGTTACTGTTCAGATCATTGTTCTATACAACGAATAGGCTACTGACACTGTACTGACTACTGTGTCAACAATGGGAATATTCCGTACAGCTGTACGCTGATTTAGATGATTAGTTTTTGTAAAAGAAATTCGTATTTTATGTGAAGTTTTGAAAATGTATGTAAGGATTGAATTATGCAAGTGTTTATACAAGCACGAATTGGTTGAAAAACATAATGTACGTAGGAAACCTAATACCGGTACAGACGACCTAACTTAATTAACATTACAGTTTCTAACGTAATACATGCATGAAGGCGAGGCGTAGCGCAGCCCGGCCAAGAACCCAAAGCGTGAGCCGTGACTAGCTTCATACATCAATAATCATGCAAATTACAGATCTAGATGGGCATGAAGCGATGTAATAATCAGTTAAATAAATAAATACCTTGGAATGACTGGCAAAGTTCTTCTATATAGCTAGACCCCATTTGCTGAGAATGTTCGTGACTCCATATAGCTGCATTGCAGTCATCGTCACCGCCGTCCATCATGATGAATAGCCGCGCTACAGTATAGCTATACGTACATAATGCAGCTGTCATTTGTATGACGGGCTTGTGCCGAAAGGGTGGGTTGGGTGGTGGCGCGTCGCGTTAATGGGAACACCACCCTTCGTCCAAAGCCCCCCCCCCCCCCCCCGGTTTTGCCGAAAGGGTGCGTTGGGAGCGTTGGGTCGCGTCGCGTTGACTGGAACCCCACCCTTCGTCCAAAGCCCCCCCGGTTTTGCCGAAAGGGTGCGTTGGTACTTTTTCTCTTTTTCTCATGTAACCCTATAAAGCCCAAGCTATTTTGATGTTATTGTTTGATGTTTCATCGTCACATTTGGCACATGGGTAGAGCAACTCATAGTCTACATGACTGCATACTTGATTTTTATCATGGTGACACATAGAGGGCAAAAAATTACAAAAAATACAAAAAATTTACAAAAATATAAAGAAATACATAGGAAATATGCTAAAAACATGATTTTTTCTGTATAATTTCTTTATCCCCAGTATGTCTTATCATAGAACAATATTTTTCATATTTGCCACAAATGATCTGCAAGTCAAAGCTCATTATTCTTTATGGTTGAAATTTCTCAAGGTCACTACATGGGGGCGCTATTCATAACAAAATAAAGAAATACATTATGAGACCTGTGATGTATTGTTAGGGATAGGTACATGCATAGTTATCATATTTCATATTCCAATAATATCGGAATTTTAAGTTTGCAGATTGATAATGTGATAAACAAATGATATTAGAGGTATAACTTGGGTGGAGGAATCAAAATGACACAAAATAGAATGGCAATCTTTGGAAAATACTGTTATTTTCAAGTATCTCTATTATAGCTACTGTTTTATGGCATTGTCACAGAAAAACAAAGGAAATAATAGGAAAAACATTTCAGGGCCATAATTACTTCAAATTTTGCTCCTTCAGCAAATTTCAGCCAAGAAAGGC
This sequence comes from Diadema antillarum, assembly GCF_040938485.1. NCBI lineage: Eukaryota > Metazoa > Echinodermata > Echinoidea > Diadematoida > Diadematidae > Diadema > Diadema antillarum. Next base: position 1,247,451 of record NW_027271443.1, read on the forward strand.
CCATTTTATACATTATAACATGGTTAATTGGAATTGGAACAGAAAAATATGCAAAATCTGACTGACATGGTTGTCAGTTTTATTGTTGCCATGGCAACCAGTAATATCAAATATAGCTAAATTATATATCAAAATGTTCGGAATAAGATTTTTGGAAAAGTCACCAAATTTGGTTAAAACTGGATTAAGGGCGAAGGAGTGGCGAATGAAAATCTGGTAGGGGGCACAATGTGCCCCCCCCCCCTCCCCTGGGCTTTATAGGGTTAAAAGACGAGTTTTGAATTCATATTTAACCAACTGATATTAAACAAGAAATAGCAATTAGACCAAACAGTAATTGGACGAAATGATGACTAGACCAACTGGTATATATTAGACCAACTGATATTAAACAGTCTATTAGACCAACTGGCTGTAGACCAAGTTGTAATAGAGTGTAAACCGATCCGGACGATAGCCTCTTTGAAATGGTTGTTTGAAGGTTAAATATAAATTCAAAACTCGTCTTTTAATATTACATGAGAAAAAGTACCAACGCACCCTTTCGGCAAAACCGGGGGGGCTTTGGACGAAGGGTGGGGTTCCAGTCAACGCGACGCGACCCAACGCTCCCAACGCACCCTTTCGGCAAAACCGGGGGGGGGGGGGGCTTTGGACGAAGGGTGGTGTTCCCATTAACGCGACGCGCCACCACCCAACCCACCCTTTCGGCACAAGCCTGTATGACGCACCTCTTGACCCCCGGGATAGGTGCGTCAAAGTACCAATGTGCGTCATACCTGTTAGGTACCATGACGTACCCTCCGTCACAAAAAGTGACACACCTTTATGAGACATTGACGCATTAATCATGAAAAATGGTGACGCACCTCTTCGTGAAAATGACTGACCCTTCACGCACATGTTATTCGCGGTACGTACCAGACTGGAAAAGACAGTGCAGGGAGGTGTGAGAGTTTCACACCTCCCTGGTGGATGCATGCATGTAATGTACATTGTATATGGAGAGTGTCCTTGGGACCTCTGGGTGAGGATGCAGGGGTCACTAACGTGACCTGTTCCTTATTACGTAATGACAGAATGATCGCCCTCGCTCACTGGGGATAAATTTAGGCTCCTCCCACTTGAAGCGAATGTGCCCAGACCCTTTGCCTTCGGCAAAGGCGGCGACTTCGTCGCGGGGCGGCGACTTCGTCGCCGCGGAGTCCAGTTGGCAAAGGGTCTGGAAACCAGACTACAGGGATTCACGCGCGCGAATTTCCGTTCGGTGCACACAGTTCGCAGGCAGCGAATTGCGTGAGCGCACACTGTTGTCTCTCTCACACCTCCCTGCATCCACTGTCCGTGGAGTATTTCCATGCACTGTTTACTGCATGGAAAGGTTTTCTGGTGCGATAATCCTGTTTCTGATAGGGCCTATTTAGTCACTATATCCACACTATGCACGGAGCTATACACCATGCCCAAGACACATGGCATCCAAAGAGCGAAAAATGAAGTCTAAAAAAGAAAGTGCAGCGGAGTATTGTGCAAAATTTTTTGTAAAAACTTTGTATATGTGGAGATGAGTTGTGGGTGGGCGGCCCATGTGTTATTCTATGTACACGTATTTTTTATGTTCGTGTTTGCTGATGAATACGTTCAGTTGCATGAGACCCTTCTTTCTATAACTTGATAGCAGCTAGTGAATAAAAAAGAAACAGATGATTAGCAACGTGCTCTTCCGATCAGTTCTTGTCTTCATAATATCGTGTCCCTCTCGTGGAAACATTGCTGCAACTGACTTAACTTAAAAATATTCTACGATATTGTTTATTTCTTCATCTCACGATAGATTTCATGATAATCACCAAGATAATAACATCGGGATATGTATGAACCCACACAAGAAAAATGAAGTACACTTGCATGTATAGGTGAGCTGGGGTATTGTGGCCCCTCAACATAAGATGTCTTCATACACGATCTTCTATCCCTTGAAATAGCCCGCTTGATAGCCGTACAAGGTCACTTCTTACCACTATAATATGCTCCAACATCCATTCATTTAGCAATTATAGCATCTATAGGGGGACCAGTTTTTAAAAGAACGCGCGATAAGAGCCACATCTATTCATTTTCAATTTATTTTTCATAAAGTCACTTGATAAAAACCTTGTCTGAAGTGGTTATGTATAATGAAACAAATAATTGAAAAGATATTTCTTTGACAGAAGGCCATTGTTTGAAGCATGATGCGCTTCGGGGCAATTATGCCCCCCCCCCCTTAAAAAGCCTTGTTTTGCTAAGAACATCCATGGGTATATTTATGCAAGAAAGAATACTAATTATTTAGTTTAAGTCGCAATTAACATGATTCATTGCTGGCATATATCAAGTGGACGTATACAGTGCAATCATAATGAATTATCATTGCAGCTTGGTGTTGAATATTTTCAGCTGAAAAGACTTCATTTCCCAAGGTCATCATGCAAAAAAAGTAACGGCCAAACGTTACAAACGATAATAGACTCTGACTTACAGTTTTTGTATTCACTTAATTAAGATATGACAAGCTCTAGCATTTGATATAGATTTGTCCATGTAATTCATATATTTTTTTCAGCTTATTGCAGATTTTCACTTGTATATAGGAAAGTATCAGTTTTGTGGAATATTTTGCCTCAATTCAAATTCTCAAAAGATGCTCATGTACTTTTTTTCCATTGTTTTTCATATGCTCAGAGACCCGTCCATATTAGTTAATCATAATAAACTTTCTATAAAAGAAACAGGTGCCAAGTTTATGACAAATGATATGTTTAGAGACAATTATCACCCCATCGTAAGACTATTAATTGTTTTTTTTTATTTCTATATATAAGAAGCAACGCAAGTTGGCTGCTTTTATTACCTCATTCAATGCAAAATGAAAATTGAGTGTAGATATTAAGTAGAGAACAGAAATAAGTTCGGTACTATATGGCACACCACAACCAATTATCAATTTTGGTCTCCATCCTGTAATTTTTGCTTTTTAATCCCTCGACGACAAACTTCTCCATTTCACCATATGCATGTCTTTAGTTGATATGCTCCTTGGACCTTATAGGATGTAAGCATGTAGGCCATATAGGTGGTATAACCAGGGAGGTGGGAAAACCGAGCACTTGTGTGACCTTTTGTAAATAATATTATTGATGTTGTTACATTCCTGATTCCGATATGTTGAATGGTGAATGTGGTAAAGAATGGTTCATCCCGATGACGATGTTGGCTATAGAGTATATGGGAAAGGTGGGATACGGAGGAAGAAGAGGAAATATTCGTTTTCTATCAATAATGCAATCCAAAATTCCAATTGTATTCCAGCGCTCTTCCCTTAAATTTCATTGCGTAATATTCTATATCTTAACAATAACAACACCGCATTTCTCTGAAAAATAAAACATATTTTATTTTCGGAATTACGAATCCTATTTCATCACCAGATTGACGCGCCTTTGGAATAACGACCCTTCATTCATTTTGGGATAAACGAAACTTTGGAATAAAGAACCCAATTAAGTTTTTCGGAATAAGGAACATTATTCAATATCATCTGATGATATTTAATAATGTTCGTCATTCCGAAAAAACATGATCTGATCAACAAACCTTCTGAAGAATTACGACTCTGCATTCATTTTGGGATTAATCATAAATTTTTGATTCACGAAACTTATTACATTTTAGCACTAACAAACTTTCGGAATAATGAACTTAATCATTTGCATTAGCGAACTTTGTTCGGAACGTAACGAATTATAACAATGAGAATTATACGTATGAAAGCATTGACAAAAAATTAAAGAATATAATATGTCCAATTCAGATACTTTTAGCTTGAATAATTTTTTTTAAATATTTTTCCCGTGCACAGGTCATATTGAATATAGCTCTTCTCCGAATATTAGCCTGCCTTATGCAATAATAATAGCTTGTCATCAACATATTTTACAGAGCACGTGGAAGCACTATGCTTTTCAGATGGAGAAATTGTGTGTGTTTTTGTAATGATGTATCTCATCGCTCTGACTCTTAAGTATGAGTTTACTAACGTTATACGAACAAATACAGCGGAAGGCGTTGTGCATCAATCAATATCGCCACAATCAAGTCTATTATACTTGCAGGGTTTTGTTGTTGTTGTTGTTGTTGTTGCTGTTTTGCTTTTTTAGAGGGCCTAGTCAATATTTTCATCCACAAAGATGCCTGATTTTGAAACTCACAATTCCGGATACCTGATTTGGGAAACCTCTTTAGAGTTTTCATTATTCGTCGAAAATGATCATTGATATCATGAGAACAATAATTATATCTCTCTAAGATTTATAATGTTTGTTTTTTGTTAAGTGCTGTCTGGGGCAAATTATTTGTATAGGGCCCCATTTTCTCTCTCTCTTCTTTCGTTCTTTAAAACAACAACAACAACAACAACAATAATGTCTACATGAATTGTTAACTTGTTTCTCTCTGAAAAAACCCAAACCATCCCCCTCCCCCCCCCCCAAAAAAAAAGCAACAAATTAAAATACTTCACTGTTGATGCTGTTCATTTGGATATTTGAGCACCAATTCGCACATTGATGAATGTCGGGAAGATTTGGGACCTCAGATAATGTTCATTTACATTGAGCCGATGATTGCATTGCACGTCTATAGCACCTATAAAGGGACTGTACAGTACTGGTTGAGGTGGGCATTCATCTTTTGAACATTCCTAAGCGAGATAATGAAAAGCCTCTTATGAAATATGAAAGAGCATGTAATTTTAAGAAGGATTCAATGTTTATTTGATGAAAATTGGTTTCCAAATGGCTGAGATATCCCCCCAAAAAAGTGCTAATAATAAAAGGCGATATGCCACAACTTTATTAGGATCTCTTTGTTTCACCTTGTTTTTGGTTATCTCGGCCATTTCAAAACCGATTTTCATCGAATAAACTTTTGATACCCCTTTATATAGTACTTAGGTTTCTGAATATCTCGCAAAACGTTCAGAGCTATATCCTCACCACGACCTGAACTGTACACACCCTTTAAGATTAAATCATTGAAGTGAACTCAATATCACATATAGAAAAAAAAAATGTGTATCTGAAATTGCCAGTTTCTATCAAAATATGCATCCATTTTGTGTTTTTCCATTGGTCAAAGATCCGTGAATTTTGCTTTATTTGTAGGATTCAGTATACTAGTAGTCAAATTAGACCGGTTTTTACATTCATACTCATAAGGCCTACTAAAAAAAAAGGTAAAAAAAAAATGTTGCTGGTTTTCCCCAAGTCGAGCCTACAAAAGAAATCCATTAGACAACATAGTGGAAACGAGAAAACGACCCAGATGGTTATGCATTAAAATACTGTGATTGAGATACTTTGCAAAGGAAGGAAGGGAAATGTGGTTCGCATATACTGATTGTATTGCACTATAGGCCCTACATTAGTCGAAAAAAAAAAACCAGCACAAATGAAGAAACAAAAAAAAAAATCTTCCTTGGACACCTATTCCTTATTGAGCTTATAACATAAGTAACAAGGATATGTGATTTTTGATTTCGTTGATAGACACAATGACACAAAATGGTCTGCTTTAATTTTATTGGAAACATAGTTCACTTGACCATTGTGCGCATCTATAGTAGTAAACAGGAAAAAACGTGAGTAACAATCAAAAACATAGCAAACTTTTAGGAATACACATCATGGAGTACACACTGTCTACGATTGCCGATTCTTCCATCCGACCTTACTTTAGATCTTAGAAAAGTCCGAATGTTCGTGGGCAGAGAGGTAGAATATACGCCTCCCTGAATGTACCTAGTTTGCAGGCACAAACCCTTGTTGGTCGTAAAGGAGTCTGCGCCAAGACTACTACATGCACCACTTTGGCACTGTCCCATAGGCCCTGTGTTGAAGCTTCTCCCTTGTTGGGAGAGGATGCAGTGTAGTGGTGCGTGTATTAGTCTTGGCGCATGCAGACTCCTATACGACCAACAAGGGTTTGTGCCTGCAAACTAGAATGTACCTGTATACCATCACCCTCATCCTGCATACTACAGTATACAGCATCCACACCATTGGTACAGCATCCACACCATTGATACACACACGCCGCAATGCCAACACACAGGTAGTACAGGCGCGGCGCTAGGGTGCAATTAACTCGCCAAAAGCTTATGACCTCGAAGCCTCAGTTGCAAAAAGTAGACAGCTTGTGTGCGTAAAACCGCTGGGGAAGTGTTGCAGGACAATCGCAATATCTCACCTCAAAGCCATCAAATGATTAAATCTATACAGCAAACTGAAGAAGAAACTATTCTCTAACTCGTAATGTTAGTTATTTGGGGTTTTATTGAGGATAAACGTGTGAAAATAATGTCGAAACTTAGCTTCCAAAACAGAAAATTTGGTCTCAAAACAAGTGTTATTTTCTCACATTTTCCTTCATTGCACAAAAATGAAACTTCGGTATATGACTTATGGTAGTATATCCATGCTGCTCTCCAAATATCTTTTCTGTATCATTTGGCGCACAGCTATGTCTGGAAAAAATCGAGATCACTGTCACTTGTGACCCACGTAAAATCCATGGCGTAAGGAATACGCAGTCCGATGTATTGGTTTTTGTGCTGTTTGAAACAGTTGAAGCACAAAGCAGGGTTCCTCTCTTGCCCACTCACCACCCTGCTGACCGAAAATCGACCTCTGTCGCATTGCGCCGAGCCTGACACCGCTGATTGGCTAAGCGTGCACTCACCAGTAGAAAACGCATGCGCAGGAGGATGATCTAGTTGTGCATGTCCAGTATCTTCTCTTAAAGTTGGTTGTCTTTTTGCTCTTATTTTCACCTAACTACTAATTGCACAAACACGAGACTTCGCAGGTAGTGAGTCTGGTGTATACAGACTAGTAATATGTTGATCAAATGCATATTCATGCAGGCGCAGACTTGTGTCGGGAAAAAATCGTAACCCTTTCCCACAGTCGACTCAAGCAGAAAAATACACATATCTCGAAAGATACATCAGCGTTTTCGCCCAAAAATCATATGAAGGATGATATATTCATATTTGATATATGTGTGAAGTTTCAAGGGATTTGGTGGTAAAATAAGGGAGATACGAGGAGGTGAACTTTCGAGATTTTTTGTCCTTCCCTCCGCACAGCGCTTCGATGACCGTTAAGAATTCAAAAGCTTTGGCCTCTTATCAGTGAGTTAATTGCACCGTAGCACCGGGGCTGAGTAGGGAGAGTCCTCCCACCACCCGGCTCTGATAACACGCTGAGCAGGATAATTCGAATTTCGCGCTTCAGAGGACGGGAGCGCTGACAGATTTATGGATTCCGCCCAAAATCGGGCGGAATCCATTAACTCCAAGACGAATGCTTCCAGACCCTCTGCGCGAGAAAATCAACTTAAACTATACTAGTTTTCGACGTTGAGGGCGTCAATATCATGGATAGCGAAATAGTATGGCCAGAGGGTCTGGAAGCCAGACTAGAATCCCTGTCGCCTACGGACCCTGGATGTTTACATGGATCGCCGTGGTATCCCCACGTGTGGGCGGCTGGGGAGCGTGAGTATATAGTAGCTTAGCTGCACACTGTAGCCAGCTGCTACTACACTACAGTCCCCTATTTCGTTTTGAGTAGGGGTAGAAGCGTTCCGTTGTGCAATGTCTGCTTGTATTTCTCTTCTTCTCCATCCGCTTGTCCCTTTCCTCTCAAGTACGAAATGATTTTTAGAGTGTTGTGTGTGTTTTTTGTAACGTTATAGCATCATTTTTCTGCAAGGAAGAGGCGAGTTTCTGTTCGTGTAATTGATGTGCACTGCAGTATACGCAGTTGAAAAGCGTTCGAACTTTCTTTCCCGAGGCCGAGTAACGTGGAAATTCGATGTAGGCCTATTTCTAGGCCTATCAAAGGAGATCTCATATAACAGAATATGATTTTTCCGAATATGAAAATAAAACTATTTTCCGGTCAAAATGAATTGATTTCCTTTGTTTTGTATCGTTTATTGACTTGATCCTAAAGATGTCGTCGCAATACCGAGTTTCCAATGTCTATATTTATTTTCGCGTAGCTTTCGGTGCTGCCAACTTGTGCAAGGGCCTAATTAGATTTACTACACTAAACTTGCCGTTCTCCACTGTCTTTATTAGGTGATACGCTTTTAGCGTATCACCTATTGTGATTGTCAAAATCTGTCTTTTTTAGGTGATACGCTATCAGCGTATCACCTATTGTGATTGTCAAAATCTCTCTTTATTTCTTTTTATTCTTCTTTCTTTCTGGACAATTTTGTGTCATCAATATCTCAAGAATGACATTACGGAATAACATGACATTTTCAGGGAACATGTCTCATGACAATATCTAGCCACAATAAGGTTTTCATGACAGTAACATATCTATGACGTCATCTAGGCGCCATTTTGTGATTTTCGGACCATGTTACATGATTGATCATAACTTCATAACTAAAGGTCATTTCTGTATCATTTTCGGTGGACATAAAGTTCAGGTCACGTTCTATCTTTCTTTCTCGTGTGTATACAGGTTGGCCATATGACACATTCTAGACAATTAATCTTAATTGATTAGCAAACGTTATCAGCTATGGAATTGAATATGGTACTAATGTATGATGTTAATGATTCTAATTAAACTGTGACGAGTTTAAAGGGATGGCATAACTGTGTGTAAAAACAAGGCAATTATAAGGAAATTTTAGGGCAATTTGATAACCATGCCTATAATAATTTCATACAGGTACTAATGCCTGCCTCATATTCGTGTGATAGATTGTCATGTCAATAGCAAACTGACAACGTACGATGAATGTGTTATACATTGCACAACTGTCTTTCAAGTCCATAACGTTCCTCAAATTTTCTCGTCGAGACGTGTGGCCGAGTAGTTAAAGGCGACATCTCAGAGACGTGAGGTTGCGGGTTCGAACCGCACAAGATCACGAAACAAAATACTTAGCTATTTTACTGTTTTTTCTTCAATTTTGTACTACATATTCGTCCATGTAGAAATCACGTTCGTATATAAACGCACCTATATGCACACACACACACGCCATATCCCTCTTTTTTATATGTTGGAGACCACATTACTTCGACTGCAGCAAATTTTTAGGTGATACGCTATCAGCGTATCACCTATTGTGATTGTCAAAATCTCTCTTTATTTCTTTTTATTCTTCTTTCTTTCTGGACAATTTTGTGTCATCAATATCTCAAGAATGACATTACGGAATAACATGACATTTTCAGGGAACATGTCTCATGACAATATCTAGCCACAATAAGGTTTTCATGACAGTAACATATCTATGACGTCATCTAGGCGCCATTTTGTGATTTTCGGACCATGTTACATGATCGATCATAACTTCATAACTAAAGGTCATTTCTGTATCATTTTCGGTGGACATAAAGTTCAGGTCACGTTCTATCTTTCTTTCTCTGATCCTAATTACCTAGGACGTCATCTAGGACGCGTAAGCGCGCGTCAAACTTTTAAAAGGCTCAAAACAACTTTCCAATGGGAAATCTCGAAGTTTCAGACAATTTTAAGCGTTTCAAACGATTTTGCGCGTGCGCGTCCGTCCGCGCGTTTTCGCCCGCACAGCGCGTCAGTAACATGAAAATGCACTTTTTTTGACTGATTTGGATTCCTGATACTTTGAGTAACAATATCCATTGATTTCTGATCGATTCGGACAAATAACAAAGCATTGCACTTGCGTCAAAGTTCAAATTTCGCCTGCGCGTCTATGTGCAAATATAGTGAAAAAACATGTCTTTGTTTATTTTGCCATAGCTCTTTAAATCGTCTGGTTACCCTATGTTTTTATTGCATATTACAAAAGCATATAAATTGGACATAACGTTTCAAGTATCATTATTTCCATAAAACATTATGACGTCATCATATCGTCATCTGAAATCAAAAAAGTGGAATTAATTTTTTTAAGGTACTGTTTCTGAGATTCATTTGCTCGTATCTCTGTTGTTTAAGCTCAATATTATCCCAAATTCAGATATGTTGTACTTTGAACATTTGCCTTTCAGGTCCATGTCATAGTTTTGAAATTTGATGACGTCATCATGCTTTAAATTGTGTTTAAAGGTAAAGACGCAAAATCGGACAAGTTTACGTGTTATGTCTATGGGAGGTGATTTTGTTAGAAACCATGCATTGACTTGACAACGTTTAAGCACCTTTATCTCAGCTGATTTTGCTTCATTTCCTTTGAAACTTAAGTATGTTGGAGCTGTGACAATAAGCTGCAGTAATCATGCATTTTATTCTTTGAAATCTCCTCATGAGGTTGACAATTTTGCAATTTAAAACTGAAAATGAAAATGGAATGCGGACCAAACGATTCCTGATTCATCTTTCACGTACATAAATTTACGTTCCTCCAATTTTCTCGTCGAGACGTATGGCCGAGTGGTTAGAGGCGTCGTCTTAGAAACGTGAGGTTGCACACGTACGGGTTCGATCCTCACAAGAGCACGAAAGAATATAAATTCTATTTTTACTTTTTTTCTTCAATGGAGTACCACACCTTCGTCCATGTAGAAATCACGTTTGCATGTAAACACACCTATACGCACACACTCACACAGTATACCTTTGTTTTGCGTTGGAGACTGCATTACTTCGACTGCTGCAAAACTTTCAAACTGATATAGTATATTGTAACAAAATGAAATTTGTTCATATCAATTCAGTAACACAATGTAGTCGTGGTTACTTTGTGCTGATTTATACATGTAACAAGCTATACATTGTAAAAAAGGTATTCAGTCTTCTGTATTGATGATTATTTGTCAATTAGTGGTTTTTGTGGAGTTTCAGATAGTGATAAAAAGTATGGATGATAAGTGCAGCGATACTTCCTACAGTTAGTTCAAAGTTGTGTTACAGATGTTTGATACATACATTTAGCATTGTGTGTGTATATATACGTGTGTATACAGGTTGGCCATATGACACATTCTAGACAATTAATCTTAATTGATTAGCAAACGTTATCAGCTATGGAATTGAATATGGTACTAATGTATGATGTTAATGATTCTAATTAAACTGTGACGAGTTTAAAGGGATGGCATAACTGTGTGTAAAAACAAGGCAATTATAAGGAAATTTTAGGGCAATTTGATAACCATGCCTATAATAATTTCATACAGGTACTAATGCCTGCCTCATATTCGTGTGATAGATTGTCATGTCAATAGCAAACTGACAACGTACGATGAATGTGTTATACATTGCACAACTGTCTTTCAAGTCCATAACGTTCCTCAAATTTTCTCGTCGAGACGTGTGGCCGAGTAGTTAAAGGCGACATCTCAGAGACGTGAGGTTGCGGGTTCGAACCGCACAAGATCACGAAACAAAATACTTAGCTATTTTACTGTTTTTTCTTCAATTTTGTACTACATATTCGTCCATGTAGAAATCACGTTCGTATATAAACGCACCTATATGCACACACACACACGCCATATCCCTCTTTTTTATATGTTGGAGACCACATTACTTCGACTGCAGCAAATTTTTAGGTGATACGCTATCAGCGTATCACCTATTGTGATTGTCAAAATCTCTCTTTATTTCTTTTTATTCTTCTTTCTTTCTGGACAATTTTGTGTCATCAATATCTCAAGAATGACATTACGGAATAACATGACATTTTCAGGGAACATGTCTCATGACAATATCTAGCCACAATAAGGTTTTCATGACAGTAACATATCTATGACGTCATCTAGGCGCCATTTTGTGATTTTCGGACCATGTTACATGATCGATCATAACTTCATAACTAAAGGTCATTTCTGTATCATTTTCGGTGGACATAAAGTTCAGGTCACGTTCTATCTTTCTTTCTCTGATCCTAATTACCTAGGACGTCATCTAGGACGCGTAAGCGCGCGTCAAACTTTTAAAAGGCTCAAAACAACTTTCCAATGGGAAATCTCGAAGTTTCAGACAATTTTAAGCGTTTCAAACGATTTTGCGCGTGCGCGTCCGTCCGCGCGTTTTCGCCCGCACAGCGCGTCAGTAACATGAAAATGCACTTTTTTTGACTGATTTGGATTCCTGATACTTTGAGTAACAATATCCATTGATTTCTGATCGATTCGGACAAATAACAAAGCATTGCACTTGCGTCAAAGTTCAAATTTCGCCTGCGCGTCTATGTGCAAATATAGTGAAAAAACATGTCTTTGTTTATTTTGCCATAGCTCTTTAAATCGTCTGGTTACCCTATGTTTTTATTGCATATTACAAAAGCATATAAATTGGACATAACGTTTCAAGTATCATTATTTCCATAAAACATTATGACGTCATCATATCGTCATCTGAAATCAAAAAAGTGGAATTAATTTTTTTAAGGTACTGTTTCTGAGATTCATTTGCTCGTATCTCTGTTGTTTAAGCTCAATATTATCCCAAATTCAGATATGTTGTACTTTGAACATTTGCCTTTCAGGTCCATGTCATAGTTTTGAAATTTGATGACGTCATCATGCTTTAAATTGTGTTTAAAGGTAAAGACGCAAAATCGGACAAGTTTACGTGTTATGTCTATGGGAGGTGATTTTGTTAGAAACCATGCATTGACTTGACAACGTTTAAGCACCTTTATCTCAGCTGATTTTGCTTCATTTCCTTTGAAACTTAAGTATGTTGGAGCTGTGACAATAAGCTGCAGTAATCATGCATTTTATTCTTTGAAATCTCCTCATGAGGTTGACAATTTTGCAATTTAAAACTGAAAATGAGAATGGAATGCGGACCAAACGATTCCTGATTCATCTTTCACGTACATAAATTTACGTTCCTCCAATTTTCTCGTCGAGACGTATGGCCGAGTGGTTAGAGGCGTCGTCTTAGAAACGTGAGGTTGCACACGTACGGGTTCGATCCTCACAAGAGCACGAAAGAATATAAATTCTATTTTTACTTTTTTTCTTCAATGGAGTACCACACCTTCGTCCATGTAGAAATCACGTTTGCATGTAAACACACCTATACGCACACACTCACACAGTATACCTTTGTTTTGCGTTGGAGACTGCATTACTTCGACTGCTGCAAAACTTTCAAACTGATATAGTATATTGTAACAAAATGAAATTTGTTCATATCAATTCAGTAACACAATGTAGTCGTGGTTACTTTGTGCTGATTTATACATGTAACAAGCTATACATTGTAAAAAAGGTATTCAGTCTTCTGTATTGATGATTATTTGTCAATTAGTGGTTTTTGTGGAGTTTCAGATAGTGATAAAAAGTATGGATGATAAGTGCAGCGATACTTCCTACAGTTAGTTCAAAGTTGTGTTACAGATGTTTGATACATACATTTAGCATTGTGTGTGTATATATACGTGTGTATACAGGTTGGCCATATGACACATTCTAGACAATTAATCTTAATTGATTAGCAAACGTTATCAGCTATGGAATTGAATATGGTACTAATGTATGATGTTAATGATTCTAATTAAACTGTGACGAGTTTAAAGGGATGGCATAACTGTGTGTAAAAACAAGGCAATTATAAGGAAATTTTAGGGCAATTTGATAACCATGCCTATAATAATTTCATACAGGTACTAATGCCTGCCTCATATTCGTGTGATAGATTGTCATGTCAATAGCAAACTGACAACGTACGATGAATGTGTTATACATTGCACAACTGTCTTTCAAGTCCATAACGTTCCTCAAATTTTCTCGTCGAGACGTGTGGCCGAGTAGTTAAAGGCGACATCTCAGAGACGTGAGGTTGCGGGTTCGAACCCCACAAGATCACGAAACAAAATACTTAGCTATTTTACTGTTTTTTCTTCAATTTTGTACTACATATTCGTCCATGTAGAAATCACGTTCGTATATAAACGCACCTATATGCACACACACACACGCCATATCCCTCTTTTTTATATGTTGGAGACCACATTACTTCGACTGCAGCAAATTTTGCAGGTTGACTTTGTCAAACCGATCACAGTATGTAATGACGACGACTGAGGTGTTGTACTTTGAACAATTGTCTTTCAAGACGATGTCATTGTTTTGTAATTTGATGACGTCATTACACTGAAAATTGTGATTAAAGGCAAGGTATCAAAACCAGCCGATTATAGGTTTTATGTCTGCGGGACGTATTTTTCCCAAGTTGCCAGAAATGGCATAGCGACCTCAGTCGTTACAAGGCCGCTTTTCCGTCTAGCAATGCAATACATGTTCACGCGGCCACGATTGTTGAGTGGGCATTGACTTTTTCCCCCTGTAATATCCATACATTTCTTTCTTGCCTTACCATTTCCGGGGATGTCCCGTGGCCGAGTGGTTAGAGAAACGGTTTTGCATGCACGCTCAATATAACTTCAAGGTGCCTATATCACATTCTTTTCTTTGTCGATCACAGATGACCGACACCTGATGACCCCAAGCGTATCACCTAACTCGTCAGCGTGACGAGTTTCATATCTCGTTCTTATTAGGTGATACGCTATCAGCGTATCACCTATTGTGATTGTCAAAATCTCTCTTTATTTCTTTTTATTCTTCTTTCTTTCTGGACAATTTTGTGTCATCAATATCTCAAGAATGACATTACGGAATAACATGACATTTTCAGGGAACATGTCTCATGACAATATCTAGCCACAATAAGGTTTTCATGACAGTAACATATCTATGACGTCATCTAGGCGCCATTTTGTGATTTTCGGACCATGTTACATGATCGATCATAACTTCATAACTAAAGGTCATTTCTGTATCATTTTTTGTAGACATAAAGTTCAGGTCACGTTCTATCTTTCTTTCTCTGATGCTAATTACCTAGGACGTCATCTAGGACGCGTAAGCGCGCGTCAAACTTTTAAAAGGCTCAAAACAACTTTCCAATGGGAAATCTCGAAGTTTCAGACAATTTTAAGCGTTTCAAACGATTTTGCGCGTGCGCGTCCGTCCGCGCGTTTTCGCGCGCACAGCGCGTCAGTATCATGAAAATACACTTTTTTTGACTGATTTGGATTCCTGATACTTTGAGTAACAATATCCATTGATTTCTGATCGATTCTGACAAATAACAAAGCAATGCACTTGCGTCAAAGGTCAAATTTCGCCTGCGCGTCTATGTGCAAATATAGTGAAAAAACATGTCTTTGTTTATTTCGCCATAGCTCTTTAAAACGTCTGGTTACCCTATGTTTTTATTGCATATTACAAAAGCATATAAATTGGACATAACGTTTCAAGTATCATTATTTCCATAAATACATTATGACGTCATCATATCGTCATCTGAAATCAAAAAAGTGGAATTAATTTTTTTAAGGTACTGTTTCTGACATTCATTTGCTCGTATCTCTGTTGTTTAAGCTCAATATTATCCCAAATTCAGATACGTTGTACTTTGAACATTTGCCTTTTAAGTCCATGTCATGGTTTTGATATTTGATGACGTCATCATACCTTAGATTGTGATTAAAGGTGAAGACGCAAAATCGGACAAGTTTACGTGTATTGTCTATGGGAGGTGATTTTTTTTAAAAGCATGCATTGACTTAACAACGTTTAAGCACCTTTATCTCAGCTGATTTTGCTTCATTTCCTCTGAAACTTTAGTATGTTGTAGCTGAGACAATAAGCTGCAGTAATCATGCATTTTATTCTTTGAAATCTCCTCATGAGGTTGACAATTTTCCGGTTTAAAACTGAAAATGAAAATGGAATGTGGTCAAAACGATTCCTCATGTATCTTTCACATACATAAGTTTACGTTCCCCATATTTTCTCGTCGAGACGTATGGCCGAGTGGTTAAAGGCGCCGTCTCAGAGACGTGAGGTTACGGGTTCGAACCCCACAAGATCACGAAACAATTTTTTTTTTTATTTTACTTTTTTATCTTCAATTTTGTATTACATATTCGTCCATGTAGAAATCACGTTCGTATATAAACGCAACTATACACACACACAGACACACACACACGCCATATCCCTCTTTTTTGTGTGTTGGAGACCACATTGCTTCGACTGCAGCAACATTTTGCAGGTTGACTTTGTCAAACCGATCATATAGTATGTAATGACGACGACTGAGGTGTTGTACTTTGAACAATTGTCTTTCAAGACGATGTCATTGTTTTGTAATTTGATGACGTCATTACACTGAAAATTGTGATTAAAGGCAAGGTCTCAAAACCAGCCGATTATAAGTTTTATGTCTGCAGGACGTATTTTTCCCAAGTTGCCAGAAATGGCATAGCGACCTCAGTCGTTACAAGGCCGCTTTTCCGTCTAGCAATGCAATAGATGTTCACACGGCCACGTTAGTTGAGTGGGCATTGACTTTCCCCCTGTTATATCTATACATTGTTATTGTTTTTTTTTGTCTTACCATTTCCGTGGATGACCCGTGGCCGAGTGGTTACAGAAACGGTTTCGCATGCACGCTCAATATAACTTCAAGGTGCCTATATCACATTCTTTTCTTGTCGATTACAGATGACCGCCATCTGATGACCCCAAGCGTATCACCTAACTCGTCCTCAATGTGACGAGTTTTCATGTCTCGTTCTTCTTTCTTTCTGGCCTATTTTGTGTCGTCAATATCTCAAGAATGACATTACGGAGTAACATGACATTTTCAGTCAACATGTCTCATGACAATATCTAGCCACAATAAGGTTTTCATGACAGTAACGTCTCTATGACGTCATCTGGGATCCATTTTGTGATTTTCGGACCATGTTACATGATCGATCATAACTTCATAACTAAAGGTCCTTTCTGTATCAGTTTTTCTGGACATAAAGTTCAGGTCACGCTCTATCTTTCTTTCTCTGATGCTAATTACCTAGGACGTCATCTAGGACGCGTAAGCGCGCGTCAAACATTTAAAAGGCTCAAAACAACTTTCCAATGGGAAATCTCGAAGTTTCAGACAATTTTAAGCGTTTCAAACAATTTTGCGCGTGCGCGTCCGTCCGCGCATTTTCGCGCGCACAGCGCGTCAGTAACATGAAAATGCACATTTTTTGACTGATCTGGATTCCTGATACTTTGATTAACAATATCCATTGATTTCTGATCGATTTTGACAAATAACAAAGCAATGCACTGGCGTCAAAGTTGAAATTTCGCGTGCGCATCTATGTGCAAATATAGTGAAAAAACATGTCTTTGTTTATTTCGCCATAGCTCTTTAAAACGTCAGGTTACCCTATGTTTTTATTGCATATTACAAAAGCATATGAATTGGAAATAACGTTTCAAGTATCATTATTTCCATAATTACAATATGACGTCATCATATCGTCATCTGAAATCAAAAAAGTGGAATTAATTTTTTTAAGGTACTGTTTCTGACATTCATTTGCTCGCATCTCTGTTGTTTAAGCTCAATATTATCCCAAATTCAGATATGTTGTACTTTAAACATTTGCCTTTTAAGTCCATGTCATGCTTTTGATATTTGATGACGTCATCATACCTTAAATTGTGATTAAAGGTAAAGACGCAAAATCGGACAAGTTTACGTGTATTGTCTATGGGAGGTGATTTTTTTATAAGCATCAATTGACTTAACAACGTTTAAGCACCTTTATCTCAGCTGATTTTGCTTCATTTCCTCTGAAACTTTAATATGTTGTAGCTGAGACAATAAGCTGCAGTAATCATGCATTTTATTCTTTGAAATCTCCTCATCTGATTGACAATTTTGCAGTTTGAAACTGAAAATGAAAATGGAATGTGGACAAAACGATTCCCCATGTATCTTTCACATACATAAGTTTACGTTCCCCATATTTTCTCGTCGAGACGTATGGCCGAGTGGTTAAAGGCGCCGTCTCAGAGACGTGAGATTGCGGGTTCGAACCCCATAAGATCACGAAACATTTTTTTTTATTTTACTTTTTTTTTCTTCAATTTTGTATTACATATTCGTCCATGTAGGAATCACGTTCGTATATAAACGCACCTATACACACACACAGACACACACACACGCCATATCCCTCTTTTTTGTGTGTTAGAGACCACATTGCTTCGACTGCAGCAACATTTTGCAGGTTGACTTTGTCAAACCGATCATAGTATGTAATGACGACGACTGAGGTGTTGTACTTTGAACAATTGTCTTTCAAGACGATGTCATTGTTTTGTAATTTGATGACGTCATTACACTGAAAAATGTGATTAAAGGCAAGGTATCAAAACCAGCCGATTATAGGTTTTATGTCTGCGGGACGTATTTTTCCCAAGTTGCCAGAAATGGCATAGTGACCTCAGTCGTTACAGGGCCGCTTCTCCGTCTAGCAATGCAATAGATGTTCACCAGGCCACGTTAGTTGAGTGGGCATTGACTTTCCCCCTGTTATATCTATACATTGTTTTTTTTTTTTTTGTCTTACCATTTCCGTGGATGACCCGTGGCCGAGTGGTTACAGAAACGGTTTCGCATGCACGCTCAATATAACTTCAAGGTGCCTATATCACATTCTTTTCTTTGTCGATCACAGATGACCGTCATCTGATGACCACAAGCGTATCACCTAACTCGTCCTCAATGTGACGAGTTTTCATGTCTCGTTCACACCTTGTTTGGTACGATTTCTTCCATTTTATATCACTTTATCCGTTCCCTTTGTACTTTGAAGTATTTTACGTAATTCTTTCAAGTGTCTCGCACTGCTATTTTCGTAACGGCGATTTTTCCGCTTGCTGCAATCACTTTTTCGAACCGAAGCGACGAAGTTTGATACCAGCCGCTTTATTGTGCTGTGGGTTGTCTTTTCTAGATACATGTACCGGTATTTGTGTTGTTGGGAGGTGTTGATACTTTGTATTTGTTATTTATTTTCCTAGGTGTTTGTCTCGAGGGACTACATTGTATGCGTGTTTCTTAATGTTGATAGGAAAAGGCTAAAATTGTCTGAGTAATGTCTGATGGTGATGATGACAACTATGCTGGTGGAAAAAGACGGCTTACTGTGAATGCTGAGCGTACGTGCCGTTTCACTTTCCCTCTTATTCTTCTTTCCCCCTTACTCTTCTTTTCCCTCCCAAGAATGACAAAAAAAAAAAGAAATTACATACACCTCACAACAAAAAGAACCACGTGCTACCAACCTTCGTAAAGTTAAATCTAAATGTTCAACATCAGCAAAGAATAAGGGGAAAGCACGAATGACAATAAATCAGAGCGAAGAGATTGTGTTACATGCAGTCTCTTCGGCTCGAAGAAACTTGACACCCCACCTCTCTCCCCTTGTGGAAATTTCCACAAAAGCAGGTGCCACACCCAGGTGCGTGCCAGACGAAAGAATGCGCGCACTGGAATAAACGGCGTGTAAATATCCTGGAAATATCGATCGAAGAACGAGCTCATTAGTTGAATTAAAGGAATCATTGCAAAGATATCGTGATTCTATAGCCTTTCTTTTGGCGCATAGTAGGAAACATCAAACAGTCGAATGGTAGTGTACTTGATCGAATATCTTAGTTCCCTGCGAACACTAAAAAAAAAGAAAAGAAAAGATCGATTAATCAGTCAATTAAAAATGCAATCACAGAAATTAAAAGGTCTCGTATGCCCAGAGAAATTCACTACGAGTAGGTTCAATGAGATGCAGTCATCACCTGGTTAGACAGCAAAATCGTGACAATTAATTTCAGTTCACGCTCATTATAACTGCTTATTACTTATCAAAGTTTTGGCTATCAACATTCGTTCGTACGTGTTTTTTGTTTGTTTGTTTTGTATGTTTTTCCTAGTGAAAGACGTAATGATTTCTTCGTATCGAACGTAGACTGCATGTTTACCGTTTATCCAAACAGTAGGCGCCTAGGCGTACTTGCTGAATATATTCAGGAATTTCTATCAACATTTTAAATATATTACAAGACTCCCAAATACCAGTTGAAAAAAAAAAATAAGAAATCGAATTTTTGAGATATGAACAAAAAAAAATAGATCTGTCGTCTTTGGGACACGATACATACATGGTATAAGTATGAACTTGATAGGCATAGCACTTTCTGAGCTAACCTCTGCACAACTTTTGGGGAGAAATAAAGAAAGAAGAAGAAGAAGGAAAGAAAGAATCCGTACAGATACAGAAGGTGATTCGAGAGGATACTCGGATCACCTAAAAATGCATAGGAAAAGACCACTTCAACTTCGAATGACTTCGAATTTCTCAAAACCGTTCCCTAGTTCATGGACATCCCATAGAAACGCGTGTTTTGATATATAGGCCTACACGTTGCTATGGCATGTTCTCGAACTATATACGTGTATCTAGTTTCGCGAAACTACGGCCTGGCATGGCCACAGTAATTTTTTTTTTTCCGTAACCTCCCGCCTCCCCTTCCCCGATTCGAAAACGGCTTGATTGAAGCCCCTGCCTATATTTAAACACGAACCTTATTAAACTCTAAGTTAGGTACATGGTTTATATGGCTAGTGTTTGAATAGAATTTACTATTTTAAGTTAATATAATAGACTCTCAGTATTGCAACTGATTGACAAATTGCCCTACATCGACGTAAATAAAATTGTTCTTAAATTTGAATAAGACTCTCAGTAGTTCCATAATCGTTTGTGTGTCAATCGGCTGGTTAGGGTTACGGAAAAAATAATCGCGGTCTGGCCTCTCCCTTACGAAAAAGTCCTGTGGTACTCCTGTGGTAATTACCACAGGACGGTACCACAGGACAGTACCACAGGACAGTACCACAGGACAGTACCACAGGACAGTACCACAGGAATTGTCCTGTGGTATTTTGGGACATACCACAGGACAGTACCACAGGAATTCCTGTGGTATTTTGGGACGTACCACAGGGCAGTACCACAGGAAAGTACCACAGGACCGGTACCACAGAACAGTACCACAGGACAGTACCACAGGAATTCCTGTGGTATTTTGGGACGTACCACAGGGCAGTACCACAGGACTAGTACCACAGAACCGTACCACAGGAACTGTCCTGTGGTATTTTGGGACAGTACCACAGGACAGTACCACAGGTCGATCATTACCACACAGCATTACCACAGGGCAGTACCACACAGCATTTCCATGGTACCACAGGAGAGTACCACACAGGATAGATCAAAAAAGAAAAATCTGGGAGAATTTTGGCCACATATCAAGGAATATTCCTGATAGGTGAGTGATGGATCTCAGGACAAACATGGCCCTACTTAATACCCTGTCCTACTCCTAATATATAACCTCAAACGAGAGTCTAATGGCCAAGTGCCAATCTAGTCCTATAATAGATCTATATAGTCATATTCTATTCCTAGGTAGCCATCGACTGTATCAGTACATATATATATGGCCGTCTATCCGTAAAGCATTAAGGGATGGTTACTAATTCGATTATACTTTATTATCAAGATATGAAATTACACTTTCATAACAATATCTATGATATTGGGAATAACATAACACAATTAGACAATCTTTCATAAAGTTCAAAGTAAGTCCCATCATTAATACTTTGACTTTTAAAGTCATATATGTATTTTCTAAAATCTAGAGTGCTTTTTATGAATATTCATGAGCTATGTAAAAATTTGTACCACAGGAGTACCACAGGAGTACCACAGAAGTCCTTATGAAATTTCTCATGCTTTACATCAGCACTTTCACTAAATAGGTAATACTGTAGGAGTATAACATAGGATAAGTAATGGCAAATCAATTGCTGTAATTCACAGCATACCTCATCTTTCAATTAATTGAGGAATATTAATATGTGCTTTTTTGTTTATACAGTCAGTCCGCAGCGCGAGCGAAAACGCACGTATTTATTCAAGTCGTATGCACGGCTGAGCAGTGCTTGCATACGTAATGAGCAGATACATGGTCATGAATAAATCCGTGTAGAACGAGTATTTCTTGTCAGTTTTCGACACTTTTAGTATCGACTGAAAGAGAAAACATAAGCAAATATGCTCATGATCAAAATAAACGGAAAAGAAGAATATAGAATATCAAAATCCCTCTCGAAGTTCGGTATTGTATTCAAAAATATTCCTTCACGTTTGACGCCAAAAAACTAACCTGAAATCTTTCCTGCCCGTCTAAAATATGGTGAAGACTATGTCCGCTAAAGTATATAGTATCACAATAAGGGCACGTTTTCCCATCTTCATTTCAATACGGGTCAGGAACTAGCAAAATTCAGAGACATGTCTAGCGTCGAGTTTGAAAAGATTATCCTCGCATTCGCACCGGAATTCCGGGTCTGTGATTGGTCGAAATCTGTCGCAAGACGCGGCGTGTCGCATTGCGTAGTATCCATTGGCTGCTGACTCAACGCTGTGAGTTTTAAATGTTAGGTTCCAGATTGTGATCGAATTTTCACTCTCTATACAAAACTTGAACTTTACACAGGAACCAATGATGTGTATGTGAGTGTGCACTTACAATGACCCTGAACAATGGACCTGACTGCCACCTGTCCCGAGCTCTGCTGCAAGGCACATGAATGCTTAATCAATTATTCATGTGGATTGCCCCGAGCACTGCTAGTCTGAATTCTTGACACAGGGTGAAATGCATGCACATGAAAGAAGTAAGCACATGTTTCCATGTGCTTGCACACACCTTATTTCAGAATGAACAAAGACTAGCTGCGATAGTGGAATTCCTCATGAAACATTCCAATCCTGGCCATTGTCCACGACCATTGTCTGGGTATCAACAACACATTCCACGCGTGTTCATTCACTACCCCACTTCCAGTATAAGAAAACATAATTTGCCTTGTTTTCAACAGGAAAATTCACAACCTTAAAAATGGTGCCCCTCTTCGTTTTTTAATTGATCATACTCGCTCAAGTTTCACGATTGTGAAATCGAAGAAATTACGGAGATCTATTTTCAAGACCAGTCAGGAACTAGCAAAACATCAAACTATGATCTAAAAGCTTCTTGAACATTGGCAAAATAATCGTTTACTTTGATGCTAAAATGGACTACTATATTGACATCAAAAATAGGGAAATTAGGTATCAAATTAATGAGCATAATCAGCTCTATAACTTACCTGACCATCCTGGGTCAAACAATGCACTGCGAAAGCTATGAAAGCTGTTGTTGCGACCTCTGCAAAAACTCTCGCAAAGTATCGCCAAATCTCGTCAGTCTCAAGTAGGCCATGGGGTGAAGCTGAAAAAGAGGCTTAGAAAATGGGTTTCGTTCCAGCAACACTGGCACTACTTTCTGAATGCGGAAATGTGATGTTTTGTACATCCTAAATATACTGTAAAAAGTTCTCCTCGAAATATCCTGCAGTTTTTGCGAAAATCCATATTTTATAAACTGCGACCAGCAGCCCAATACACATATCGTAATGGGGCTGCGGATTGTAGCATATAGGATCATGACAGGGAAGTATCGCGGACAAATGTCAACCTTAAATCGAACAAAAATTCTTCAATTTGAAGACTTACAAGTAAGGTTGAAGTATTGACAACAGGGTTCGTGCAAGGTTTGGTTCTACATATAGTCATTTTCTGTTCGATTTGATGACTTAATATGACTAGGTCGAGAGGAATCTGGGAGAGCTACGCTGACTTGACGGTCAGCGCAGGCGCACACATCACTGCGCACAAATTTCGTATCCATTGACTGGATATTAGATGTCTGTGTGTGCATGCGCTGGCCGTCAATTCAGTGTAGCTCTCCCAGTTTCCTCTCGACCGAGTCACATTTAGTCATCAATTTGAACAGAAAGGAACTATTTGCAGAAGCAAACCTTGCACGAACTCTGTTATCAATACTTCAAATTTATTAATAAGTCTTCAAATTGAAGATTTTTTCCCGATTTTAAGTTGATATTTGTCCGCGATAAAATATCCGTCATGATCCTGTATGCTACAGTTCACAGCCCCATGACGATATGCGTATGGGGCTGCTGGCCGCAGTTATGCGTATGGGGCTGCTAGCCGCAGTTATGCGTATGGGGCTGCTAGCCGCAGTATAGTTCCCGTAGTGTTTCTAAGCTGAAATGCATATACACATTTGTAAAGCACTGCTTTTAGCCATATACCTAGAAAAAAAAAGTGAAGTTTTGGTTTAATAGTTTACTAGCATTATATCTCATGTTTCAGCTTTTCCTGATGCTGGCTATGCAAAGGAGGACAAGAGCAAAGTGGTTCAAGACCATATGAGAGAGAGCACTGACTGACCGTCAGAGGTCAAAGCAAATTCCTTATATTCTGTTCAAAGACATGTTATTAATCAAATGACTAATCATTCAAGGCAAAAAAAAAATTAAAAAAAAATCATTGTGTTTGTTTGTGTGTGTGTCCGCGTGCATGTGGGAGAATCTTATTGTACACACACACACACACACACACACACCCTCACATGCACACACACATACGCACACACATAGTTATGAAGATTCAATATACCCAAGTGTATTAAAATATTATTCTACATGCCTTGGCCATTTATCACATCAGCATCATAAAAAAGATTATCATAAACATGAACACACACAATGATATAATACATGTACTGATCAGTGCATTACACATACACAGGTGCATAAAAACGCTGACATATTATATACACTCACACGCACACATACAAACTCATTTACACACATGAGACATTACTATTAAACAGATCATATTGTTTATCAGTAAACATGTTTTTCTTTTCTTCTTCTTCTTCTTCTTAAGAAGCTTTAATATACTTAGATCACATAGCAATCACGTTGTTCATGAAATATTATACATTACTTTAGCACTAGAAAATATAATCTTCATAGAATTTCCTGAAGTTTTCATTGCTATCATTAGGTTACAACATGGTGGGACACTACCTCCTTTCATGTACAATAGCTCAAAATGATAATCAGTCAAATTTTCTAGTTTTAATAAATTTCCTGGAACATTCCATGGTCCAAATATCCTTGAAAGGGTGTAAAAGTTTTGAAAAATGCCAATATATAGAATAAAGGCAAAATTACAGTTTACCCATTCATGAGTGAAAACCTGTTGGATTCTGCATTGGAGGCAATGTGTACCTGAAAATCTTGGAGAGAATAAAACAGGTTTGGCATTAAAAATTATGATAACATTGCAATTAACATCCACTATCACAGGATCTGTGCAAACCTGACTCAACTTATGCACAATTTTCATTTGGCTGGTGTGTATTAGTTTTAGCAAACTGATTTTGTACTCACACCTACATTGTACTGACCTTTCTACATGAACATTCTGTTTCAGTATTAATAATAGTTACATATTTTTTTCCCCAGAGTGGGAGAAACAAATTTTAATCGTAGTCATTCAGTTTTATGAAAAAAAAAAACACACTTAGGAAAATATCTTTGTTCTTAGAATAATTCAACCCTAATCAAATCATAATAGTGGGCAGAAATGTTTGCTAAAGGGCGAACAATCACATACTGAGGCAAGGAGTCAAAACATGTTGCATAAACATTGGCATTCAAAATACAGGAAGCAATCTGTATTACAAAGACATTTGATCATGCACAACTTTGGTAAGATGTCAATTCTTGAATATCAATCACATTGACCAAAGCATTGGTGCATATACAGTACATTCTGTTGTTTCTGAACTTTGCACTGAAGTTCTTTGTGTATGTGTGTGAATGTTTCAGTGGTGTATAGGCCTATATATTGCTCCATTTTATCAAGGACAACTTATAGTAACATGACAATGTTTTCATGCTTCAATATCAATCATATTAACCTATTTCCCTTGGCAAGTAATGAGCAGGTTGACTCTGTTGCAAATGATGCATTTCACAGGCAACACAGCAGAACCTGAAGAGCTTCCAGAAGAAAATCTTGATCTTGATGTAAGCGTCTTAGGGGAGGAAACAGATGCTCCTGCTGACGGACCAGGCTCCTCCTTCAGCTTTCGTTTCCTAGCGAGATTCAGGCGTTTGCTATCTATAAACCTCTTGTAGCACGTTTCATGGAATCCTATTTAATACAATGGAGAAATGAACAGCAATGATTAGCCGTTGGATTTTGTTAGGGGGAAAAAAGGCTAAATGCTAGAGGGAGGGGTTGAACATTACACTCAATATATCATTAAATGTACGGTAGACTATTGACTGCCAATATTTGAATCTTGTAATTACCAATACACAGGCCCTAGTACTATGCCAGGTAATCATTAACACCTCATGATCATTGTCATCATCAACTACTTCAACTTGTACTTGCAGTGCAATTACTGATTTTAAATTACATCTACAGCTTTCAGCACCTGATCACATGCAATATCAATTATCATAATTATGAATACAACTGCCTTATCATCATTAATACTAGTAATCCTTGGCCTTTCACTATCACCACCACCCAATGCTTTATAGTTTGGCACAACATAATGGTAATCATATGTTTTAGGGAGTTTAATTGTTGCAATTATGTTATTGTCATTGTTGGTCTTTTAGATCTATTTATATCAAATATTAATAAGTTAATTTAATGAGATGCTAAATGTGTGTTTTGAGTGAGGATTCGCCAATTTCGGGGTGAGAGAAACAGGATGGATTTTTGATATTAATACTCCATGGCCACGATTATGAAAATATAAATTTACATGCAGTTTAGACCTTTTTCAATCCAGTCCTGTGTGTCAAGACTTTTACAAAACAATATCACCGATCAGCTACATCAACCTAACCTGGGCTGTAACTGTTACATAGAACAACATGTAAAATTACATCTAGGCGACATTATGCCATGCCAGGGTGAAATTCAAGATAATTTATCTAAGTAACAGACACGCTAACGGCTAAGCTACTGCATTAGCGCCCATTATAACATACACAAGCAACGTTCATAACATAGCTATTAAACGTTGTACAATTGTACTTGTAGTCATCATGGTCATTAACATTATGAGTGAGACTGCACTGCAGTGTCGACTGCTACGACTCGACTGTACGCACGTAAACTAACCTGTAAATTATCCTACTACGTAGGTTGCAGTCAGTCCCCCTGAGCAGCTGAATCACTTCGTTCTGGTCTGCGATTTCACGGTCTCCCCCACTCATTTTGATCCACTCTTTGGCACACAAAATAGGTTTCGTCTATCTTCGGTTTGTCATAGCCGTGAAATTTTCAAACTTCATCGATGTTACATGCATAATAACGCATAATAACTTTCGGCTGAGCAGACGACGTAGACGCGTCGACAGGCTCACAGGGGGCGGCCATTTTGACTCGTAAACAATAATTCTCGATTCGGATTGGATAACATACATCACATGATCGTTCGCGAATGAATATCGTACACGGCAAAGTGTACATATTCAGCTCCTCAGTGACAAAAAAGTTCACTGTTTCCCCCTAAATTACCAAAATACTGCAGGAGGGTTTGTGTCGAACTTTTTCCTGTAGCCTTTTTGGTTATTTGTTTACACGTAGCTGTGGAGAAATTTTAGTGCCGCAGTTGTCGGAACGAAACAAGCGAAAAAACCAGCTCACCCCATGGCCTAAAGGGCACAAACTGCGCAAACGTGATTCTGAATAAAATTGTCGTTCGTGCCTCATTATCGCACACGCTGCGGACTGACTGTATACTTTTGTTATAAATTTCAGTTGATTCTGCCTTACAATTTTCCTGTGTGGTACTCCTGTGTGGTACTGCTGTTTGATATTCTCCTGATGTGATAGTCCTCTGGTATAAAATGTTAAGAAAAAAAAATGAATATCCTGTAGCATTTTTGTGGTACTTACGAATTTAATTTGCTGTGTGGTACTTCTGTGTGGAATAGCACCATATTATGATTTTCCTGTGGGATTTTGGACACTTCCTGTGGTACTCTCCTGTGGTATACATCGAAAATTACCACAGGAATTCCTGTCGTATTGTAATGTGGTACGTCCCAAAATTCCACAGGACAATTCGTGTGGTACTGTCCTGTGGTACGTCCCAAAATACCACAGGACAAGTCGTGTGGTACTGTCCTGTGGTACTTTCCTGTGGTACTGTCCTGTGGTACTGCCCTGTGGTACTGTCCTGTGGTATGTCCCAAAATACCACAGGACAAGTCGTGTGGTACTGTCCTGTGGTACTATCCTGTGGTACTGTCCTGTGGTACGGCCCTGTGGTACAATCTCAAAATACCACAGGACAGGTCGTGTGGTACTGTCCTGTGGTACTATCCTGTGGTACTTTCCTGTGGTACTGTCCTGTGGTACTGCCCTGTAGTACTGTCCTGTGGTACGTCCCAAAATACCACAGGACAAGTCGTGAGGTACTGTCCTGTGGTACGTCCCAAAATACCACAGGACAATTCCTGTGGTACTGTCCTGTGGTATGTCCCAAAATACCACAGGACAAGTCGTGTGGTACTGTCCTATGGTACTATCCTGTGGTACTTTCCTGTGGTACTGCCCTGTGGTACTGTCCTGTGGTACGTCCCAAAATACCACAGGACAAGTCGTGTGGTACTATCCTGTGGTACTGCCCTGTGGTACGTCCCAAAATACCACAGGACAAGTCGTGTGGTACTGTCCTGTGGTACTATCCTGTGGTACTGTCCTGTGGTACGGCCCTGTGGTACATCCCAAAATACCACAGGACAGGTCGTGTGGTACTGTCCTGTGGTACTATCCTGTGGTACTTTCCTGTGGTACTGTCCTGTGGTACTGCCCTGTAGTACTGTCCTGTGGTACGTCCCAAAATACCACAGGACAAGTCGTGAGGTACTGTCGTGTGGTACGTCCCAAAATACCACAGGACAATTCCTGTGGTACTGTCCTGTGGTATGTCCCAAAATACCACAGGACAAGTCGTGTGGTACTGTCCTATGGTACTATCCTGTGGTACTTTCCTGTGGTACTGCCCTGTGGTACTGTCCTGTGGTACGTCCTAAAATACCACAGGACAAGTCGTGTGGTACTATCCTGTGGTACTTTCCTGTGGTACTGCCCTGTGGTACGTCCCAAAATACCACAGGACAAGTCGTATGGTACTGTCCTGTGGTACTATTCTGTGGTACTTTCCTGTGGTACTGCCCTGTGGTACTGTCCTGTGGTACGTCCCAAAATACCACAGGACAAGTCGTGTGGTACTGTCCTGTGGTACTGTCCTGTGGTATTGCCCTGTGGTACGTCCCAAAATACCACAGGACAAGTCGTGTGGTACTGTCCTGTGGTACTATCCTGTGGTACTTTCCTGTGGTAATGTCCTGTGGTACTGCTCTGTGATACTGTCCTGTGGTACTGCCCTGTGGTACTGTCCTGTACGTGGTACGTCCCAAAATACCACAGGACAAGTCGTGAGGCACTGTTCTGTGGTACTGTCCTGTGGTACGTCCCAAAATACCACAGGACAATTGCTGTGGTACTGTCCTGTGGTACTATCCTGTGGTACTTTCCTGTGGTACTGTCCTGTGGAACTGCCCTATGGTACTTTCCTGTGGTACGTCCTAAAATACCACAGAACAAGTCGTGTGGTACTGTCCTGTGGTACTATCCTGTGGTACTTTCCTGTTGTACTCTCCTCTGTTACGTCCCAAAATACCACAGGACAATTCATGTGGTACTGTCCTGTGGTACTGTGGTGTGGTATACGTCCAAAAATACCACAGGACAATATATATTTTGTGTGTATACTGTCTTGTGGTACTGTCCTGTGGTACTGCCCTGTGGTACATCCCAGAGTACCACACGAGCCTGTGACACAGTACCACACAGTTCCTATGTTAACATATATTTGTGTGGTACATTGTGTGGTACAAACCAGTACCACAGGGAGTACCACATGATCCTGTAAAACAGTACCACACAGTTCCTGTGGTAACATTTATTTATGTGGTACATTGTGTGGTACTGACAAGTACTACAGGGAGTACCCTACAAGCCTGTGGTACAGTACCACACAGTTCCTGTGGTAACATTACAAGTGTGTGGTACATTGTGTGGTACCGACAAGTACCACAGGGAGTACCACAGGACTTTTTTGTTAGGGCTGCTCTGCCATGCCTTGTCTTCTGTATACGTATGTACGCCTGTACTGTATACATGTACAACATGGTCCACATCACGCACGTGGTTTTGCAGCAGATTTCATGGTCGACGGTCGATGCTACACTACAACAGTGAATGCGATTGAAGGATAGCGAGCTTCGCGATGCCGCGGGCGTGTATGTGATGATTTTAATCACAAATCGTGTTTGGTAGTGTGGTTTTTTGAGCAAATTTGTGCTCAAACCTTCTGAAAAGACCTTTAGTCTGACATCAGATAGAAAAAGAAGACATACGAGAATGAAGTGAGTATCAGTATGTTATAATAAAACTGAATGAAAATTGTGTCATTTTCGCGTTTTCAGGAGCCGCTGAATTAGGCCGGCTCGCGATCGCGAGTTTGTTTTATTCTGTTACGGAGGGATACCATGCAAGAAGCCTCGCAAAATTACATGACGGTCCCATTAACGAACCTTTTGACACACTCTGGTTAAATGACCGACTATGACGCACATAATGGGTCAGTATTGTGACGGACGTTTTGCTCCCATGACGGTCCCACGCGTCATCAAATTGGTGGTACTTGACGCGACCATGACGCACCTTTCCCGGGGGTCAAGAGGTGCGTCATACAAATGACAGCTGCATAAACGTGTGATGTACGTGTACGTGTTAGTGTGTGTGTGAGGCGCGGTGGCCGCCCGGCGGCGATCGATTGCGACGAAGGATACATGCAGGCCCGCTGATTGGTTCATGACTATCACATGACTTTTGCCCATCAATTTCTAAACGGTAAGCACTATTTGGGCACCCGTCCCGCTTCATCATGAATATTCATCAGGCAGTAAGATACTGTACTAGTAAATGGCAGAACGCTGGATACGTGCAAAACGTATGGCCGGGAAATGTAAAAATCTCGAAAAATTGCACCAACGGGGAATGTTAAAACGTCTCGCCGGGAGATGGAAAAATGTTCAGTTTTGCCGAGAAATGTAAAAACGCTGCCGGGAAATGAAAAAAATATGTATTTCAACGGTTTTACGGATACATGTAGATGATGAAAATTCATGATGAAGCGGGACGGGTGCCCAGATAGTGCTTACCTTTCTAAACAACGATGTTTAATTGTTTGGACAATCATTCCGAATTGTTTTTAAACAACCGCTGTTTAAGGCATTCAAGCTCCGATTTTCTATATTTAAACAACATTGTTTAGAATTTTAAACAACAATATTTTAAACAACGAAATTTTACACAGCGTTCGAACAGTGTAGTTCGATTAATGAACCAGTCTTTTGAATTCATAACCAACATTCGTAATCGTAACCACACGGTACCATAATACTGTCAATAACAGTTGGAAATGTAAATGCTATAATAATAGCATGAAATAAATGAGTAACGATTATCTTCATACATTCTAATTCCTAAGTGATGCCGCTGCGATAATGACACATGGTTTGACTACTGCTTCAAGCAAATAAAATGAAAAAGGAATGGGATATACTTCTAATGATGATACCACCCCGTACAATGCATTCCACTGTATTTGGTAACATTTGGTTACGTTTCTGTGCGCTTTACGTACGGAAAATAAAAAGCAGATTGATTCCATTAACATGCTAACACAAAACGCATTCAAATGTTGTTTTTTTTTTGAAATACACCGTGTATAATGTAATGTTTTAGTATACGTTTTGAAACTTCGAATTTGCGAGTCCTTTGTAAAGTTATAAGGGTTGTTACATTATCAAGCAAAAGGGATTCGGATTTGCTCAGAAGACTAAAAATGCTTAATATGGCGATCGCTCGCAACAGAGACAATCCGCTTCGGTATAGATATACAATGTAATTCTGTTTTTATAAAATGAAAGAGAAACGTAAAGAAGTCAACTTTTTAACTTCATTTTAGCTTTCTCACCAATTGAACTTGATTTGATCTGCCATGCATGATATCGCTGTATGTTCTATTAATTCTATCAAATTATTTGATTGGCGTGCTTGTTTTTTATGCGGACTAGAGTAACTGCGTCAGTAAGCGGCCGTGCAGCCGTTCGCGGCACGTACAACATACACGGTAATATACAGCTAAACACAGCATTGCACTGTTACATGCACACTACACATATACTAACACACTAACAATCAACAAAAACCAACCGATAAAATGGGCACGATCTCTGACGAAAGTGAAATTTTCTCACCTAAATGACAACATATCGCATCCAAAATAAGATTTTCGGTACTTCTTAACATAACAATTAAGAAATAATGGTCCAAGAAACTTGATTTTTTTGTCGTTTTCCCGATGCTCATGGATTTTGAAAACATATCCTCACATAAAATAGAACTTTCGCGAGCCGATGTGGGCCGCCATTTTTGTTCGGAAAGTGGATGTTACCATCGAAAAAATTCAGAAAAACACAAGAAAGACATCAACAACACCGCCAGAATTGCGAACATGTTTGCGGCCATGCATGTGCGCCCGCTATTTTCACGTGCTTTCGCAATGGGAATTGGCGCTTACGCAATGTTCGCGAGACATGTGAAGGCGTTCAGCTAAAGATCGCGGAGCACGCGCGTATTGCATAGGGATTGTACATCGTGCCGCAAGCAGAAATACTACGTCGCATATCGCCCTTATCGGCGAAAATTGTGCCGGGTTTTGCCCTGGTAAATCATGAAAACTGCGATGGTCAATGATACATTTCTTTCATGAAAACGATTGCGTTAATGAATAATCTTGTCTATGATATATGAAATGGTTGAAAATAATTTACCTAATTTGTTTACAAGTTGGAAAAACCCTTAACAATGCTTAAACTGCCGCAAACGGGATATTTTACTCTATTACAGGTAAGTATAGTCACTAATTCATTGAAGTTCATAATATTTGTACGATTATGGCGTGTTAGTTGTTTTGTATTTTCATTTTTATGATAATATCACGTGTGTATCTGATTCTGACCACGAAAATATGGCGACTATTTAAATGCGGATTATGTACTGGAAAACTAATGTCTCCTGCCAGTATAGACAAACTAATTTCTAGTCTATCCCCGCTTGAAATGGAATAGAGAAAAAAAAAACCGAAGTTCGACTTTCAGCAGATTTCAACCGTTTTGTATAGTGCCTGATACAATAATGATTGTATGTCATGGAAGAAAACTAGTCTCCTTGCCTGAATTTTAGCTGCTTCCTTTTCAAGCTTGCGGGAAAGAAATAGCTGAACATCAATCGCAATCATAAGGAGAGGCACATCCTTAAAATAAACACAGGAGTACTGAGACATACTACTAAATAAAAACGGGCCTTTTATCACTCTTGACAACGCATGACATTGAAATGTTTGTTTGTTTGTTTGTTTGTTTGTGTTTTTTTTTTTTTTTTTGGGGGGGGTAACACAATCGATTATTCTGAAGGTTCGTTAATCATACAATTAAATATGGTTCGCTATTAGCTTAGGTTCGTTAAAAAACAACAACAAACAAACACACACACATTAAATGCGGTTCCTTATCCGGTGTTTCCTTTGCCCGAAAGTAATCAAGCAATCATTTATATTAGTAAGGTTTGTGAATACAAAACGAAATGAGGAAGGCCTAAGTATTAATTTAGAATATATGTCAGTATAATTATCTATACTCAACTTCACAAATGCAGAAAGATTGTAACTGTAAATGTGATGTAAAAAAAAAAAAATAAGCTTAAGCTACAAGTTAACGAGTCTTTATATGCTATGGTATTACAAAAGTGACCGAGAATAAGAAGTATATTCATGATACAGTCAAACTTATAAACCCAACGTGAAGCTGTCAGGCCTACATCAACCTTTGCTTCTGATACGCTATAGTACGTGCAACATTGGCAAGCTTGATAAGCGATAATTCTGTGGACGCAACGCCTATAAAGGATATGTGCCTAATATGGCGGGAATTCAGAATGTTACGGCTGTATACAGCTGCAGCAGAACAGACGCGAAAACAGTCTTTGATGTTCTGCAACATTACGACCATGTGCGTAATTTGAGGGTTTTTAGTACACGCAAAGAATACGATCTCAAAAGACGACTTTCGTTGATTAACTTCAGTTTGAACCCCCGCCTACAATGGGTTCTCAGGTTCTATTTAGGTATTGGTACTTGCTAAACGCATCCTCTTTAGTTTCCATTGACAACAACTACATGGGAGGAGAATGGAAGCAATCAACGCCCTCGCTAAATGACGCTTCTCGTAAGACGCATTGCGTGCCCGCGTACAATAGGTTCTCAGGTTCTATTTAGGTATTGGTACTTGCTAAACGCATCCTCTATAGTTTCCATTGACAACAACATGGGAGGATAATGGAAGCGATCAACGCTCTCGCTATGGACGCTTTTCGTAATACGCATTGCGTGCCTTTTTTCTTTCTACTGTTTCCTATTGTTTGTGAGTTAAAAACTTGCGGCAAACTACACCGCAGCCGACACACAACGCGTACCGACTCATTCATGCGGCGGCAGCGGCACGGACACAAACGTACCGAAGTTTACATTCGGGCTGCCGTATTGGTCAGAATCGTTAATGATAGACCTGTCCTGCGATTGGTTAATTATCTTACACACCCAAGCTATCGCCTTATACGGTAGTGCGTGCGATGGAGCATAAACGCCGTCGCCTAGCAGGACTGTTGTATTGTTTCGTCCCGCGAAAGAAACAGGTTGTGAGCTTGAACCTAACCTGAGTTTTGAGAGCGATTTTCTCCGTTATTTAGAAAAAGGACTGACATCGTAAGCGTAGTTAATATTCGTTTTTATGATCTACAGGGATGTCGAAATGAGTTGTATTACATATCAGTGTAAAGCTTAAAGTCTGTAGAATTCACATATAGGCATAACTACGATTTCATTTTTTTGCGACTTTTGACTCATTCCGACGGAGCGCCACACATATTCTGAAATTGTCAGTGTGTAATTCGGTGTAATTTTTACGTAGTTATCACTTTTGTAGAAGTATGTAATTCCATTTGTGAAAATTATTTGTTTTCCCCATAGACGCGTGTGTTAAACAATCAGGCGATTCGACGGTTCGGTGACCGCGCGTACTAGTACGCGCGGTCACCGAACCGACGAATCAGTGCGCATTGACTTGCGTGTTGTTTTTGAGATTCAACAGTTCATTGACCGCGCGCATAGTGCGCGTACTATGTAATACATGTGTTGACAATGACAACGCTCAATGTACATGTACCTATGGACACACATGGAAAATGACAACGTTCTTTGCAGACCGAAAATACATGCATGCAGCTCTTTGACGATTTCCCGCTTATTTGTTAACAATACAATTCGATAAAAACTTCACAAGTTAGAGCAAGAATTGAAGTCTGATGTACTACAAAAATAATTGGAAATTATAGACATGAAAGTGTAGCAACCATAAGTCAAAAATGGGCTAACTTCAAACGCGTTTTTCTCGAATTGTCATTCTTTAATACGCAAACCTGAGGGATTCGTCGGTTCGTGTGACCGGCGACGAAATGTTTGTCTGTTAAAGGGTGTGTACAGTTCTGGTCGAGGTGAAGATTTAGCTTTTAATGTTTTGTGAGATATTCAGAAACCACTCTATGGGATGTCAAAGAGCATGTGGTTCTAAGGGGTATCAAAAGTTTATTCGATGAAAATCGGTTTTGAAATGGCTGAGATATCCCAGAACAAGGTGAAACAAAGAGATACCTGGTACTAATAAAGTTGGGGCATGTCGCCTTTTATTATTAGCACTTTTTTTGATATCTCAGCCAT
Source organism: Diadema antillarum (assembly GCF_040938485.1). NCBI lineage: Eukaryota > Metazoa > Echinodermata > Echinoidea > Diadematoida > Diadematidae > Diadema > Diadema antillarum. The sequence continues at coordinate 1,283,314 of NW_027271443.1, forward strand.
TTGAAAACCAATTTTCATCAAATAAACGTTGAATCCTTAAAATTACATGCTCTTTCATATTTCATAAGTGGCTTTTCATTATCTCACTTAGGAATGTTCAAAACATGAATCCCTGCCTCAACCAGTACTGTACAGTCCCTTTAAATGCTAACCTTTCTCTAACATTTTGTTGCGTTTCTTTCATGTAATTATGGTCTTTTCCTTGCATGAAATTCACGATCGGCACGCATTGCTTACGCGACTACTGCACGCAAACACCCTCGACAGCAGTCGCAATCCTTGACCGAAAGATCGGTCTGTATCTGTCCGTCGGGGAATGTTCCGCGGAGACTACGTCTGGCTTCATAATTCACGGATCCCCTCCGTATACAGACCGAAGTCAATGATGCCAGCTACTGTGTGGATCAGGTGCCAGTGGTCGCGCACAGATGAAATGTCACGATAAACCCAATCTCATACAGCTCTTTCATACTCAAACACGTTTGACATGAATAAAAACTACTATATGTAGCAATATTTTACCCCTTCCCACATAGTACAAAGCAAATACTCACTCTAGATCGCAAAAACCTGCATCCATATCGCAACTTCAGACGTTCCGTTTGGTCGCCATTTTCAGTTTTCGCCTGAAACTGATCACCGCTGATCTCGCATGTAAGGCGTGCTCTGATTGGCCAACTGCGCATCCCGTCAGCTGATCGATATGAATATGTAAAAACGTAAATGAGCAACTCTGATTGCGCAATGGATGATCGAGACCTCGTGTCCCAGGTCCTGAAAACTGTCACAGGAGAGTTGAGACGTCGTGTCAATGTAGTCATTCCCGCAGACACCTACTACCACAGTATGGCAAACCACCATCTGCTACATCGAGACAACTATCATAGATTCTACAATTACAGATCAGGGCTGAGGCGGATTGGACATGAACAGAAATGGCATGTTCAAATTGCACAAATACCGTAGGGAAGAGATACAAATTATCTGCTAAAATCAATCACAATAGTTTCAATTCTATAGATGCCCTTAATTCTGTGGGCATAGTTGTCAGCCCAGACAAAGTAGGAGAAACGTTATGCGTCTCATGCAGATCTATGCTTTCAAGTTTATCAAGATCCAGTGAAACAGTCGTTCAAACTACACGAAAAATAAAAGAATCAGCGTGTGCAGAAGTATACCTGGGGCGCAAATTCAAGAGATTGCGAACGCCAAATTTGAAGCAACCTGCAAAACGTCGGAAAACAATATGTACACCTGTCAAGACGCGACGAATCTCGCCTCAAAGGAGTAAGGCGATAACAAGTACGGTAAGTATTCTACTGACATTGACTACCTGTACGTGTACGTGTAAATGTCAGCGTCAGATAATAAAGAAAAGATGAGAAAACTATGAATATCAAATTAGAAACATTGTATGCCATTCATCAATGATATGAAATCACAATTGGTCAGTATTATTTGACGATGTTGAATGAATTAAAGATCAGTCAGTTCTTGTATAAGAGACTTGTATAGGGGACATGTTCCGCGGAGACTGCGTCTGGCTTCATGGAATGCGCTAACGGAGGACTGAGCCGTAAAAATAAGATAAATAAATGAATAAACGAAATAGAATAAACAAATAAAAAACTCCTCCGGACAGAGTTTTTTTTTTCCCTGTCTATTGATAATGCAGAATACATTTGATTTACAGTCAACCTTGAACTTATCCTAAGGTTCAATAAATGCATATTTTCGCATCATGATTGTAATATGAAAGTAAATCGATCCAAACAAATTGCCCTTTTTAATATTGTAACATAATAATATTTGTATTCATGTAATTAATCACTGGGTTATTTACTAAATTTTCATATGTATTAAGTATATCCAAGACTTTGGTAATGCAGTATTAATTTTGTGTCTAATTCAATTCTTCTCAAAATGTAGTCCAAAGGATTTCTTCAAACAGCAGCCGTTCATCTATTAAAGGGTAACTACAAACGGGCTATCGCAATCATGTGTCGGAGAAGTATCTCTTTCACCACGCATATGGTTACAGCCATATCAAAGAAAGTAAAGAAAGAGGCAGTACGTTTGGACAAGAAAGGGACATTCAAGCCAGGAACATCAGGAGCAACCAAGCTTGACAGCTACAAGCAACTGAACTGGAAAAGTGTTCTAAAAGACATCAGACAAGCATGTCCAATACTCATGCGTCTCTTGCAATCATCGCTCCCGTACGGAAGACTGCAGACACATCTGCAACACATACGGATGATTAATGTCATATCAGTGCTCATGTTCCTTAGAAATCCATCTCAAAACAAGGTTCTCCAGGAACTAACTGGCATGATACTGTGGTTTGCCGGATGCAGACGTGAGGTGGGTTGTATAATTTGAAGAGTGAAAAGGACAATATTGATTTTCAGCCACTTTGGTGTTGAGAATATGAGAACTACGATTACTATACTCTTACAAGCCTGTGTACACTTGCTATATAGGTGGATTAGCTTCAGATTTTACACGCTAAAACGTGCAGTATATATGACACGCGATGAATTGAATACTTGTAAAATTCAGCAAAGAGATGATGATGATGAGGAGGAGGAGGAGAGATGGGGAAGGGGGTTAGAGCTATTTATGAACAGGAATGTTCGACACTCCGAAGGATGTGATTCTGAAAGTGAAATGTGTTTTATAAAGATGGAATAAAGATTGGTACAGGGAACAGACTTATGGCGCTTGATTCGCCGAGTTACGCTGAATATATCGAGCGTAAGATCAATCATAGCTCTTTAATACGAGACAGGTCCAATGTTCATTATTCTGGAGGTTCGTAAATTCGAAAATTTCTGGAGGTTCGTAAATTCGAAAATTTAGCAGGGTTCGTTAATCCGGAAAGGCGTCGCGTATTAAGGATTCCTGGGAAAACGAACCTTATTCAATTAATTTCGGATTAAGCAACCTTATCAACTTTGATTTTGTTTTTTGGATAAATTATCAGACTTGAGAATAACGAGCCGCAAACTTTGTGAACAATCCGACAGGTACACACACCATCTCAATAGGTGTTGATAGGCGGATTATACGAAGATAAGGTTATTATGGCTTGAACTTTGAGACTTACTCCGACTGCCACTGACGGATAATAAAGGGCGTTTCCTGAATTTCATTCAGTGCCAAAGCAAGAAAAAAAAATGATGTTTTTGTATAACATGAACACCTCTGAGACCCTGTATGCCTGCCCCTTAAAATGAAAGTGGTACAGAAATTGCTACATGAGATCTCGTAATGTACGCAGTGAACGAGATCGTTGATAAAACGTCCTCTCTTCGATTATTCTTCTTGATGCAGACCTTTCAAAGGTTGAACCGACTTGGAGTTTCTGCTAATATCAAAACAACAACAAGGTGCATCGACATGATTAGGGACTTCTTCGACGAGGACCTCAAAAAGCAAAAGGAGACAATCGAGAGAGTTTGTGGACATGCAAAGCGCCCTCCGAACAGGAGATTGTTTGAAGAGCCAAGTGCATCATCAGAAGAGTGGGTGGATGTTGATCTAGGTGAGCATTATTATACTCAATGTGCATGTTATCATTGCACAGGTACTATACATGAAAATGATGATGAATACAAATGTTGATTCTCCCCGTGTGTACACAGAGATGTATATTTCCGGTCAAGAGTCGACTGTCATCTTTAACTAAACATACTTTTCATATTAATGTGCATGGCGACATCTACATCTTAATCAATTTCTGCACACGGGCTTTATTTCTTGCATTTTCAGTCGACACAATTGTAATATTTCGAAATAGCGCGCTATTTTCTGACTTGGGAAATTAGCGCGATCGCGGAATAGCGCGCTATTGATAGTGTGAATACAATTAATCTTGAAAATGTTTCGATTCCAACTCTGGAAATTTCCGAAAAAGCAGGATAATCAATGCGAACTAGCGCGCTATTTGCTAATGTTTGGGCTGTTGTGAATAGGCAATGAAATAGCGCGCTAAATTTGTGATCGCGAAAAATATCTCCAGCTTGGATTTGTATCGGGCTGATGTGAAAACGCCTATTATACATCAAAGACCACCGCACACTACACGCCTTTGCCACGAGTAACAGGTAGTATACGAGGTATAAGTGTCAGCCAGTCTGCACGCTTCAGCCATTTGAATAAAGTATGTGTGCTGACGTCACACCTGTCATAATTATAGTGCAGTCAGTTTCAGTCAAAAGCAAGGTCATTATGTGCAAACGAATGTGCAGTCGAGCGATCAGGCTTGCTTCCTGAGTCGTGCGGCCTTTCGGATCTTGAAGTGTGCGATGGGTTTTTACAATCTGACATAAACTAAAGTGAAGTCAGGTAACAAACGTTAGGAAAAGTACAAACAGTCTTTTTTGTATACAGACATTGCATATGGAAAGTATAAAACTATTAAATTCGTAAGATCCGAAATCTGCTAAGGATGGTTGTTTTCATAATTATTTCATTTTACCTGAAGTCGTACTTAAAGAATACAATGATAAAAATCAAAACCATGATCAGTGAAAGATTCCGTTTGTATGGCAATTAATTCTGTAATGATCCCTTGTAGACAATCTAATGAAACGGAAATATAAATCAGACATTACACTGAATATTGTGCAACAATGCGTCTATCACACTGAAGTAAAACAAAATTTATTTTTAGTGCAGTATATCTTTCATTAATGTGACTTCAATGGAAAATGCACGGAGAAAATGAGTAATTTTTTCTTCTATACAAATAATTCAACTGTTATTACCTACATTTGTACTTACTCCTTACTCAGATCTGACTTCCATCTATCCACTCATGGACGAAAATCTGCAGACCAATGAACACGAGGCTATCTCTCCGTCTCCAGGTCTTAAATTTTTATCTTCATATTTTTTTTAATCTATTACCTAATACACGTGATTTCATTTGAGATGTGCAATGCCATACTGTATCCCCCACATTTATGCAATGCCTGAAGGTATTTTCTTGAAACTTAGTGTATAAATGTATTATGTATCAAATAAAGATTCCCCAGACAGAGTTTAGGGTCATGAGCTAAAAGGTCAAAGGTCAAATGAAAATGTCATTTTTCCCCCATATTTTGCAAATGGTTCATATGGTGTCTTCATGAAAGTCAGTACATATGCATGTACTGACTGGCAGTACTTATCTGTGGAATTTGGGGGTCACGGGTCAAAGGTTGAAGTCAACTTCTCAAAATATTATCATTTCCTTCATATTTATGCAATGCCTGCAGGATTTCTCATTCTTGAAGTTTCTTTTCCCTAGATCCTGATCATCTGGAAGAAGGATTAAGCCTAGCAGACTGTAGTCCTCCCATCAGTGAGTCACATCCCCCTAGTCATGACAACACACTTTTGTTGCCTGGTATGATTATATTTCAATATATTATTTGATACAGGATGCAGAATATGAAATGAACCATTTCATATGTAAAAACCTTCTGGCTCAAATATAACAAATGCAAAATCACACTGAAAATAAATTAAATGAAATAATAAGGATACCAATCTGGTAAGAGAAGAAAATGATCAGATTACATTCTTGATTGAGCAAGGGTAGGTGGTATAAACTCACAGTAGATATATATGCAAATTTCTAGTTTACACTTACAGGTTGTACTTTTATTTTCTTATACCTAGATGCAGATGAGGTGGAAGAGGGATTAAGCCAAGCAGACTGTAGTACTCCCATCAGTGAGCCACATCCCCCTAGTCATGACAACACACTATCTTTGCTTGGTATGATTATATTTCAACAAGCCAGTTTAATTAGCTCATATACACATTCATAAAAATGACCTTTCTTTTTTATCAGTTGGTTAGGCGCTTCATCCCTTTTCAAAGCAGGAAAATGCATAAGCTGTGTCCGACATAACAATTTATGGAATTTATGTTCAATCAAAGAATGAACTTGCCTTTGAGATCAGGTGATCAGAATACTTCATCAGTTGACATTTTAGCAGGCATCCATTTCATTGTTTTGCATTGAATGCAATATAACCCTATTTCCTTTTATATCGCAAAATACCATTCTTACTGTCAGGTGGAGGTGCTGGCAAGCATCATTTAGATGTTTAAGGATCACAGGCATAATCTTTGCATCACATATGCTTGAATTTACAAACCAAAATGCCTATTGGTACAAATGACCTTTTTCTGCTCATTCACAACGTGGAATTACAAAATGGTCTATTGGGTTTGTCAGTTTACATGACAATAAGTAACATGTTTAGTTTTAGTTTTTCTTGTTTTTTCTTTTGATGTAAAAACGAAACATGTATGACTTAATAAATATTTTAGTCTACTGCAATTTCTTTTTTTTTTATTGCATAGTGGCAAATCTTGTATACAGAATGTAACAGCATTAGTTCTCATTTGCGAATGAGATCAAAACTTTTGACAATGTTTCACCTATACATGTTGGTTATTTTGATTTCTGCATTGATTATGATGCATCAGAAAACAAAGAAAGCATTTGATGATTGTCTTTCAGATACTGAGAAAGCAGACATCTCTCCAAAGCCTGTTGGATTTACTCTGGTGTTTGATAACGTAAATCAACACACTCGGACAAGATGTAGTTCTACAGATCATTCAAATAGGCAACTCAATTTGGTCCAGTGCTACGCCGCTGTGGACCGCGTTCCATGCTTCCATCTCAGTGATGCTCATCCATCTGTGGAGGAAATCGAAGCCATTAGTGGAGATGTGTTCTTGCCAACAATGAAAGACATTGAACTGCTAAGGTATTTAGTGGACACATTTACATCAATTGTGTGTTTTTTTTTTGTGTTTTTTTTTTCGAAGAATCCCGGAAATCAAAGAAGTTTTCAACCTACGCTTCCTTCATTCATCAATTTCAAGTAACATGTCGAGAAGCTATAACACCGCAGGAGACTTGGAAAGCTGACTTGAAAATGACTGGAAAATGACTGGAAAGCTGCATATGTATTGTTGATTATACAAATCGGACGAAAAACCTTCTGGTTCTGCAGAATTTACACCATTTTGCCAACCTGTGATGGAAAATGTGCGAGTCGATCGTTTCGCGTTTGTCCAGTCGACACACGGACTAGTCCCGGCTGTGTAACCGCGCGGGGTATCTATAGCGACACCGGAGTAAGCATTCAATACGTCAGAATATTCCATACTTTTCAAGTAATCCAACAAGACGACAAGTATCGTATTTCTCACCGAACTACTTCTGACTATGTGAGTACATCATATATTGTGTTGACATTGCATTTTGGAATTCTCCCTGAATTCCCTTCCACTTTGTCATTGTGTTTTAAGTTACTTCTGCACCATTGCCACAAATGGCCACCATGAAAACCAATGGCTGTGTTGGAGAACCTGGAACAGACACATTTAAGTACAAACTACCAAAATACGTGACGAAAAACAGCCTCGTCACTGCCGCCAAAAATGCTACAATTGGATCAGAAGGAGAAGACTGTGATACACTAACCAGTGAAATTTGTACAATGTATCCCTCGCTAAACTAAGATATATGCCGCCATTTTATCTTAACCAGCAACAATGACAAGAGCGCACAAAGCGAAAGTACTCCACAACAAAAGGGAGCAAACACATGCAAATGTGGTGCTATTGGCCCTCAACTTGCTCTTTTGAAGAAGCAGGTTGCATCAATAGCTGGGGCTATCGACTCTCTTATTGCAACCGTGGACCCTGTAAACTCGGTTAGGGAAGCAAATGCGTCATTGAGTCAAGCTACAAACAAGAATGCTGATAATGATGCTGCAGCGTGCCCCCCAACTATTGATAATCTGACGCACCAGATTAATGACTATCGAAGAAAGCAACGGGAATTATTCGCAGCCCATTCAAATGCTACTGTGCAAGAGTGCTCACAAACTATAAACGCCGACGGACCAAACAAAGCCGACGTCCTTTTGATAGGCGACTCTATGGTAAAGCACATTCAACCTAACAAACTGTCTAGACGAGTGAAAGTCAAGTGTCAAACACTCCGTGGTGCCAAAATAGAGGACGCGTGTGAAGCCATTCATGAGCTGGCTACAAATGCTGAACCCTCAGAAACTATTCTTCACCTCGGAACAAACAACATGAAGAGCGATGACGAGGATGAAATTGTCGCCAAATTGTCGTCTTTGTCCGAGGAGATCGTTACCAAAACGAACGTGAATACTGTAACACTGTCAACAATCATACATCGACGTGGCGAATCTCGTTCCGAGCGCACGAAAGTTGACAACGTCAACGCCCACATCAAACTACTAGCCAATGATCGCGGTTGGAATGTGATTGACAACAGCTGCATTGATCCTAATCTTCACCTCGCCATGGACGGTGTTCACTTGAATGACAGCGGCGTAATCGTCTTCGCACAAAACATCATACGTCATCTACGTCGCGACTCTCGAAGTTTCACCGACGACGAGCCTTTTCAGGATCACCGATGGTCCAATCATCGACGTCGGAGACCCAGAGGACGAGTCTTCCCTCGGGACTGGATGGACTCACTAGCAACGGCGCGAATGGTTCTGAACCCGGGGAATCGTTAGCTGCATTTCCGTACATTGATCTCGATGAGGAAGGAAAGATACCAATCATATCAAAATGTGGTCTTCGAATTTGTCATTTAAATATTAACTCCATTCCGTGTAAGTTAGATGAAATAAAGTACTTGTTCAAAAATACACCCTTTGATATTATTGGATTCAGTGAAACTCATTGTGACGATACTGTGAGTGATGGTGAACTGCAACTAGACGAATTTGATCTTATCAGGAAAGACAGAACCCGGCATGGCGGTGGTGTTATGTTATACGTCAGGAAAAACATTGTTTACCATCGATTACTTGACATTGAATGTGAGTTAGAAGCTCTATGGATCAAAGTTAAACTGCGACACTTCAAATCGTTACTCATATGTGTTGTTTATCGCCCACCTAATTGTTCAGTTGATTTTTTCGATACTCTGGGTGTTATGCTTGATAAGGCAATAGATTATGATGGTGAAATATTAATCATGGGAGATCTTAATTGTGATCTGCTTTCTGAGAATCTTGACTGCAACACACAAACATTATTGTCAGTTATGCAAGGGGCTTTTTTAACGCAGCTTATAACTTCTCCTACTCGTGTAACCCAGAACACCAATACTCTTATTGATCATATGTATACTACTTGCCCAGACGATCACTCTGTGTCTGGTGTTGTGAAAACCCATATCAGCGATCACTTCTTAACTTTTACCATTATTGGTAACAAATCTATTGACACCCCAACAAATACTGTGCGGTTTAGAACTTTCAAAAACTTTATTGAAGAAAATTTTATAAACGATCTCCTACGATTGCCTTTTGCGGAAATATGTTCCGAAACGGATGTAGATGAAGCCTGGGGGAAATGGCATGAATTATTAATGAGTGTGGTCAATAAACACGCCCCATTCAAATCCAAACGAATGAGAAAGAGGCCATGCCCCTGGGTTACAGGAGACATAATTGAATTGATGCATACCAGGGACTTTTATCATAAAAAGGCCCTACAGCATGGCCATTCAAGTTTATGGAATGAATATCGTAAAATAAAGAATATAATAACACAGAGGATACGAGCGTCGAAACATGCATATGTACAGGGTCTTTTGAATGGAAACACTGGAAGTTCGAACGCACTGTGGTCCACAATTAAACAGTTATCGGGTAGTACCAAAAAGTCTAGTATTAAGTTATGTTTCGGTGATACTGATATTGTTGAGCCAGAAGGTGTGGCCAAAAAATTTAATGACTATTTTATTGACAGTTTAAACGAATTATTGCACTCTACGTCAATTGAAAATGAGACGTTGATTGGAAGCAGCGACTCATATGATGAAGCAAATGATAATCATCGTTTTGAGCCTAATCAACTTTTTGAATTACCCAGTGTAACATTTGAATTTGCAGCCAGAGAAATTGATGGATTATCTGTACAGAAGGCCACTGGTCCCGATGATATATCGGTAAAAATTCTGAAATTAATCAAAAACGCCACCAATGTACTTGAAAGTCTTGTATTTATTTTTAATCTCTCATTGAGAAAAGGCGTTCTGCCAAAAGCATGGCGGATGGCGAAGATTTGTCCTATTTTCAAAGCTGGTGATCGTTCTAATGTTGAGAACTACCGGCCCATATCACTGCTCTCTATTGTTTCCAAGATGTTGGAGAAATGTGTCCAGAAGCACCTTTATTCCTACTTGTCGGATACTGCTTACTTCAGCGAGAAGCAATTTGGGTTCCGCCCTGCACACTCATGCGAAAGCGCCCTATTGTGTATGGTCGATGACTGGGCCGCTGAAGCTGACAAGGGTAAACTGTGTGGATTATCATTTATAGATATGCGGAAAGCATTCGATTCTGTAAATCATAGTAGTCTGTTAAGAAAGCTTAAAGCATGTGGTTGCTCAAACAATGCACTGAAATGGTTTGATTCCTATTTATGTAATCGGCGTCAATACACTGTGGTTGAAGGTAAACATTCCAATTCTAGATCGATCTCAGCCGGGGTGCCGCAAGGCTCGGTCTTAGGCCCCCTCCTGTTCACAGTATATATCAATGATTTGCCATCAAATGTTAAAACCGGTAACATCTATATGTTTGCAGATGATGCTACTCTGTTTGTTAGTGGGTCAACTGTTGAATCAATAGAGAACCAATTAAATCAATCAATGGAAGAGGTGAATCAATGGACGACTAAAAACAAGTTAATATTGAATACGCAAAAAACAAAGGTAATGTTAGTAGGTTCCCGGCAAAGATTAAATACGTTACAAAGGAAGAAATTGAAAGTTAGAATAGATAATATAGAATTGGATTGTGTAGAACAAAGCAAATGTCTTGGTGTTGTTATTGACGAAACGTTGAGCTTTAAACACCACGTTAATGCTACAGTGAAAGTTATGCAACAAAAGCTCGGCATGATTAGACGAATAAAGCATTTATTTACCCCGAACCAATTAAGCAGATTATACTGGGGGTTTGTTCTACCCCATGCAATGTACTGCTCAATTCTTTGGTCTTTAAGATCCGAATTTAACCATACTACTATAAACAAATTGCATAAACGTGCTGGCTATATGGTTAGTGGATATACTTGGGATACCCCATCTGATCAAGTCCTACAAAACCTCGGGTGGTGTACTCTCAAAACACTATTTAAGAAAAACATCGCCATCATGATGTACAAATGTGTGAATGGCATTGCTCCACCAATATTGTGTGAAAGGTTCTGCTTTAACGACAATGTATCTTTGCGGATAACCCGCAATTCAAACAGAAAGTTATTACGGAATCCACTGTGTAAAACAAATTTTTATCAAAAAACCTTCATTAATATCGGAGGAGAACTATGGAACTCTCTTCCTGACGAATGTCGAAATGCAAATTCGCTTTCCATATTTAAGAGTGAGTTGGGTCGTGTTACATCTCTACTGTAATGTCAAACTAAAAAACTGTATGTACCCTAGCTCAGTGTAACAATCTCGTCACAGTCATGTCCTTTACGTTGCATTTATTCTGTACTTGTATAATGTTGCCTTTTTTTAAGCTCTTGCCGCACAATGCACCTACATACTCAAACACTCATCGTACTTACAAACCTACATACACATACACGCATACACACACGAACACACACACACTCCCACACACACACATACAACGCACACATATACACATACACACACATACACAAACAACATCTACACATAATCGTAACTCTTCAGTACATTACCATAGGATTGGCAGATTTGCAATTTCACTTGTTTTTTAATTGTATTGAAATTGTGTTATTTCATTGCAGTTACATAAATATGTATATATATATTGATGATTTTACAGTTCATCTACGATGTCTAATAATGTCCATTGAATTGTTGTATTCAGTTTTAATTGTTGTTTTATGATTTATATATTCTGTAACATTTTACAGCTAAATGTGTATATTATTCATGCAATTCTAATTTTCTGTACCGTATATTCTATGTGTTGTTTTTAAAAAGGGCCTTGCTGAAAACCAGATCTTGCTGAGCAAGCAACCCTTTCAAAATATGTGAAATAAATAAATAAATAAATAAATACCAGTATTATCATTTGTCTTGGGTGTTTTGAGATAAAATCTTGACCTTGAACGAATGAGGTCAAACAAAATGTTTGTTTTGTTTCATGGTCTGCATGAATAGTGCAATAAACTCCAGCGTCTTGTCACTTTATCTGCTCTCTTTTTCGTTTTTTTTTCCCCTCAGTCTCTCTCTCTCCCTCTCTCATTCTCTCTACCTCACCCCATTGTTGTATTCCTTACTAGTGAGTATTGTTACTGTAAGTGCTCACTTTTTGATGTCTGAATTTCATGGCACTGTAAGTAAAGATAACTGTCACAGCCAGAAAATCAAACTCAAGAGTAATTACTCATAGCCATCATTGTCATTTCTTATCACCGTTTATTCACAGAATGGAATACCTTGTCACAATCAAGCGGATCTTGTCAACTCATATTCCAGTCTTCAAGGACATGGAAGTCACTGAGCATATTCCTCATCCTCACTCCTCTGAAACAAAGAAGAAGAGTAAAATAGTAAGCAAATAGTACTAGAGTCTAGAGCCTTCAAGGAAAACAGAGTCCTTGTGGATGATCCCAGACTTGATAAAAGGGAAGGGACAATTCGTCGGTGTTACCACGAACCGACGCTATTTCGTTTTTGAGCGAAAATGCAGTTCTGAGAAAATCGCGTTTAAAGATCTCACAAGTTTTAGACAACGTTTTCAATGACTTTTCCTGTCTTGTGTGTGAAAATTTTGACAGGGTGATGAGAGTGGAAGTTATTCTTCCTATCCATAGTGTAATTTTAGTGTGAATTCAAAACATTTACGATATTTCTGTCTTCAACCTCACTGCGTCGGTTCGTAAATCCATCGTTTCTTGCGCGCACCATAGGTTATGTACTTAAGCGCGGGTCCCACGAACCGACGTAAGTTGTATTACGCCGGTTCATGGGACCCGCGCTGTAGGGCCTGTACAATAGGTAACGTGCAATACGCGTGTATTTACGAACCGTCGCTATTTCATTTTCGTATGTGTTTACATACAAATACTATTAGGGCTATACCTGCTTATCAACAATAACCTTATTAATTGAAATTAATTGTCATGTAATGATTGTTGTGATGATTACAATACATTTAGTGATAATTAAGATGATAATACAAGCCAGTTTCTCTTAATTGTTCTAAAAAGAGTGTTGTCATTGTTTTCATCTTCATTTAGTACACGCATGTATTGTTATTATAGCTGTGGTTGATCGTTCCAAATATTTCTTTGCCCCCCCCTTTTTTGTGGATATATTATTATTTAACACTTTTGCATTTGGACATCTATGGTAATACATGAATTCGGTATACTGTGTTTCATATTTTTTACTGTTTTTTTTTTTACTTAATTAACTTACTTTTTCATTTTTTCACATTATTTTTAATTCAAATTCAGTTCACTTCTTTCATAATAATTATGAATGTTTGTTCTAAGATGAAGGATACCGCTAAATCTTGGGAAAAAGATGTGCCAGTCAGTAATAATTACTTGTATTTACTCATCTTTCATACTCATGCATGCACTCTGTTATTTCTTTCTCTGAAATAATATATTAATTTCTTTATTTCTTATATTCCACATATTTGTGACATTTACTTTGTCACAATTTTCATCAGTGTCATTGTCATTTGGCTCGCATGCGAATTCACTCATAATTCCTCATTTTCCATCTTTCTCTTTCCTGCTCAACAGATTCTATGATAGCTGCACCTGATCATATAAAGACATAAACTCATCCTGCATGCACTCTTCGAAACTGATAAACTCCTAAAAATACATGAATATCAACACTATCAGAATTTCAAGCTTCATTTTAAATATGTAACAATGGTCATGTTTTATTATGCCTTTTGCAGCAATATATTGAAGAGGTGCATTATGTAATCGAAGAAACATAGGTCCTCAGTAGAATATCAAATTTGAATTATTCAGAGATGAGTAATGACAATGGGAAGGATAACAATTGTGGAAGAGCTCCATAAATCAATACATATCCAATGGCAAATGGAGATGGAATCAAGATTCAAGAATATGTGTAATTCAAGTTCATTATTATATCAGTTCTTGTGTGTTCACAAAAAGAGGAACACAGTTCGAACATGCACACCAAATCTTACATCGTACATTTACATCTATAGAGTGCGGACGGAACATATACAAGAGAAAGAATAACATTCTCAAATTAATATATCAAGCATAACTACATGTATGTATATGACCACACAAAGATGTTGCTGCATATATGCATGAAGCTTGAGAGTGCTGCAACACCCATATGCTCAGATAAAAACTTGATGTATATCATACAAAAGAGAAGAGGTACTGCATGTACATGTAGTTACACTATTCACAGGACAGTAGAGAAAAAGCACGAGAGAGAGAGGGAAATGGGTGTCTAAAATAGGTCGATGTAAGGAGTGCCAAGCCAATTAAGTCTCTAATAGAAGTCATACATATATAAGGAAACAAATTAATCACAACATAAATGATCATGCTCATGTTAACCAATAATTAGCATCTAAAAATGTGTGTAGAAAGCCCATAATATCAGCCTTTCGCCCCGAAGGCTTGTATTATGAGAAAAGAGAAATTTTGGCCGACCCCCCCCCCCCTCCCTGTGAATCCTTAATCCACCAGTACTATAAACACATTCTGAGAATGTGTTTTAGTACATGTACTAGCAAATTCACAAGAGGGTTGGGGAAATTCAGCCAAAATTGTGTGTGGCTAAAATAATTAAAAAGAAAGGTCATCAGCAAAACTACGGGGTGGATGCAGACGAATTTTCATGTGATGACTAAAAAATATGCAGCTAAAGGAAAAAAAAAAGACGGCGGAGAGGGGCCAAGGCTAATTTGACTCCCCTCCCCCCCCCTCCACCAAAAAACAAACAAACAAACAAACACCACTGTTTTACAGCACCTTTAAAGGACTCTTAATTTTTTGTTTGTTCAAAAACAAACGTCTTTTCCATATTGTAGGCGAAATGTAGACCGATACAGTGTATAAAGTGTACATCCCAAGCTATTAAAGAAAAAAAAAACAGATTATGAATATCATTTAAAGTAAGAATTTCAGTGTGTTTAATCATCTTTAGTCGAGTTGCAAATGACATGTACATATTTAATAAGAGCAGTAAACTTCGAAGCGCCCCCAAGCCCTTCTATACTTAATTATTCATGTGTAAAGGTAGCGCCAGGGCACTCTGGTGGTCTAGTGGTTATGACGCTGGTCTAGTAATCCAGAGGTCGTGGGTTCGAATCCTGCTTGGGCTGCCTGTGATTTTTTTTTTTTCACAGCAGCCTACAAACTGCACACTGCAGTTGCGTGCGTTACTACGGATGGAGACAAATGAATAATCTATTATTTTAATATACGATGTTTGACATCCTTATTGCAATCACTTTCTTTAATTGTAAATTTAGAGACATAATGAATTATTATTAAAAGAAATCAAATTTCTGTATTTTGTTGAGAGTTTGCATGGGAACATACACGTATCATAATTTACAATTTTAGTTAGATAAAGAACATCTTATAACAGAACTGTCTAGTGATGGTTGAATAATTATGTCAAATTGTTATAAGTCCTATCATTTACATGGAGTGCATGTTCCCATGTTTATAAGAATCATACGTGACACATTCAAAGTGGGTTGAAGACAACAAAATAATAAATAAAAGAATAAAGGAGAATAGAACTTAATCTGATTACAGCATCATCTAAATATTGCCAATGTGCACTTAGAAATCTATCAAGATTTATCACAAGGTTATGATTACCACACAAAACCTTCAAGATTTATTATCATGAAATACATACCAATGAACACTTAAAAAAATCTAACGTTCCACATCCACATGAAGCTTTCCTTGATATAAATGTCTCTCTGTAGTGTTATTAAAGTGTAGCAAAATTGTAATTACGACATCACAGAATGGAATGCATTGTTTTCACCTTCAATCTTAGGATCTCCTTTCATGTTTCCACTTTACAATCACATTTCACTGTAGATATACCGTCCTTATGTTGTCGCCCTTCATCCCAATTTCTCCCTTCTATCCTATCTGTAGATTGTCTTCTTTCCTAAGCCATTGTATTCACATTCCTTGATGATCAGCACGATGCTGTACTTTTTTCTTCTTCTCTGAAACAGTCCAGCTCTTCGCTACTGCATGGCATCAGTCATCTGAAAGAAAAGACAGAAATTAAGAACTTTCGATTAAAATCAAACATCATGATACAAGATACAACTTTCATTTTGAGAAAAAGAAATCAGCCAACTAAACTGTAGTTGAAATTATTTTGCTCTATTTATATTAACCCTAACCAGGCCGGGCTTTTTTTGGGTGTTCTGTGGCCGGGGAGGGGTTGATTCAACCCCCCCCCCCCCCCCGAGATCTCGGCCGTCGCTCGCGCAATCACCATGAAAATTGGCACATACATTACCTGTCGCGTAATCTACCAAACTCTAAAAAAAAAAATGGAAATTTTCATCATAATGATTAATTATGTTAATATATGCATAAAATCATACTTTTTGCTCTAAATCAGAAATTAAAGCTCCTAGAATCCTAATTTTTGGTGATAACATTCTTTTTAGCATTCCTAACAATGTACATGAAAAAAAAATCTGGTATCAAAATCAATTTCTTATGTATTTTATTGTTTTATGAATTTCTTATGTATTTCTTTGTTTTTTCGACATTTTGTTTTGTCATTTTTTTTCTCAAAATTTATGACAGAACCTATTTCAAGCATAATTATGCTAAAATTAATTAGTTTCAGCCTATGAAACTGAAAATAATCATATCTTTATGAATAAGAAGAGAAAGCTCCATTTGCATAGACTTTATACACAAAATCACGTTTTTGAGCCATTTTCGGTCTGACAGGCATGTATAAAAAGTAGCGCCGTGTCGTAACGGTATGTGCGATTTTTACGAAAATGGTGTCAAAAGATGCGCAAGACTTGAAAGTAAAAATTCAGTGAACGGCGCGGTCAAAAAATTTCGCGCGGCGGAGTAGTCGCGAAAAATGTCGAGGGGGGGGGTTGATTCAACCCCCCCCCCGGCCTTTTTAGGGTTAAACATAAAACAAAACGGTATACAGGATCAAAGAATGTCAAAAAAATACTGCTGTTTTTGATGCATATTCAAATTATCTCGCCTTTTACATACTTTAATGATGCAAGATCTTATGTCTAGCACTTAGTAAGTCTCATGTAGAATTTAAATTATTATTCACATGAATAAATCTGCATGTCCTTGTAAACAAGGCATTGCTTTGAAAAAGCTGAATATCACTAATTGCATTTGGGAAAGAGTCTACGACAATCAAACTTGTTTATTATCAGAGACTTTAACATCTTAATAAGACCTAGACTCTACATTACCATTGTATTCACATCCGTTGGTGATGTACACGACCCTGTACTTTTCCTTTTCTTTTCTGAGACAGTCCAGTTCTTCGCTACTACATGGCACCAGTCATCTGAAAGAAAAGAAAGAAATTAAGAACTTTTGATTAAAATCAAACATCATGGCACAAGATACAACTTTAATTTTGAGAAGAAAAAAAATCAGCCAACAAAACTGAAGTTGAAATTATTTTGCTCTATTTATATTAAACATAAAACAAAATGGTAGGCCTATGCAGGATCAAAGAATGTCAAAAAATGCTGCTGTTTGTATTTGATGCATATTCAAATTGCCTCTTCATTTACACATTTTACTGATGCAAGATATTATGTTTAGCACTTGGTATGTCTCATGTAGAAATTGAATTATCATTCACATGAATATAAATCTACATGTATTTGTAAACAAGGCATTGCATTGAAATAGCTGAATATTACTACATGTACCTGCATTTGGGAAACAGTCTATGACAATCAAACCTGTTTCTTATCAGAGACTGTAACATCTTAATTAGACCTAGACTCTACATTATCATTCAGCTTTTAAAGGTATTAACCATTCACCTATAAAACACTGGCATTGTCATGTGCATCATATTTCTTTGATACTGCACATATTTTCATGAAGTCTGCACAAGAATGCAAATGAAACACGTCTGCTGTTTGGTATTTATGAAAAAAAAAATCACTAACCCGAAGTCCTTGGCCTTAGAAATAACATGTGGCGAGTTTAGTAGGAATTGACGTTAAATTCTTAAAATAGAATAAGAATAGATCTACTAAGTAGGCCTTTGCCTCATGAATGTCTGGTCTAATTATAGACTAAGTGAAGTCTAGACCTTTCACTTTTAAGTTACCAGTGGTTCACAAAATTTATATTATAGATCTAGACTACATCTAGATCTAGACATCTAATACTATTAGATCTTGGCAACTTTTGTCTTTGTGACACGAAATTAACACGTCACGGATGATATTGCGGCGATATCCAACAGGATGACAGTACCACTATTACTGACTCAGTAAGTTGACATAGATAACTAACATCAACTTGTTAACGTACGTTAGAGATGGCACCATATACAAAAGCCGGTGACACTGACACTGACAGATCTAACGACTACGTTTAGACTAACGTTAAAGAGTTAGACTCGCCATCTCAGTAAGTCGGCCAAAGACAAAGTCAATACAGGGCTAAGTCAGTGTTACTGTTATGTTAGGCCTAACAAATGTTAACGGTTACTCGGTTAGGTTAGGTTTACCAGGACTCAAGAGTCCTGGTTAAATCAGTCGAGGGACATTTCTTAGAAGTCCTTCGATTCCAAGAATAAAAAGGGTGAAAGAACAAAGGGAAAAAAGGAAAGAAGAAAGGACAAAAGATTATGTATGGATGCTGTGGAAATCGACAGCGCTACTGTATCACTATCAATCACGCGTGAATATGTAAACGCCATTTGGTTGGGCCGCATTCACAAGTTTTAGGGAAAAAAAGTCCCACCGCTGTGCTTCAAAGGTACTCCACTCGAACTAACATTAGACATAATGTCACATATCTACACACAGTACGGTACTAGGGCTGAATTCACAAGTATACTATAACACTGCACTGTACAGGAAAGCCACCTAACCTGTAGAGTACTACTTGTAGTGTTTAGCGTTAGGTAGTATCACTAGACCACATACTGTCATAGATGACATCTACACCAACGCTGCACACTGGCACTGGTCCGACGGTCCCTGACCAGGAAAAATCACTGTTGGACACTGACCAGTAACTTTTTCAGGAATGGACCAGTAAAGATTGGGGGAAAAAATGGGTGGACTCTACCTACTATTACCACTAGTCTAGATGTAGATCTAGAGCTAGACTACCGTGTACCGGTATGGCTCTGAACTGTGTTAATTTGACTTGGTCTTAGACTTCAGCTGATCTTAGTTTTAGTAACTGGTACCGGTATTACAAGTAAAGTCTTAACTTAGACTTAATAGTTAGACTTGAACGTAAAAGTCTAACATGTCTAACTTTATTCTTTACTCTTCCTTTCAGTTTTACTGTTAGACTTTTTATTATTTTTTTTTGTTTAGTACGCCTACTTTAACTACTTTGTCAATCTCATGATTTCATTTTCAACTCAAAAGTCAAGGCTTTTAGTGTCTTCGAGACTTTGAAATCTTGCAATCTGCATGTCTTGCACACAGACGTTACGACTACAGTACTCAGTAGTCTCAGAAGTAACGACATAAGTTGAAAAGAAACAATAAATAATATGATTTGGGATCTAATTTGAAATTGGATGGCGTTTACAGACTAGGCTTCATAAGCATCACGCGATTGAATACATGGGACTACACACTACCGCAATTAATGGTTATGGTAGTCCAACTGAAACTGTTATTTTGAGCATGATTTTAATAGGATTATAGCTTACCATTCACTTCACTCGTGGACAGTGGGCTGGCTTAGGCCGTCATTCATCTTTCAGAAGGTTTGGTTCTCACTCTGAGATCTGGATTAGGGCCAAAACCTAATTCTAGGCCAGTAAGTTGAACAAAGCTCAAAATAATGCAACTGCGACGGTTCGTGAAACCCGCATTGCTCTTCACCGTAGCAATTCGGGTTTCACGAACCGGCGTATCTTTCCTGCGTCGGTTCGTGAACTTGAACCCCTTTTTCTCAATTTCTCGATATTTCGAGTACCGTCGTTTTTTTCTTTCTTTGATAAAATTAAGAATAATTAATTTTGTGATCTAAAATTTTGGGATTTGGTAGAGTTTTGAAAGCACTTTCATTTGGTACCAATAATATCTCGATTTTGAAAATTTTGACCAAAATCGAAATAGCGTCAGTTCGTGAAAACACCGACGAATTATGCCTCTGTCGTCTAAAGGTCATTTGACAGGCACATAAATTTAAACAGAAGTAATGATAATACACTAAAAAGAAAGAATAAAGTCAGTGGGACTTTTAGGGTTCTCTCTCCCATCCCTTAGAATAAAAACACAATTCTGATTGGACGACCAAAATTAGTACTGTGGACAAGATTCCATACAAAAACATAACCCACAGGGAAAAGAAGCATGAGGAACTGATTCATCCCCCTTGTGAATCTGCCAACAAATCAATACATTGTATTTCACATAATATGATACATACTTTTTAGAAAATGGTTGTAGTGTTTTTGTTTTTTTTTCTAAAATCGTCCTTTAAAGGGACTGTACAGTACTGGTTGAGGTAGGGATTCATGTTTTGAACATTCCTAAATGACATAATGAAAAGCCTCTTATGAAATATGCAAGAGCATGTCATTTTAAGAAGGATTCAACGTTTATTTGATGAAAATTGGTTTTTAAATGGCTGAGGTATCCAAAAAAGTGCTAATAATAAAAGGCAACATGCCCCAACTTTATTAGTATCTCTTTGTTTCACTTTGTTTTTGGATATCCCAGCCATTTCAAAACCGATTTTCATCAAATAAACTTTTGATACCCCTTAGAACTGCATGCTCTTTGGCATCTCATAGAGTGGTTTCTGAATATCTCACAAAACGTTAAAAGCTAAATCTTCACCTCGACCAGAACTGTACACACCCTTTAATATGGACAAAATATGTTCACTTAAAGAAGAAATTTACCAAACCTTCATCTTTTCAATTATGCTGTTGTGATTTTACTCAGCCAGTGGCGCGTCTGTGTCCAAATATAGTGCACTCCCGTTGTTACAGACACGGTTATAACAAAATTCTACTTACAATTCAGTAAAAATTCAGGCCCTAACATTATCCACTATTTGTTTTCTATTATTTGTTCGCTTGTTTGTTTTTTGTTTGGTTATGACAAAATTTCGATATAAGACAATTTAACTTCTGGTTCAGCTTACTTCAGATTTTTGTAATAGGAGTCCACTGCACAGCCCAAGTTTGATATTTCAGAGTCTCCCTTAGCAATGCTGTGTTTAAGCATTCTGTCTCCAGCACGTACGTAGTACGAGACAAAACAACGCTCTGTCCCTCAGATAGGATGTAAAATGGAGGTCTGGTATGTGAGAGTCACAACTTGTGCAGCAATTCTCACTGCATTTATTCATGTCAAAAGAGCAGGGTGCATTACCTTGTAAAACTGTCCCATCTCACACTGAATTGGACCCAATGGAAGACCAGCTAGTGCAGCTGAATACATATTTGGCCATATTCTTAGATTGAAAAAAAAAATCAAACAATAGTGAACTCAAGGGATGCGTGTGTGAAGAAATAAATCCTAGAGGAAAAAAAATAAAGGTAGGAACATAAACATATATTGATAGAAGAAAAGAGTAAAGTAAATTAAAATCAAACAGTAAAGGAAGACAGAATGATCATCACCCTATCATTATTGTTAGCAACTTTTTTTTCTTTTTATAATCACTTAGTGACTAAACAGCTTTCCAATGTAGAAACAAATCAGCAACATTCTCATTTGGTGTTTTTTCTGCATCAGGTTCCACTGGGTGTCCTTCAGAAAGATGAGACAAAGGTCAGCGATATGATCGATGTTCTGGACCATCTCACACAGTATGTACCCAAGGACTCCTCATCACAGCCCATCATATCGTTACTCTATGGGGACCAACTAAGCTGCGAGAGACACAGAGATGCACAGAATGCGCGAGTTAACGAAGAGTCACAATGGGACAGACTCTTAGGTCTTCACCCCGCTATTCAGGAATGGCATAAGAGGCTTTTAACTCTCCAGGTGAATGACATTGCATTTAAACACATACTACATAATGTAGAATATGTTGAAGTCAAATGCCATAGCTTCTATTCAATAAAAGCAAAAACAGCATAGCGAGTACACAATACTCCTCAAAATGCCACTTTTACCCTCATATTTATGCAATGCCTGCAGGATTTTTCTTGAAACTTGATATATGCATGTATTACCCACTAGAAATTCTGTGGGAAGTTTCTTGTCAAAAGGTCAAAGCTCAAGTGAAAGTGCTTAATTTCACTTCTACCTCCATATCTCAAAAGTAACTCAAGGTATTATCATGGAACTTGTTACATATTTATGCACATTCTACTTTATAGTGTTCTCTTTGGAACTTTGAGGTCAAAGGTCAAATGCCAGGTTTAATTGCTAACATTTGACCATTTAATACTGAAATTACACCTTTTCTTCATACCTTTAACATTACTCAATGCATAAACTTAGAAAACGGTCAAAAGTCAAGTAAAAAGAGCCTCATAAAATCACCCCAGGCACTCTGATAAGTAAGTCACTCATTCTGTTGAACCTAGTTCAAGGAAAGTGAACATTCAGCACATTTGTGACAAACCTGTCATTTCAATATTCTGCCAATTATGTGAAACTGTCATCACATATTGTCAAGACATTGTACTATTTACCTATTAGGATAACCAAGCATTAAAGTATTAAAGCATACCAATCACTGTAGCGACATTTCTGGTTCTTTAACTATGTTTTGATAAGTGGAAATCACTTTAAAATGCATAATAAGTCAATAGAAGAGCAGTATTAACGAAGAATTGATTACCAAGATTGTAAATGCACATGTATATATGCAAATTGCCTGCTGCACACATAATCAGCCAGTTCACAGTTAACTCATGGGCATGTTGGTACAAATTACCTTTCTTTTTTCTCAATTGGTTAGGCACTTCACTCATTTTCAAAGCAGCATGTTGCATAAGCATGCCCACAGTAATTTATGGAATTCATGTTCAAACAAAGAATGAACTTACACAGAGCAGGTGACAAGAATGGTCTGTCAATTGGCACTTCAGAAGTCATTAATTTCATTGTTTTGGGTTGAATGCATAAACAAACTTCTTCTATCAAAATTGCTAAATCCCAGTCTTGCTATCAGGTGGATGTGCTAGTACATAATATATGTATGGTAGTAAGCACTATTTATGAGGGTTACATGAATAATCATTACCTCAGGGATGCTTATTTCAGTGAATTAGAAAAACCAACATGCTGATTGTACAAATGACCTTTTTCTGCTCATGCGCAAAGTGGAACTGTAAACTACCTTTATAACACATTCTGTTCACTATTCATATCTTTCAGGATGATTTTGCCCTCCTGTACAATGCAAAGAGTATGCGTTCCTGTGGGACACTGTCTTTCATCAAAAGCAGATTCAGCCACACAAATGTCACTGAAAGGATATCACATTGCTTTAACTATGCAACCGGTTTGTTGAGATTCACAACTGAAGGTTATGTTCTTGCAGCTGCATTGCACCATATGGGCATCACAACAGTCAACGAAGAGCCAGAAGATGGGATTCCAGCAGATGTTGATGCATACTTCGACCAAATATGCAATGGAGTGTTGGATTTGGCTTTCCATCCACTGCACCAGAAACCTCTCCTCAGCGAAGAAGATATTCCAGTTCATCTTCCGTCTCCCAATAAGGAAGGAGAACCTGCATCGACCCAGCCTTCTGTGGAAGACAGCCCATCCCCCTCTTCTCAGTACTGCCTGTGTAGATCATTCAAACAGGAAGACATGATAGGTTGTGATAATCCGTCATGTAACAGAGGAGCATGGTTTCACTATTCATGTGTCAGTCTTACACAGAACAAAGTACCAGAAGGTGACTGGTTTTGCAGTGAATGCTGCAAAAAACAAGCAAGTGGCAAGAAAGCTAAAAAGCCTGATCTCAAAAAGAGTCACAAGTTTGAGTATACCAAGGCAGTCTTGTTTCATGGATTGGGGGAAATGGTTAGGCATGATGCCATTCGAGAGGGTGATGGAGACAGAATACTTGCCCATTGGCGGTTTGACATGCTTCGATTCTATCTGAATCGCCACTGGAAGTATTTGATTGAAGGACATCACCTGCTGATGGATGTTTCTGGAGCACTTTCGCCTAGATTAGCTTATCAACTGACATGGAATAGAACTGTTAACATCCATGGTGGCACAGGAAACAACATCGCAATGGACTTGGAAATGGAATTCCTCAACAAGAACTACAAAGAGTCTTCAAAATCTGCAGCAGGAAACCTTTCTGAACAAGTTATTCAGAGGTACAGCCAAGCATCTGGTCTCAAAGGGTGTTTGACGAGACTGTTTGATCAGAAGATCACTGGAAAGAAAGAGTTCTGCAAGAAATTAACCAAATCTTCTCGGTTGAAAGACACAATCAAGCTTGCAGAAATGCTTCTTCGTGATAGGTGTCTAGAGGTAGAGCCAGGCAGATGCCATGCTGGATTTGAGCATTTTGAATTTCAGCAAGAATTCAAGCAGGGAAAGAAATTCAGGGAAAAGATGGCTGAGTTGTCCAAGAAGAGGATTAAGAGAGAAAGGCTCACCCAATATTGTAGACTACCATTAAATGAGATGAGACGTACTTGAGTTTTGAATAATAGCCTGTGGATAATAACATTGTCTACTTCATATGATTGTGTAGTAGTGAGTGTAATAAATCCTTTCAACCTGTGTCTACTTCATATGATTGTGTAGTAGTGAGTGTAATAAATCCATTCAACCTGTGTCCATTTCATATGATTGTGTAGAATTAGTGAGTGTAATAAATCCATTCAACCTGTGTACCAGTAAGATGAATCTGTTTGCTGAGGGTGATTATCCGCCTTAAAGGGGAAGGCTAGTAACTGATCAGTGGGAATCAGTGGAAATGCTGGGAGATGATTGTTCCAATCCTTATGGGATTCATTCAAGAGTTCATTGTGTTTATCTATTGTTGGGTGAAAATGATTTGCTTCAGAACGGTCTCATATTCAAGTAATGTGCAGTTTAATGCTTCCAGGTTAGCGTCCCTGGTCAGTGACGGAGCATTAATCTGCACATTACTTGAATATGAGACCGTTCTGAAGCAAATCATTTTCACCCAACAATAGATATACAATAAACTCTTGAATGAATCCCATAATGATTGGAACAATCATCTCCCAGCATTTCCACTGATTCCCACTGATCAGTTACTAGCCTTCCCCTTTAATGACTTGGAAATCACATTTATGAAGACACCAAGATGGACATTTGAGTCCTTTGTTTGTAGAGGTGAAAGAGAACAAGTATCAGGTTTAGAATACAGGAAATATGTATTGGTTTAAAGGGGAAGGCTAGTAACTGATCAGTGGGAATCAGTGGAAATGCTGGGAGATGATTGTTCCAATCCTAATGGGATTCATTCAAGAGTTCATTGTATATCTATTGTGTGAAAATGATTTGCTTCAGAACGGTCTCATATTCAAGTAATGTGCAGTTTAATGCTTCCAGGTTAGCATCCCTGGTCAGTGACGGGGCATTAATCTGCACATTACTTGAATATGAGACCGTTCTAAAGCAAATCATTTTCACACAACAATAGATATACAATGAACTCTTTAATGAATCCCATAAGGATTGGAACAATCATCTCCCAGCATTTCCACTGATTCCCACTGATCAGTTACTATCCTTCCCCTTTAAATGACTTCTAATTTGTAAATTCATGTCAGACACAATGATAAAACAAAGTTTGTACCACCTTAGTATTCATTCTATTTCAGACTGTGAGAAATTGAAAATCTTCAAGAGCATAAGGAAATTACAATTCAGTACAGTGAAATTCTCTCGATACATGTCAATGCTTGCTGCATAAAAAAGAATACTCCAGTAGTCCCTAAATTCGTTAACACAGCTCATCACCCTTTGCAGAACTTTTGCACATCAGCCGGCAGTTGGAACAACATTGGCATTTCCTGCACTGACTGCTGTCTTCGCATGTGCCACGACACTGAGCACTCTCCAATTTAGACATGATCATGCCAGGTAAATGGAACTGGCTCAGTATCGTGGCACGAAGACAGGCAGTGGTTGTAGCCATATCCCTCATGATGCTGTCACCACACATGCTGAGGGACCTCTTGAAGCAGTAGAGGATGGCCTCACCTCTCCTGCCATCCCTCGCACACCGGCCGACCTCCTGCCAGTATGTGAGGGCATTGCCAAGCCCCCAGTTTACAACAATATCTATGTCCTCAATGTCAACTCCGAGCCCGAAGGCAACAGTGGCAATTACAACTCTGAGGCAGCCCCCCGGTGCACTGATGCCTGCGATGATTTCCTTTGATTTTCCGGGTGTTGTTCTGCTGTGCAGCATCTCGACAACATGATGTTGCTCGGTGTCATGACGGCAGGTCTTCGTGGTGACATTGCTGACAATCCAGCTATAGATACTAGCGCACGTTTTTAGAGAATTTGTAAAGACAATAATCTTTCTACTCATCTCGCCTCTTTCTTCCACCTCTGACAATAGCCACTGAAGAGCTTCCTCGTACTTGTCAGTGACATGCCTCACATCAATATAGATGTTCGGCCTGAGGGAAAGTAAAAGAAAACCAAAAAGGAAACAAGGACAATGTATGTCAATTCTTACAAGACTGATGTATTTATGCATTTTTTTTTTATTTGTTTCATGCTGAAGTCAACAAGCAATTGCCTTTCATGTATCAGTTTACACATGAATGGCAATGAAGTGAGAACAATTAGATACATGTAAGTAGCAAAACCAGAAATATCCTCAATCAAGATTAACAATGTATCCTGGCTAACTAGATGTTGTAAACTTGAATCATTTGATTGACAGAATCTGTCTACATGTTAATAGGTTAACAACATAAAAGAAAGGAACAAATAGTGAAGTGCAAATAAAAAAGGAGCATTCTGTACGAAAGAAGGGTTTTTTTCCCCCTTCCATTCATAGCATGGGTTTGTAAGTAATATAGCA
Organism: Diadema antillarum; assembly: GCF_040938485.1. Classification (NCBI taxonomy): domain Eukaryota; kingdom Metazoa; phylum Echinodermata; class Echinoidea; order Diadematoida; family Diadematidae; genus Diadema; species Diadema antillarum. The sequence continues at coordinate 1,310,623 of NW_027271443.1, forward strand.
TCCTACATGCAACTCAATGTCAAACTGAAATATCATTCATTTTTCAAGTTCTCCACCAAGCATATAAAGTTATTATCTAGACATTATTTGAAGCAACTTTTTTTTTACATTATGTTATACATGTACGTTTATACCATGAGGAAATATGTTTCAATGTCTTTAGATGTGAAACTGTATTTCACTTCATACCTGTCAGGTAGTTTTCCGATCATCACTGGTGACAGTGCCAGCATCTGCTTCACGTCCTCATACACTTTCTCTGTGGCTGTGGCTGTGGCCACCAGAGTAGGCGTGCCACTAAAAAATGTAACCACCTCACACGCACGCCTATACGCTGGTCTGAAATCCAAACCCCTGTTATAAGAAATATAATTCAGTTTTGATCAGTTTACAATAATGAAATTGTTGTTTTAGGTTTAATGTGGTAAATGACCTGGTACAACATGACTGATGCAATATTGAAACTATATCAAGGCCATGAACATCAATTTGGCCATATGGTAACACATGTATTTAGAGCTACTCAAGAATAAAATCATGACTTCATGTTTGCACTGGGCTGTTGTCATTCAAGTATACATTGTTCCTTTATTTTCTTTCATGTTCACTACATGTATGTTTGAATGTATTGTGGGGTGAAGACTTTTTTTTTTCATATTTCCTGAGCTCTCGATTTTCAAATCATACCACTATTGAAATCAAATAAGCTCATTCAACCTTGTCAAAATATTTTAACCCTAACTAGGCCGGGCTATTTAGGTAAATTATACAGCTGGGGGTGGGGGGGGGGGGGGGGCTCCCTGGGACCCCTCCAGATAACAGCCGTCGACTGCGCGATTGTGACGAAATTTGGCACACACATTGCCTACGATGATAAAATGTTAAGTACAATGAGGCTAGCTTTTTATTATCATTTTTGCTAAATTATGCTAATTTATGCATAATATCATGGATGAAATCCGACAATTTGGTATAAATCCCTCAATAAAACTTAAAAAAGTACATTTTTAGTGTAAATATTATTTTTGGTGGCCTTAGCAGATGAAAGAGAAAAAAACTGAGCAATGAGAAAAAGTTTATTAAGTATTTTACTGTTTTTTTTTATTTCTTATTGATTTCTTTGATTTTTTTTACTTTGGTTTTCCTTTGTTCTCTCAATCCTTATGTATATGGGTCAGAATTTTGAACGATGTACAATTGAGCCAAAACAAGGCAAAATTTAAAAAGTAGGAAATTTTCCAAATCATTCATCTTACCTGAAAGAGTATAACTCAAGCTTTAATATGAACCCAATTATACTAGGATTTTCCCAGAGGAACAAGTTTTTATTCACCGCTGAAGTTTACCATGTCCAGAGCAGCGAACGTCCGTAAGGAATAGTACTGCACATACATTTGAATACCATTTAACATAGTTTCCAAAGATCTGATTCAGTTCAAAATCCTAACGAAATATCTTAAGGGACATGTGTACGTGATTTCAGAATATTAAGCTTGTACTCTTAACCTGTACGTAATGGTAGACAACTGATGATTTAACTAAATTCGTCATTTCTTTAAAAATATTGCTCTTCCGCTAAACACTTTCTCCACTTTACGCGCATTTTACAGAAACTCAATATTTTTATCTCTTATTTCACTATCCTATACTTTAATCCTCACTCTCAAATAATAATATACCTTTTTAAGATGTATCTCATCTGGGCAGTCTCTATAACTCAACAAACATAGCATAGTTTTCATCACGGAGGTTCGCATGTAGCTCACGGACGTTCGGAACAAACAAGATATTGAACAATGCAGCTCTCTTGAGTTGGAAACGCATTCTACTCACAACAAGCAGCAATTTCATGTCGAGAACAAACTCCTCCGCAAAATCCTGAATAGATACAACCAATTCTCAATTATATAAGCTTGTTTATCTTCTCATACTGAGGAATCAAAGAAAACAATTTTTCCATCTCTCGTAAATGAACGTACAAACGTACGTGTAATCTCAGTGACGTAGTCCATCCTTGAGAACGAATATATTTATCAAAATTTCGCTATCATGAAGTAAATATTCAGGTCCTAAACTTCAATAAAGTCTACAATGCAAAATTTGCTTTTTATATAACGAACATGGTCACAGCTAAAATTATGACAAAGAATTAATATAGAAAAACAACAGAAATGTGCTCCGTTATAGAAATACGAAGTTTAGCTGGGGAGGGCAAACGAATATGTTAGGAAGAAATCCCTCTGTGTTTGCTCCTTGTGTTACACACTGTTACCAAGAAAAATTTGTGTTATTATATTAGTCTGAAATGATAATAGGTTCGATACTGCGAAGTTTCGTCATAACAAGACACAATAAGTCCATATATCTTGGATGGATGTTTGTGACTTCGATATTATACAATATGGTTTGTTATAACAAACCTTTTGTAGCGCGTCATTTCGGAGGCTCGTTATTCATACAGTTTGTCAATACGAAAATTGATAGAGTTTGTATAATTATGAAGCTTTTTTATTCGGTAAATGATAGGAATCTCCGAAGGTTAACCGAAAGGCTTATTAATTGGAACATGAAAACTTATGTTTGCTTATCCAAATGTGGAGAAACAAGTTAACAACTAAAATCCTCCAATTTCAAAACCTCATAATAACCGTTTTCACCTAAACGAATATCAGCCCCATTCCACTTTTAGAAGAACGGACCTAAAAATGATGATCCTTAATATCTATTTTTCGAAGAACATTTCTAATAACAAACCTCCTGAATTAACTACAATGTTTTTTTTTTTTTCATTTTGGAATAACAAACCTTTGGACATCGGAGTAACGAATCTTTGGAAGAGCGAACGTATCAAAGTGCAACCTTAAACCTATTCTAAGTCATTACTTTTTAACATGCGTTTTCAAAGTAAGCACAAAAGCACAAACAAACTGACGATCTCTCTGTCTCTTAAATGTAAAATAAAAAAAAATCTTGGAAAAAATTACAAATGAATATTGCTTTTCATTGATGAGTATAAAACAACACCATGTGATGATAAGCGGAGGATTTGTGTGTTCTCATCAGACAATAAATTGTATACTGCATGATTTTTGCTCGCTTGTGACGGCATTTCGATGAATAAAAAACATAAACAAACAAACAAAAACTTCTCCAGAGGAATTTGGTATAACGGGAGTGCAATGGCAATTCTTTTCTCTGTGTGTTGGAGCTCGATCCCTTCTCTGTTTCTCAGTCATTTTCATTCAACTGCTTCCACGTCCTTTTGAAACTTTTCCGTTTCCTATTCAACACATGCTCATTACAGACTTCTTCCGTCATTATCCTGAATGTGATTGCGTAGCACTTTTCGGATTTGTTTTGGTTTGTTTTCTTTAGTTTTTGTTTTCTGTTTGGTCGCAGCATGTTCAGGCTATTGAGGGAATGAGAGAAAAATCGTCATGAAGAGAAAAATAAGAATGAATTAAGGCATTTAATATCATGACAATTACAGCGAACGTCCGTTATGGAGACCAAAACTGGATGTGTTCTGTTTGAGACGGCAGCTACCATACTCAAAAGATAAACACTTAGAGCGCCTGTCACTAAAAAGTGGCACTGATCCTCTTTCTCCTACTATGTAATCCATTGACTTATTCAACCAACGAACATCCGTGAAAAAAACGTTTTCCGTTTGTTATTACAGGTAAATTGAGTGCTGAACGCTATTCATTTTCGGGTATGAGCGGCTCGGTGATTTGGTAATATTTTCAACTAACATTAATCTTATGTGCAGTGATATATTTGTAATTGTCAGAAATTTCCTTTCTCGGACAGAACGTCCGTGAGCGAAACTTTCGGAACCTGTAACAGTACAAATTGTCTAAAGAACCTCATTAGAAAGAAATTTAAACGCACAGAAATTACAGATTACGCAAAATTCCATTTTCCCATAACTTTGTTTTAAGTGTTTAGCTGTTTTTGTATAATTAGAGGGAAAACAAGCGTAAAATTGTGAGTAAATTTTCAATTGTTTGTTCATCATGATCACATAAGGCCTTAAAAATTCTGAAGCTACTGCTCTAAACTCATTATTTACTTTGTAAAACTTTATTTGTCGCTATTCGAGCCAAGAGTTTATAAGAATGCAGGACACTTTCGGGACAAGTTATCCCTATCGGAGGGATTGCATACGTCACGGACGTTCTCTGGAATTATCACGGACGTTCGTTCTACTACTAGGGTCATGTTCCAGGACGGATAACTAATCGGCAGAGAGTACCTAGCCTTCCTAACTCTTTCAAAAATTTGAAAAGGTATTGTCAATGCAAATTATAAGAAATTTGACATCCTTACAACATATTTATTGCTCAGAGGGGGATCAGGAGGTGAATGTTGAGAGAAAATATCAATTATTTGCTTGGTTTTTGGTGAATTGCATGGTCCAAAAACTGCCGACGAACCTCAGTCCGCTCCAAAAATAGCATGCAGCTCCTCGGCAAGAGAGCCAAGGGTAAAATGCACCTTCGCCATCAAAGCAAGATGGTGTCCCACTCGAAAACGTTTTAATCATCACGGACGTTCTTTTTTTCTTGGAGGTTCGTCTAAAAATACAATTTCGGTTCCTATTTGACAAAGGATGGACAGAAACTCAAAACAAACATATTATCGTGTTGCTAGATCTTAGTTGATTACGACTCAGAACAATATCGCCGATAACGTTTCATGGGCTACGATCTTTATTAGAAAATAGCGGAAGCACGTCCGTGACGAAAACTGAGTATAATTTTGCATAAAAGAATATTACGTTCCATGTACAGCCAGCAGACGTACAATTTTTGCAGGATATGTTCATCAGGTGGAACACCAAATTTTCGTATACGTTACAGTTGGGACAACAAAGTAGAATTTGCAGCAGCGATAGAAATAAAAGCATCACGGACGTTCGTCTGTTTAGGACTTTGATATTTTAATTGTTCTCTGTAATTTTGTACGTTCTCATAAAGTTCTTATAATTTTGTGGTACATACCCATGATATGTAAGATCCAGAACATGGTCAGATATTAGATGCCACGTACCATTAAAAATGCACATCATTAGTTTGAAAAACAAAAATTATTGTGAAAATAGCGTTTTTACGGTATTTTTACGCTTTAAGTCCTTGCGAAATGAAAAATATCAGGCAAAAGGCAACCAAACCATATATTTCCTGAAAGGAAATTTACCAATCTTTGAGATGACATGAAAAAATCTGGTTTCTTAGATCATCCTGGCGTGTTCTAAGGGAAAGAATGTCAGAAGGTACGAAAATTGGCAATTGTACATCGTTCAAAATTCTCACCCATATGAAGGTGGACATGTCCTGTAAGTACATGTATACATGTATATATATATATATATATATATATATATATATATATATACATGTATAGCAATAATAAAGTCACAACAGAGGAATGCAGGGAATGCATTAATAGCCAATCTTGATTTAATGAATAATCCCAATTTTCGAGGAACCTTCCTCGAGTGAGTAACACCTCACTCTTAATAATCATTGTGAATATTCGCACTGTCATCCCTGAAGAAGAGGAAGGTTCCTCAAAAATTAGGATTATTCATTATATCAAGATTGGCTATTAATGCATTCCCTGCATTCCTCTGTTGTGACTTTATTATTGCTATTTCTAGTACTGCCAATACGCGGAACAACTACATTTTATATATATATATATATATATATATATATATATATATATATGGGTGAAAACGTTGAACGATGTACAATTGGGCAAATCAGGGGTCAAAATTAAAAAACGTGACTCACTGATATAAATATATCTCAGTCAAATGTCATTGATATCAGCTTTCTTGCAAACCCGATTATACTGGGATATCTCCAAGGGTGTTGTTTTTATTCAAGGTTAGATAGAACTGTGACATATTGGTGAACGTCTCTGACTAAAATAAACATTGTTTTAGTGAAAATTCAAATGAAGGGTAGAAAAACATTCAAATGAATATATTTTCATCTTGTTCATGCCTTTGAAGACTGTGTTAATTTGTTCCTAAAATACTGTTTACCTCCTGTGAAGTTTACAAAAGCTAATACACACGGAATTTAAAGTAAAAGTGGAGTTTTTGTCGTTTAAGCAGAGATTTTTATATTCTTATCTTCACTTTCATCTCATTTGAACAAAACATATAGCAGCGGTCTCATTTGTTTAAATGTTAATGTTCAGTAGATACTAATAATGAATTCAGTGCATTTCCTTCGGTCAAATCCCCATAAAAGCCCTTTACAGATGCTGAAAGTAAGCCATGTTTTGATCAGAGACGTTCAGGTTTCACTCATAGACGTTCCTCAGACATAGACAATACAAATGATGTCCTTTGATCCATAATTACGAGGTTTGTGAACAAATAACATTATCATTTTATTAAACACATGTTTATCTTTTGTCAACAATTCAGAATGGTAATTTCAACTTGAATTATTTTTCATAATAACCGATTGTAACGACAAACCTCCAAATTGTAAGAGGAATTTCGATTTCTACACCAAAAATCAACAACAAACCTGTCCTTGTTATATTATTCATATCTTACAACACTTTTGAATGAGAGACAAATAAAAATTACATGAAATACTTGCAATTTCGACTACCTTACCTAAATTATTTGTTTATATCAGAGACATTTGCTTTTCCATCAGGGACGTTTCGGCTGTAAGTTTTCACTAGAATTAAACACCAAACTCCCTATTTTAAAAGATGCTCGTAACTCAACATTCCACATTCATTGAGAAATCATTTACCTACTAGTAGGCATATATGTCAAAAATTGTTTTTGTTTATGATGACCACTACTTTGTATTTCACCTTCCGGTGTATACGAAGGTGTGCCCACATGCTATCAATATTGTATATGTTTTCTTTCAAATGTAGTCCAAATCTATAACAAAGGTAAACACGAATTTACTGATACTATTTTAATTTGACCACTATACCTCAAATATGATTGTATGTGTATGTCAGGCCAGTTCGGATTTTTATTAGGGACCGTACCTGGGCGACTGTTATGATGACGTCTCAGAAAGCTGTAATTAGCCTATACTCATCCTAGAAGCATCAAATTCCGCTGTGCTTTTTTTTTGTATACTATGGGAGATATAAATTAAAAACGCCAAACTCAAAAGAATATCAACGGTGTGGTACAGCAAACGTTTGACCAAAAATGAACTGAAAACCTCTTTCAAGAGGTTGACAATAACATTACAATATCACATTTTACCTGTCACATCGGTCATAGGGGATTACCAATCCTTCTTTCTACTCGAAGGCGATACATACGTAGTGTTGTGGAGGAAACTATAAAAGTAAAGGGACATTCTTAATAGACGTTCTCTTGTTTCATCACAGATGTTAGTATTTTTCCTTTTCTCATGTATTTTGCTTACAAACCTCAAAAATATTACCACTAGAATATCTCACCTTACTTCTAAGATAAAAAGAGTCATTACAGGGGAAATTTAGCCCAAATATGAGCTAGCCGCTGATAAGAAAGAATAAAATCTTACGGGCTCAAGAAAAATAAGGAAGTTATGACGTTTTGAAGTTTCGCTATTTTTTCAGGAAACAGCTTTTGAACGGTCATAATGAATATGCAAATGGCAAATTGAGCTTGTCATTCCCTCACAACTTGCAATAATGTTTGCACATAAACATTTTGAAATTTTCAGTTTTTCATTCAACCATAATCATGCCCGAGGCTTAAATCCGGGTATATCTAACTGATCACTATTCTAAAGGTAATCAACCAGGAATAGCATCATTTTTCAGATTTCAAGGACAGAAAAATTGAATTTTCATTATTTTTGTACACGATCAATGGAAAAGTGTGAGGTTATGACATGGTTAGCTCACTCATTTGCGTATTCTTAACAACTGTACGAGAACTTGTTTGCAGAAATTAGCAATACTTCAAAAAGGCAGTTAAGGGTGCAATTAAGCACAATTAAGGGTGCAAGTATGCACAGCAGGTGTGCTGCTATTGTTACAAATTAGGTGCAAATTTGAACATTTATTTCTTAGCGCGTAAGCCTCCGATTTTACAGGCTCAAAAGCAAACGTAGTGATGTGCATTAAAAACAGAGTCCGCATTATAACATTGAATTGTATTTTCCCTCCACTTGGTATTCCATGTCCTCAATCAGTGCATGGTACCGACCGCGTCGCTTGCTACCTGAAACAGGGGTTGGGATAGTCATTATTTTGTAAACAGATGGCACCTCCAAGATGTCCGTCCGATCTTGCCAGTACCACGGCCGTTGTCTGGAACTTGTAGGCTACATGAACATGACTGAGCGTAAAGATCCTGAGCAGGACGAAATTCTAATATTCGGAGCATTTAAAATCCATCCGGTCTTCCCATCTTGTTGTAAGAAAAAAAAAAAGAGTTAAAATGATATTAAAATAAATCTATCATGCACTGGAAGAACAATGTGCGCACAAATGAACGTCTCTGATCAAAACTATAAAATCAACATTGTTTTTAGATTGCGTAAATTACCTAGAACGATGTATGTATACGAGGGCCATATACTGTGGAATAATGAAAAATCTACTCCTTATTGTAGTAGTTGAAAATATGTAAAACGTTCAGTGTAACGTCTCTGACGTAAACATCTTTGCTTATCAGTACTTAATGGGTTTGATTTTTACAAGATATTGGCATTATATTTGGATTGAGGAACCTATGTGCTACAAACATAGGCACCAATTCGCCATGATGGGTCATTGATATTGGTTTGAGAGCAGATCCTATTTGTTCAGAGAACGTCTCTGACCTAAACCTGTTTTTCTCAAATTTCTGCCTCTCTCACAAAAAATACGTAAACTAAAGTGACTACTACATAATAATCATAAACTATTGACCTATTACTAGTCATAAAACATAGTTTCTGTCCTGGCAATGTGTTTACACTTGCTTAATCAACAGAAAAACTTAAATTTGAAACTCTTTTACATATTTTCAACATCTTTCAGGAAGCTTCATTTTTCTTAATATTATAACACGCCCGTGTTAACTTGGTTCTGCTTGTTCCTACTGTACTAACTGAGCCCATCCAGACATAAATTTACTTTAATGTTCTCATAATTTGTATAGTGGATGTCTTTATTTCATGAAACAGTAATTTTCAGAGACGTTTTTCATTTTGCTCAGAGACGTTCGGTCTTTGATCTTCGTGCAGATTCTTACATATTTACTGTCTATCCTTTTTCAATTTACCTCTAATCCAAAGATTAAAATACATAATTTCACAAATGATACTGATTGGCAAATCTACGAGATAATAATTCTAATAAATTGGCATAAACACCAGGAAAGTTTTTGTTATTACTCACATTTTCAAGATTTGTGGGCATATCTGTCGTTGAACTGTGCTGACTCGATTCCAGGATGGCTCGTCAGTGCGTAAAATAAGCACGCAAATAAAGTATCATGCAGTGCGAAAGTGTCAGAAGAGGGAATATCCCTTCAGAGACTTTCAATCAGGGACATTCGTTTTGATCAGAGACATTCGCCAATTCGGGTTTTCAACCAGAACTCATTTTTGTGGACAGTATGCTACTAAAGTTGCCAATCATCATAGTCGCTTGGCTCGCACTGACATACTGATAACCACTTTTTATCTCAAGCATAATCCACTTTCATCAATGACACCATTACACAACTGAACATCTCTGATGGTTATTCAGTATAATTTTCTTTAATGAGCCACCACACGATTATTTCACACAGCTCACTCACAAATTTTGATGGAATGGTAGTATGGATAAGACACTAAATAAATATGGCCTTACATGTTTTCATAGTCATCCTGAATTTTTGGCGTCAAGGAAAAGATAATTCATTCAGAGACGTTCTTTTTCAGACATGAGTGAATTCAACATTTCCTGATAAGATATATAATACACACGTTCATGGCAGAAGTACTTGATTAAATAGTTGAAGTGTGTGGGCTTCCTCACAAGGAAAAACAAAGCTGTAGAATTGCATTAGAACGAAAATTAAGACGTGTGATTCTGGGATTTTTTCGCAAAATATGCATTTTTGTCAATTTTTTCAGCTTCAAGGCATTATTTTTTAAAGAAAATGCAGTAAGAACACTAGAAAGTATATATTTTCTGAAAGGTACCACTCTCCCCTACCAAATGATACCTAAAACCGTGAAAAACACCCCCAGGTGACAATTTTACAAGGGTTTGAATATCGAAAAGCTTGAAAATGGCCTATTGTACATCGTTCAACGTTTTCACCCATATATATGTGTGGCGCTCCGACAAAATGAGTCATAAGTCGCACGGGGACTTTTCCCGTAATGAGCCAAAAAATGAAGGGGAAGCACTACTCGGGTCGAAAATTTTGTATGACGGATTTTGATTCCTTGACGTTTTATCTATTTGTACAGAAAATTTCAGCGTGTAAAAATGAGGATTAGTGTCCCAAATCACAGTTTTTCTGAGACAATTTTTTTCGGTTACATTTTTTTCGAACGCTCGCCTTTGCGCTGCGTTTCGCACCTATTGTTCTTGCCCGATTGAGACTCCGCCTCCGTTGCGAGGGCGTATGCTAATGAAGCATTGCTCTTGACCCCATTGAAGACAAAACAAAGCATGGTGCGCGCGGCGGCGTCGGCGGCGGCGAGGGCTTAATTACGCAATAACAGTGAGCTGACCAAGGCTATCGATTGCATGACCAGCGAGTTGCGTTTGATACATGCACCACATTTCATGAAGTGGTGGTTGATGTGACGCACAAATGGCGCTGAAAAAAAAATTCCAACGAATGATCACGCAAAATTTATGATACTTTATCAATGAGCTAATAATACATGATCACATATCGAACTTGAAACCTCTCTCTATGTGTGTGTGTACTTTTACAACTTTTATTGGCCTCATTAATGAATTCATTCAAATAATTATGTATAACTGTCGTTCCCTGGTATGTGACTTGCTGTTTAAAGTTCATCTTTGGAGATATAGCATGGTATAAGTTGTCAATTATTCTCGTCTTTATAAAGTCGACAATTCGCATGATAATTTAAGCCAAATGTGTGTAATGCGTAATTTTATTTCCCCGGTTAATAAAACTTATTGCCCTATTTTCTTATGATGGTTTGGGCCGCAACGGCATGGAGAGAAATCGGACGACAAACATTATCAATGCCCAAATAGCTCGTGTTCCCTTTGGAGGATATTCTGACTCTTGTCATTTGTGTATTTTTTAGAAGTAGGACCTATGAGAAAGTGACAGAAAGCTGTGTCGCTACTCAAAAGTGTTTTTCTTCATTTTTTTAAAAATCAGAATGTGTGTAATGATAGTTGTTTGTCGTGTCTTACGTGTAGCTGACATGTGAGAGGTCAAGTCTGTAAAGAATTTGGCTAACAGCTTTGCGAAGTAGCAGCGCTAATTGCCTATTGAATTGTGTATTCTGAGGAATTCCGAATGAAAGAACTCGGACGACACTGTTCACGCCTTGTATCCGAGTAAACCCGGCATCAACGAAGCCTTGAACAATGAAAGGTAACTTCTTGCTATCAAGGGGTGGATAATAACGCAACCAGTACAATTCTTCTTTTTTTTCGCTATTGATAGCAAAATTAGTGACGTAACGGAGCGACAGTGTTGGAGGATCGGCATTATGTCTGCTAATTTGTAAAAGATTTTTTTCAGTCCCCTTTTGTGTTCAGAACTACAGCCAGGGACGCCAACTTACTTTATCTCCTACAAGCTATCGTTACTATCTTAAAACGTGAATTTTATGAAAGGTTGAAAGTGATCGCGGAATCAGTTCTTCTGCGTGACACAAGGCTTTTATAATAGCATACCAAACTTAAATAGTTTACCTGTATAGAAAGGGCGGGGATACACACTTATCGCAATCATCCGGATTTGAGAGTGATACACTCTACTATTTTTCTTCATCTTTCCCCCGACAAAGACCATGGTAATTCAAAACAAACAAGCAAACAAACAAACAAACAGACAAACAAGCAGTTGCATTATATCAGAACGTACAGAATTATTGTGGTTCATGCATAGGTCATCTTTTGATGTATAGTAGTCATTTGTTGTCGTTTCTATAGTGCGTCCTAATAAATGCCTTTAGCGAAAACCCAACATAACTTTTATCAAGGAGGGAAGGGAATTTCAATTTAAATATTACATAGTTTATAGAAATCAGACATGTAAATAAGGCAATCATATACATCCGCATGGCCGATTGTAATCTCTTACTTTGACTATTAAACATGATCGCCTGCATTTACGTGCTTTTTCTAATTTCTTGAACTTTGCCTCATTTTCTCTTTTTTTTTTAAAGAATTGCTCGCAACGTTTAAAAATCGTAACGCAGTCCGCTTTCCCACAATTAAATGTTCCATTTGATTCGTCACTTATTGTTGGTCGGGTGACGACAAATGTTGGAAACTCGAGCGATGATACATGGCATTTTGTTTTGTTGGTTTTCGTCTCATTGCTCAAACGAATTTTGACTACGATTACAGAGGTATCATCTACGAGACTTCTCTGATGGTTTTTAATACAGAAATGATCATCAATCAGCAAGGATTACTCAACAAGTCATGAATTCACTTTACCCATCATGTCTAATCGAACTACGACATTGTTGAGGTAACCGCGCCTTTTTATTCTCATAGTTCAAACTTATTCTTGGCATAATCCAAACAAATAATTCTTTATATAATTTCTCAAAATGCTCAAAAGATGGCCATAGTCAAAACTTTCTACAAGGATTGCATACGGCAATCTTTACTGGCCTAAACAAGTTTTCTAGAGCTATCAGTTCCCCCTATGACGATGATTTCGTTTGCGTTTCGAACTTGTACCGAACTACTTTCAAAACAGCTATTACCTTTATAGTTCGATTAATGAACCAGTATTTTGAATTCATAACCATCATTCGTAATCGTAACCATACAGTACCATAATACTGTCAATAATAGTTGGAAAATGTAAATGCTCTAATAATAGCATGAAATAAATGAGTAACGATTATCTTCATACATTCTAATTCCTAAGTGATGCCGCTGCGATAATGACACATGGTTTGACTACTGCTTCAAGCAAATAAAAGGAAAAAGGAATGGGATATACTTCTAATGATGATACCACCCCGTACAATGCATTCCACTGTATTTGGTAACATTTGGTTACGTTTCTGTGCGCTTTACGTACGGAAAATATAAGGCAGATTGATTCCATTAACATGCTAACACACAACGCATTCAAAATGTTTTTTGAAATACACCGTATACAATGTAATGTTTTAGTATACGTTTTGAAACATTGAATTTGCGAGTCCTTTGTAAAGTTATAAGGGTTGTTACATTATCAAGCAAAAATTAAAGTATATACGGATTCGGATATGCTCAGAAGACTAAAAATGCTTTATATGGCGATCGCTCGCAACAGAGACAATCCGTTTCTGTAGATATACAATGTAATTCTGTTTTCATAAAATGAAAGAGAAACGTAAAGAAGTCAACTTTTTAACTTCATTTAGCTTTCTCACCAATTGAACTTGATTTGATCTGCCACGCATGATATCGCTGTATGTTCTATTAATTCTATCAAATTATTTGATTGGCGTGCTTGTTTTTTATGCGGACTATTACAGGTAAGTATAGTCACTAATTCATTGAAGTTCATAATATTTGTACGATTATGGCGTGTTAGTTGTTTTGTATTTTCATTTTCATGATAATATCACGTGTGTATCTGATTCTGACCACGAAAATATGGCGACTATCTAAATGCGGAGTAGGTACTGTAAAACTAATGTCTCCTGCCAGTATAGACAAACTAATTTCTAGTCTATCCCCGCTTGAAATGGAATTATAAAAAAAAACCGAAGTTCGACTTTCAGCAGATTTCAACCGTTTTGTATAGTGCCTGATACAATAATGATTGTATCTCATGGAAGAAAACAAGTCTCCTTGCCTGAATTTTAGCTGCTTCCTTTTCAAGCTTGCGGGAAAGAAATAGCTGAACATCAATCGCAATCATAAGGAGAGGCACATCCTTAAAATAAACACAGGAGTACTGAGACATACTACTAAATAAAAACGGGCCTTTTATCACTCTTGACAACGCATGACATTGAAATGTTTGTTTGTTTGTTTGTTTGTTTGTGTTTTTTTTTTTTTTGGGGGGGGGTAACACAATCGATTATTCTGAAGGTTCGTTAATCATACAATTAAATATGGTTCGCTATTAGCTTAGGTTCGTTAAAAAACAACAACAAACAAACACACACACATTAAATGCGGTTCCTTTTCCGGTGTTTCCTTTACCCGAAAGTAATCAAGCAATCATTTATTTTAGTAAGGTTTGTGAATACAAAACGAAATGAGGAAGGCCTAACTATCAATGTAGAATGTATGTCATTATAATTATCTATACTCAACTTCAAAAATGCAGAAAGATTGTAACTGAAAATGTGATGTTAAAAAAAAGGATTAGCTTAAGCTACAAGTTAATGAGTCTCTATATGCTATGGTATTACAAAAGTGACCGATAATAAGAAGTATATTCATGATACAGTCATAATTATAAACCCAACGTGAAGCTGTCAGGCCTACATCAACCTTTGCTTCTGATACGTGTAGTACGTGCAACATTGGCAAGCTTGATAAGCGATAATTCTGTGGACGCAACGCCTATAAAGGATATGTGCCTAATATGGCGGGATTTCAGAATGTTACGGCTGTATAGCTGCAGCAGAACAGACGCGAAAGCAGTCTTTGATGTTCTGCAACATTACGACCATGTGCGTAATTTGAGGGTTTTTAGTACACGCAAAGAATACGATCTCAAAAGACGACTATCGTTAATTAACTTCATTTTGAACCCCCGCCTACAATGGGTTCTCAGGTTCTATCTTGGTATTGGTACTTGCTAAACGCATCCTCTTTAGTTTCCATTGACAACAACTACATGGGAGAAGAATGGAAGCAATCAACGCCCTCGCTAAAAGACGCTTCTCGTAAGACGCATTGCGTGCCCGCCTATGCTACGATAGGTACTCAGGTTCGATTTAGGTATTGGTACTTGCTAAACGCATCCTCTATAGTTTCCATTGACAACAACATGGGAGGAGAATGGAAGCGATCAACGCTCTCGCTATAGACGCTTTTCGTAATACGCATTGCGTGCCTTTTTTCTTTCTACTGTTTCCTATTGTTTGTGAGTTAAAAACTTGCGGCAAACTACACCGCAGCCGACACACAACGCGTACCGACTCATTCATGCGGCGGCAGCGGCACGGACACAAACGCACCGAAGTTTACATCGGACGACCGTATTGGTCAGAATCGTTAATGATAGACCTGTCCTGCGATTGGTTAATTATCTTACACACCCAAGCTATCGCCTTATACGGTAGTGCGTGCGATGGAGCGTAAACGCCGTCGCTAAGCAGGACTGTTGTATTGTTTCGTCCCGCGAAAGAAACAGGTTGTGAGCTTGAACCCTAACCTGAACTTTGAGAGCGATTTTCTCCGTTATTTAGAAAAAGGACTGACATCGTAAGCGTAGTTAATATTCGTTTTTATGATCTACAGGGATGTCGAAATGAGTTGTATTACATATCAGTGTAAAGCTTAGAGTCTGTAGAATTCACATATAGGCATAACTACGATTTCATTTTTTGCGACATTTGACTCATTCCGACGGAGCGCCACACATATATATATATATATATATATATATATATATATTTATATATGTATATATATACGCCCTCACATTTGGCTTTCTTCTATACTAAAGCAATCTAAGGGCAGCATGTTTCAAACAATCTTCTTTTGTAGAGGTGGTGTGTCATCTATTCCATTAACAAAAAATTGGGGGAAAAATCCTGACATTGGAATCTCATGCAAGAGTGAGTGAAGAAAGTATGTTCGGAGTCAGTGTGGAGTCAACTGTGACTGAGGAGAAAAGGTACAGTGTACATGATACTAGATTTTGTGAGAAATGCAAGAAATATTTAGTCATCAGTATTTCACTTCACCGGAGAGGAAAAAAAAAAAAAAAAACAAGACTTCAGCTTACCACTGGGATATGCAATGACCTTCGTCAAAGCACAGAAGGCACACTTTCCCACAGAAATCAGACTTGGTCATCACAGATTTCCAAGCAGCACTCAAGAGGGCCTCTGGCGAAGCTATGACGATGTCCACGTCATTGGTACTCAGTGCTAAACGTGGAGAAATTTGGAAGAGTGACATTTAGAATTACAAAGTTTATAAACATGTATCAACCCTATCTTAACTGAGGGGGGGGGGGGTAAAATTGGCCCACCCCTCGACATTTCACGCCATGATTCCGCATCGCACAAAGATTTCACCCAGCCACTTCATGCCTCTATACATCAAAGTCTCCTGCATATTTTTAGACCAAATTTGTGACATCTGGGTATACCGTTTCAAAGTTAGATACAATGTTGTAATGTTTTGCATATGCATGCCAACCCCAAAACATCACAGATTTGTGATACGTGTATTTGTGTGTTTGTGTGTGTGTGTGTGTGAAATTGATGTAAATTAGATTATTTTAACATTTAATCATTGGAATCAATCAATTCTAATGATGTGCTAGTTTTTCCCCCCAATTTTTTTTTTTTACATGTCTTGAGGAATTTAGACAAATATGTTAGCAATCCTTATTTTTTTTTTAATGGAGTTACAGGTAATAAATGTGATGTCATGCATACATTTGCATAATTGATTCATCAACAAAAAAATTTATATTTTTCTATTGTACGACCATATTATCTGGTAATTGGATCCCACTTCTATGTTTGGGCAAAATTTTGCAGCAATCGCTCCATTGGTGGGCGAGATCCTACATCCCTATATCCCTTCATCCCTCTTGGTCTCCAATAGCCCAGTTAGAATAGAGTTAAAAGAAAGAAACTGAAAAACAACAATTTTCACCCTTTTTTCCCTTCCTCACAGCCTTTCTCTTCTCCTTGGGAGGGGTGGGGCTGTTGGCACGATGCAAATCAAATACAAGTTCCCAAAATTTAAAAAGAAAAGATAACCTGTACTGAGAGATACTGTAACTTGTACACATATATGAATAATGTTTTATGAGGAGTGTTGTGGAATTAAAAAATATCATTTTTCACAAATCATCATTGCATGTACCAATGTATATTCAAAATATACATGGTACATAAACTTAATGGAGACATTAGGCCTGCAGGGCCCCTCATGTACTGTATCTTTTCTTTTTTATGTTCCATTTTAACAAATGAATCATAAATATAACAAGAAATGGAAGTATAGATTGTTCAAACAAAAGAAAAGAATTAAGGTTTGAAATATGAGTAACCTACATAGACGATTTGCTTGTTGGTTTAGTCCTGTTTATCATCAAAACAACTTTTACATTATTTAATGTTGTACTCAAAATTTTACCAGTCACTTGATCCTGTGACATATCCTGGTGAACAGACATCACCCTCAAGCCAAGAGATGACAGCTTTTCTTCCTGTGTTGCCATTCAGTGCCTTCAGTGGGGAAATCAATAGAGCTGTCTTGTGTTTTTTTTTTTCAATCTGTAAATGCAATAATAAATATAAATTTGTTAGTGTCAAAGGAAATCCCTTTTTAGGATCAGGAGTTATAAAAAATGAGCTTTAGAATTTCTATAAATTTGCTTACATCAATTGTCATGTATTGATATTTACTGATCCATGCAAAGCCATGCTTGTAGTGAAATCCAAATGCAAGGCTTAAGCCTGTATAGAGTACCAGATGCATTATATGGGGAAAGGGTTGCACTTCATGAAGTTACAGTCCCATTTTATAGTTACATATTATGAATAGGCCTATATTTTGTGGTGTCAACGAGAATTGGATGCTCTTGTTTAACTTTGGAACAGTCTGAATTAAAATCCATCCACTGCGATCATGGGGTTAAAACAATTCCAAAATTAAGCTTGTGCATCCAACTGTCAGTTATCAACCCTGTAGTCTGTATCATTTGTGTAATGAAAAATGAAATTAGATATTTCATCAATAAAAAGTAATAGTAGATCTTCTAAATAGTAGATGAAATAAATTTGTTGACTTTGAGAACTTAATTTCACCACTATATGAATTCTGTTTTTACAAAAAGTGTATTTGTATTTGCATACCGGTACATGAAATAAGAAATGATTGTGTGGAACTAGAATGAGAAGATGATATAAAAACCCCTTCAAACACATACTTTACAGACCCTAGTGCTTGCTAGTGTTTGACTTAGAATTGTAACCTTAGAAGAATGTCACATCTCCTCTAGTAGTAGGCCTAAAAAAAAAATCCCTATCTAGGAATCGAGACAGAAATCTGTACAATATTCACTTTTTGTACGTGTTTGAAAGCATGCAGTGTTATTCTTTTAATCACATAAATATTTACAATTCCACAATAGACGTGGGACACCCTAGTATCCCGACTGAGGTGAGAACAAATACGAGGAAGTGACAGGGAGTGACAGCAGCGAAAAGCCATATATGGGACTATCAGCAACGAAAATGAATATATGGGACTACGCAAATCGTAATACTCACTTTGCTCATGAGGAGTGGAAACAGGGTAAAAACACAACTCTTCCCATAGCCTGTTGGAAGTTGCATCCACACATCTTTGCCAGTTGTTGCCAACGTAATGAGGCTGTTCATCTGTTCCGGTTTGAGTACGAAATTTCTGCCGAAAACTCCTTCAGCGATCTCCGAAATTGTCGACTCCATTGTGATAGCGATTGTGATAGCGATATTATAGTGATAGTATAGCGAAGCAGACGGCGTCTGTAGCGAAGCAGACGGCGTCTGTAGCGAAGCAGACGGCGTTTGTATCATGTACGCTGTACGCATGTTGGAGGGTGGGGTCAGCGTTAGAACAGTACGTAAACTATGAATATTTATTAGTCCTCCGCAAGTACCTCAAATGTGATTGGCTAACGTATTCATGTGTTTCAGAGCCGTTTGAACGTGACGACGGGCTGGTCGATGTGTGTTTTACGTTGAAAATTCTACGGAAATGTTGGATTATTCATAAATCTGGTGAGTGAAATGAATTCTTGAATAGTGAATGTCACTATACAAGCTTAAATTTGCCGACCTAGGGCCGTGAATTAGACGCAATCGAGAAGGGTGAGGTACCTCACCCAATTTTTCATAGAGACAGTGGTTAAGAACATCCACACAGTAATGTCTACTGCAACCTTCCGTCTGTCTACGGAGGACAGCGTCAATGGCAAAATATAAAAAGAGTCCTCCGGACAGACGGATCTTTCTGTCTATCGCAATCCCAGCCTGCGCGCCCGGCGCCTCGGCACGCCGTCCACCCGCCAATCAACTATCGCCAGCAGGCAAGTAACCGAGTACAGTACTGGAACTGAACCGCGTCTGTGTGTAATGCATATCTTGCCAAAGTAAAGAACCCATATGCGAGGAAACCAGTTATTTCTGACGTGCGTAGGCCTACGTAGAGCTAGTTCGGCAATAGATACTAATTAAGAGTTAAGTGGGCATATACAGAAAATAAAGAGTTTAATTCTATATAGCACCGAGTACGACAGTAACTTGAGATCCAGCTTAACGTTAGGCCCAACTGGTTATAGATAACGTTCAGCGAGTCGTTTGTACTTACCGTAACACGTAGTGGCGTACTGCATTCTAGAATTTCGACATGTTGATGATGTAGACTTTCGATCTATTCTTTACAAAGCCGATCTGCGCCGTAGAGGTAAAAACAAGCTACTGTAATCACCACACTCTCACAAGTTTCCATAATCCTACACGTAAACACACTGGACTTCGGCCTACTGAATTAAGACTTGAAGTAATCCTACGTATGTGTGGAATCTTTACGGTACACGCGTACGCAGATTTTCGTTGAGCTCGGGATGTGCTAGATCTATCGACCTACTTTTTTCAATACAACGCAAAACGGCGTATTTTGCGGTTTTGTTGCAAACTTACTTCTAATTCAGCCGGCTGTTAAATACTGCGTCGCACTAGCAGACTACGAATCCGTGGCCATTGCAAACAATCATGTTTTGGTTGTTTGTTTTGCTTAATGTATTGTTTTGTTTTTAAGCAGACAGTACCGGAAACCAGCCTCGTCCCGTGTTTTTAGTTTTGACTAAATCAAAAATTAAGTCATGGTGATGAGCTATAACTATAATCGATTATTAAGTCTCTTCGTAAAACGGAAACCTGCAGTTGATTTAAATTTATAGCAGACCTTAAGTTGGATAAAGTTAGCGTTGATTTCACAATCAACGCTAACTTTATCTTGATAAAACAGGGCCCAGAACTCGGAAGGATTACAAGCGTTCAATATTTTACAATGATGCCTTATTTAGGTGAAGAAGATCAATGATATGATACATGTTGTGTCAACGGTATTGATTGCAATTCTTTTTCCATAAATAGTAGGCCCGGTTGAGAAGGGGGGGGGGGGGGGGACTACGAGCCCTCCTCCCCTTGACATTCCATGCCAAATTTCATGAAGGCATGATTATTTTCGGGGGTTATTGATTGTAATCAATAACATAAATATTTTCATGCTGGACGTGTCGCTGACAAATTTCATTGAAAAGGCAATGAAAAACAAGTAAGAAACAAAGAAATACATGAGTAAATAGAAAAAAAATAGATACTTCAGAATTTTTTGATGGCACAGTTCCAGGGACGCCCCCCTGTTGCGACACGGATTGTCGCCCCTCCCTTGTAAAAAAGTACCATTAAGTACCATGGTATTACTATGGTATTACCATGGTATTACCATAGTAACCATGGTAAATTCATTTGTACCATAGTACTACCATAGTACTACCACAGAAGTACCGTACGGAATAGGAAAGTACTATTTGAAAATATAGAAGTACCATAATGTACCATAGTACTACCATGAATGTACCATAGATGTTACGGTATTACAATGAAATTACAATATTTATTATATGGTTGATGTTATACTGAACAGAGTGCCATCCTCACATGTGATACGTAGGCCTACATGTACTTTCATGGTTCTCCATAGTACTTTCATGGTTCTCTGTGATACTTTCATAGTAAGTACTCTATGGTACTTTCATGGTACCTTATGGTACTTGTTTGACTGGCATATATACTGCTACCATAATCTCGCAAAGTTGACTTGCCCCAAGAAAGTCAAAAACATTGAAAATGATAATTTCCTCTTTAATAATCTAATCACTTAAGCTTGGCCTTTCATAGCTGTTGTGGTTCACTCAGCAAACTTCCAGGCTTACACGTTGTTGGAATAAAGAGATGTAGGACGAGCGTTTACCATAAAAGACCTTGGTAGCTTCCTTTATTCTCTCTTGCATATGACGCACAATACTCGATGCAATGCAACGCAATGCAGTACAGTGAGGTATGATATCGTAAAACCGGAACGTGCGGTGGTATGCGGTACATGGTACGATATGCAGTAGCAGTAGTAGCTGTAGATACTGTAGATAGCTGTAGTATATGCAGTAGTAAAATTCAACAACTGTGTCTGTTACACCTGAAATAATGATCAAACACACATAATATAAACACAGTTAACTCAACTTTCTGTTATGTGTACAAGTTATGCCAATCAATACAACGTACTGTATGTGCATTCACCTTTCCCTGAATGCTATAACAAATACACTTGAAGTGTATCTTTCAACTTCTGTTAAATTTTGGTACCAAATTCCTTCACATGTGCATGTGCCACCAAAGGAAAAAAGATTCACACATTCATGTTCATGCACATGTCTAAAATATCTTGTAAGTCATGATAATCTACATCAGCTGTTGCTGTTATATCTTTGTGTTATATTGTCCAAAGGTATCAATGAAATATCTTTGCTCATACAGGGTTTTGTTCTTTGTTTTTACATAAACAGTCCTTGCTCATCATCAATACATCACTGGTTAGAAATCTGTTGCATCCAACATACATGTATTATCCAACCTTTACCAAAAGGTAAACCAGTTGCAAGTTTAACATGTGAATGATTCTTTGATTGCATCTCACAGGACTGTCTAACTACCATAAATCAGCCACTCGAGGAGTCTGTTCATGTGAAACAGGCTGAAATAATAAACTGTGCCACTACTTTGTTTAATTATTCCCAATATAAACGTCTGCAATGACATTATACAGTATATGTGATTATTACCAAAGGGCGCCTAATTTGAGACTATGCGAAAGGCGTATCACCTTATATTTACCCCAAAATATCACTCCGCCTCTTTTATTGGCGTGAACCGGTTACCAAGGAACACCAAGCCAGCTAATTACTAATAAAATAGTTCCTGAACAGACCGAATTCACATTATTTTTACTGCAACTGCGAATTCACCTCAAACACAATTATCAATCCTTACAGTTGTTCTTCAAACAATCAATAACACTCCATATCGCTTTCTCAAGGCCAAATCAGACATCAAATAGAAAATTTAAATGAGAACTTACCTGTTTGAAATTTAAATTGTATTTTATGAGGAAGGCGAAGGAAGAGACTACGATGCATAAAGAGTAATAATAGGAGAGCCCGCACGCGCGTCCAGCAATATTAGTAGCTCCGAAAAATGTGAATACCAATACCAGCAGTCATCCTACTGCTATTGAGAACTACCTGAGATTATGAAGAAGGGTGGGAGAGGAGGGACTGTAATCTCTTCCTTCGCCTTCCTCATAAAATACAATTTAAATTTCAAACAGGTAAGTTCTCATTTAAATTTTCTATTTTATTTCGGAAGTCTCGAAAGAGACTACGATGCATAAAGAGTAATAATAGGAGACTTTGAAGCTGGTAGTCACATTTTTTGGCCACACAGAACTGTGCCAATGACCATAATTACCACAAGGGGTACAATGTATGGCTTTACCTTTTACGATAATACTGCATGGCTGAAACCCCTATTCTCATTCCTGAGGGGTTTCGCGTAATATGTTTGAAATGTCTTCTCGTTACTCCAGCCTGCCTGTGCCAAAATCTCATGTACAGGCAGATCTTTCCTCTGGGCAGCAGACGCTGAGGCTGCTCTCGTGGAGTGTGCCGAGAACAAGCTGGTGTCAATCCCAGCTTCTGTCATAACTGTCTTAATCCATCGTGACAAAGTTTGGGTAGAAACCCTGTGATACGGTTTACAAAAACTTATTAACAGATACTTCTGGTCCTTCCTAATGATCTGAGTCCTTCTCAGATACTCTCGAAGGTATCGTACAATGCAAACTCGTCTGTCTGGAGGGTACGCTCTTAGGCTAACGACTTGGCCTGTATTACCAGGTCTGTGGTGCTTTAACAAGTCATCAATGACAAAATTGACAGAGTTGTCTTTGAATGTCATCTTGTCCATTCTCAAAGCATTCAATGTCTGCACCCGCTGTGCTGAGAGAAGCGCTAATAACATTGTCACTTTCAACGTTAGCTCTTTCAAACCCAATTCGCCTGCAGGTGATTTCCTCCTCAGATAATTGAGGACAGTTCTAACGTCCCACACCTCCGTGTAGCGTGGTCTGGGGGGTTGTAAGTGAAAGACTCCCTTCACAAATCTAGTTATTAGAGGATGAGTGCTTATGGAAAACGAACTGTCTGTGAGTGTCAGAAAAGAAGCCAGTGCACTTCTAGCAGAGTTTATAGTACCGTAGCTGGCTCCCTTATGGAACAAGTCTGAAAGAAATTCTAGTGCCCATTCCGATGAGGTCTGGAGATAGTTAATGTTGTTGGCAGTGCAGAAAACTTTCCATTTGCTGATGAAGCTATGATATTGCTGTCGTGTAGATTTCCTCCAAGAAGGTACGATGACCTCGACGGTCCCTGCACTCAATCCCTGCGACCTGAAAGGTTGGCTGAAAGCCTGCAACAGAGCAAATCCAAATGTTTGTGTAAGGGGTGGGGCATAAAAGACACAGGTTGAACAAGAAGTTGTGCATGTCTACATAGGACAAGTGGTTTTTCAGTCAGCATGTCCTGAAGTGCTGGGAACCATGATTGTGTAGGCCAGTTTGGTACTATTAACAACCCTGTGGCTTTATCTGCCCTTATCTTTTGCAGACATTTAGGGATAAGGCAGAAGGGAGGGAAAGCATAGAACCATAATGGACCCCAATCCACTGTAAATGCATCTACATTCTCTGCCGAAGGATCAGGCTGCCAAGTGATATACCTGGGTAGCTGTGCATTAAGTCTGGAAGCGAAAAGATCGATTTCAGGGAGGCCGAAATGTTCTACCACTTCAGTAAATTGGGTTTTGTTAAGCATCCACTCTGTTCGATCATTAAACTTCCTTGACATGAAGTCTGCTGTGGTATTGAGCCGTCCTGGCAAGTAGGCGGCTGTGATCCAAATCTGTCTTTCAATACACCATTCCCAAATATCATGTGCCAAATTGTTACATTCCTGGGATCTGAAGCCCCCCCCCCCCCCATATTGTTGATATATGAGACTGCAGTTGTATTATCCATTCTAATGAGAACATGAACATTTCTCAGGTTAGAGCAAAAGGACTTCAATACCAATCCTGCTGCAAGGGTTTCTAGATAATTTATCTCATTGTTAACAGCCTTTTCTCTTTCCACTTCATTCCATCGTCCCCCTATGTTTGTGCACATGTCTGTTGCTCCCCAACCAGACCCACTCGCATCAGTGCGCAATTCTATTGTATGCCTGGGTCTGTCGATAGGATTAGAGGTGTACTGTATGTGACCAATCCACCACTTAAGTTCCTGTTTGGCTCTACTAGACAAGCTCATTTTCCTATCAAAATGACCTTTATTGGCCTTCAATGCCAAAATCTTCTCTTTTACCAAGATTTTGTAGTAGAGGGACCCATATTGGGCTGCAGGAAAGGTAGCAATCAGTTTCCCTATTACTCTAGCCACTTCTCGGATAGAGGATTCTGTGGCATGCAACAGACTTGTGCACTCAGCAGTGATATCTTCCTTCTTAGATTCAGGAAGAGTAACTGTCATGTTCACAGAGTTAAGGACAAATCCCCAAAAGGTGATTTCTTTAGTGGGTTTTAACACTGATTTAGTCTGATGGACAAGAAACCCCAAGTCTTCGAGGAGATCAGTCGTAGCATCGACTGCTCTTTGAGTGCTAGCCTCACTCTTCCCAATAATGATAGTATCATCAAGGTATCCCACTAGCATGTGACCTGCTCTTCTCAGATGAGCAAAAACTGGTTTGAGAAGCTTTGTGAACAAACGCGGTGCTGTACTAAGACCGTTTGGCAGTGCGCAATATTGCCAAAGTTTGCCCTGCCACACAAATCGCAGGTATTTCCTATCCTGCGGATCAACTGGTACTGAATAGTAAGCATCCTGAAGGTCGACTGAGGCTAGCAAGCAATCTGGTGTAATAAATTGCGTTGCTGTATGGATGGAATCCATTTTGAAATGCTGATAGACTAGGCTTTTGTTCAACTCTGAGAGGTCAAGAATGACCCGAAGGCTGCCATTCTTCTTAGGGCGGGTAAAAATGTTCGAGATGAACTCCCCCACTTCATGTGAACAAGGTTCAATAACATTCTTGGCTTCCAGTGAATCAATTTCAGCTTGGATATTGGCCAAATCTTCATTCTTTACTTTGAACTGAACCAAAGGATTAACCCTTTCAGGTGGAAAACATTCAGGCTTGAAATCAAGTTTATAGCCATTCACAGCTTGTAGTACTGTGGGATCTGAAGTTAACTTCTCCCAATTACATGCATGAAGCCTCAGTCGACCTCCAACTGGATGGTCATTTACACATGAAGTGGTAGGTCTAGATTCTATAGATCTAGTAAATTGAGGAGTAGATCTAGAATACCGTTCTTCTAGATAAGGTAGAAATGCATCATGGTCAGTTACTGACATGTCAAATGAGCAATATGTTGAATCTATATCTCCTACCTCTTCAGAGGCGGGCTGTTGGGTTACTTGTTGTGGGGAGTCTTGCTTCTGGCCTGTGGATGAGCTCTGCTCTGTGGCCGTTGCTGTGGGGGAGGTCGCGACTTCCCCTGGTAGCGCTGGTCTAAAAAAGGACGATTTGCCGTTCCATGCACGAAGCGTGAGGCTGCAGCGCTACGCGAGCCCGTCCAGCCCGCATCGCGAGCCTGCCGGCGAGCTCCGCTGTTGAAGGGCCGTCTGTACGGATGGAAAGAGCCGCTCGGACGAGAAGTATGTTTCTGCTGGGTCCTCATGACCCCAGCAGAGGCCTTATGTTGTTCTTTTAGATCTTTCATCTGTCTTGTGAGATCATCACCAAACAACAGCTGCGTGACTGGTGTAGAAGGCTTACAGAGATGCACGTATTCCGAGTTGATGTCCGGCTTAATCAGCTCCTTCCGCACGCAATTCAGTTCAAAGTGCGCATTCAATAGAGCAAGTGCGTCTTGCTGAGACTCGGAGATATCTCGCGCGTCGAGAGAGCGAAGAAGAGCCCCAATACCGCGAGTCAGACATTTCTGCACTCGCTGTAGTTTCAAATCACGATTACGCGTGACGGACTGCAAGTGTTCCCAAATGGGAGCGTTCACTTTAGGTGTATCGAGGTGGGGGCAGTTGCTCGGTGGGAGTATTTTTCAACCGTTTCCTCGATGGCTTTATCTTCTAGTTTGTTGCCAATAAAGTAGTTCACCGATTTTGCGATTTCCTCGTCAACTGCCTCCCCAATCCCGAGGGGGATAGCATACTTGGCTGCCAACTGTGGTAGCTGTGCAGCAGGGGGAAACTCTTCCACCCCTTCGTCAAAATCGAACGGTCCATCACGCTCTGCGTCTTCAGACGTAGACGTATCAAAATCGTCCCCAACAAAATGGCGGACGTTAGTAGGCAAGCGGGAAAATTCCTCCACTGTAGATTTCGATGTAGACGCGCCTGTATGTACCACAGCAGCACGGCTAGTGGTTTTATCATGCGATTGGGGAAGGTGTTTCACCACTTCGGCGAGGAGATTGTCAAGTTTGTCTAGACGAGAACTAACGTCCCCGGAGGTAGACGCCCGATCCTCGGATGGGGCTTTTGATACCGTATGAGGAGCTTTTTTGGGAATTTTCTTCATCGTCTTCTTCCCTGAATCTTGAGCCTTTCCGATGCTCACATTCTTCTGTACGTGCGCCGTACCGGCATCGCCGGAGGGAGGCGCTGGTGGTGGTAACTCTGACTTCGTGGCACAGACCTCCTGTCCACGTGTAGCACGTAAAGCGAAGGATGGATCGTGCTGCTCTTTCGAGCTCATATTTATCGAACCAACGTAACGTTTAGGCTCGAAAGATGCGTCAAAACACTTCTCAGTAGGTTCCGGATGACCGGCGAAGCAAAATTTTCTCGCGAGAAGGAAAATTCCGGCGATGAATTTATGGAAAAATTTCAAACCGCGGAGCTATGCAGGAGAACCTCCTGTCGGCTGGAACGAACGCGAACGTATTGCTGGACGCGCGTGCGGGCTCTCCTATTATTACTCTTTATGCATCGTAGTCTCTTTCGAGACTTCCGAAATAAAATGTCTTTTAAACTTGCAATAGTTACAGCACGCTCAAGGGCCGTCAATCAAACTTTCAATAGGCAAGTGCACACAGTGTCAATGTCATGAACGATCGAATGCTAATTGATCGAGCAAACCACAAATCTAACAATCACCCTTTGCACTATCAAATTGATCCACAAGGGTCACAAAACTATAGGTTTTCAGGTCTAACAATCCCACCTTCTTAACTGGCATAAATCTTACAAAAAGACACTCGCGGTTCTGGAAGTTGCGAATGAGTGCTTCATCTCGAATACTCGCTGTGTGGTGATGCATCATAAAACACGCCAGACGCACGCTAGTCTCTTCACCAGCCGTGCTTAACTATCCAAACAAATTATATGAAGCACAGTTAACACTGTATCAAGAAGTGTACAAATGGCAAGATACAGAGACTCCAACTCTCCCGTTTTCGACGGGAGATCTCCCGCCGAAAACCCATTTTTGCAAAATCTCCCGTTCTCCCGGTTATGAATTAATTTCTCCCGCCCTGGCTCTGTGTCTCCCGTTGGAAAGGATTTCTTACTTATTGCTATCGTATGTTGAAAAAATAAGCCTTAGATAGCACCAGAGAGCATCTAGAACCCTTGGAATTTCGCGCTTCGCACACATCAACTTAATCTCCCGTTTGCTAGGGGTTTCAGGCGGGAGAATCTCCAGATCAGAAGGTGCTTTGGGTTGGAGTCTCTGAAGATATGGGTATAAACTTATAAGAATTGCTTCCAGTCAGCAATATCTCAAACACGCCTTGCCTTTGGAGAGGCAATTACAAAATAAGTGTACAAATGTATGCCACCTTCATTATTGACATGTCATATCATGACAATAGCATTGGAATATTGTTAGAAGTGATTCTGTAGTTTGCAAAAACTATGAATTAGGCATTAAACAGCCTAAAGATTTCCACATTTTTCCTCATTTTTTTAATTACATTTTACTTGCCTATGGGTAAGTGAATTTCTTCATTTTAATTTGTTCACTTGCCCGACATAAGATTTTACTAGCCCCGGGAAAGTGTGCAAGTGATTGTGTCAGGCCCTGTTTTACTTCAAGTAGTTGAAATGCGCGCAACTCGAAGGATTTCTTCAAGTCCCTTTCGATTTGACTTAGGCAAGGTTTACTGTACTTTATCAACTGGGTTGGATGCGTGAAATCAAGTTTTCCCCTTTGAGTGAAATGTATGAGTACAAGACCCACTAGAGTCTTGTTATTTGTTGCTTAGATATAGTTGCATAATTGAAATGCACTTTTCTTAATATGTATGTGTGTGTGTAATTTTAAGGCCAGGATTACGGGAATTATACCATGAGTATTGTAACTTTGTGTGCTAAATGAAACACCAGTATTATGTGCCAACTGCCAAGTGCCACCAAAGTATTCACTGTGTTCTATTTGTCATGAAATCATTCAAAATATCAAATCTTGTTTTTCTGCAGTTGTATTACAACGTTAAAGTAAGTCTTTATTAAAAACAGAAAATTACTCCTTTTTTTGGTTTGTGGATTATTTTGCAGATTCCTAAGGACTGTTGCTGTCTGTGTTGATTTTGAAACGGCTCATGGTGTGATGTTGGTGAAACCATCATATCTTATCGTACAGTGCTTTCATCCACCTCATTCGCCAATCTCCTTTGTGCAATTTACATTAAGAAAAGAATTATTAAGTTCGAAATGCCAGTTTTTCCTCAAAGAATCCTAATGAGTGGACCTGCATGAGGTTGATGAATGCATGATTTAAGGTTGTAGTAGCTCAACATTTGTCTACTAGTATCTATTATGATAATGCATGAAGAGGATAATTATGCATACAGTGCATATTTTTTGTTGTAGTTGTAATATACAGTGTGATATGCAGTGTGCATATACACACTGCTGAAGGTTTTTTTCTAACACACACATACACAGTTACAAGTGTACATAGCTTTTCAACATCTACTGTAGATGGTTGCTCATTTGTGTGTATACATTGTACAGGTATTGCAGGCTAGACGTACCCTGGATGCCCAGGTCACTTCCTGTCTGCAATGTCATGTGATGTCTGGTTTTTATGCAAATGAGGTAATAATGAATAATCATCTTTATGACAGCCAATCATTTTAAGTTACGTAATATATTCAGTATTCTTTAGCCAATCAAAATAGTTTTGCCTTTGTGGCCATTGAGAGCTGCGCTTGCAGGGTAAGTTTGCAGGCCCCAAAATTTAGTCAGTCCTGCTGCAACTTTCATAGAGTGATCACCAGTGTGTCTCTATTCTGCTTAGATCTGGCACGTGCTTGTGACTCGGGCACACGATACTGTCAGTGATGAGTTTTTATTGACTTTGAGATTAGCTACTTCACTGTAGGTCACCTACTCGATCAGTCTACGTAGACCTCAGTTGTGTTCTGCACAGTTGCCTATATACTGATTCTGATGGTGGATTCATATTTTGGACTGAGCATTATTTTTGGATAATTCCAACCCCGGAATAGCAGGCACTCCTGTGACGCTAGATTACTGCTAGAATCTACCAAGGTTTTTTATCAGTCATACATCGCCCTAGCCTGTACGCACTGCGTAGACTTCTGATTGGACATTGACAGTAGTATGCAGTATCACATCAGGCTAGGCTATCTCCGTGGCGTAGGGAGCTAACCTCGCATTGGTCCCTACACTGACGTCTGAACCTGCCATCATTGCAGTACTCGTGCACAGCAGGGTCCCTTCTTGGTTTCAAGCTGTTTCTTTCGACGAGGCGGGCGCCCAGCACGGCAGTGAACATCAGTGAACAGTGAATACCACCCTCCTAGTTTCATCGTCAGCGGCCAGAGTTTTCTTCCAAGATTCTACGGATGATTTCTAGCGCCTGTGGCTGTGTTACTGTCAGATCTAACTGTCGACGGGACTGCTACCGACATATCGACTACCGCGCTAGTGCTGGACTATCCTAGCAGGTAGCTTTTATTATTAGGTCTTAGATTTATACTTGGTACAACCATGTACTACAATCCATGTTTGTAAACAGCGGCGGCCTCCCGCTATATAAACAGTGCCTGTAGTTAAGCTGTACTAGAAAAGTAACAGTCCCTGCTGGTTAACGTACGTACTGTAGTGTAGGGCCTACAGTCTGTATCCCGGTATAGGATAGGCTATCTAACGTTATAGTCTATACTGTTTTAGTCTCAGTTTTGTCGGCCATTGTGATTAGAACATATGTACGTTAATGTTACAGTTTAAGCGGCGGCCTTCCGCTATATAAACAGTGCCACAGCTGTATACTTGTCAACCAGTTTTAAGGTTAAGCGGCGGCCTTCCGCTATATAAACAGAGCCACAGCTTACTTGTCAACCACAATTTAAGAACTCTGTAGACACGCTGTGTTTTCTCTGGATTTATTTTTGATGGCTGATGCCTCATGAATAAAAATGGTTTAAGCCAGATATCTTGAACAGTATACCGACCAGTTCCAAAGCCTTCGTTTGCGTGGTGTAACATTTAGTGTAAAGCCTAGAAATCTCCCTGTGAATCCCGTGATCAAAAGTGGGGGTGAATGGGCATGTGGAGTCCTTGGATTTTAGTTGTTTTTTCTTTTTTTTTTTTACTTTGAGCTGCACTGAGAAAACATTCATGTGAATGGTGTGTGTGTGTGTGAATTTATTGAAGTCAGTGATCAATACTTTTGGTTACGTTTCATCTGACATCACACACTCATTTAATACTTGCAAGGTATCTCATAGTACATCGAAATACAACAGCACCAAACCCACTAAATCATATTACTTCATATTGATCTCCACAAGGTCATGCAGACGTGCAATGGCATAGATTATTGCTTATAATGAGCATTTCATTCAAGCTACCACAATTAGCCATGCAAAGCATATATGATAAGATATGAGGTGAGTGGGTTGAACTTAAAGTATTATTTTGTGCTAGTACAGTTATATACTAGTGTAGTTCTGTGGATGATGTGATACTATATGATACTTGAAGTACTGTGGTACTAGCATGGAAGGACCGTGGTACCACCATGGAAGAACCGTGGTACTACCGTCTGGATGTACCGTGGTACTACCGTGGATGTACCGTGGTAGTACCGTGGATGTACCGTGGTACTACCGTGGTAGTACCGTGGATGTACCGTGGTACTACCGTGGTAGTACCGTGGAAGTACCGCGGTAGTACCGTGGATGTACCGTGGTAGTACCGTGGTACTACCATGGATGTACCATGATACTACCGTGGTAGTACCGTGGTACTACCGTGGTACTACCGTGGAAGTGCTACCATGAAAGAATGGTACTCATGGTATGGAAGTACCATGGTAATGAATGGTACTACCGTGGTACAACCATGGTAATACTATGGTATTACCATGGTATTTTTACCATGGTAAATCCATGGTAAATGTACTGCCTTCATCTGTCAATTCACCATCCTATGGTAATACTATGGTATTACCATTGTAAAAGTACTATGGTAAAACCATGGTACTTTTTTATAAGGGCTACACGGATTGTCGCCTCCTGCTCGGGGCGACAATCCGTGACGGGCGCTGGCGGCAAGGATTGTCGCCCCCGTCACGGATTGTCGCCTGGCGACAATCCGTGACGCTTACAAGTGCAGTTCCCAGTTTTTGACCTCGAAGGCGACAATCCGTGTTGGCAAAAAATTTGTTGCTACACGGATTGTCGCCCCGTCACGGATTGTCCCCCCTGGCTCGGGGTGGTTCCTCCGGTGTTAAGCTTTGGTGGGATGGGTATGACTGGTAAGTTATGTGTATGTGTATGTGTGTGTGTGTGTGTGTTTGTGTGCGTGTGTGTGTGTGTGTGTATTGTGAGCTGCATGATATGTGATGTGTATGATTTGTTGTGTGTGTGTGTGTGTGTATGTGTGTGTTTGGAGTATAATAATACAATATGTAGAAACTGTGCATGTGTGGTGTTGTATGATGGTAGTGGTTTGTGTGTATACGTGTGCCTGTAGGACCTATGCTTACGTGTGTATGTGAAATATAGTGGCGCTACTGTGGCAATACAAACGCCTTGAGAGTGTATGAGCACGTGTTTAAAGAATTCACACCAGCGTTGATCTAAAAATAGTATGGGTGTGTCAACCAATATCAGCGGTGAGGCGGGCTAGGCGAGAGAGAGTCCACCAAGAGAAAATACATACGAGGGAGGTACCCTCCCCAAATATTACGATTTTGTCTTTGTTCATTTTTCACTGTAGTCGTTTTCTACGGAAGCTTTAAAGTGCCATTCGACTTGGAGACTTGGCGAGATAATCTATCTTGTCAAGTCAACATAATAGCTCTATCATGTCGACTTATCAACTTTATAAGTTGACATGGAGACAAAAATTTTCACGTCAAGTCGATTTCTAAAAATTTAAATGTCGTCATGGCAACATAACATATCTTGCCAAGTCACATCTAAAGAGTTACATGTCGTCATGGTGAGATAAGGTATCTTGCCAAGTCGACATCTAAAAAGTTACATGTCATCATGGTGACATAATGTATCTTGCCAAGTCGACATCTAAAAAGTCATGTCGTCATGGTGAGATAAGGTATCTTGCCAAGTCAACATCGAAAAAAGTTACATGTCGTCATGGTGACATAATGTATCTGGCCAAGTCGACATCAAAAAAAGTTACATGTCATCATGGTGCATAAGGTATCTTGCCAAGTCGACATCTGAAAAAGTTACATGTCGTCATGCCTACATACCGTATCTTGCCAAGTCGACATCTGAATAGTTACATGTCATCATGGTGACATAAGTTATCTATCCAAGCTGAATAAATTTGCATGAATTTGCATAATTAATGAATTTCACTATTTGTGACCCTGCACCTCAAAACAAACAAAAAGTCGCCAGACATGAATTTTTAGTTAAGACCATATTCTGAAAGAGCAGACTTTAAGCTTTAAAATCATGTATAACTCAAATCAAATGGACTCTCACTAACCTATCTAAATATTGGAAAGAAAGCACAAACTCAGGAAAAGTGTGAACTGAGAAAAGAGGCTCTGAAGTACAGTGTCTATTCAAGCGCTTAATCTTTACCAAACCGTGCTGGCTGTGCGATGAATGGGACAAAAAACAGGAAGTAAACCGCCAGAGTAACAACAATTTTAGCATAATGTAAAAGAAGACCTGCTCTTTCAGAAAATATGAAAAAAGTCAAGTTCGGCTAGGTTGACCCATTTCACTTATTTTCAGTCCTCACGCAAAATCAGTGTGTGCGACTTTATGTTCGTTTTGAGGTGCACAGTCACATTTGGTGTAGAAGTTTGGAAGCCCTGATCAAGCCCCATCAGATAAAACAATCAAAATCAAAATCGGCCATGACATGACGGAGAAGTAGCATTTTCTAATATTTGATCACACACGGACAGACGCACGGACGCATGGACGGACACACAAACACGCGCATTCACTTGTTATATTTGATGGTTTTGATTTCATTTTTTGGTAAAATATATACCATGGTATTAATTTTGATCACCTTCCTCCTCATCTTCTCTCACCCTTTTTATAGGTCCTGATCAAGCAAGAATCACAAGGATTGTGTGGGATATGCTGTGATAGAAAGAAAGACAGCTTTTTCATTCCATGTGGGCACACACTCTGCCTTCCATGCAGCACATTCCTTGAAGAGAATGAAGGAAGAGATTGCCCATTTTGCAAGCAGAAAATACAGTCTGTTCGCAGTTTGTATTATTAGCTACCTTAGACTCTAGTTTGTGTCGGAAAGGGGTGCATTAATGCATAATGATCTCCCAGTTCATGATTATGTGGCAGTCCTCGATAAAAGGGGAATTCCACCCAAGTCAGTCCGGTGTTTCTACACTGTGTTCCTAAAAAAAGGGAAACCAAACCTCAAAGGTAAATTATATCACAAATGCATATTTTTTTTTTATTTGTGTGCTGGATTAAAAAGTAGCTCATTAAGTTAAATTTGACACCTTGCTTGCGTCAACATTGCCATGGGTTTTTTTACAGATCGAGTAAGGTTTCTTTGAAGGAAAATGATACAACATCTACTTTTTCCAAGTTTCAAAGAACCCTAACTCTCTAACTCATGTCAACGTTGACGCGAGCAAGGTGTCAAATTAAAGCTGGAGAGCTACTTTTTATTCCATCATACAAATTACAAGAAAAAAAAAACTATGTATTGTTCAGTTGACTTTTGAACTTGCCTTTCCTTTTTAGGAACACACTGTATGGAAGACGATGAATAAAAAAAATAATTTATCCAATCATGAGTGAATAAGGAAACTACACTCATTATCATTATCTAGTACTTCATTGTCAGTTATACAAAATGGCAATGCTGAGGAAATCACAATATTTTTAGGAGTGGTTTTCCATTTACATTTTACACAAAATTTCTCATTTTTCAGAGTATGTATTTTCACATCTTAAACTCTTGAGTATATTTAGTACAGTTGTCACTCTTTGTCAAACAACTCCTTAGAATATAGGGTAGAAAAAATGTAGCTTTCAAGAAAATTTAGAAAATTTGAAATTCTTATGTACAGAGAATGCAATGGAGACTTGATGACCCATGCACCATGGCGACATGTAATTTTTTAGATGTTGACTTGGCAAGATACCTTATGTCATCATGACGACATGTAACTTTTTAGATATCAGCTTGGATAGATAACTTATGTCGCCATGATGACATGTAACTTTTCAGATGTCGACTTGGCAAGATACCTTATGTCATCATGACGACATGTAACTTTTTAGATATCAGCTTGGATAGATAACTTATGTCGCCATGATGACATGTAACTTTTCAGATGTCGACTTTGCAAGATACGTTATGTAGGCATGACGACATGTAACTTTTTCAGATGTCCACTTGGCAAGATACCTTATGCACCATGATGACATGTAACTTTTTAGATGTCGACTTGGCAAGATACATTATGTCACCATGACGACATGTAACTTTTTTCGATGTTGACTTGGCAAGATACCTTATCTCACCATGACGACATGTAACTTTTTAGATGTCGACTTGACATGATAATTGTTGTCTCCATGTCAACTTATAAAGTTGATAAGTCGACATGATAGAGCTATTATGTTGACTTGACAAGATAAATTATCTCGCCAAGTCTCCAAGTCGAATGGCACTTTAAAGCTTCCGTAATTTTCTTCCATCAGTCTTATAAACTAGAACGTCCATACCACTATTCTTTGTCCCAGAATAGGTTTGGCCTGCTTTATGCATGAGCGAATAATTTCCACACGCCGTAAAAAATTTGTCAATCGTTATGTGATTTTAGCACAAACGAACTGCCATTGCACACCGCTAATACATACGTAATACAAACAAACACCAACAAACACTCAAACAAATCCTCATAATGCAAATAAACCAACTCAACACTTTTTTTCCCTTGATATTTATTGATTTCATTCAAATCATTCATAAATCGACCCATTCTGGGTGTAACATGAACAAAAAAAAGTTACAAATGGCAATTCGAAACACAAACAAATCCATTTGTCAATTTATACGACAAATAATCTCACTTCAACATAGATAACTCGATTATAGACCAACCCTGCTAATAATTTCTTCACGAGAAAGTTTTGACATGTATAGGGCCCTACCAAACCTATATTCCTTGAATCTATTGGTTTGGATCATGTAACACCTTTTTACTTACAAGGGCATATACATAAAAAGCACAAATACATTACACAAATCTAAAATGAAATCAGTCATAAAAAAACCCGACCACCCCCTCCCCTCCCCAATCGAAACAAATCTAGGGCCTACATCTATCCTAAATATTGAATCCTACCAACATCTGTCATACCATTTACAACTATCCTTCAAATCCAATCCCCAACCCACCAACCCCTGATTAAACAAAACCTAAATCATCCCACACCCACAATCCACTCACCAACCCAAATACATACACACACACACACACACACGAAGGTTCGTTATTCCGAAGTTTCGTTTTTTCCGAGGCTTCATTTATCCGAAACACACAATTCCC
Organism: Diadema antillarum; assembly: GCF_040938485.1. NCBI lineage: Eukaryota > Metazoa > Echinodermata > Echinoidea > Diadematoida > Diadematidae > Diadema > Diadema antillarum. The sequence continues at coordinate 1,347,218 of NW_027271443.1, forward strand.
TATACCTAGAGGTTCGTTGACCCAAAAATGAAATTCGGAATAATATAACGAACCTTCGGAATAATGAGCCTTCGGACGAATGAGCCTTCAGAATAACAACTTTTGCAATAACGAAATGTAACCCCCTTCCCACATACCGACGCACACCCGAACCGATATCACATTCCTTCCTAATGAAACGATTTCCCAATGTTGATAAATAAGACATAATGGACCGTATGCAGAAAAGCAGCATCCGCCCGCACGCAAGCTCCACTCCGAATTCATATACAAATCTGCCAAACAAACTCATCAAATTCAAAGCTGCTGATAAAATCAATACCAACGTTTATGCCAGCAATACCTTACTAGGTATCCCTCCCCACGCGCAGCTAAAAAACACATACGCAAAAAACTGACATAATAAACACATTCTTCCATCACACACACACACACACACACACACACACACACACACAAACGGACACTAAATTATCATGTGCACGCGCACATACACACTTCCTTGAAACCTCATCATGACTTTTTACATGGCATGTTTGCATGGATGTAGCCATGTAAGTGTTAGTATTTCAATGATTATGTCCAGAACGATATTACCCAGCAAAATGTGCTTCGAGGGCGGGCGGCAATTCGTGACGGGGGCGACAATCCGTGCCGCCAACGCCCGTCACGGATTGTCGCCCCGAGCAGGAGGCGACAATCCGTGTAGGGACGACAATCCGTGTCGCAACACCCCCTCTGGCTCTATCATCTACATGAATACCCCACCTAAAGCCTACTTAAAGTCAAGACCATGCTTCTCTGATCGAGTATGTTTAGGTATTTGTACAATGTACTTGTAAAGCATCACTGTGTTACATGACAGAGGATCCAAACATGATTAACCATGCAGTATTGACAATTTCTGTATTTTTGTCAATTTTTCAAAGCAATCACAATTCCTACTACATTTGTAATTGTTTTTGTATTATAATATAGATAATGGTGACTATACTTTGCAAGTCTTTTGTAGCTTATCATTGAACATGCAATAATTATATTCACTTGTAGTCGAAAATTAAACATGTTCAGGAAGGGTACTTGTAAAATTTTTCACTTTTGCACAAACCTTTTGAATTTGGCATATTTTCGGGGAAATGTGTGATGTTCATATTTGAAGAGTTTGTTCGCAAAAACCGATATGTCCATTTTTGAAGATTTTGAAGTACGGTCTCTGTCATAAAGTACAAAATAATACCTTTTAAATTATATATTGATCACTACATATAAAGGTAAATATTTGAAGTTATGATCAAAAGAAGCAAACATTTTCTTATTATTCTCATTATTTTTCGTGACCTTTCATCGCAAATATCTCCATTTGGCACATTCTTATGGACTTATCAGTTTGTGCAAACAAACTCTTCATTTGTAGAGCTTTGGGAATGACAGCTAGAATAACATATTTACAGGGACCTTGTGATGATTATGGTGACAGTTCTTAAATGATAAAAATATGTATAATTATTATTGGCCACATAATTCATGGAAAACCAGATACTCAGCGCATGAAGACTGTTTGTAATGGTGTATTGCTCTGTAGTTGAAGTTTAAATATTTCAAGAGGTACATTCCTTTTTTTTTATTTCAGGTGATCCAGTGGACAGCACACATTTATTTGATGTAGAGAATCAGCTCATAAAAAAAATAACATGCGTAGCATTTAGTACATTATCTTCTTATATCCCCTAAATGCTACTTAAAGAAAGAATAAATTAATAAGAAAGAATGAAACAACAGCCATTTGGATTACTAGCTTATATTTATTCAGTTTCATGTATTGATTCAGCTCGGGTAGGAATGACTTTCAAAACTGGAACACAAAGTTGGCAATGCAGTGGGCTACCAGTGGTGGATCGTTGGCTTCAAAATACATGCATTAATATTAACAAATATCTATATTATGAACGTTGCTTGCTGTTTTTGTGTATATTAGTTTGATTGGTATTCATTATTCCAGAAATGGCTCCAGACCACCTAGATTATTCCCAAATTCATCACCATATTGTCACTTTTTCTTCCAGGGTTGAATAACTAGTGCACTGAGTGCTGTGATAGAGATGTGTGCTCATGTAGAGTGTAATTCCGTTTGGGATTGAAAAAAGATTGAAAAAGGATTGAAAAAAGATTGAAAAAGGAGTGAAAAACCTCCGGAGTTAAAGAAGAGTGAAATACAATAGGAGTGAATTGAGAGTGAGAAAGGAGTGAAAAACGACTGACAAAAGAGTGAAATACATCAGGAGTGAATTTAGAGTGAGAAAGGAGTGAACATCCCACCAAAAACATTTCCGTCTTTTTTTCACTCTCCTTTGGAGTGAAATTTCTGTTCACTCGAAATTCACTCCACTTCTAGTGATCCTTGACGTCACTACCAAGGGGAGTGAAAATCGAGTGAAAATTCACTCTTTCTTTTTTAGAGAGTACATGATGAATATTTCCCCAAGGAAAAACGCAGTATTTGCAAAGCTAGTCTTAATTACCAGACACTGTTATTTATATATGTGTATACTTTGCCGGTTGCTCTGTAATTTGAACGTAAATTACTTTCTTTAGATATACTTGCTCAATAAAAAAACGTAATATTCATAATATCTAAACGAAACAATAATGATTAGTAAATATTTTGATGACATCGTGATCCTTATATAAAACACAGTGTGTGATTAAGACTAACCGAGTGTACATTAAAACAGCAAAACACTGTTAATGACAGCTTGCAGCTGCACTGAGCATGCAGTCAGCACAGGGCCCGGCTAGTCAGCATACAGTGTGAGTGTGTACAACTACTTGGATTAAAACAAAATTACTCGTGAGCCTAGCCCTCAAAAAAAAATTTATCTGCAGATAATGAGTAAGTTATTCAAAACTATTTCAATATTGAAACAATAAAGCTGATCGTTTGTCACACGAAGCGAGGTAAACACAAATGCATGTCTGTCACACGAAGCGGGTTAGCACAAATGCATACATTTGTTTTTACCTCGCTTCGTGTGACAAACGATCAGCTTTATTCTTTCATATTCTACCACGATGATGAACATCTTCCGTACATTTCAATATTGAACTAACTTTGTTAGGCCTAGACCCTAGTCAAAATTCCTCAGGCTCCGAATCCGAAAATTTCAGCGAAAGGCAATAGATCCACACTAGACCTATTATTTGTGTTGTGTTGGATAAACGTCAGGTTATGTAGCATGTTAGACCCTATAGTCTAAGACTTGTCTAGACAGTAACGTTTGAGTCTTGCGTCTCTTTGCTAACGTTAGACATAACGTTAATCAAAACTTTCAGGGTCCGTATTCCGAAAGTCTAAAGAAAGATCTAGTGTAGGACTAGAATATGCCTAATGATAGGGCAGGCCTGTTTATAAAACTAAGTTAAGTCTAAAACTAAAATTTAACCACTTAGAATCCTAAGTCTAGTGAAGTGTCAATGTTCAATTATCTACTCCATACCATTGCACCAGGCTTTTTACTGTTTTAAAATTAAATAGCTGACAATAGATTATATGAAAAATAAGAAAATGGTCAAAATAGAGACAGCTAAGAATAAGTAGTATTTCAGTTCTTATCTGTAGACCGTAGTGAGACTGGGTTGCGTAAAATGCATGCATGATCCAATGCTGCATGCTACAACTTTTAAAGATAATAAAACGTTTTGGTACCTCAAGAGTTTCCTTGAATTTCCTTGTCTTAGTTTGTGTTTCAGGTTAAAGTACCTTTCATATAACTAACACTGTGAGACTTACTCGCCCCAAAGTGCTCTCATATCTTAGTAATCATGCAATTAACTGCGACCAGCAGCCCCATACGCATAGCGACCAGCAGTCCCATACGCATAGCGTAATCGTACTTCGCATTGTAGCATTCAGGATCATGACAGATTTAGTATCGCAGGGTAAATGTCAACTTAAAATCCCCAAAATTCTTCAGTTTGAAGACTTGCCAGTTAAGTTGAAGTATTGAAAACAGGCTTCGGGCAACGTTTGGTTCTGCCTATAGTCCCTTTCTGTTCGAATTGATGACTGAATGTGACTCGGTCGACAGGACATTGCGAGAGCTACGTACACTGAATACTACAGCCAGTGCATGCGAACACATCACATGCGCACAAATTTCAAATCCATGAGCGGATAAGATGTTTGTGTGCGCATGCGCTGGTCGTAGTATTCAGTGTATGTAGCTCTCCCAAGGTCCTCTCGACCGAGTCACATTCAGTCATCAATTCGAACAGAAAGGGACTATTGGCAGAACCAAACGTTGTTCGAAGCCTGTTTTTAATACTTCAAATCGAATAAATCTTTGGATTTTAAGTTGACATTTACCCGCGATACTAATTCTGTCACGATCCTGAATGCTACATTGCGAAGCCCCATTACGCTATGCGTATGGGGCTGCTGGTCGCAGTTACCGGGTAGCTATGCGTACAATGGGCTGCACGCTGCTGGTCGCAGTCAGTGGTTTCGTACAATAGTTATCGACGCGGTACCGCGATGGCTCTGGTACGAAACCAATATTGCACGATTCTCAAGACATGAGAGCACTTTGGGGCGAGTAATTCTTACAGACAACGTACTTTAACCTGAAACACAAACCAAGACAAGGAAATTCAGGGAAACTTTTGAGGTACCAAATTTTTTTGTTATCTTTAAGTAAAAAAAAAAGTTACATTACAAATTTACATGACATAAGAAACTTTGGTTCGATCCACAAGGAGTAGGCCTGGAGAGAGGATGTAACTTCGATCTAGAACTAGATGTATTTTTTTCTACTTAAAGAGTCCTGTCTCGTGTAGGGCTTAGACTAAACCTTCTAACGATAGGCTATCTTTTTTTTCTGTCGGTATCGTGCATGTATAGAATGAGGCTGTAGACTCGTGTAGCCTGCTACGTAGCCAGCCTAAAATAAACGATATATAAAAACTAGTCTAGATCGATCTAGGTTCAGACACCCGATTTAAATTTACTTTGGTCTAGACAGACTCTAGCCTAGACTGTACAGATCTAGATCTAAATGCTAGTTAGCGGCTAGGCTATGTAGCACCACACTACACCCCTGGCAATCTTCATATTAATCACGTTACGTTACAGCTAGATCGGTCCGGGAATGTTTTTCTTTTTAGGTTTGAGCTGCGCTGCAATCTGAAAAGGCAAAACGTTCCAAGAACGATCTGTTATTTGTTAATGTTGTGAAGCCTGCTCTGTAATCAGGGCTTAAATGGGGGATGGGGGATGCATCCCCCAGGGCCTAAGGTTGAGGATGATGCATCATGAATACTCGTACAATGATGTATACATGCATACACAATTACGGCAGAAGATTAATCCTAGTCACTCCGCTGTAGATACTGCGTTTTTCCTTGGGGAAATTCGTTCCGTTGTAGATACTGCGTTTTTCCTTGGGGAAATCAGTCAATTGCATGGGGTTTCCCCTAAGTACCTACATTTTCATCAATAACTTAAAAACAAAACAAAAACACAAAATTATATTTTTCAGGAAAATTGGTAGCTAGATAGACTAAAATTCCACAATGAAGGAATTTTTCAAAAGAGTATATTTTCCAGGGACTTTGGCAAAAATATAAAATATCTCGGTTGTTGAGAAATAGAGATGGATGTAGATACTGCGTTTTTCCTGGGGGGGGGGGGGGAGGGAGGGATTTATAGATACATTCTTTTTTCCCTGAACAAACGAAAATAACCACTGGTAAATTTGACAAAGGGATTTATCTATCGATGCTCATTTGTTTTTACGCATGAAATACACACAAAAATATCCATTGATCATTTTGGCAAATATATGTATCTATAGATATACTTTTTTTTGCAAAGTGTATCAACGAACCCCCGAATTTTTAGGGCTATATCTGTAGTTACACCTTTTTGCAAAATGAAATATCGACATACTAATCATATGTAAGTGGTGTACATTTAGATACACCTTATTGTCACCAAAATTGCCTCAAAAATGTAAGATAGATCTTTTTTTTTTCTTAGAAAAAGAAAACATTTTACTCCTAAGGTTCGGGTATGACATTTTATACCTCAAAACCACCTAAATGAAAAAAAAAGTGTGAACCCGGCTTGGAAAAAAGATACACCCTTTTGCCGAATGACGACCGAATTTCCTCAAATAACTTCAAAATATGCAAAAATAGGTAATATCAATGAATGATAGAAGTGATAAATGCATGTAACGGCAAATGCTTCACTATATTATGCAATATGTTGACGCACCTCGAAATGTTGCTTGTCATATAATCTGCATGTGTTCCATTGTAAATATCTACGAATATGAACTCTTAAATATTTGTATACAACGTGAATCAGCCAAAATGTCAATGTTTTGTTATTAAGTAGATAATCTTACAATCACTGCTAGAAAACTTCCCAAACCTAGTTTTACCCGAATTAACAAAATCCACGTATTATTTGAAACCATTTACTATTCTGTTTTAACTCAAAACTGGCATTGTGTGATTAATAGATCGGTTCTGCTGGTTTGTGCGTTTGAACAAAATTCATTATGCAAACTATCCACACCGTAAACTGAGTCCATGGGCGTCACCAGGGGGGGGGGGGGGGTGCGTTGGGTGCGAACGCACCCCCCTTCAGATCCTTAAAAAAAAAAAAAAAATCAGTCTGCGAGCGACCTCAACGCCGGACGCTAAATAATTATTCTTTTCCATTTTTTTTAATATATTTTGCACCAGGGACACACACACACACACACACACACACACACACACAACTCGTTGGCAAAAACAATTCGCACCCCTGGTTCTGGCAGCACTGATTTTATACATATCTATTGGTATTCTACAGTGTTTACTATTTATCGACCGTACTGTACATCCGTACGATACGGAGCACTTATTCACGTTTGCATGTACGTGTGCTACTTACAAGTATGTAGGGTCTATGTACATTACTTCTGACCAATCCATATTGCCAGCCCAAGAGCGAGCCTTAGCCTCATTAAAAAAAAGAAAAAAAAATGGAGGGGCAAGCATATTAATTGCCCCCCCCCCCGTAATTAATAATTCCCGTAATGAGAAGATTTTCTTGCTTTTGAAAGAAAACAAAAATGTTGCCCCCATGAAAATATTGGAAGGCAAGCGCACCATTTGCCCCACCCCACATAATCATAATTCCCGCGATGAAAAGATTTTCTTGCTTTTTTGTTAGAATTCAAGAAATCTGTCCAATTATTTCACCCAAAAGCAATGGCGTAACTACAGAGAGGGGGGGCGTGCGCCCCCTCCCAATCCGCTGGTTAAAAAAAAAGAAGGATTTCCCGAAATAGTAGTTCAAGTGTTAGTAAACTGCTTTTGAATGAAAGGGTGATCCAGAAATAAGATATCTTTCTATGATTTCTTTTAACCATAATTAAATAGGTATATAGTGTGAAACATTGTTCAAAAAGCCCGGACCCGACAAAAGATTGTGATTCCTGGTTGGCATTCTGCATATAAGCAGGATGTGCGCAGTGTACCCAAAGCGAAAAAATATACTTGTAGCTACAAACGGCAGTTTGGGGACTGTAAAATGTCAAAATTTTCAAGCTCGCTCGCTCCGTTCGCTCGCATTTAATCTTTATGCCATTCTTCTGATGTTGCTGCCAGTAATTGCCTGCAGTTGCGCCCGGTGCGCCCCCTTTAATATCCAAAGCGAAAAAATATGGATAAGAACGGCAGTTTTTGGACTGTAAAATGTAAAATTTTCAAGCTCGCTCTCTTCACTCACTCGCATTTAATCTTTATGCCATTCTTCTAATGTTGCTGCCAGTAATTGCCGGCAGTTGCGCCTGGTGCGCCCCCCTTAATTTCCAAAGCGAAAAAATATAGCTACAAACGGCAGTTTGATGACTGTAAAATGTCAAAATTTTCAAGCTCGCTCGCTCCGTTTGCTCGCATTTAATCTTTATGTCATTCTTCTGATGTTGCTGCCAGTAATTGCCTGCAGTTGCGCCCGGTGCGCCCCCCCTTTAATTTCCAAAGCGAAAAAAAATAAAATATGGATAAGAACGGCAGTTTTTGGACTGTAAAATGTAAAATTTTCAAGCTCGCTCTCTTCACTCACTCGCATTTAATCTTTATGCCATTCTTCTGATGTTGCTGCCAGTAATTGCCGGCAGTTGCGCCTGGTGCGCCCCCCTTGATTTCCAAAGCGATAAATATGGCTAAGAACGGCAGTTTTTGGACTGTAAAATGCAAAAATTTTCAAGCTCGCTCTTTCCGCTCGCTCGAATGTAATCATTATGCTCTCTTGATATTGCTGCCAGTATTTGCCAGCAATTGCGCCCGATGCGCCCCCTTAAATTCTAAAGCGAAGAAATATAGCTACAAACGGCAGTTTGTTTGTTTTTTACTGTAAAATGTCAACATTTTCAAGCTCGCTCGCTCGCTCGCTCGCATTATTTTAATTGTTACGCAATTCTCCTGATGTTGCTGCCAGTAATTGCCGGCAGTTGCGCCCGGTGCGCCACCCCCCCCCCCCCGAAAAAATATGGCTCCAAATGGCAGTTTTTGGACTGTAAAATGTCAAAATGTTCAAGCTCGCTCTCTTCGCTCGCTCGCATTTAATTGTTATGCCATTCACCTGATGTTGCTGCCAGTAAAACTGCCAGCAGTTGCACCCGGTGCGCCCCCCCCCCCTTAAATTCCAAAGCAAAAAAAAAAAAAATATGGCTACAAATGGCAGTTTTTGGACTGTAAAATGTCAAAATTTTCAAGCTCGCTCGCTCGCTCGCTCGCATTTAATTGTTATGCAATTCTCCTGATGTTGCTGCCAGTAATTACCGACAGTTGCGCCCCCACCCCTCCTTTATTTCCAAAGCGAAGAAATATGGCTCCAAATGGCAGTTTTTGGACTGTAAAATGTCAAAATTTTCAAGCTTGCTCGCTCGCTCGATCGCATTTAATTGTTATGTAATTCTCCTGATGTTGCTACGAGTAATTACCGGCAGTTGCGCCCGTTGCGCCCCCCACGCCTCCTTTATTTCCAAAGCGAAAAAATGTGGCTCCAAATGGCAGTTTTGGGACTGTAAAATGTCAAAATTTCCGAACTCGCTCTCTTTGCTCGCTCGCATTTAATTACTATGCAGTTCACCTGATGTTGCTGCCAGTAATTGCCAGCAGTTGCGCCCGATGCGCCCCCCTTAATTTACAAAGCAAAAGAATATGGCTACAAACGACAGTTTTTGGACTGTAAAATGTCAAAATTTTCAAGCTCGCTCGCTCCCCTCGCTCGCATGTAGTCGTTATGCCATTCTCCTGATATCGCTGCCAGTAATTTGTCGTTTCACACCGTCATTCCATAATCCATTTATAGGGGTATACAACCCCCTCCGGCACTTCCACACCCTCCCCCCACCCTTGCTCGCTCCTTCGCATACTACCCCCCCCCCCCCCAAGATGAAATCCTAGCTATGCCGGTGCCCTTTCCCCACCTGGTTTCCCTCAAAAAACAGTAAAAGTCTAGGGATTGAGAGCTTCCTATATTCCAAATGTCTGTCCAAAAAATCTCGTAAACATTTAGTGTCAAAACGCACCCCCCTTGAAAAAAAGATGGTGACGCCCCTGGAGTCCGGCATGAGAACTGGTGAAAATGGTGAAAACTTTGGACAATCGGAATTTAAGCAAATGATAGTATTGGAATACCTGTAGGTTTGAGCACGTTCTGTTGTAATGGTGAACACTAATGATTATGTCGAAATCTCTCAAAATGTGCAAGTTTTTAAACAGTGATGCAGAGTGAGCAAGATAGTGACTACCTATACATATGACTTTTTCTTTTCTTTTTTAAGCTAGAAATGAAGTCATCTTTTTACTGTGTGCAGTTGCCCAACATTTGAATGTACAGCACTATGTTAATATCAAATCATTACAAAGTAAGAAGTGTACATAACCATCATGTTTATATGACATTTATACATGTATAATCTGGATATATATATATATATCACATACGTTTATATAAACTGCCAATGTATATTCTACTGTAAAGTTCTGTTAGTATAATATACATAATCAACAATGTATTCATGTATCTTAAACAATATTTTTAGTATACTCAATCCACATTCTGATTGTTCTCGTAAAGACCGGGTGTTCGACTGGGTTTAGAATTACAAATTATCAGCATAAAGAACAAATTGCCAAACTGCAAGAAGATGTACAATAGTCATGATATTTTTGAAATACAACAAAAGCAGAAGGGGACCCAAATCAAGCCCCGAAGTAAACCACACTTAATTGAACTGTAATATAGGGTACAATTAGCAAAATGTATATTGAAAACGATTATCAAAAATCTAACAAACCATTCCTCGAAAACCACAATGACTCAATATGTGCCCCTGCATCACAAAATGAACAAAAATGTCGCGAAACATAGATTTTTAGTTAATGTCAGTTTATGACGAACAGACTTTAACCTCCATAACGATGTGTAACTCAATTAAGATTGCCGGAAGGAATGAACGAATTTTGGAAAAGTGTGAACTCAGAAAAAAAAGGGGCTTTGAAGTACAGGGACTATTCCAGCACTTTACTTTAAAAACTCTCAATGGCTGTACGATGAATGTGACAAAAAAAAAGAAGATGTTTACTACTGGAGAAACAACAATGGAGAGATTATCAGAATAAGCTACAATTAAGCACGCTCTTAACACATTCTGTCCATTTTTTATTCCAACTTTAAATGTAGTGGAATATAAGCGCTCGACGGTATTTTCGTGTTTATTTTCAATCATACCAACGAACTAAGATGCTGACTTTGGATACATGTACCAATAATGTCCATAATTGCACAGGTCTATATATATGTGACCCTGCACCTCAAAACAAACAAAAAGTCGCCGGACATGAATTTTTAGTTAAGACCATACTTTGAAAGAGCAGACTTTAAGCTTTGAAATGATGTATAACTCAAATCAAATGGACTCTCCTATCCTATCTAAATATTGGAAAGAAAGCACAAACTCAGGAAAAGTGTGAACTGAGAAAAGAGGCTCTGAAGTACAGTATCTATTCAAGCGCTTAATCTTTACCAAACCGTGCTGGCTGTGCGATGAATAGGACAAAAAAACAGGAAGTAAACCACCAGAGTAACAACAATGAAGAGATTATCAGATTAAACTGAAATTAAGCATGCCTCATTAACACATTCTGTCCATAATTAATGCCAACTTTCAAAGCAGTAGCACTGTCCTTTAAAAAGTTATTGGAGTTGAAAGTGAAGAGTGTGGACAAGGTTTTCAGAAATGAAAAAGGGATTCTAAAGACACACCTAATCACAATATTCTACCAAAAATGTTCTAGAGAAACTGCTAAAAATTACACTTTCCCGCCTGTTTTATGATACCAAATTTTAACATAATGTAAGAGAAGACCCACTCTTTCAGAAAATATGAAAAGGTCAAGTTCGGCTAGGTTGACCCATTTCACTTATTTTCAGTCCTCACGCAAATTCAGTGTGTGGGACTTTATGTTCGTTTTGAGGTGCATAATATAGACCTTCAAATTCAGTTTGACATGGGAAATTGTACCTTACGCATGGACTCAGGTTGTGTATAAGTGATAAATCGTAATTGCCCTCGGAAGTGCCTGAAATAAATGGGTGAAATCTTATATGAATGTAAGAATGACCGAAGTCCAGAACTTGGGTCATTCTTATATTCATATTATAGTACCCTCTCTCATCGCTTCTCTCATTTCATATAGCAGCATATATTGTATATGATTCAAAGAACGACCCAAGTCCATATAATTCAAGGAACGACCCAAGTCCATCACACATAATGGCCTCGCCACAGGTAGCCTAATGTAAATGTTAATTGTCATAATTATATAGTGTTTTAATTTGAATGTACAATGTTGCCTTCCCATTACAGTTAAATAGAATATTATTTGACAAATAAAAAAAATATGAAGTTTTTTTTTTTTAGGTTTACTCGAAGTGACCTACCATCGCCTTGGGTCGTTCTTATATTCAGATACTAAATTCTACAATTCCTTTATAATCAATGCTACAATCAAACAATAGTAATATCATAGGAAATTCATTAAAAAAAAGGTAAATGTTAAGCACTCTGCTTTAAAACCTGCAGCCAAGATGCTCTCTTACTAAGGGCCGTCTTCAAGTCATTGATGAAATATTTCAAATCATCACTGCCTAGTTTCTCGCGGAGACGGTCGGCTTTTATGTCATAATCTCGCGTGATTTTTGGGTGCTCTATAACTGCTTTTAAAAAAGTACGAGCACATGCATTCATTGCTCCTCGTCTATGATTCCAGGTTTCATATTCCTTCCGACGTTTTTTTTTTCCAAGGTCCAATATGTAGGACCAAAAGAAAATGGTATCAGGGTGATTTCTGCAAAGTTTTCTTAAAATGGCTTCCAGCTGTTCCACAGAGTTTTCAAGTCGATTCACGTGTACGACCACATATGTCGGTTTGCATTTGCATTTTTTCTCTTTTTTAGTGATGTTTTTAGTTACTTCCTTGAGTTTCATCCTTTTTGTCGCGAACCAGTGAACGGTAGCATCATTAAGGACAAGAGGAATATTCTTCTTCGCATACTTTTCTGCCTGAACGACAATGTCATCCCCGACGATCCATATAGTTTCTGTTTGACGAAAAATCAAAGAGGAATTGGAAGTAGTATCATATCCAGAACTACAAGTGCATGTCGGTGTCCGATGGCCTGATATGTTTATATCCAGGGCTGAATTATACTGACCCATGGAAATGAGTTGGTAGTATGTATTTCAAATTATTTGGCACCAGAGTAATTATATACTCTAAGGGTCAGATTTTTTTCAGTGCAATGTCATAAGATTTTCGTTTAATTATGTGTGTGTGTGTGTATGTGTGTTGTGTGTGTGCGTGTGTGTTAACACTGGTCAAATTTCCATTTGTTTCTATACCAACCGTAACAGTATCAGATTCTACTTTGACCCTTTCCCTCGACAACTATTTGGTGCAAACAGAATAACAGAAATAAGGAATGACAGACAAGGAGAGGATCATTATTATATGAAGAGTTTGTTCGCAAAAGCCAATAAATCCATTTTTGGAGATTTTGAAGTACGGTCTCTCTCAAAAAGTGCAACATAATACCTTTTAAATGATACATTGGTCATTACATATAAAGGTACATTTTTGAAGTTATGGTCAAAACTCTTAACCTTTAATCGCAAGTATCTCCATTTGGCAAATATGGACTAATCGGTTTTTGCGAACAAGCTTTTCATATTCTTTGAATGAAGTCCAAGAACCAGCATATAATTACCAACATCATATTGTGATATATTGATAAAGCTGTAACGAAAAATAGAATTGATTGAATAGGTGACTTTGCATAATGATTCAAATGTATCTACACTCCCAGCATTTTGGATGTGAAATGGAGTCTGTTCCAACGAGATGGAGTAATGGCCCTTACCAATAACGGGTAAAAGTGTAAGGAACATAATGGATAATTGCAGTGTAAAGGAAGAAGGAAGAGATGGGGTGAAAGTGGAGACGCAGAGAAAATCATGTCCTTAATATAACAGGATAACATTGATACATATCTTATGAACCAGCTGAAGGATTTGTATTGGTATCTAATGGAGTTATAAGACTATTGATGAGATAAGAAGATACAGGATAGTGTATAGAATAAATGTGACCCGCTACAACAAAATGATCCTAAAGTCGGGCGAGGCCGATTATTTGAAAATTGCATGATATAATCCCTAATCTTTCTGCGTTAAATTGATATATAACACATCTTATAAAAATAATCGGCTGCGGAGATATCGATGTTTAAAAGAGAGCATGTCGAGACGTCTGGAAAATCACTGCTTCGAGAAAAGCGCCCTAAAAGTCTTCCTTTCGACGCAATCGCGATCAAGGGACACACAAGTGAGTTTTCACCTCTGGACAATAGAAGGTAAGCCCTAGCAACCCCCGAAGAGTTCATTCAAGCACATCAGCGTCGGCGGTCTCCTCGCCAACCAATCAGTGACCAGGATGTGAGAAGCGGCTGAGCATAGCGCACTCCGCTCGCACGCACCAGTCGACTGGGCAGTGTGCGAGCTTCACGCCTCGGTTAGCAGCAAGCGGCAAACTGACCAATGAGATCACTCTGGTCGTTGTTAGGGGCGGAACCTATCTGTGGCGCTCAATCCAAATTTTCAAACCAGTGTCTGCTTCGTTGAAACGCCAAAAAAAACATGGTTTAGAAAAACGCTATTTTTTAATCTTTCCTTTGATCATTTTGCTTCAAAATTTTGACAGAAGATAGAAGACATGTTAGACTCCAATAATATATCAAAATCAGAAAATCGTAAGTTTTGACCAATTTTGATGCTTTGACTTTAAACTCGATTTTCACGGCTTCGACCGTGCGCGACTTTAGGACCTTTTTGTTGTAGCGGGTCACAAATAGTTTATGACCAAATGGGCCGTTCCCCCCCCCCCCCCCAAAAAAAAAAAAAAAAAAAAAAAAATGTGTAAAACTGCGATATTCGTGTTGCCGGCATGTTCATGCAGTTTAAATCGATTTTGTTTATCAAATTCATTTGAGAGGATAGAACTGTGAAATACATAGAAACAAAAGTATTGGGACATTCGGAATGATACTGGAAATACGATCCGAAGTTTAAATAAATGTATCCCTAAATACCCAATATCTCAAGAGAGGGATATGCTCGTCTACCAAGTTGTTACTCATGAACATAATTATCATTGAAATCAAATCTTGTGTACCTCATTCCGTTGCCCCTCAAGTGATATCACATAACAGTGATGTTTTGATATAACTCTAAGAGCTCATTTATACCATGTCGCCAAATGGCAGTCACATATGTTTCCTTTTTTTTTTTCAGACTCTTGAGAGAAGGTCAAAGTAATGCCGCATAGCAGTGTAATTTCATGTATTAAACAAAGTCACCCTAACGCATACATTGAGGCATGATTTATTCATTGAATCTCTGGTGAAAAAAAGGGAAAAAATTGATCCGAAGAAGCGGAAGCCTCATGTTTCAAAAATATAAGGATTGATAATATACGTCTTGCAAGTAAAAGTTCTATTAGCTCTTCATGTGCCGCGTTCGCAGGCCTGACTCAATTCAATTCAATTCAATCATAGTTTATTTCCAATCAACGAAAATCAAAACGTAGTACAAAGTATACATGTCATGAAATAATATTGTTCAAACATTTGCAAAAGATTCATGGACTATCAGAGACAAATTATATAACAACATATATATATATATATATATATATATATATATATACATATATATGCGTACCTATGTTTTGGTGCCTTGTCTGCTACCGGCGGTTTCACGCTGTCGCGATCCTCAGGCAGACTGACAAAGACGGTGATGCACAGACCTAGCTCATCAAAGACTTTAATGAGGTCTTTTCGCGCCCTGTCGGCTCTACTCCCAGAGCCTCTCCTAAGCACTGCAAGGCCACCGTCCCTGTATAATCCTACGCTGAATGTGTTCAGTTTTTTGTTCAAGAGTGAGAGTGCATGTAATCCAACTAGTTCGCATATCTCGGCTCCATCAAAAACCCCCATAGAAACATCGAACTGTTTTTGTCCCTTTTGTTTTTCCCATCCTTTGTTGTTGTTGTCAAACAGGAGTGTCCTCCTCGCGTGCATTATGGTTTCTATCTCATCCTCTTCTATGGTGGTGAATTTCTTGGCCCAGTTCAGGCATGTGTACAACAGCTCAATTGAGATGGAGGGGTAGAAGAAATTTGCCACCATAAAAGGAGAATGAGATAGAAACCATAATGCACGCGAGGAGGGCACTCCTGTTTGACAACAACAACAAAGTATGGGAAAAACAAAAGGGACAAAAACAGTTCGATGTTTCTATGGGGGCTTTTGATGGAGCCGAGATATGCGAACTAGTTGGATTACATGCACTCTCACTCTTGAACAAAAAACTGAACACATACAGCGTAGGATTATGCAGGGACGATGGCCTTGCAGTGCTCAGGAGAGGCTCTGGGACTAGAGCCGAAAGGGCGCGAAAAGACCTCATTAAAGTCTTTGATGAGCTAGGTCCGCGCATCACCGTCCAAACCAACCTTAAGGTAGTGGACTACCTAGATGTCACACTTATCCTAGACACTGGCACCTTCCAACCGTACATGAAACCAACAACACCCCCCTCTATGTCAATAGGGACTCCAACCACCCGCCCCCTACACTAACACAAATACCCTTAGCAGTTGAAAAACGCATGTCGACATTGTCGTCAAACGAAGACATATTCCACAACGCAGCGCCACTGTCCAACGAAGCCCTGAAAAAAAAAAAGCGGCTACGAGAAAAACATCAAGTACTCCAAACCGAGTGAAGAGGGAAAGAGAAGAAAAAGGAAAAACATGAGCAGGAATATCACATGGTTCAACCCACTTACAATGCAGCGACCAAGACAAATGTGGGGGTAGATTTCTGAAGCTCATCAACAAACACTTTCCCAAAGGGCACAAGCTGAACCCAATATTCAATAAGAATACGGTAAAAGTGAGCTACAGCTGCATGAAAAACATAGATGCAGTATTAAAATCCCACAACCAAAGAGTTATCAAACAACCCAAGTCACGTGACACCGAACCCAAACCCAAATGCAACTGCAGCCAAAAAGATCAATGCCCGTTGAGAGGAAGATGCATGGAAACGGCTCTTGTGTATAAGGCAACGGTCAAGCATGACAACGAGGAAAAGTGCTACTACGGGCTGGCGGGGGGGGGGGGGGGTACCTTCAAAGACAGATATAGGAATCATGTTAAATCCATCAGGAATGAGAAATACAAAAAACGAAACCCAACTCTCAAAATACTTCTGGAGCCTGAAAGAAAAACGCGTAAACTTCACACTGACATGGGACATCCAACTTAACTCTAAGAAGGAGTGGCCTGTGCAACCTCTGCCTGGATGAGAAGGCCATCATCATCCGAATCAAAAACGTACTCAATAAAAGGTCCGAGCTTATATCCAAATGCAGACACCGGAAGAGAAAAATCATCCATGCGTCAAACCGATCCACCGCGCCACATGAGCACAGAAACACACCACTTTGTCAGTCTGCCTGAGGATCGCGACAGCGTGAAACCACCCGGTAGCAGACAAGGCACCAAAACACAGGTACGCCTAATATGCTCTGCTTTACAGCATTGAGCACTTTTCAATCCTCAACAAACTATTCCCGACGGATATATATATATATATATATATATATATATGGGTCAGAATTTTGAACGATGTAAAATTGAGCCAAACAAGGCAAAATTTAAAAAGGAAATTCTCGAAATCATTCATCTTACCTGAAAGATTACAACTCAAGCTTTAATATGAACCCAACTATACTAGGATTTTCCCAGAGGAACAAGTTTTTAATCACCGTTGAAGTTTACCATGTCCAGAGCACGTGCGAACGTCCGTGAGGAATAGTACTGCACATACATTTGAATACCATTTAACCTAGATTGCAAAGATGTGATTGAGTTCAAAATCCTACCGAAATAATTTAAGGGACATGCGTACGTGCCTGCAGAATATTAAGCTTGTACTCTTAACCTGTACGTAATGGTAGACAACTGATGATTTAACTAAATTCGTCATTTCTCTTGAAATATTGCTCTTCAGCTAAACACTTTCTCCACTTTACGCGCATTTTACAGAAACTCAATATTTTAACCTCTTATTTCACTATCCCATACTTCAATCCTCACTCCCAAATAATAACACACCTTTTTAAGATGTATCTGATCTAGGCAGTCTCTATAACCCAACAAACATAGCATAGTTTTCATCACGGAGGTTCGCATGTAGCCAGTGGCGTATCTAGGGAAAACGGAGCGCGGGCCAAGCGCGAAAATTGCGCCCCTAATTTCTGAAAAAAAGTGTTCAACCCCAACCCCATCCCGGTAGGGACTTTAAAAAAGTCCGCATGATATGCTTTTTTCAAGCATGTAAAAGGGGTCTTTTGAGGGTGATTTGAATGTATTAAATTTTGATGAATTTTGGCGAGCGAGCGCAGCGAGCGAGCGGAAAATTTTTGTATTTCAGCTTAGAAAACATGGAATTCTTGTCGTTTTTTGCTTATTGAAATAATCTTACAATTCTAATTCAGATATAGTGACGGCCTTATAGATAACGATTTATACCAACAAACTGAGGACGACTTGAGAAAATACTCTAAATCAGTACGCGCGAAAGATCTAGTGAGCTGAAATTTGTATATTTCCGCGTCATCATCACGTTTCGTTCTTATCTTCTTCTTTTTTGATAAATTTTGGCAAGCGAGCGTAGAGACCGAGCCGAAAATTTTTTGTATTTCAGCTTACAAATATGGAATTCTTGTCACTTTTTACTTATAAAATCTTACAATTCCATCAAGATATAGTAACGGCCTTATAGCTAACAATTTATACCAAAAAACTGAGGACTTGAAAAGATACTCTAAATTAGTACGCGCGAGTGAGCCGAAATTTGTATATTTCCACATCATCATCACATTTTGTTCTTATCTCTTTTCTTCTTTTTTTTTTTTGGATAAATTTTGGCGAGGGAGCGCAGCGAGCGAGCCGAAATTTTTTGTATTTCAGCTTACAAAACATGGAATTCTTGTCATTTTTTTCTTATTTAATCTTACAATTCTAATTAACATTTATATAGTGACGGCCTTATAGATAAAGATTTATACCAACAAACTGAGGATTTGAAAAAAATATTCTAAATTAGTATGCGCGAGTGAGCCGAAATTTGTATATTTCCGCGTCATCATTACGTTTTGTTCTTATCTTTTTTATTTGTTTTTGTGCCCCCCCCCCCCCGATTGTTCGAAACCGTTGGCGAACTCTTTTGATCCAGTCGGCGGTGGCTTTAGAATGAAAGAAATTGCGGCCTCAGCTGCTCCGTGTAATATTTTGCCTTCTAACGAGGGCATGTGTGAACACAATATAGGATTACATTGTCATTTTGTCCGCTTCATCATCACGTTTTGTTCTTATCTTCTTTTTTTATATGAATTATGGCGAGCGAGCGCAGTGAGCGAGCCGAAAATTGTTGAATTTCAGCTTACAAAACATGGAGTTCTTGTGTGAACACAATAAACATTGTCATTTTGTCCATGTCATTATCATGTTTTGTTTTTATCTTGTTTGATTTGGTTTTGTGCCCCTCCCCACCCCCCCTCTCCCGGGGGAGGGTTTTTTTCCCTTCTTTTTTTTTTCTTTTTTCTTCTTCTTCTTCGTTTTTTTTTTTCTCGTTTTTTGGCGCCCCCAAGGAGTGGCGCCTGGGGCACGTGCCCCCCTTGCCCCCCCCCCCCCCCCCCTAGATACGCCACTGCATGTAGCTCACGGACGTTCGGAACAAACAAGATATTGACCAATGCAACTCTCTTGAGTTGTAAACGCATTCTACTCACAACAAACAGCAATTTCATGTCGAGAACAAACTCCTCTGCAAAATCCTGAATAGATATTACCAATTCTCAATTATATAAGCTTGTTTATCTTCTCATACTGAGGAATCAAAGAAAACAATTTTCCATCTCTCGTAAATGAACGTACAAACGTACGTGTAATCTCAGTGACGTAGTCCATCCTTGAGAACGAATATATGTATTAATATTTTGTTATCGCGAAGTAAAGATTCAGGTCCTAAATTTGTTACCGAAAGTCTACAATGCAAAATCTGGTTATAACGAACATGGTCACAGCTATAATTATGACAAAGAATTAACGTAGAAAAATAAGAGAAATAAGCTCCCTTATAGAAATACGAGGCTTAGCTGGGGAGGGCAAACATAATACGTTAGGAAGAAATCCCTCTGTGTTTGCTAGTTGTGTTACACGCTGTTACCGAGGCGAATTTGTGTTATTACATTAGTCAGAAATGATAAAAGGTTCGATACTGTGAAGTTTCGTCATAACAAGACACAATAAGTCAAATAACTTGGATGTTTGTGACTTCGATATTATACAATATCGTTTGTTATAACACACATTTTGTAGCGCGTCATTTCGGAGGCTCGTTATTCATAAAGTTTGTCAATACAAAATTGATAGAGTTCGTATAATTATGGAGTCTATTTATTCGGTAAATGATAGGAATCTCCGAAGGCTAATCGAAAGGTTTATTAATTGGAACATGAAAAATCATGTTCGCTTATCCACGGGTGGAGAAACAAGTTAACAACTGAACTGATTTGTGTGTTTTCATGAGACAATAATTGTATACTGCATTATTTTTGTTCGTTTGTGACGGCATTTCGATGAATAAAAAACATAAACAATCAAAAACTTCTCCAGAGGAATTTAGTATAACGGGAGTGCACTGGCAATTCTTTTCTCTGTGTGTTGGAGCTCGATCTCTTCTCTGTTTCTCAGTAATTTTTATTCAACTGCTTCCACGTCCTTTTGAAACTTTTCCGTTTCTTATTCAACACATGCCCATTACAGACTTCTTCCGTCATTATCCTGAATGTTATTGCGTAGCACTTTTCGGATTCGTTTTAGTTTGTTTTGTTTTGTTTTTGTTTTCTGTTTGGTCGCAGCATGTTCAGGCTATTGAGGGAATGAGAGAAAAATCGTCATGAAGAGAAAAATAAGAATGAATTAAGGCATTTAATATCATGACAATTACAGCGAACGTCCGCTTTGGAGACCAAAACTGGATGTGTTCTGTTTGAGACGGCAGCTACCATACTCAAAAGATAAACACTTGGAGCACCTGTCACTAAAAAGTGGCACTGATTCTCTTTCTCCTACTATGTAATCCATTGACTTATTCTACCAACGAACATCCGTGACCAAAACGTTTTCCGTTTGTTATTACAGGTAAACTGAGTGCTGAACGTTATTCACTTTTGTTTATGAGCGGCTCGGTGATTTGGTAATATTTTCAACTAACATTAACTTTATGTGCAGTAATATATTTGTAATTATCTGAAATGTCCTTTCTCGGACAGAACCTGTAACGGTGCAAATTGTCTCCAGAACCTCATTAGAAAGAAATTTAAGTGAACATAAATTACAGATTACGCAAAATTCCATTTTCCTATAACTTTGTTTTCAGTGTTTAGCTGTTTTTGTATAATTAGAGGGAAAACAAGCATAACAGTGTGACTAAATTTGCAACTGTTTGTTCATCATGATCACATAACACCGTAAGAATTCTGAAGCTATACTGCTCTAAACTCATTGTTAACTTTGTAAAACTTTATTTGTCGCTATAGGAGCCAGAAGTTTTAAAGAATACAGGACACTTTTGGGACAAGTTATCCCTATCGGAGGGATTGCATACGTCACGGACGTTCGCTGGAATTATCACGGACGTTCGTTCTACTACTAGGGTCGTGTTCCAGGACGGATAACTAATCGGCAGAGAGCACCTAGCCTTCCTAACTCTTTCAAAAATTTGAAAAGGTATTGTCTATGCGAATTAAAGGAAATTTGACATCCTTACAACATATGTATTGCTCAGAGGAGAATAAGGAGGTGAATTTTCAGAGAAAATATTAATTATTTGCTTGGTTTTCGGTGAATTGCATGGTACAAAAACTGCGGACGAACCTCAGTCCGCTCCAAAAATGACAAGCAACTCCTCGGCTAGAGAGACAAAGGTAAAATGCACCTTCGCCATCAAAGCAAGTTGGTGTCCCACTCGAAAACGCTTTAATCATCACGGTCGTTATTTTTTTCTCGGAGGTTCGTCTAAAAATATAATTTTCGTTCCCTATTTGACAAAGGATGGACGGAAACTCAAAGCAAACATATTATCGTGTGACTAGATCTTAGTTTATTACGACTCAGAACAATATCGCCAATAACGTTTAATGGGCTAGTACGATCTTTATTAGAAAATAGTGGAAGCACGTCCGTGACGAAAACTAAGTATAATTTTGCATAAAAGAATATTACGTCCCATGTACTGCCAGCAGACGTACAACTTTTTGCAGGATATGTTCATTAGGTGGAACACCAAATTGTCGTATACATTACAGTTGGGACAACAAAGTAGAATTTGCAGCAGCGATCGAAATAAAAGCATCACGGACGTTCGTCTGTTTAGGACTTTGATATTTCACTTGTTCTCTGTAATTTTATACGTGCTCATAAAGTTCTTATAACTTTGTGGTACATACCCATGATATGTCAGATCCAGAACATGGTCAGATAAAAGATGCCACGTACGATAAAAAATGCACATCATTAGTTTGAAAAACAAAAATTATTGTGAAAATAGCGTTTTTGCCGTATTTCATTTCACACTTTAAGTCCTTGTCAAATGAAAAATATCAGGCAAAAGTCAACCAAACCATATATTTCCTGAAAGGAAATTGACCAATCTTTGAGATGACATGAAAAAAAAAAAAATGTTTCTTAGATCATCCTGGCGTGTTCTAAGGGAAAGAATGTCATAAGGTGCGAAAATTGGCAATTGTACATCGTTCTAAATTCTCACCCACATACAATAATTAGGAGGAACACTTTATACATACTTCATGGGCGGCGGAAAATAGATTCGATTATGGAAAATAGTGATCCACTAAAAAGCCACGCTTGTTGGACGTGGATCGGTAGATAAAGAATAAGTAAATGAGTATATGAATATAACAACAACCCAAGTTCAATTTTTGGCCAAATTCAGTTTGACATGGGAAATTGTAGCTTATGCATGGACTCATCTGGTGTATAAATGATAAATCCTAATAACCCCCGGAAGTGCCTGAAATGAATGAGTTAAATCTTATATGAATGTAAGAATGAGGGACTTGGGTCATTCTTACATTCATATTATAGCGCCCTCTCTCGTCCTTCTCTCATCTCTATAGCAGAATATCATGTATATGAATCAAAGAACGACCCAAGTCCATATAAATCAAAGAACGACCCAAGTCCATCACACAAAATGGCGTCTCCACAATTAATGTTAATGTTAATTGTCATAATGATGCTAGGGTTAGGGTTAGGTTAATGATGTTCTAATTTGTATATATAATGTTGCCTTCCCATCACAGTTAAATAGAATATTATTGGACAAACAAAAAAAATATGAAGTTTTTTTTTTTTTTGGTTGTTTACTCGAAATGGTCTTCCATGGACTTGGGTCGTTCTTATATTCATATACTCAAATTTATAATACTTGCATTATTCGGGAGTTTTTTTTTTTATAGCTATTGTAGTTGATATAGATTATTTAAGTCATATATAAAAAGAAAAGTAGTTATAATGAGATACGCAGGTCGGGAAAAAAAACAGAATATCAATGCTAATGTCCGGACACTGTTGACTAAACCATGTGTACCGGGAAAATATGACAAGGACAACACACTCGTACACACATTACTCACACACATGTAAGACGCGAGACAGTTCCGAGAAGACGGTAACAATACAAGTCTACGAAGAACAATAGACAGGAAAGGAAGAGGAGAGAAGAAAGAAGAGGACTGCATACAGAACACGCCAAATCAGGACAGGTGAAAGCTCAAGCATGAATTACGGCAATTTTAATTATCTAGAATTTTAATTAGAGAGTAGGTGTTTACTGAATTTGTATTCAAATGTGACGAATTTGGGAGAATCTTTTAACTCTTAATGTGCCAGACCCAAAACCCTTAACGTGCCAGACGTTTTTACCCAACACCAGAAAGTTTGCGAACTGGATTGCCAATGTAATTGAGGACCTGAATATAAGAACGACCCAAGTCCAATTTTTTGTCAAATTCAGTTTGACATGGAAAATTGTAGCTTATGCATGGACTCATCTTGTGTATAAATGATAAATCCTAATTACACCCGGAAGGGCCTGAAATGAATGAGTTAAATCTTATATCAACGTCAGAATGAAGGACTTGGGTCATTCTTACATTCATATAATAGCGCCCTCTCTCATCCTTCTCTCATCTCTATAGTAGAAATATCATGTATATGAATCAAAGAACGACCCAAGTCCATATGAATCAAAGAACGACCCAAGTCCACCACACAAAATGGCCTCTCGACAATTAATGTAAATGTTAATTGTCATAATAACATATGTTCTAATTTGTATATACAATGTTGCCTTCCCATCACAGTTAAATTAAATATTATTGGACAAATAAAAAAGATATGAAGTTTGTTAAGGTTTACTCGAAATGATCTTCCATGGGCTTGGGTCGTTCTTATTATAAAAATAATGACTGCTATGAGGGGCACAGTTAAAATTATGGGCCCAAGGTGATGTGAAAACCGTAACTATATGCCCGAAGCGAAGCTGAGGGCATGGTTATGGTTTTCACACCACCGAGGGCCTACATAATTTTAACTGTACCCCGAATATCAAGCAGTCATTATTTGTTTTATATACCGAAAATATAGATTCCGAAATATAGATACCGAAAATATAGAATCTAGTCTCTTTTACAGCACTCGCAATCAATGCTGATCGACAGCGCGGCGGTCGTATCATTGGTGCGTACAGTGATGTGTACAGTGTACGTTACGTGTACTACGGGGTTGCGATTGTCTCCAAACCAGTCCGCTAGTCTCTTTTTCAGCACGCTGATTGAATGCGCGGCGGTTGTATCATTGGTGCGTACATTATGAGCGATCTACGTGTACGGGGTCGCGACTGTCTCTAAAACCTATTTACTAACTGTGCCCGGGCCCCGGTCACAGTAACTCAAAAATAGGGCACAGTTATTTTCATGACTCCCCTTTTAACCAATCAGATGAGAGGATTCTAGAAATGAGGTATACAAATTCATATATTCAATTGATGAGGTCCCCTATTGAAAAAGTCTTATTTCGATTTTTTTTTTTTTTGTAATCTGAAAATTCAATGTTAAGGTTCACTTTCCTATAAAGGTCCATTATTCTAAAAGTGGAATGGCCCCGATATTCGTTTAGATGAAAACTGTCTGGAGGGCTTGGTTGTTAATTTGTCTCTCCCCAATTGGATTAACGGACCTCACCAAGTGTTTGCCGAAGCTAATTTCCGTTTTTCGATGACGGAGCACTTTTCTTTCTTTTTGTTGTCAATTCTTGGTTATATTCAGCTGTGACCGTGTACGTTAACAAATTTGCATTGTAGACATAAAAGAACAAATTCATGACCTCAGTCTTTGATAAATACATTTGTTCTCGTGCATTATCATTTTGAATAAATGGGAGCATTTAATTTTCAGTTAACTCTCAGTGCGATCTTCTTCCTTTTTTTTCATATGGACTTCAGCTGAGGCATCTAAGTTATGATAAGACATGTTTTCGAAAACATCATCCATATTTGGGTAAAAAGAAATGGTAACGAAAGCAATGTGAGTGGAAAAGAAATCAGAAACACCTTTTTTTTCAGTTTTCAGTGGTTACTGATGGCCTGCTTACAACCGACAAAACATGACATTTCATATGATACTTTCAACCTGAACTGTAAATTTACGAATGGTAGTCGTTAAGATTACAGAATTCACTGATTTGCTTGATGGGACACACTAGCAATAAGGCGAAATGTTTCATCGGATGGACTACGTCTCTGAGATTACACGTATGTTTGTACGTTCATCTACGAGAGATGAAAAATGTGTTTTCTGTGATTCCTCTGCATGAAAAAAGAGCAAGCTTTTGTACTTAAGATTTGATATTGATTATTTAGGATTTTGCAGAGGAGTTTATTCTCGACATGAAATCGCTGTTTGTTGTGAAAAGAATGCTTTTCCAACTCAAGAAAACAGCATTTGTGAGCTATATGCGAACCCCTGTGATGAAAGCTGTGTTATGTTTGTTAGGTTATAGAGACTGCCTAGATCAGAAACATCTTAAAAACAAACAAAATAACAAACATCTGATAATTTTGGCGTCAGGATTGAAGTATGGGATAATGAAATGAGAGGTTAAAATATTGAGTTTCTGTAAAATGCGCGTAAATTGGAGAAAGTGTTTAGCGAAAGAGTAATATTTCAACAGAAATAAAGAATTTGGTTAAATCATCAGTTGCCTATATACGTACACCTTAAGAATACATGCTTAATTTTCTGCCAAAACATACAAGTATCCCTTAAGATATATCGTTACGATTTTGAACTGAATCAGATGGTTTATCAAATGCATGTGCAGTATTATTTCTCACGAACGTTCGCTGCATTGGACCTCCGCGGTGATTAAAAATCTTGTTCCTCTGAGAAAATCCTGGTATAATTTGGTTCATATGAAAGCTTGAATTATATTTCTTTAAGGTAACATGAATGAATTGGAGCCTTTTCTACTTTTGAAATTTGGCGTTGTTTTGGCTTAATTGTACATCGTTCAAAATTCTGACCCATATATAAATATAATGAAATGAAGCATGATATAATATGATAATCAATAATATACCATAATGAAATTAAAAGATAACAGACCTAGAGTTCTGGTAGATAATTTCATAAAACACATGAACTCATTCCACAATTTTCCAATGAAAATGTCCTCTAAGTAATGCACAGGTTGCAACACAACATTTCAGGCAAGTCATATGCTTCTATCACAGCTACAATATTCAAAATCAGAACATGCGAACAACAGATAATAAAAGCTGTACAGGCCCTCCTAGTATTGTCGTGGCTTCATAATTAAATGTACAACTAGAGAACTTGAACTCTAAATAATTGTTAATAGAAGTTTTGACACAACATGTTACCCGACATTGTTTTCCAAAGGAGACTGTCTGTTAGAAGGGCCGAACTCTACCAGTAACGAACAAATTTCTCCAGCTGGATGTTCACTATGATGCACGTTAGTACTCTTTAGCATCCAAAGATGTAATGCTCAATTTCTGAACCTCTTACGGCTGAGCTGCAGCAGCAACTGCATACTGAAAAAAAAAAAACAGGCGACGTGCGCAAAATGTTGCACAAAAGCAAAATCGTGCGCATATGCAGGCACTAGGAACCATTCAATTGGACGATTTATTACAGGCATATTAACTACCCCTGGATTAGTCTTCAAAGGCAAGTGAACAGAAAGAGCAAAGTTATTATTTCTGAGTTCACTAGATGTGCATGAATAACAATGCTTGCAACTATAATGCCTGTATATTAGAGGTTATCTTATCAGCATAAAGTATCCTGTGCCCCAACAGCAGAATTAGAAAAAGATGAGGTACAGGCAAATGCGGTCTTCTCGAAACATGCAAAAGAGATATTAAAAATTAAATGCAGATATTGTCCGCAATAACCGTATTTCAGACATTTTTATTATTATCATTATTATTATTATTATTATTGTTATCATTATATATATATATATATATATATATATATGAAGAGTTTGTTTGCAAAAACCGATAAGTCCATTTTTGAAGATTTTGAAGTACGGCCTCTGTCATAAAGTACAAAATAATACCTTTTAAACGATACATTGGTCACTACATATAAAAGTATATTTTTGAAGTTATGGTCAAAAGAAGCAAAACTTTTCCTATTATTCTCTTTATTTTTCTTGACCTTTAATCGCAAATATCTCCATTTGGCAAATATGGACTTATCGGTTTTTGCAAACAAACTCTTCATATATATATATATATATATATATATATATATAAGGGTGAGAATTTTGAACGATGTGCAATTGCCAATTTTCATACCTTATGTCCACACCCTTTCCCTTAGAACACACCAGGATGATCTAAGAAACCAGTTTCTTTCATGCCATCTGAAAACCTCGTATATTTCCTTTCATGAAATGTATGATTTGGTTTACTTTTGACTGATATCTTGCATAAAGCGTTAATATGCGGGGGAAATGCTATTTTCACAATAATTTTCATTTTTGAAACCAAAGATGTGACTATTTTATGGTACGTGGCATCTATTATCTAACCGTTTTCTAGATCTGACATATCAATGGTATGTACCACAAAATCATAAGAACGCTATGAGCACGTATAAAATTGTGGAGAACAATTGAAATAGCAAAATCCTAAAGAGACGAACGTCTATGATGCTTCTATCTTTCTCGCTGCTGCAAATTCTACTTTGTTGTTCCAATTGCAATGTATACGAAAATGTGGTGTTCCACCTATTGTACATATCCTGCAAATATTGTACCTCTGCTGGCTGTATATGGGATGTAACATTCTTTTATACAAAATTATACTCAGTTTTTGTCACGGACGTGCCTCCATTATATACAAATAAAGATCGTAGCCCATTCAACGTCATTGACGATATTGTTCTGGGTCGTAATCAACTAAGACCTAGCCATGTGGTCATAGGTATGTTTGTTTAGTTTCTGCTCATCCCTGGTCAAACGCAAACCGAAATTGCATTTTCAGACAAACCTCCGTGAAAAAAAAGAACGTCCATGATGATAAAAACGTTATCGATGGGGCAACATCTTGCTTTGATGGAGCAGGTACATTTCATCTCTGGTTCTCTAGCTGAGAAGCCGCATGCCGTCTTTGGAGCGGACTGGGGTTCGTCTGCACTTTTTGGACTATACAATTCACCGAAAACCTAGAAAACATCTTATCCGTTCATGGATTTGAAATTTGGGCGCATGTGATGTGTGGGCATGCGCTGGCCGTAGTATTCAGTGTAGCTCTCCCAAGGTCCTCTCGACCGAGTCGCATTCAGTCATCAATTCAATTCAATTCAATTCAATTCAAAAGTTTATTTCATTTTTCGACAAAACATATAAGTCACACTTCTTTTGACAACAGAGAATAATGTAAACAAAACATTATGTATCAAAAGAAAGTACAACAATTGAGAACCTTATCGTAATTATACATTGTAGTAAAAAATAAGCAGAAGTGATCGAAATGAAGTACATGTAAACTTTGCTTAAAGTGCGAAAAATGGAGAGACCCACTAAAAAGACAGAGCTTGTAGAATGTGGGCCCCTCTGTAATAATAACATCAGTGGGAAGATTAGTTGAAGCATCATAAATACAAAAGGAAAAAAGAAAGAAAAAAGAAGAGGAAGAAATGTGGAAACCCACTGAGAATTAGATTCACAAATAAGTACACTTACTCATGTAGACGTGAACAACACAGGACAAGACTAGACAACAAAACAACTGCTGGAAGAAAGGCTGTACGGGACAAAACGGGGTGGACAAGACTAACAGACGCGAACAAACATAAAGCAAGACTAGACAACAAAACTACTTATGAAGAAAAGGCTGTACGGGACAAAACGGAATGGACAAGAGTAATAAATAAAAGACAAAATAGAGACAGCGATCTTCGACAGAAGCATGTCAAGAGAAACAGATGATAGTTGTAGAAAAAAACGTGATAAAAAAAGTGATATTATAACGCCTGAGAGGAGAAAAGCAAGGAAATGAAGGGACGTATGAATAGGAATAAGACAGAAATTCAAGTCTTTGACTCTTTTGGCGATAACGTAGATGACAGCAGACATTCAAAATATTACAATTAACTCTTCAAAGAGGAGAAAAAGTGAGTAAGTCAATATGTGAGAAAGAAGGCCAAATGGCTAGTTCATTCTGTAGGGTTATACGACTGCAATATAAAGGACTTCAGTCTCCTCTTAAAAGAATATATGGATATGGCGCTTTTCATGATTCAAGGAATTCCAATAGTTTGGACCTTTATAAATAAGTGTATTTTTAGCAAGGATCGTGCGTAAAAGGGGTAAATGAAATTCATTTGAACGCCTAGTGGGATATTCTTGAAATAATTGGTTTTTGAGGAACATAGAATCAAAAATAGATGGAAGCAAATTGTTGCAATACTTATACATGAATTGGCCTAAATTATACAAAAACAGATCTTTAATTTTTAAGAGCTTGTTAGAGGCAAACAACGTGTTTGTATGAAAACGTACAGAGGAATGGCAGATAACGCGGAGGGATTTCTTTAGCAAGAGGGACAGTCTTTCCAGTAAATTCTGATGCGTGTTGCCCCAAACTAAAACTCCGTAATTCAAATGAGGCAATATTAACGATGAACATAACATAAATAATGTTTTTTGTGGAATATGAAAGTTCAATTTATTAATAACACCTATATTACGCGATATCATATTACAAACATTATCAACATGTAATTTCCAAGAAAGTTTATCGTCTACAATGACTCTCAAAAATTTGATGCTTGATACTCTTTGTAAATAAGAATCATCTAAAATTTTGTTTGTGTTTAAACTATCAACAGTATTACCAAAAATCATATATTTCCTTTTTTGATCATTAAGTGGTAACTTATTAGCTCTGACCCAATTTGTCACTTTATTCAATTCAATGTTGATTTCGTGAATGAGAAAATCAATATCATTATTGGCAAAAAATACGTTTGTATCATCTGCAAAATGAATAAAAGAGAGATCATCAGATACACGACAAAAATCATTTACGTAAATAATGAACAATAACGGCCCTAAAAGACTTCCCTGTGGGACGCCACATTTGACTTCTCTGATAACTGAATCATTGTTTTAATTGTAACAAATTGTTTTCTATCAACTAAGTAACTCTTGAACCACTCCAAGGCCTTCCCACGTACTCCATAATGCGATAATTTGTAAAGTAAAATGTCATGATTGATGGTGTCGAAGGCCTTGGAGAAGTCCAAGAAAATACTAACTAAGTGAGAATGATTATCAATGACATGAACTACTCCATCAACGAAATGTAAAAGAGCATGCGAAGTACTATGTTTCTCACGAAAACCAAACTGAGAGTTCGTAAAAACGTCATGTACTTTCAAAAAATTGATCATTCTCTTATAAATAAGTTTTTCTAAACCTTAGTCAATGAGGACAATAATGAAATTCGGTGATAATTACTGACTACAAGTTTATCACCTTTCTTAAATATTGGTATCACTTTAGCCAATTTCATTTTATCCGGAAACACACCATTAAGGATTGACAAATTAAATATATGAACAAGTGGATCAGCAATCGAGGAGATAACACCCTTAAGCATAAAATTATCTATCTCATCATAACCAGAACTTCGTTTGTTCTCAAAAGAGGAAACTATATCAATAATTTCAAATCTATTAGTTGGTGTAAAAAATAGGGAATCAGAGTTGCGCTGGCCTAAAAATTCAGTAAAATGAGTTTCTGTTGAAGGAATACTTTGAGCATAATTTTCACCTATTTTTGAAAAATAGGAATTAAAAAATTTGCAATATGAAGAGGATCATTAGTCAATTCATCATTCATTTTAATTTTATCAATGTCAGAGTTTTAAGTTGAAACATTCATGGCCTGTTTTAAAACTTTCCAGGTATTCTTCATATCAAACCTATGTCTCGAGAATTGTTTGAAATAATATCTTTTCTTTTCAGAACGTAAAATCATTGTCAAAGTATTTTATATGATGTATATCTAATTCTCGATCGCTTAGTTTTTTCCAACTTATACTTATAATATAGACGATTTTTCCTATTATTTGAACGAAGAATTGATTTTGAGATCCAAGGTAACCTGGGTGGTTTTTTTTTTATAATCTGTTCTATTTTTTTTTTATTTTTGGAATTACATCATCTAAATGATGATTGAATCTTTCCATAAAATTATGAAAAGATATATTGATATCATCACTGTAAAACACTCCTGACCAGTCAGAATTCTCGAGAGCCACATCAAAACTAACTAACTTTTCGGGTTAAACTCTACGACTAAACAAAGAAAATGAAGGAGGTTTAACATTAGATGATGTTTTAAGAGTAAAAGAAGTCATTTTTGGAAAATGATCAGTCATATCTGAAAGAATTATGAAAGAATCGGGGAGGGGTAAAATATTACAACAAAAAAGTTATCAATGAGAGTGGCAGAACGATCTGTAATACGTGTGGGTTTGGAAATGAGCGGGAGAAAGGATGAGGATAGAAGTGTGTGAAGAAAATCACTAGAGATATTATCATGCTCAGACTTCAGTAAATCAATAATGAAGTCGCCGAGTAAAAAACAATCCTTATTTCGGAAAACGTGTGAATTTGCCAAATCTGAATAATAGGTTAAAAAAGTCATCAGCGTTTGAATTAGGAGGTCTGTATACAATACCTAACATAAGATTTCTACATTCTGGAATGAGAATTTCTATAAACAAGGATTCAACCGTATCGTCCATTTTAGAAATATCTTGATGGACAATAGTTTCAAAGGAACAAGATATGTACAGTGCAACACCCCCACCATTCATATCAGGTCTATTGTTAACAAATAAATTGTAACCATCAATTGCAAAAGAGTTTTCTGCATTGGAATTTAACCATGTTTCACTTAATCCGATAACCGATAACGACTGGCTTTCATCAGATTCTAATAAATACTTTAAATCATCAAAATGTTTATTCAAACTCCTTATATTTAAGTGTAATAAAGAAAATGTATCCTCAGGGAAGTTATAAATCATATCTTTGTATTGATTTACTGTAATATAATTGCATAATGAATTTTGAGTGAAATCATTACTAAAATCATGAGGCAATTCATTTGCTCCTGTATTTAGACTATCGGTAACAAAATCATCATAAGGGGCGGTTCCTGTACTGGTTGGCCCATTAACTGGGTCAGAGTCAAACCTAGTGTTCCTAAACAATTCAAAAAAGTCATCATTTGATGCATAATAAAATGGAACATTAGAAAGATTAGCCATGATTAAAAATACGAAACGAGATTATAACGGTCTGCGATGTCAACAAAACTAGGATGTCGTAAATAAGTAGATGATACAAGAAAATAACCAGTAGCCAGAAAGAGGTAAAACACTGGAGTAATCTACAAGTATAAATGG
This sequence comes from Diadema antillarum, assembly GCF_040938485.1. Lineage (NCBI taxonomy): Eukaryota > Metazoa > Echinodermata > Echinoidea > Diadematoida > Diadematidae > Diadema > Diadema antillarum. The sequence continues at coordinate 1,380,015 of NW_027271443.1, forward strand.
CGTCAAAATCACGATAAGCAGGAGATCGCTGAGAAGAAGAAAAACATGAAACGAGGAAGAGCAGAATAAGGTAAGTGAGAACGTTCAGAAGCATCGTCAGAGAAAGACATAGAACACACACAACACAATAAGAAGAATAAATCAAGTGTCTCTGGGGGCTTCCGAGAGAGGAGAATAGGGATGAGAAGGGAAGAAAACGAAAAAGAATTTGAACAGAAAAATAATTTGAACAGAAAGGGACTATTGGCAGAACCAAACGTTAACCGAAGCCTTTTTTCAATACTTCGACTTAATTGGTGAGTCTTCAAATTGAAGAAATTTTTGGATTTATTAAGTTGATATTTACCCGCGATAATAAATCTGTCATGATCCTAAATGCTACAATCCGAAGCCCCATTACGCTATGCGCATGGGGCTGCTGGTCGCTATGCTTAGGGTATACTATGGGGCTGCTGGTCGCAGTTAACTCTTTATGTGCCACGTTCGCACGTCCGACTCAGTCGACGGCGTGCCAACTTCGCATATTCTACTCAACAAACAAAGCCGCCAAAACCGATCGATAAATCGCTAATCACTGCTAATCCCGCGGTACAATGAAAGAGTTTCTTGTGCTTTTGTTCCTCTCATATACGGCTTGCATTCTATGTGGTGATTGACTATCAAGCGGTGTTCCCAACTAGATTTTCTCGCACATTGTAAGTTTCTGTCATGGTTTTATGTGCAAAAGTCATGCCTTTACAATTATGTAGCAACTGGTCTTTCAAAAGACAAATTGAAAATAATTTCGTAATACAATTAATATCGAAACAAAGCTTGGCATTCGTCTTTAAGTTTGCTTACTATCATGCCCATCTTAACAGAAATTTGTAGAAGTTATACAAATTGGAAAAACAGAATTCTTTCTCAAAGCATGACTACCTTCGTGTCTCAGATAAACGTGGCACACAGAGGGTTTCCACCATGGCACATAAAGAGTTAATTGCATGATGAGAGCACTTTTGGGTAAGTCTCACAGTGTTAGTTATATGAAAGGTACGTTAACCTGAAACACAAACTAAGACAAGGAAATTCAGGGAAACTTTTGAGGTACCAAAACTTTATATTATCTTTAACTAAAAATTCATGTCTGGCGACTTTTTCTTTGTTTTGAGGTGCAAGGTCACATATGTTGAAAAGGTGTCAAAATTGTAATAATTTGCATTGAAAATACTTTTCGAAATTTTGAAAGAGTTAGGAAGGCTAACATCCTCTCTGTTGATTAGTTATTTGTCCTCGAACATGACCCTAGTGGTATAACGAACGTCTGTGACACTCTCAGCGAACGTCCATGACGTTGACAATCTTACCAATAAGGATAACTTGTCTCGAAAGTGTCCTTTATTCTTCGAAAGTTTCAGCTCAAATAACGAAAAGTACAGTTTTACAAAGAAAAACAATGAGCTTAGAGCAGTAATTTCAGAATTTTTAAGGCGGTATGTGATCATGATGAACAAACAGCTATAAACTGACTTGCAATTTCACTCTTGTGATCCATCTAATTATATAAATACAGCTAAACACTGAAAATCTGGCAATAGGAAACTGGAATTTTTCGTAGTCTGTGATTTCTGTGCATTTAAATTTCTTTCTGATGATGTTTTGAAGACAATTTACACTGTTAAAGGTACTGAAAGTTTCCTTCACGGACGTTCGGTCCAAAAAAAAGGAAATTTCTGATATTTACAATATCATTGCACGATAAATTAATGTTACTTGAAAATATTATTATCAAATCACCGAGTCTCTCATACCCAAAAGTGAATAACGTTCAGCTTTCAATCTACCTGCAATAACAAAAGGAAAACGTTCTGCTCACGGATGCTCGTTAGTAGTATAAGTCCATGGATTACACTGAATTGAATTGAATTTATTTATTCAGCATAAAAACAACAGAGAAATACATTGATGAACAATCGTGCCAGACACAAGGAAAAAAACATAACTTTGGAATACATAAAGCTGAAGGGAAGCAGCCAACGAGGAATCAAGTTTCCTTAAAATCTGTCCGACCCAGAAAATCAATTTAAAAAAAATGCATTGGTGGTAAATTGTTCATATTTATAAAAAAAAATGAGATGAACAGATATACCGTTGCAAGACAAAAATAAAGCAATACAGCATGATACACAATACAATACATTTACATTACGAAGACAATACTTACAAAGTGAGTTACAATCATCAGATAGAATACATGTATTGCCAGCCAAACATGTCAAAAACTGAGGAATTATAATTTTGTATAAAATTCTCCTTAAGTTTACGTTTGAATACATTTAAAAGGAAAACTTTACGAATATAATCTGGTATTGAATTCCATACAAGCGGACCTTGATAAAACACAGATTTCTGAAATAACGATGTTCTTACTTTTGGCATATGAAAATTCTCAGCGTTTCTGGTATGATATGAATGAATATTGCAATTTAAGGTGAAATAATGCATCAGAGAATCGGGTAAAAGCTTTCTATGCCATAAAAACATAATATTACCTAAAATATACTTATATCTGTCATACAACTTTAAAATCATTTGGGAATTAATTATTAAATCATTAAAAATTGGTGAAGTGTGAGCTAAATAAGTTGAATGGTTTATAGCCCTTATTGCACGTTTTTTATCCAGCTATTACTCATATCAATGACAGTTTTATCTAATGAATAGTTTTTGAAATTTTTTATGATCAAAAGTGGGAAATGTTTTTTGAAACACCGAGTATATATTCTGGATTTAAACTTTGAAGTATGTTGGGAGATTTCTCTTTTGTTACCAACTATCTTAACTTGTGTTATAACAATGCATATTCATATTTTGATAGGAATAATATTATACATGACATGTAGTTAGTAACCATGTCTTAAACCTTTTCGGATATCAGCCCATATATAAAGAACTGATACACTGGCAATGCATCTAGGAATAGGAAGTATAATGTAGGTATACAGATAGGTAGACCTGTGTAGAGTAGGATGTAGGTCTTGTGCAATAGTGTAGAAACAGGTGTATGCGATTCGAGGCCAGGTTATGTAGGTAACATACTAGTACTGCATGCTGTAAATACATAACCATTAATGTAATTTTTCTTTTCAAATTGTAATACCATGGTAATTCTACCATGGTAATACCATGGTGATACCATGGTAAAACCATAGTAAAATCACCACAGTACATGGCAAATTCACCATAGAAATACCATGGTATTGTATCATGGTACCGGTACCATGGTATTTGGTAAGCACAGTAATACCATGGTAATATTCCATGGTATATGGTAAGAGCAGTAATACCATGGTATTTTGCCATGGTAATACCATGGTAATGTACCATGGTTTTACATGGACAAAATTACCAGGTTTCCATGGTTCATTACCATACCATGGTACATATGTATTACCATCGTAACGCCATGGTTCTTTTTTGTAAGGGCGCATATTCCGCTCAATCGCACTAATCCGCTTAAACCGATCGATAAATCGCCTAATCCCGCAGTACAATGAAAGCTTTTCTCGCGCTTTTGTTCCTTTTACATACAGCTTGCATTCTATGTGGTGATCTAATATCAAGCGGTGTTCCCAACTAAATTTGCGTGTAAATTTTAAGTTTCTCTCACGGTTTCATGTGTAAAAGTCATGCCTTTACAATAATGTAGCAACTGGTAATTACAAAAAAATAATAGAAGTAGATTTGTCATACAATTTATATCAAAGCAGAGCTTGTCATTCCTCTTCAACGTTGCTCACTATCATGTCCAGCTTAAAGGGTGTGTACAGTTCTGGTGGAGGTGTAGATTTAGCTTTTAACATTTTGCGAGATATTCAGAAACCACACTATGAGATGTCAAAGAGCATACAGTTCTAAGGGGTATCAAAAGTTTATTCGATGAAAATCGGTTTTGAAATGGCTGAGATATCCAAAAACAATGTGAAACAAAGAGATCCTATTAAAAGTTGGGGCATGTCGCCTTTATATCATTAGCACTTTTTTGGGGGATATCTCAGCCATTTGAAATCCAATTTTCATCAAATAAACATTGAATCCATCTTAGAATTAAATGCTCTTTCATATTTCGTAAAAGGCTTTTCATTATCTCACTTAGAAATGTTCAAAACATGAATCCCTGCCTCAACCAGTACTGTACAGTCCCTTTAACAGATATTCAGAAAGTTATATAGATTGGAAAAACAGAATTCTTTCTCAGAGCATGAATACCTTCGTGTCTCAGAATAACGTGGCACACAGGGGGTTTCAAACATGGCACATAAAGAGTTAAAAATGATTCAATAATGTTTCCATTGACATCAAGAATGTATTGTATAGTGCTTACAAACTGGTGAAATTTGCAACTGAATTCAGATTTCCAAACTTTTTTGAGGGGTTTATTAGACACTGCGACAGACGGCTACCTAGTACAGTGTTTACGAATACCAAGCCAAGGGGGCAATCATTGCAACCGTACATTTCCCGCAAGGGATTTCCATATCCCGCGTGTTTTTCATATTTATTGGACAGCCAGTTGTTCAGCTTAAAAAAGATCAAGACTAGTTGGTGACTATCAAACAACGTCCTTGACTCCACAAGACTCCACAATCGAAGTGGACAACAAAGTAGTCCTCTGCAACCGTCTTTCACAGTGTCTGTAGGGAAGCCGTAAGTGAGCTTTGAGTACGGACCATTAACTCATGTAGTACAATTAAGAGAACAATACACAAAATACTAGAAGATGATGTTGCAAAATATTTGAAGGAAAAGAAAGAGGCACTCCTTAGACGAGGAAAATGTTCAGAATTATTATTGCTCGAGAGAAAAAAGTCAAATGGAGATCCATTTTGTATAATCTCCTTCGAAATGTATTAAAGTTTACAATTTATGCCAGTATTGACTCCCTTCCTTCATATTCAAATCTACCCCGCTGGGGAAAGAAACTGAGCAATAAGTGTCCTTTTTGTGCAAATACAACCGGGACCCTACACCATATTCTGTCACACTGTCTATCAATGTTAGAAAGGTATACTTTGCGACGCTATACTGTCGATTGGGGTAGGACATAGGGGAATCATTAAGGAAACTCGAATAAACCAAATCTTCGCCAAATGTAATTGTAACAAGAAACCAAAGGAGCTGTACAATGGCCTAAGCAAAGCTTCACTTCCGGCTTCTTTTGTCATATGTTACAGCGCACACGAATAAACATTGTCACACGAACGAACATATGCCGGTTTAATCCGGTTTTGTATATAGTATCAAATCCCAATTCAATGTGCCATCAAAAACCAACAAATGTTGATATTAAGTTAAACATTTGTTCAGTATAGTTATATTGTATACACAGCCAAATCATTTGAAACTGAACTGTATCTAAAGTACATGTATATTGAACGTCTTCCGACTGTGCCAAAAAGCGCCTAATGTTATGACGAGAAAACGTCCACATTTAAAGTGGAATATTCTCGAGGTGAGCTTCCACTGTCATTTTGATAAGTAGAAGTGATTCGTCGTGATCAAGCAAACATGAAAAAAAGGTGAAATGAGGCAATACATTATGTCTTATGACATTATTGATTCTAGCGTCACATGGGAAGCAGAAATTCAAGATCCAATGCTACAAAAATCTTTCAGCTGAAATGATTTCGCTTTAAAAACAGCCAAGGGGAAGTTCACAACCCGTTTACCCTGCCGTGTTTTATGCCACATATATCAAGACAGTTAGGTATTTACATTGCATGCAACGGTGATGGTTTCTCAATTCAAATATTACGAGCTGCATGACTGCATGCCACTGCCGTATTCAGACAAAGGCACGACGACCTATTGTGGCTAAAATCAGAAGATGAATGGATATAAAGCCACATCTTTTCTTTCCTCGCACGCTATCCTGGAATCATTCCCATGAGGCAATGGACAAAAAAAAAGGTGAAATATGCCGAGGAAGGGGTGTGTTCTTCTTATACCAATCTTGCTTTTGTCATTAGGTTCATTATTCAAATCCAAGGAGCATAGCGTCAGGTATTGAAAAGCTTATAGCAGTTACTATACTCTTGGCACCATGAAAGACAAACGTATTTGTCTGTTCCCCCCCCCCCCCCCCCCTCCGTTGGTGGCGTTCGAAACAGTGGGTGTATGCTTAAAGGCGATAGATTGATTAAAAGTCAGTCATATGCATTTTGATCAAGCGATACATGACACGTGCTCTGTAGACTTAATCTCACCTACAGAGCTTGAGATCTTTCATTCCCACATTAACCGGAGGGCCAAACCCCCAAAACTCGCTTACTTAACGAGTGAGTTCCACTCTCCCTACACTGTACAAACTAAGTACACCATGCATATTTTCAAGTTCTTATTGTAACAAACAATATTCCACTGGTCTACCTCAAGAAATTTGCTGCGAAAGCCTCCAAATGTCCAAGATGGCCGCCATATTTACTGAATTTGTTATTTTAAAGGTAGAATTTGATAGAAATATCAGATTTCAACAAATGTGATGTCATATGAAAGAGAATAAAATTTTCTACAAGTTGATACCATTTTTGTTGATTATTGTGATAGCTGGATTGAGATTTTAAGGAAAATACACTCATCCTTTATATTTTCCTGAAAAATGAAAATTATAAAAATGCTTGATTCAGCATAAATCAGAAAATGACTAACGGACTTTCTTGAAACGTATCAAGAATTGTGATTGACAAATAGATAATATTTGGAGAGAATTAGGGGTCAGTACTATTTGTGGTTCAGGAGTTATAATGTCTCAAACTTGAAAACTCACTTTGTAAAAATGGCCACTTTAGTTGTGACATGACCTTGTTGATCGTAAAAGGAGTCTGCGCGCGCCAAGACTACTACACGCACAACTGAAACTGGCGCATGTAGCAGTGCCATTTGTGCGTGTAGTAGTCTTGGCAAACGCAGACTTTTTCTTTGGCAAATAAGGGTTTGTGCCTGCAAACTAAATTTTCATACCAAATGGTAGCTCAAGTGACGCTGATCGCTATTATTTCAACTTAGATTGTTCTGAAGCAGATGAGATGAAGCAAAAAATATCTTTCAAATACAGGTAGAAGCTTTAAACAAATTTGCTATAGAAAGTTTAAAACAAAATTTGGATCAATCACTAAAAAAAATTCAAGATTGCATGCCATCAAAGCTGACATAGTGTATTGCACCAAAGTAAATGTATCATTTCCATTTTGATACAATTTTGTCTGTTTTGCTGTCTATTTATATGGTTTTTATGTATTCTGAACATTGTAATGCTATTTCAGACCATCTTAGGTTTTCATGGAAACATTTTTCAGAATGCACCATGAATATTTCTCCTAAAAGTAAAAAAGAAATCAAATTAAAAATTGTTTATGAAAACCATGTAGAAATTAACATCTTTCCCATATAATCAATATTTGGAGAAAAATAGAGGTCAGTATTGAGTTTGGTTCAGAAGTTACAGTGTCTTAAACTTGAAATCCCATTTTATATAATATCATGTATTTACACGCATCTGTTCCAAAGAAGCCACAGAGGGTCAAATCCAAGATCGTGTTTACTTTTCGAGTTCCACTCTCTCTATAAACAAGACCATACATAATGCTAAACATACTAAGCAATGTTCCGTAAGTACACCTCAGTAGATTTGTTGCAAAAACCTCCAACATTAAAGTACAGATGCGGTCCAATAGGGCCGCCATTTTTATTGAATTTAACATTTCAAATATGAAATTTGATAGAGACATTGGATTGCAACAAATTTCATGTAATACTAAGGAGAGTAAAACTTCCTAAAAGTTGATACCACTTTAGCTGTGTATTGTGATAAATGGGGGGGGGGGGGAGTTGTTTGCTTCTCGTTTTTAGTGGGGGGGGGGGGAGGAAATCTATATTTTTACAATGTTTTGAAATGTAACAATGCATGATTTTAGTATTTATCAAAGAAGAACTGAAGAATTACTTTGAAACCCGCGATTGAGATTGAGATTGAGACATAATTCATACACTGTCATATGTATGGAATTACAGGCAATAGCATACACTGTTGACAAGGTAACATCTAGAACGTGAAAAAATTATATTTATGCATTAAAACTTTTGCTCACAATGTGTCTATATGGTCACATGTAATACTGTAATGTCTTTCCATAGCGACTTGCAAGTGCCTGCAAACTAACTTTTCATGCCAAGTGGTAGGTGACGCTGGTCGCTATTACTGTAGCATTTCATAGTAGATTGTTCTGAGGCAGATAAGATTGAACAGAAAGTATTTTCCTTAAAGAGACAGGAGCTTGGAATTTGGCACAAGTTTTTGCCAATGTGTCATATTTAGCGACAAAAATAGTATCCACACAAAATTCAAGATGGCGGTTGTTAATCGACGTTGACGTTCAAGGCATTATTTACCATTAGTGCACGTAAAACAAAAACCCAGCTTTAGTTAATACCTCAAACTAATTTTAAACTGTGAGTTAGGGATAGAACAACTAATGTACAAATTTAAATCAGTATAAATAATGCTAAATATTGTTAGATTATATACTAAATAGATGTTATAAGAATGTTTTTTTTTATACTAAGCTGTCAACAGTTATCATGGTTACAGTTTATTGAAAAGAAATGGTGATATTTCCGTATGTTTTAGACTTTATTAAATTTTTTTTACATGGTAGAATGTTTTGTTATACAACTAACCTACACATAAATCGAATGTGATATTTCTCCCAATGGTAAACAATACCTTTAGTGTCTTGCGTCAAAGTTAAATCTCAACTTATAATTTGATATATATTTTTAATCTTCTTATATTGTTGTCTATTACTAGTATATAAGAAGTTTCTATACATCCGAACGATATTGTGCTAGTGTAATCCATACTGAGGGATTTTTTTTTTTTTGGGGGGGGGGGTGGAGCTCATTCCAGTGTTTGGGTAACCCTCGATCTTTGATTTTTTAAAATGCTTCTGTATCAAAGATATGCTTTTTTATTTGTATGTTAATCTGCTGTTGTAGAAACGTTAATGATGATGGTATAATCTCGTATCGTGTGTAATAATGTCTGATCCGTAGATGTCCTTGAAAGCCCTTCTGATCAGAGGAACCGCCCCCCCCCCCCAAAAAAAAAAAAAATCCGACATGACGGCAATTTCTCAAATTTGCTCTTAAAGGGACTGTACAGTACTGGTTGAGGTAGGGATTCATGTTTTTAACATTCTTAAGTGAGATAATGAAAAGCCTCTTATGAAACATGAAAGAGCATGTGATTTCAAGAAGGATTCAACGTTTATTTGATGAAAATTGGTTTTCAAATGGCTGAGATATCCAAAAAAGTGCTAATAATAAAAGGCGACATGCCACAACTTTATTAGGATATCTTTGTTTTACCTTGTTTTTAGATATCTCAACCATTTCAAAACCGACTTTCATTGAATAAACTTTTGATACCCCTTAGAACTGCAGTCCCCCTTACATCTCATAGAGTGGTTTCTGAATATCTCGCAAAATGTTAAAAGCTAAATCTACACCTCGACCAGAACTGTACACACCCTTTAAATGTGTTGTGCGAAATTACTTTTCAGTATATATATATGAAGAGTTTGTTCGCAAAAACCGATAAGTCCATTCTTGAAGATTTTGAAGTACAAAATAATAAATTTTTAATGATATATTCGTCACTACATATACAGGTACATTTTTGAAATTATGGTCAAAAGAAGCAATTTTTTTTTCTTATTGTTCTCTTTAATTTTCTTGGCCTTTAATCGCAAATATCTAAATTTGGCAAATATGGACTTTTCGGTTTTTGAGAACAAACTCTTCATATTATCCGAATAAAACTATCCAAATTGATTATTCGTGCTGTATATTCACATTTACAAATAAGACTGCTGAAACTGTATTTACTGTTATTAGATTTTTCTGACACTATTTTACGCTGATTTTATGTCGGTTATTGTGTGTGTCACAATTGATCTGAACTTATACCATTGGTAGATGCTTTCCTTATTAGACATCAGGATCACTCGAGAGTGAAAATATTCAATTTCATTCATTTTAGAGTGACCTCAGGGAAAACTCGAAGAGTGACGAGTGATCCCTATGTCACTCAAAATTCACTCCAATTTTACTCTAAATTCACTGTTTTCTGTTATTCACTCATTCAAAAGTGAAAACTTTCACCCGATTTTTTTTCTTTTTCAGAGTAGAATATCACTGGTTCTAAAAATGTCTCCTTAAAAACCTAAGACGGTTTAAAATAGCATTACAATGTTCAAAATAGATAAAAACATATAAAAAAGATAGCACAACAGACAAAATTGTATCAAAATCGCAATAATACATTCAATTTGACGCAATACACTATGTCAACTCTGATGGCTGTCATCTTGATCTTTTTTTTTTAGTGGTTGATCTAACTTCTGTGTAAACTCTTAATGTGCCAGGCCCAAAACCCCTAACGTGCCAGAGGTTTTTACTTAACGCCAGAACGTTTCGAAACTGGACTGACAATGAAATTTAAAACCACCATATCTCTGAAACTATTGACTGTTTTGAATTGAGTTCTACACAACATATTTCAAGAAATGTTTGCTTTTTCGTGTCATGCAGTCAGTTTGCCACAATATCTATCTGAATCTGAAATATTCCAGAAATATTTGATATATCAGAAAAAATTATTAGAAATTTTTGTGTAGTATGGAAAAAACAGTCAGTCGTGTTTTTTCTTCAATAGAACGCTCCCTTGACTCTGTGAGAAAGTTTTATAGCAACATCTCCTCTTTCAAATGATAACAAAATTGCCTTCTAGAATAGTATGATTCCAAAGATACTAGCAGTTTATTTTGTCCTAGCAATTGCAGGCATAAACCCGTGTTTGCCAAAAAAAAGTCTGCGTTTGCCAAGACTACTACACTACTACAAGACTGCTACAATTGCCAGAGCCCGTTATGCGTGTAGTAGTCTTGTCGTGCGCAGACTTTTTACGACCAACAAGGACTTGTCACAACTTAATTTGCCATTTTTACATAGTGAGTTTTCATGTTTGACACATTAAAACTCCTGAACCCAAAATAGTAGTGACTTTTAATTTTCTCAAAATTTTAATCATATGTCAAACATAATTCTTGAAACGTTTCAAGATAATCCTTTGGTCATTCTCTGATTTATGCTGAATCAAGCATTTTTATGATTTTCATTTTTTCAGAAAAATCTAAGAAATGAGTGTATTTTCCTTACAATCTCAATCCAGCTATCACAATATCCAACAAAAATGGTACCAATTTGTAGAAAATTTTATTCAAATCGGATTTTTAAATCAAATTCTATCTTTAATATAACAAATTCAGTAAATATGGCGGCAATCTTGGACGCCATCTTGGATTTGGAGGCTTTCGCAACAAATTATTTGGGGTAGACCAGTGGAATGTTGTTTGTTACAATAAAAACTTGAAAATAAACATAGTCTACTTAGTTTGTAGAGAGAGTGGAACTCGACCTCTGTTTTTAGCTTTTGGCCCCCCGGTTAATGATGCCTTCCATTCTTTTCCTACTACAGATACATCAATAACACCTTATGATATCACAAGAAAAAGACTCAAGAGAAAAATTTTGTAAATTCTAATTATGGTTATTCTCATAAGTTGTCCTGGTGGCTTAATTGTTGTTTTCATTGCTTGGTTCATATATATATATATTTTTTTTTCTGGAATGATCTCCCGAGGGGAGGGAGGGTAGTTATAAACCATGTGCAATTTGACGTGCACCGTGTTTATTCTTGTACTTATACAAGGAATTACGAAATACAATTACCGTTAGGGATTGCCTTGTTTTGTGTCATTTCCTTTCACTTCAACAACAGGATAAGCATCCTTTTGAATTGCCAGCCACGGTTCTTGATGTAAGCATATTATGTTGTGCCTTCCCTTTAGTTCAAAGCCATTACTTTCAAAATGAGCATTTTTGGTAACAAGCTGATTTTTTTTTCTTTCAGGAGAGCTCTAGAAATAATATTTCCAGAATTATATAAAAAACGTCCTAATGAATTCTCTATCAAAGATGGCGTCTTAAATGGCCGCCATTTCCTGAGATTCTTATAATATTTCAACCAGAGAGCCAAAACACAAAATTTAAATGTCTAAATGTGTGTTTTAAATCATTAAGAACTAAATGAAATGCAAATTAAGAGATGTTGCCTCACCCAAGTACCGTAATCCAAGATGTTGTTCAAAATGTGACCCTGGACCACAAAACCAACCAAAAGTCGCCAGAAAGAAAAAAAAGACAATAATGAAGGGATTATTATATTAAGCTATAATTGGGCATGCCTCAATAACACATTCTTTCCATAATTAATGCCAGCTTTCAATGGAGTAGCATGATCTTTTCTAAAGTTATTAGTGTTACAAGTGAAGAGAGTGTACACAGTTTTTAAGATCTGTGATGCGAAAAAGGGACTCTGAAGACACACCTAATCACACTATTCTACAAAAAAAAAAGAGTGTTCGAGATAAACAGCTAAAAAACATATTTTCATGTTTTTATTATGATTCCAAATTTCAAATAATGAAGCAGAAGCCTTGTTTTTTAGAAAATATGAAAGTCAAGATTGGTGAGGTTGGCCCATTCCACCTATATTCAGTCCACACACAAAATCAATGACTGCGACATTTTCGTTCGTTTTGTGATGCGCGGTCACAAATGGCCGCCACTTTCTGAAATTCTTATAACTTTTAACTGTTCAACCACCTAACTCAAATACCAAATCTAATTGTCTAAATATATGTCTTGGAACATGACGAACTCAATAAAATACAAATTAAGAGTTGTTGAAGCATGCGAGTACTGTAATCCAAGATGGCGTCCAAAATGGAATCCATTTCCTGATTGTTTTCTAATAATTATGCAAGTAAATTTCTCGTGTGCACACTTGAAATGTCAAATAATACGTATTGAATCAAAGGAAACCGAATACAATACGTATTTAGAGATTTTGAAACATGCATATAGCACTTAAAGACTTTAATAAATCCAAAATGATCTCCAAAATGGCTGTCATTTCCTGCTTTCTCATAAACCTGCAACTCTAGGTGATATGTGACCGTGCATTGATCACAAAACGAAGAAAAAGTCGCACCCATTGATTTTACGTGACGACTCAAAAAAGGGAAAATGGGTCAACTGAGTCAATATTGAGCTTTTCATATTTTATGAAAGACCTATCCTTCTTCGATATTTTTCTGTAGTTTGGGATCATAACATGAATGGGAAAGCGTGTTTTCAGCAGTTTTTCTACAACCCTTTTCTTGTGGAGAGTAGAATGATCAGGTATGTCTCAGTGACCCTTTTTCATTCCTTGAAATCCTTTGCACACTTTTCACTTTAGACTCTAACAACTTTTGAAAAGATAATGCTACTACTTTGAAAGTTGGCATTAATCATCTACAGAATGTGTTAATAAAGCATACTCACTTCCAACTTAATCTGATAATCTTTTCATTGTGTTTACTCCAGATGTTTACATCGTGGTGTTTTGCACCTTTCATCACACACCCCGCACTGCTTGGAAAAGATTAGGTGCTTGAATAGACAATGCATTTCAAAGCCTATTTCCTCTGTTTACCCTTCCTCAGAGTGCGTGCGTTCTTTCCAATTTTTAGATAGGTTAGGGGAGTCCGTATGAATTGGGTAATACATGATTTTAAAGCTTAGAGTCAGCTCTTTCAGTATCTGCACGCAACTGAAAATCCATGTCTGGTGACTTTTTGTTCGCTTTGTAATGCAGGGTCAAATATACAACTTAAATATTTATATATATTTATATATATTTTGAGACAAAATGAACCCAATGAAACACTTATTCAGAGATAACGAAGCACGTAAGTACCAATAAAACCACGCGATGTAAACCACTGGAGCAAGAACAATGAAGGGATTATCAAACTGAGCTAATATTAAACATGTTCTATTAACACTTTCTGCCAATGATTAATGCTAACTTTTGAAGCAGTAGTATCATTCTTTCAAAAGTTATTAGACTTGAAAGTCAAGAGAGTGCAAATGATTTCAAGACATGAAAAATGGCTTCTAAGACATACTTGATCAGTCTAATCTCCCAAAATCCCCCCCCCCTAAGGGGGGGGGGGGTGGGGGTTCTAGAAAAGACTGCTAAAATCGCACTTTACCATCCATGTTAAGATCCCAAACTGAAAATAGTGTAGAAGACCATAGCTCTTTCAGAAAATCTGAAAACTCAATAACGAATTGGTTGAACCATTACACCTTTTTTTGTTTGAATCCTCAAGTAAAATCAAGGGCAGCGACTTTTTGTTTGTTCTGTGATGCACTTTCACATCTTATCTCACAGAACCTCACCACAATAACCACAACAACACAAATAAGTGAAATGGCATGGTTTTTATTTTATTGCAGTTTCATTTTGTCGTTATTTTGTCTTTACTTTATGTCTACTTTGTCTTTATAATGTCAATGAACATGATCGGGGCTCAGTATCTGGTGGACGACACAAGTGCTTGCACAACCGCCTAGCTCCGTGTCCTGGTGTTGTTGATTAGGCTCGTGATTCGCTGCTGAGGAATGGCGTTCCACTCGTCAACCAGTATCTATCTGACGGAGTCCTGCCAATGTCGTTGCATCTGTAACCTTCTTTCCCACAGCTCTGCCAAGTTGATCCTAAAGATGTACTATGGGGTTGAGGTCGGGGCTGCATGCAGGCCAGTCCATTCCAGCAGGGAGGTGGCAACCTCCCTGATTCTTTCTCTCCCTCTCTCTCTCTCTTGAGAAAGCTGCGCGCAAGTCTCGCTGTATGTGGTCTTTCGTTGTCATCTTTTTGAAGCATCTCAGCTTCAATTTGCCCTATGGCACGGGATTTTTGAAAATTGTTTATACACGTGGCATGATGTACAACCAAAAAAAAAAAAAAAAAAAAATCGATGAGCTATCAAAATTGCCGGCATGGCAGAACTAAAAACTTGAATGTGAAGTTAAGATATCTATTGAAATTTGCATTCATGGCTGATCAGTTGAGAACAAAATATATTGCACAAAAGAACATGCTCTCTATTTACTCTTCACGACCATCTCATTCATAAGGACCGTTCTTGATCATTTTGCAACTTTTCAGTGCAGACCTTACCAGACACTTTTGAGTACAACCCTTTACGTGATAGCATAGTAATAATGAGTAGGATATCATTTTAAAGATAATTACATAATCTTTCCATTGACATCAAGCATGTATTGCAGAGTACTTAAAAACTGGAGAAATTTGCAACTAAAGTCAGATTTCCAAACTTTTATGAGGGGTTTATTAGACACTATGACAGACAGCTTCCTAGTACAGTGGTTACGAATACCAAGCCAAGGGGGCAAACATTGCAACCGTGCATTTCCCGCAAGGGATGGCTATCCAGCGTGTTTCTCACATTTATTGGAAAGCCAGTTGTTCAGCTTGAACCAGATCAAGACTGACTGGTGAGTAACCACGTCCTTGACTCCACACGACTTCACAGTCGACGTGGACAACAAAGTAGTCCACTGTAACCGTCTTTCACAGTGTATGTAAGGAAGCCGTAAGTGAGCTTTGAGTACAGACCATTATCTAATGTACTACAATTAAGAGAACAATACACAGAATACTAGAAGAGGATGTTGCAAAATATTGGAAGGAAAAGAAAGCGGCACCCCTTTGCGAACAGCATAAAAGACTCTCACAAAAGGAAGACAGTGAAGTAAAAAGCCTTGATTCGAGATCTGAATGAAACCGATTATGACATCTCATTTGAAGCGATTGGGGTAGGACAAAGGGGATTCATTGATGTTAAAAACAAAACTCGAATAAACCAAATCCTCGCCAAATGTAATTGTAACACACAAAACAAACAAACAAAGAGCTGTACAATGACCTTAGCAAGGCTGCACTTCTGGCTTCTTGTGTCATATTTTACAGCACACACAACAAACATGTTCACACGAACAAACAGTATAATGCGGTTGTATATACAGTATCAAATCCTAATTCAATACGCTATCAAAAATCAACAGATTGTTGATATCAAGTTTAATATTTGTTCAGAATGTTATATTGTATACACAGGTAAATCATTCGAAACTGAACTGTATTTATAGTATATATTGAAACGTTTTCCGACTGTGCCAAAATGCGCCTCATGTTATGACAAGAAAATGTGCACATTTAAGGTGGAATATTCTTGAGATGAGCTTCAAGCAATGTCGTTCTGATAAGTACAGGTGATGCATCGTGATTAAGGAAACATGAAAAAAAGTGAAATGAGGCAATATGTTATGTCTTATGGGACTATTGATTCTAGCGTCACGTGGGAGTCAGAAATTCCAGATTCAATGCTGCAAAAAATCCTTGAGCTGAAATGACTTGGCTATAAAAAAAGCCAGAGGAAGTTCACAATGCGTTTACCCTGGCGTGTTTTATGCCACATATATCGAGACAGTATTTACATTTCATGCAACGGTGATGGTTTCTCAGTTCAAACATTACGAGCTGCATGACTGCATGCCATTGTCGTATCCAGACAAAGGCATGACGACCTATTGTGGCTAAAATCGGAAGATGAATGGATATTAAGCCATATCTTTTCTTTCCTTGCACGCAATCCTGGAATCATTCCCATGAGGCAATGGATAACCAAACTGAATATGCAGAGGAAGGGTGTTTTCTTCTGATACAAATCTTGTTTTTATCAGTAGGTTCATTATTCAAATGCAAGAAGCATAGCGTCAGGTATTGAAAAGCTTACAGCAGTTACGTGTATATTCTTGGCACCATGAAAGACAAAGTGTTTTGTTTGCCCCTCCCCCCCCCCCCCGTTGGTGGCGTTTGAAACAGTAGGTGTATACTCAAAGGTAATAGATTGATTACAAATCAGTTCTATGCCTATGGATCCAGCAATACATGACAGGGCGCTCTGTAGACTTAATCACACCAACAGAGTTTGATATCTGTTATTCCCACATGCTGCCATCCATTCTTTTCCTACTTCAGTTACATCAATGACAACTTATGATAGCAAAAGAAAATTGGTCTTAGTGGCTTAATTTTTGTTTCCATTGCTTGGTTCATATATATTTTCCTGGAATGATCTCCCGAGGGAAGCGAGGGTGGTTATAAACCATGTGCAATTTGACGTGCACGGTGTTTATCATTGTACTTGTACAAGGCATTACGAAATACAGTTACCATTAGGAATTGCCTTATTTTGTGTCATTTTCTTTCACTTCAACAAAAAGATAAAAATCATTTGGGATTGTCAGTCACGATGCTTGATGAAGGCATATCATATTGTGCTTCCCCTTTATCCAAATGCATTAGTTTCAAAATGGACATTTTTTGGGGGGTAACAGGCTGACTTTTTATTCAGGAGAGCTCTAGAAATATTATGTCTAGAATCATATACTAAACGTATTCAGAAATTCTCTTTGAGTATTTTCCACAATAAAAGATGACGTCCAAAATGGCCGCCATTTCCTGAATTTTGTGCAACATTTCAACCAGAGAACACAAATACAAAAATTAAACGTCTAAATATGTGTTTTGAAGCATGAAGAACTAAATAAAATACAAATTAGGAGATGCTGCCGCACGCAAGTACCGTAATCCAAGATAATGTTCAAAATGTGACCTGGACCACAAAAGTAACGATAATTCGCCAGAAAGTGATATTTAGTTAAGGTCAGATTCTGAAAGAGTAGACTCTATGCCTTAAATGATATATAACTCAATCCAAATGGACTCTCTTTTTTATCTAATTGTTGGAAAGAAAGCACACACTCAGAAAAAGTGTGAACTGAGAAAAGAGGCTCTGAAGTACAGTGTCTATTCAAGCGCTTAATCTTTACCATGCCGTGCCAGCTGTGCAATGAATGAGAAAAAAAAACAGGATGTAAACCACCGAAGTTACAACACTGAAGGGATTATCATATTAAGCTATAATTAAGGATACCTTGTTAACACATTCTTTCCATGATTGATGCCAACTTTCAATGGAGTAGCATTATCTTTTCTTAAGGTGTTATAGTTAAAAGTGAAGAGAGAGTACACGATTTTTAAGAAACGAAAAAGGGACTCTAAAGGCACCTAATCACAATATTCTACAAAAAAAAAGTGTTCGAGATAAACAGCTAAAAACATATTTTCATTTTTTCATTATGATCCAATATTTCAGCATAATATAGAAGAAGACTTGATCTTTTAGAAAAATGAAAAAAGTCCAGATTGGTTAGGTTGACCCATTTCACCTGCATTCACTCCTCACACAAAATCAATGAGTGAGCCTCTTTGCTCGTTTTGTGATGCGCGGTCATTAGTGGCCACCACTTTCTGAAATTCTTATAACCTTTAACTGTTCAACCATTTGTGATCCTGCACCTAAAAACAAACAAAAAGTCGGCAGACATGAATTTTTAGTTAAGACCATATTCTGAAAGAGCAGACCTTAAACTTTAAAATGATGTATAGCTCAAATCAAATGGACTCTTCTAAGATACCTAAATATTTGAAAGAAAGCACAAACTCAGGAAAAGTGTGAACTGAGAAAAGAGGCTCTGAAGTACAGTGTCTATCCAAGCGTCTAATCTTTACCAAACCGTGCTGGCTGTGCGATGAATGGGACAAAAAACAGGAAGTAAAACACCAGAGTAACAACAATGACGGGATTATCAGATTAAACTGAAATTGAGCATGCCTCATTAACTTATTCTGTCCATAATTAATGCCAACTTTCAAAGCAGTGGCACTATCCTTTCAAAAGTTATTAGAGTTGAAAGTGAAGAATGTGGACAAGGTTTTTCAGAAATAAAAAAAGGATTCTAAAGACACACCTAATCACACTATTCTATCAAAATGTTCGAGATAAACTGCTAAAAAAACACACTTTCCTGCCCGTTTTATGATACCAAATTTTAGCATAATGTAAAAGACGACCCGCTCTTTCAGAAAATATGAAAAAGTCAAGTTCGGCTATGTTGACCCATTTTACTTATTTTCAGTCCTTACGCAAAATCAGTGTGTGCGACTTTATGTTCGTTTTGAGGTGCACGGTCACATTTAATTCAATATACAAAATTTAAATGTCTAGATATATTTCTTGAAGCATTAGACCTCAATAAAATACATATGTGACCGTGCACCTCAAAACGAACATAAAGTCGCACACCCTGATTTTGCGTGAGGACTGAAAATAAGTGAAATGGGTCAACCTAGCCGAACTTGACTTTTTCATATTTTCTGAAAGAGTGGGTCTTCTTTTACATTATGCTAAAATTTGGTATCATAAAACGGGCAGGAAAGTGTGTTTTTTTAGCAGTTTATCTCGAACATTTTTGGCAGAATAGTGTGATTAGGTGCGTCTTTCGAATCCCTTTTTCATTTCTGAAAAACCTTGTCCACACTCTTCACTTTCAACTCTAATAACTTTTGAAAGGATAGTGCTACTGCTTTGAAAGTTGGCATTAATTATGGACAGAATGTGTTAATGAGGCATGCTTAATTTCAATTTAATCTGATAATCCCTTCATTGTTGTTACTCTGGTGGTTTACTTCCTGTTTTTTGTCCCATTCATCGCACAGCCAGCACGGTTTGGTATTATAAGCGCTTGAATAGACACTGTACTTCAGAGCCTCTTTTCTCAGTTCACACTTTTCCTGAGTTTGTGCTTTCTTTCCAATATTTAGATAGGTTAGGAGAGTCCATTTGATTTGAGTTATACATCATTTTAAAGCTTAAAGTCTGCTCTTTCAGAATATGGTCTTAACTAAAAATTCATATCTGGCGACTTTTTGTTTGTTTTGAGGTGCACTGTCACATATTAAGAGTTGGTGAAGCATGCAAGTAACGTTCCGAGACGGCATCTAAAATGGACTCCATTTCTTGATTTTTTTTCTCATTATTGTGCATGTGGATTTCTGGTGTGCACACTTGAAATGTCGAAATATACTTATTGAGTACAAGGAACCAAATACAATACTTATTTAGAGATTTTGAAACACGCATAAAGCACTTTAACACTTTGAGAAATCCAAAATGGTGTCCAAAAGGGCTGCCATTTCCTGTTTTCTCATAACCCTGCAACTAGGTAACGGCGATATGCAACTAAAATGTTTGCATATATATTTTGAGACAAAAGAATCCCAATAAAATACTTATTCAGAGATCATGAAGCACGCAAGTACCAATAAAACCAGTTCTTCTCGAAAACCAATGTTGCCAAAATGGCCGCCGTTTTGTTTATCAAGACATTGCTGCTTTAGCCTGTTTCAAGAAACAAAGAAATACAACATTAATTTCGAATTCAAAAACTCAGAAGGTCGAGAATCTTTCCTATAAATAAGAACAGCATGGGCATAGATATATGTTGGGTTTGATCAGGGAGGTGCTTGGATGCACCCCACATCCCTGTGGGAAGGGGGTGGGGTTGCCTGTACAATCATTACTTTCTAAATATTCAACATAAATTATATGCACTTTGTCAATGAATTGCAATCATAAAAATGCTAAACGTCCCTTGCTCGGCCCCCATTTAAAAAGTCAGGTTAAGAGGTTTTCTGGGTCAATGGATTCGAATCTAAAGTTGTTTTTTATGGTCTGCAGTCAATTTTTCCTTTTGTAAGGTCTCCTTAAGGTCATTAAGGGGTCAAGCCATTGTATTCATAACAGTTTATTACAAAAATGGCTTGCCCATGGTCAATATTCCAGGAATGTCAGCCTTAGTTATAGAATTGCAGTTGGCGACGGCTGAAAAAAAGGCGTATTTCTTGTGAAGGGCGCCCTCCGGGGCGGCATATTTGCAAAATCCAATATGGCTGCCACCAACGTTTAAATGCCAGTTTATAACAAAATACCTTTAAAGTGTTAAAATAATTTGAAAAGTCAGCTTTAGAGGTTTTATGGGTCAAGGAATTCGATTCTGAAGTTGTTTTTATTGTCTGATGTCAACTTTTCCATATAAGGTCTCCCCAATGGTCATTTGGGGTCAAACCATTATATTCACAATAGGTAATTTAGATAGTGGCTTGCCTATAGTCAATATAGGAGGAATGCCAGCCCTGCTAATAGAATTGCAGTTGGTGAGGGCTGTGGGAGAGGGAGAGGTGGGCTTTCTCACGAGTAACATCAATTTATTATCTGCTTTCGTTTTAAGATTTCAAATACTAGATATACACTCATCAATTATAATAAGAACCCCTTTCTGAGAGTAATTATGTTTAAGGGATCTTACTCAGATCCTTATTTCACAATCAAATATTTGCAGACTTGGTAACCCTTCAATTTCATTTTTAATGATTACTTACGGTATTTTTTTTCTGCATCATCA
This sequence comes from Diadema antillarum, assembly GCF_040938485.1. Lineage (NCBI taxonomy): Eukaryota > Metazoa > Echinodermata > Echinoidea > Diadematoida > Diadematidae > Diadema > Diadema antillarum. The sequence goes on from NW_027271443.1 coordinate 1,401,399, forward strand.
ATTATGGCCTGTTATGATATGGCTAGACAAACTTTTTAAGTGAGGTTCTGTCCAAAGCTATGGAATATCATAGTTCATGTCACAATCATTCCATTAATCATCTTTACATTACAGGCGCTAAGAGGAATGTCCTGACCGACTGGTCATATTTGCGGAATTCAATATATTTGCATTTGCTTTAATGCCAGCCAAAATAGTTAGTTAGAATTATGGATAATGCCCTTCAAAAGACTTTTCAAGATTCTATTATTGAATTATTATTTTCATCTTCATCTGCAAGGAATGCAATAAAAACATACATATACGCGAAATGAAATCTAATTGCTACCTAGTATATTAATCGTTTAGCAATAAGGGGGGCGGGCTACTCTCTATATTACCAGCGTCCTTGACGTTGCCACTAAAAAGGGAAGTGTTTTTATTTCTCTGTTGCAGTTCAGGGATCCTCAATCACAATGGATATTCATGATTAAGATTTAAATTCAATGAAATAATAACTATGAAGATTACTCCTAATCTGGATGAAAAAAAAAACAAAAATCTGTCGTGTTTAAGAGAGTTTTTAGGACATCAGGCTGGCATCAATTTGCTATTTTCGAACCTTTGTAAGAAAGTTCAATTCTAAAGTCCTTATAGGAAATGTGTGTGCCTCCGCAGCTAAATATGCCGTTCAGAGAACATAACGGTCCTTGTGACGCCATGTAGGGAACAAGCATATTTCACAGGTGCCGCAGTGACACCATTAACAGGGTACAGATTAGATATGCTATAGTTCAACTTTTATGACACCTTCAAGGGTCTATTAAGATTCTATCCAAAGTGCTTCGACGCAAATTGGTATGATATCACAAGACTTTATATGTTGGTATCTCGTTGGTGTGAAGACTATAGGTTGCAACTCTACTCTCCGCAACATCTCTAAGACGCAAGTCTCCTGGAGACGAGCCTAATCTCCAGGATTCGCAGGAGAATCGAACATTTCCGATTTTTGCAGAAACTATTTCCGTCTTCCAGCTTGTCTCCGAGACGTCTCTGCGATGTCTCCATCACTGTGGCCATGTCATGGGGACTAAATTTGTCTGCAACATCTTCGAGATGTCCCCGCATCTTGTGGAGACCGTAATAACATAATGGCGACGAAAGGGAGAAGTCGCTAAGAAAAGAAGTATCTGATAAGTCCGTGCGACTGCAAAAGCCGTGCCAACATCCCCGTGACTTCCAAGCAAATAAGTTTTCCCTTTGTTTGAAGACGTCTTGGACGTCGCCCTGGAAATCGCGTTAGTTGTGACAGCGAAAATAATTTCTTCGAGACGCTGGCATTGCGGCAATGTCTCCTGTCAGATAGGCCCTCAATCCCCTCCCCCCCCCCCCCCGACTTTAAGTTTGCAGCAATATCAAACTACTCACCATGGCTCGTCTGACACCTGCTCTACATTGTACATTTTCACCTTCATTCAGTCATTCATTCATTCATTCATTCACTTCATTATTTTTTCCCATTTCCATTTTTTCCACCTCCCAATGCAGCTGTGATGCAGAAGAATGAAATTTGGTACTAAAGCATTGCGGAGAGTGGCTGATAGTACTAGTAATCGCCATGTACCTGTGCCATCTTTCCTCCAACTCCACTACCTGAAGTCAGGGATCACAGCAGATAATAAATTTGTAATAGATTATCAAAATATATTGGTGTAATGTATAAACTTAGTTTTCTCCCAAAGTCAATCTATAATGCTATAATTTTACCTCACTTGTATTATGGAATTACTTTTTTTTTATCCCTGAAGATATTGTAGTTGAATGATATGTACCAATATCAAGCTGGCATTTTTATGTATTTGTGTAAAAATCGTTTATTACCAAAGACTCTCTTAGATATGTTCGCTTTTAATAATCAAATTGATAATTATAGCACGCGATCCGCGAATAATTTTCACCTACCTCTATCCTGTACTTCTTTTTATCAACGATGTATCATTTACATTGGTCCTACCCTGTGGAATTCTCTCCCCTGTGCAATTCGTAATGCTAACTCTTTGAATACATTTAAATTTGGTTACCAAAAAAAAAAACATCTTTTATAATTATAGCCAAACTCATTGAGGTAAAGAGTATAATCTTTTATTCTTGATGATTCAAGACATCCCGTATCTTGTTGTCATTGTGTGTTTTGTTTTGTTTTGTTTTGTTTTGTCTTGTCCTGTTCTTACGTTTCACTTCAATTTGAACACACTACAGATAATTGAAATTGAATGAATGATTCTAGGTCAGCTCAAAAATAAAGGACATCTCCTCTCTGGCTGCTACCTACCATAGCATATCTGTTAAACCTATGTTTGTGTAATTGTCAATCTATTTCTGCTGTATTCTTTTCCTTTTCACTCTATTATTGATATGTTTGTAATCGTATCCGAATATTGATGTATGTATTATTTTTTAATATGTTCCTTGCTTTGGTGAAATAAAGAAACTTGAAACTAGAAAAAAAAAAGATAGGGTAGTTTCTGATGATCTGCGAAAATTTTTGTATTTCAGCTTACAAAACATGGAATTTTTGTCATTTTTTGCTTATTAAATCTTACGAATCTAATGAAGATATAGTGACGAACTTATAGATAACGATTTATACCAACAAACTGAGGACTTAAAATACTCTAAATTAGTACGAGCGAGTGAGCCGAAATTTGTATATTTCCGCATCATCATTACGTTTTGTTCTTATCTTTCTTGATTTGTTTTTTTTTTTGCACCCCCCACGTATGTTCGAATCCGTTGGCGTCCTCTTTTGATCCAATCGGCGATCGCTTCAGAACGAAGGAAATTGCAGCCGCTGCTCCGTGTAACAATTTTCCTGCTGAATATAAAATGACATGTGTGAACACAATAGACATTGTCATTTTGTCCACGTCTTCGTCACGTTTTGTTCTTATGTTCTTCTTTTTTTTGGATACATTTTGGCGAGTGTTTGGCTAGCGAGCGCAACGAGCGAGCCGAACATTTTTGTACTTCAACTTACAAATCATGGAATTCTTGTCATTTTTTTGCTTATTAAATCTCACAATTCTAATCAAGATATAGTGACGGCCTTATAGATAACGATTTATACCAACAAACTGTTAGACTTAAAAAAAAATACTCTAAATTTTACTAGCGAGTGAGCCGAAATTTGTATATTTCCGCATCATCATTACGTTTTGTTCTTATCTTGCTTGATTTTCTTGCCCCCCTTGATTTTTCTGCCCCCCCCCCCCATGTTCGAAACCACTGGCGCCTTCATTTGATCCAATTGGCGATAGCTTCAAAACGAAAGAAATTTCAGCCGCTGCTCCGTGAAACATATTGCCTGCAAGATATAAAATGACATGTGTGAACACAATAGACATTGTCATTTTACCGCGTCATCATCACCTTTTGTTCTTACCTTTTTTTCATATATAAAGTTTGGCGAGCGAGCGCAGCGAGCGAGCCGAAAATTTTTGTATTTCAGCTTACAGAACATGGAATTCTTGTGTGAACACAATAAACATTGTCATTATGTCCGTGTCATCATCATGTTTTGTTCTTATTTTGTTTGATTCGGTTTTCTGCCCCCCCCCCCCACCATTCTCCCCCCCCCCCCTGTTGCGACACGGATTGTCGCCCCTACACGGATTGTCGCCTCCTGCTTGGGGCGACAATCCGTGACGGGCGTTGGCGGCACGGATTGTCGCCCCCTACACGGATTGTCGCCTGGCGACAATCCGTGTAGGGGGCTGGCGGCACGGATTGTCGCCCGCCCTCGAAGCACATTTTGCTGGGTAATATCGTTCTGGACATAATCATTGAAATACTAACACATAACTTACATGGCTACATCCATGCAAACATGTCATGTAAAAAGTCATGGTGAGGTTTCAAGGAAGTGTGTATGTGCGCGTGCACATGATAATTTAGTGTCCGTTTGTGCGTGTGCATGTGTGTGTGTGTGTGTGTGTGTGTGTGTGTGTGTGTGTGTGTGTGATGGAAGAATGTGTTTATTATGTCAGTTTTTTGCGTATGTGTTTTTTAGCTGCGCGTTGGGAGGGATACCTAGTAAGCTGTTGCTGGCATAAACATTGATATTGATTTTATCAGCAGCTTTGAATTTGATGAGTTTGTTTGGCAGATTTGTATATGAATTCGGAGTGGAGCTTGCGTGCGGGCGGATGCTGCTTTTCTGCATACGGTCCATTATGTCTTATTTATCAACATCAGGAAGGATGTGGTATCGGTTCGGGTGTGCGTCGGTATGTGGGAAGGGGGTTACATTTCGTTATTGCAAAAGTTTGTTATTCTGAAGGCTCATTCGTCCGAAGGCTCATTCGTCCGAAGGGTCATTATTCCGAAGGTTCGTTATTCCGAATTTCATTTTTGGATCAACGAACCACTAGGTATAGGGAATTGTGTGTTTCGGATAAATGAAGCCTCGGAAAAAACGAAACTTCGGAATAACGAATCTTCGTGTGTGTGTGTGTGTGTGTGTGTGTGTGTGTGTGTAAGTATTTGGGTCGGTGAATGTGGGTGTGGGATGATTTAGGTTTTGTTTAATCACGGGTTGGTGGGTTGGGGATTGGATTTCTGAAGAAGGATAGTTATAAATGGTATGACGGATGTTGGTAGGATTTAATATTTAGGACAGATGTAACAGTAGGCCCTAGATTTGTATCGGTTTGGGAGGGGAGGGGGTGGTGGGGTTTTTTATGAATGATTTCATTCTAGATTTGAGTAATATGTTTGTGTGTTTTTTTATGCCTTCGCCACGAAGTGGTGCCGGAGGCATTATGTTTTCGGGTTGTCCGTCCGTCCGTACGTACGTCCGTACGTACGTCCGTACGTCCGTACGTCCGTCCGCTTTCGTTTACGCGATAACTTGAGTAATATTTACTGGAATTTTACCAAACTTGGTCCAAGTATGAAGTATGATGGGGCAACGATTTGATAAGATTTTGGGTGAAATCGGCTAAAGGTCAAAGGTCAAGGTCAAATCATGAAATTGTATCCGTTTACGCGATAACTCAAGACTGTATAGAGCAAATTTCACCAAACTTTGTTGGAGGATGATATTTGATGGGACAATTACTTGATTAGTTTTTCAGTGAAATCGGACAGAGGTCAAAGGTCAAAGATCAAGGTCAAATCCTAAAATTTATCTGTTTATGTGATAACTCAAAACTGGATGAAGCAGCTTTCACCAAACTTGGTCCAAGGATGATGTATGATGGGACAATTAGTTGAGTAGATTCTATTGACATTGACAAGAGGTCAAAGGTCAAAAGGTCAAGGTCAAATGCTAAAAATGTTGCTATTTCCCCCATATCTATGCAATGCCCGCAGTTATTTTCTTGAAACTTAGTGTAGACATGTACTACTGCGTAAGGATTCTCCAGAGAGAGTTTCATGTCATAAGGTCAAAGGTCAAAAGGTCAAAGGTTAGGTGAAAATGTTGCAATATCACTTTTCACGCAAATGGTTCAATGTATATCTTCATGGAACTTGGTACATATGCATGTACTGACTGGCAGGGATTATCTAGGGAATTTAAGGGTCATGGGTCAATAGTCAGGGGTTCAAAGGTCAAGGTCAACTCCTCAAAATGTTACTATTTCCCTCATATACTAGTATATGCAACGATTGCATTATTAGTTTTAAAATTTAATATATGTACATGTATTACTTGATGGAGATTCTCTTGGAAATTTCCAGCCAGAAGGTCAAAGGTCAAAGGTTAAGGGTCAAAGGTCAGGTTTGAATAAAAAATATATATATTTTGTACTGTAATTACACTCTTTCTTCATACCTTGAAAATTATACTCAATGCATAAACTTATAATAAGGTCGGTCAGAAGTCAAGTAAAAATTTTCAATTCCCCAAATATGTGTACCTGCACTCTTTAACAGACAATTATAGCAAACCCAGTTCGTGGAAAGTGAACATTCAAGATATTTTTGACAAACCTGTTATTTCGATATTTTGCCAGTTATGTGAAACTGTCATCACACATTGTGAAGACATCGTACTATACACCTATTGGGAGAATCATGCATTACGGCGGAGGCATCAGTCGCCTTAGCGACATTTCTAGTTTATGTATATGCCATTTGTAACTTTTTTGTTCATGTTGCACCCAGAATGGGTCGATTTATGAATGATTTGAATGAAATCAATAAATATCAAGGAAAAAAGTGTTGAGTTGGTTTGTTTGCATTATGAGGTTTGTTTGAGTGTTTGTTGGTGTTTGTTTGTACATTGTATTACGTATGTATTAGCGGTGTGCAATGGCAGTTCGTTTGTGCTAAAATCAAGTAACGATTGACAAATTTTTTACGGCGTGTGGAAATTATTCGCTCATGCATAAAGCATGCCAAACCTACTCTGGGACAAAGAATAGTGGTATGGACGTTCTAGTTTATAAGACTGATGGAAGAAAATGACTGCAGGGAAAAATGAACAAAGACAAATAACATTTGGGGAGGGTACCTCCCTCGTATGTATTTTCTCTCGGTCTCTCTCTCGCCTAGCCCGCCTCACCGCTGATATTTGGTTGACACACCCATACTATTTTTAGATCAACGCTGGTGTGAATTCTTTAAACACGTGCTCATACACTCTGAAGGCGTTTGTATTGCCACAGTAGCGCCACTATATTCCACATACACACGTAAGCATACAGGCACACGTATACACACAGACAAACAAACCACTACCACTATGTAACCACCACACATGCACAATTTCTACATAATTATTGTCTTTTGAGAATGAGAAGGGCGTTAAGTGGTCGTGAACACTATGGGTTTAGTTTATCATTCTCAGCCGACGATATTGTATTATTATACTCCAAACACACACACAAACACACACACACACACACACACACACACAACAAATCATACACATCACATATCATGCAGCTCACAATATACACACACACACACACACACACACACACACATACGCATAACTTACCAGTCATACCCATCCCACCAAAGCTTAACACCGGAGGAACCACCCCGAGCCCGGGGCGACAATCCGTGACGGGGCGACAATCCGTGTCGCAACAAATTTTTTGCCAACACGGATTGTCGCCTTCGAGGTCAAAAACTGGGAACTGCACAAGCGTCACGGATTGTCGCCAGGCGACAATCCGTGACGGGGGCGACAATCCGTGCCGCCAGCGCCTGTCACGGATTGTCGCCCCGAGCAGGAGGCGACAATCCGTGCAGGGGCGACAATCCGTGTCGCAACACCCCCCCCCCCCCCCCCGGCGAGTTTTTTTTTTTCTTGTTCTTTTCTTTTTTTTTCTTCTTCGTTTTTTTTTTCTTTCGTTTTTTGCGACCCCAAGGAGTGGCGACCGGGGTACGTGCCCCCCTTGCCCCCCGCCCTTGCCCCCCCCCCTAGATACGCCACTGTATGCTCATCCGTGCGATTGTATACTGTTTTCAGAAAATGTTTTCAGAAAACATTATGTCATCCTTTGTAAGGATATCTTTAAATAGATGTTGGAAAGCTGAAGGGTTGTGAGATCACAATTCCTGTTGGATATTTCCGTCTCGAATCAGGTGCACAGGATGAGTTGTCCGTCCCATTTATTTGTGTACATCTGTGCGCTGATAAATAAGGGCAGTTCTTTATTTTCCAATCTGAATTTTCAGGAAGCCGCTACGCTCTTCCAATCATAATTTCAGATTTGAGTGGTGCCATCACAATCTCTTGTCGGAGGACAACACAGTGTTGCTGCGCAAAAAAAGTTAAGATTATTTTCTTCAGGATCAGTATCCCATACAACATCAATAGGTGTTCAGTTTCCCTAGTCATTTGCGCTTTCAGTAAAGAAACGGTTTCGTTTTATAAAAAGAGAATAAAAAAGATAAGAAAAAACCTTCAGCTGAATTGTCTTCACCTACTCGGATACGATACTGTCATTAAAGGACTTTAATGATCGAATTTAGTTAACTGCCCCTAAAATACTGGTCTGACCTGGATTGAGGAGCTCTATTCCCCGGAAGCAAAGGAGAGCAGGCATACACCAATTTCAGCAGGAGGAGAATCATATCGCTTGCCAGCTGGAAAGTTATATAATTGACCATGAAAGGTGACAAGGTGGCTCAGTCGGTAGCGTATGGCTTGCGTTCAAAAGACTGGTGTTCCGGCGCGCGATTTTTTTTTTTTCCATAACCCTAACGCGTCGAAATTGCCAATTGTGTCACTTGAGCAAAGACTATCAGTGTACAAGTTGGTTTTTGTACGCATGTGCGTGGACTTCACAGTTAGGCGTTGAGTTCTTACTGTTACACAGTATACAGAGTACCATTGACATGGTCGTCTGCTAACCACAGAATCAGATTACAACGTGAGAATGGGACGCCGTCCTTCAAGCAGAAACATAACAACGGGTTTGTGTGTATGGGTATGTGTATGCGCTTGTGTGAGTGTGTGTGTTTGTGTGTGTGTGTGTGTTTGTGTGTGTGTGTGTGTGTGTGTGTGTGTTTCCACTTCACATGTCATCGCCATCGCGTTCGGCTTTGCCTTAGGTGGTATTACTGTAGTTTTGTTCGCCGTCTGCTGACACTTTTCCTGTGTCTCGCGAGACTTGCGTTACTAGGATGCAAGCAAACTCGACGTCGTCATCAATATCTTGCAAAAAGTAAAATGGAAATCTAATTGAAGCTTGGAATAAATCATAATCAAAGTATTATATATACGTAGCGACACGAGGCGGTAGGATAGTGAAGCAACCTTCTTTGTCAAATTTGTAATCTGCTATTTACATGTAGATTAACGTCTGTATATCTTTTCATTTTACTCATGTTTGTATTCCCACACACTATAATCTTGTATATCTTTTGTGTCATGTGTAATCTTTGAGTATTGTATTCACTGGTTTGTTTTTTTTTTGTTATTTATACTCTTTGTTTTCTACTCTCATGCCCCGAGAGGAGGTCGAACGAGTCAATGAAATTCACAAAATTCACAAATATTCGTCTGACACCACTCTGTCCCTCGGATAGGACATAAAATGGAGGTCCCGTGTATGAGAGAGTAACAACTCATGCACGTAAAAGATCCCGCTTCATTCATTCATCGCAAAGAGCAGGGTGTTTAACCCGATGAAGTGGTCCCACCTCACACCCAACTGGACCCCATGGAAGACCAGCTTAACGTAGCTGAATATGGGCTATCCAGCCATCTTATCAGATGGAAATCAATCAAACAAAATTCACAAAAACATTGATCATGTTTATTAAGCCCCACAAAATGAATTTCGAAGAGGACATTTGGTCTTGGGTAACATGGATGAACTCCTGGGTTAATTTGGGTTTATCCTCCAACTTCACAATGATTCAGAAAGGCGTAATATAGGCTCCTTTTAGTTCAGGTTCGTAATATCAACGTATATGATTACATTCTCATGCAATAACATCCATGATGAAGATGGGGGAGTGACGAGAAACTGCGGGAGGGGGGAGCTAGTAATCATCGATTTTGATCGATGAAATATCTCTACAAATATTTTAATTTAATCAGCTTTAAAAGGGCATTTTGGATCGGCATTTAAAAATCAAAACGTGTGCTATTTCCATCAAAATCAATTCATTTCCCCAGTCCATACATGTGCAAAATTGCTCTAGTATCAAGGTTTGAATTGCTCTATCAATGATTTTTTTGATGTTCACTTTATCATTGCCAACCCTATAGTCCTTCTCATCACTTACCATCGTCACCTCTACCATCACGACCATCACTGAAGGAAACCAAAACCCACAAAGAAATGTGGATTGAGTGAAAGCAGCAACATTAGTAGAACACATCAATGAAAGTTTAAGGAAAATCGGGCAATCGATGCAAAAGTTATGATTTTTTTAAGTTTGGATGTTGGAACCACTGGATGCATGACATCATGTGTGGGCAACAGCATAAAGAAAATATAAAGAAAACAAACATATTTTCAATTTTCTTGAGTAATGGAAGAGCATTTGATTAACCACTTTCAGAAAGTAGGGGGAATGATACCCTTAACATAAGTCAGTATCAATTAAGTTGATGAAATGTATAATTTCATTGATTTTTTTGGGGGTGGAATTCTCTTCATATTTTCTTTACATTGTTGCCCATCATGGTCTCTAATAGTCTCTTTATTCAGTGATTACATCACAGAAAATATAAAAACGAAAAACTTTGCATCGATTGTCCGATTTTTCCTCAAATTTTCACTGATGTATAATGCTAATGATGCTGCGTTCACTCAATCCATATTGGTCTTTGGGTTTTGGTTTCCTTTAATATCAACCAATCATCACTACCATCATTGCTTTTATTAGATGACCATGCACGACCATAAACATCATAACTATCATTTCACAACTGCATGGATATCATCTTATCATCATCACCACGATTATCACGCGTATTACCATCGTATACATATCACCACAAGCAATATATCTTCCACCACTATCAATACTTTTTTCCATGTCATCAATCCGTCAACAGCAACTTCACGATATCTCTTTCAAAGTTTTCACCATCATCATCATTATCATAAGTCTAAATAAGCATTGCGATTGGCAATATATTCATACCCGATCCCTCCCTCCAATGCCCACATGGCCTATCACCCGTAATTGAAATGATGAAGAGAAACGATTGAATATTAAAACACTGATTTGTGTGTGTGTTTGTTTGTTTGTTTGTTTGTTTGTTTGTTTGTTTGTTTTTTGTTTGTAAGAACACTAGCCGCATTTACACGTACAAAATAGCTGGTTACCGAGCGCGCTCCAAAACTCGAGAGTTCTTGTTATACTCGCAACTTTTTATAAACTTCATGATCGATATATTACAGAAACAAACACCAGGCTTTAACTGGTATCAGATTCCCAGGTGGGTTCATGACTTTAAATGTGTATAAACCATTTGTTGTCGACTAACACCCAAAAAGGGGAGCCATGCGTGATTTGTTGTATCGAAGTCGTGCAGTAATCGTACACATAAAAAGTGATGAGATATTAGAGCTGTGATAGAAGTTTACCAGTATATGAAGTTTATCAATATCAGCATAGCCATATGTTCACTATGTGGGAGAGAGAGAGAAAACAAAATCAAACCCACAGCTCCGATTCTCAAGTAAAACACATTTGTAGAAGAGATTTCAAATGATCGCTTTATAATGTGTTATTTGGCACAAAATAATTTCACTTATTTTTAATAACATTAATCGATAACCAAATGAAAATTAATTTGCCCGATATTAGCCAAATTTAAGATCTTTTCATTAAGTTGGAGCAACGAGCATTAATTCAGAGTCAAAGAGGCTATAAACTTTCGATTTTTTTATGAAGTACATTGATAGGAAACTGATAACTATAAGTTTGAACGATGATAGCGCCCAAAATATCATGGTTACAGTTCGTTATTGAGAAGGTTCGTTATTCAGAAGGGTCGTTATTCCAAAGATTCGTTATTCCGAAGGTTCTTTATTCCGAAGGTTCGTTATTCCGAAGTTTCGTTTTCCAAAGGTTCGTTAATCCGAAACTGAAACAAAGCTCGTTATTCTGAAGGTTCGTGACGGACCCTATTTCATTGTTGGATCAATGAACCTTGGGAATAACGAACCCTATTTTATTTTCGGATTGGCGAACCTTCGGAATAACGAATCCTATTTCATTTTCGAATAAGCGAGCCTTCAGAAAGCGAACCCTATTTTTTTCGGATAAACGAACCTTCGGAATAACTAACCTGCGGAATATCGCCACAAATGTTCGGAATAACATACCCTTTTTTAGTTTCAGATAAACGAACCTTCGGAATAACTAACCTGCGAAATAACGCCACAAATGTTCGGATTAACATACCCTTTTTGATTTTGGGATTAACGAACCTTCGGAATAACGAATATCCGAAACACACAAATTCCCTATATACTTAGAGGTTTGTTCACCCTACATTCAAGAAAGGTTCGTTAATCCGAACATTTGTGACGTTATTCCGAAGATTCGTTAGTCCGACAATAAAATAGGGTTCGCTATTCCAAAAGGTCGTTTATTCGAAAATGAAATAGGGTTCGCTATTCCGAGATTCGTTAATCCCAAAATCAAAGAAGGTTCTGGAACGGGTCATAAGACTTTTTTGAACGTTCTTAAAACGTTTTTAAACGTTCTAGAGGGTTTTCAAAAGTTATCTGGATGTCTATAACGTCGAAACGTTTTTGTGTCGGTCCTTAAGACTTTAGAAAGTTTTTTTAGTGTTATCTTACCGTTTAAAACAACGTTTTTATAACGTCCAATTGAAACGTTTGAATACGTCGAAAACCTTCCACATGAAGACGTTCTGGAAAAGTTTTGACAAAACGTTCAAATAACGAACTTGGAATGTTTCAAGAACGTTTAGAAAACGTCTTTGTGTTAGCTGGGTAAAAACGTAAAATTCAAGTCAGTTTTGAGACGTATTTGCAGTATTCACTTCATATTTACGACGTATTAGTGAAATAAAATTTACTTTGCTTTGCAACCTATTTACCACGTCATATTAATGACGTGACGTTGAATTTACGTCAGTTTTACGACGTCTTTGTGACTTTATATAATAAGGCCTACGAATTATAATTTTATAGAGTCATGTCAGTTTGCGACATATACTATCGTCAGAACGACAATTTCACGTCAGTCAACTGTCAAAAATAAGATTTTTTTTTTTTTGGCTCAAATGGAAGACATAGAGATACGTCATTATCTAGACTTTAGAAAAGCGTAATTACTGTCGTTTGTTTGCGGTAAATAAGCAAAGAAAACAGACGCTATTTAGACGTCTCAAACTGACGCCAATAAGTCGTATTGTTGTTTGAAGATATCTAAAAGACGTCATATTTGTGACGTCTTTCTGACGCCTGGTTGGTTATACGAAGATGTTGTAAAGGCGTGTAGATTACTAATTTAAAGTCTTATGGACGAAAATAAACACAGATACTTGATATCATATAAACGTTTCAAACTGACGTGAATATGTCGTATTTTTGCTCAAATGGAAGTTGTCCCAAAGATGTCATTGGTGGTCATTAGATTCGTCTAAATGACATGTAAATCACAATTCTAAAGACAAGATTTACGTCAGAATAACGTCATGAGCACGTCATCTACACGTTAATTCATGGCTTTTTGATGTATATTGGAAAAGAAAAAAAAGGAAGACGTCTGAAAGACGCCTTTTTCACGAAAACTAGTAAACAAGGAAAATGGACGTGATTTTGACGTCATTTTTAGATCGTGGGCGGTTAAGGTCTAATAAAGCGCATGTGAGTAAATCAAAGTACAACCATGATACAAATCTGGGTCCTAGCTGACATTTGGACGTTTCTAAACGTTCTTGAAACGTTCCTAGTTCGTTATTTGGACGTTTTGTCAAAACGTTTTCAGAACATCATTTTTCTGGAAAGTTTCGACGTATTCAAAACGTTTCAATTGGACGTTATAAAAACGTTTTTTTTTTTTTTTTTACGTTAAAATAACAAGGAAACCTTTCTAATTTTTGAAGGACCGACAGAAAAACGTTTGTACGTTATAAACATTCAAATAACTTTTGAACAAAAAAAGTCTTATGACCCATTCCAGAACTCTGTTTGATTTTTGGATTAACGAACCTTCGGAATAACGAACCCTATTTCATTTTCGAATAAACGAGCTTTTGGAATAGAACCCCTTCTTGATTTTCAGACTAACGAACCTTCGGAATAACGTCACAAATGTTCGGATTAACGAACCTTTCTTGAATTTAGGGTGAACAAACCTCTAAGTATAGGGAATTTGTGTGTTTCGGATATTCGTTATTCTGAAGGTTCGTTAATCCCAAAATCAAAAAGGGTATGTTAATCCGAACATTTGTGGCGTTATTTCGCAGGTTAGTTATTCCGAAGGTTCGTTTATCCGAAAATAAAAAAGGGTATGTTATTCCGAACATTTGTGGCGATATTCCGCAGGTTAGTTATTCCGAAGGTTCGTTTATCCGAAAAAAAATAGGGTTCGCTTTCTGAAGGCTCGTTTACTCGAAAATGAAATAGGGTTTGTTATTCCGAAGGTTCGCCAATCCGAAAATAAAATAGGGTTCGTTATTCCCAAGGTTCATTGATCCGACAATGAAATAGGGTCCATAACGAACCTTCGGAATAACGAACCTTTGGAAAACGAAACTTCGGAATAACGAACCTTCGGAATAAAGAACCTTCGGAATAACGAATCTTTGGAATAACGAACCTTCGGATTAAAGAACCTTCTGAATAACGAACCCACTCAATAACGAACTGTAACCATGATATTTTGGGTGCTATGATATATCATCGTTCAATCTTATAGTTATCAGTTTCCTATGAATGTATTTCATAAAAACTCGAAAGTAGCCTATGTGACTCTGAACTCATGCTCGTTGCTCCAACTTAATGAAAAGATCTTAAATTTGGCTAATATCGGGCAAATTGATTTTCATTTGGTTATCGATTAATGCTATTAAAAATAAGCGAAATTATTTTGTGCCAAATAACACTTTATAAAACGATCGTTTCAAATCTCTTCTACAAATGTGTTTTACTTGAGAATTGGAGCTGTGGGTTTGATTTTTTTTTCCTCTTTCTCTCACATAGTAAACATATGGCTATGCTGATATTGATAAACTTCACATACTGGTAAACTTCTATCACAGCTCTAATATCTCATCACTTTTTATGTGTACGATTACTGCACGACTTCGAGACAACAAATCACGCATGGCTCCCCTTTTTGGGTGTTAGTCGACAACAAATGGTTTATACACATTTAAAGTCATGAACCCACCTGGGAATCTGATACCAGTTAAAGCCTGGTGTTTGTTTCTGTAATATATCGATCATGAAGTTTATAAAAAATTGCGAGTATAACAAGAACTCTCGAGTTTTTGGAGCGCGCTCGGTAACCAGCTATTTTGTACGTGTGAATGCGACTAGTGTTCTTACAAACAAAGAAACAGACAAACAAACAAACAAATCAGTGTCTTAATATTCAATCGTTTCTCTTCATCATTTCAATTACGGGTGCTAGGCCATGTGGGCATTGGAGGGAGGGATCGAGTATGAATATATTGCCAGTCGCAATGCTTATTTAGACTTATGATAATGATGATGATGGTGAAAACTTTGAAAGAGATTTCGTGAAGTTGTTGATGGATTGATGACATGGAAAAAAGTATTGATAGTGGTGGAAGATGTATTGCTTGTGGTGATATGTATACGATGGTAATACGAGTGATAATCGTGGTGATGATGATGAGATGATATCCATGCAGTTGTGAAATGATAGTAATGATGTTTATGGTCGTGCATGGTAATCTAATAAAAGCAATGATGGTAGCGATGATTGGTTGATATTAAAGGAAACCAAAACCCAAAGGCCAATATGGATTGAGTGAACGCAGCAAAATTTTATAGCATTATACATCAGTTAAAGTTTGAGGAAAAATCGGACAATCGATGCAAAGTTTTTCGCTTTTATATTTTTTTTGTTTTGTAATCACTGAATAAAGAGACTACTAGAGACCATGATGGGCAACAATATAAATAAAATATGAAGAGAATTCCACCACAAAAAAAAAAAAAAAATCATTGAAATTATACATTCCATCAACTTAACTGATACTGACTTATGTTAAGGGTATATATCCCCCTACTTTCTGAAAGTGGTTAATCAAACCAATGCTCTTCCATTACTCAAGAAAAGTGAAAACATGTTTGTTTTCTTTATATTTTCTTTATGTTGTTGCCCACACATGATGTCATGCATCCAGTGGTTCCAACATCCAAACTTTAAAAATTCATAACTTTTGCATCGATTGCCCGATTTTCCTTAAGATTTCACTGATGTGTTCTACTAATGTTGCTGCTTTCACTCAATCCACATTTTTTTTTATTTTTTTTTTTTTTTTGGGGGGGGGTTGGTTTCCTTCAATGATGGTCGTGATGGTAGAGGTGACGCTGGTAAGTGATGAGAAGGACTATAGGGTTGGCAATGATAAAGTGAACATCAAAAAATTATTGATAGAGCCATTCAAATCGTGATACTAGAGCAATTTTGCACATGTATGGACTGGGAAAATAAATTGATTTTGATCGAAATAGCACATCTTTTGATTTTTAGATGCCGATCCAAACTGCCCTTTTAAAGCTGATTAAATTGAAATATTTATAGAGAGATTTCATCGATCAAAATCGATGATTACTAGCTCCCCCCTCCCGCAGTTGCTCGTCCCTCCCCCATCTTCATCATGGATGTTATTGCATGAGAATGTAATCATATACGTTGATATATATGAACCTGAACTAAAAAGGAGCCTATACTACGCCTTCCTGAATCATTGTGAAGTTGGAGGATAAACCCAAATTAACCCAAGAGTTCATCCACGTTACCCAAGACCAAATGTCCTCTTCGAATCTCATTTTGTGGGGCTTAATAAACATGATCAATGTTCACAGTAGCAATCGCTGCAGACCTAAATATTTGTGAATTTTGTGAATGTTATTGACTCTTTCGACCTCCTCTCGGGGTATGAGAGTAGCAAACAAAGAGTATAAATAACAAAAAAACAAACCAGTGAATACAATACTCAAAGATTACACATGACACAAAAGATATACAAGATTATAGTGTATAATATGGGAATACAAACAAATTTGACAAAGAAGGTTGCTTCACTATCCTACCGCTACGTGTCGCTACGTATATATAATACTTTGATTATGATTTATTCCAAGCTTCAATTAGATTTACTCATGTTTGTATTCCCATATACACTATAATCTTGTATATCTTTTGTGTCATGTGTAATCTTTGAAACTTCAAATACCTTAACGGTACCTACATTACTCGATACACCACATTCTCTACATAAACAGCAACACTACCTGTTTGAAGTCATTTCACCAACAACTCACATTCTTGACAACTGTTGATGGCTAGCGTAACTTAAAACAGCCTTCATAATGTCTTCTTTTGGAGAGTGACTCAAGCACAATTATAGCTTGCTGTGTTTCCTTATTAACACAAAACATGTCTGAAAATACTTCAGTGTTGTTATTACACACTTAAAGTGCCATTCATACTGTTGGCATCACAATTATAGTGTATGCAAGATACATATACATGATGTACACACACTGTCCTGTGTACTTGCAAAACAGAATTACACCTGTTTAAAGTGTTACAAACATAAAATACATTTGCACAATTGTTACATCTGGCAACAAGACAAAATATCGAGATGTCTCAATTAAGCACAAGAAAGCGTGTCCGCGACAATGTTTTCCTTTCCGCGAATGTGCTTAATGTCAAGGTTGTATTCCTGGAGGATTAAACTTCATCGCATCAGTCTCTGGTTTTTGTTTCTCATTCTGTTGACGAATCTCAGTGGGTTGTGATCAGTCCACACAACAACGGGTTGAGTTGTGCTGCCCACGTAGACATCAAAATGGCTGAGCGAAAGAATTAACGCTAGGGTCTCCTTCTCAACGGTAGAATACCTCCGCTGGTGCGCGTTGAATTTCTTTGAGAAGTAGCAGACTGGTCTGTCCACTCCATCGTCATCAGCTTGCATCAGCACGGCGCCTGCTCCGACATCGCTGGCATCGACAGCTAGGCTGAAGCCTTTTGTGAAGTCCGGCGCTGCCAACACAGGACCACTCGACAGGATTGCCTTCACTTGGTCAAACGCAGACTGGCATGCGGCTGACAACTGGAACTTCACGTTCTTCCGCAGGAGATCAGTCAAGGGTGCCACAACATCCGAGAAGTTATGGCAGAAGCGACGGTAGTATCCAGCCATGCCGATGAATCTCATCAGCTCCTTCCTCGTCTTGGGAACAGGGACATCTTGGATTGCTTGGACTTTAGCCGCTGCGGGACGAACTCGACCATGACCAACGACGTGACCAAGAAACTGCACTTCACTATGTCCAAACTCACTTTTCACCAGGTTATCTGTGAGACTGGCCGCTGACAACCGCTTGAACAACTCCCTCACCGTTCTCACATGGTCATCCCAAGAATTGCTGTAAACCACCACATCATCGATGTATACCTCACAGCCATCCAATCCACAAATCAACTCATTCATCATGCGTTGGAATGTAGCCGGGGCGTTTTTCATGCCAAACGGCATCACGGTATACTGAAAAAGGCCCTGTGGAGTTACAAACGCAGAAATCTCCTTTGCTCTCTGTGTCAAAGGTACCTGCCAGTAACCTTTCAGTAGGTCAAACTTGCTGACAAAGCTCGCTGTTCCAATACGATCGATGCAGTCATCGACTCTTGGAATAGGGAAGCAGTCCGATTTGGTACATGAATTCACCTTCCTCTAATCAGTGCAAAAGCGATATGAGCCATCCGGCTTGGGAATTAATACACATGGTGAACTCCATGCACTAGTGCTTGGCTCTACAATGTTATGATCTAACATGTACTCCACCTCACTCTGCAAATGTTGCATCTTCTCTGGGTTAGCACGATAAGGGTGCTGCTTGATGGGATCTGACTCCCCCACATCCACATCATGTTGCACCACACTTGTGCGACCAGGAACATCTAAAAACAACTCAGGAAAATCTGCAATGATCTGTTTCACATCATCTCTCTCACCATGGGACAAATGAACCATTTTCCTGTCAAGATCACCAAGTGCATCCGAGTTCTTAAGCTTCACATTTGAACACTTCCTTTCTAGTTCAGCATATTGGTCATCTCTTGTGTGATTCAACTCTTCTCCTACCACACACATGACTGGCTTCACACTCTCACCTGCATTTCTCTCAACATACTGTGGATCATTCTTCTGTGCATCAATCAAAGAGCTCTTGTTCAACCCAATCTCCGTTTCATCTACAGGCTGAGATTCATCTCCTATCTGATGTCATTTTGATGCTGCGGTTCTACTTGCTTCTACATCATCTAATCGACAGAAGAAACTCCCTTCTAGACTGATATCCTCTGGACTAGCCTTCAATTCAGACTTTTCTGATTTTCTAGACATGGAACGTGTGACTACACAAGCTGGGAGGAAAACTTCAGGGAATTCCTGAACCAATGCAGCTGTCTCATTTCCTTCTTTATCCAAAGGGACTGCACTGACCACTGGAATAGTCACTTTATCTCCTGCAAGATCATTGACTAATATCAATGCTACACCATCCATAGGAAGTGACTTCCTAACACCAAGGCTCACCCTTCCTGAAATTAGGCCTGACTGCAAATCGACTGTGTGAAGAGGGGCTTCAACGTAACCTCCTTCTACTCCTTGTAACAGCACACTTGTGCCTGTGGACGACATTTGCCCAAAAGGAAGGACACTGTCAAGAATCAATGACTGGGATGCACCAGTATCTCGCAGGATGGTAACCTTTCTGGCTTCATCACACCCTACCAATGACACATAGCCTACAGAAGTGAATGGTTCATACTGAGACTTAATCTTGTCTTGATCAGCTGACTTAATCACACTCTGAACTTGTTCACACCAATCACCTGCCGATTCCACTGAACGACTCACCAATCCATTGGGATGAGACTTCTTTTCTTTGTCTTTTTCCTGTTTTTTCTTGTTCAGAATGGGACAATTAGACTTCACATGCCCTGGTTGCCTACAATGGAAACACACAATAGGCTTCTCAGTGTTCCTACCTTTCTTGTCAGTCTCATTTCCCACCACTAGACCAGCTTTCACCTCTGTCTTACTGCTAGAATTTGTCTTGCCAACACTTAGACGATTAGGAGCTGCATATTTGCTTCCTACATACCTGTTTGCATGACTATGGGACAAAGTATACGCATCAGCCACTGTACTAGCTACCAACAAAGTTTTCACTTTCCGTTCCTCAATATGCGAACGCACCTCTTGAGGTAGCGAACTCTTAAACTCCTCTAGTAGCACAAGTTCCCGCAAATCATCAACAGTATCCACGCCTACTGATTGCAGCCAACGAGTGAAGGCAATTTCCTTCACTTTTGCAAATTCTCTGAATGACTGTGACTCCAGTTTTCTACTATTCCTGAATTTTTGTCTGTACGCTTCAGGAACCAAGGCGTACGCGTTCAGAATTGCCTTTTTTACTGTTGCATAATCCTGAGCTTCTTCGCGCGACAGTGAAGCATAAGCATCACATGCCTTTCCCTTTAACTTAGTCTGCAAAAGATGAGGCCATTTTTCTTTCGGCCACTCCATGCTATCCGCCACCTGTTCGAAATGCAGGAAATATCTATCCACATCTCCTTCATCGAACTCAGGGACCATTGTGACATTTTTGGCGATATCAAAATGTCCCCCACTGACGCTTACACCATACTCTCTCTCACCGACTTGACGAGCCCTTTCAAGAGAAACCCTCTCTCTCTCTAACTCAATTCTCGCTTTCTCAAGTTCAAGCTCTTTCAGACGTACTTCTACACTCCCTTGCACATCACCAGGGGGACTACCTGATATGCTACGCAATGCCTGGAGGGGAAATACTTCTTCATCTACAAGAAATTTGATTGTGTGCTTTGTAATCTCTGACTTTTTCATTGTGCTCTTCACAGCAGGAACCTTGTAGTTTTCTGCAACACGCAACAAATCAACCTTTTTCAAGGTTAGCAATTCCTCAACTGTGGGTGAATCCACAAACTTCTCAATGGAAAGATCTTGATCTTTCTCCATTATGCACCAGTAATGTACAATTAATAGTGCAACAAGAAAACCTGACTTCTCACCAGCCAGCCAGCTGAAAAAACCCTTTTCAATTGAAGAAAACCAGTCGCACTATAAACAATAACCCGTATGCTATACCACACACGACCCGACTGGGAATAACCCGTATGCTACACCACATACGAACCGACTTGGAATAACCCGTGTGCTAAACCACACACGAACAACAATGGCATAACCCGTGTGCTAAACCACACACAAACCATTTCACACATGCATGTTCACATGCATGTTTTTTTTTTTTTTCATTTCCAATCAAACACAGGTAATACACTTTGACATGATTACATATATTGGAACATAATAATACATATTGGTTCTTAAAAGAACTTCACGGAAATGGAAATTGAGGGGCTGCTAAAAAGCGAACTTGTAGATTGCAGTCCCCTCACTTACGTTACATTACTACAATACATTAATTATATATGACTTTATAACACAATACAACGATACATGTACCGTACAAGCTAATCATTGAAAGTATACAGTTTTCATTCAATCAAATCGGATGGTTACATGAAGTACAGTGTATACGCTTTCACATGTATACACATACACATAGACATAGACATACACATACACATACACACACACATACACATACACATACACAC
The DNA here is from genome assembly GCF_040938485.1 of Diadema antillarum. Classification (NCBI taxonomy): domain Eukaryota; kingdom Metazoa; phylum Echinodermata; class Echinoidea; order Diadematoida; family Diadematidae; genus Diadema; species Diadema antillarum. Next base: position 1,422,774 of record NW_027271443.1, read on the forward strand.
AAGCACACACACGTACCCACATACACATACGCACACACACGCACGTACACACACATGTATGCATCCACATACATTGTGCACACACAGAAGAGAGTAGGGAAAGAGAGGGCGGGAGGGGGAGAGGGGGAGTAGAGAGATCGAAGGGCAGGTCAACAATCTCGATACAGGGTGAAGAAAAGGAACAACAATTCCAAACAGTCAAACTAATCATGGGGTACATATGAGCTAATCAAATATGTCTTTAAATTACTAGAGAATGATTTAAAACTAATGGAATCTTTTATATTTTTCTCAAGGGAATTCCAAAACCATCGTGAAATAACCCGTGTGCTATACCACACACGAACAACCATGAAATCACCTGTATGCTAAACCACATACAAACCACCGTAGAATAACCCGTATGCTAAACCACACACAAACCACCACGTACGGGACCAACGACCAACGTTTGACCAACGTTTCCACGCAGACACTACACACACGCAGCGTATACCCAGATTAAACCATCCTCAACACTACGCACGTGCCAAATTAACCCTTTCGATCCCGAAAGAAATACGAACGTGAGCTTCCCTCACGCAGACACAGAAAGACGACCGATTTACATCAAAATGTATAACATATCACTCCGCGTCCATCTCCGCGTGCACACACACACTACGCCGTAAACGCACCATGTTTCTCAAATCGTAACACCTTCACATACAGTACACTGTAACAATCACGATGCAAACGACATACGTAGTTGCGCGACGTAAACTGTATCGCGATCGCCCATGTCCACGACATAGCATAGAGTGCTACACACGCTACTCACCGAAATTCATCGGCCCAGCGAGAAAGGAAAAAAACACTCCTGGGATCATATCAAACCCGACCAAATCACCGAAGTCCGCAGAAACCCTGCCGAACTCTCGTGACGTGCCCCCAATTTGTTACGGGAGGTTAACTTTGGCCTAACGAACCATCATAACCACCAAAATACCCAGACTCTCAAACAAGGTGTTTGGTCGATCTCGGTCATCTTGTCGAACTCCTTTATTTACATATTCCTCCGCGGAACGATAAAGTGCCCAGAAATGATAATACAATGCACGTGTATCCATAACAATATATGTATATATATATCTGAAATATATATATTTTTTTCATGTATTTGTCATAATCATTGATATGTAGGAGGAAGGAACTGCTCTTGGCCCTAATTGACCATTTAAGGAGTATGGAAGAGATGACAAATGGGACAAAATAGGGGTACCAGTGAATTGCAGTTGAGTGCTCACAGACGCCATTTCGAAAAATGCACAAAATGCCTGATTTGACCCTTATTTGACCTTGAAAGTGACCTTGAGATGTAATAGTGACCTTGAATTGCAGAAATGATATTTAGAATCACATTCCCTAACCCCGTAAAATCGTCTACATGGGATTCATAACAATAATCAACCTTTTCAATTTGTAACTGCTGTTGACCTTTAACCCGGATGGCGGCCATATAAGATTCCACCAATATGGCGGCCCCAAGGGTTTTTAGTCTTGGCGCCCATCAAAAATCGAAAGAGTATGGTACAAGGGACCAATGAGCCAAATTTGGTGCTTTTTGAAGAATCTGAACCAAACAACCCATTTTGAGCCCTTAGGCCCCCATCTAATACACTTTGTACACTTTTAAGACTAATTTCCAAACATGTCATTAAAAAGTGTGCGCTGCAACTTTCACTTTCAAATTGCAACGTGGTCGAGCTAACAGGAAAAAATATAGAAATAGGGTAATTTGTTATGTCTTATGGGATATAATTGATTCTAAGGTCACAAGAGAGACAGCAAAATACAAGATTCAAGGTTACAAAATCCTTCAGCTGAACTGATTTAACTACAGAAAGCCAGAGGAAGTTCACAATGCATTCAACCTGGAGTGTTCTATGCCACATATCGAGGCAGTATTTACATTTCATGCAACGGTGATGGTTTCTTAGTTCAAACATTACGAGCTGCATGACTGCAAGCCATTGTCGTATTCAGACAAAGGCACGACGACCTATTGTGGCTAAAATCAGAAGATGAATGGATATAAAGCCACATCTTTTCTTTCCTTGCACGCAATTCTCGAATCATTCCCATGAGGCAATGGACAAAAAAAAAAGGTGAAATATGCCGAGTAAGGGGTTCCTTCTGATAGCAATCTTGTTTTTGTCAGTAGGTTCATTATTACAAATGATTCTAAGGTCACAAGAGAGACAGCAAAATACAAGATTCAAGGTTACAAAATCCTTCAGCTGAACTGATTTAACTACAGACAGCCAGAGGAAGTTCACAATGCGATCAGCCTGGAGTGTTTTATGCCACATATATCGAGACAGCATTTACATTTCATGAAACGTTGATAGTTCCACAATTCAAACATGACTGCATGACTGCATGGCATTGTCGTATTCAGACAAAGGCACGACGACCTGTTGTTTCTTTTCTTTCCTTGCACGCAATCCTGGAGCAATTCCTTTAAAGTGATTGATAACAACACTGAAATATGCTGAGGAAAGGAAGCTGTTTCTGATACCTATTTTGTTTTTGTCAGGAGGTTCATTATTCAAAAGCAAAGGGGCATAGCGTCAGGTTTTGTAAAGTTTATAGCAGTTCATGGCACCATGAAAGACAAGTTTGTTGTTTATTTGCCCCCCCCCCCCTCCCCCCAGTGACGTTTGAAATAGTGGGTGTTTCATTACAGTTGATGAATTGATTAAAAATCAGTCCTGTGCATTTTGATCAAGCAATACATGACATTGTACTCTGTAGAATTGATTATACCAACAGAGCGTGATATCTGTCATTCTCACATGCTGCCTTAAATTCGTTTCCTACACTGCAGTTACATCAGTAACAGCGTATGACAAAATTATAAAAAAAACTCAAAGAGGAACGTGTTGAAAATTCTAATTAGAGTGACTCTCATAGTAGTCCTAATGCATGGCTTAATTTTTGTTTTCATTGCTTGGTTCATATGATTTTTCGGAAATGATCTCCCGAGAGAAGGGAGGGTAGTTATAATCCAAGTTCAATTTGAAGTTTTAACAGTGTTTATTCTTGTACCCCAATACTCATGTCCAATATCACCAATTATTTGTACCTCTACCAGGCATAACGAAATAGATTTACCGTCAGAGACTGACATTCTTTGTGTCATTTTCTTTCACTTTAACAACAGGATGAGAATCCTTTGGGATTGCCAGCCACAGCGTTTGATGAAGGCATATTCCCTTTTCTCTCCGACTCTTTCCGGGTTGTTTGTTTTGCAATGATACCAGAGGTTTGAAGAGGTGGTGTAGCTTCGCTGAGAGTACGAGTAACGGCGGGCAGGACTAGGGAGCTTTAGATTTTCACGACGGGGACGTTCAGAGGGGAGAAAAATCTGAACATGCGCAGACTCGCGTATCAAAATCAATCTATGTATAGCTTGTGTCGCCACCCTGAGTTTTCACAGCACGTTATGTGCTATTTTTGCGTCCGCTCAATCCACGACGAACTAATTCATGTACCAATCATAATATGGGGATGCCATTTTAGTTTTTATAGGTTGCTTCTCAGCGCAATCGAAAGCTACTTTTTAGATTACTTTTTGAGCTGAGAACGTTATTCATCAGTGTGTATCCCAGCCCGGATATTGAATTACAGACATTGATAAAGGGCCTTGAACAGATTAAAAATGCACACAAGATAGAGCTTAGCAATGAAAAAAGAAGAAACATAGAACAAAATTGAAATCAATCAATGTTATTTATCTTAACCATTCTACAAAGAGATCAATCTATAATGCAAAACAAGAATAAACATTGCAACTACTATATCTCTTATCACTATTCTCTATAATCATTAATAAATGAATTGCGTTCGTGTAAAATGTGCCTGCCGGTCATCTATATAATTATAGATACAGATGTTGTTATGCAGCTCAAAATAACCTCATGCTGAGAGTGCGGTAGTGAGCAAGGGGATGCAGTGGACAATAAGTAATTTAATCCCTAATATGCCTTTTGGCCGTCATTTCCAGCCCCTTAATCTGTCCCATTGTGTTTTTTTTTCTTACACCTTATTCCGTCTTATACATTTTCTTTCTTACACTTTATGCACAATACGTAAGAAATTCAAGGGCTCCTTAACCCAGTGGAGAGAGGAGTTCCCTCTTCCCTGATTTTCTGTTATACATACCATTCTAGTTGCCAATACGTAAAATGATAATAATTAGTGAATTTTTAAATTGGCAACACTCGTGTCGGGCAGAGACATCCCCTGCTATTCATAAGAATCACTTATTTTTCGTTAAATTCTGTTTCTTTACCGAAATATTCATATGTACATGCATAAACTCTGATTTCGAAAATCGCTTACATCACCGCTCATTTCGACAGTTTCGTGGATCTAATGAGATAGTCATGGCCGATTCCTCCTCCTTCTTTACATGGTATTTTGGGGGGTTTTCCTTTTATTGAATGTTAAATATTCAGTGTATTTCACTGTTTGATCTAAAATCGTTTACATTGAAATACATGATAGTGTACTAATGTGTTATATTCTTCCCTTTACATTTTGTAACCGTATGATAATTGGAGGCGACCCTATAGGGTACAATGGGAATCATCCTGTACCAACGTCTCCCACATGTATATCATTGAGTCGGTAATGGCATATTCACTTTTGTAAACATAAGTTATGTATGTTTGTTAATTGTTCCAGCAGAATGGACGTTCTCCGACCCACCACATGCCTCACAAACAGGGTCCCCTTTCAGCCCATAACATATACATGTACGTTTTCATTTATGACCAAAAATATCAAATTTTTGTTGTTGTTGTTGTTCTTGTTTTTTTAACTATTGAGACTAGATCGAAGTATTCTATACATGCCTCTGTCAGGCCTCACCGAGGTTTCCATGATTACCGGTGGCCTGCATGAGGTAGCCCCGAATGCAGAATTCTGTTTATTGTTATAATGTGTTGTTGTACGTCGGGTTGACTGGGTGACTTGTTGCGGAGGGTGGAGGGGGGGGGGTGATCCATGGGTTCATTGACTTGACGTCGATGCTAGACCATAGTGTACTTACATTGATTTCTCATTGCAATTTTGATTTAAGTTTCAAACTTTATTCTTAAAATCTCTAAAGATTCTCTCTCTTCCTCTCCCCCCCCCTCTCTCTCTCTCTCTCTCTCTCTCTCTCTCTCTCTCTTTACCAACCGCGGGTTTTGACGGTATTCAGTGGTAAAATTTACGAGAAACTTTGCTGTTCATGTCACTCTCATTACCGAAATCGTGATATTGTACTCAGTTCTGTTTTAAAGTTTACGTTTATTTTCTAAAGTTAATGTTAGAACCGATAAATTCAGAGCTGGTTTATTGCCGTTTTGATTCGATGTTGCTTTGCGTAAGGCAGATAGTTACGGTCGATTATTACTCTTCAATACTTTTTTTTTCTTTCTTATGTTTTTGTGTGTCTATGCTCTGCAGTCCTGCAGATCATGTCAGTAATTTTGTTTCAGTCACTCCTCCTAATGGTCAGTTACAGCACGTCACGCTCCGATGCACCTCATCGTATACATCCCGTGTATACGATGTGCAATGCACTTCCCGTTGCACCATGATAGGCCATTATTGCGTAATGTCACTCATTGTAAATGGATTTTGATTTTGGAATAGATGACCAACAGCTAGTCAACCACACAAGCCAGTATTTCACTATCAATGAATTCAACAGTCAGTTTTTTTTTCAATAAAGCAAATCAGATTTGTGCTAATTTCAGTTTAATTCACCTTAATTCAAGAAGCTTAACTAAAAATTTTGATACGTTTGAACTATTTTTCAGTTCCCTCAATGATTTTCCATTCTCCGTTATTGGAGTCACCGAAACATGGTTGCACACCAATTCCCCGGACCTATTTGGCATTGAAAATTATAATTGTATTCGTAATGACAGAAAGCATGGCATAGGATGTGGGGTTGCCATGTACGTTAATAATCAAATTAGATTTAAAATTCGAACTGATTTGGGTATTCAGGGAGCAGAAAGTTTATTTATTGAAATCTGAAATTATAATGAGAAAAATATTATAGTTGGTACCATTTACCGTCCTCCACAAAATGACGTTCAATCTTTTATTGACAATTTCGACCAATGTGCTAACGAAATTTTTGGAGAAAGAAAATCCATTTTTTTTTTTTTGATGGGAGATTACAATATAGATTTATTACAACCCACCCATTTCCATGACATATTACTTTCCAACTCACTGCATCCCCACATCAATAAACCTACCAGAATAAATAACACCACCCACAGTAAAACATTACTAGATAATATACTCTCTAATGTTATAACTGAAACCTGTACGAACGGTATTCTTTATTCAGATATATCTGATCATTTACCGATTTTTATGATTAATGATAAATCTGTAATAACTCCAATACGTCGCCAACCCAAACAATATTTGAAAATGTATCGAAATGAAACGCCACAAAATATTGATTCATTGAATCAAGATTTATTCGAAGAACAATGGAATGACGTCTTTGAACTCCAAGATGTTAATTCTTGATACGATTTTTTTTTACAAAAACTATTAGATTATTATGATAAACATATTCCTTTAACTCCCAAAGTAAATGGAAGGAAAACCGTGGATTACTCAAGGTCTTATACATTCCATTCTTACTCGAAACCGTCTTTATAAAATATCTCTGAGGAAACCTACTCCTGAAAACGTGAAAAGGTATAAAACATATAGAAATAGATTAACTTCTTTGATTCGAGTTTCACGGAAATCATATATTTCAAATAAACTCGAATCTAATAAGGATGATAAAAATGCTCTTTGGCGGATTGATAATGAAATACTCAAAGAGAAACCTACAGAATGTCCTGATAGCATTACCCATAATGAAAAAGTTATTACTAATCCTGATCAAATTGCAAATATTTTTAACAATTTTTTTGTTAATGTTGGTCCTTCTTTAGCTGCATCTATTCCCATAAATGATATCAAAAATTATAAAAATTACTTACCTGAAAGTAATCAAAACTCCTTGTTTTTTACTCCAATAAATGAATCAGAAATTATTGATATTGTTCGATCTCTGAAATGTAGTAATTCCTGTGGGCCTGACAACTTAAGGGTACATTTTTTGAAAAAAAATAATTTACCCCTTAGCAGCCCCTCTCACCCAAATATTTAATTTATCCATACTTAACGGTGAGTTTCCCAAAAAATCGCCAAAGTTATCCCCATTTATAAAAGAGAAGATCCATCATTGGTGAAAAATTATAGACCCATCTCATTGTTACCTGCAATATCGAAATTTTAGAAAAATTAGTTTATCAGCGTCTCTCCTCGTTCGTGATTGAAAATGAAATATTAAATGTGAATCAGTTTGGCTTTAGGAAAGGATTTTCTACCGGTTATGCTATAATCAAATCTGTTTATAATACTATTGATGCGCTTATTTAAAAGGAGCACATAATTGGAGTTTTTATGGATCTTAGTAAAGCATTCGACACTATTGATCATGACATTTTATTTGAAAAATTACATAATTATGGCGTAAGAGGGATTACTTTGTCATGGTTTAGAAGTTATCCAGGTCATCGAAAACAATACAAAAGTTGTATGTTGCATTTAAATCCAGTCATTCCTTCCATTTGAACGTGTCATGTGGTGTCCCTCAGGGATCTATCCTCGGGTCCCTACTTTTTTTGATTTATATTAATGATATCATTAATTCCTCTCCTCGTTTAAACTTCATTTTATTTGCAGACGACACCAATGTTTTTTATTCCCACAAGGATATTGTAACTTTGGTTGATACATTTAACATGGAATTAAGTAATATTTCGAAATGGTTTAGAAGTAATAAGCTTTCATTGAATATTGATAAAACATGTTTTATACATTTTCATACGCTTCAACCCCAACCCACCCTTCCTCATAGTATTTCTATTGATGATATAAACATTGCTGAGAAACATTCAACCAAGTTCCTAGGAGTGACCCTAGATAACAATCTAACTTGGAATACTCATGTCCAGAATATTATAACAGCAATATCTAAAGCAACTGGTGTGTTAAGGAGAATAAAATACTTAATTAATGATCAAACTTTAATGATGTTATACAACACCTTATTTCTACCATATGTAATGTACTGTAATATTGTATGGGGCAACTGTAGCAAAACCAAATTGAACACAATTTTTCTTCTTCAGAAAAAGGCTCTTCGTATATGCACACATTCAATTTTTTTTTTTTTGGCTCACACTGATCCCATATTTTATCGCCTAAAAACTCTAAAGGCCCATGATATACATTCATACTTAACTGCTATATTTATGTATAAACACATTCGAAATTTATTACCATTTTTCCATAATGCCATAGTAACTAATGATCATATTCACTCATACCCTACCCGTCGTTCCCATGATTTTCATTTAAGTAATCCAAAGCTTTTACTTTCCCAAAAGTCGATTAGACATCACGGTCCGGATACATGAAACACTCTTCCTGAGGAGTTGAAACAGTGTGCCTCCTTGTTTTCATTCAAAGCAAACTTAAAGAAGCATATTTGTGACCCTGCACCTCAAAACAAACAAAAAGTCGCCAGACATGAATTTTTAGTTAAGACCACATTCTGAAAGAGCAGACTTTAAGCTTTAAAGTGATGTATAACTCAAATCAAATCGACTCTCCTAACCTATCTAAATATTGGAAAGAAAGCACAAACTCAGGAAAAGTGTGAACTGAGAAAAGAGGCTCTGAAGTACAGTGCCTATTCAAGCGCTTAATCTTTACCAAACCGTGCTGGCTGTGCGATGAATGGGACAAAAAACAAGAAGTAAACCACCAGAGTGACAACAATGAAGGGATTACTAAATTAAGCTGAAATTAAGCATGCCTCATTAACAAATTCTGTCCATAATTAACGCCAACTTTCAAAGCAGTAGCACTATTCTTTCAAAAGTTATTAGAGTTGAAAGTGAAGAGTGTGGACAGAGTGTGGACAAGGTTTTTCAGAAATGAAAAAGGGATTCTAAAGACACACCTAGTCACACTATTCTACCAAAAATGTTCGAGATAAACTCCTAAAAAACACACTTTCCTGCCCGTTTTATGATACCAAATTTTAGCATAATGTAAAAGAAGACCCGCTCTTTCAGAAAATATGAAAAAGTCAAGTTCGGCTAGGTTGACCCATTTCACTTATTTTCAGTCCTCACGCAAAATCGGTGTGTGCGACTTTATGTTCGTTTTGAGGTGCACGGTCACATTTTATCACAGTATACTTCAAATACGAATTAAGCACGAATAATTTATATGACTTATGTTGGTCTCCCGATAGTAGCAACATCGTAAGTCATTCCCTCTTCCAGCAAACCAATTTTATCATTCCAAATCCCAGCCTATCTGCCCCTGTGCACTCTCAAGCACTCGTACGCACATTCACCACCATCACACATCAGAGTTTATTTTCCCCTGCTATCCTCGCAGCAGAATTTGTATTGTTTACCAATTTACCTACCTACCTTTTCCGCGGGCCGGCCATCTTTTCAAGCAATGCTTACAATGGCGGCCCTCTGCATTATCATTTCCTAAATATAATATTGTTATTGTAATCCCAGCTGCATAGACATGCATACTGTAATATCATTAATTTCCTTTTATATCGTTGTTTATGCAAGTCAAACGACTCTGTTTCAAATATACTTTGTATATTTCCCATGTTCACGATTACTCAGTTTATGTATATTGATTTGCAGAAAATAAAGTATCTATCAAACAAATCAAACAAACAATCTTACCGCTTGTGGTTGAGTCCCGCACCCTATTCATTGACTACTTAAAACGATTAAGGGGTTGGGGGGAGTCAGGAGGCCACGTGTGATTTCGCTTTATATTTATATTTATTGTCTCTTTGGAAATATTTCTATACATGATGATAGTCATTATATATATATATATATATATATATATATATATATATATACATAATGGATATAATCGTATAAAGCCACATCTTTTCTTTAAGGCAATGGATAAAAAAACCTGAAATCTGCTGGGAAAAGGAAGCTATTTCTAATGCCTATCTTGTTTTTGTCGGTTCATTATTCAAAAGCAAGGAGCACAGCGTCAGGTATTGCAATGCCCATGGCACTATGAAAGACAAGTTTGCTTGTTTGTCCCCCCCCCCCCCTTCTTTTGTTAAGCTGTCACTGAAAACAGGTGCTCCATACTCACTCAATTTACGTCGGATGTATCCACAATAGATCATGTCACGCAATGGCAATCTGTGTCTTTTCAGACACCTTGGCATGTACAGTTGAGTATATTAATATAAGAACGACCCAAGTCCATGGAAGACCATTTTGAGTAAACTTTAAAAAACTTCATTTCTTTTTAATTTGTTCAATAAAATGCTATTTAACTGTGATGAGAAGGCAACATTGTATATACAAATTAGAACATATTATGTTATTATGACAATTAAAATTTACAGGAGGAGAGGCCATTTTGTGTGATGAACTTGGGTCGTTCTTTGATTCATATACTGTATGTATTATACGGAAGCTTTTGAAAATGCTACTGGAAATATGTCAGCCACTTGGAAGGTTATTAATGACGTCATTGGTAAGCAAAAGAAGGTGTCAACATCTCAAATTACGAATAATGGACAAACGTTTTGTAATCCTAAAGATGTAGCATGTTGTTTTAATGAGTACTTAGTTAATGTATAGGTCCTAGTCAAGCTTCTAAGGTTGATCATACACAGACATATTTCTCGCAGTACTTGGGCACGTCAAACGATTATTCATTATTTTTCAAACCAACAGATTTTAATGAGATCCTTGATATTGTGCATTCTATAAAATCTAGTCATACATGTGGTCATGATGAAATGAGCACGTCTTTTTTAAAACAAATTGTTGGGAGTATATTGACACCTTTAGTTCATATTTGTAATTTGTCGTTGTCAACTGGTGTATTTCCGAACGCATGTAGATTTGCCAAAGTTATTCCGATATACAAAAAAGATGATTCTTCTTTTGTTTCGAATTACCGACCTATCTCTATTCTTCCTAGTCTTTCTAAAGTCATAGAAAGACTTGTTTATAACAGACTGTATGATTTTTTTTTTGTTACAAAGTCATATACTGAACCAAGACCAATATGGTTTCAGGAAATTTCACTCTACTGATATGGCACTAGCCAAGTTGTATGACAGAGTGTCGACTACCTTAGCAGAACAAAAACATGTCATTGGTGTGTTCATGGACCTAAGCAAGGCATTCGACACTCTTGACCACATTATCCTTTTATGCAAATTACATTTTTATGGAGTTTGTGGCATTCCACTGGAATGGTTTGAAGATCATTTATCAAATAGACAGCAATACGTATACTATGAATCGGTAAACTCTGAAGTTTTACCCATACATTGTGGCGTCCGACAAGGATCTATATTGGGACCACTACTATTTCTAGTGTATATAAATGATATCACAAATTCCTCTAAGTTACTGCAATATATTCTGTTCGCCGATGACACCAATGTATTTTGCTCCAATTGTGATTTTCAGTCGCTTTTAAGAACACTTAATACCGAATTGCCGAAATTATCTACATGGTTTAAGAGCAACAGATTGTCACTCAACTTAAAAAAGACAAATTTTAATCAGTTTCATAATAAGAAGCATAACAATGAAATGCCCCATTTGAATATAATGGTGGATGGTATTTATTGGAGCAAAAAGAATGTGTCAAATTTCTTGGAATTTTATATCAGTGAAAATATGAAATGGAATGCTCATGTGCAATACATCTCAGATAAAGTGTCTCGTAATGTCGGTATACTCTGTAAGCTTAAGTACTATGTCCCAAAAAAAGATATTTTATTTATGCTTTATAGTTCGTTGATATTGTCGAATATCTCATATTGTAACATTGTTTGGGCAACTGCGAAAAGTCACATTGACAGTATATTGCTTCTACAAAAGAAAGCTATACGTATATGTACGAATTCAGGTCATCGAGACCATTCAGATCCTTTGTTCGTAGAATTAAAAACACTAAAGGTAAACGGTAAATGATATCAATTTTTTTGCAAAATTCACTTTTCATGTTTCGTTTGCATAACGGTCAGTTACCATCTTCTTTCTTCTCATTATTTCAGTTAAACAAGGACATACATTCTTATCCCACAAGGCAATCTTATAAATTTCATTTACAAAATCCTAAAACGGTGATGGCTCTGAAATCTATCAGACACACTGGACCTGACATTTGGAACTCTCTTCCTTCAGAAATTCGAATTTTAAAGTCTATGTATTCTTTCAAGAAAGCTGAAAAGACAATGCTGCTTTCTGGATATCAGTGATCTTATAATGTCATTGCAATTGTATTGTATATGAAATTCCCTCGTAGAATTATCGCCGTTCAGAATTTATCGCGTAATGTTATGTAACCGACCATGACCTGTAACTGTTCACCTGTACCTCGGTGAGAAAATACTTTGCCATGCTTTACTATTCAGTGATCCAGGGGATCTAACTTTGTGTATTGGCGAAAGCAGACAGACCTCTCCTCTCTCCTTTCTCCTATCCCATCTCTATGCAAGTCATCCCTCCCCTTATTTTTCTATATGTTATGTATTATGTACGAGGGCTGCATGCAAATCAAGCAATGCTTAAGCTGTAGCCCTTCTGCGTTTCTCATTGCATCACTGATTGTAACTGTAACTGTTCACCTGTACCTCGGTGAGAAAATACTTTGCCATGATTTACTATCCAGTGATCCAGGGGGTCTAACTTTGTGTATTGGCGAAAGCAGACAGACCTCTCCTCTCTCCTTTCTCCTATCCTATCTCTATGCAAGTCATCCCTCCCCTTATTTTCCTATATGTTATGTATTATGTACGAGGGCTGCATGCAAATCAAGCAATGCTTAAGCTGTAGCCCTTCTGCGTTTCTCATTGCATCACTGATTATGTTCTGTTGTACATTGTAAAGGCAATGAAGAAACTCTATTGCTGTACATTCTAAAGGTAATGAAGAAACTTATCTTGTTAGCAATTAATGTATATGTATATCCATTTATATGAATGGTACCATCAATGTATATGATATATGTGTATGTATCTGCATGAGCAATGATATAATGCAGTAACCAATACAATCAAATCAAATCAAATATACGTGATATTATGTTATAGAGATGAGAGAAGGACGAGAGAGGGCGCTATAATATGAATGTAAGAATGACCCAAGTCCTTCATTCTTATAGTCATATAAGATGTAACCCATTTATTTCAGGCACTTCCGGGGGTAATTAGGATTTATCATTCATACACAAGATGAGTCCATGCATAAGCTATATACAATTTCCCATGTCAAACTGAATTTGGACAAAAATTGGACTTGGGTCGTTTCATATTCATTTTTTTGTTACACCGTTTCAGTAGGTCAGATACATGGGAATACCATTTCATGTTTGACTGGAGGGCGATGCCCTTATTTCTAAAACTGTATTGAGAATCTCGTCTTCTATTGAAAGACGGATTAAAATCGACGGGTTTTTGGAGAAACACATTGTCATAACTTTACATTTTGCATTAGATCATGTAAACCTACATTTCAAACACAACTGACTTCTGAGCAAACTCAGTCATAGGGATATTGCATATTCATTATTATACTAATGATGCACAGGATAGAGTGCGTTAGTGTAGGCGTAGTGCACTCGAGGGTATTTACAATTGTGAAACATGCACGAGGCGAAGCCGAGTGCATGTTGCACTACATTGTAAATACCCGAGAAATACCCTTGCTTGTACCCTTGTACCCTTGTACCCGAGAAATACCCTTGTAAATACCAGGCCGGCCGGCCGGCAGCCCGAACTAGAAGTTGTTTACAGGATTGACAGCGCGTACGCGTATGCATGCAATTCATCAAAGGAGCCGCCGGGCGCACAGACGATCGGCAATCTACCATATGCATAGGATTACAGGCAGTGCAGTTGTACTGAAGTAAAGGAAGGAGGTGTGTCTCATTTCAGCGCTTCCTATTGGCTACATTCTTGAACCCATTTTATAAAAATATATATACTAGGTGTTTTGGATTAACGAACATTCGTAATACTGATCTGTAACGGTGATTTAAGCCAGGTTCGATTCACAAGTTGCATAGCGCCAAACTAAGATGTGTTCTTGAGAACCCACACCTCAACCATCTGTTTTGGGGTTGTCAATGATTTATTGATATTGCTTTAAATTGATTTTACTGTTGAACCAACGTTGGTCTGATGACCAAAAATCTTTTGAGGCTAACGTCATGTTTCTGACGTTCGGCCTTCGTAGTCTTGTTTCTGGGCAGAAGCCGCTTGACTTAGAGTCTATCCCTATAATTCCTACAATCTACTCTCTTCCTAAGCTTCTACATCCTGTACGTATTCCTATATCTAGACCTAGACCTAGACCTATTCCTATACCTAGCCGAAAGGAAAGCATTTGATCTTCTTTATAAACCTCCGCGTGACGATACTGTTTCAAGACATGGATACTAACTGGATGACACATTCATTACATTTTCATCAAAATTCCATGAAAACATCGGAATACTTTTTGAAACGAGAGTGGAAATTTTGAATAAATCAGCAATAATTTGATGACAATTTCTGACACAGTTTACATTATAATCCCATCATCAATAATTTCAAATTTAACTTTTTTTAATATTTTGAGCCATATTTGAATAGCAAATTCTCTCATCGATATTCATAATCTTGGTATGTCGTTATTCCAACGTTGGACCGACGTTGTCCAACTGATTTTTCACATGATTATGTCTTGGCAAAAAAAAAAAAAAAATCCAAATACAGTGTGTTAAAAATATGTCTTTATATCATGAACATGTTGCAATAATATAGGCAGTACACACTTTTTTATTTTTTTATTATTTTATTTGGCAGAAAACATGCAATACATAATCAATTACAAAACTCAAAACAATCAATCAATACAATAACACAAAAATTCACAAACACTGAATGCACCTGACTGGGCTACCAGGCATTGGGCAAGTTAACTAAATAACTGTAGTCCGCGGACCGCCCTAACCTATATCCCTTCCAGACGCATTCAACGTTACAGATTTATGTGCCACTGATTATCATAGTAAAATATTCATAACTGTACTTTTTTTAAAATTTCTTGCATGAAAATACAAACTATGTAAAAATTATATATTTCACAATATCAAGTCACAATTTACAAACTCATAATCACAGTAACATAGAAACAAAACAGATCCCTTTACTCTCCAAACCCTCCCCTCAGACACTCCCAAAATGAAGAATCCTATCAACCCCCCCCCCCCCTTCGTACAACCATTAACACAAAACAAAACAAAAAAAGACATTCTGCAAACATTAATGACAATTCGAAGCGGGTGGTAACCAGGCCAACAAAACTGTACAAGGAAGCCAGTAGCGTACCACAATCCCTAGCCAATCCCAATTTCTAAATTAAACCCATGTTCCCCCCCCAAAAAAAACCCTCAGAAAACCAATAAAAAGTAGTCAATATACATATACAGAACATAATAAAAACATACATTTCTAATTATCATTATTATCAAACTGCTGAATTGAGAAAAAAGAGTTTTAACTATGACAAACAGGTAAAAATCATTAAAAAATTGCACAGATACTAAACAGAAAACAGCCTTCTGGGCTGGAAAAAATTTCCATTTCTCAGACAGAAATTAAAAGGGACGGTTGAAAAAAAAACGAGAGAAAAAAAAAACAAATTGACTATCCACCCCCCCCCCCAAAAAAAAAAAATATATATATATAAATACTTTCATTGAAAGCAATGTTACCAAAAAAACCCCAAAACTCATAACTGACAAATCTTAAACATAAATACAATTCTGTATTATCTAATCTTTTGCAGATTAATACCATGAGGTATGCATACTTATGTACACATATTCATTCACCCATAAATACATTATTTCAACATCATTTAAATACCTCAACTTAAAAGAAAAATAATGTCCAAAATACTGGATATAAAAAAACATACACAGAAATACAAATTCAGCACTTTCCTTCAATCTTTGACCTTTTGACCTTTGGCCTTTTTGGCAAAATTGGGTTATACATGCATACAACAAATTAAAAACAAAACAAAACAAAATCATCCTGCAGGCAGTGCACAAATATGAGGGAACAGCAAACCTTTGAAGTGTTGCCCCCGACCCTTGACCCCGACTCCTAACCCCATGAACCAAAAATTCCCAAGATAATCACCGCCAGTCAGCAGTCATATGACCTTGAACCATTTCTAAGATATGGAGAAAAAAAACTGAATTTCAACATTTCCACTTGATCCCCCAACCCCCGCCCCTTGACCCCACGACCCTAAACCTTCACCAGAGAATCCCGATTGGGTAATGTGTACTACGTTTAAAAAATATATATCTTCAGGCATTGCACAAATATGGAAAAAATAATAAATTTTCTAACATTTGACCTTGAGCATGTGCACCAAAGGTTGATAAGCAACACTTCACCCCCTAATGCACATACATAAGTTCCATAAAATACCTCAAGATTTTTTTTTTTTAGTAACGCCGTCTACAAAATTCATTACGGACGGACGGACGGGGACAGACAACCCGAAAACACAAAGCCTCCGGCACCACTTCGTGGCGAAGGCATAAAAACCGATAAAATACACAATAAATGTCGCTATAAAACTACATATATACTCCACATGAAATCATTGACAGACCAAATCCGACACTTAAGGTGCCTCGGCAAGGTGGGAATTTAAGTGACTGCACCATGTTGAAAGAGACACAGCATATTAAGGACTAAGTTTCTGAGGTCAGAAGGAAGAGTATCCCACAGATTGGGGAACTTCTGTATTGCACAGAAATGCAAACCATCTTTACGTGCAAGGAGATCTTTACACGTGGACATAAATACATCGTTATTATACATATGTATAAATACATTTACTGGTTAATGAAATCCATACACAACAAACACAAACAAACAAACAACCAAACAAAAAACCGGTAAAATACACATGAATGTCGCTATAAAGCTACATGTGCTCCACATGTACATGTGCTCCACATGAAATCAGTGACATACCAAATTCGACACTTAAGGTGCTTCGGCAAGATGGGAATTTAAGTGACTGCACCATGTTGAAAGAAACACAGTAAGGACTGAGTTTCTGAGGTCAGAAGGTAGAGTATCCCACAGCCTAGGGAACTCGTGTATTGCACAGAAATGCAAACCATCTTTACGTGCAAGGAGATGCCTGAACCTCAGGTCATCCAAATGCCGTGGGTTCACCAACACAAGGGAGTTCACAACAGGGCATTGAATATGTTTGAAAAGACACTTAGTAATGAAAACCAGGGTAAAGTAAGTTCTTCTAGACTTGAGAGATTTCCAGTTCAGCCTTTGAAGGCGTTGCTCGTATGGCATTTGACCTCGCCTTTGCTTCAAGGCAAGACGCGTTGCTCTACGCTGTATTGACTCAAGTCTGTTGATAGAGCCCACTTTGTGCGGTGTCCAAACAGGAAGGCCATATTCAAGGACTGGGAGGACCAAACTCTTATACAAGGTGAACACAGCCACTGATGAAAGACCTGAGGCTAGGCTGGTTATCAAACCAAGTAAACGATTCACTCTAGAGATCACGTATCCAACATGATTATCCCAGGACATACGATTGTTCATGATGACAATCAAATACTTAATTTCGGATACCTCCTCCAACCGCGTATCATTGAGGTAGTACTGTGCATGGCTCGGATGTCTTTTCCAGGATATTCTCATGACTTTAGTTTTGGAAGTATTCAGACTCATTTTGTTTCTGTCACACCAGCCTGCAAGAGCATTGACATCATCTTGGAGAGCCTGTTGATCTGTGAGGGCATAGATTGGTCGAGAAATAACAGTGTCATCTGCAAATAGCGCACATCTCGACGCAACAGCCTCGGGTAGGTCATTGATGAATAAGTTAAACAGGCAATTCCCCAAGACACTCCCCTGCGCTATACCTGAGGTAGGCATCGACCACTCTGAGTATTGTCCTTTATACTGGACACGTTGTAATCTGGCGGACAGAAATGAACGGATCCAGAACCAAATATCACCTTAGATGTTATACAGCGATAGCTTCTGCAGGAGGACATCATGAGGCATGAGATCAAACGCCTTCGCGAAATCGAAAAATATCGCGTCGATGGAAGGAGGTCTCCGCTTGTCAAGATCCTGGAGCCAGGAGTAGGTCAGAGTCATCAGCTGGGTAACACATGACTTTTGATGAACGAAACCATGTTGGAATGGAGTAAGGAGACAATGTGATTCCATGTGGTCAGAGATTGCATTTGAAATCAAAGACTCCATCAGCTTGACGACAATAGAAGTTAACGCGACAGGGCGATAATTTGAAACAACTGACCTATCACCAGCTTTGAACACTGGGACAATGTTTGCCGATTTCCATCTTTCTGGTACAGATTGTTGACAAAGATACATACTGAACAGACGTTGCAGGACAGGAGATATCACACCCACTGATTTTTTGAGAAGGGTAGGAGTGATTAAATCGGGGCCTGGGCTTTTCCTATCCTGCAGTTGCATGATGCCCCTGTAAACTTCCTGAGATGAAATTGAAATGGAGCGAAGTTGAGGTAGTGGATGATTACAAGCATTCGGACCTTCTGGCAACACACATGGAGGAGGGTAGATTGACTCAAAAATTGCTCCAAAGCTGTTAGCTATGTCACTAGGCTTATTGATGACTTCCCCATCTAAAAGTATAATTGGAGGAGATGCACTTTTCTCCCTAGATCTGACGTATGCGAAGAAACGCTTCCTGTTGTCTGGAAGGGCAAAGAGAGTATTGACATACATCCAGTAGCTCGCGTTGATCGCATTCTTTGTTTCATTGCGGACAACCTTGAACTTTTCCCAATCTCGTGGATCATTTGAAGACTTTGCACGCTTGAATAAATTGTGCTTTTTTGTGATCAGCTTCTTTATTTCCTTTGTTATCCAGGGTTTGGACTTTGAGTTACTAAGTTTACGGGGTATCGCATCATATGATGCAGCATGAAAAATGTCAAGGAAACCTTCCCAACTGGCATTGATGTCACTGGCATCAAAAAAGAGATGTCAGAGAGCTAGCTCAAGGAGCCGGTTGAAGTGGTCAAAGTCAGCTGCCTTATACAAGAGAAATTCCCGCAGGTTATTCTTGCATGTGTAAGGTTTCAGGGATCTCAGTTCGAAGACAACAGCAAAGTGGTCACTACACACAGGATTTGGCTCAGTAGAAACAGACGCCAGTAAATCTGGACGATTTGAGTAGAGATGGTCAATAATTGAGCCTCTTGTAGTGTCACAAGTTTACGGCCGTGTGAACGAAGACACTAGCAGCGATAAATCCACCGCTTCAAGCATAGATAGCAATCTGGTAGCATCAGCATTACAGTCGGAGACATCAATGTTGAAGTCCCCTGTAAGTAAGATTCCCCTGTAGCTCGACGATACAGACTGAATCTTGTCAATGCTGTCCTGAAGGCAGTCCCAGAAATCCGCAAGATTGTTTGGAGGCCGATATAGGGTCGCAACAATCCATTTGGAGCCATTGATACATATCTTAGCTGCAACATTTTCCAACTCGGGGTGCTGCAGATTGGGTAACTGTCGAGGGCACAAGGATGACCCGAGGCACAGGAGCACACCACCACCATTTCTCATACGCTGACCATTGCCAGGTTGCTCACGATCCCGTCGGAAAATAACATAATCATTCGGTATGGAAAGTTCAGAGCTCTCACACGTGGAGTCAAGCCATGTTTCAGTAATGCTGATGATATCTGGCTGTTTACAATCAATGTATGCCACTAGATCAGCAAATTTTCGTCGGATGCTGCGAGCATTGAACGATACTCCAGATATACACTTGTTTGTGTTCATTAGAAACGAGCTTTGTGAATCAGCTCCTAGGAGTAAGCAGAACCAGATGGCACACAACTGACGAAAAAAAAAAATTCATTCTTGACTTTGGTCCAAATCTCCTGATACTTCACTTTAACACTGATTCAATGTTTCAATGTTACATGCTGAATACAGTGAGTAAATAATCAGAGAATAGTCAGCCTACAGTCATCAGCCATATTGTTGCAAAAGTACTTACAAGAAAATGTTAGAGTGGGGCTGGAGCAAACTGTGAGGCACAAACAATGAAGATGTTCTTTAGCAATCATCTGTCTGAATCAAGCAGAAATCAAAGCCACCATTTGTCAATCCATGGCACATTTGATTCTCCAATTATAAAAATCAAAGACATTTCACTTAGTAGGTCCAGCTGAGTTGCATAAAAGAAGAATTTTAGAAGCAAAACAATCTGTCAACTGGGAGAAAATAGATTGGTAGTCACTAGCTGCACAGCGCGCTCTTTCACCAAGCACAGCGCCCTCTGTCGCCAAGATAGAGCTTAACAGTTTAAGGTTTCTCTTTTCCGTTCTTATGATATATTATCTTTTTTGCCGCCATGACGAAGTGTACATTTTTTTTTGAATATAATTCGTGCCATTTTTATATTCTGTTTGTTCGGTGAACCATCATTCAATGAATGAAAGTCAGAATGACAACATGTACGGCATTAAATCATTTTATTTCCTTTGGGGAAAATAAGAATGAAACTGTTGAATCTAAAACAATGTTTATTTTGGCATCAACATATTTTCATGTCATGTCTTTTGTCTATCTTCACTAGTTTTCAATTTACAGACTCTCTTGTGATGGATAATACAGTAATGGAAATGACGTTTATCCCAATTTCAGACCAAGCTATTGTAATGAACTTATATGTAGTACCAGTCCAATAGTACACCAACCCCACTCCAGTAGGCCATTTCTAGCTATTAAACTCAACTGTATGCTAAAATGTATCAACATTTGGAAAAATACCCGGATGTGAATTACATGATTATGCTATAATCTCCCTAACATTGGCTAACACTCACGCAACTCTTTGCTACAGCGCTGGCCAACAGTATGTTTCTTACGTGCCACTATACGCGCATGACGTTGGACTAATGTTGGACCAACGCAGGATTCAAAGAGGACAATGGTTGATACAATGAGGGTCTGACATTTTACCAACGTTGGTCTAACTTTAAGCTTTCACTGTTTGAAAATGCTAGCCCGACGGACAAAATGGCGTTGGGCTAACCTCACGCTTCTTATATTGTGCAAATGTACACGCATGACATTGGACCAACTTTGGACGAACGTAGCATTCAAACTGGAAAATTATATAGTTGATATAATGTTGGTCTAACATTGCACCGGCATTGGACCAACATCAGGTTTTCACTGTTGAGCCAATGTTGCACCGATTGCCAAAATGACGTCAGAACGACGTCATATCTTTAACATTATGCCCACATACAAACATTCAATATGGATTGACATTGGACAAATGCAGTATTCAAAGTGGAAATTTGGTTAATATGTTGTATTTGACATTTTTTGGACATATTTGCCAAAATGACGTCTCAGCGACGTCATATTTCCAACATTGAAACAACATACACACATTCAAATTGAATTAACATTGGATAAACGCAGTATTCAAAGTGGAAATATGGCTGATGTGATGTTGATTTTATATTATGCAAACGTCAGTCCAACATCAGACTTTAAATGTTAGACCAGTGTTGGCCCGACGACCAAAATGACGTTGAGCCAACGCCACATTCTGATGTTGTGCTAACATACACGCATGACGTTTTACCAACTTTGGACCAACGTAGCATTCAAGGTGGTATCATGGTTGGTATAACGTCGGTCTGACATTTAACCAACGTCGGTTCAACGTCAGGCTTTCACTGTTGGGCCAATCTTGGCCCGATGGCGAAAATGACGCCTCAGCGACGTCATATTTCTAGCATTGAACCAACATACCCACATTCAAATTAAATTAACATTGTATAAACGCAGTACTCAAAGTGGAAATATGGTTGATATGGTGTTGATTTGATACTGTGCCAACGTCAGTCCAACGTCAAACTTTAACTGTTAGACCAGTGTTGGCCCGACGACCAAAATGACGTTGAGCCAACGTAATAGTCTGATATTATGCTAACATACACGCATGACATTTTACCAACACTTGGACAACGTAGCCTGCATTCAAAGTGGTGTCATGGTTGGTATAACGTCGGTCTGACATTGAACTAACGTCGGTCCAACGTCAGGCTTTCACTGTTGGGCCAAAGTTGGCCCGATGGCGAAAATGACGTCAGAGTGACGTCATATTTCTAACGTTGGGCCAACATATTCAAGTTGAATTAACATTGGACAAACACAGTATTCAACGTGGATTATGGTTGATATGATGTTGATTTGACATTGTGCCAACGTCAGTCCAACGTCAGAATTTAACTGTTGGACCAGTGGTATCCCGACGACCAAAATGAATTTGGGCCAACGTCATATTATGATGTTGTGCCAACATACACTTACATGAAGTTTTACCAACATTTGGCCAACGCAGCATTCAAATTGATATCATGATTAGTATAAGGTCGGTTTGACATTGTACCAACGTCAGTCCAATGACAAGCTGTCACTGTTGGGCCAATGTTGGCCCGATGGCCAAAATGACGTCGGAGCGACGCCATATTTCGAACGTTGTGCCAACATACATACTTTCAAGTTGGATTAACACTAGACAAATGCAGTATTCAAAGTGGAAATATGGTTGATATGATGTTGATTTGATATTGTGCCAAAGTCATTCCAATATCAGACTTTCACTGTTGGGCAGTGGTGGCCCGACGACCAGAATGACATTGAGCCAAAGTCATATTCTGACGATGTGTCAACATACACCCATGACGTTTTACCAACATTAGACCAACGTAGCATTCAAAGTGGTAACATGGTTGGTATTATGTCGGTCTGACATTGAACCAACGTTGTTCCAACGTCAGGCTTTTCTGTTGTGCCAATGTTGGCCTGATGGCAAAATGACGTGGAAGCGATCATATTTCGAACGTTGAGCCAACATACATATTTTCAAGTTGGATTAACATTGGACAAATGCAGTATTCAGAGTGGAAATATGATTGATGTAATGTTGATTTGACATTGTTCCAATGTCCGACTTTTACTGTTAGACCAGCGTTGGCCCGACGACCAAAATGACGTTAAGCCAATGTCATATTCTGATGTTGTGCTAACATACACCCATGACATTTTACTTACATTGGGCCAACGGAGCATTCAAATTTGTAACATGATTGGTATAGTGTTGGTCTGACATTGAACCAACGTCGGTCCAACGTCAGGCTTTCACTGTTGTCCCAATATTGGCCCGGTGCCCAAAATGACGTCAGCGCGACGTCAAATTTCTTAATGTTGTGCCAACATACACACTTGTAAGTTGGATAAACATTGGACAAATGCTGCCCTTTAAGTAGATATGATGTTGGTTTGACTTTGTACCAACGTCACTCCAACGTCAGACTTTCACGGTTGGGCAGTGGTGGTCTGACGGCTAAAATGACGTTGAGCCAACGTCCTATTCTGATGTTGTGCCGACATACACGCATGACGTTTGATCAAAAGGAAGGGCAAATGTTGGCCCGATGCCTTAGATTAGTTTTAAAAGTAAGACAATGGGCCAATGTTTTTCCAACGTAAGCATACCGACTGCGACCATGCCGACCATCACCAATGTTGGCCCAACGTACGATAGCCAACCAATATCCATTTGGCATCAATGACAAAAGTGAGACGGGTGGTCCAACATTGTGCCGACGTTATCTCACCATCTGTGCGAAAACAAAAAATTACCAACGTTAGCCCAACGCAAATTTGCCAAATAATTTCAACCTTCCCTCGGAATCGAAAGTAAAACAATGGTCCAACATTGTAGGCACCTACCAACGTTAGATTTCCGACTGCGACCGTGCCCACCATTGCCAACGTTGCCCCAACTTACTATTACCAACCAATATCCATCTTGCATCACCGACAAGGTGATACGGTGGCCCAAAGTTGCCCCAACGTTAGTTTACAAACTGCTACCATACTGACCATCGCCAACGCTGGCCCAACGTAGCATACGCAACTATATCCATCGACCGCAAGTGACGACCATAAAAACATTGGCCCAACGTTGAGTCAACGTCATCTCACCGATCGCGAGCGTGGCGACCATTGCTGACTTTGGCCCAACGGAGAATTGTTAAATGGGATATGTATATATATATATTATATATATATATATATATATATATGTATATCATATATATATATATATATATATATATATATATATGTATATATGTATATATATATGTATATATATATATTATAGATATTATACCGGGTGTCCCAAAAAAAGCGGAACGGTGGATTTTCAGTACCTTGCGTTCTAAATGAGATATATTTTTTGACATTATTAGAAAGAGCATCTTCCGCAGAAGACCATGATACCAAAATCATTAAATTTGGTTCAGTACTTTCTATTCTACGCCAATTTTTGTAAATGCAGTCATTTTCAATTTTTTGCGACTTATGAGATGATAATTTGGGCGCGACACGCGTTCCATACGGTGAATTGTGTAAGCTCGTTGATCCATGTCAACAAAAGATAACGCTTTCATATTGCGAGCGCGCACACACACACACAGACACACACACACACGGTTTTTTCCTGGCCCGTGCCTAATGGCCTCACGCTCCTTTTCCGGGCTCCCATAGAAACCGGTGTTAAATGCAGCATATTCCATGAATCATAAAAAATCAATCGAATCATAGAATTTTTTTAAATTGAAGCAGATGAAGGGAAATTTTCTCTGCTTTCAAGCAAACAACATATTTTGGGATGTTGTCCAGCTCTTAAAAAAAGTTAAGAGCCTCCATACGAGACTAGTCATCCAGTCACTCTCAAAAATGATAAAAATAGCAAATTACCTCATACATCAATAAAAAATCATTAAAAATACAAAAACCCTGATTCATTCAACTTCTTTATAACCTGCAGAAGCTCCTGTCCTCAAGCAATGTCAAACACTACCAAAAGTGGCAATTTTCTACTTGACTGATTTTTAATGATTTTTTTGGTAAAAAATAAGATTACCTCATCTTTGTACTGCCTTCCCGGTAGGCAATGCGCAAGTTGAATTAGGAGCGTGAGGCCTATAGTGAAAGTTGTATCTTTTGTTGACATGGATCACTGAGCTTAATATTCACCGTATGGATCGCGTGTCGCACTCAAATTATTATGTCATAAGTCGCAAAAATCCGGCGAAATTTGGCAATGACTGCATTTTCAGAAATTGGCGTAGAATAAAAAGTACTGAACCAAATTTGATGATTTTGGTATCATAGTCTTTTGCTGAAGATGCTCTTTCTAATGATGTCAAAAGATATATAACTTTTAGACCGCAAGGTACTGAAAATCCACCGTTCCGCTTTTTTGGGACACCCGGTATATGCATATATTATATATAGAGAGAGAGAGAGGGAGAGAGAGAAGAGAGAGAGAGAGCTAATTGGGTCTTGCTTTGAAGAGAGGTTTCAAAATGCCATTTTTCAAATCAATCAAGTGGTGTTCTAGGTTGTACCAGTAGATTCATCTCCTAAAAGGGTGCTCCTTCTGGACTCAACCATGAGCGGTAAGATTGTCCACTGCATCCCCTTGCTCACTACCGCACTCTCAGCATGCAGTTAGAGTAAGTGCACCTCATAGTACAACAAGAAAAATGTCCACTTTTGAAGCGGAGATTCTAGAAATGAGTTTCATGTAATGCCATTTTGATTAGTAAAAGTGATGCATCGTCATCAAGCAAACTTGGGAAAAATAAGAGGAATGGGGCAATCTGATATGTCTATAGGATTATTGATTCTATCGTCACATGTGAGACAGCAAGATTCAAGGTTACAAAAATCCTTCAGCTGAAATGATTTGGCCATAGAAATTCAAGGGGAAGTTCACAACGCGTTCAACCTGGAGTTTTGCCACATACATGTATATGGAGACAATATTTACATTGCATGCACCCGTGATGGTTCCACAATTCAAGCATTACGAGCTGCATGACTGCATGACATTGCCGTTTTCAGACAAAGGCACGACGACCCATTGAGGCTTAAAATCGGAAGAAGAATGGATATGAAGCCACATCTTTCCTTTCCTTGCACGCAATCTTGGAACAATACCCATAAGGTAATGGATTACAAAAAAATGAAATATGCTGGGAAAAGGAAGCTATTTCTGATGCCTGTCTTGTTTTTGTCGGTTCATTATTCAAAAGCAAGAAGCATAGCGTCAGGTATTGCAAGGCCTATGGCACCATGAAAGACAAATTGGCTTGTTTGTTTGTCCCCCCCCCCCCCCCCCCCCCCCCCCCCCCTTGTAGCGTTTGAAATAGTGGGTGTTTAATTACAGGGGATGAATTGATTAAACATCAGTCTTATGCATTCTGATCGAGCAATGCATGACATTGTACTCTGTAGAATTAATCACACCAACAAAGCTTGATATCTGTCATTCCCACATGCTGCCTAACATTCGTTTCCTACACTGCAGTTACATCAGTGACAACTTATGATATTAAAAGAAAAAGACTAAAAGAATAACGAGAAATTTTAATTAGTGTGACTCTCATAAGTTGTCCCAATGGCTTGATTTTTGTTCCTTGCTTTATACATTGTAGGGAATGATCTCCCGAGAGAAGGGAGGGTAGTTATAATCCATGTTCAATTCGAAGTTAACAGTGTTTATTCTTGTATCCGAATACTCGTGTCCAATATCACCAAGTATTTGTACTTTTACAGGGCATACCGAAATAGATACCTTTAGGGACTGACATTCTATGTGTTATTTTCTTACACTTCACCAGCAGGATGAGAATCCTTTGGGATTGCCAGTCACAGTGTTTGATGTAGGGGAGACCGGGTCTAGTTGTTACAATTTTCACATTTTTAGGTCTGTACAAAAAACGAATAGAGGAATCGGCTTCATTTTTGCTTTGAGGATACCTTATTTCCTCCTTTAATTAAAAACAGTACAAACTTTGGAAGTCCAGATAATATAAACAAGATATTACGTAATCAATAAACACAAAATTTTGTAACAACTTTCCCCGATGTTGAGGTAAGTTGTTACAGCACATGGGGTACTTTGTTACACCGTAGAAAGTCAACTCAAATCTGGTAATGCAGATCTGACGTGTTAGGTAATTCTTAATATTAACCTGTCTGGGTGTGCATGTTAGCCTATGCTGGGGTGTATGAGTGTGTTGGGTGTGTGTTGGGTGTGTGTGTGTGTGTGTGTGTGTGTGTGTGTGTGTGTTTGTGTGTGTGTGTGTGTTTGTGTGTGTGTGTGTTAGTGTGTGTGTGTGTGTGTGTGTGTGTGTGTATAACCATAAATTCAATTGAAAGTGCATTGGGGTAAGTTGTTACACCACTCGATTCTCCAGACGGGTCAAGTTGTTGTAACAACTTGACCCAGTGCGTTTTCAAAAACTTTTCACACGTGTGGCCAATAAACAATCAAACATCACGTGTTGCTACTTTCACCAAAAGACAGCCAAAACACGCTTCTTTCAACCACATACTCATCACCTACTGGAGAAGAATGGATTTGGTGTAATAAAGAAAAATCGAATTTTTGAATATTTTACTCGGAGAGGTAAAAAAGTGTTTTTTGGACCTACCTTCTACATGTGACGTCCAGGCAACGCCAGATTTCGCATGCAGAGATCGTTGGCTATACCTTTTGATTTGATATTACTTGTAACGCCCTCTTTTGATCATAATAGAGAAAATGACAGTGTAACAACTTGCCCGTGTAACAACTAGACCCGGTCTCCCCTAGGCACATTCCCTTTTCTCTCCGAATCTTTCCCGGTAGTTAGTTTTCAATGATACCAGAGGTTTGAAGGGGTGGTGCAGCTTCGCTGAGAGTACGAATAACGGCGGGCAGGATTAGGGAGCTTTAGATTTTCAGGACGGGGACTTTCAGAGGGTGGGGGGGGGGGGGGGGGGGAATCATTCAGAGGATGCGAAGAAACGCGTATCAAAATAGATCTATTTATAGCTTGTGTTGCCACCCTGAGTTTTCACTGCACTTTCTGTGCTATTTTTGCGTCCGCTCAATCCAGGACGAACAACTTCATGCACTAATCAAACTATGGGGGCGCCATTTTTTCATGTAGGTTGCTTCTCACCGCAATCTAAAGCTACTTTTTAGATTACTTTTTGAGCTGAGAACGTTCAGCTCAAGCGTTGTCTCAAACGTTCGGGCCGCAAATGTAAAGCTCCCCATTAGCTGACTATGGAGACCACTTAAAGGGATAGTACAGTATTGGTGGAGATGAGAATTGGGCTTTTAACTTTTTGCGAGATACCAAGAAAACACTTATGATATAGTACAGAGCATACCATTTTAAGAGGAATTCAAAGTTTATTTGATGAAAATCAGGTTTGGAATGACTGAAACATCCAAAAACAAAGTAAAACAAAGCAATCGTAATAAAGTGTGGGTCCCACACTTTATTAGAATTGCTCTTTTTTGGATATTTCAGCCATTTCAAAACCAATTTTCATCAAATAAATGTTGAATTCCTCATAGAATTACATGCTCTTTCATATTTCATATAGAGGTTTCTCATTATCTCCCCCCAAAATGTTAGAAACCTGAAATTAGATCTCAACCAAAACTATACGATCCCTTTAACGACGAGGAAAGTCGCGTTAAGGAGAGTCATCGTTGAAAAAGAAGCTTGAATTTGATGTAAATCAATTGTGGGATAAAGGGATACATAGTACTGATTGAGGTGAGAATTCAGCTTCTAACTTTTGGCTAGATGTTTAGAAACCACTGGATGAATCATTAAGAAACCTTCAATTCTAGAAGGAATTCAATGTTTATTTCACCTAAATCGGTATTGAAACGGCCGAGATATCCAGAAACAAAGTATCAAAACAATCCCAATAAAAAATGGGTTCTACCTTTATCAAGATCGCTTAATTTCGGATATTTCCGCCATTTCAAAACCAATTTTCATCAAATAAACTGTAAATTCATTTTAGAATTCTATGCTTTTTCGTATTTCGTAAGGTTTTTCTCATTATCTGAGAAAAAAAAATCATTATCAAAAGGCATTCGAATCCTCAAACCCTATTTCACCCGAAACTGTAGCATTCCTTTAATCTTTCGTCTGTCCTTTCTCAAACGTAACAAATATAAAACATTTCAAATCACTTGCAAATGAATGGATCAAATGGGCAACTAAACAATAACTAGAAGACATGACAATTCAATTGAATAATTGAATATAAGGACAACCCAAGTCGAAATGGGCTACCCTACGAATGTATTTTCTTTACTTGACCTTAAAGGGATAGTACAGTATTGGTGGAGATGAGAATTTGGCTTTTAACTTTTTGCGAGATACCAAGAAAACACCTATGATATTATAATACAGAACATAGCATTTTAAGAGGAATTCAAAGCTTATTAGATGAAAATCGAGTTTGGGATGACTGAAACATCCAAAAACAAAGTAAAACAAAGCGATCTTAATGAAGTGTGGGTCCCACACTTTATTAAAATCACTCTTTTTTGGATATCTTAGCCATTTCAAATTCAATTTCCATCAAATAAACGTTGAATTCCTCATAGAATTACATGTTCTTTCATGTTTATAAGAGGCCATAATCGCATCAAAAAAATGTTAGAAACCTGAAATTAGGTCTCAACCAAAACTATACGATCCCTTTAATGTATGAAATATGCTGAATTTTAGTACGAAATAAAAGAAACAAACAAACAAACAAATATGGCTACCGTCTTTGGAGACCCTTTAGGAAATCATGTAGTGATCAATAATCAGTCAAATGAATGTTGTGCATGTAAATTTGTTAATATTGTTTTCCGCTTACAAAAGTGTGCTAATATTTCTCAACAAGAAAAAAAAATGCTCACCCGTTCTTTGAAAAGAATATCTAAAAGAAATTGAAGTGCTCATCCGACGGGTGTTAAAGACATGAAAGAGGAAATTTGACTGAGTGATTCAATTGAATTGAATTGAAAATGTGTTTTATTCATCAATATCTATCGCACCCCGGGTGCTGAATTACAGACATTGTTAACAAATGTCCATGAATACATTATATGCACACAAGATACAGCTTAGCAATGAAAAAAAAATGCAAAGAAAAAGAATCAATCTTATTCATCTTAATGGGCCTTAATATTACAACTACACTAATATTTAATATTACTATTCTCAATAATCATTAAAAAATAGATTGAGCTTATCTTTATATTACATGCCGGTCATTAATAGATTAATACAGATGTTGTTAGCTCAAACCAACACATTTTACACAGCAACAAAAATATAAATATATATTTTTTTCACAATCTTCTCTTCCTTGATATCATGAACTCACATATCAAAATATAGTCAATCTACACACAGTACAGTATATCAAACCTATAAAATAAATGGGTGAGACTTTTGAACGATGTACAATTGCCAATTTTCGCAGCTTATGACATTCTTTCCCTTAGGACACGCCAGGATGATCTAAGAAACCAGATTTTTTCATGTCATCTCAAAGATTGGTAAATTTCCTTTCAGGAGATGTATGGTTTGGTTGACTTTTGCCTGATATTTTTTATTTGAAAAGGACTTAAAGCGTAAAAATACGGTAAAACGCTATTTTCACAATAATTTTTGTTTTTCAAACTAATGATATGCCTTTTTATGGTACGTGGCATCTAATTTCTTACCATGTTCTGGATCTGACATATCATGGGTATGTATCACAAAATCATAAGAACTTTATGAGCACGTATGAAATTACAGAGAACAATTGAAATATCAAAGCCCTAAACAGACGAACGTCCGTGATGCTCTTAATTCTATCGCTGCTGCAAATTCTACTTTGTTATCCCAATTATAGTGTATATGAAAATTTGGTGTTCCACCTAATGAACATTTCCTGCAAAAAATTGTACGTCTGCTGGCTGTACATGGGACGTTACATTCTTTTATACAAAATTATACTCAGCTTTCGTCACGGACGTGCTTCCGCTATTTTCTAATAAAGATCGTAGCCCATTAAACGTTATTGGTGATATTGTTCTGAGTCGTAATCAACTAAGATCTAGCCACAAGATATGTTTGTTTTGAGTTTCTGTCCATCCTTTGTCGAATAGGAACCGAAATTATATCTTTAGACGAACCTCCGAGAAAAAAAGAACGTCCGTAATGATCAAAACGTTTTCGAGTGAGACACCATCTTGCTTTGATGGCGAAGGTACACTTTACCTTTGGCTCTCTAGCCGAGGAGCTGCATGTAATTTTTGGAGCGGACTGAGGTTTGTCCGCAGTTTTTTGACCATGCAATTCACAGAAAACCAAGCAAATAATTATTTTTTTTTTCTCTGTAAATTCTCCTTTTGTTCCCCCTCTGAGCAATACATATGTTGTAGGGATGTCAAAATTCTTATAATTTGCATTGACAATACCTTTTCGAAATTTTGAAAGAGTTAGGAAGGCTAAGTACTTTCTCCCGATTAGTTATCCGTCCTGGAAAATGACCCTAGTTGTAGAACGAACGTCCGTGACAATGCCAGCGAACGTCCGAGACGTAAGCAAACCCACCGATAGGTATAACTTGTCCCGAAAGTGTCCTGTATTCTTTAAAACTTTTGGCTCCAATAGCGACACGGAAAGTTTTAAAAAGTAAACAATGAGTTTACAGCAGTAGTCTTAGAATTTTTAAGGCGTTATGTGATCATGATGAACAAAAAGTTGAAAATTTACTTACAATTTTACGATTGTTTTCCCTCTATTTGTACAAAAAACAGCTTAACACTGAAAACAAAGTTATAGGAAAATGGAATTTTGTGTAATCTGTAATTTCGGTGCAATAAAATCTCTTTCTAATGAAGTTCTGGAGACAATTCGTACTGTTACATGTTCTGAAAGTTTCGTTCACGGACGTTCTGTCCGAGAAAGGAAATTTATGATAATTACAAATATATCACTGCACATTAAGTTAATGTTACTTGAAAATATTACCAAATCACCGAGTCTCTCATACCCAAAAGTGAATAACATTCAGCTCTCAATTTACCTGTAATAACAAACGGAAAACGTTTTTGGTCACGGATGTTCGTTGGTTGAATAAGTCAATGGATTATATAGTAGGAGACAGAAGAACAGTGCCACTTTTTAGTGACAGATGCGCCAAGTGTTTATCTTTTGAGTATGGAAGCTGCCGTCTCAAATAGAACACAACCAGTTTTGGTCTCCATAACGGACGTTCGCTGTAATTGTCATGATATTAAATGCCTTCATTCATTCCTATTTTTCCGTTCACGACGATTTTTCTCTCATTCACTGAGTAGCCTGAACATGCTGCGACCAAGCAGAAAACAAAAACAAACCAAAACAAATCCGAAAAGTGCTACGCAATCACATTCAGGATAATGACGGATGAAGTCTGTAATGGGCATGTGTTGAAGAAGAAACGGAAAAGTTTCAAAAGGACGTAGAAGCAATTGAATGAAAATGAGAAGAAACAGAGAAGAAATCGGGCTCCAACAAACAGAGAAAAGATTTGCCAGTGCACTCCCGTTATACCAAATTCCTCTGGAGAAGTTTTGTTTTTGTTTCTTTGTTTATTTTTTATTCATCGAAATGCTGTCACAAGCAAACAAAAATAATGCAGTATACAATTATTATCTGATGAAAACACGCAAATCCTCCGCTTATCATGACATAGTATTTTTTATACTCATCAATGAAAAGCAATGCTAATCTTTAATTCTTTCCAAGATTTTTTTTCTTTTCATTTTACATTTTATATACAATTTGTTTTTGCTTTTGTGCTTAATTAATGTCCATAAATGAGAAGAATGGAAATAAAATGAATTGAATTGAATTGAATGTAATTCATGCATTATGCGAAAACTGCGTCTGATATTTGCACATCTCTCCACTCCCCCCCCCCCCCTCTTCTAACTCTCATTCCACTAATACACTTTCTCGTATATCTAACCAGCAAATATTTAGTATTATATCCAACCAGCACTCTATGTTCTATAACTGCACATTTTTTTTTGAGCAGAATTTCATCTCACTTAATAAACAACACCAAAACGCCGAAATGTAACATCATGAAATACTTTGAGCAGTTTCAGAGAATAATGATATAAGGAAAATGCAATTATACCATTTCAACCCTTGATCCCGTGGTCCATAACCTCTCCTATAATGATAATAGACTCTCTCGCAGCGGATACCGCGCAAATCATAGTTAGAAAATAAAGAAATACTTCCAGGCATAACATCTTCACATATGTATATGAGGGAAATAGTGAATGCTCTGTGGTACTTTATGGAGAAGGCATAAAACAAGCAAATGAAACTATGCTTTTCATATAATAAGTCTATGAGATAGGAAAGGCCACTGCTTTGAAACAGTTTTGTTTTGCATTTAAATTGTCGGTATCTATGTCTTTTACGTATACTGTGGTTGACATTATTCTGAGTAGTTATGGAAGCCAAGCACTACACGATGGGTTTTTGGCTATTCAGTGGCAAAATCCAGGCAAGCTTGTTTCCCCTGTTTCTGGGGGTATCCAAGGAACAGTTTTCAAATACTCCACTATACGTGGTATAGTTATCGCCTGGTGTTATCCTGCAAGAACATTTTTTGAATGACTTCAAGGAGATCACTGCCTTCTTTTTTTAAGCTGCCACTGAAAACAGGTGCTCCATATTCCAGTATAGGTCGGATGTTTCCACAATAGATTGTGATCATATCACGCAATGGTAGTCTGTGTCTTTTCAGACACCTCAGCATGTACAGTTTTTTGTTTATGCATGGGGATCCTATGTCAAGTTGGACTGAATGGTGATGCCCAATATCTTTTTTTTTTTCAACTGTATTGAGAATCTTGTCGCTAACTGAAAGAGGGATTAAAATCGACGGGGTTTTGGAGAAACACACTGTCATAACTACTACACATAACTGCTAACCTACATTTCCAATACATTTTATTTCTGAGCAAACTCAAGATACTATTGAAATTGTCATAGAGATAATGCATATTCTTTATATATAATATACATACATCCACAGCTTCTGACTGAAATATCTCAAACTTAAGTTAGATATATCTGTTTTCATTTGACTCGTTCTTCAATACATATTTATTACACACCAAGGCACAATGTTTTATAGTTATTTTCTTCGATGTATTAGTTTCAATGAACTTGATAGTAGATGCCGAAGAGGGCGGTGCTTTGTTTTAAGTTTAGTTCGTTTGATTACAGAGCAATGATGTTTATTTGACGATAATTGACGAAATCCGAGTTCCTTTCATTACAAGGGTTGGTACTGGAATATTCAGCAATCAGGTAGTATTATGAGTTCCACTTAATACATGGAATGCATTGCTGTTGCTATTTTCTAAACTTTCATACTCGTCGATTGTATCTGGAAGTCTGACTCGCCGTTACACGTGCGCGTGTGCAGAAATAGTAAGATCGGTGTATCTAAGCCTTAGAGTATACAATACGAAATGAAAACAAAAACGATAAAAATAAGATATGATTCATTAAATGTCTATGTTTTTTTTCATACGGATTTTTTTTTTCTCACAATGAAATCTTAATTAAATCCCTGGTCCTAATTTGACAGTACATGTGCAACAATATTGTATACTTTGCACTGATTAAAAGGAGTATACAAACGAGCAATTAACAAAACTATTTAATACTAAAATTATGTAAAAAATGACCAATATATTGCATGCCTAAGCCCAGCCTAGCGATGTTTTCATTAAAAAAAAACATAAACAAAACGAAGTATACACAAACAGAAATACCAGTGTGAATGCTTGTGATTTCAACTACATTTAATTTCGACTGAGACCATCCATATCTATTAATTTTCCTTCTCTGAGATGTAATGCTCCTCTTTCAGTCCGCGGTAACGGGTTTTAAATTTGTACCTCATGGATTGAAAGAGACGTATGTAAAGAACTGTAAAGTCACAGTCGGTGCATTAGGTGTCCAAAAATTCAGGAGTCCAGGGAAGATGATAGACATTGTTCTACCGATATGTGAAAACAAACAAACAAACAATCACAAGTTGTTATTTTCTTCACCCATCAATGATTTTTTACTTCAGCAGAGTTATCTTACGGTGAGTTTTAATTCAATTGAAAAAGAATTGTCATACATATATCATGTCATTGGGCCTAATGCTAAGCCGGGTTGGATGATAAAGGTAGCCTGGTAGTTGTGGCCCTGGGCTCTAAAATTTGATGTCGGGTCACCAAGTTGCCATGAAGATTATCTGTTGGTAGACAATTGACAATAATAAAAATAGCCATACTTCAATATCGTCTCGGAATTTAGTTTATATTCTACGGTACGAAAATTCATATGTCACGAATTTTCATATGACACAATGTTCTTCCTAGATTGAAACCACAAGCGTTGAGTAAACGAAACAGCATCTTACAAATAAAACAAAAGTCTCTCCATTTTAGTATATTTTATCATCAATGGCCAGTAGTGTATACAGTCCAAATCCTGAGTTAAACCACTGATTCATACTTTTACCTGTTTTGTTGATGAAACCAGGAATCCTTCATAATATAAAAGACATCGGCAAAATATGCATCAAGTTTATTAAACCTTCTTCCATTGCTCTCGTGATATTTTGGTGGGTTTTTTTTTTGTTTGTTTTTCAACAAATACATAAAACATGAACATCACAATACAAAAGCATGGATGAATTGTCAAGTACAGCTTATAAGACAATAAAACATGTGAAATATGAGATAATATGAAAAACAAAACAAAACAAAGAAAACAATGTCCGCGGCACAAAACTTCTTGAGAGTTGCGTGATCACCCGAGCGAGGTACAAGTCAGATGCAGTGTACAATAGCATAGATACCAAATGTGTACAAAGGAAGTTCAGGAGATAATACAGAAATCACGAGCGAGGCACATGTTACATAATCGATAATGTCAGTAATGTGAAGCATAAAAAGAGAATGTCGAGGAGGACTGAATAATAGCTATAAATATGAATTCAGAAAAATCTAGTTTGAGACCCCGTTTACAGTGCGGGCCCGGGCTCGGCCGAGCCCCGCAATTTTGTCCGTTTACACTGCTGGGCTCGGCCGCGCTTTTGATTCAAACCTTTCAGTATTTTGTCGTAGTGGCGCTCTGCTTGTAAACAAACGCAATTTCGTATTGTCTGGTTTTCAGACCCTTTGCCATTTGAATTCCGTGGCGACGAAGTCGCCGTTCGGGCAAAGGCCTTTGCCGAAGGAAAAAATCCATTGCAAGACAAAACCACCTTAAACTATACTAGTTTTCGACGTTGAGGGGGTTAAAATATCCTGAATAGCGAAATAGTACAGGCACAGGGTTTGGAAGCCAGACTATGGCCGCGCATTTGGCCCAGTTTGCGTTTGCACTGAGAAGAGGCCGGGCTCGGCCGCGGTTCAGCCGCGGCCGAGACCACCTCCAGAGCGTGGCCAAATGCGAGGCTAATTTTGGTCTCGCATTTGGCCTTTTGCGCGTTTACACTGAAATGAAGGTGGGCTGGGCCGCGGCCGAGCAGCTGCCGAGCCTCGCACTGTAAACGGGGGTCCAAGTTTACGCTTAAATGAATAAAGAGACTGAGATTGGATTATTTCTCTTTACAACTCATTCCAAAATTTAGGTCCTGTAGTGGTTATTGTTTTTAAAGCAGATACGGTCCGTACAGGAGAAAGATGAAAAGAATCTTTTTGTCTAGTAGGGTAAGAATGAACTTCAGTATTTTTGACAAAGGTCGAAGAAAACACATTAGGGAGACCACCTGAGTTTAATTGACACATAAATGACCCGATATTGAAATGATATAAATCCTGGATCTTAAGTGTTCTACTGGAAAAGTATAAGACATTAGTGTGTTCCAAAAATGCGGCGAAGTTAATTATCCGTATAGCTCCTTTCTGTATCAATAATAAAGAATTAAGTCTAGTTGTACAGCAGATTCTCAATGCCAGGATTCCATAACCTATATAAGGCAAAAGAGAGTAGAATACAATGAATACAGGACATGTTTAGGATAATACTGTTTTAACTTATACATAACATCTACATTTTTTATGGTAATTTACGCAAAGAATCAACATGAACTTTCCATGTCAACTTACAATCAATATAAAGACCAAGGAATTTTATATATTCCACCTGGTTCAATTCCACGTCGTTTACGACCAACTTACCTGGTAAAATATTGGTTATATTGCTAAAGACCATAATTTTTGTCTTTGTCAAATTCAGTGACAATGGATAATTTATTAGCCTGAATCCACTTAGATACTGATTTTAATTCAGTATTAATGGTATTCAGTAAAACATGAGGGTTTCGATTTGAATAAAAAAGTTGGTGTCATCAGCAAAACGTAGAAAATAGAACAGAGAGGACGAACTGCGAAAGTCATTCATATAAAGAATAAACAATAAAGGACCTAAAAGGGATCCTTGCGGTACCCCACAGGTTATAGGCTGTGAGCTGGACACATGGCCATTCAAACTAACAAATTTAGTTCTTCCAGTAAAAGGTAACTTCCAAACCACTCCAAGGCCCTTCCCCGAATCCCAATGGCCCGAATTCACGAAAGTGGTACAAATGAAACCATGGTTTAAACCATGGACAAAAACCATGGAGCGCCACGTGTCGCACGGAATATTTCGTTACAAAATCGGTCTTTACGTCGATGAAACGATTATTTTGTAGCGAAATGACAACATTTTGTAACTAATGAACATTTTGTCATTTTGTCGACGAAATGACCAATTTCGTAACGAAATATTCCGTGTGACACTTGGCGCTCCATGTTTTTTCTCCATTGTTTAAACCATGGTTTCATTTGTACCACCTTCGTGAATTCAGGCCATAGTGTTGTAATTTGTATAATAATATTTAATGGTTGATTGTGTCAAAGGCCTTGGAGTAGTCAAGAAAGATACCTACTGTGTGACACTTGGCATCGATCGCTTTGATAATTTTCTCTATCATTAGTAAAATAGCATGAATTGTGGAATGCTTTTTACGAAATCCAAATTGATTATGATCTATTACATTACAGTCGTTTAAGAATCGGAATACACGTGTGTACACAATCTTTTCAAGTAATTTAGTAAAAGAAGTTAATAACAATATTGGTAGATAATTTCCCAGTTCGTCCTCTCGGCCCTTTGTATATATCGGGATAACTTTAGTGATTTTCATCCCAGTAGGCACTACACCGCTCAGTAATGACAAATTAAATATGTGGGCGACAGGTACAACGTGGATATCTTTATCTAACGTGGACCGATGTTGCCATCACCATGATGAATATCGATCGCTCTACAGAAAATAAAAAACCGCATCAATATTAACATATTTTCACATTCTTGACTTCTAGTTCAACAGAAAATGTTATGAAAATTATTCTTTCGGGATGCTTGATAATAGTAGTGATAATACCACTACTACTACTAGTAATGATGATGATAATAATCATAATCATACTAATAATAATAATAACAACAACAATGATACTAATAGTAGCAATGATAATTATGATAATAAGAAGAAGAAGGAGGAGAACAGCAATACCAGCAATAGCAAAATACGCAGAGATGCGTTCAACATCGTGTTTGAATACTTTACTCTATTATAATGCTCCCGAATGCTCCTTCTGATTGGTTTCTGACACTGAACTAATCGACTCTTTTTGCGCATTAAACATCATGTACTCTGTTGCGTTACAATATCTATTACTGACGTGCATTTAAACACATGCTATGAACATTAACATCCATGCAATTACTTTAAAAACACAAAGAAACTACATGTAATTGAATAGACTAGAAATCCATTGTGTGTATGAAAACTATGATAAATGCACAGGTAGCGATGCTTTTAGGATGGTTGAGTATACTGTATTTCCCCCCCCCCCAAAAAAAAAAGACAACGGGACCCTCAGCAATGATAACCTTAGAAATAGTAAACCAATCCAAGTACAATTTCAGGGTATGAAACTATAACGTATTACCCACGTCTCGCAGGAAATCCCGTCCAATTTTTGTCAGTAGTCAAGGAGAAATTAGGATTTTTGTAGAGCATGTGAGTAATCCCTTCCCTCCAGTTTCTGCCGAACGCATTTCCAAACGGATCCAAGTGCTCAACTTAAATAAATCATGACATGCCTTACAATGATCCCCATTTCATTGTGACCACTTAACCTAATTGAATGGGTTTATGCTTTCTGCCAAATACAGCTGAGATTTATTTGAAGGCTCAGAAATATCATTTAAATAATTCGATCACATCGCAATTTACCAATGCCAAAATCCGGGGGGGGGGGGTGTTTTTGTTTTTTGTTTTTTGTTGTTGTTGTTGTTCTTTTTTTTGGGGGGGTGGCATACTGGCATACTCTACATGTATAAGAAGGAAATTTATGAAAATAATTTCGTAGCTATACTGCAAGATCACTTCAGGACAGCTAAGAAAAATAAAGTACGGTTGCCTAGTGCCAAATTCTTCTCCTATGCCACGATTGCCGTCAGGCAGTTGTTTTTGTTGCAGGGGTCTCGACTTGTATGTTCACTGAGCATAGGATGGTAACAACGAAGATGAGGAAGAAGAGACCTATCACACATATGAGCTCTATCCACCATGGCTCCAGGGCTGGGGTGGAGTCATTGTCTTCCAACGGATTGTCGCTGGTGGTATCTGAAGAGCGAGGGAGGCAGACAATGAAAAATAGGAATGTGAAGACGATGAACTCACACACGAACACACACATACACACACACACACACACACACGCTCATACACACGAACGACAAACTTATTAGGTGGCTTTCATTACCTTTCCAATAAGACCAATGGGGGTTCAAGGTTGTTTTGTTTTGTTTTTTGTCTGTTTGTTTGTTTTCCTTTCTTTTCTTTGATTGCAGAGGGATTTGATCCAGTCTTAGAGTCATCGGGATTAAAAAAAAAAGTTTAAAGGGAAGCAGTCCTGAGATTTTCAAAGTAATGATAATCAAGAAGAGTAAAAAACACAACCTTTCACCAGTTTATACGCGTGTAAATGAAAAACTGTCCCCGTACGCGATTTTTGAAAAATAATTCCTGCAAGCGATCGTGTAAGAGCCGGCAAAAAGATGCTACGTAGTGCATGCCCTACTCACCAAGTTGACAGCCGTGCCTCTAAAACCAATTCAAGTGTTAAAATGATTAGTTGCAATTTTATCATATAATGTGAAATTTTGTGGTTTTTCTTATTTCAAACAAAATATTTCAAGCTTAGATATATATAATTCATGAAAAATTGATATTGTTAACATAAATTTATACGTATTTTTAAACCAAATATACCATGAACTTGACATCAAATAGGCACGGTCCTTTTCTAGCTTCCGTCCGTGTTGCATACTTCTTAGCGTAGAAACAACTCTCGCGCGCGAATTCTTACCATATTATAAAATGGGTTCAAGAATGTAGCCAATAGGAAGCGCTGAAATGAGACACACCTCCTTCCTTTACTTCAGTACAACTGCACTGCCTGTAATCCTATGGTAGATTGCCGATCGTCTGTGCGCGCGGCGGCTCCTTTGATGAATTG
The DNA here is from genome assembly GCF_040938485.1 of Diadema antillarum. Lineage (NCBI taxonomy): Eukaryota > Metazoa > Echinodermata > Echinoidea > Diadematoida > Diadematidae > Diadema > Diadema antillarum. Next base: position 1,463,588 of record NW_027271443.1, read on the forward strand.
CATGCATACGCGTACGCGCTGTCAATCCTGTAAACAACTTCTAGTTCGGGCTGTCTTCCCTTGTGCATAACATATGTGGCGTACGTACGTATACTGTACTATACGTACACTTTGTACAGTACAGTAGACCAAGCGTTATGGGACCGGACGCGTACATGGAGTCACTTTGAAGAGCAAATCCAACGATTTAGCAGGTTAGTTCTCACGCCGTTTTCAGAGTATGTTGTCTAGTAGGCCTATATGAGGAGTCTATATCAAGTCTTTAAGGTAAAGGGTGCATATTCTATGTAAAATAAGTAAGTTTTCATGCGGGTGTCCGGAAACCCAACCCCCCATTATACTTATACTGTATGTGCGGGACTTCCGCGAGTGCGACGTGCGTAAAAGTTTGGGACGAACATCTTCGGACGTCTTGACCCACAAAGGTACGTGAAAAACGCTGAAAAATGATGATAGTTTTCGAATTTTCGACCCATTTTATAAAACAAATGATGCACAGGATTATTTCGTGGCGTTAGTGTAGGCGTAGCTCACTCTCGGGTATTTACAATGTAGTGCAACATGCACTCGGCTTCGCCTCGTGCATGTTTCACAATTGTAAATACCCTCGAGAGTGCACTACGCCTACACTAACGCACTCTATCCTGTGCATCATTAGCATACTAATGTACACAGTGCTAGTACTCCGTCTAGCTGATATTGCCGAAGATAACCTGTGCATGAGAGAGTCGAATTCTTCAAAGAAAATATTGTTTGTATCTCAATATTTTTGTAAGTAGTCATATATCGCCTTTCCACGTAAAAACATCGCTTCTCAAATGGTCCACGCACAGGTAGGTCACAACACGATATCGAGATTTTGTAGGCCCTAAGTTTCTTATGTTCGGCATCGTTGTACCGAGATTTCTCAGCTATACAGCTCACCTTTCACGATACTTTTGTGGGTCTGGGACGGAAAAAAGGATTTTCCTGGGAAATTTTCTGCACGATGCGATCAAAACTACTGATGTAAGCCTGACCAGACGACGCTGAATGCGGTCGCCCCTATAGTGTACTAGCAGGCCAGGCCTGTAGCTAGCTGTGTAGCCGTTTCTACGTACAATCTGTACGTACTAGAACGTATGTACATGAGCGGCGACAGGGCTGCAGCTGCGCTTGTGATAGACTGGAAAAGTGTGAAGGGCAAACCGCGTACGGGGTACTGTATCTGCCGTAGATCTAGTTGTCCACACGTGTACTGTGCGACTATAATACACAATACACACACACACACACACACACACACACAACTTAGAAACAATGTCAAATACTACTACTATATAGTAGAGCAGGTAAGCCGAAGAATTGTGCAAAATTTGACTAAAGCATGAAACTTTCACCATTGTTAGTACATGCTACAAAATTAATTTTAAGATCGGGAGGTAAGTCTGAATTGACCTCTGATGACCTCTAGAGGTCAATGACCTCAAAATCTAAGAAAATTGATATTTTGCATCATTGGTTAATGATAAACACAGTAATGATGTACTAAAACTTAATTTTTGTCACAGTGAAATTGTCTTTATGTTCCACAGAGCCCTGACAGGTTTCTACCTTTGACCTCTGATGACCTCCAGAGGTCAATGACCTCAAAATGTCAGAAAATTGATATTTTGCATCATTGGTTAATGATAAAACACAGTAATGATGTACTAAAACTTAATTTTTGTCACAGTGAAATTGTCTTTATATTCCACAGAGCCCTGACAGGTTTCTATTTTTGACCTCTGATGACCTCCAGAGGTCAATGACCTCAAAATGTCAGAAAATTGATATTTTAATGCGTCACTCATAACTGAAACACGATAATTATGTACTAAAAACTAATTTTTGTAAGAGGAATTGCCTCGATGTTCCACTGAGCCTTTCGAGTCAGATTTTGTACCTTTGACCTCTGATGACCTCAGATGACCTATGATGAGGCCAATGACCTAAAATGTCAGAACATTGATATTTGGTGCAATTGGTTGATGACAAACATGATTTAGATGTTATATTCATTTGTATTACAATTGAATTGTTTTCCTATTCCACAGAGCAAGAGAAATTACTCACGTGTTCTCTACCTTTGACCTCTGAGGTAGGTGACAGGTCAATGACCTCAAAATATCAGAATATTGATATTCTATGTATAGTCAATGGTCAACCTTGTAATACCCGATGTACAATCATTTATGCTATAATAGAAGAATCTTGTCATTCCATGGAACATTGGTCATTAGCCTGTGCATTATATCCAACTTTGACCTCTCAGGACAATGAGAGGTCACTGAGGTCACATGTGTAGGCTTACCTGTATTGATGTTTGGCTTCATTGGTGTAATCGTAAATGCTTAATCATGTACAAATCACGCATTGACAAAGTAAAATGTAACAAGTAAAAAATATGCATACATACAAAGTATGTATGCATATTCCACAGAGCATTGGTTTATAGTAACAAGTCTCTGAAATGTGAGAGGTCAATTACTTCAGAAATAAAGCTTAAGTTTCTTGAGTGATGGCAGTGACCTCAAATATAACTGTTATGTTTCGGTTAGTTATGTAGACTACCAAATATAGGCAAATATGGCCATTATCTCGACACTCGAGGAAAACAAGGCCCACGAGACTGATATACAGAGTGTTTAATCTATTCAGTGTAAGTCTCATAGATCTTTTCCCCCATTTGTCGGACTCATTATGGGACTGGTTTGCCTGTGTCAAGCTCGTGGGTAATATTTGCATAGTTTCCAGCTGGTGGGCTTGTATTGGCCAGTGTAAAGCTGGAGGGTTGTTACAGTATGACTGTGATGAATGACTCATGGTCCTGGAGTATACAGTCCACAGCTGCGACATCATGGACCATCTTGAAAACTTCGACATACTGTGAGGCCCAACATGCATTCCACATGAAGCAATCCTGTGTATTGCAACTAGCTATTGCCATCCGAGACCTACCCAGGGAATAGATAAGCATTGCTGGCAAACCATGGAGAAAGCGGATTGTGCAAAATATTTTGGAGTTCCAATAGGAGGCTCAGCTGGAATCAAATCGCCACAGCAGCTGAAAAAGGTTACACTTCAACCAAAGACTCTCTCCAGACGAAGATATGAGTGTCATAAAGTCCAGGTGTTTTGCTACTCCGTGCCGCTCAGGACTGTCCTGGAATATGCATGAATCATCTGGGATCCATTCACCCAGGTGAAACATCATGAAGTTTGGAATGATCCAGAGAAGATATGCACTCTTTAGCTGCAATGACCATCATATGCAAAACAAGTAGTGTTACAGCTACACTTGAAAAAAAAAAAACAAAGCAAAACAAAACAAAACTACAAATGGCAATCCCTGTAAGAAAGTACAGCACAAGCAAATTCAGCGATGATGTTCTGCATCAAGAACCCTACAATATCCACTCCGCGGGATGTTGTGGCTCTATTGCTGCGTTCTTCAAAAAGGGCCAATGACCAAAGATGTCAGGCATCATTTGCAAGAACACAAAGTAGGCCTACTCCCAAAAAAGGTGGCGGCTACTCTCGGCCACTGTCTCTTGTATCTCTTTGAAACACTTCAGGAGAGAAATACTCAATATTCAGCTCTGTTATTAAAGATACATATGTCTCTCTTTTTGTTTTTGCATTTGTTTGTTGTTTTTTGCTTCATATAGCTCTTTGGATACCTTCTTTAACCAATTAAGAAAAGGCTCCATGGCAGATTACAAGATTACACAGTACAATGAAGAAGAAGAAGAAGAAGAAGAAGAAGAAGGAGAATAGTAAACGAGATCTGCTGTCAATGATGCAGAGCCAATACCAATTAGTTCCATGGCAGATCTTAGTCGGCACTGCAAAGGTTTGGATGTCTCTCTCTGTTGACAAAGGATATTCTAAAGCTCCAAGTAAGTCCATGGGGTGGTTTACATTGTCTGGGCATAGAGGGTTGGGTTGGGTATATGAGGATATGATGCTACAATTAGGTCTGAGATATCTGTTTTTATGTTTGTTTTGACCATTCCGCATGGAATTCCAATGAAAAGGAATGATAATGTGTTAGACCCAGCCGCCACCGTGTTTTTTCAATAGATTTTGATATTACAGTGTAGTTGAAAAAAGAGTAACCGCTCATTGTCCTAGATGGAAGTCAAAATTGAACACACACAAAATGCATTTTTTTAAATATAATTATTATTTCATAAGCAGCTGGCCATTACAAACCAATGAGACCAGACATCAATATTCTTACATATTGATGCATATCTTTCAATATCCTCCAGAGGTCAGAGGATCATCGCTAATGTTCATGTGAAATGAGTACACGCCTTTTGAATTGCTCACTTTTATGGGTGCACGTCACGAGACCGACACCCACGAGTCATACAGCCCACAAGTTATACAGCTCACAAGTCATACAGCCCACGAGTCATACAGCTCACAAGTCATACAGCCCACCACTTATACAGCCCACGAGTTCGACACTGAGTAAATAAAGCCCACGAGTTCGACATCAAGTAAAATAAGCCCAGGAGTTATACGGCTCACGAGACCGACACTACGCACAAAAGGCTCATGAGACCGACAGTAAGCAAAGCCCACGAGACCGACACTACACTTAAAAGGTCCACGAGACCGACGCTACGCATACAAGGCTCACGAGACCGACATTACGCAAAAGAGGTTCACGAGACCGACACTAACCAAGGAAGGCCCACGAGACCGACAGGATGAACAGCGCCACCTATAGACCAATAAATTGTATAGGGTGTCCTGATAATAGCATAGGAAGATATGAGAGATGGAAAAGAAGAGTTGCCATCTTCGGCAGGGCGTAACCCCATCAGTTGCCCCCCTGAAATGATCAGGATCTTTAATTGTGTTTGCATGAGTGTTTGTTTGTGAAAAAAATGAACAAAGTACAGTAAAAGTGTGTAACAGATCTTTCCACAGTAAACCTGCGAGGGTGTTGAATTAGTACTAATTAAAAATAAAAAAATAACGTAATCGTCTATTAAGGTAGCGTTAGGGATTCGGAAAAAATTAGATGCATCCATGAAAACAGCTATTGTATTTCACGAAAAATGTACTGTTTGGAGGAAAATAACACAAGCCACAAATTGAGGTGAATCCCTGCGATATAAAACGTTTTAATCAGTAGCATTACATTATACTTACAGAGAAAATTACAAATAGATTGTACTGCAAAACTTCCAAGCAGGAGGGTAGAATATCTAAAATAGAATAAGTAACTAGTGAATCGGGAAAGAGAAGAAGTAAAAATTATATCCTGTCCATCTTCTAGCTTAAAACTGGGAAAGCCTATTAAAATAACACGATGGCATTATCAAAGCTCTAAAGTTAATCCATACATCGTTCTTGCCCTCTTTTAAATTCATTTTGTGGGTTTTTTGTCTGTTTTTTTTTTTTTTGGGGGGGGGGGGGGATGGTGAAGAATACTAATTCTTCTATTTCTTTTATTTTTTTTTGGGGGGGGGGGCATGAAGAATACAATTCTATTTTTCTACTTGATAACAATGTCGCTCCCTCACACACTGCCCCCCCCCCCCAAGTATGTAGAAATACATGTTTGATGTCGTTCATGATTATGTAGATGGTCACCATCTTTCAATTGATAGCGTGACGAAATTACAACCGCTAGTATGTTATTTTTCCGTTCATGGAACACCCTGTACAGGTGATTGACATGTAGATGGCACTGTTTATCCTGTCGGTCTCGTGGGCCTTCTTTGCCTACTGTCGGTCTCGTGGGCTTTCTTTGCTTAGTGTCGGTCTCGTGAGCCTTTTTAGCTTAGTGTCGGTCTCGTGGGCCTTTTTTGCCTACTGTCGGTCTCGTGGGCTTTCTTTGCTTAGTGTCGGTCTCATGAGCCTTTATTGCTTAGTGTCGGTCTCGTGGGCTATGTTTGCTTAGTGTCGGTCTCATGAGCCTTTTGTGCGTAGTGTCGAACTCATGGGCTGTATGACTCCTGAGCCGTATAACTCGTGGGCTGTATGACTCATGGACCTATTATTGATGTCGGTCTCGTGGACCGTATGACTCGTGGGTGTCGGTCTCGTGGGATGCCCCACTTTTATTGCTATAGAAATACACAATATGTGCATCATGTCAATCATTAAATATTTTATCAGTTTCATTTTCAGTCTTGGATTATTTTTTCTATGTACAAATAATATCGTGGCAAAGTAAACAACTTTCACATCAAAATATAAACGAGAATACTAAAAAAGAAACAGATTTAATAACGTGCAAGGCAAATACCAGGCCTACATCATCTTAATGTATACAGGTTAAGGAAATCACCTTATTGATAAACAATTTACTTGACTTGGATACCGACCACTGAACAATATTGATTCTTAAAACTCTCTCTTCTTTTCAACAAGTGGAATAAAGCACATGCACATACCGGGGCATCAGTTTGGAGGAGGGGTGGGGTGGTGGCAGGGATAGTTGACCCCCACCCCATTAAATTCTGAGATGTGGACTATGTTTTGTTGTTGTTAGTTTTTGCTGTTTTTTTTTTGTTTGTTTTTTGCTTTTTAGACAGAAAACTGCCCAAGTTTTTCACTTTAAGTGTGCATCGGATTGTTGAAATTTAATTCGGAAATGCAAAATCTCCCTTCTGTGAGAGGGGATATCTCCTTTCAATAGACTCCTTCCCCCTGCTTGGTTCCTTCCACAGATATAACATACGTTGGGAATGATAATTTCCCTTATTCTATAGAAAAATGTTTTTAAGAGATATTTTTATTTGAATTCCAGAGATGAAGAGGCTTTCCTATATATGCACGATTGTTCATTTTAGAGGGCAAGAGGCATTTGCCCCGCCTCCCGGGAAAATATGGGAGGGGGAATGGTGGGGACATAGAACTTTGCCTCCAAGTATTTCCTGAGATGGAGATTTGTTTTCTTCACTTTTTTGACAGAAAATAAATTGTCACTGAACATTTCAGCTATAGTATGCACCAGAGTAAAAGGCAGAATCTCCTTTGCATATCCCCTCCCCCACACTATCTTTCGTTATGTCCCCTTCCATATACGCTCAGTGCTTTTGTCCCATTTTTGTTCTATATCATCACAAAGTATGTACTAGATCTTTAATTTCAGTTCCGACATATTAAAGAAAATCCCTCTTGTTGGAGGGGGAAGTGTATCTTTCAATTAAAGGGATCGTACAGTTTTGGTTGAGACCTAATTTCAGGTTTCTAACATTTTTTTTTTTTTTTGGGGGGGGGGGAGATAATGAGAAACCTCTTATGAAATATGAAAGAGCAGGTAATTCCATGAGGAATTCAACGTTTATTTGATGAAAATTGGTTTTGAAATGGCTGAAATATCCAAAACAGAGCGATTCTAATAAAGTGTGGGACCCACACTTTATCATGATCGCTTTGTTTTACTTTGTTTTTGGATGTTTCAGTCATTCCAAACCCAACTTTCATCAAATAAACTTTGAATCCCTCTTAGAATGGTGTGTTCTGTATTATTTCATGAGTGTTTTCTTGGTATCTCTCAAAAAGTTAAAAGCCCAATTCTTGTCTCCACCAATACTGTACTATCCCTTTAACAATCCCTCCTCGGTTTCTACCCTTAGATTTGGTACACTCCTTTTACTGATAATTTCCCAAATATTCCATCATAAATGTGTAAACTAGATTTTTTTTAACATTTCTATTCTTACTGCAAAGGCTCTCTCGCATGAAGGATTAGGGGACAGCCCCTTTCATACCCTTTCATACGCTGTATCAACCTCTAATGCATTGATTATGGCTACACATTTGGGTATGGACTTTTTTTTTCAAAATGGTAGTTCAACCAAGAGTGGCACGAGATCATTGAATTGCAAACAAAAGAATGCAAAAGCTCCATAATGTGGGAGGGGGATACCTCCACCCACATCCTTCTGTCGATTGGTCTCCCTCCATAGATGGCTGACTTACTACACCTTTTTGATGCAAATTTCGAGGTATTCCTTCAAAAGTGCCTGTGTGCCAGGTCGTTGAATCTCATTTCTCAAAATACAAGAGCTCTCTCGAATGGGAGGGGAATACCCTACCCTCGCCAACGCTGCGCTTGCTGGGTTCCCATCCATATAGACTTGGTACACCTTGGTGATCCATAATTTCCAACTATTCCCCAAAACGTATGCATCAGATTCTTTTTAAAAAAAAAAAAATTGTCTTTTGGAGGAGGGTAGGTGAGATGCGCCCACACCCCATCAACTTCTGTATAAGTGATGATGCACACATTAAACAAGAGCTACACAGAATCATTGATTTCAGGTCTAAACCTGCAAAAATCCAATCCTTCACCCACATCCTCCCCCTCCCCCTCCGCTTCATTCTTTTGCACCATGAACTTATGCTTCTACATATTTTCCAATTCCCCCCCCCCACGTGAAAACAGATCGATACCCCTTGGTCTGTACACATACTCGACTTAGATAATTACCTGAAAAGTTCTGCGGAATGAGTAGCCACTTTTTTGGTAACAGAAATGCATGGTTTGTAAGCCCTACATTATAAACAATTATTAACTATCAACTATCGCAATATCAATATTAACATCCTCACATTTCATTCGAGGTATTTGACCTTGTGTGATTTTCATAGGTGAACGGTAATGGCTCGTTAATAAGCAGGGCCTACGAGTGCTCTCTAGAACATCATCATGTTTACGATTGATGATGCCAAACTATTCTGATACTTTGAGGTCATTGACCTCTCGAGATCATCAGAGGTCAAAGGCAGAAACTCGTCTGTGTGCCTTGGAATATGAAGACGATGTCATTGTAAACAGATATGCTTGTTTTGTACATTTTTACCATGTTTGACCTTTCACCAATGATGTCATACTTCAATATTCTGATATTCTGAGGTCATTGACCTCTCAAGGTCATCAGAGGTCAAAGGTAGAAACCTGTCTGCTCTTTAGAATATGAAGACAATTTCATTGTAAGACAGATATGCTTGTTTTGTACATCTTAACAATGGTTACCATTAACCAATGACATCACAGATCAATATAATATTTTGAGGTCATTGACCTCCAAAGGTCATCAGAAGTCAAAGGTTAAAACCTGTCAATGCTCTGTGGAATCAGAAAATGGTTTCCCTGATGTATAGATGCATGTTTAGTGAATCATAACCACATATATCATTCACAAATGTCTAAAAACATCGATATTTTGATATTTAAAGTTCATTGACCTCTGGAGGTCATCAGAGGTCAAAGGTAAAAACCTGTCAGTGCTCTGTTGAATCTGGAAATGATTTCTCTGTGGTATAAATGCATGTTTATTGCAACATAACCACATGTATCATTCGCAAATGTCTAAAAACATCGATTTTCTCATATCTAAAGTACATTGACCTCTGGAGGTCATCAGAGGTCAAATCAGACTTACCTCCCGATCTTAAAATAAATCTTATGGTATGTACTAACACTGGTGAAAGTTTCATGCTTTAGTCAAATTTTGCACAATTCACGTGATTTTGAGGGCTTAACTGCTCTACTATACACGTAGTAGCCACCGACGTCTTCATGCATCCGGGTAACTAGGGAGAGTACGGATAACGAGCAGAACACGGCTGGGAAGAGTTGTGCATCGGTGACGTCTGACTCTCCGCCAGGATTTGCTCATTAGCATATTCACCATGCAGATTCACACTTTTTCAACCAAAATTTACGAGCTTATTTGGTGATTTGAAAGTTTGTTTTCGGTGAAAGTAGTTCATTGGAGGTACCAACAACAACATATTATATATATATTTTTTTTTATTTCGTGAGGACTGTGTCCTTTTAACCGCCCCCCCCCCCCCCAACCAAAAAAGAATTGAAAAAAAAAAACAATACGAAGAAGAAAAATTATGAAAAGACAAAATCACGAAGCTGAATTTGTGGGTGCTGTTCGTTATTCCGAAGGTTCACTATTTCGAAGGTTCGTTAATCCGAAATACACAGATTTCCTTTACCTAGAGGGTCGTTAATCCGAAAATGAAAAAGGGTTCGTTAATCCGAAAATTTGTGGCGTTATTCCGAAAGTTCGTTATTTCGAAGGTTCGTTAATCCGAAAATGAAACGGGGTTCACTATTCGAAGTGATATAGGGTCCGTAACGAACCTTCGAAACAACGAACTTCGTTTCATTTTCAGATTAATGAACCTTCGGAATAACAAACCTCATCACATTCTTGGATTAACGAACCTTCAAAATAACGAATCTTCGGAATAACGAACCTTCGGAATAACGAACCTTCGGAATAACGAGCTGTAACCGTCCTGAGGGGCACAGCAATGCAATTCTGAACATAACCAGGACTGTGTCTAATATAGCCCATGATCGAGCGGCATTCTTACCAGCTTATTGATTGTTCATAGCGGTGTGTTCTGTTTTTGTTCCATACCATTTGCGCGAGCGTGAACGTTCGTTGTCCTATGTGCTATGGCGGTCGTTGCATTGTAGTCCTCAATCTCGCAAATGTAAAGGCCTTCATCATCGGGTTTGACGTCGTTGATGACCAGGGGAAAAATTGTTTGTAATGTCGTATAAGCCAGCCTCATATCCTTGACCACTCTTTAGACCGGGACTACTACTAAGGTCGAGTATTATCAAAGTAGATATTCGGAGGATCACTCGCTTTCTACCATGATATGCCAAGCACCGTCTGGGATGCCACACTGCACGGGAGGACACCTGGTTCTCCTTCGATCAGTTCCACAGACGAGTTATTAGCAACACCTTCGAGGTCATTGGACCCCTCCACAGCAATGCCTAATGACATGTGCAATCATTGATACAAAGTTCTCTCTTGCACCTGCTAAAATTGTAAAAATACTATGTAAATTTACGATGTACAATCATTTCTTCTAAAACATTGTTCAGAATTAACGTGCCGCAAAGAGATTAAGACACTTATCAGTTGCTAAGATTTAATGATATATTATCATGGCTTTCAAGGAATAAAATTTTCTAGATAAAGATTTGAAATATTTCTCTCATCTTTTGTATTTATAAATATTCAACGTCAATGCCAGTTTTATTCCGTTGATGCAATATCAGCATTGATTATCTCTGCAAGAATTTTGTAATTTATTTAGTAACGACTGTAAGTTTGAACTCAATACTTACTACGTAAAGTCTTTGCTTTTATTGGTCGCCTATATCATTACCACTGTAGGTCAGTGATGAATTCAAACCGATGCACTTCGTAACTCAAAGGGAAATAGACTGAAGCTTTACGATTTGTCTCCGAAGTGGCAATGTATATCTGAACAGTAGGCCTTCATTACTTTTTAACTCTTTATGTGCCATGAGTCAGATATGCACAAAGTTCACACACAAATCAATGGACTGAAAGAAGTGGCACATAAAAGGTTAAACCAATTATTTTAATAGAATAATCCAGAACCCAGAGCTTATATAAGTCTGCATGAAAACGAATTTTGGATTCATGGAACACGAACTATTCACTAATTCAAAATGAGCAAAAACTTCAAATTTGACCGACGCTCACAACATGACAGGAATAATACAAAGAGTAGAGTCATTATCCTCTCATAATGTATGAAGTCCTTGCACCTGTCCGGCATGTTTCTCTCCAGGGGAAATCAGAATTGTTAAAAAAAAAAAAAAAGTTGTAAGTAAACTTCCGTAGGCATTTAGTATAGGCGTACAGTAATAAACGAATCAATCGCACCTAGTTGAACTCCTCTGATTTCTGGCACTAGGACTGCAGTTGTTGTTGTTTGTGTGTGTGCTTTGCTTGTTTTTTGCATGAGGGGGGCAATGCTGATGTCAAAGAGATTGCAAAGTCATGCAAGGGGAAAATCCCGAAATGAACTCACTCACCGACGTCACTGCACTAACTCTCGCCTCCCATGTTACACGGAGCAAATCCCTGTAGACTGCAGCTGCACTGCGCTACTAGGTCTCGTTCTCACCTGTTGCTTTATTGAATACTTTTCAAGGTCTCAACCACAAGGACTTGTCAAAAGGCTAGTGGCGGAGCCCTGAAATATGTTTGCTTCTTTCAACCTTTTGCTGGCTTTTATCCAAAAGTCAATATTTCACAGGTACACTGATCTCAACTTTGCCCTCCAGGCCCGGTCCTAATGGGCAATCATGTTTCAGACACTGGAATCACGACAACAGTTATACAGAGTATAATTTGGTGACAAAAGAAAGTTCATTATATACACGCAAAAAAGGGATGGAGGATCAGGATGAGCATTGATGATGAGTTGAATTTAATCAAAGAAAGAAAATGGACATTGGAAGTACACTTTACGGACCGTCAACTTGTTTAAGGCAACACAGGAGGCAGAAACCCCCTCTTTCCCTATACTGTGAATCAGTTTCAGTAGATAAATGTAAACTATTCAAAATATGCATTGCAAAATACACAACGGTTGCACGCCTCGCCTCCTCCCCCCCCCCCCCCCACACACTATAGCTTGTCCTCGAGGTGCCATCCATTTTGTATAATGTTATACAAATGATGCACAGGATAGAGTGCGCTACATCTCCACTAACGCCACAAAATAATCCTTTGCATCATTTGTTTTATAAAATGGGTCGAAAACTAACGGCATTTTTCACGTACCTCTGTGGGTCAATACCAGTCAGCTACATGTAGCACTCCCTCGCGCTCAAGAGTAAAGATATCACTAGATGTTCGTCCCAAACATTTACGCACGACGCGTCGCACTGGCATATCCCGCACATAATAAGACCATGTTCTGAAAGAAGAGACTTTAAGCTTTAAAATGATGTATAACTCAAATCAAATGGACTCTCCTAACCTATCTAAATATTGGAAAGAAAACACAAACTCAGGAAAAGTGTGAACTGAGAAAAGAGGCTCTGAAGTACAGTGTCTATTCAAGCGCTTAATCTTTACCAAACCGTGCTGGCTGTGCGATGAATGGGACAAAAAACAGGAAGTAAACCGCCAGAGTAACAACAATGAAGGGATTATCAGATTAAACTGAAATTAAATATGCTTCATTAACACATTCTGTCCGTAATCAATGCCAACTTTCAAAGCAGTAGCACTATCCTTTCAAAAGTTATTAGAGTTGAAAGTGGAGAGTGTGGACAAGGTTTTTCAGAAATGAAAAAGGGATTCTAAAGACACACCTAATCACACTATTCTACCAAAAATGTTCGAGATAAGCTGCTAAAAAAACACACTTTTCTGCCCGTTTTATGATACCAAATTTTAGCATAATGTAAATCAAGACCCGCTCTTTCAGAAAATATGAAAAAGTCAAGTTCGGCTAGGTTGATCCATTTCATTTATTTTCAGTCCTCACGCAAAATCAGTGTGTGCGACTTTATGTTCGTTTTGAAGTGCACGGTCACAATTAATGTTTGTCATATGCCTCTGCACAAATCATTATGTCTGCTACCTTGTTTCAATAGGCAATCATACATTATTGTAATAAGAGTGGTACACCCTGTCAGATATAAAATCTGCTTTTAAAGAGATAGAATAGCATTGGTGGGGCTGAGTATTAAGCCTGTAACTTTTTGCAAGATACTGAAAACATACTTTTAATGTTACAGATCATATCATTCTAAGAAGAATCTAAAGTTTATTTTAAAAAAAAAATCGGTTTCGAAATGGCTGAGATATCAAGAAATAAAGTGAAACAAATAGACCCTAATAAAAGGTCGGTCCCACCTTTTATTAGTATCGTTTGTTTTGGATAATGCATCGATCCGTTTGAAAAACCTCTTTTCCCAATTAAACATAGGGCCTAGATTTCTCTTTGAACTACATACTCTTTCATAGCAAGTCATATGAGGCTTCCGATTATCTCACCAAAAAAAAAAAAGCTATAAACGTGATACAAGGTCTCCGCCATATATGACAAAATGTTGTGTACAGCAGTATCTCCAACATGTTTTTTTTCCAATCTAATGGGGCTGTGTCCTTTACTGAATAGTATGCTATTTTGGAGTCGCCTCGGTCCCTCCATTAGTTTTAAGCAAAGACTTTTAGGGCAACGTACTTTATATAATTACGCCTACACCAATAGAGATACTATGGAATATATAACAACGTGCTAGTCGCACTGATGAATATTGTTGGCTACGTAAATAATATGAGAAAATTACAGTGCTTTCCGCCTAGAGTGTTGTTAACACCATAGTCAGGTGGGGAAAGATTCATGTTGTGTACCGTTTTTGCTCCATACAATGCAATTCAAGCATGACGAGCATGCATTCTGCTTGAAGGGCGCCTTTTATTGTCATCATGGAATAACGGCTCGTTAGTTTACAATAATGCCATACTGTGAAAGAAATGAATGCATGGGGGTGAGACAGCTTTTGGCGGTCCTCCAAATACACTGCAAAACATGAAATGGAACTACCAAAATATCCACAAAGAGCATTTAACCATCGCTTTTTTTTCCTTTTTTTTTTGTTAACATACTCAGTAACGTGGGAACGCATCATACAACCGTGCACCACATCCCACTGAAATTGCACGACATGTTTTGTACAACAAAACACCACACCTTTGCCTATTCTCGAAGCAGTCATTGAAAATCAACAGATACTCAAAACATGCAGTGACAGACTGTATAATATAGCCACTGAAGTGGCATCCCTGTAAGCACTGTCTTCTGGTGGCACAGCACAGAAGAAAGTCATGCTATATCTGTCAATGAAGACTGATAACTTTACTCAATGGCTCAAAAACATGTATAGATATTTTACTGATTAAATCCCGCAAAGAAATCTTCCAAAAAGGGGGAGAATATTACATCGATTATGTCCAAACGTACGCATCTTATTACATGCATTACACATTGTGGACAATGAGACCTATTGTTACCAATAACTCTTGCAACACGACTCATCATGTAAATCCCATGATGATATGGTTTTGGACAAGAGTCTTTCATAGAGTGATAAATCCGCAGCTGAAAAGGTGCTCCCTCTCTATTAAAACCGGGCAGTACCACTTTGGTAACAAGAGTTCACCACAAGTTTATAGGCAAAGACGATAGATGGTGGTCATTCAAATGTAATGAATCATGACAATTATAACAACTAGAAATACATTCCACATCCCAAGGTATTTATGCTTATGTGTTTTAATGATCGAATGTGAAACTGAAAGAGTAATTTTAATCGCCAATTGACTTTCCTCTCCATTATCACAAACAAAACGACAAGGGGCATTATGCGCATGCGCAGTTAATATAATGCATGCTAAGAAACGGCTGCACAATCGACAAATATTATAACAAAACAGAAGTACCCCCCCCCCCTTCAATGAGCGGCACAAAAAGCTAGAAGATATTATGAACAGTATTGGGGGAGTACAACCTCTGCACTCAAAACAGTGACAGAAACTTAGAATTTACTTAGTAAATCCAGTAGGGAACACCACAATCACCACACAGTATACAGGTTACATGGGGCAGGAATGAAGTCGTGAGAATTAAACAATTTTATTGTACGTTGGCATTTGGTGATTTATTGATCAGTTTAAGCGAATTTGTGGGTCTGATCAAAAGATATACGAACTTGACATCCAGTCGACTAGAGTCAGACGTGCGAACGTGGCACTTGAATATCAAACTCACACAATGGGATGTTGTGGAATGTATGAATTCGGGCTTTGAATCCATTGGCACCTTTTCTTTCCTGTACGCTCGTAGGGGACTGAAAAGAGGGATTCTGTTTGCCGTCATGATTCGATTATCCTGATAACACTGAATCCTTGATACCATGTATGTAGACAATGTCAGATGACTTTACTGTTGATAATACCATGGAAGTCAATACGGTTTCTGTTTACGTTTTGTGGGCCAAGGTTTAGTTGCTGGACAAAAAAAAAAAATGAATTAAATCGGAAGAATTTGTGCTTATAATATTATTTTCTCTCTGATACTTAAACAAAAAACGTATCTGTCATTCGGACATGCTGCTCACCTTGTTTCGAGTTTTCTTTTAATTAAGGAGTAGTAATAGGACTACAGTGATGACAATGTTAATTGCTTAATATGTAATTCTAGCTGATATGAACTTCATACATCTTGATGATTGTTCTGTATTGTTATGTCTATTTTGTGCAGCAAATGATTTGCCATTATCATGGATGGATAACTTCTCTCTTGCAATGATTATATCTTTCTCAGTATGAGTTTGAAAGCACTGTCTAGAGAATGCAATTTTCTATTTTTGTTTTGTTCTGTTTATTTTTAGGTTTCATAATCCATGCCCGCAATATCGTTATCTTACGTCAGAAGCAAAGCCTGCATGTTATCACAATCTTTTTTTTTTGTACCTGATCAAGGTTTTACGAAAGTAGACAAACCCACAGAAATATTACTATTTCGCGTCATCTTTTTTTTTCCCTCCTCTGCTCGACAGACGGGACACATGCCTTTGAGATTAACAGCCACAATCGGTGCAGTCGGGGCTACATGTAGTGCTTCCCTGTAACATGTCCTACTTTACTTTTCTGAAGTTGTTTGTTCGTTTTCACAACACAGATAACTGTTTTGAGTCCGCCGCAAGATGGCGATATTACGAAGTGGAGGTTTGAAGAGATGGCGCAGCTATTGCTCGTTGAGCGTGAATCCCTCTGACATTCGCAACCAGTTTTCATGGGCGATGCGAGGCTACGTCCGGGTCTTCTCTCATTACGTTTGGGATCGGGTGAAGGAGGAACAGGTTATGGAGACCTCCACAGCAGGCGAAGAAACCACTGGGTGTGTTTAGTTAACAGGCTGAAGGTTTTGTACTTATTCAGCACTGTCCGTGATGTCTGATATTCAAGTTTGTGAGAAGACGCCCCATCGACAACTTTGTTGCGCTTTCAGATATTCTGAATATCAATTGCCCCTGCTGTTCTAAAACATGACAAGGTAGTTTCAAATAAGTTCAATATCAATGAAAGAATTAGAAAACAACCTTGACCCAAGAGGTTCGGCAAATTGGTATTTCTTTAACATGTCTTTTGTTTGGAGGTATTGTTAAAAAAAAGATACAGCATAGAATATTCCTCCTCCAACAAGAATGACCTACTCATATTTCTCAGTCTCCAACATGATGTCTACTTTGATCAATTCATTCTGGAGGAGATTATCTGTAACAAACATTTCACCTGCAATATAATTTTACCTGGACGGAGTGGGAACTGCGTCATGTAAAACAAATAATTGTCATATTCGTGATTGTTTTTTTCCTCGTTATAAGAATCCTTCCTCTTCCTTGACTTCAAAACTATTACCATCATCTTCACTATTATTGTCAATGTGTATAGGCCGTACATCCGCACATTGTTGCTGATATGAATACTTCAATTATGAATATTTTTTTATGAACAGTTTCATTGCAAAATAAGGTAAACGCCATTTTCAAACATTTCTTAGTCCATCATCATATAGAGCAAATTGAACCTTTCCTGTTTTACCTCACTTGTGAAATAACAAGAAATATTCTAGAAGTTATGATTAATGAAGAGAAAACTACTAAGGCATGGAACTGAACGGACGTGCTTGATACGCTCGTGACACGTGTACCTTTTCCGGATTCAAAATGTCTTTATTGCTCCCCCAAATTTCATCAGTATTATGAGCAGACGGAATACGAAAGTGGCGAACCAACCCAGAGAACCTTATTTTCTAAGGAACAAATCAAAAAAAGGAAATACTACTAGCACTTCTTCCTCCACCCTGGTCGCAGACGTACGTGCAAAACCACGCCCAGACTCCGCTGACACGCTTGGAGACCTAGTCTAGCGGGCGACGTATTTTTAGCCTAAATCAGTGATTGGCAGTCAATAGAGGGCGCGACGATGTGGAAGTCAAGTTGACTAAAAATACGTCTAGTAAGAAACCTCCGAATAGAGGCGTGGAACCGGGTGTGGCATGGCAGTTGTCAGTCGTCAACTCTTGAAGTTTTATTGGCTGAGCATCGGATGTCAATCAAAACACGTCGCAGAGCCCGAAGAAATGCTAGTCTACTCTCCTAGGTATACTACAGATAATCTTTCAATAAAAATACAGTTTGCCTGTCTCTTTCAGCTTACTACAGTATTTTTTCACTCTTCTCCATTCTTTTTAAGGTGTATTACATTTTACCTTACTTCAAATAGAAAAGAATGATGGTAATTAGTGCAACTGACTTCAGTTGTAAATCTATGAGGGTTTTGCACGTGGAAACTACGCCCAAATTACTGCCGAATGCAAACCTTCAATTATTGGAGTAAAGTCTACTTGATATATACTTTAATTGTACGTTTTGGAAATATATTTGATATCACTACTCCCCTCTATCATTTTTAACCTTGAGTTACCATATATTTTTGTATCAAACTTTGTAAGATATTTGCTTAACATCAATAAAGTTGCCGTCAAGACATCAATCTCTATATCGGAGCACCGTAGACTTTAAACAGGTATTTTCTGTCGTGTTCACGCGTGATCATACTGTCACGGAAGAACACGTCCGCGGTACATGGGCGTCCAAGGGGAAAACAAAGAGGAGCTGCGACACAAAAAGATTCCTGCAAAGCCAAAGGCACAGGTGAACTATGGTGCATCCTTTGCAATCATGAAATTACGAGATGCCATCTACGTGGTGCTGGCAACAAGTAATGATAAACCGATTCAATCTGAATCATATTTTATTACAATGCATATGAGGACATCTTTGTGGCCATTCTGTATGCATATTATGTATTGCTAAATTGAGTATCATCAACAAGCTAACAACTGTGGTAAAATACACATACAAACACGCACGCACACACACACACACACACGCACAAGACGTATTACGCAACTGAGGCACAACACGCAAGATTTGTGTCCATGTCCAAATCGCTAGAAGTGACACGTATGGCTCTGCTAAAGAGTCTTGTACGATTTTCGCCTGGAAGATCTCGTTTAGAGGTAAAGCGTGGTTGTTAAAATAACATTCACATGATTCGACCTGTCAGAAATAAATTATACTCGTATTTTCTGACAAGATTTCAGAAATGATTATGTTCCTTCGTGTCCTTTCTGGGATGCATCATTTCAAGGATCGTTAATCTGATAATAAAGTCAGGTTCGTTATTCCGAAAACGAAATATTCTTCTATTAGTTACAAAATACGTTGATGTGACACCAATAATAAAAGGTGGGATATTATGCATTAAAAATTGAACGAAAACACGCACACGTATTCATGCCTACACACGTGCACACACACGCATTTACACACACAAAGACAAGTATAATGACAAACATACACAAACTGAAAAGGTCAAAAATAAAGCACTCGTGTATGTGCTGATAATCCCCTTTGAAATACGGCCAAAATCATAGATCAGCCCCTTCCCACTCTCATAACTCAAATGCATCAGACATGCAGATGTAAACCAAGGATGACAGAAAAAGGCAGCAACGGTGACGAAATTAAATCAGCCCACAATGTGCTTATCTAATGCCTCAACTTATTTTCCACTTTGCTTAGAGTAGCAAGCTTCTAAATGTGCTTTATCAAGACGTTTTGTCCAAGACACACTTGCTTTGGATTGCAGGGGTCAAATACCTCAGACAGTTGTAAATAAGGGGTGACGAAAGAAGGCGACAACGGTATCGAAATCAATTCAGCCACAATACTCTTAAATAACCCATCAACTCGTAATTCAACATTGCTGAGAGTTGCATGCTTCTCAACGAGCCAAATCAAGACATCTTATCCAAGAGACTTGCCCTTTGGATTAGAGGCTCAAATACTTGATGACGTTGTAAATACAGGATGACGAAATAAGGCAGCAGGGTGACAAAATCGATTCAGCCAAAAATATGCTTAGCGAAGACATGAAATCATTCTGCTGCTTTGATTAGAATTGCATGCTTCTCAATGTGCTATATCAATAATTTCTCTCCAAGTGGCATGAGCTTTGAATTAGAGGGCTGAAATGCATCAGACCAATGTACAGAAAGGGTGACGAAAAAAGGCAGCAACGGTGACAAAATCGAATCAACTTACAATGTGCTATGGTAAAACAATATCATACCACTTTGCTAAGGGTTACATGCCTCTCAATGTACTATATCAAACAGTTTCTTTTTTCCAGGACACATGTGATTTGGATCAGAGGGATAATATATATGATGAGATGTAAATAAAGGGCGAATAAAAGAAGAAAGGAGAACGCTGACGAAATCGATTCAGGCAACAAAACGCTTGAATAATACATCAAATCGTTTGACTACTATGATCGGAGTTGCATGCTTCTCAGAGTGCTTTATAGTGCATCAAGAAGTTTCCCCCCTGTGACGTGTGCTTTGGATTCTAGGGCTCAAATACATGAAACTAATTGTACATGAAGGGTGGTGAAACAAGGCAGCAACGGTGTCTAAATCGATTCAGTCCACGATATGATTAGCTAATACGTCGAATTGTTCATTCTGTTCAGAGTTGCATGTATCCCAATGAGCTTTTGCTATGGGGACTCAAATACATAAGAAAGTTGTACATAAAGGATGAAGATAAATGCAGCAACTGTGAGGAAATTTTACTAATCCTAAATGTGGTTAGGCAATATATCAACTCGTCATACCACGTTGCTGAGAGTTGCATGGTCCTCATTGTGCTACAGCAAGACGTTTTCTCCAAGGGGCATATTGTGCTTTAGATTTAAGGGCTCAATTGTATCAGGCAGATGTAAATAAAGAGTGACGAAAACAGACAGCAACGGTGACGAAATCGATTTGGACTAAAATTTATTCAAGTACTACTCCACTCTTTATACCTTTCTACAGAGAGCCGAATGGTTCGCATTGTGCTTTATCAAGGCGTTTTTGTCCAAGAAGAGTGTACTTTGGATTTGAGGGTTGCATGCTTCTCAATGTCATGAATGTGCTATATCAAGAAATTTACAAAAGAGACATGTGCTTATATTAGAGGGGTCGAAAATACATGATGAGGTTGTAAATAAAGGGTGACGAAAAAGGCAATCAGGGTAACGGAAGCAAACAATGTGTCTAAATGATGCTTCAAATTGTTATATCAAATTAGTTGTTCCATGCTTCTCAATGTGTTACATCAAGACATTTTCTCCAAGAGACATGCTCTTTGCATTCGAGGTCTTAAATACATGATGCCGTCTTAAACGAAGGGTGACGAAAAAGGCGACAACGGTGACGAAATCGATTTAGTCCATCACTTGACTGAGATATGCATGCTTTTCAATGTCAGTGAATGTGCTTTATCAAGGTGTTATATCCAAGAGATGTGTCCTTTGGATTAGAGGGCTCAAATGCATCAGTCAATTTTAGATAAAGGGTGACGAAAACAGGCAACAGTGGTGACGGAATCGAATCAGCCCACATTTTGCTCAAGTGATAAATCAACTCGTCATATCACTTTACTAAGAGCTGTGTGCTTCTTATTGTGCTTTATGAAGACATTTTATGCAAGACATGTGGGCTTGGATTAGAGGGCTCAAACGCATCAGATAGTTGTAAATGACGGGTGACGAAAACAGGCAGCAGCGGTGACGGAATCGAATCAGCCAACAATATTCTTTATTACTAGTACATCAACTCGTTATATCGCTTAACTGAGACTTGTATACTTCTCAACGTGCTATATCATGACGTTATATCAAAGAGAAAAGTGTTTTGGAATAGTATATGGCTCAAGTACATCAAAGAGTTGACAAACAGGGGAAAACCCCACAACGAAGAGCTGTACGGTTCATATGCAGTTACTACATTATCTGCGATCCAGACTGTACCACGTGCACGAGGGAGAAACTGAACTTGCCAACTCTTACCTTGGGATGCCAGGTCCGGAGATTAAAATCATTCTTCAAAGCGGTAGAGGGGTTGGTCCCAGCCCTACATTCTGGAATTGTTTTCACTAAAGTAAGACCCAAGCGAAATATTACAGCAAAGAAATATAAAGAATGTAACGTCAGAAAAAAAAAGAATGTCGAAAATTACGTTACAAATCAAACTAAATGTTACACACTAAGGCACTGTAACACATCAGTATGCCGACCGAGTTTCCCTCTTTTTTGTGAAACCGATCCTGGTTTGGAATTAACTTCCAGCTGAAGTCGTTAACAGTATATTAAGGAGGTTTTCAAGGCAAAGATTGAGCAAAGTCTTCTTCACTTTGACTACCAACGCTCCCAATGTGCCCTCTCTCACCCGGTGCCTTATACCGCAAGGTCCTGCACCGTACTACATCCAGAACCAGGAAGGATGACCAAAAAAAAAAAAAAAAAAAAAAAAACGGCAGTAACGGTGACGAAATTTAATCAAGCCCGATGTGTTTAGGTAATGCGTCAACTTGTAATACCACTTTGCTGAGAGTTGCAGGCTTCCAAATGCTCTACATCAATATGTTTTCTCCCAGAGACAAGTGTTCTAGATTATAGGCTCAAATACATGATGACAAAGTGAATAAAGGGTGACGAAAAAGGGCAACAGCGGTGACGAAATGGATTAAACCAACAATATGCTAAAATATTACATCAAATCGTTACACCAATTTGTTTAGACGTACAGGCTTCTCAATGAACTATTTCAAAATGTTTTTGTCGCAGAGATATATAACCCAGTCCAAAATAAAAAGAGACTTTCCGAAACAGTCTACAAAAAAGCACTCGATTTTGGGGAAAAATTTTTAAAAATTGATCCGTCAATGGGCAAAAAAATGGCATTTGCTACTGAAAATGCTGCCCCAGGTTTGCTAAAAAGCGAACCTGGCTGCCAGGTTTATCAAAAAGCGAACTTGGCTGCCACAGGTTCGCCAAAAAGCGAACCTGGCTGCCAGGTTCGCCAAAAAGCGAACCTGGCAGCCAGGTTCGCCTAAAAGCGAACCTGGCAGCCAGGTTCGCCAAAAAGCGAACCTGGCTGCCAGGTTCGCCAAAAAGCGAACCTGGCTGCCAGGTTCGCCAAAAAGCGAACCTGGCAGCCAGGTTCGCCAAAAAGCGAACCTGGCTTCCAGGTTCGCCAAAAAGCGAACCTGGCTTCCAGGTTCGCCAAAAAGCGAACCTGGCTGCCAGGTTCGCCAAAAAGCGAACCTGGCTGCCAGGTTCGCCTAAAAGCGAACCTGGCAGCCAGGTTCGCCAAAAAGCGAACCTGGCTGCCAGGTTCGCCAAAAAGCGAACCTGGCTGCCAGGTTCGCCAAAAAGCGAACCTGGCTGCCAGGTTCGCCAAAAAGCGAACCTGGCTGCCAGGTTCGCCAAAAAGCTAACCTGGCTGCCAGGTTCGCCTAAAAGCGAACCTGGCAGCCAGGTTCGCCAAAAAGCGAACCTGGCTGCCAGGTTCGCCAAAAAGCGAACCTGGCTGCCAGGTTCGCCAAAAAGCGAACCTGGCTGCCAGGTTCGCCAAAAAGCGAACCTGGCTGCCAGGTTCGCCAAAAAGCGAACCTGGCAGCCAGGTTCGCCTAAAAGCGAACCTGGCAGCCAGGTTCGCCAAAAAGCGAACCTGGCTGCCAGGTTCGCCAAAAAGCGAACCTGGCAGCCAGGTTCGCCAAAAAGCGAACCTGGCTTCCAGGTTCGCCAAAAAGCGAACCTGGCTGCCAGGTTCGCCAAAAAGCGAACCTGGCTGCCAGGTTCGCCAAAAAGCGAACCTGGCTTCCAGGTTCGCCAAAAAGCGAACC
This sequence comes from Diadema antillarum, assembly GCF_040938485.1. Lineage (NCBI taxonomy): Eukaryota > Metazoa > Echinodermata > Echinoidea > Diadematoida > Diadematidae > Diadema > Diadema antillarum. The sequence continues at coordinate 1,487,262 of NW_027271443.1, forward strand.
TGGCTGCCACAGGTTCGCCAAAAAGCGAACCTGGCTGCCAGGTTCGCCAAAAAGCGAACCTGGTTGCCAGGTTCGCCAAAAAGCGAACCTGGCTGCCAGGTTCGCTTATAGGCGAACCCGGGCTGCCAGGTTAGGTAATAAGTGAATCCGGGCTGCCAGGTTCGCTAACAGGCGAACCCGGGCTGCCAGGTTCGCTAACAGGCAAAGCGAATCCAGCCTGCCAGTATGCACAACAAGACATATTCACAACAAGTGAATCACCTAAAATACATGTATCTTTGCCAAATATTTGATCACGAATGAATGATGTGGCACTCACTCATTCAAGCTTGACTGTTTATGTAGATTTGGTTTTATTTGCCATAATAGTGATAGTCATTGTAATTATGATGATAATGATGATACATGTAATAGTAATGAAAAGAATAAAAATAACAATAATAGGGGGTATTGGTAATGCCCTTCACCAGCACTTGTTCTGTATTGCCTACAAATAGAAAGGTAGAACATCAGCAGTTTAAATAAGAGTTTTGCATGCTCATTCAACTATTGCTTTTTGACTCTGACGGTTGTACAGATTTCAAAGGAAAACACATGATATTACAGAATACCTCAACTTGAGTGTTATCTTTTATTTGAGGGGTTGAAGGAGGGGAAATGGATTTAACTTGCATGAACAGTGCCTTCAGGTAAAGATTGCAGGTCCTGCAAATTAACCTCCATTATTCCATTAAAATTCGTTCATGTAAACATTGAAATTTCATGGACAATGCAAATGTGAAAATAGCTCAATAATTTTCCTTAATACTTCTTCTTTTCTTTAGATTCAACATAATTGTGATACATTGTGTGATCTGAGAATAGCTATATGTCATCATTATTTGATGGAAAGATGCATGATACCGTGATTAATAGTGTCCACTTTGTTTAAAGTAATAGTCTTACAAATCAAATGCCATTATTGATTCTGAAGGCAAATGCAGATACACCTATATTCTGATCTTTAATTCAAACCATGAACTGTAATTCCATTATTGTAGCAATCTTCTGCAACAACACAGTTAAAGGAATCAGAAAGAGAAATGATATGAAGAGATCAATACTATTTAACACATATAATCCAAATCAAGCATCTACGTATCATGAGAGATGCACATCTCTTTAGCCTAATTAGGTGGAGGGGAAGACTGCACCTCCCTGTGAGCAATTCAGCAAAAGCTTTGAAACACAAAGAGATGTAATACATCATATTTTTTTTTTTATAGTCATCACTTTTTTCTAAAATCCTGCAACTCAAAATGGAGGTATGGTTTGGGGTTTCATCAGATTTTCCAAGACAACCCTCCTCAAAAAGAAAGAAAGAAAGAAAGAAAGAAAGAGAGAAAGAAAGAAAAAGCTGCGTCCAATGATTTGTGGGTACATAGGGAAAACTGAATCAATTATATATACATGTATATTAAGGTAAAGTACATGAACACCGCTATTCAATGAGTTCTCAGTAATACCAAGGACATTTTTTGCGGTTTCAACTTTCCTTCCACACCAGGCTGAATACAATGCTACTGGTACTCTTGTAGCAAGATCAGAAATTATGGATAACTACAATTGTACTATAACAGGATGAATCTTGTGAGTTCCAAACAAAGAAAACATGCTAATTAAACCTCTTATATAGTGAGGCAAAACTTTGCTTAACCTTCACAGTCATGTTCTAAGATTCTTCAGCTGGATGTCACACATCTGTGTCTCATAATTATGTTCTACATCACACCAGAGTTGGATAGCACTCAGTTGTTGATAGCACTGCATGTTGTTTGCCTATAAAACCATGTGTCAACGGTGTGTATACACACACGTATACACATGCAAAGTTTGTATCTGTTAGGTTTGAATTATTTGTAACAAATATGAATATTCTACACACTACACAGCACACTTACAGAACATGACATCAGATACCAATTCACAATCATGACATGACGGTCTTTATATTGACTGTAAACTGTAAGAATGCGTGGAATAGTTAAAAAGCACATTTCAAACAGCCCTCAAAACCTTATTTCACAGGCAAACATCAAGGCAAAATAAAACACCTTTTTGTAATGAGAAGTGCTGTCTAAAAAACATTTTGTGCTTGGATGGCCTCAGATAACATCGCCTGTGACTATCATCAAACATTTATGGTAACAATCAATGAATGGAAACATGGATACACAAAACTAGACAAGACATTGAAAAAAAAAATAATACTTCAAAGTTATCTTGCCACTTTGAAAGGTTAATTCTCATGTTGTATTCTTTGATTATTCAGTACAGTGATAACCACAAGAAGCTACATGGTACATATCAATTTGGATACCAAATTGCAATGAAAACTTGATATTCAAACATGAAAATCAAACAGTGATTTTCTTTTCTAGCTTAATTTTGACATTTGAATTGCCAGACTCACAAAACAGGCCACAAAAAGAGGAAAACATTCACAGAAGGGCAAGATAAAATTTAGAGGAACATTAATGGCACATTTGACTAAATAACAGTTCAATCATTAATATACAGCGTCGGGAATGAATATATTCTAGCATTATAATGTATGAGATCATACATGGAACAATCCAATTCACTGTACTTATTTCCAGTAAGAGTACAATTGAGCCACAAAAATTGACATATTTTATGCTTTATAAACTGTTTGCAAGCCGCACAGCACATTCTGACATCATACAGGGACCTTGATTTATTCCTATAAACTTACAGTGAGAATTACAAGTCATACATCTTGTAAAATACTTTGGTACAGGATTTTTCATGATGGCAGTTACATGTAGATGTCTACACACTGTTGAAATACAATGGGATGGTACTTTTTACTTTTGTTGTAGTATTACACCTAAAAGATAGAAGTTGTTTGCATTGTCAAACATGTATAGAAAATGATTACTTAGGATTCGGTTAAAGTACAATGAACAAGAAAAATAGTATTTATGAATAAGGTGAATCATACATTTCTGGAAAGCTTAAGTCTCTAGAAATATGAATAATTTAGGTTTTCAGAAGGTGAAATTGTCTCTAGAATGATGGATAGATAATGTTTTGAGACCCTTTTTAGACCATGTGAACCCAATCTGACAGAAAAATTTGGGGGACTGAAATTATGACGTCACGCAAGGAACAATCAAGCCCGGCGCTGATCTGTTGCTGCTACTATTTGCTGTGGTTCAAAGGGTGAATTCTGCATTCGTAGACACATTTTAGCGAGATATCTTCCTAAAGAAGGAGGTACATGAACTTTGTTGCATATAATTTTCCCAGATTTTTACTATTGAATCTATCTTGCTAAGAACTTAAAGAAGAATACAGCTGTATTTTTAGACTTTTACTTCTGCTTTTGTGCCTTATACATGGTGTAGTCTAGACTCTGGAACAGTCATTACCTGCTAACTCGTGGTTGAACTAGAAGCAGGACGGGGGACGCCGTACTTTGCAATGCACGGTTGTCCACGGTCGGGCTGGTAATCCCCTTGAAATTTTGCACATCCATCTTCGTCTGTAGATCTAACATGTTATATACATCTTTAGATAGAGCTAACATTAGAGATCTAGACTAGCATTACTCCTACAAGAGTCCTAAAAAGAGTGTTCCCAAGACACGATCTACACAGTGGAGATTTTAGGATTCTAGCTAAATATCTGATTCGAATCCAAGATATACGATATTTTACCTTGGGTTTGGCTCTAGTCCGTATAAGTGTGTCTGCATGGAACAAGAATTATGTAGGCTTAAATTAGACTTTAGAGGTGTAGAGGTTTAGCTACTGCAGAGTGGACTGATACTTTTGTGAGACATATTTGTAGGCCCTGCATCTAAAACACGCCTTGAGTCCTAAAAGGCATCTGCTGCTAGAATGGATCCACTGAACAAGCTTTATTTAAGAGCAGGGAGGTGTAAGAAAAGGAGAGACAACTCTTCGTAATTCATGCAAACTCATGTTTGGGTTCAAAGCATTACAATGGGATTTCTAGCATTCCACTAAACGATTTGAAGTCATGCTTGGCACCGCTCTAGTTGCAAGGCAAAGTTCGGAGACGAAGGACGCATTTAACCTTTCATTGAAATACAAGCTTATTTCCCCGTAAAATTTTAGGTAAGATACTCAAAATGATTAAGAGTAGTTTAGGAAAGAATGCAATATCATAAACATGAATTTCTAGTTTTTTCGTAATGTGCAAATCAAAATGAAATCAAACTTAGGCCCTCTTAAAAACCTAATATTTTACTATAATGCGCACATTTCTGCATGTAAGATTTCTATCCTTTAATCTGGGATATTTTGATCTTTCAAATAAAGTTTTCTACTAAAGTGTGCTTCAGCGTGCTTTTAAACTATTTGCTGTTAAAATTGTCAGTGACTGCATTTTGATTCGCTGATCCAATTCAAGGTACACAAATTCAGTGTTGCCATCACATTGAGAGAGAGAGAGAGTGAAATGCAGTAGGGGCAAGTATTTCTAGATGTGAAAGCGCTAGTCTCGATTATTGATGCTCTCTTTTGTTAAAGCACCTGATTTTCACCTGTAGTTAAGCGCATAACTTCTCAGCAGTGCCGTGCATCCTTCAAAGGAGAGAAGGAGTTGTCTCTCTTTTTCTTACACCTCCCTGATAAGAGCTATAGCTAGTACGGTCCTTTCATCCGCGGTGCTCATAACCCTAGCTGCACAGCTCAGGTGTGTACTAAGTAATATAAGAACCCACATACTAAGTACTTATAACCGAAGAGATGGTTGTGAGAGTACATGTTTACACCAAGCATGGGAACAGCAATTGTCATGATTTGTGCTATGGTGCTCCAAAGGGAATTATGTCTGGTTCTGTTGAGAAAAATAGTATTTCGGCACAAAATCATCCAAAATTTTATTCTAATGTCAAACTCAACAGCAACAATCAATTACCTGTAGAAGTTTAATTTTGTAACAAAATTATCAGTACAGAAGTGATATTGAAACAGAACCAGACATGGTTCCTTTTGGTGCACATTAGCAAAAACCCGCCCATACCTTGCTCGTTATAAATACACCATAACAGTTCAATGAGTGCTGCAGCTTTGAAGCACTGAGATATCAACATGAACATACAGTGTAAAAGCAAAAAAAAAAAAAAATCTAATCACCATACTCCATCATCGCATTGCCCTTGCTTCTTCTATCTACTTGACTTCGTCCCTGTCGCTCTCAGTGTCATTTGTTACTGTCATCACTCCATTCACCCTCAACATCAAACTTAAAGGCTTTCAGTACAATGTAAGGTAAGAACCGGTCATTTTAATGGCTCATTTGCTCGCCTGGAAATACATACTTTATGAATGACGGCCTCGATGTCCCGCTGCACTTGCAAAGGGTTTTGAGCCTTTCGTGACGTCATAATTCAGGGCTAAAAAAAAGACAGCCGTTTCGGGGCAAAAATCAAGGAAGTGAATTCTCAATGACAAATATCCTTTTATTAGTCATCATGATAATCTGATTCAGGACATATTTCCCTCTGTTTTTATACCTTTCTTCATATGATTTTCCTAATTTGAATCTCTTGTTCATTGTACATTAAATTCCCTATTCCAAGGGTTGATTTCTTACGGTAAGTTTGTTACTTCAAGGCTCCTCATTCCAAAGTTTCACCATTCCTGGGAGTCCGAAGGTTTGTTCATTTGAAACTTTGCTCTTCTGAAGACTTGGTATTCCGAAAATTCATAATTTAGATAGAAATATATTGTTTGTTTTCCAGAGGTTCATTGATGGGGAAATGAAATGAGGTTCTTCAATCTGAAGGTTTATATTTCATTTCTGAATCAACAGACATTTAAGTGTATCACAATCTGTGTGTTTTGTCATTAAGAACCTTCAGAACAATGAAACGAATCTTATTTACATTTTCAGCTGATTGTATAACAATAATACAAGTTCCCCTCAGAAACTGTGGATGACACATGGAGGAAACACATGGTGATGTGAAGCATTCTCCCATGCAGATACACTATAAATGCTTGTTCCACTACCTACTGTATTTTCAAAAGTAATAAAATTATAATGGAGCACATTCTTTTGTTTTTCTTTTGTCAGTGGCGCTCTGAAAAGACTTTGTCATAACAAAAATTTTACTATAACTGTGTTAAAAGCAAATATTGTAGCATGGAATTTAATGGAAATAATTTTGGGACCAGAAGTTTTACTTCATTATAATGCAATTTTGTTCTAACTGTGTTTGTTATAATGGGAGTACACTGTACAGTGTGTCCCAGAAAAAACAAAACCGAGTTTCATTGCAATTCTTTGCGATCATAATCATATATTTGCTCTATGAGATGTACATCGATTGAAAGATACACTTCTCTTCTTTCATTTGATGCACAACACATTGTTCATAATTCATGCCTGACTGAGTTAGAACAATAGACAGTGGTGCTACTAAATTTTCAGTTGCATGAGCAAATGGTGACTTTGAAAGAATTTTTCAGTCTTTTTCAGCAATCTTTTGCAAAAAATAAAATCATAGCTTTAACATCCATTCTTTCATATGATATCCCATGCATAAAAAATGATCAACGCCTGCTCGAGAAAACTTAATTTGAAAATATCCTTACATTTTACCAAGATAAAAAAAGGAGCAGTTAGCTTTCCCGACGCCTGCCCGACTTGGCAGATAACAATGGCCTTCATGCTTCAATGACTTTACACAAACATGAAGGGAGGGGGTAAAAGGGAATGTTACAGATGGTTCGGTTGTGAATAGGGTTGTAAATTAGCTCGTGATCATGAGCTTGCCTGACCATGTAGCTAAAGGCCGTGTCACATCTTTCCGGGCAAGCTACGCAGGCTTGCGGCGAGGAGGTAGTTTCCAGCACGTAGAAGATTTTCTGCGGGCGAATAATAATGTTTGCAATTTTCGCACTTGTTTCTTACTTACTAGACGCGTGCTACTTAACTTCTACTTGCGTGCATTCCGTGTGACCTGCGCGAGAGCTTTGAAACCGATCCGTTTTCTGTTACGAGCGACTTATGTGTACTGAGAAGTACCTGTGTTGGAGTTGCCTGCGAGGTGCTGCAGGTAAGGGTCTCCTACTGGTGATCTGTGTGTACCTCTGCGAGTGAACCCCCATGACTCACTCGGAACAAGTTTTGAGCGTGCCCTAGGCCTTGTCATACCGTATCTGGGGAAGTTTTGCGGCTTGACTTGCGGGCAAACAAATTTGCTACCCAGAGCTCTCAGTAGTTGGTCCGCACCTGACAGTATACCTAGCGCGTATCTCACCTGTAGTTGCCCGGAGGTGCTCACGCAAGTCCGATTTAACCGCAGCAAAGTTTTGAGCATGACCAAAACTTTTTCTGGGTGAGTCACGGGGATGCCCAGAGAGGTCGACGCAGAACGCCTGTAGGAGGTCCTTAGCGGCAGCACTTTGCAGGCAACACCCACGGTGCACACAGGTACTTCGCAGTCCCCGTATGCAGCCAAGATAATGACATTCCTTGGGACTTCTGCCATTCCTTCAGAGGAATTCCTGCACTGAGTTGTCAGCCCCTATGCGACTGATACAAAGGTCACATAGTATACCCGCAAATAGAATTTAAGTAAAACGCGTCCAGCACTGACACGCCCAAATCCTTGTTCGCCCTCAGAAATTTCCGGTATGCTGGAAAATCCCTACATGCAACAAACCTGCATATCCTGTCCGGAAAGGTGTGACAGGACCTAAACATGGTTGCAGGTAAAAAGATTTGCGTGCACACCTCCAGGTGACTATGGGTGAGATACGTGCTAGGTACTGTCCTGTGTGACCCATTCCGGGGACCTCCGGGTAGTAAAAATTGTTCTTCATAAGTCGCACACAAGGCTTGCCCGGAAAGGTGTGACCCGGCCTTAACAGAGCAAAGGGTGTTCATCAGCGGAATGTTTGGGAAGGTGGGGTGGGAGTAACGGACCGAAAAAAAAAACCTTCCGAGCCTCCCCCACCCCCCCCCAAAAAAAAAAGAAAGAAAGAAACTAGAAATGTCGCTATGGCGACTGATGCCTCCGCCATAATGCATGATTCTCCAAACAGGTGTATGGTACAATGTCTTCACAATGTGTGATGACTGACAAAATATTGAAACGTCAGGTTTGTCCGAAATATCTTGAATGTTCACATTCCTTGAACTAGATTTGCTATAATTGTCTACGAGTGCAGGTACACGCATTTGGGGAAGTGAGGATTTTTACTTGACTTCTGACCGACCTTTTTGTAAGTTTATACATTGAGTAATTTTCAAGGTATGAAGAAAGAGCGTAATTACAGTATAACATAGATTTTTTTTTGTTGCATTTAAACCTGGCCTTTGACCTTTGAGAGAATCTACATTAGGTAATACATGTATATATCAAGTTTTAAAAATGATAATGCAAGCATTGCATATAATATTACATACCTCATTTCTAGAATCCTCTCATCTGATTGGTTAAAAGGGGAGTCATGAAAATAACTGTGCCCTATTTTGGAGTTACTGTGACCACGCGGCCCGGGCACAGTTAGTAAATAGGTTTGGAGACAGTCGCGACCCCATACACATAGATCGCTCATATGTACGCACCAATGATACGACCGCCGCGCATTCAATCAGCATGCTGTAAAAGAGACTAGCGGACTGGTTTGGAGACAATCGCAACCCTGTAATACACGTAACGTACACTGTACACATAGATGCTTACAGTATGCACCAATGATACGACCGCCGCGCTGTCGATCAGCATTGATTACAAGTGCTGTAAAAGAGGCTAGAATCTATATTTTCGGTATCTATATTTCGGAATCTATATTTTAACTGTGCCCCTGATAGCAGTCATTATTTGTTTTACATACCGAAAATATAGATTCCGAAATATAGATACCGAAAATATAGATTCTAGTCTCTTTTACAGCACTCTTTTACACAAGAGACTAGAATCTATATTTTCAGTATCTATATTTCGGAATCTATATTTTCGGTATGTAAAACAAATAATGACTGCTATGAGGGGCACAGTTAAAATTATGTAGGCCCCCGGTGATGTGAAAACCATTAACCATGCCCTCAGCTTCGCTTCGGGCATAGTTACGGTTTTCACATTACCTTGGGCCCATAATTTTAACTGTGCCCCTCATAGCAGTCATTATTTGTATTAGTTAAGGAGGGAAATAGTAAAATTTTGAGTTGACCTTGACCTTTGACCCAACTATTGACCCATGACCCGTACATTCCCGAGATAATCCCTGCCAGTCAGTACATGAGTATGTACCAAGTTCCATGAGGATACATTGAACCATTTCCAAGAAAGTGAAATTGTAACATTTTCACCTAACCTTTGACCTTTTGACCTTTGACCTTATGACATGAAACTCTTTCTGGAGAATCTTTACGCAGTAGTACATGTCTACACTAAATTTTTAAAAAATACCTTTGGACATTGCATGGATATGAGTAAATAGCAACATTATTAGCATTTGACCTTGACCTTTTGACCTTTGACCTCTTGCTAATGTCACTAAAATCAACTCAACTAATTGTCCCATCATACATCATCCTTGGACCAAATTTGGTGAAAACTGCTTCATCCAGTTTTGAGTTATCACGTAAACAGTTAAATTTTAGGATTTGACCTAGACCTTTTGACCTTTGACCTCTTGCAAATGTCACTAAAATCATCTCAACTAATTGCCCCATCATACATCATCCTTGGATCAAATTTGGTGAAAGCTGCTTCATCCAGTTTTGAGTTATCACTTAAATAGTTAAATTTTAGTAGTTGACCTTGATCTTTGACCTTTGACCTCTGTCCAATATCACTCAAAAACTAATCAAATAATTGTCCCATCATACATCATCCTTGGACAAAGCTTGGTGAAATTTGCTCGATCCAGTCTTGAGTTATCGCATAAACGGATACAATTTCATGATTTGACCTTGACCTTTGAACTTTGGCGGATTTCACCCCAAATCTAATCAACTAATTGCCCCATCATACTTTATGCTTGGACCAAGTTTGGTAGAATTCAAGTCAATATTACTCAAGTTATCGTGTAAACGTAAGCGGACGGACGTACAGACGTACGGACGGACGGACAACCCGAAAACATAATGCCTCCAGCACCACTTCGTGGCGGAGGCATAATAAAAACAGTGATATAAATTTCAGGTATTAAATCATTAAAATGTGTATTATTGTTGTAATGTTGATTTCCCGTAGCCATTGGACTGCGTGCAGCCTGAGAATACTCACCATATTAGTCTTCAATTATTGGTTGTGTCTCATAGCTTATTCTAAATAAATGACAACAAAGGGCTGTCCGTCTCATACAGCATTCTTTGTAAATCTCCCCCCCCCCCCCCCCCCCGAACAACATTCACTGTAGCACTGCGGTTGTTTTGTGTGAATTCAATGGTGCAGATTAGCCCATTGTCTAATGCTAAGTTGGGAGAGCTGAATGCTTGTTTCCTTCGACTATCTGTAGAATTGGTAGAAATGAAGTATGTTTTCATACAAATTTTTCTCAAGCATGCGTTATTCATATTTGATGCGTAAGGTCTCATATGAAAGAAGAAAATATGAATATTTGGGTTATGAACTTTGTTTTTTGACAACATAATGCTTAAAGTTTGAAAAATTAACTTAAAGTCACCATTTGCCCGTGAAAATGAAAATTTGGTAGCACCACTTTTCATTGCTCTAACTCAGTCATGCATGAACAATGAACATTTAGTTGTACATCAAATGAAAGAAGAAAAGTTTATCTTACCATTGATGTATATCTCATAAAGAAAACGTATGATTTCGATAGTAAAAAGTTGCATGGAAATCCGGTTTTTTTTTTCTGGGACACGCTGTATAGCAAACTAAGCATGATGAGATTTACATATAAGTCTGTATGTACAAATCAGTTTCTCTTTTAACATCTTGTTGGACAGTGTGGGGAATGGAAATGATGTCTTTCTTAATATCGTGCTGTACGGCCACGGGACATATCAAAAATCTGCTGTGCACTTCTTGAATGTCCCTTTTATTTAACTTGTTCCCCCTCAAGAAGTGCACGGTGGCAGTGTCGACAGAGGATATGGCGGCCACTCGTCCAACGGATGCTTTTCGGCCGTACAAGACTGCCACCCACTGTCCTTGACGGCACGTTTTTCCGTTGGGCATGGAAAGCTACAATGTTTGGAATAGGAATACAAATTAAGTAGATTCTAGCCGAAGGTCTTTTGTTTCTACACATAATGAATCAAAAAGTTATCTGAAGGAGAAGTTCAACTTCACTGTAAATGAAGTACATATCCAACATTCAAATTGCTACCTTCATGACCATTTCTATTTTATATTAAGACCACACTTTCATTTCAGACTAATACAATGACCAAACTATTTCTGATCATGTTAAATCATTAAGATAGCGAGGTCACAAAAAATACCGTCATACTGCCAAGGCATAATTTGCTATTTGCAGATTTAACAAAAACCCAGTATACGTGCTTCAAAATAATTCTAAAATGCGATTTAGGGATATAAACAACAAATGTACAAATTTGATCAATATAATTGATAAGTATTGTTAAATAGACAAAATGTGGACAAGAATAGTAACAATTTTTTTTTCCAGACTAAACAGTTTGCAGTAATGGTTTAATGAGAAATATAGTGATATCTCCTTATATTTTTGACTTTATTGCAACAAATTTATATGGTAGGATGTTTTGTGATTCAATTGATCTATGCATAATATCATGCTTTAAAAAAAAAAAGATATATCCAGAAAATGTTTCAAAATCGTTGCTCCCAATGGTGAATGGGACATTTAAGGCGACATGAAAAACAACAAATGACAGTCCCTTTCTCACAAAGATGGCTGAATAGGTTACAACCGAGCAAGAAAACATTTTGAAATGAGAAAAGCTTGAATTATGTGGATGGTAAGTTTTGACAAGGCTGTGTGTTAAAAGAAATTAAACATGTATGTTTTTTATCAATCCTTAAAAAGACTGCACAAAATTGTTATATCTTTACCTCCTGTGGCACCATTGTTGATGATTCTGTGGCATGGTCCTTTTGTTTCCCACTGCTGCCAAGTTCCTGATAAGAAGGAAAACATTAAAAACATAAAACCTGGGAACTTACACTCACCTGAATATGGAGTAGATAGGGGGGGGGTGCTTGAGGCCTTCTGTGAAAGCATGGTGTCCATTTGCACACTCCTTAACACAGGAAAAACACTTGTCAAGAAATGCATTAAATATGGATCAGATTGGTGTGTGACCATGCAAGAATCTTTGTCAACAGTCTTGTAAAATTGCACCGTGATGACAATAACATCTTAGGACAAAAATAAGCTAAAATCTAAAGCTAAAAACAGGTCGAGTTCCACTCTCTCTACAAACTAAGTAGACCATGCTTATTTTCAAGTTTTTATTGTAACAAACAACATTCCACTGGTCTACCTCATAAAATTTGTTGTGATAGCCTCTAAATCTAAGATGGCATCCAAGATAGCTACCATATTTACTGAATTTGTTATTTGAATGATAGAATTCGAGAGGAACATCAGATTTCAAGAAATGTGATGTCATGTGAAAGAGAATAACATTTTCTACAAGTTTATACCATATTTGTGGGCTATTGTGATAAGTGGATTGAGATTTTAAGGAAAAAACACTATTTTTTATTTTTCTGAAAAAAGGTAAAACATGAAATGCTTGATTCAGCATAAATCAGAGAAAGACTGAAGGATATCTTGAAACGTTTTAAGAATTTTGTTTGACATATAACTAAAATTTGGAGAAAATTATGGGTCAGTACCATTTTTGCTTCAGGAGTATGTCTCAAACTTAAAAACTCACTATGTAAAAATGGCCACTTTAGTTGTGCCCAAGACCTTGTTGGTCATAAAAAGGTATGTGCACGTCAAGACTAGTCTTGGCGAATGCAGACTTTTTCTTTGACAAACAAGGGTTTGTGCCTGCAAACTAACTTTTCATACTAAGTGGTAGCTCAGGTGACACTGATCTCTATTATTTCGAAGTAGACTGTTCTGAAGCAGATGAGATGAGGCAAAACATATTTTTCAAATAGAGGTAGTAACTTGAAACTTGGCACCAATCTAATTCTTGTTATAGATAGTTTAAGACAGAATTTAGATCAACCACTCAAAAAATAAATACGTACTGTATAAAGATGGTAGCCATCAAAGTTGACATACTGTATTGTGCCAAATTAAAAGGATTAAATTTCAATTTTGATACATTTGTCTGTTGTGCTATCGTAAACCGCCTTAGGTTTTTATGGACACATTTTTACAACCAGTGATATTCTACTCCCTGAAAAAGATAAAAAACCGAGTGGAAGTTTTTACTTTTGACGGAGTGAATAACAGAAAACAGTGAATTTAGAGTGAAATTGGAGTGACTTTTGAGTTAAAATGTTCATTTTCACTCATTTTAGAGTGACCTTAGGCAGGGCTCCACACTAACTTTAAGTTTTGGTGGCCCAAAGGCAAATATCCAACCTTTTTTGGTGGCCCGATCAGGCTTCCAAATTCTTAAGTTTTGAAATTTTGGTGGCCCAACATACATTTTTGGTGGCCGTTAGTGTTGAGACGTGCCTTAGGAATCACTCATCACTCTTCGAGTGATCCCTGAGGTCACTCTAAAATGAATGAAAAGGAACATTTTCACTCTCAAATGATCCTGATATCTATATAATATGGAAAAGCATCTACCAATGGCATAAGTTCAGATCAATTGTGACACTATAACCCACATGAAATCAGCCTAAAAACAATGTAAGAAAAATCTAATAACAGTAGTTTAATACAGTTTCAGCATGCTTCTTTGTGAATTAATGTGAATATACAGCACAAATAATCAATTTGGACAGTTTTATTCAAACTATATACTGACAACACATTTAAAAGCAAATTTGAGAAATTGCTGCCATGTCAGATTTTTCGGGGGGGGGGTTCGGATCAGAAGGGCTTTCAAGGACATCTACGGATCAGACATTATTACACATGTACGTGTACCATCTTCATTCACATTTGTACAACAGCAGAGTAACATACAAGTAAAAAAGCATATCTTTGATACAGAAGCATTTCTTTTTTATCAAAGATTGGGCCTCACCCAAATACTGGAATGAGCTCCACCCCCACCCCCACAAAAAAAAAGACCCTCAATATGGTTTACACTAGTAAAATATCGTTTGGATGTATATAAGAAACATGTAATAGATAGCAATATAAGAAGATTTAAAAAATATATCGAATTATAAGTTTTAAGTTAAGATCAAACTTTGACGCAACACACTAAAGGTATTGTTTACCATAGGGAGAGATAGTCACATTTGATTTATATGTGCAGGTTAGTTGTATCACAAAACATTCAACCGTGTAAAAGAAAATTATAATAAAGCCTAAAACATACGGATATATGACCATTTCTTTTCAAGAAACCATAACCATGATGACTGTTGACAGCGTAGTATAAAAAAAAATAATCTTATCTGATCTATTTAGTATTTCTAACAATACATGTATTTAGCATTTATTATACTGACTTAAGTTTGTACATTAGTTGTTCTATCCCTAACTCAGAGCTTAGAACTTGTTTGAGGAATTAACTAAAGCTGGGTTTTTGATTTTTACGTGCACTCTTGGTAAATAATGCTTTGAACGACAACCTCGATTAATTACTGCCATCTTGAATTTTGTGTGGATACTATATTTGTCACTAAATATGACACATTGGCAAAATTTGTTCCAAATTCCAAGCTACTTTCTCTTTTTGGAAAATACTTTCTGTTCAATCTTATCCGCCTCAGAACAATCTACTGTGATGAAATGTTACAGTAATAGTGACCAGCGTCGTAACACTTGGCATGAAAAGTTAGTTTGCAGGTTCTTACAAGTCACTAGACCATTACAGTTTTACATGTGACCAAGTAAACACATCGTATGCAAAATTTATGCATAAATATGTTTTTTTTTCTTTCAAGTCTTAGATTTTAATTTCTCAACAGTGTTTGACATTGCCTGTAATTCCATAAATATGAATTATGCCTCAAGCTCAATAAATCTTAATCTCAATCGCAGGTTTCAAAATAATTCTTCAGTTCTTCTTTGATGAATACTAAATCATGCATTTTTAAATTTCTTCCTTTTTTTCAAAAAATATAATAAACAAACAATTATGATAATAATAATTGACAGTGCTTATATAGCGCATAACTCAAAGTGATAACGTCCCTTTGTGCTGAAAAAAAAATGAAAAGATTATACAAAAACATACAATTCCAATTACAGTGATGTGGATTTCCTCCCCCCCCCCCCCCCCCCCCAAGGAAAAAAAAAATTATCACAATACACATTTCAAGCTGTATCAACTTTTGGGAAGTTTTACTCTCATTCATATGACGTCAAGTTTATTGCAATTCAATGTCTCTATCAAATTTTATATTTGAAATGTTAAATTCAATAAAAATGGCAGCCCTGTTGGACCGCATCTGTACTTTGGAGGTTTTTGCAACAAATCTACTGAGTTGTACTCACGGAACATTGCTTAGTACGCTTAATATTACATATGTATGGTCTTGTTTATAGAGAAAGTGGAACTAGAAAAGTAAGCACGATCTCGGATTTGATCCTCTGTGACGTCTTTGGGAACAGATGCGTGCAAATACATATTACGTAAAATGTGATAGTTTGAACTCCTGAACCAAATACAATACTGGCACCTTTGATTTTCTCCAAATATTGATTATATGGGAAAGATATCAATTTCTACATGGTTTTCATAAACATTTTTAAATCTATCTATTTTTTTTTAGAGAAATATTCATGGTGCATTCTGAAAAATGTCTCCATAAAAACCTATTATGGTTCGAAATAGCATTACAATGTTCAGAATATATAAAAACCATCATAGACAGCAAAACAGATGAAAGCTTCACCTCAAGCTTCTACCTCTATTTGAAAAATATTTTTTGCTTCATCTCATCTGCTTCAGAACAATCTACTTTGATATAATAGCGATCAGCGTCACCTGAGCTACCACTTGTTATGAAAAGTTAGTTTGCAGGCACAAACCCTTGTTTGTCAAAGAAAAAGTCTGCGTTTGCCGAGACTACTACACGCACCACTGGCACTGCTACAAGTGCAAAAAAAAAATGATAAAAATTAAATGGTAATGGATAAACTAAAACATCTTTTTATGTAACACACAATATCAGGGTTTCAGAATATCAAAGACTTCTTACCTTGTTAGAGTCCTGCTTATTTGAGGTTCTTACAGGAGGTATGGATGTAGTTTCCATTCCATTGGCATCATCATCTACTTCCTATGAGAAAGATAATATAAACACAATTCTAACCACTTTGAAAGTCACATAAACATGCAATCTTCATGCCTTGATTAAATCACACTGTCCCATTAAAGAAGTAGACCTATACCAGCGACTTCCAGATTGCACTATGACAAAAAGCACGTGGATGTGATACAAGACCATTTTCATGTATGACTGCAAAGAAAACTAAAATTCATTGCACATTCATTACACAGCATACAATAGGTCCTATTGGTTCTACACCAACAAAAAAGAAACAAAAAAATCTGTAATCTCTACTATATGGAAATATGAGCTGAAGAGAAACATGGGCTGAAGGAGGGCCTGTTCAGAGCTACCAAGTCTCACGCATTGTGAGTGAGACTCAAGCATTTAGGGTCTGTCTCACGATCTCATACATGACACCCATTTTTCTCACGCATTGGGAGCATAGCTTAAAGGATCAAAGTAAGAGTTGCAATTGAAGGCATATTTCCCTTTTGTCTTTCAAAATAAGTAAAAAATAGTCACTTATTAATGCACTAGCTTGCACCATAAAGAGCTAAAAAATTGAAAAAGCTCCCAACCGTGGGAGGGCGGACACTCCCCTCAGACACCCTCCCCTCACTCAATTGCTTCGCTCCCTCGCTCACGCACATGCATGTGCGCCGAGACGCCGAGTCACGAAAATCTCACTCATAATTTTTTTTTTTAACTTGACATCTATGGCCTGTTGATGTTTTTTAAACATGGCCTATGGAAAGCGGGGGGGGGGGGGGGGAACCTTCATTTTAAAGGGAACTCAAACCCCAATAGCAATGTGGATATAAGAATATAAATATAAGAATTTCTCAAAATTTAATTTTTCATGAAAATCATACATTCCATCAACTTGATACTGACATACCTGTACTCTATGTTAAGGGTAGCAATTATTTCCCCTGCTTTCTGAAAGCGTTTAGTCAAGTGCTCTGTCATTATGCTAGAAAGGTTAATTTTTGTGGAATTTTGTTTATATTTTCCTTATATTGTTGTCCACATGCACATATGTCACAACCTCTAGTAATCTCCTTATCCAGTGGTTCCAACACCAAAAACTTTTAAAAATTCATAACTTTTGCATCGATTGTCCGATTTTCCTCAAACTTTCACTGATGTGTTCTATTAATGTTGCTTCTTTCACTCAATCCACATTGCTATGAAGTTTGGATTCCCTTTAAAGGCAGTACCCATGTGGGTATTATTAGTATGGAGGCAAGACTGCCCCATTCCTACACCATGTGGATTGGTTTACAACAGAGGGATGGCATTAATATCACTGTCATAATGATTACCTGGACATGAACTACAGCCAGCAATAAACATTAGATTCATGCACACAGTGGTAGTTGTAACTATTAAACCTAATTTTGTAAAGCCTCCCCTCCCTCTTCATGGAATGGATCATGAATCTGCCTTTGCTACTATTCATCCCTACAGCAGGCAAATGTCTCAATCCTGCATATAACAGCTGCTGCAGGGCTTTTTACTAGGTCAACTTGGCTGAGTTTAAATTCAAACCCAAGGACCACTCCCAGACATACAAGGCTCCTGTGGACACATACTTCACAAAGAAGAATGATCAGGGAGGTGAGATGAAATTGAATCCCCAGGATGATATCTGGCTTCCACAGAGTTTGTGAATGAACCCTAATCTTCCTCCAAGGTTAATAGCCCCTTGGGCATACCTGCTGTTTATCTTAAAGTGTCACCAACTCCATTCCAAATGCAAGAGCTGGAGAGCAGTTAGTCTCAATCTACAGACACACACTTATGCATCTTGTTTGAGCAGTTGTCATTTAGTTTTGTAGCTTTCGAGTGTTAAAAAAAATACTGTTGAATTCCTACACAATGTTGACCCTGAGTGGCAGAGGCCAAAAAAGGGTGTCATTTCACATGTACTTCCACATATGTACAATGTACTAGTAATAGTATGCATGATAAAATTCCCAAAATAAAAGCAGTGGAACATTGGTTGCAAAAAGTTCAGAATTAGGCCTATGCAGTATAGACTCATAAAAGTAATGTTGAAAGTAAGGTCTAGAGTAACCATTTGCTTCATCTCATTCTATGTTACTTGTGTTACCAAAGAGAAAATTTTTATGCTCATCCATTTTTTCAAAGACATATAACACCTATTACTGTACTAAATATCCCAATTACTGCTTGTGTACATAACTGTTCTATAACAGATGCTCTTGATACTATATAGAAGGCACTATAACTCTCATGATGTAAAACATCTGTACAAGTATGTAATGTGCACATGTAGCTACCTTATTAAGACTTATACAAACCTGTGTGTAGGTATCTTGTCAGAGTAGACTAACCAACAAGTAGGGGCCTTCTTTTGTGATTCATCAGGGTCATAGAAGTTTGGTAAAGCGGTATACTTAGGCCCATATGTTTGCAACAGAAGTACAATGTACATATGCTCTTACATTTTGTATCAGGACTGGACAAAATATTTTGAGTGTCATAAACATATCATGTATATTTGAATGAATGTTGGCAGATGTTTACAGAAGATAATAGTTGTACCTCCATGGGGGTACTTGTCTTCATAGATGACAGTATGAAGAAAAAGTGATTTATATGCCAGTCTGAGAAGAAAAGTGTCTGTTAAGTAGACTAATTTTTCATATACACTGTATGGTACCTCTAGCCTATTTAAAACCAGAGTACAGTTGGACAAAGTGTAGTGCAAAACCCTCTTTTCTAAAGCACGTATGCTACATTGCCTTAGCATAAAATCCACTGCATTAAACATATTTTTCTGTTTCTTTTTCCACTTGCCAATGTCTATAGCTATTGAAAAAGGGCACTAATTTACACATGTATACAGTAACTGAAACCAACATCAGAAAAATCTGTGAATAATAGTTATTCTGCTTTTGTGTCTCTGAGGACAAATGAATATAATCTTTTCATCAAGATGTTTTTATTACATTACTACAATTAGTATATTTTACTGATTTACAAAATTTCTTACCATTGGCATTTCTTCATTCTCATAGTAAACCTCGTGGGTCTGGTTTGTATTGTCCTTCTCTCTCTCCTCCAAATTCTTCTCACGCTCTTCAAGTTCCATCTCCTTTTTTCGGAGTTCCATCTCCCACTTTTCAAGCTCCATCTGCTTCTTGTTCAGGTCTTTCCTCTCCTTCTTAATATCCATCTCCCACTGTATTAGCTTGTTCTCTTTCTTCCTCATTGCATTTTCCTGGGACTCTTCTTTCTCCGTGCCTTCATGTGATTTGCACCCTATCTTTCTTTTCTTTGCTTCTTGCAGGTCTGGTTTGGCAGTAGATCTTTGTTTTTATGTCAGGAGAAAAAACGAGATACATGCCTCATGAATGGATCATGCTGGTATGAACCATTTGACTTTCATTTCTTTGAAGATTTTTTTTTCAATTCATAGCATATATATTTGACAATCAGCTGTAAATGACATCAAGAGTTCTCAGTTTGTTTGATTTTTCATTATATGACATACACTGTACCCTTGTAGACACAGTGTCAATCTAAGGATGTGGCCATTCAAAATTTTTATGATGTATCAAAAACCCATAAAAATCTTCTTGACTGAAATTTAAATTACTATGAGATGGTTTTGAGGCTGAAATGGCCTATTGTATAGGACCTAAATGAAATGAATGAAACCTTCCTTTTGATTAACAGAATGCTAGATTAATACAGGCAGGACTTTTCATGTGGGAAAAACACACACTCAGGTGTTCATGTGTAGGCTTACAGCATGGACATTCAAACTTTTTCGAGAAATGGGAAGGGGGATTTTTGGAGCTCATCTGAAGTCTGCCATGAACCAACTTGAAATCATTCATAAATGTATTAACTCATAGTATCAAATAAGCTCTATCACTTCTGATTCTAGAGAAGATTTTTAAAGATTCCTATAATAATTTTGGAAGGTTTAGGTCCCTTGTGGGCCCTCCAGGTTGGATATGGTGCTAATTTTTGGATAAATTGCGATCCTATCCCCCAAGGGATGCTGCCTGCCAAGTTTGGTGAAAATACATCATGAGTCTTTCAAGAAGATGAAAATGTACAATTTAGGCCCCCCTTTGAACCTCCACACCCCCTCCCTCCTGCCCCCAAGGAGGGCACCCATGGATCTGCTATGAACAAACTTGAAACCAGTCATTAATGTAGGCCTACTAACTCATAGTTACCCTAAACTTAGCTTTATCACCTTTGGTTCTAGAGAAAACCATTGTAAAAGATTCCTTAATTTGGAGGGTTTGGGCCCCCCTGGGTGTACAAACTGTAACCCCCTAGGGATGCTACCTGCCAAGTTTGGTGAAAATAGGTCATGGGGTTTTCAAGGAGAAGATGAAGATGTGAAAAGTTAAGCACAACACTTGCCGGATGCTGGCTCAGGTGAGCTAAAAAAATCATTCACATGTACAAATCATAGTGACTGATGTACAAACTTTAACAGTGTATTTGTCATGTCAGAATCAATACGAGTTTACTTCTTTATCATCTCTCCATCTTTTTTCTCTTATTTGCAAGATGATATCTGAGCTATCTTTGATTTAGGGTGAACATGACCCAGAAGCCCTACAGTGACCATAGAAAGTAAATTAGTCATCTCAGAATAGAAAATCATGTCAGTATTCCTCCCCTAGGTTAAGAGACAGATATGGCAAGTACTCTTGTTGTGTCCTTTAAACTAACATTAAAAAGTATCACAGTAGAAGTCATACCAAATTCATCTGCCACAACCTCATCAATAACAATTCCTGTGAATCTGTCAAGGGAGAATACTCTGTAAGTACTAAAAAGAAATGAAAATTCTTGATGACACCTAAATTCATAATTCCAAAATGATGGATAGCAAACAATTTGATTGAATTGCCACAGGAGTCTGTATCCAAACAAAAGAACAAAGTTTCGGACTCAGATTTCCCATTAGCTTTTAAAAGATGTTCAATACAACTTACAGTTGTAGTTGTCTCCATGAAGTCAGATTATGGATGGAGTGAAACTGACAACTTTGGTGACTGTGATACACTTTTTACCTTTGAAAGTAAAATGCAATCAACTTACTTTATTTCTTCAAATGACATCTCTCCATTCAGCAGTTTCTTGAGAGTGTCTTCTGCCTCTGTCTGCTCCATCTTTTCAAGGAAGGCAAGATGAAGTGCTTTGAGGGGACCAGTTCTTTGTCCCATCAGAGTGTTCTTTTCCCATGCGTTCATGACGCCCACAATGAGGGACCAAATGTGGGTCGGTTGACTGGCCAACCAAGTATGATGCCTGTATTTATTACGCACTTGTTTCACCTGTAATGGAACGATAGGGCAGATGAATACTAAAGATATTTCCAAGATGAGGTACATGGATTAGCCAGTGAACATCATGCTCAATTATGTTTTTGTTTTTGTTTTTTAACGACCATAGCGAAAACATTCTACAGTAGAAAGAAAAATCTAAGGCTGCTTTCCAAGACTGTAAACAGACACTGCAAAATTACACTTTTGAAAACCATTGTTGATCAAAAGAGTGCTGTTCAGAAGCATAAATGCAACTCTTGAACAGTAACATGAAATTGGTTTACTGCTTCACAAGCAAGGATGACAAAATGTTCATTCAGAGTGTGCTACAAGAGTGTAACAGTGAAATTTGTAACACATGTTACCCACACAAAAAAAGAAAGTTAGGTGCAGGCCTGAGATCTGCTCTTTTCTTTCACTTTAATGAACTACAAGCATGAAAAACAACAAAGATACAAATACTATACACCAAATACTACTCACATTTGCACCAAGTATTGTGGCCATTATCTGCCGCCACTTTGTCCTTGCGCTTTGGTTCAGCCCTGCATCTGGATCACCCACCAACTTTTTCCTAAAGAGGCACACCTCCTCAATGAACGTCATACTTCTAGAATGTTGGTGTACACTGTTATGTTCGTAGGCCAAGTGGAGGGCCTCATCATTTGTCAGGCCTGCATATACAGCAACTGGAACATTTTTGGTATATTGGAGGAATTGGAGGGCCTCAAATGTATGGTTCCCTCCTAACACCTCTAGGGTGTGTATCCCTTTAAGCACATCGCTTGCACTGATGTACTTCGGCAGGGTATTGGGAATGTGAGCAACAATGGTTGGTACGGGGATGTTTCCGTCCAGTCGCTTAAATGAACAAATAAGCTCTTGTACATGAGCATCATTTTTTGTCCTGACCAGGCGCTGCTTGGGTGGGGTAGAGAGTAGAGACACTGGAATCTCTAGCAGATTTGCTTCGTCTGCAAGTTCAAGATATAGAGAAAATGGGAAATGAAGTAAATGGTTTGTGATACCTCAAAGGTATAGATTGAAATTTATAATCACAAAATGTTTCTCTGAAATGCTTGAAGGGCCTTTTTGATTGGCCTAAGTCAATCTTTTCTTTAGGTGTTACTATTTCAGTCATGACAACTTCATGAATTCACAGGGTTTACTGAGCAAAATTATTGTAATGGTAAGTTCTCACTATAAAAGCACTCTATCAAGTGTAGTCTCTCCTAACAATGAAACCAGGCCCCCTTTAATAAGTTCATATTTGGACACAGCCTACACGGTGCAGATCACATCTAATATGCACCATAATTGCAAGGACAGTTAAGTAACCTCAAGAGCCCCTAATATATATTTGTACTTTATCAGCATTATTAGCCTGCATGGCCATGGCACATACCAAGTCTGGGCCTACTTGATGTGTGTAACCTCAAATTATGCAAAGTGTCAGATCTTCCCTAGGATATGCTGCTACTTCTTTGTCCAATGATTTTTTTTTTCATTTTGAAATACCAATTTATGGATAAATAGCAGTGGTCTAGTCAAAGGAGCTCTAAACTGAACAGCTATGTAACCTTTTTGAATATTTATCAAATGGCATTCCTTCAGTGTGCATGCTTCCAATTTCAATAGAGTACTGTAAACGTCAATATTTTCGCGCGATTAATTTTTCGCGCTGAGCGGCTCGAAAACGTATTCGCGGGTTCTTAAATTCGCGCTCCGCAGCAGGTTACTTTACTGTAGTACACATTCACTGCTTTCATCCAAAGCCTCTGCTACATAGCTTGCTATGCCAGCGTACGACAAGCGACGTAGCGAGCGGCTCGACTGCGAGTACAAGCACTCAAATACGTAGTACAGCTGTGACTCTAGTACCGTAGTCACGGGGGACTGTAGCATCGATGCGTGCGGTGCACACATGCATGCTACAGTACACAGCAATCTAGGGTATCGTCTCTTCGCACAGTACTAGTAGCGTAAACATGCCTGTACATTGTACTACGTAGCAGTATCATCGATGAAGCGCACACAATTCATCCCGTTCAAAATGTGCGTAGAAAATTGTGAAGATATATTCGCGCCTTTTTGAATTCGCGCTAGCCGAGCGTAGCGCGAAATCCGCGAAAATTAATGTACCGCGAAAATTTCCACGTTTTACAGTAATATTTTATCTTGTTAAAGCAATTCCTTCTGACATATCATGACATCATTTTGTCGATGAAATGATCAATTTTGTAATGAAACATTCCGTGTGACACTTGGCACTCCATGGTGTTTGTCCATTTGTACCACCTTTGTGAATTCGGGCCAATGTGTCTACAGACTGAATCAGAATTACAGAAGAGTTGTGTATTGTATGCGTAGTTGAAATAGGATACAAATTTATGCATTTGCATTTCAAAGAGTTATTTTCAATTGTTTGTTTTGCTTACTGTTATTTGAATTGACAGGAAAGGGAATAAATCACATTGATCTCAGCACTGGATGTACTTTTCAAAAACTTGGGAGTGCTTATATTTTTTCTTGCATGAATCAATCTTTTTAAGACAATTGTAGAATCAAGATGTTTAATGTACAAATGTTTGTAAGTAGATGCTGAGGTGTACAGAAACAATTCAGACAGATGCACTATGAAGAAATAACGTAACATTTGAATATTTAACCATGCCATCAGGATTGAGCAATCCAGTCACAGGGTATCATGACCAATATGAAGGCATTTCTAGCTCAAGTTTTGCTATAATGAATAATGGGAGGTACATGTAGTGGAAAGGACAGCACAGAATGTTTGAAAATGGTGGCAATATGAGGTTGAATGTCCATACAAAACTTCTCAAACTAGAAATGCACTCAGAAAGCACAGACCTCTGCAAAGGCAGCAACTAATTTCCACCCAAAGAAATATTTCCATCCTTACACGCATGCTGTTTCCCAAAATAAAAGTCTTTTGTTTGGCAGAGCGTGCACTTCAGTATCTGTATCTGAACCTCCAGTACGAACAACTTGAACCCCAAGTTCGTTGATGTTATATGCCAAAATATGAAAAATCTTTCAAAAAATAAATAGAAATTCTCAGATCACTACCAACATTGAATGACGTGTTCCTTGTGTCAATACTGACATTTCATGCAAGTTTCTTTTTAATCCATACACAACACTTTGAGTTATTTTGCAAACAGACCAACACCGATGATCACAAACCTCCTCCTTCTGTAGTTGTCGGAGGTAACAGTGCACAGTGCATTGTTTCTTTTTTACGACATCATTCGTGTATAATGTACTTTATATTGTATTGAAAAAAATCCTTTATCAGACGAGTGTAAGAAATATGAAAAAAAAAATTGTATCACTTTGGATTATGTCAACTTTTTCTTTTCTTTTCTTTGTGATGATGGAAATAAATAAACTATTGAACTATTGAACTATAGGCCTACACTCTTAGCTCAACTTACCAAATTTCACTTGCTTTTCCTTAATTGCATTTGTGAGACATGCATGAGGATACAGATTGTCATCGTCAGTGGAATCTGCATTGTGTAGAAGAATGTCAATTTTCTAAAATGCTTTCATCTTCAGAAAATGAGAAGAGGGAGAATGTACATGAACATAAAAACATTTGGCATTCTGAATAGATTTGATTTCCCCATTATTGTATGTGAATCAATTCTTGGTAGGTAATAAGCATAATTGGAGCATGCAATCACATTTTTCCCACTTTAAACTGTTGTACATTCCAAAAGAATGCACCATCTGACTTCAAAATTCAAATGCAGCATGCTTAGATAAGCCTACATGTGGCATTCACACAAAAGTGATGATTTTCTCACTGCTAATTACTGATGATTGACAGCTAGAAAGTCCAGTAAAATACATGTAGTACATCACAGAGTGTTTTAAGAAGATATGTGAAATCATGATTTGAGGTCTGAATTTTAAGACGACCCCAAAAATACCAAATCACTGATTTTTCTCTTCTTTTTTTCTTCCTTTTTTGCATCCCTTAAATGAAAAAGCAAAACAGTGGTCAGCTCTGCTGGGGAAAAAAAATGTTGTGAGATTAAGTCAGTCATGACAGGAGTGTACTCTGTAAAACAAGGAATGTTCGCATGCATTTTAATTTCGCGAATTTCGCGAAAGCCAAGATTAGTGAACCTTAAATGCATGTGAAAGTTCTTGTCTACACTAAATGCATTGAATGCATTTCGCGAGGCAACCTCGCAAAAATTTCATGCTGCAAAAAAGGCCGCATACCACACAATATTGTGTTTTACAGTATCTGGTTTGCAGGCACAAACTCTTGTTGGTCGTAATGGAGTCTGCACCAAGACTACAACATGCACCACTGGCACTGTCCCACAGGCCCTGTACTGTCGCCGACAGTGGTGGGAATATGAAAGAGATGCTTTGACACAGACTCCTTTATGACCGACAAGGGTCTGTGTCTGCCAAGTGTAATGCTGACTTATATCCATGACCCTGTGACCTATAGCTAACCCTGCCTATAAAGTAGCATACACGGGACACAGCTTTTTTTCTGATTTTTATGAAAGTATTGAACGCAG
This sequence comes from Diadema antillarum, assembly GCF_040938485.1. NCBI lineage: Eukaryota > Metazoa > Echinodermata > Echinoidea > Diadematoida > Diadematidae > Diadema > Diadema antillarum. The sequence continues at coordinate 1,513,529 of NW_027271443.1, forward strand.
ACTAATCAGCCATTTTCAGTTTTTCAGCCACCTCCAAATGTTAAATAAAATAAGTACAGCTGTTATTTCATATTGTCAGTGAGGTGTAGACCCTTGCTTCACAAGGTGAAAGAATTTTCTTTCAACATCCTTTTTTTTTTTAAAACCATGAATTGTACATATGGGATATGACATGAAAAAAGGGCCCTTAGTATATAAGGGTGTAAAATACCAAAATCAAGTTTTTTTCTAATATTGTTATTTCTTTCAACAAATCAACCTTTATCAAAAAAAGATGAATACTTCTTAAGGACGCCCAACATACATGGTGTAGATTACATCTGTTATCGATAGTATTCTTGAAAGTTCTCTGAACAAAGTATTATGAAATGTATGATAGTGGTTTTATCTACATTCAAAGTATTGCCTCAGAAACTTCGCATCCATTCTGATTATGGCTTTAATTAACATTTTGTAACGCCAAATACAAATTTACGCAGATGAAACACAGATGTATTTGTTGCTCACACCTGAAGCATCAGTCACATGGAAATGTGTCACTTATGTACCTGAATGGATGCAGCAAAACAAACTCATGCCAAATGACAGTATGATGGCTGAATTGTTGGAGAGAGGTAATCAAGCAGCTGTGAGTGCACTTTACATGTTTTATGGTACACACATTGTACACTACATTTCCTCTTTCTACTCCCATCCCTCTCATTTAAAGAGCATAGAGACACCATGGTAGTGATGTGCGCCATATAGGCCTAAGCATTGTGTTACACATATCGAATATACTGTATTCACAACAGCAGGTCAATATAAAATCTCCGTTAGAGATGTAAATTTGACAAATTTTCATCCATAGGGCTTTGTCAAGTCAAAACATTTGACAAATGTATTAACAAATGTATTGACAAATGTATTGACAAATGTATTGACAAATGTATTTGACAAATGTATTGACTTGACAAAGCCCTATGGGCAAAAATTCATCAAATTACGTCTCTAACGGAGTTTCTATATTGACCTACTGTTGTGAATCCATACTTTCTTTTGACTTCGAGCAGAAACTAATTATTGTTGTTATATATATATATATATATATATACATATATATATATACATATATACATATATATATATATATTGTTATTGATTGGCTCATCCATGCAAATATCTAAACTTTCTTTTGATGGGATATCGGTTGGAAGTAATGTCATAAAAATCATCTTCCATTGTTCTTGGAGTGTGTTTTGACACACATCAGATCACAGAAGCACACATCACAAATGTGTGTAAATCATCATATCATATGATATACAATCTTTTATATCTGTCAGGAAATATTTTGATAAGAATACTGTATGAGCTGAAATTTTCACGGTGGTTTTATTTTCGCGAATTGCGCGAATCGCCTTTAAACAGCGAAAATAACAACATGCGAATATAACAACGTGCTAATAGCTAAGTTCAGTTAGACCCTCGCAACCCCGAAATTAACAACACACGAAAATGTCCTCCAAGTAGCAATTCGCGAAAATATCTGTACGCAAAAATTTCAGCTCGTACAGTAGTAGAAACTCCTACGCAAGGCTCATTTGTAACAAACCAAGGTTCTCAAGTTGATTACTCCTTTTCTGAAAGACCTCCACTGGCCCCGATTTGTAAACGAATATTGTTTAAGATTTTGTTGCTTGTATAGTCGTAAGTCACTCATCAGTCAAGTGCCCAGATAAATGTCCGAATCATTAGTATGTAAATCTGGAGAAAATAGTTTATAAAAGATTGAATGACTTTTTTGGTTCTTAATAATATTCTGATCCCCCAGCAATTTGGCTTTCGTAAAAATTGCTCCACTAGTATGGGTATTTTAAATTTAGTAAATACAATTATTAGTGCAATTGATGATGGGAAGTAATGCCTTGGTGTATGTATTTTTAGATTTGTCAAAAGCATTTGACACTATTGACCACAATATACTCTTAAACAGGGGGAAACAGTTCTTGAAGAGTTAATACAAAAATGCAAATGGCAAAGTGAACATGTCATTTACTCACAACTTACCATACATGTATTTGTACATGAAATTTTGAAATTTTTCAGGTTTTCACTCAAATGCAATTATATGCCCAAGGCTCAAATCCTTGTATATCCAACTGATCACTATTCTGAAGTTATTCAACCAGGAATAATATTATGATTTAGACTTCAATGACTAAAACATTGAATTTTCATCATTTTTTCTATTTTGTACACAACCAATGGAAAATTTTACGAGTATGACATGGTTAGCTCACTCATTTGCATATTCATATCCACTGTACAACAACTGTTTTGCTAAAATTTGCAAAACTTCCAAATGTCATAACTTCGTTAGTTTTCATCCAATTTCCATCAACTTTTTACCGTTGAACTAGTAAGATTTCACTCTTTTATCAGACTAACTTATATTTGGACTGGATTTCATTTTTAATTTCATGGTACTGCATTTCATTGTTTACAATTTCTTCGATTTTGAGCATGACACTCAATTTAAAGGCGAATAAATGCCATACATTCTCACTATGAATACTTTAGAATACAATGTCAATATACACAATGGCAAACCTTCAAGCAACACAAAATGTCAAACCAATTCCTATGCACTGTCTTTAGGGTGAATGGCAGATGATTTATGCCACTTCAGGCATTTTACCACCACTGTTCCATTCCCATGAATATAATGAGGTATCAGTCTGTACTCATGTCAATGCCTGTAATGAGATTACATGGGATCTTTATGTTTAACATCAAATTGACATATGTGTATTACAGGGAACATAAGTCATATTGAAACACAGAAAAGCAAATTGAAATTTACATTTATCATTCATGAGTCTGTCTCTCTGTCCATGTTCATATGTACATGTACACATGTAAAGAGAGAGAGAGAGAGAGAGAAAAAAAAAAAGAGTCCAATCATCAGTGTGTAAGGATATCATTATAGTCAACATGATTTCAATATTTAGCATTTGTTTTTGGATCTTGATGATTTCCTGATCCGGGGAAGGAAGATTTCTTCAGAGCATTTGTGAATAGGCCAGACTGGGAAAAAAAAAATACAATGTACAATGTATTACAAATTGTGTCACCATAAGGATGATACCTGCACTGCTTTCACGACAATGAGTAAACCCTTGTGCATGACAACAAATATGTAGTCATCACAAATGTGAGCTGACAAAAACTTTTCATTTTAAAAATGGCCTACACTGTACACAGTATGCAAACCAAAGAAGAAAACAGAGAAAAAGTCTGATTAATTTCATTTTTATACCTACCTTTAGTAGTCATGTCCTCTTCTGCATCTCTAAGTTGTTGCAAACGCTGCACAAACTCTTGGCTACCATCTAGAAAATTTGCCATCATCTTTGATAATTCATTTTTCTCCCAGGAGAACTCACTTATCTTGAAAGGTTTTTCAATTGATATGTAGTCTGGGTGGGGAACTTTCACCTGTAAGAAACAAAAAAGAAAAAAGAGCTCCCTTGTCACTGTTTTATCGGAAAAAAACACAAACTTATAAAATGCATTGCTTTAGATTGGTGATATTGTTGAAAGAGTCAACATTTCTTAATGTGTTGCATCAAAGAAAGTCTCTTGGAAACAGGAGTGACAGTTTACATAGTTATCAGTCTGCAAATTGGATATCTTGCTTTATATTATAAAATTCTACCACTGAATAGCTGTTGAACTTACAGCAAATTCCCACTGTCTCCACTTCACAGCATTTTGAAAAAGAAGAAAAAAATCTGTGCTCATACATTTTATTTACAAATGTATACCAATTATCCTCTGTAGCAAACTTACTTCATGGTTCATACTGTGATAAACTACAGTGATTAATAATGATTAAATAATGTCTGATTTCCAAAGGTACCCTCTTCACTGTTGCTACTACTCTACCAGAGGGCCCTGGCATTATATTAAAGTACCCCAGCATAGCCAGGTACCCAATTACAAACCCAGTTAGAGAGTTGTGGCGGATCAACACATCTTGTCCAAGGACGTAAGGTACTAGGAACCTGTGTCCTCTGATCAACTACGCCCCAGCACCACTAAAGGATTGTATTTGTTATAAAGGATAGTCAGTTTACCTTCTTTCTAGAAACAAATTCCACTGATTTAATGAAGGAAATAACATATATTAGTTCCCAATTTGATGATATTTAATATTAGTCATTTCTGGTAAAAAAATAAGGCTGATGCTCCTAATAAAATGAAATATTGTAGGAATCCTCTCGATGTGACATTCACTTGATTTTTTTTTTTTAATTACATACCATTTGGGGAAATTTTTACTACATACTCTTTTCTAAGTATGTGAAACCTTAGAGACAATCTTTCTTTTTTTTTTTACTGAAAAAGCACAATGTTGTGGCTACTTGTTCATTTGCTTCTGTTAACATAGTCACATCAATATATTATATTGTAACTGCTACTTCGGGTCTGTTTAGGCTGTTCATCAAATATATTATTAGGTATGAAAAATGGAGACATGTGTCTTTTGTTCACATACAACTCTCAGTCATTGTTTAAGGTTGTTTTTTAAGACGCAAACAAGACATGTTTTCTGAGGATACATCTCAACATAATGTAGATTTATACAAAATATACTTTCACTGCTTGGTAGATAGTAGACATGTGATGGAAGAGCTACTGATTGTTAAATGACTGAAGGCTTCCATCTTGAAAACATACGCAATTTCTTCTTTACCATTGGCATAGGAAAATCATTCTTGATAATATATTGTACTGAGAGGATGTGAAACCCTGGAAAAGAATGTGAACCCCGAGAGACAATCAATCATCAATGAAAAAGCACATTAAAGAGAAGTTATTCATAGTTTAGTTATCTAAACATAGATTGAGAACAGATCTTACCATTAACACATTGGAGTCTGCGGGTTCAGCCCTAATACTTTGGATTGGGAGGAGCACTTGTTTGTCATGCTTTTTTCTGTGTACAGCATACTCTCCATCTTGCTTCTCCAACCACCATTCACATATGTTGGATTCGGCCATGGGTGCAGTTTCTCACTGTTTGTATTGGTCATAATCAAATAAAGAAATTGAAAAATCATTGTCTCATATTAAGCTATTATACTGTGTACATTCCATGCAATTTTTCTTTACTGTTGAAATAACATATCTTATAGCAAAAACCATGCTTTCGATTGGCACAATGGGATGTTATCATATCAACACACATCATCAATATATGCCTTTAAGAAATAATAAAACAGCACTCTTGATATATCGTAAATACTTATTTCATCATGGAACAAAGAAAGAGTATTGCTCTCGAGAACAATCTGTATAAAATAAATGATTATAATGACTCCTTGAATTCCAAAGATGTGTACTTGCGCAGATCCTGCACATAGTTTAATATGCAGCATTTGCACAGCTAGCCTCATGCTTAAAGAAGACTGCAAGATGAGTTTTGCCATATTAAAAAGGTCTATGAAAAAGTCTATGAATTGGTTATACTTGGTACAATTTCAGAATGCTAGTGTTCTGTATTAAGAATAAGAATGTTTACAAAATTTATAACAAATCAGCAGATTCCCAAGGAAATGCATTGGGTGCTTATCAAGAAAGAAAGAGAGAGAGAGAGAGGGAGAGCATACACATTCCACTCAGGTAGACATGTTAAGCAAGTATAAAATGTATTATAATAATAGCTAAGCACTAATTGCTACATTACTGGAATATATGTGAGCCTCCAACACATTTGTCATCATCTTTGTTCAGTATATCATGTTTATAGGGTTTTCAGGGTATTGATTAACATACCTCATGGACCACAATAAATTCCACAAATCTGATCATTGCATTAATTCCCATTTTAAGTATTACATGACGTTGGATTATAAATTTTCTGCAATGACCCTTTAAGTACACATTTTCTTGTACCCAGAATGAGGCAATTAAAAGTGCTTCTGCTTTAAGACATTTCACATTTTGTATCATTTACCTATATTGTATTACATTTACAAAGGGTTGCAAAATCAGTTGGATCATGATATTATCAGTGATTATGAAACTTGAGCAGGGCTAATTAACATGCATAAAATAAATAATTTTAAAAAAAATGCAATTTCAAGCATTTCGAGAATATAATATACAATTTGAATGTATTTAGTGTAAACTTACCGTAGTTTAAAGTGGAGCAGTAAAGTTACACATACAGTTGTCAGCTGGATTATTCACTTCTTGTTCCTGAAGACAATTAATACGCCACCATAGTAACACAGTGCGTTTGTATCACTACCCAAAATGAAGAAGTCTGCTCTCCTCCAAAGATAACATGCTGGTAGAAATCATACCCAATCATTTGTGGTGACCGACTGCACAGAATTCATATCCACAGGGACACTCTTGGCAGACAGTCAGTCGCCACCATGAATGAGTTATCATAGCTGAGTTGTCATTGGTTTGTTGTTTGTTCCATATTCCTTTTATTCAGTAGAGTCTCCTTCCTCAATCCTACGCCCCCCCCCCCCAGTAAGCCATGTTTAATGCTCCCAGATTTTGACACCGCCAAGGTCTGTCCTTGCCACCAACATTGGCTGTGCACATGCACTTACACTTTTGTTTCTCCACGGTGAAATTCACCTTGCAGCCAATTCTCAACTCTCTATTAGGGCAGAGTGGGGTGAACTGGGATGCAGGAGAAGCAGGACACCTCTCATATCTCTAACCCCCCTTTCAGACTCGAGAGTTCTTGTATGGGTATAGCACGTTTTTATGTGTTTGAATGCTCTTATAATATTGAGTGTCGCATCAATATACGTCGTATATCAAAACGATGGTTTGAGCATCATTTTAAATTGTTATCCTATATCCATACGGTGTATATTTGTGTCTGAATGCTCTCATATCCATACATTGTATGAGTAGGCGGAGCTTTTTCACAGCGCACGTCAAGCGCTGCAGCTCAGGTATTCATGGTGCGGACTTGTAACGGGCGGCTGACAGATTGATTGTGATGCAATAATGATCTGGCGCATACTACCACATGAATCCAAGGCAGAGCATGAATACTGCGCAAAGCCTGTGTAAATTACATAGTGCGCATATCCATGGAAGAGATTTACATATACTCAAGAAATATGGCTTGTGCACTAGGATTGAATGCTCTAGCTCATATCGAAATGTCGTATATATCCATAAGTCGTATGAATGTATGACAACTCGGTGTGTCTGGAAGTGCCATAAAGCGCTTTTTACACATTTTGCAAATTTTTGCTTAGTCTTGTACCAACAGTGGGGCTATGCAACACAGCAACACTTACAACATCTTTGTTAGTGTTGCTTTGATAACCACATTTTTACTTGGCAAAAAGCACAAAAATTGCAAACTCCCTCAGTATTTCAACATTTGAGTAAAAGTTTGACACATTATAGGCCTTAAACCACTATTTCAGCGCAATTGGTAAAAAATTGTGTCACTTATGTTCCTACTCACCTAGGAGAGATAAAAAGCTCTTTTAAAATGCTCCTGTGATTTTATGTGATGCCAAAGGATATGTAAACAAAAACTGAAATCATTTCCAAGGCGAGATTATACCACTAAGCCATTGGTGGAGGGTTAAGTTCGGCCAACAGGCTTAAAAGTGCATGTCGCCAACAATGATGTTTTTAATGTTTTCTCAACTTTGTGGGACAATATGAGCATAAAGAAGAAGCTTACTCACAGTTTCAGAAAAGTAGCTTAACGTTCTATGAAAACCTTACACAACTTTTTCAGCTAACCATTCTTTAACAACAAAATACCTGATGGAAATGTGTCGCCGGATCTGCTGAAACATACGTTACCATTTTTGTACTGCAAACTTGGTTATGCTATTACAGTGAGTACTACACAATTGTATTGTTTTTCTGACCAAAAGGGGTCTAAGTTTATGCTAAAAACTATTTTATCACTCAGCTTAAAGAGACACATGACTGCTAGTCACGCAAATATAGATTTTCAAAAGGTAGATTTAGGAGAAGTAACATACGTTACCATCTTTGTAAAAAGTATGAAGGTGCATGGCTCTGAATGATTGTTCTCGAGTTAAGACTAATGGAGTAAATTGTCCTCATATGTATGGGTAGCAAAAGATTAATTATTATGTTGCTAACTTATATGATTTAATTCACAAGTGTAACGTACGTGATGTAACTTACATTACCACTAAATAACAGAAAGCTTGTGAAAAATAGTCTCTAAAGTGACTTACACTTCGACTCAGAGACTGTATGTTTCAATATTCCACTTAAGCGCTAACCTATTCTTGAGGATCGCGCCGATATTTTCAGGGGAAAAAACGGGCATCCGAAGCCGTGCTTCAGTGCAAATGCGCCGTCAACGAATTGGGGAATCTGCACATGCGTCAGCGGGTCTCTCTTGCCAACGTAAACTCCTGACGGAATTACCAAGTATAATACCTTCTAAATGTACATTTCTTGAATCTGTGCCATCAATTTGAGGTCATGGGATAGCTCAGCAAACTCTTTCACTGGCATCTTGAGCATTGGCAGTGCACAAAATACCTTTACATGATGTGTTGAAAATTGTTATTTAAAAAGGATATTTAGAGAATGTGCGTGGATAAAAATAATATCAAATTGTTCTAGATCTATTGTTGGAGGAATTCTGTAAGGAAAATATGTCTTTTCTGTTATATTTGTCTTCGGTAATCATAAACCAATATGGTGACTTTACTACCTGACTATTTTTTAACAGAGAAAATTAACTCAAATTTGTGGCGTAATATCGTTGATGATCTCAAAGTGAAGAAAAACACATTTTGAATGAAGAAAAGGCAACAAAAAAATACAGTGCATTAAAGGGAAATACTGAAGAAATAAGATTATATATGAAGTCAAAGAGTGGAACACATAGAACAATTTGTCGTTTTACATCATTTAAAATGGCCTTTTTGAAGTGGAGTTAGAGGATATTGAAGATTTACACCTGTCACCCCCCTGAAATCTAGGTCACAGCGTAAATTTCGAGGCTTTGCCGATGACGTCATGGGTTGAAGGGAATCGCGCAAGGTTTCGAGCGCCGCAGGCCCCCCACGCGCATAGTGCATGCATTGTCTTATACAAGTTGTTGTAGATAGTATTTGCATAAGTTTTGAAAGTTTTGTTTTTTCGATAATGCTCGACATCGTACGTTAAGGCCAGAGATGATCAGGATGATTTCTTGGTGGAATTTGAATGTGGAAGCGGTGATGAACTGAGTGATACAGTACACACGAGTGATGATAGCAATGAGAAAACTAGTGATGATGACCCTGGTGAAGTTGGAGAGATAGATGTTTGATTACGAGCCGCACGGCGGGGCGCAGGAGGGAGACGCTGCGGGCGAGCTAGTGGGGAAGGCCCAGGCGGTCTAGTTGAAGCGGACAAATTTAGTGGAGATTGGCAATACGAGCCCTTGCCAAACGGCAGGCCAGGGGACAATGTTGGTGACGCAGGACCAATGTCAGATACAAGTCGTGTAGGCTTCAAAATTTAGATTGGTAAGAGTTGTTTTTTATTCTGAATTGAAAAATGAATCGAGCTTAGAGCTGACCTGAAACTCTTACTTCAGAGCAGCAGTAGGCCTAACTGAAACACAGCTCAGTCGCTAGCCCTATAACTTGTAGAATTGTCGAAAAGAATTGCTTTTTTCCGAAAAACATAAAAAATTAAAATGGTTGACTTGGTTGACCTATTTTACCTATTGAGTCTTTTTTAAGTGAAACCAGGAGTGCAACTTTTTGTTAGTTTTATGCTGCACGGTCACAATTGTAAAACTAATTCACAGTCAAGACTCAATTTGCTAGAGACAATTTTTGCTTAAGTGACCAATGTGTTACTTTCCATGACAAGTCACAATTATGTACCCTGAATGGACACAGTGCAGTCATTAGATAATGTGCTCTATTTTTTAAATGTCTTTATAAAACTGTATATTACAGGAAGATGAATTTGCAGAGGAGTACAGATCAGTCCTGTAAATTGGCCTTCACATAAGTAGGGACATAAAGTTCTTTCTTGATCTGTAGATTTAAAACAATAATATCTGAAAATATGACTGAGTCAAACAAACTGGTATTCCAACTTCCATTTATGTACTTTGGATGAAGGGGAGTCTTCATAGTATTACATGCCATGCAGGTCTATTTTTTTGAGAGTAGCCCACAGTCTATCCTGATTTCTGAAAAGGAGAACATCTCCAGTCCAACACAGGCATGACAGAATTTAGCGTCTACGGCTGTAACCCTGGTCCGAAACAGTGCAATGATCTCAAGGGATTGCACACGATGAAAGCTAAACAGCAACTGTCAAACTTTTTGCCTGGGCAGTATCATTGGCAGTTTACCTCAGAAGGACAATAATCCTCCATCTTATGAGCTTGTCATTGATGGAGGGGGAAAAAATGTTATTTTGTTGCTTCAAAACGAAGGATATGACCTGATACAATGTAAGTGCTCCAGTGTCCCAGTGAGAATGGTCAGTGGTTCTCAGTTAGATCAAAATAGTGGATTCCCATTATAAGAATGTTCTGTCCTCTTAGCTCTGTGGTCTATAGGAAATATCTTCACTTTGGTGGTAGAGAAGTGTTTCTTTTTTTTTTTATACAAGGAATATATCATCACTGCATATCATTGTCTTTGCTTGTCATAGAACATACTTTGGATTGATATTTCAACCATGGCAGGAGCTTCACAAGGAGATATTCGTGACATATCTATGGATGATGTGCAATTGGGACTCAAGCATTCAGTTGATACAAGATATTCTCGCAACTAAGCATTGATGATGCAATAGTGAATGACATATGCCCTCTTGCTTCTAGTACTCCTAAAAAAATATAAAGTCATGGAAGTTGGCAATTCTGTGTATGATTTTTGTGGAGACTCAGCTGACAGCGATGGCCACTGTACCTCACCGTTATCATCCATTAGCACCAGTCCTTGATGAGAGTAGTGATGCTAGTATGCTGTTTATCTTTTAGTGAAGGTGAGGATGACCCTGCTCTCTTAATGCCATCATCTATTGTTTCTGCACGTTCAGTTGGTAGTACAGAAAGAAAAAGCACGAACAAGCTTTACTGCAAGAAAACTGGGAGGTGGGAGATTGAGAGTGCCCGAAGGTTTAAAATGCCATTGCTTGAAAACCCTGTCCTCCAAAAAACTGTCTAATGCAGACATTAAGTCTGCAAGAAGACTCTTCTGGGCGAAGAATGCTAATCACAGGAGGGAGTGGATTTGTTCACAGACCCTTGACTCCTCAAAAAAGTGATAAAAGACTAAGAATTTCCAAATGGCCGAGTGGTATGTGTACCAGCATTTTTTACGCTATCTTGGTCTTTGCAGAGCATCATACTACAAAAATGAAATCTCATGCCAGTAAAAGAAGTTCTTTGAGTATATCATCTGAAAGCAAGCACAAAACTTAAGTCCCCAGCCTCAATCATATGCATGAAACTGGTTGGAAAGCTATGTAGCAAAAACGATGTGGACACTATGCCGCACAAAGATGAGGTTCGACTGCCATATGGACTTGCAAAAAGAGACATTTATGCAGAGTACTTGAGAGATATGGCAGATTCAATGGACCCTGCAGTTGGAAAGTCTTCATTCTATGAGATCTGGAGGAAGCATTACCCTCATGTAAAAGTGAAAAAAGGTAAGTTAGGTTATTTTCATTACATTATAATTCAGTGAAACCAATTTACTTAAAAGAATAAAGGTTTGCCATATAATCTTACTCACTTGTCATCAGAAGATTTTAGATGTAGTGAAAAAGGTGCCTCGATAGAGATATTACTTAATCACACTGAAAACCAATAATTTTCTGTAACAACTGCTGAAAAATCCAATTTTTTATGTCTTTCATGAGTCAGAATGAAAATCACACAGTTTTGGTTTCTTTGAAAAATGAAGGGAAGATGACTATGTGCCTCCATTTAACTTTTTCTAGTCCTCATGCAAAGTCAACGGGTGCAACTTTTTGGTTTTCTTTTTTTTTAATGATACACAATGCGTCACATTATACACTTGAATGTTTCTCTTTTAAAGGGAGGATTGACTCCTCTGTTAAAAAACAACAACATTGATCCACAGATCTTCTTTCTGATGAAAATGTAAAACATTTAATGAACTTTGAATAGAAAAGATTAATCTTTACTGTCTTAGGTATTGGTTAAAAATACTCCTTGATGTTGAATACTTTATGAACTACATTTATGTCAATTGTTGAGCTTAATATTTTACCCCTAACAGTCTGGTGACTTCTCCAAGTGCCAGAAATGTGTTGTGCTGCAAAGGAAGCTGGATGACGAGATGAATCAGAGTAAGAGAAAGGAGATAAAAACAGCACTGAAGATGCATAATGATCGCCAGATGTAAGTAGAGTCATTTACATACTGTGGACTAATTATTATTGACAGGATAAAAGTGTTCATGTAGAGCATTATAACATAGTATAGTACAGTACTCTCCACGTAATCGGGTATCGCTTGTACGGGTACTCCGTTTAATTGGGTAGCAATGTCAAAATCAGTTCGAATGCACATTAAAATTACCTGATAATCGGGTTGCCTCTCCACATAAATGGGTAAAAAATTTTCTTCCAATCTAATTTCTACCCACATATTATCGCAGATATAACACTTCAAGAAATCATGAATGTCAAAATTTCCACGGCTGATCGCTTTCTCTGTTTAATTTGCAAAGAAGACCGATCATTTGGGGAGTGATTAAACATGAAAACACATGTAGAGCTGTACCAGTACCGACTTGCCACACGCAAACGAACATTACACATGTAGCTGGCACTGACAATTTTATAGACAGACATGAGTTGAACACACTTGCGCTCCTCCCTTGCTCAGCAACAAAATTCACAACACGAGATGTTTGCAACGAAAATCAGGCCATGCACCAGCTCCAAAATTTTGCTTTTCCCCAGTCACTTCTCGAAAAGTAACCCGACGTTGTACGTGACTAATGCACGCAAAGAGACGTGTTAATTTTGGAAACCGCCTGCGTGTTGCCGAGGAGTCTGTATAGTCAAACGGCAAAGTTTACTGAAGACACATTGTCCATAAAAAGAGTGTAATGCTCGTAACTGAGCAAGTGTAAGGTATGTATAATGTGCCGTGCAAGCACGCGTGTTAAGCATACAGTGTAGATGTTTGCTGCACTGTACATGCATGTACATACACATTGTGTGTGTCAATTGTGAATGACACGTGTACTTCTGTTAATCAGGTACTCCGCTTAATTGGGTAAGAAACGCTCTGCTCGAGCCTACCCAATTATGCGGAGAGTACTGTATTGCATACTCCCATTAGAAGGGACATGTGTACATGTCTTGCACCCATGTACTATCCATTTTGCACATGCTATATAAAAGGCAATATAGGCCTAGGCCTACATTTGGACAATGCCACAGTGTGGAATTAGTTTCACACCTAGGTGAAAAACAAAGAGGTACAGAATCTCATCATACAATGTACCATTGTAAATCTTCATACATTCACACATTCATACAGTAGTGTGTATTCATCTAAAAAAGATATTAAAAGCATTTGAAAACAAATACACATATGTGATCATACTCTGGATAATACATTGCATGATATAGTATACAGATATTGACTGGTACGGGGTGAATTATAACATTCTTTGGACCGCCACGGAGTTATATTTTCCCGAGGGAAAATATGATAATGAGGGAAAATATCACTTCCTGGCATTCCAAAGATTGTTACATTCCATCCCTGACCAGTCAATATCTGTTATATTAGATGACCTTGCCCTTGATTATGCTTTACAGAAGAGTACCGGTACAGTATTAATAGTCAAGAGCTACTGTTAGGCCTACACTAACGGGTGCTGTTCGTTATTCCGAAGGTTCGCTATCGTGAAGGTTCGTTGTTCCGAAGGTTGTTAATCCGAAACACACAAATTCCCTATACCTAAGAGGTTCATTTATCCGAAAATGCAAAAGGGTTTGTTGATCCGAAAATTTGTGGCGTTATTCCGAAGGTTCGTTATTCCAAAGATTGGTTATCCGAAAATGAAATTCGGAATATGAACCTTCGGAATAACGAATCTTAGGAATAAAGAGCCTTCGGAATAACGAGCTGTAACCACACAAACAACGTACGTATAACAGTTACGCGCTGTTAGCCCAACCAGATGATGTGTGCGCCCTGTCACAATTTTGTACAGCGACTGGGCTGTGTACCGTATGTATAGTTAGGCTCATGTCCACTTACATACCAGGTTGAGCTACCAAGTCTCACGCATTCTGAGTGAGACTCCAGGTTCCTTGTTCCGAAGGGTTGTTAATCCGAAACACACAATTCCCTATACCTAGAGGTTCATTAATCCGAAAATGAAAAAGGGTTCGTTAATCCGACTACTAGACTACTACTAGTAGTTTTAACTTGTTAGCGCCAGCCGACGGGCCAGGCCATGGCCCGTCGCTCCCGCTCCCGCTATAGGGACGCTCCCGCTTGCGGCGGCCGGAGTAGCGGCTCACTTTGTGAGCGAGCTGGGTCTGTTCTTCTACTACTTAGACAAACAGTTACAACTTACAATGTCAATCATGTATAATACAGTATATCCTTTCTAACGTTAAACTATATGGGGGCATACCACACATACCACTGTGTATTTCCCAGGCAATCGTTTCCGTGAGGTCTATTCTCGGACTTGGTGCCATGCATGTTCATACGTTCTTGCACTGGCAGCGGGGAGATGCAGCTGGTTCATATCGGTAAAGTGCAGCCCCACGATAGCGTTCTGGTTCATCGGCCTCTCCCTCCCCATATTCCCCTTCAACTTCATGTGCCTCCTTTTCTTCTCCGCTATCGTTGGAGTTGCAGTCTTCATCATCGTCATCATCATCAATGTCGAAGTTTACCTATATAGGGGAAGACATTATGCTCGAGGTACCAGGTATTTGTGCAAGCTAACTTAGTGATAATGTACGTGGTACTAATGCGTACATGTCGACAGTCAGTGGGTCGACCGGGAGCTCACATCTCGCGGGGCCCGGGCCTGGCCGGGCTAGCTAACGTGTACGCGCGTGTACCAAGCTAGTTAATCTAAGTGCTTGTGCTAAGCGGCGTCTGCTAACTGAGCACAACTCCTTGCTTATACGTCATCAGTCGGTTCAGGGGTGTTGGTCACGTGACTATCTTTTTCGCAAAAGCTGCAACGAGGTCCTCCAAAAATGTGATATTTGGGGGAGTTTCTAGAAGTGATAAAAACCGGAACGACAGTTACAACATATTTACATTAATAATCATGACATATATTTTACATTTCTTTTGCATATTAAAACATTTTGCGCGCATTTTATTAGGTCCTTAAGGAATATCCAATAATATTGTTCTCTAGAATCAGAAGTGATAGAGCTCTAAGTCTTTTTTACCCAAACTGCAAAGTCCAACCTTCTATAAACTATTGAAATACAATAACAATGACAATTATACAAGTAATACATGTACACCATGTGCTTTCTCTTGCATCCAAGAACATTGTATATTGACCATTATTCATTTGACCTTAACTTCCAAATCATACTATCATTAACCCAGGCTCCTGAATGACATTTTCATCGATCTTGCATTTTTGCTCCTAGATTATCAGTTACTTTTATAGTACATTATGGGAGCAAGGATTATAAGACATTCTACACAATCATACCCAAGAATATTTTAGCTAAGGGTCTCTCCTCCAACAAATTTTCCCCCAACAATTCTGTTATCAGTGATAAGAAACAAGCCAGATTGTTCAGAGTTAACATGGCTTGTAATTCCCCTGACCATCTATTACACCAGGAATTACAGGTATATATTTAGTTTGTTGAAATTGTCATTCATTGGAATAAAGAAACCTTTTTTAATGATTTTACAGCAAACAGGAAATAAAGTGCTTTTGTTTTTAAATGTAACCTCAACCAAGTTCCATTGTGTGCTCTAGATACTAAATTTGTTGTGAAAATGGAGGGACAGATGCAGGGAAAATCAAATGTTCTACATCACTCTTGTGGTGGAGATATAACAAACATATTTATGTCCTATTGCTCAGGTTGGAAAGACAACTCTACTACAGGAAGAGAAGTGATGCAAGGAGAAACAAGGACAAATATCTATCGATGATCATTGATGGTATGGACCAGAGCAAAACAAACATCCCAAACTTTATTGGTGACAAGGCCAAGGTAAATATGAAAAAAGGAAAATATTTCTGAAGAAGGCATCAGCTTTTAATTCAATGGTTATGATGGATGCGACAGAATACATGTATCTTGTATGACTTCACATTATTTGGAATTTAAGAAGTCCAAAAACAGTTCTCTCATACATTGTACCCTATGTATGCAATCTTTGTTAAAGAGACTTTACAGTACTGATTGAGCTGAGGATTCAGGTTTATAACATCTTTTGGGAGGATAATGAGAAACATCTAATGAAATTTGAAAGAGCATATAATTTCAAGAAGGATTTTAAATTTGATGACAATTGGCCTTGGCATGGCCGAGATATCAAAAAAGCAATCATGACAAAACTGACTGGCTACATCTTTTATCTCTTTGTTTTGCCTTGTTTTTAAATATCTCAGTCATTTCAAAATCAATTTTTATCAAATAGACTATTGATTCTCCTTAGAATTGTATGCTGTTTAACATTTCATTGAGTGGGTATCTATATACAGACTGTATCTCACAAAACGATAAAAAGCTGAATCTGTACCTAAACTTGGGCCCCGTTTTATCGAAAGATAAAATCGATTTTAAATTTCCTTACTACACAGTCTCCCATAGACTTACAGTTGAAATCAACTTCATACTCAATTCTAACTCTTCATACTGTAAAGCAGGGCCCCAGTACTTCACAGTCTATTTAATACAGTTAATTGAATACTGTAAAACATCGCATTTTTAATAGCAGCATTAAATTTTTTGCAAATTGGGGCTTACAACCTTTTTCACAGCATGAAATTTTCACAAAGTGCCTCTGGCATTTAATACATACACATGTAGTGTAGACAAAAGCCTTCACATGCATTTTAATTTCACACATCCTAGCTCGTCCGAAAGTTTTGGTACCTCAAAAGTTGCCCTGAATTTCCTTGTCTTAGTTTGTGTTTCAGGTTAAAGTACCTTTCATATAACTAACACTGTGAGACTTACTCGCCCCGAAGTGCTCTCATGTCTTAGTAATCATGCAATAATGGTTTCGTACCAGAGCCGTTTACTAGTATGCGACGCCATACGGCGGCGAGGTAGTACACGTATTGTACGAAACCATTATTGCATGTTACAAAATGGGTTCAAGAATGTAGCCAATAGGAAGCGCTGAAATGAGTCACATGGGCGTTGTTTATTTTAGTTCCATTGCACTTGCGTGTTATCCTATTGTAAATTGCCGATCGTCCGTGCGCGCGGCTCCTTTGAATCGCATGCAATGCTTATAAATATGCAAAGGTTGATATCGCGATATTGATTGCCAGCGAAACGAACGAAAAAATGGCTGCCTCCAGCTCGGACCCGTTGCAGGCGCAGTTTGAACTGTTGAATGACGAGGAATTAGAACTGATTCGGCGAGCATGAAGCGATATCTGAAATTCGGATGGCAACTGATTTGAGGCCTTAGTGAAATTTACCAAGACTTCATTGACGGATATTTCCCGTGAAAATTTGGATCAGCTACTGTCAGCAAAACGTAGTAACAGAGACTCCAACCCCAAGCACCTTCTCATCTGGAGATTCTCCCACCTGAAACCCCTAGCAAACGGGAGACCCAAGTTTATGTGTGCGAAGCACGAAGTTCCTAGGGTTATAGATGCTCTGTGGTGTATATCTAAGGCTTATTTTTGCAACATACGATAGCAATAAGTAAGAAATCCTTTCCAACGGGAGACATCGAGCCAGGGCGGGAGAGATTAAATCTCAAACGGGAGAATGGGAGATTATGCAAAAATGGGTTTTTCGGCGGGAAATCTCCCGTCGAAAACGGGAGAGTTGGAGTCTATGTAGTAATGTATTCAGACAATCAGGTATGCAGTACAGTTACACAGTACAGTGTTAGATCTACTGTTGCAGGTGAAGAACAGTACAGTGTTAGATCTACTGTTGCTGCAGGTGAAGAACATAATCATAGACCCATTTTATAAACAAATGATGCACAGGATTATTTCGTGGCGTTAGTGAAGGTGCGGCGCACTCTATCCTGTGCATCATTTGTATAATAACTGCAGGCCCATAAACGCATACTGTAAAAGTGGATATTTTCGCGCGACTAATTTTTTGTGCTTGGCCGGGTCAGAAGAGTTTCGTATGTTCTAATTCCGCGGAATCAAGACACTCACAGGAACGTATGGCAGGCAAAAATATTTGTGTGCTTTTATTTTCGCGCTAGTTTCTGGTTGCGCGAAATGCGCAAAAATTTCAACACCGCGAAAATTTCCACTTTTACAGTAGCCAACTGCGACCAGCAGCCCCATACGCATGGGGCTTCATATTGCAGCATTCAGGATCCTAACAGATTTAGTACTGCGGGCAAATATCAACTTAAAATCCAAAAATTTCTTCAATTTGAAGACTTAAAAAAAACCAGTTAAGTTGAAGTATTGAAAACAGGCTTTGGGCAATGTTTGGTTTTGCCAATAGTTCCTTTCTGTTCGAATTGATGACTGAATGTGACTCTGTCAAGAGGACTTTGGGAGAGCTACACTGAATTGACGGCCAGTGCATGCGCACACAGACATCTTATCTGCTCATGGATTTGAAATTTGTGCGCATGTGATGTGTGCACATGGGCTGGCCGCAGTATTCAGTGTATGTAGCTCTCCCAAGGTCCTCGGTCTCGACCGAGTCACATTCAGTCATCAATTCCAACAGAAAGGGACTATTGGCAGAACCAAACCAGAACCTAAGTTGATATTTATCCGCAATCCTAAATCTGTCATGATCCTGAATGCTACAATGCGAAGCCCCATTACGCTATGCATATGGGGCTGCTGGTCACAGTTAATTGCAAGATTACTAAGACATGAGAGCACTTTGGGGCGAGTAAGTCTCACAGTGTTAGTTATATGAAAGATACTTTAACCTGAAACACGAACTAAGACAAGGAAATTCTGGGAAACTTTTGAGGTAACAAAACTTTATATTTAATTATCTTTAACCTCTCAAATTAACTCTAAGTCCACTTACTCTATGATTAACTTCCAAATAAACTTCAAGTCCATTTTATCAAGAGTCCCAGAGCTGAAATCAACTCCATCTTCTTCCCAAATCAACATATAAGTTTTCTCAACCACTGCAAATCCATGAAAACTTTACAGTTGATAAAATATTAACTTTAACGGTAGGGACAGTCTAAGTAGACTCAATTGTTTAGGCAATTTACAGAAAAAAAAAAAGACTGTCACACTTTCCTTGTCTACCTGGAGTGTTGTCACAAATGTTTGTCTGTAACTGCTCACTTTCTCTAACATTTAGTTGCATTTCTTTCATGTAATTATGGTCTTTTCCTTGCATGAAATTCATGATCAGCACGCAATGCTTTACGCGACTGCTGCACGCAAATGCCCTAGACAGCAGTCTCAATCCCAGCCTGCGCGCCCGGCGCCTCGGCCCGGCGCCTCGGCCCGGCGCCTCGGCCCGCCCGCTAGCCAATAAAGCCATCACCAGCGAGGGCCTCGTAGGGCAATTATAAGTAACCGAGTAAATGGAACCGCGTCTTTGTGCAATCTTGCCACAGAACCCATATGCGAGGAAACCAGTGATTTCTGACGTGCGTAGGCCTATGTAGAGCTACATGTAGTTTGTCAATAGATACCAATTAAGAGTTCAGTAGGCGTATACAGAAAATAAAGAGTTTAAATTAATTATAATTATAGCACCGAGTACGACAGTAACTTAAGATCTGAGTTCCTAACCAGTGGATAGGCCTTACGTTAGGCCTAAGTAACGTTACAGCGAGTCGTTTGCACTGTAATACCGTAACACTGCATGACTAGCAGCGTCTACTAGGTCTAGAATTTCAACATGTAGACTCGCGATCTATTCTTTACAATGCCGATCTGTGCCGTAGAGGTAAAAGAACAAGCTTTAACTACTGTAGTCACCATGACACACTCTCACAAGTTTCCATAATCCTACACGTAAACACACAAGACTTGAAACAATGGATACAAGACCTTCACCTTGGACAGTCAGTTACTGTACGTTTTTCATAACGTATCCATGTCAATGAATACCATTAGAACGTTAGATTTTAATACTGGGATCCTACGTAGTGCAGTGTGCGGGATCTTTACGGTACGCGCATACGCAGATTTTCGTTGAGCTCGAGATGTGCTAGATCTATGGACCTACGTGCTTTTTTCAATACACCGCAAAACAACTGCATATTTTGCGGTTCTGTTGCAAACATACTGCTAATTCAGTGGCTGTAGCACTATTAATCATACTACAGCACACTAGCAGACTACGCTTCTGTGGCTGTGTTACAAGGCAAACATCTAATATATATTTGTAATGTTTTAGTGTTTGTTTTGCTTTATGTATTGTATTGTTTTTAAGCAGACAGTACCAGAAACCAGCCTCGTCCTGTGTTTTTTGTTTTGACTAAATCAATAATTCAGCCATGGTGATGAACTATCACTATAATCGACTATTAAGTCTCTTTGTAAAACGGAAACTTAAAATTGATTTAAAGCTATAGCGGACTTTAAGTTGGATAAAGTTAGCATTGATTTCACAATCAACGCTAAATTTATCTCAAGTGATAAAACGGGGCCCAAAACTGCTTGCCTCTTTGCTTGTTATTTTAAAAGTCAATAGGTCTCATGAAATAAAGAGGTCATCAGAATATGAACTTATATGCTCATGACAAAGGCATGTTATGCAGAGTATTGACACACCAAACATTGGGAAAAATGAAATGAGTTTAACTGTTGGTTTTTTTTTTAGATTCTATATTTCCCTATGAAAAAAGGGCAATGAATGATTTCATCTCAAATACCCGATGATGAACACTAGTTCATACTGGAATTTGATTGCTTGTGCATATGTCATAATCATTTTAAAATTTAGATGCAGCATTTTATCCTCCTTTGCTCAACCGATTTTAGTGTGTTCCAAGCAGATTCATCTAAGTCAATGGTACAATAATCTAAAGGGCATTAATGCATTCATATGGAAGCTTCCATGTCCCTCCTTCAAGATCATCATTTTTATAGGAATACATGTATCAAGTACTTGTATTCACTGGGTTAGAAAACTATTTCTAGTATACTTTGGATTTAAATAAGCCTTTTACAATGCAACTGCAAAAGGTCTGTTTCAACTTCAATTTTTCTTCTTCATTTTGTCTCAATCTCCAGGGAATCAATGACACAGACCTGCTCAAAACTCATGTCACTGGTGTCGTGCTACATGGACAACAAGAAAGCCTAACATTTGTTTGACATTTGCCAGCACAGCCACGACCTCAAACATGACATTGAATGTCCTCATGAAAATTCTTGCTTACATATCACAGGTAATATATTACAGCACTTTTTTTTTTCTATTTTACACTACCAAAGAGGATACATTTTTGCCAGCAATGGTTTACTTTTTCTGTTTGCAAAATAATTAAAAAAAACAAAATATATGTAAAAGGGATTTACATGAAACTTACTGAAAAGGATGATAGTGACAAAAGGTAGTGATCCAGACAATTTGTCTGGATCCAGGACACTTTAAAATCACTATTTGTTACTGTTGTTTGTTGTTGTTGTCAGGATTATCTTTGCCGAATAGGGGGGGGGGGGGGGGGATGAGGAAATTTCAGGCTGCATTTATAGGAGGTACATAATGTATGCCTAGTGAAGACTTTTGAATACTCAAGGTACCATGTGCAGAGGGACAGTAAGCTACTGATGCGATAGGACACACACACACACACACACACACACACACATATTTTTTTCTTCTTCATTGGGAAATAAGGGCTATTTGCAGCATGTGTGTATGAAATCTGCTTGGGGGAGGGTGCATTCTCAGAGTACTTTTTAAAGTTGATTTTTAGATTCATTCAAAATTCAAATATTCACATATATGGGGCCTATATAATCCTGATAATTGTATAGGTGGTCAGCCTGGGCACATACAATAACTCAACTTTTAGGTTGAAAATACAGGTTGGAGTTGTCACTGGCATCCATATTACTTCCAACATCGAGCCCTGTTTTAGGTACAATATACCATTAATATTGTCTTCGAATATGTATGGAAGGAGACATTACAATTTCTCAATGCACATTTAATAAACTCCCTACAGGTTTCTATTGCCTACATGTACTTGTCCATGTACATACGGTGTAAGCCTATCACAAAGGAAGGCTCGTGCAACTGACAATTGATGTACATGGTAACTCGTTGTCAATCGTAAACAACAATTATAGCACATCAGTACACTTGTTTGTTGCAGTAACCACCTGCTCTTCATACTTTTGCACTTTTATAGGGAAAGTCTCTTCCTCCAATCTTGTACCTGCAAGCAGACAACTGCTGGCGTGAAAACAAGAACAAATTTGTTCTGGCCTTTTGTGAAATGCTTGTGGGAAAGAAGATTTTCAGTGAGGTAAAAATATCAGCTTTGTTTTGCATGTTATGCTTTAACAAAGACCTTTTAATGGAAAGTTAGATGTGTTTCAACTTTCACTCATGATGTAAGCAATAGTTCATTGTGCAGGAGCAATTGTAGATCATGAAGCAGATATGAAATGAGGAAATTTGAGAAGATACTGGACCAAGTTCATTATTTTGAATCTTCTAAAATGTATTGTGTTTATCATTATGTAATGTTAGGGATGCAATACTGTAAGGTGGATATTTTTGTGGAGTTATGTTTCGTGCTCGGCTGGGTGAGATGGATTTCGCATGACTTCAATTCTGCGGAATCAGGATATCAACTACTGGAACATAATCAATTTGATATGCAAAAATATGCCCATGCTTTTAATTTGGCACTAGTATCTGGTTGCGCGAATTGCATGAAAATTTCCACATCGCAAAAACTTCCACTTTTACAGTAGGGATTTTGTTGTCAAATGGCATTCCATCAAGATATACACAACAAAGAAGGTTTTTTTTCTTCTTTTTTTTACTTGTAGAATTGCTACATCAATTATTTAAATATTCATGATCATAATATTACATATTAACATTTATGTTAACAGTACATGAGCTAACACTTTGTTCTTCACCAACAATGCTAAACAGACTGATATGAAGGAAAGGAAGTACATGTAGACTCCAATTCACTAAAATTCATCTTAGCAGCTTAAAACCAAATTTAACTTTTTTTTTTTTCTTATTTATCAGGTTCAGCTTTCATTTCTCTTGGTTGGACACACTCATGAGGATGTTGACCAGTTGTTTTCACAACTTGCACGGAAACTGCAGAGGAGGCCTGCAGAGACCATGCCACACCTGCTGGCTCTCCTCCCAAACAGCACAGAACTTGCTGGCCTCTTTGATTTCAAGTCATGGATGATCACTAACATGAATGCTGTGCGGGGTCATACAAAGCCTCATCATTTCAAATTTAGTATGGATGATAATGGAAAGGTGGTGGTGTCCTACAAGGGAATAAGGACACAGGAGTGGAAACATCTACATCAGAGCTTTTGGAAGCACACCACCTCGGGTAAACCTGTCTACCCTCGCGGGAAGCCTGCACTCTTGGTCCCATGCTTTGACAAGGTGAACTTGGAGAGATTGACAGAGAAAGTGGAGGATTGGAGTATGCTGTTCCAAGATGAAACCAGCCAGTATTGGTGGACAACATACTTGCTGGAGCTGGCAAAAGCAAGAGACCAGAGCAGGGCCAGGAGAGAATACATGGCCAGGAATGCTGTTTGGGCCATTCCGAGACTTGTGCACTACAATCCCCATCACCTTGAAGAGGATGAGCACACAAGTGCTGGACCGGCAATTGCTCCACAGTTGCAAGAAAAGCTAGATGATGAGCTAAAGGAACCAACGGTATGTTGAGTTAATAACACAGATCAATGCTTACTAAATATTTGACCAATTTGAAAATAATTTGCTTATGTCTGAATTACGAAGGTCAAGCGAAAATACTAAATTTTCACTTTTTTTGTCATATTTCTGGAATTCTTCAAGGTATTTTCATCTAATGTAGAGCATACATGTATACGCGTAAGCCTACTACCTGACAATTATCATCTCGAGAATATTGAAGTCATGACATCAAAGGTCAAGGTCAACCCTTAGAATTTCAATATTGCCCACCTATCCATGCAATGCCTTGTACAAGACTGATTTTCTTGAAACTTGGTGTTTACATATTTTACCCAATATAGAGATTTCTCTGGGATAGCTTTTGGCCAAAAGATCAAAGGTCAAGTGACAATTCTAAATTTTACTTCGTCCTCCATATCTTGGAAGTGGCTATATTAAAGGTATAATCATAAAACTTACTAAAAAATGTACATGTTTATGTAAAAATCCTCAAATCCCTAAATACCTCCTCTCCTGAACAATAATAGCCACTCATCCAACAAAACCCAGTTCAGGGAAAGCTCACATTCAGCACATTTGTGACAGACATTTCATTTTCATATCTTGCCATTTATGAAATAACATATTGTTAAGATGTACTATAGACCTAGGAGAACCATGCTCTGAAGACAGAGGCATACTAGTCACCATGGCAACATTTTTAGTTGTTGTCTTTTTCTTTTGTGTCCCTTTTACATGTGAAACCCACCTTTTTTGTGGCTCTTGGTAAAGAGTGGAGCAAAATTGTGAGGTGATTCTTTGCAGGAACATACAATGATTTTAAGATGTCATTTCACTATTTGCAACTTTACTACATGTGTATAAAGCATCATAAACACATGTGAAAGTATTGAAGAGGGACATATGGTTTTAAGTAATACAACAATGAAAGGGCAGTTAAAGTTCCAGATGATGGATGACTACATGTATATTCACTTGAAAGGGAGTATTTGTTAAGCCATGAGTAAAAAATCTAAGGTGTTGGCAAACACAGATTTTCTCTTGTATCAAATCAAAATCAGTTTAAATCGCATTTTATTTCCAATAAGAAGCAAATACAAAGAAATATGGCTACAATTAAAACAATCAATGCAATGCAAAAGATTTGAACACAAATTTTAAAAGGTTAGAAAGTATGTGCATTTCAACTAAATAAGTTTGTGATGGAACTAGAAATTGGTACATGTATGCCTGCGCCACAATGCATGATTCTCCTAATAGGTGTATAGTACATGTACATTTCACGAAATTGGCAAAATAGTAAAATGACACGTAAGTCATAAATGTGTTGAATTTTCCATCGGATGATGCTCTGAAGAGACCTTGTACTTGCGGATTTTAGGACTTTTACTTGACCTTGACACCTTCATAAGTTTATGCATTGAGTTATTTTCAAGGTACGGAGAAAAAGTGCAATTTCTGTATTGAATAGTAAATTGTTACCATTTTCATCTGGCCTTTGACCCTTGACATTTGAACCTAAAATTCATAAGAGAATCATTGTCAGGCGGAACATGCATAAATACAGTGTGTATGCACTAAGTTTCAAGACAACTTGGGCCACCTCCGAGATATGGCAGACAAAAAAAAGAAAAAAAAAAGAAAGGAAGATTTTGACAAACACAGTAGGTGATATGCTGGTAGCGTATCACCTAATTACAAAGTCTCCAGAAAGGAGTACAGTTGAACCTCTCTTATCCGGCCTCCCTTTATCCAGATCTCTCTATTATACGGACGCAATCTCGCCGTGATTTTTTCTTAATAATTATGGGAGGAAAGGGGGATTCCCAACTCCTTGAGAACTCCTACACAAACACACATGAATTACATATTACTTCCAACATGATTAACATACATTACATCAAATTTCTTTCCAAATTGCTTACCTTCAGACATTTTAACATCCCCAAACATCTCCAAATGTAACAATGAAAAGGTTGCAGTATTCACATTACTACATGTGGTACTACAATGGGCTACATCAGTACATGTGTATGTATGTATATGTACTATGTATAAAGCATTGAGTCTCCAGTATCCGGCCAAATCCCTTATCCGGATGAGCCCCGGTCCCGACTTGTCCGGATACGAGAGGTTCAACTGTACTGTAAAACGAGGAATATTCGTGTGCATTTTAATTTTGCGAATTTCACGAGTGCTAAGATTCACGAAATTGAAATGAGCGTTAAAGTTCTTGTTTACACTGTATGCATTGAATGTCAGTGCCAATTGGCGAAAATTTCATGCCGCAAAAAAGGCCATCGGCTCCAATTCACAAAAAATTCATGCCGCGAATATATGCTTTACAGTACTAGAAAGTTTCCAATACCATTCTCCACATTTTAAGAAATGGGAACACTCATTTGGAACATCATTTTGTAATAGTCATTATATTCCATGAACAGACCCTTTATGCAGGCTTTGCACTGACTCATAGGATGCTTTACAAAAGGCAAAGAAGCTCACATTAATTTGGTGTGAGATGAAAACAGATTTCTGGATGAAGTTAGTAAAATCATGAATTTCCAACAAAGAGCAAATGTTCATCAATCATGAAGAAATTCATGTGAGTTGATACACAACATATTACTGAGGCTTGACAAGCCAAAGTAAAAGAAATCATCTACTGAATCTTGTCTTCTGAATCATCATGTATGCTCAAATTTTGTAAACTTAATTCACTTTTGAATTTATGTTTTCTAATCAAATATGTGATTACAGGTTCATGTAGGAGGAAGGTCTGGCCAGAACCGATAGGAGAAGGGGAAAGAGGGGAAGGCGAGCTGAGCAACACCACAAGCAAGTTTTACAAGTTGGCATTCCTGTATCCAGTCCTGAAACTTTTATGGTACAGTGGCTGTGCAAAAGTCAAAGAAGTAGAAATTTGACATGAGATGAGTGCAGACTTGTGGAAGGAATTGATAAAGTCGTGAAATGACAAATTATGGTGCTAATGCTCCTTCGAATGCATGTGATTTCAATACGCAAACAGCATTTACAATATCCTTTCACACCTACAGTGTATGATGAGTCATAGTGATGGTCTACAGAATCAGAGGCAGAGAAGATTCCATGCTAGGACTCCCTTTATAAAAATATAAAGCAACTCATGCCATGGTACTTTACATTGTATTCTTTATCCTCTACAGGAACTAAATTTTAGAACCCCTGGCAGCAAAAGTGTTTAAGAGGCAAAAACTAGACTTTCTTTGCGTAAAAATCTCGGGCTGCCTAGTCATAAAATCTGTGTTAAAGGAATTCATCTTGTCATACTTGCATTCTTCTGCTAAATATGTACCATACCAGTTCATATTCTTTTGAGATACATTTTCTTATCGTTTTTATAATCAAACTTAGCAACTCATGGAAGTGAATGCATAATACATCTACAAAACGTTGTAGATTATGTAGGCAGTTTGGAAGTTTATCAAGCCTAGAATATGATAGACCTATAATGAAATTTATGTACTGAATACATGTATCTTACGGTTTGCACCGGTCCTCTTTGAATTTGCATGTACAATTACCAATTATTGGATCCAGATTTTTAACTCGCATATCACCCAAGTACATGTATTAGACAGTGTTTTTTACCCACTCATTTCTTGTTTATGAGATTGTCTGTAACTACAATGGTACGGTGTACATATGTGTTTACACATACACATGCATGCATGTCATCTGTCTGCTACGTGCGCATGTTCATCACTGACAAGCAGACAAGGAATGGACATCCTGAATGTGTAATTGTTAACATTTACTGAGTTCATGATGTGGACAGACTGCAAAATTCAGAAATGCTAACTTTTCCATTATAAGTTTGCATAAAAAAATAGTGCTGGTGCACAACATAATGATATCAACACATTGGATTGTAGCAATGCACTTGAAGCAGGTTAGAACTGGACAGAAAACATGGGAGGGATCATTCAAATCATTCACGATTTCATCTCCCTTTTTACCAAAATAGTTGACTACATGTGCTACTGATATATGTCCCTTATTTTAAAGGGACTGTACAGTACTGGTTGAGGTGGGGATTCATGTTTTGAACATTCCTGAAGTGAGATAATAAAAAGCTTCTTATGAAATATGAAAGAGCATGTAATTCTAAGAAGGATTCAATGTTTATTTGATGAAAATTGGTTTTCAAATGGTTGAGATATCCAAAGGCGACATGCCACAACTTTATTAGGATCTCTTTGTTTCACCTTGTTTTTGGGTATCTCAGCCATTTCAAAACCGATTTTCATCAAATAAACTTTTGATACCCCTTAGAATTGCATGCTCTTTGACATCTTATAAAGCGGTTTCTGAATATCTCACAAAACATTAAAGGACAAGTTCACCTTCATAGACATGTAGGTTGAGTGAATGCAGCAATATTAGTAGAACACATCAGTGAGAGTTTGAGCAAAATCGGACAATCCGTTAGAAAGTTATGAATTTTTGAAATTTCCGCTCTGTCACGGCTGGATGAAAAGACTACTATAGCTTGTGATGTCACATGAGTACAACGATATAAAGAAAGAATAAAGAAAATTCAACATATTTCCATTTTTCTCCCATAACAAAAGAACACTCGACTTCTCTCTTTCAGAAGGCAGGGGGAATAATATTACCCTTAACATACGTCAGTAGGAAGTCAAAGAACTGTGCACTGTATTCAAAAAGTAAAGTTTTGTGAAATTCTCTTTTTATTTTCCGTATATAGTTGTACGCATGTGACATCATACAATGTAGTAGTCTTCTCTTCCAGCAGTGACTGTGCAGATACTTAAAATATTCGTAACTTTTGAACGGATTGTCCAATTTTCCTCAAACTTTCACTGATGTATTCTACTAATATTGCTGCATTCTCTCAATCCTTATGTATATGAAGGTGGACTTGTCCTTTAAGAGCTAAATCCTCACCTCGACCAGAACTGTACACACCCGTTAATGCATATTATGTTTAAGTATCAGCTTACTGGTAGATACACTGCATACTCTCCAGTACGCTAAAGTTCAGAATCATTTCTGGTGTTCATTTGTACTTAAGATCAGCCACATTTGAAACTGAAGAATCCATGAACTCTGTTGAAATCCTCTTGTATTCAAAGTTTGCTTGCAGTATGGAACCATTATCTCTGACAAATCATTTTCAATAAATATAAGGTATGGATTATCAAAAGTAAGCATTTTGATTTAAAGTTGTCACTGGATATAGGGCATACATGTATAACCATGTGACTTGAAAGAATACATACCAAAGAGAAAAAACAACACTGCAGTTGTTAAAATGTGTAGAAGTCAGATAATAAAAGTTGATTTATGTAGATCTGGGTACTGAATATGTTTTACTGTACCTACATTTTTTACAACAAAAAATGAGTTGCCCATGAACCAGTCCACATATGAACATTCAAATTGAAATTTTATCATTAGAGAGGATTTTTACCATATTCATATATATGATGAATTATTGGTAACCTTATCACAGTAGATAGTGAGGTCATGTGGACATCAGCTCTTGCTGACAAAATGCAGTATTTAAAGTTGTTTGATATTTGTGTGTAGGTTAGATTATTGTGATGTTGTATGGAGGAATGCAAAGAAATCTCATATTCAAAGACTCCAAATTCTTCAAAATAGATCACTGTGTGCTGTACTAAATGTACAAGCTAGGTTCCCTCCTGAATTACTATACAAGGTACACATCCATTGATAAACTGGGTAAGAATCAAAATAAACATACAATGTACTCTACATGTTATGAATAAAATTGCACACAAGCTTTGTCCGAAGTATTTGCTTGATCAATATGTTTCAATTCAAAGTTTTCAGCTATATAATGTAAGGAATTCGTCATTACCATTGGAACTGAAACAAAAACCAACATTTGTAAGCTTTAAAAATGCACTGGACCAAAACTGTTAATGAATAATAGACAACTTTCTCAGTTTTTTTTTTCCCCCTTGCATACGCTTCTCCTTCTTAATCTCCTCTCTCCCTCTTTCTCTCCAGTACTGTCCTTTGTTTTTTGTCTCTTTCATTATGAACTATGGTGATGTACTTGTATAATAATTGCACATGGTTAGCTTTGATTGATCATGTTTGTTTCTTTCGAAATGTATGCCGTAGATTCATCACCATGTTTTCTGTTTTCTATGTTTTTGTTGCTTTTATGTATGAGTTTTGTCTTTTCATTTCTGTATATTAATGTTGTATATCCTCACGGACCTGCAGAAGAACAGTCTTCAGACTGAAGTATATTGCTCTGCTTAAATAAATGAATGAAATGAAATGAAAAAGGTTACTGTGCAATAAAAAAAAAGTTCTAAAGAAAACAGAACCTGTTGTAGTAGGCCTATGATTACCACTATTTAAATCTTTTATTAGACCTGTGTAGCTCAATGCATTTGCATCCTCTCAAATTCATTTCTCGATTAAGATTCTTGAAATACTGATAACAAGACCCTATACATACATGTATGTGAGTGTTGTCTATCATTACAGTGTACTAGTATCTCAAATAAATGATCAGTATTATCAATGTGTGATACTTGTAGTGTATCAGCTAACCTGAGCCAAAAAAACTTGACCAAGCCATCACGCACAATTACATGTACAGGTACTAGTAAATGTTAAGGCATCATGTGATATACATCATCCTGAAAATGATAATTTCATTATGTTGTTTTTGTTGTTGTTGTTGTTGTTTGTTTCTTGCTGTTCTTGAAAATCTGCATTGATATCATCTTACGTAAAATACTACAGTAGTATAAGTAGGAGAGGACGCAGAATTCACTGCTAACCAATGAAAGAGACAGTCCTCACCAATAGCAAAATTATGAGCTTGACTTTCCTAAAAACAAATGTACAGCTGTAAAGGAGGCAGGATAGGCTATAAGTGAATGTGGGAGCGAACCTGGCTGCCAGGTTCGCTTTTTGGCGAACCTGGCTGCCAGGTTCGCTTTTTGGCGAACCTGGCTGCCAGGTTCGCTTTTTGGCGAACTTGGCGGCCAGGTTCGCTTTTTGGCGAACCTGGCGGCCAGGTTCGCTTATTGGCGAACCTGGCGGCCAGGTTCGCTTATTGGCGAACCTGGTGGCCAGGTTCGCTTATTGGCGAACCTGGAAGCGGTTCGCTTATTGGCGAACCTGGCAGCCAGGTTCGCTTTTTGGCGGCCAGGTTCGCTTATTGGCGAACCTGGCGGCCAGGTTCGCTTATTGGCGAACCTGGAAGCCAGGTTCGCTTATTGGCGAACCTGGCAGCCAGGTTCGCTTTTTGGCGGCCAGGTTCGCTTATTGGCGAACCTGGCAGCCAGGTTCGCTTATTGGCGAACCTGGAAGCCAGGTTCGCTTTTTGGCGAACCTGGCAGCCAGGTTCGCTTTTTGGCGAACCTGGCAGCCAGGTTCGCTTTTTGGCGAACCTGGCAGCCAGGTTCGCTTATTGGCGAACCTGGCAGCCAGGTTCGCTTATTGGCGAACCTGGAAGCCAGGTTCGCTTTTTGGCGAACCTGGCAGCCAGGTTCGCTTATTGGCG
Source organism: Diadema antillarum (assembly GCF_040938485.1). Taxonomy (NCBI): domain Eukaryota; kingdom Metazoa; phylum Echinodermata; class Echinoidea; order Diadematoida; family Diadematidae; genus Diadema; species Diadema antillarum. The sequence continues at coordinate 1,545,171 of NW_027271443.1, forward strand.
AACCTGGCAGCCAGGTTCGCTTATTGGCGAACCTGGAAGCCAGGTTCGCTTTTTGGCGAACCTGGCAGCCAGGTTCGCTTATTGGCGAACCTGGCAGCCAGGTTCGCTTATTGGCGAACCTGGCAGCCAAGTTCGCTTTTTGGCGAACCTGGCAGCCAGGTTCGCTTTTTGGCGAACCTGGCTGCCAGGTTCGCTTTTTGGCGAACCTGGCTGCCAGGTTCGCTTTTTGGCGAACCTGGCAGCCAGGTTCGCTTTTTGGCGAACCTGGCTGCCAGGTTCGCTTATTGGCGAACCTGGCAGCCAGGTTCGCTTATTGGCGAACCTGGCAGCCAGGTTCGCTTATTGGCGAACCTGGAAGCCAGGTTCGCTTTTTGGCGAACCTGGCAGCCAGGTTCGCTTATTGGCGAACCTGGCAGCCAGGTTCGCTTATTGGCGAACCTGGCAGCCAGGTTCGCTTTTTGGCGAACCTGGCAGCCAGGTTCGCTTTTTGGCGAACCTGGCAGCCAGGTTCGCTTTTTGGCGAACCTGGCTGCAAGGTTCGCTTATTGGCGAACCTGGCAGCCAGGTTCGCTCATTGGCGAACCTGGCAGCCAGGTTCGCTTTCTAGCGAACCTGGGGCAGCATTTTCAGTAGTAAATGCCATTTTTTTGCCCATTGATGGATCAATTTTTAAAATTTTTTCCCCAAAATCGAGTGTTTTTTTGTAGACTGTTTCGGAAAGTCTCTTTTTATTTTGGACTGGGTTATATGCTTTGCATTCGCGTTCTTCAAGGACAAGTTCACCTGACTAGACATGTGGATTGAGTGATTGCATTTTGTTGGCTGAATCGTTTTTGTCATGTTGACTCTCTCATTTTCGTCACCCTATATGTACAACATGTACAACTGTCTCATGTACTTAAAGGACAAGTTCACCTTCATAGACATGAGGGTTAAGTGAATGCAACAATATTTAGTAGAACACATCAGTGAAAGTTTGAGGAAAACTTGACAATGCGTTTAAAAGTTATGAATTTGTAAATTATCTGCACAATCACTGCTTCATGAGAAGACTATGATGTCATATGCATAGAACCATATGAGGAAAATAATAAGAGAAAAACTTCGCTTTTTGAATAAAGTGCATATTTCCTGGACTTGTTACTGACCTATGTTATATTTAAAGAAACATTATCCCCCTCGTCTTCTGAAATAGAGAAGTCGATTGTTCTTTTGTTAAGCGAGAAAAGTGGAAACATGTTTGATTTTCTTTATAAAATGTACTGTTTTATATTGTTGTACACATGTGACATCACAAGCCATAGTAGTCTTGTCATCTAGCCATGACTAAGCAGAAACTTCAAAAATTTATAACCTTTGAACGGATTGTCCGATTTCCCTTAAATTATCACTAATGTGTTCTGCTAATATTGCTGCATTCACTTAACCCACATGTCTATGAAGGTGAACTTGTCCTTTAAATACATGAGACAGTTGTACATATAGGGTGACGAATATGAGAGGCAACAGTGACAAGATCGATTCAACCAACAATATGCTTAAATAATGCATTAAATGGCTATGTATATTAAAACGTTTTCTCAAAATTACAAATGCTTTGGATTTGGAGGACACGCATGATACACATCAACCAGGCAATTACAGACCTGTCTCCCTGACATCCGTGATGTGTTAAAAACATGAGCAGATGATATGTAAGCCTTCTTGCAACATTTGGAGAATCAAAACATCCCGTCGCCCTTTAATCACGGTTTTAGACTACTGATTGGACAATTGCCCAGCTCCTCAGAACAATAAATAAACGACCTACCACATACTCTCAAGTCCCGACTCATTACGCCTTTTGGTAGATGACTGCCAATTAAAAAAAAAAATAAGTCAAGTGATTATCTCAAGTTGCAAGATTTATTTCAACTGAAAAAAAAAATGGGCATCCGACAGGGGAATGAGGCTCAATGGTGACAAATGCCAAGTGTGAGTACTGACGACAAATCCTCATACTTGCCCCAGGCCACCATAAACAAAATTATCACTGAATGCAATGTACATAATTATGACCAAGAATGGATTTCTCAGGAGGTATCACTTTTCATTTGCTGATATATTGAAGTATGCAAGGACACTTTATTACACTTGTCTGGGAAGAAGCGAAACTGAGCTTTCATCAAGTAGTCAGGTCGCTTAGTGAAATTACCGTTACACGGCGGATAAAAGCATGAAATTTGGCATACGGATTCCTTTAAGACTATTAAACAATAAAGGAGTAGGAGCCCTCTGGAATTTTTCGATTTTTAGGGTGAAAATGCTGAATTTTGATATTTCTTTATAATGTGATATATACTGTATTGCGTAAGTAATAGTGAGGTCGCTTAGTGAAAATTACCATTACACGGCGGATAAAAGCATCATTTTTTTTTCACACGCATTCCTTTAGGACTATTAAACAATATTAGAGTAGGAGTCCTCCGGGATTTTTGGAGAAAAACACTGAAAAGATCAAATTTCAAAATGGCCGACACTTAAGTGGCAAAACCTTCACTTGTCATGTCATATTTGTGATATGACAATATATTACATTTGTTTTTGTATTTTTGGTTTGCTTTAGAACCTTGGCTTGAACATTGCGTTAGGAGCATTATATTCTTGTGTAATGTAAAGTCTCTGAACTGCTGGGGGAGGGGGAGGGCAAAAGGGGCGGGACCCCCCCCCCCCCCCCTTTAAAAAAAAATTGGTTGTTCGCTTGTTATTTTGTGTGCTTTTTTTCTCGTTTTGCTCCATACACGGGGAATAACTACATAAAATTTGGCGCACGGATTCCTTGAGGACTAGGAAATAATATTAGACTAACCACACATACACACATACACACACACACACACGATCAAATTTCAAAATGGCCGACACAATGGCAAACCCCTCACTTTTCATGTGATATTACTTATATAGAATCGTCGATATGATGACAATATTGGTATATATCTTTATTTTTGGTTTGACTTAAAACCTGAATTTGGAGATTGCGGTAGGAGCATTGTTTATATTCTTGCGTAATGTAAAGTCTCTGAAAGGCTGGAGGAGGGGGTAGGGCAAAGGGGCGGCCCTCAACTTAAAAAGTGGTGGTTCGCTTGCTTGTTCTGTTGCGTACTTTTTTTTTGGCCGTCTTGCTTTTAACACGGCGGAAAAAAACATCAAATTTGGCGCACGGATTCCTCATTAGAGTAAGAGTCCTCCTGCAATTTTTAAGGAAAACACACACACACACACACACACACACATGAAATCAAATTCCAAAATAAATCAATTCACAACAGATCTGAACTTATATGTTATCACATTCCCTTAGTCAGGTCGCTTAATGTCAACATTTGGGCTTACCGTTAGTTAGAGCGGATAAAAGCACCAAATTTGGAGAGGTGATCCCCTAGAACCTACTCATTGATATTAGAATAGGAGCCCTCTGGAATTTTTCGAATTTTAGGGTGAAAATGCTGAATTTTAATATGTCTTTATGATATGATATATATACTGTATTGCGTAAGTAAGGGAATGTGATAACATACAAGTTCAGATCTGTTGTGAATTGATTTATTTGTCATGGAACTGAAAATATAAACCCAAACTTGAGACCATGATTAACATCAAAGCATCTGAAACACGGAGTTGGTAGAATTAATTGCTGATCAAATATAATGTATATAGTTTAAACAGACAGAAGATAGTTTCTAGAATAAACAGTTTTCCTACTCAGTGGCGGATCTGGGTGCGTGGAGGCGCACTGGGCACGCCCCTTCGATTCTTTGTCAAAACAAAGAAATAAAAAGTAAACATGGAGGGGGAGGGCATGCGCCCCCTTTAATTTTCAAAGGCGCCCCTCCCCCTCATGGAATTCCTGGATCCACCCCTGCTACTCCCTTGCTCTGAGACTCTAAGACTCACTGAAATAATTTTTCAGTGCAGTAAGATTTATTTGTGGATACAGTGCACTCCCGTTATGACGAACGCGGTAAAAATTTTCGTAACAACTAAGTAGAAATCAGGTCCCAAATCTCTCATCTATCTTTCTATACATTACTGTTCTGTTTATAATAAATCGAATTGTCGATATAACAGGGAAAAAAGCTGCCGGTCCCGACGACGTTTGCTATAACGGGGGTGCATTCTACTGCTACTACTTTCTTCTTGTGCCACTGATATGACCGTGTCTCAGCATACCAGAAAATTTCCCTTCTGAGATTATGGGTGAGCTTTATCTTTTACAAGGAACTTTACTGATGATTGTACCAAATGAGGACAGAAAGATAGACACGATGTCTTGTCATAAAAAGTTGTGCTGGCCATAATGTATTTGGGTTAAATATGTTTAAAGTTGCGTTTGCATGCTGAGGGAGGTTTATTTTGCAGAATGTTTCATTAGACGAAAGGAACTAACTGATTATCATAGTCGCTTTACAAGAAACTATATAATGTCCCCCCCCCCCCCGATGATTACCTTTTTCATGTACATACGGTGCTTTCTGCTGTAACATTCCAAGGCAATACATACGAGTACATACTTAGAGATCAATTTTTACCAGAAATGTCTTCTCTGACAAATGCATGACAACATTACTCTAATCCACCATACGTGAAATGGTGCGATGGATATCAAAGTTTTTACAATAATTTGATTAAATTCCAATACTTTTGCTTTTAAGAATGTGATCCGTCATGATATTCAAGTACGTGGGATCGTTGTGTGATTTGCCAGCAAGACACGGCTCAACCCTTAAAGTGTCTCTTGAAGAGTTCAAGGGCAAGTGGTGACAAGACAGATGCCTACAAGTCATTCATGTCCAATGCTGAACAGTTCCGAACCATTAATGCTGTTCCAGTTGAACTCTGCTTTGGGAGTGAAGAAACTGTTGAAAGCTTTGTTGCACACTCAGCTCAATTGCACAAATCTTACCATTTGAAATTCGATAATTCTACATTGGAGAAGACAAAAAAAGAGAGTTCACACCCCAAATGAAGATCAGAAAAGGCTCACTAAGCGCAGAGCATTATATTCAAAAATGTTTCTTCTGTGAGTGTTACGACCAAAATCACTCCGAGAATGATCGCACAAAAGAAACAATCAACTGATGTTCAGGCGGTTTATTAACAGTGATATTGTAGGTACAGACTGGTAATCGGCGTCACATCAGTACAATAATGATCACGAGAAACAAATATAAGTCAGTAATGGAATTACTTACGTAGGCATTACACGCAATATCCCTGGAAATGTCCAAATACGATGTTCGATACACAAATGAATGATCCGCGATGCACCGATGAATGATTCCTTCGACGTAAATCCAAACGCAGGTTGCGATAATCCTTGGTATTAATCCAGGTGTATGTCCATGTGATAGGTCCACGGTATAATGTTCACAGCGAAATGTGCAGAATCCAACGACCACGTCCAGTCGATGCGTTGAATGATGATTCACTTTATATTGTCCAGCTAGGAATCCAGCCCATCACAGCTTTGCCGTAGCAATGTCCGTTGACATTAAAATATGGAGTCCAATGAAGGCACATTAATTCTCTGCAGACAAAATGTCTCCCAGGCCAAGTATTTCCACAAACATAACAGGTCAGCAGGTAACACAGGATTGACTATAACAAGTCGCTTCAGAGCCAGAAGTGACGTTACTCTCAGAGCAGAGGTGTTGGGTACTCTGCCTACTGCAGAATTTCTCTGGCTTATATACTATCCATTCAACCCCTTCTAGCACATTCTATAACTCTCTCCAACCTACTAGCCAGTCTAAGTTCCAAGAAACCTGGATGACTCACTGCCTAACTATGTACAAAACATCATTACCAAGAATAACTACCAATCACATTGGGCTACAGGGACAGTGCCTCACTCAGCCAAATATGTTAGCACTTCCCAGAACTTTCTGGAATGGGTGAAATCAATCTAGATTGAGTGAGCTATAATGTATTTCCTGTTACATGCATGTACTGTATAGCTACGTTGTATACCAACTAGAAAATTCTCCACTGATCTGGGCAGCCTGTATGTACTATATCTATACCACATAGAATGTTCTCCACTAATCTGGTCAACCTGTGTACATACACATCACAACAGCCATGCATACAGTATATCATACATGTACATAATTACTAGTGTGTACATTTGTGACACCATCCCCCATGGGAAAAAGAAAGCCTTGCCGTAGCAAGGGTTTCTTTTACCTTCACAATTTCTCATTATTATTTACAATGAATGTGAGGTAAAGTCCAAGTCAAGCAACAATAATCACATACTATCACATGCCTTTTGAATAGCTGCATTAATTCCATGTTCTCTTTTCATGGATACCATTTACAATGATATTGCTTGGATTCTCAGAGCTCATACAATCATATCAAACTGTTTTGCACACATTAATGAATATGCTAAACACATACACTGGAAATGATATGCGGTGAAACCTTTTCACCTTTGATTTCTATTGTGCTATTCACTACCTATGTCACACCAACTGACTTTCTGTCATAGCACTCTTTCAACGTGTTGACATGACACATTCTCTGTTCTTTGCGTCTGTCTGGTGTACTGATCACATAGTTCACATCATTGAGTTTCTTTTTGACACTGTATGGGCCACTGAACTTGGCTTTCAGTGGTTCACCTTGTATGGGCAGCAGTACAAGAACTTTGTCACCTGGGTTGAAGGTTCGTGCTTTGGCATTTTTGTCTGCCTTTCTCTTCATAGAGTCTTGTGACACTTTCAAGTGTTCCCTAGCTACCTCACAAGCCTTTGAAAGCCTTTCACGAAACTTTGACACATAGTCAAGTAGGTGGACCTCATCATCCTCAGTCATGAATTTCTCTTTGATGAGCTTCAGTGGGCCCCTAACTTCATGACCGTACACCAACTCAAATGGGCTGAAACCCGTCGACTCATTGGGGAGTCCCTCGTTGCGAACAGCAGGAAAGGGATGCCCTTATCCCAATCCTCGGGATACTCCTCACAAAATGCCCTAATCATTGTCTTTAGGGTCTGGTGGTAGCGCTCCAACGCACCTTGGGACTGGGGATGATAAGCTGACGACTTCAGCTGCTTCACACCCAAACGATACATCACCTCTTGAAATATGCCTGACATGAAATTTGACCCTTGGTCAGACTGCACTTCCTTGGGCAACCCATACCTAGTGAAAAACTGCACTAGAGCATCTACCACAGTCTTAGCAGTGATATTTCGCAATGGGATAGCCTCTGGAAACCGTGTAGACATATCCATGATTGTCAAGAGGTACTTGTGACCCGACCTAGTCCTAGGCAAAGGTCCAACACAGTCAACTAGAACCCGACTGAATGGTTCATCAAACGCAGGTATCGGAATCAATGGTGCCGGCTTCACTGAGTGCTGTGGTTTACCAGCCACCTGACATGTGTGACAAGTTTTGCAAAACTCAGCCACATCCACATTCAACCCTGGCCAATAGAAATGCCTCATGATCCGATCCTTTGTCTTTCTGACGCCTAAATGGCCGCCAACAGGTAACTCGTGAGCAATCCTCAAGATCTCACCGCGGTAAGTAGGAGGGACAACAACTTGACGGACCACCGTCCAATCCTCATCAGCTGGCCTATGGGGAGGTCTCCACTTCCTCATCAAAATGCCATCTTTGACATAATAGCACTCAGGGACCTTTTCAGCCTCAGCCTCAGAACACGCCGTCTGAGAAAAGCCTTTCAACTCAGAGTCTGCCTGCTGTGCTTCAACCAAGGAAGACTTGCTAAACAGCCCATCACTGTTAGCCCCGGAGCCTAATACAGCAACCCCATCATTCAAATCCTTGAAAAAGGTTTCTGCCAACCAAACACCGGAATTCTCCTCCACATCAACAGAATCCGCATCATCTTGAACAGCTCTACGAGCCTGAGACCTAGTCACAACACAATCTGGGAAAATCCCAGGAAACTCCTCCTGCAACTGCTCAGTTTCAGCAACCACCACTGGTTTCTCCGAAACAACTGGAGACGCAACCACCTTGTCCCCAGCCAAGTCATTCCCCAACAAGAAGTCAATGCCTGCCATGGGCAACTCGGGAACAACTCCAACAGTAACAGGACCAGAAACTAGGTCACACTTCAAATCCACTCTATACAGTGGCACTGACATATAACTGCCATCAACAGTCTGAATCAAGACTTTTGCATTCACTGCACTATCTGGTGGAAAAGTCATACCACCATCCACCATCAACGACTGAGAGGCCCCCGTATCCCGCAGGATGACCACTGGCTTACCTGCCTCACCAGAAGTACATGGGGTCACCTCACCATCAAACAAAAAGCTACGGTAGCTCTCATCCACCTGCCTCATCCTATCTTTGAATTTGGGAGATTGACTTTCAATGGCCTGTGTTTCACTGAACGGGACACTGTTTTCGGGTAGGACACTTTTTGACATGACAAATCCCAAGTCCTTCTTTGTTTTGTTTTGCAACTTCCAACACTGTGACTTCACATGCCCTGTCTTGTTACAGTGAAAACATTTGATGACATTTGCACTTGTACTGGACCCTTTGTCAGATTGAGGCTTTGGTGCCGATGAAGTTTCAGAACTCGTGCCTTTTTCAGAACCAGCATTCTTTGGATTGCTCGACTGATTTTTGTCTCTCTTGTTTCCAGAGAAATTCCTGAAAGGTGGTCTGTTGTCATTTCTGTGGGTCAGCTCATACTCATCAGCCATCAAGGCTGCTTTATGCAAACTTGTCACTTTGTGATCATCCAAATGTGACCTCACACTGAAAGCAACACTCTTTTTGAATTCTTCCAAGAGAACAACCTCACGTAGGTTATCAAAATCCTGATCCACTTTCATGGATCTGTACCACCTATCAAACATCATTTCCTTTTCACGAGCAAACTCAACATGTGTCTGGCCTGGTTTGCAGTACGAATTTCTGAACTTGTGTCTGTACGCCTCTGGCACCAACTCATAAGCATTCAACACTGCTTTCTTGACTGTAGCATAGTCACGTGATTGCTCTTCAGAGAGAGATGAGTACACATCGGCTGCTTTGCCGACAAACACACTTTGAAGGAGCAAGGGCCAAAATTCCTGTGGCCAATTCAAACTGTTAGCCACCTTCTCAAATGACACAAAATATGCATCAACTCTGTTTTCTTCAAACTTTGGCACCAATCGAATGTTCTTGGCCAAATCGAATTCAAGGGGAGCCCTTTCACGATTTCCAACAGTCTGTGCATGAGTCAATTCCATCTCACGCAATTTCAGTTGTTGCTCCACTTCAAGTTTCTTCATTTCAATTTCTTTCTCCAATTCTCTAGCCCTTTCCCTTTCCTTCATTTCCATTTCTTTTCCTTCAGTTGTAATTTAGCAAGCTCAAGCCGTGTTTGATCAGACATTTGAGCTTGATCTGAAGTGTGAATTTCTTCTTTGAGCTCCATGTGACCAGCTACTAAGTCAAGAATCTCTGCCTTTCTTGCACCTTGTGGAACATCTACATTCAAATGCTGTGCAATAGCAGTCAAATCACATTTGCGTAACCTTTGCAAATCTTTGAGGGACAAATCTGTCCTCTGAACAAATGCCCGAACATCCATTGTACTGATTGACATTGTCACAATGTATTATACACAATATACACTTATACAACCAACTCAACCGGTATTTTGTCTGTACCAATATTCTGGATTCCGGAACGTTCCAAATTCTAAGTTTTGGCTTAAAATTCAATTCCCGGACAAGCCCCCAATTTTGTTACGACCAAAATCACTCCGAGAATGATCGCACAAAAGAAACAATCAACTGATGTTCAGGCGGTTTATTAACAGTGATATTGTAGGTACAGACTGGTAATCGGCGTCACATCAGTACAATAATGATCACGAGAAACAAATATAAGTCAGTAATGGAATTACTTACGTAGGCATTACACGCAATATCCCTGGAAATGTCCAAATACGATGTTCGATACACAAATGAATGATCCGCGATGCACCGATGAATGATTCCTTCGACGTAAATCCAAACGCAGGTTGCGATAATCCTTGGTATTAATCCAGGTGTATGTCCATGTGATAGGTCCACGGTATAATGTTCACAGCGAAATGTGCAGAATCCAACGACCACGTCCAGTCGATGCGTTGAATGATGATTCACTTTATATTGTCCAGCTAGGAATCCAGCCCATCACAGCTTTGCCGTAGCAGTGTCCGTTGACATTAAAATATGGAGTCCAATGAAGGCACATTAATTCTCTGCAGACAAAATGTCTCCCAGGCCAAGTATTTCCACAAACATAACAGGTCAGCAGGTAACACAGGATTGACTATAACAAGTCGCTTCAGAGCCAGAAGTGACGTTACTCTCAGAGCAGAGGTGTTGGGTACTCTGCCTACTGCAGAATTTCTCTGGCTTATATACTATCCATTCAACCCCTTCTAGCACATTCTATAACTCTCTCCAACCTACTAGCCAGTCTAAGTTCCAAGAAACCTGGATGACTCACTGCCTAACTATGTACGAAACATCATTACCAAGAATAACTACCAATCACATTGGGCTACAGGGACAGTGCCTCACTCAGCCAAATATGTTAGCACTTCCCAGAACTTTCTGGAATGGGTGAAATCAATCTAGATTGAGTGAGCTATAATGTATTTCCTGTTACATGCATGTACTGTATAGCTACGTTGTATACCAACTAGAAAATTCTCCACTGATCTGGGCAGCCTGTATGTACTATATCTATACCACATAGAATGTTCTCCATTAATCTGGTCAACCTGTGTACATACACATCACAACAGCCATGCATACAGTATATCATACATGTACATAATTACTAGTGTGTACATTTGTGACATGAGAAAGAAGGAGAGGCTGGAGGATGTCCTCCATGAGTTGTCAACATCCGACGCAGATAAAACTATCCGCGACATGATCACAGAGCTCAAAGTCACCTTACTAATGGCCAGTACAACTGCAAATGACATTCGCAAGGCAGGAGAGACGCCAGAAAACATAGATGAGAGGGCTCCTACTCTCATATTGTTTCATGATCTCAAGGAATCCGTGTGCCGAATTTGAAACTTTTTATCCGCCGTGTAAGAGAAAAAAGACAGAAAAAAGCATTCAAAAGAACAAGCAAACAACACTTTTTACGGGGTCCCATCCCTTTTGCCCTATCCTTCGCCCCCCGGAGTTCAGACACTCATTATTACGCAAAAATGTAAACAATGCTCCTACCACAATGTCCAAATTAAGGTTCTAATCGCACCCGTATGGCATGAAAAGCGGGGAGTTTGCCATTTAAGTGCTGGCCCTTTTGGAATTTGATTTCGTGTGTGTGTGTGTGTGTGTGTGTGTGTGTGTGTGTGTTTTCCTTAAAAATTGCAGGAGGACTCTTATACTCTAATGAGGAATCCGTGCGCCAAATTTGATGCTTTTATCCGCCGTGCATAAAGCAAGACGATAAAAGAGTACGCAACAGAACAAGCGAACCACCACTTTTTAAGTTGAGGGCCGCCTCCCTTGCCCTAACCCTCCCCAAGCCGTTCAGAGACTTTACATTACGCAAGAATATAAACAATGCTTCTATCGCAATGTCAAAATTCAGGTTTTAAGCCAAACCAAAAACAAAGAAATATAGTAATTTTGTCATCGCATCAACCATTCTATAAGTAATATCACATGAAAAGTGAGGGGTTTGCACGCCATAAGTGTCGGCCATTTTGATATTTGATCTTGTGTGTGTGTGTGTGTGTGTGTGTGTATGACGTTGTGTGCGGTTAGTCTAATATTATTTCCTAGTCCTCAAGGAATCCGGGCTCCAAATTTTACGTTTTTATCCCCCGTGCATGGAGCAAAACGAGAAAAAAAGCACGCAAAACAACAAGCGAACAACCTCTTTTTTTTTAAGGGGGGGGGGGGTCCCACCCCTTTTGGCCTACCCCTCTCCCAGCAGTTCAGAGACTTTACATTACACAAGAATATAATGCTCCTAACGCAATGTTCAAGCCAAGGTTCTAAAGCAAACCCAAAAATACAAAAACAAATGTAATATATTGTCATCATATCACCCATATGACATGAAAAGTGAGGGTTATGCCAATTAAGTGTCGGCCATTTTGAAATTTGATCTTTTCAGTGTTTTTCTCCAAAAATCCCGGAGGACTCCTACTCTAATATTGTTTAATAGTCCTAAAGGAATCCGTGTGAAAAAATTTGATGCTTTTATCCGCCTTGTAATGGTAATTTCGCTAAGCTACCTGACTACTACTTACGCAATACAGTATATATATCATATTATAAAGAAATATCAAAATTCAGCATTTTAATCCTAGTAATCGAAAAATTCTAGAGGGCTCCTACTCTAATATCAATGAGTAGGTCCTAGGGGATCACCTCTCCAAATTTGGTGCTTTTATCCGCTCTGTAACGGTAAGCCCAAATTTTGACATTAAGCGACCTGACTAAAGAGAGAACATTGAACTTGATGATCTCACGTCTGAAGATTGCTCAGATGTTTGGCCTATGAACGAGTATGCTGATGCACAAGAAGGGAATAGTGACAGTGATGATGATTAGATACGGGAGTAGATCAAGTTCAAGATACTTTACTGAACCAAAGGCACTATCTACCATGTCCAGATGAAACAAAAGCCTAGCTTAAGTGCTTCAAAATATTTCTAAGATTTGGATTAGGGATAGAAACGACGTACTATGTAGGTAAAGTACTATGAATTGTTGATTTACAAATTGGGTACAATAGTTATGATAAAACATGTAGCTAGACTAAACCATATTAAGTTTTAGTTTATTGAGTAAGGCTTTATTGGTTGGGGCTTTTTTATACAAATGCATCAAAATTCACATGATAATTCGAACATTTTTAAATCACTACTCCCAATGGTAAACATTGCCTTTAATGATCTGCATTGCCTCGTTACATGTTTTTTACTGCTACTAATAAATAGTATCCATCTCTTTGTGTTGGATAGGCCTACACAGCATTTCGATAAAATGTTTTTATAGTTTCTAGGATTCCTTTTAAATCATCTGCTCTTATCGTCAGGGTTCGCTCGCATCTTAATAAAAACCGTGTTTAATTGGTCTTCTTGTTTTTGAAGGGAATATAAGCAACATTATTATGAATTATGATCAGTGCACTTCAATACACAAGCGCTGCACTGGAGCAAACTGCAACCCACTGGTAGAATTGAAGAGTTTGTTCGCAAAAACCATAAGTTCATTTTTGAAGATTTTGAAGTACGGTCTCTGTCATAACATTGCATAAAGTACAAAATAATGCCTTTTAAATGATTATATTGGTCACTACATTATAAAGGTACATTTTTGAAGTTATGGTCAAAAGAAGCAAAAATTTTCCTATTATTCTCTTTATTTTTCTTGACCTTTAATCGCAACTATCTCCATTTGGCAAATATGGACTTATCGGTTTTTGCAAACAAACTCTTCAATTATAACTAACTAATCACATTGTTATGTGTACTATGACTGAACTGCAAACCGAATTTGGTTCAGGTGAGTGAACATCATATGACACATAGTGTATTACACAATATAGGCCTATTTGCAAATGTAGGCCTATTGGAATAAATTTCCAGTTTAGAAAATATGAGCAAAAATAGCAAGATTGAACAACCTTATTGCTTTACTCAAAGCCAACATAACTTTAATCCCCTTTGCTTTCTAATATAAATGCTATCTCGACTATATCTTGGCCATTTGAGATAAAATATGTGTTGTATGGATGATTAAACTGTAGTCCTGTTATTATTATACTGACCCATTCGTCTTGCACGTTATGGTGGAAAAGCACAGGCAACCTTATTTTCTCAAAAGAAGGGCAATACAGAAAGCGTTTCAGCGCCTCTGTCACAAATTTCCATCATTTATCCATAAATTACAAATATATTTATCTCCCAAATTGATATGTTATAATAATCATCATAGATTTAAGTCATTTTCACCATGATCATAATTATAAATCGTCCATGCTATATCTCCATAGTTATTAAACGACTCTTGGCGTTTTATGATAGCATGTTTTACAGTAGTCGTTGAGATAAGTAATTTGTCGGCCTATTTGCACACATAAAGAATGCAAGGTTTCACTTCATATCTATTACTCGATAAATTATTACTCTATTTAGGCACTTCCATCATGACTGGTGATGTATGTAACGCTGGACAGAATCTACAGCTTTATAGAAGATCGCATTTCCATGTTTCGCTATTCGAACAGAGTCACTTTATTTGTCAGCTGAATTGGACATTGTGAAAATAGCCGTCTTTTTTTCAGGCAAACGTATATCAAAGCAATGAAAATTCTTGCTTTCGTGCGCCGACCACTAACGCAGGTTATTTATACAGATATTTGGTTAAATAGATGCAGAAAATCATGGTGGATAAAGCTTGATAAGAAAACTAGTGTGCTGATAAAAGAGAAAACGTGGTCTTTTAGGAAGCGTAAAAGCGGTATTGTGTTTAACATCTTCTACGGAGTGAGAATGGTGAATCTCCACATGCAAGCGAAGCTTCTATCTGAAATCGTTCGTCACTGCATTCAGAGCAACAATTTTGTAAATTCCAATTCAGATGTCCTCATGCTCACTCGAGGTGCATCCATATTCAAAGAGTATGCTTTACCCATTTACGCCTATATTTCCTAGTCATATTTCACACTTTCGACAAAAATATGAAAAAATACTGCTGGTGCTCGCGCATTTCCAAACATTTGCCTAATGTCTATATTTTGTGATGCCACGTTGACCTGCTGTACACCTGGAAATATAACTTTAACTTTTCAACCAATGTATAACGTCCTTCGAAGCACTTTCTAAGATATGAAAACCAGGAAAATGAGGTATAGGAATTACCATGAGCTACCAACTATATAAGCATGTATACATTCGTCGATGTTTGATTTGACAACCGGGAAATTGGATAAAAAATGGCCATCACTTGTCTTTTCCGGCGCTTTGGCCATGGTCACATATCGTGCGTGTTATGCTTCAGTTTCGTAAGTAGGTCGTGTTTTTTTTTTCTCCTTTGCGTGTGTGTGTATGCATCAGCCACATTGGTTAGCTTAATTTTCTGCATTGGCATGCATTCGGAATGGTCAGAAAGATGTCCTAATTTGCATTTGTAAAGAAATGTGAATCAGATTGAATCGGTTTCTCCTTACTTGTTGCCAGCACCACGTAGAAGGCATCTCGTAATTTCATGATTGCAAAGAATGCACCATAATTCACCTGTGCCTTTGGCTTTGCAGGAATCTTTTTGTGTCGCAGCTCCTCTTTGTTTTCCCCTTGGACGCCCATGTACCGCGGACGAGTTCTTCCGTGACAGTGTGATCACGCGTGAACACGACAGAAAATGCCTGTTTAAAGTCTACGGTGCTCCGATTTAGAGATTGATGTCTTGACGGCAGCTTTATTGATGTTAAGCAAATATCTTACAAAGTTTGATACAAAAATATATGGTAACTCAAGGCTAAAAATGATAGAGGGGAGTAATGATATCAGATATATTTCCGAAACGTACAATTAAAGTATATATCAAGTAGACTTTACTCCAATAATTGAAGGTTTGCATTCGGCAGTAATTTGGGCGTAGTTTCCACGTGCAAAACCCTCATAGATTTACAACTGAAGTCAGTTGCACTGATTACCATCATTCTTTTCTATTTGAAGTAATTTAAAGTGTAATACACCTTAAAAAGAATGGAGAAGAGTGAAAAAATACTGTAGTAAGCTGAAAGAGACAGGCAAACTGTATTTTTATTGAAAGATTATCTGTAGTATACCTAGGAGAGTAGACTAGCATTTCTTCGGGCTCTGCGACGTGTTTTGATTGACATCCGATGCTCAGCCAATAAAACTTCAAGAGTTGACGACTGACAACTGCCATGCCACACCCGGTTCCACGCCTCTATTCGGAGGTTTCTTACTAGACGTATTTTTAGTCAACTTGACTTTCACATCGTCGCGCCCTCTATTGACTGCCAATCACTGATTTAGGCTAAAAATACGTCGCCCGCTAGACTATTGGAGACCCTGCACACGGCCTTTCCGTGAATTCACCCTCCCACGGCGCTACAGAGTGCTTGCCTGACGTGTCAACGGAATCTCAATACTGTGCCGCGGAAAACAACATGGCGTCCCCGGGTTTGGTAAGCCAGTCGGAATTCAAAGAAGCAACTCAAAAAATAATTGACAAGCTTGAAACGCTCAGCATCAATATATCTGCTATTCGTAGTGAAGTATCAGATATTCGCACTACCCTGTCAAACCTAGAAGCATCTGTAGCCGATTCCACCTCCAGGATCACGACCATTGAAAATAATATCATACCCCAAATGAAACGTGACACTGTAAACCTAGAAAAGGAGCTTAAGGATATGCTTTTGGTCCTTGAGTTGCATGATAGGAAGTTGAACGTGTTGGTGTATGGCATAGCACAGCAAAAAGATGAAAACCCCGTGCTTGTCGTGAGGAAGGTGATCAAAGATCTCGGCTTCTCCGATGAGGAAGCCCAAGGCATGCCCATTGTCAATACACACCGTCTGCCAAGACGAGGCCTTCCAAATGGAGAAGCTGACAGACGGGGCCCAGATCCCATCATCGTGCGCTTTGCCTTTGGATCTATGTTCGCGAGAGACGCCATTTTGCAAGCATACCAACGAGTGCAACTACGAGCTCGGGATAAGAGAGGTCATCCAGAATCCCCGGCCAGAGTCAGCTTTCGGATCGTGACCGATCTTCCTGCCACCCTGAAACGGAAGCGGTTTCAGCTTGAGCAGAGAGCAAATGACCTAAGAAAAAAAGATAACAAATCCACGCGAATCAAACTCGTCGGCACCAAGCTGCAGCTAGAATGCAGGGAGAAGGGTTCGACAACGAGATGGATGGTTGTCTCCGACTGAGCCTTGAATCGTCTCTCACTACTTTGCAGACCCCAACCTGTGTAGAAAGGTGGAAGAGAAAGGTATTATTTCGTGAAACATTTGCTGGAAGACCTTTACAAGTATTAGTCCTAATTTAAAATTATACAGCATAAATATCTTGTGAAGTCTGCTAATGATCTTCTTTCCTGTCTGGTCTAGATTTGTGATAGAGGAAAGGAAAGGAAATCTAATTGATTAAGTATTTTTGTCTCAGTATGTCAAAAAAAAAGAAGAAGAAGTTATTTAAGGAGTGAATATTGTCTTGTATCATAGCCAACCACACGAAGGGGAGTCCACTTATACTCTTCCGTAGCTGAAATGAAATCACAAAAAGAAAGGAGTTAAAAAAAAGAGAGGATTTATTTTGGCAACCTTTTGAACCTGCTGACATAAATGAGTTCATTATATGTTATTAACAGCACCGGAGTTTTCTGTATTGGTAATTTTGTTTGCAACACTGAGAGAGTTGGCCTCGGTGGCAATGCAACTATGATGCTGATAACACAAATATGTGCAACTTATGGGCTTGCCCTACCATGAAAATGTTGCAGTCCTGAACAGAAAATTAACTGTAATAGGGTATAAGATTTTTTTTTTCTTTTCTCCAGCAAGTACAGTGTCAGTGATTCAGATAAGGTTTTGGGTCTATCTGAGAATTAATTCATCCCAGGAAGTACATGACAACTATTTGGCTATTCTCAGGAAAAAAAAAATAGGAGATGGTTGGTCTGAATATAGTTTCCATATATCAATTCATTTTCCCCTTCTTATGACTTGATAATTATTTTACCCTTCATTTGTGTTATTACATGCTATATACCAAATAAGGCGTGTAAAGTAAAACATGCTTATTCGTCAGAGGAAGTAACCAGGGATATGACGCAGTCCGGAGCAGTTAATCGACTGTTCGGAAGAAGAATTTTTTTTATTCTTACTGGCAAATACAGTGATTCATATAATTTTTGAGTTCTTAGGATTGATCCATCCAAGGATTTACTTGATAACTCTTTGGCTTTTTTCGTAACAAAAAGAAAGAAAAAAAAGAGAAAAAGAAAAAGTGGGGTGGAAGATGGTTGGTTTGAATATGGTTTCCATGTATCACTTTAGTTTTTTCCATTACATGACTCAACTATTTCACCCGTCATTTATGTCATAACATACCAAATGACGTGTGTATAGTAAAACATGCGTATTCGTCAGAAGATGCAGTCAGTATATGACGTTTATTTACTGCATGTTTTGCTAGTAAGAACAGATCTCATCTTCTGTGATCTGTTATGTGTATCTGAGGATACGTTGCAGCCCAGAACAGTTAGTTAACTGTTTTAACATGAAAGAAAATGTTTGTGTTTTTTTCCCCTGCCAAGTACAGTGATTCATGTATAAAGTTTTGAGTTCATATTGATTCATGCAAGGATGTACATGATACTTTTTTTTTCTTGCTTTTCGCTGAAATGATATATGGGTGATGGTTTGGTCTGAATATGGTTTCCATATATCAGGTTTTTGTTTTTGTTTTTCTTTCTTTCCCATTACACGACTTAGTAACTATTTCACCTGTCATTTATGTCATTACATGCTACATACCAGTGATGTGTGTATAGTAAAACACGCCTATTCGCCAGAAGATGTAGTCAGCATAAATCATGAGGTTTATTTACTGTATTGACCTGTTAACAAGTATGAACAGATGTCATCTTCTGTGACCTGTTATGGGTATTGAGGAAATGTTGCAGTCCAGAACAGTAAATTAACTGTTTCAACATAAAATAAAATGTCCTGTTTATTTTTTTCCCTGCCAAGTACATTGATTATTTTCAAAGTTTGAGTACATATTAATTCATGCAAAGATGCGCATGATACCTCTTTTGCTTTCCTCTGAAACAATGTATGGATGACGACTGGTCTGAATATGGTCTCCATATATCAGGTGTGTTTTTTTTCCCATTAAACGACTTAGTAATTATTTCACTCGTCATATATGTCATTATATGCTACAGTCCAATGATGTGTGTATAGTAAAACATGCCTATTCGTCTGAAGATGTAGTCAGTATATGAGGTTTATTTACTGCATTGACCTGTTTATAAGAAAGAACAGATGTCATTTTCTGTGATCTCTTATAGGTATTGAGGGAAAAAATGAAAATGAATGTTTTTGATATTTTATTAAGGGAATCTGAAGACGTATTTATCATTTCCTGAAACTCAGAGAGTGCCTAACCAATAGGTCTTATGCCAATAGTTATAATGAGCAGGCCTGTGTTAGATTTGACTCGCCAAGGTGGCGAGTTCCCATTATGCTACCAATTTGTTAAGATAGCGTTGCCTATTGATGCAATATCGACCTAACACACCCATGATACACCGAAGTGTCTGTCCATTGTTTGTGTTGCGATGACTCAGCAATTCTACAGTGTATAGGTTCTGTGTGTCCGATGTATTCTGTAAGACCCCCCCCCCCTCCCCCATATTGCTCCCATTAGTCCGCTAAAGTTTACGATTGTTATGTGAAGCTTGACAACATTAGGCTGTATATGTAAGTAAGAAAGCAACGACCTCACTAAATCATGCAAATTTGACCTAATCCGCCACGTCGGTTGGTACGTAATAACGCCCAAGATTTTGTATCTTTCCTGCGACATAGCATGGTGTCAAGTTCCCATTGTTCTGCACATACCTTGTCAAGCTTCAGCATGGTTTTTTTTGTCTGTTTGTCTTTTTTTTTTTGCCTCTTCCTTTTGAGTGATAATTTGCCTAACTGTTACTGTGCAACATTGCTTTCATACCATACGGTGAGGTTCACGGGGTTCTCAAGTTTAATACATGCGTGCATATTTCACAGGCGCATAATAGTCACCTGTTGTTTGTGTCGGTTTCGTACAGACTTGGTTTTCACTGGCATGAGCCATTGTCCATGTCTTGCTGACATGGCAATTCACATGGATTTGATTATAAATGTCCTGCATGTAGATATTGACTCTACTGTCTCCTATGTCCTATGTCTTATAGTAGGAACATTCAGGTTTTTGTTTTTTTTCTTCTCTCTCTTTTTCCATCTAAAAACAAACTGGTAGATGTATTCAGTGTTCTCTTACGTGGTCGTCAGATTGTCAATACATTTTGAAGAAACGGTCTGCCATATGTAAAGCAAATAGAACAAGTTGCTGTTCTTCGTCTCAAAGTGTAATAATGCCCAATTATTTCTATCTGGTTTGTTTTCTTTATATAGGCAATAATGACTTTTACCGTAATACTAGTACATAGAATTGACTTAGATCGACTCTAAATGGCGCCGAAGGTTTTATTCTGTTGAGTAGCCACATGTGAGTTTCGCTGCTTTTTCTTCCTTCTTTCCGTGCGTAACACGGTTTCAACCTCTATCCACGTTGTTCAGATTCATGAAATTCTTCCGTCGTTACCTACGTCGATGCACGTCACTTTATCCATGTTATTTTCACGTTTTGAATGTATAAATAGTTAGATGCCCCAATATCATGTCTATTTCTCGTGGCCACCGCACAATAATAGTAATATGTAAGTTGCACCACCTGGTGCAATGCCAGTTCGCACAGCCACTTGTGTTTTTCATACGAGTTATGCATGTATGTCTTCTGAAAAGTTTCCCAACCTTTCTCTTTTTCTTGTTGGTTTCTTTTCCTCCTAAGTCACGTTTTCTTCTTCGTCCTCATCCCTATTCTCCTTTTCCTTCTGTTTTTGTTTCTTCGTTTTTAAATCTGCTGGGTGATGTCAGGCTATGTTTCACAATCACTGGCGATTTCGCTTTACAAGGATAATTTATGCATATACATGTATACCGTTCACAATATCTTTGAGCAACGTACTTAACTCACGTAAGTAAATTTGTTATCCGGAAGAGATGCACGGCTAGGTGCCAGCAACAGTTTACCTCACCTCCGCAGTTGTTTTGTAGATTTAATACCTAATAATGATGTCGTGGCGGATCCTTTGTTTCATTTCCACAGTTGAGTTTTCTTATTTGTTTCTTTTTCTTTCATTATTCTCCGCCCAACATTTTCTGCACATAAATTTATGTCTTTTGCTTTCAGTTTGGATGCCCACCCAGACAGCCGTTGTACATGTATCATCGATTACTTGTTCCGTGTGTTCCGTGTTTGTCTCCCTTGCCATTATTGGCCCCTCTCGTGTAACCCATTCTGCTTTTTCTTATTCCCACTCCCCCTTCTTCGAAGCGATCTTCCCAACCTCAAGACTCCTACGCCAGCATTGTACAATGTTACTTGTATCGAAATTTTCATGTGCTTTGTCACACGCTAGCTGCTGGTCATTTCCCTTTTCTATCGTAATCCGATCCCTCTTCACACATTTGCTGCTAATCCAGAATTCTATTTTGAACTATATCATCATTATTCATGATGGCTGAATTCTTAAACATACCCTTTCATTCTATGTCGAATGATGATCTTTTTGAATTATTTAGACACACATCCGAATCTGATCTAGCTGATGGAGTACCAGTTACACATGCAACTCCCTATGATAAATTCACCGCTGATAATTTGAACTCATCAGCTGATGAATTTACTTATGATTTCGGTGATGATTCAATTCAGAAACCGATATGTAATTATATAACTGTTAATGAATGTAAAGAGATGTATCATAGTTTCTCTAAAGACACATTTTCTTTGCTGCATTTAAATATTAGGAGTTTAAATAAGCATTTTGATGAGCTACAGTTTTTATTAGAATCTGATCAAACTCAATCTTGCTCTGTCATCGGTCTGAGTGAAACTTGGTTAACCGCGTCGTCTGAAAACTCTTTTGCGATCGACGGATATAATATGTATGTTAATAATAGACCTGACAGGTGTGGAGGTGGTGTTGCATTTTATGTCTCAAGTTTTTTCAAATGCGTTGTTCACAGTGATATCTGCAGAATGGATAGTACCGTTGAATCTCTTTTTATTGAACTTAGTATCCCAGGATGTAAGAATGTGGTAGTTGGAATTATGTATAGACCTCCCAATTCAAATGTTGTAGACTTTTTAACTTATATTTCAGATTTGGCAAAAAACCCAGTATTTAGAAACAAGGATTGTTTTTTACTTGGCGATTACAATATTGACTTGCTGAAATCAGGAAATGATCATTCCACAAATGAGTTTCTCGAAACGCTTTTGTCTTCATCCTTCCTGCCCCTCATTTCCAAACCGACTCGGGTTACAGACCACTCGGCTACTCTCATTGATAATATGTTTTGTAATGTTTTACCCCTCCCTGACTCATTTATAATTCTTTCAGATATAACGGATCATTTTCCAGTAATGACTTACTTCACTTTGAAAACCTTTGTTAATGATTCAAAACTTTCATTCCCTTTATTTAAACGTAGAGTCTCCCCCGAAAAGTTGGCCAGTCTTGATGCCGCTCTTGATAACGCAGATTGGTCACGAGTATATGAAAGTGACGATGTTAACTTGTCTTTTGATAATTTCATGAATATTTTCAATGCTTTTTTGGATGATATAATCCCTAAACAAAAGAAAAATATTGATTATAGGAAAACTCCTAGGTTACCGTGGATAAGTAAATCAATTCTTCGTTCAATAAATAGAAAAAATCGTTTATATTATAAATACAAAATGGAAAATACTGAACAATCAAAAAGGAAATATACATCTTATAAAAATACATTAACCAAAATCTTACGTTCAGAGAAGAAAAAATATTATTCACGACAATTGTCTAAATTTCACTTTGATATTAAAAATACCTGGAAAATTTTAAATCAGGTGATGAATATACAGAATAAAAAAGTTGAGATTGATCAAATCAAATCTGATGATAATTTGATCAATAATTCTTTTGATATTGCCAACGTCTTTAACTCTTATTTCTCTCAAATAGGTGAAACGCCTGCTAAAGATATCCCGGCAGCAGAACTAAATTTTACTGAATTCTTAGGTCAATGTAATTCTAATTCCATTTTTTTTATTCCAACGAATAGGTATGAAATTATTGATATTGTTTCTTCTGTTAAAAACAAGCGCAGTTCCGGTTATGATGATATTGATAATTGTATTCTTAAAGGAGTTATATCTGCAATTGCAGACCCCTTGACTCATATCTTTAATTTATCAATTTCTCATGGTATATTTCCTGACAAAATGAAATTGGCGAAAGTAATACCAATATATAAGAAGGGGGATAAATTGGATGTCAGTAATTATCGCCCAATTTCTTTACTATCTTCATTGTCTAAAGTTTTAGAAAAAATAATTCATATCAGAATTCTTAAATTTTTTAATTTGCATAAAATTTTTACAAAGTCTCAGTTTGGATTTCGAGAAAAACATAGCACTGTTCATGCAATCCTTCACTTCGTTGATAGCGTGGTTAACGCAATTGACAACCACTCTCATTAGTATTTTTTTGGACTTCTCCAAGGCCTTCGATACAATTAATCATAACATTTTACTTTATAAGTTATCTCATTATGGAATACGTGGGAAGGCCTTGGAGTGGTTTAAGAGTTATTTAGGTGATAGGAAACAGTTTGTTACAATTAAAGATAATAATTCAGTTATAAGAGATGTCAACTGCGGTGTTCCACAGGGTAGTCTTTTAGGGCCGTTGTTGTTCATAGTTTATATCAATGATTTTTCTTCTGTTTCTGAAGTACTTTCTTTTGTTCATTTTGCAGATGATACCACTGTTATCTTTGCTCACAAAGATGCTGATATTTTAGTCCAAAGAGTTAATACTGAACTGTTAAAAGTTACTAATTGGGTCAGGGCTAACAAATTATCATTGAATGTTCAAAAAACAAAATATATGCTTTTCAGTAACACCGTCGATGTATTGAATTCTAATATAGTTTTAGACGATTTTAACATAGAAAGTGTTTCAGCCTTTAAATTTCTTGGTATAATTGTTGACAATAAACTCTCTTGGAAAACGCATATTGATTATATCTGCAAAATCATTTCACGTAATATAGGTATTTTAAATAGATTGAAATTTTATATTCCTCAAAAGTCATTACTTATGTTATACTCCACTTTGATATTGCCTTATTTGAATTATGGAATTCTAGCGTGGGGAAATACTCACCTGACCCTTTTGAATAGAGTGTTGTTACTTCAGAAAAAGGCCCTCCGTATTATTTGTCACTCTCCTACACGTTCACATACAAATTTACAGTTTGCGTCTAACAAGTTACTAAAAATAAATGAGTTGTTTTTATTCAACTTAGGTCAATTTATGTACATGTTTAATAACAGTTTACTTCCCTCTATTTTTGATTCTATGTTCCTAAAAAACCAAGCATTTCACTCCTACCCCACTCGACGATCAAATGAATTCCACTTACCTCTTTTCCGAACAATTTTAGGGAAAAATTCTTTTACCTACACTGGTCCAAATTATTGGAATTCTCTAAACCACGATATAAAAATAGCTCCCTCTTTGTATTCATTTAAACGGAAACTAAAATCTTTTCTTTTGCAATTTTACAATAATATCTGTAATGAATCGGATTAGCTTTATAAATTTATTATGCTGATACCCCCTTTGTATAATCCGCATAGTTTTTTTACATTGTCGCTCGCACTGGATGACCATCACCAAGTACGTGAATAAAGTTTTGGGTTAAATTGATTAGGATTTTCTTCGCGATTTGCTCTCTGTACGCTTATATAATGACGGAGTTCTTTCCGTCTTGTCCCGTTTTTGTCTAAATTTTGTTTGCCATCGTCCAATCCCATGTACCGTTATCTCCGTTGTGCTAGTCTTGCTTCATGTCGTAGCCTGTCTTTTGCTCTTAACTAGCCTCGTCGATGTCCCTCTGTCGCTTCATGTCTGTTTATGTTAGTGCTGTCATTATGTGTTTTTTTTTCCTTTTCTATCTGACTGTGTGGGCCTCCATTTCTATTTTCATTTTGTCTATTTCTATTTTTACTTCGTCAAATGTTTTATTTTTTTCTTCTTTCTTTCTTTACTTTTTCTTTTTCTGCTGTTACAACTATTTCCTGCTGTTGTTGCTTCAGTCATTCTTGTTCTGTTCTGATGCCGATTGCTACCAATATCATCCACTGAATCTTTCTCTCCCGAGGGGCCCACACTCTACAAGCTCCGTCTTTTTAGTGGGTCCCTCCGTTTTTCGCCTTATGTACGTTGATATTCCACTTTATTTCAATTTACTTCAGGCATTGCAATGTATCTTTACTGTAAGTATGATAAGGACTGCTTTACTTTGTTAAACTCACTTTGTTTGTTCTTTTATATGATTCCTGTCACTGAAGAAAGAGTGATGTATGCCATGTTATTTTTTTATTGTCGAAAAACGAAATTTGAATTTGAATTGAATGATATCCAATATCTTCTCATTATTTTGTTTTTAGCGGCTATAATAAAAAAATAGCTCAAATTAGCAAGAATGGATTTAGCTCATTTTTCGAGAAAAATCTGCGTATGATATACATACTACAGTATAATTTCTGTCTTTCTCTCTCTCTCTCTCTCTCTCTCTACCATATGATATAATCTATGCTTATTTTTGCATAGATACTTATGGACCTATAATACAAAATGATCAATACCGTGTACTCTTATAATGATTTAGCGCCTAGTCGTGAATCGATATTGAATCCCTATGATCACATGATGATATTTAATCCATTGTGTACCATGTTTATTCCGTTTATATCCTGCCCATTGGTTTTATGTGTACATTTGACTCATTGCTGTAATTCTGTATATGACAACAAGCGATCAAGAAGTTATTCATTTGCGAGAGTAATAAATCATATGAACAGTAACAAGTATGTGAAATATGCAATAGGCTACTGCTACTGTTCAACATGCAAAAGTATGTAATAATCACCATTAACAACACATGATATTAACACCCCAATTATTTTATGAGAGATCATTTCATTACCTAAGACACATTCAATGACATAAATAATAAATTACTAAGCAAACTAGTAGTACTCTCAGTGCATCAAACTTATTTACTCTTTTGAACATTGATACAGACTTGCAAGCCTTGAGGACAATAACGACACTGCTGCAGTGCACAGAATCAAAATATTTACTGTTGTTCTGTCTCATTTGTTACGTGAAACGATGCACTAATTCAATTCAATTAATTTAATTACATTCTTCGTTTCTTTCAACAAAAACATGACACAAGAAAAATCAGGTATTACATCAAAACAAAAAACATTTGCCTTTGCAATGAAGAAATGATATCGATAAACATAAGAGCGCATACTGGCCAAAAAAATAAAAAATAACACAAAGTCATGCTTTAGTTGAAAAAAAAGGAAGAAAGAATACAGAGGTCCACTAAAAAGCAAAGCTTGTAGATTGTGAACCACTCATAAATCTTATGAATTACTTATTTACAAACACTTGTGACAAATATGATATACGACAGGACGGGACAAAACAGAAGAAACACAACAACATGACACAACTTGCCAGAATAGATGAAAAGTATGGAAGGAAAGAAAGAAAAAGAGAGAATGAGAGAATGAGAGAATGCCTACACGCTGAACAAGGGAAATGGAACAGGGGATGGTAAAGAATGTGTTTCAGTTGGCGCTGCATGCAGCTGTGCAAGGATTGTGACGGCTACTTCTTTACGTAATAATGAATTAAGTGATAGAATGATTGGTGGATGGATGATAAAGACCCCCTCACACCTGAGCGAATTGCCTGAAATATGACTTGCGATGGCTGGCGAAAGGCATTTTTGGAAAAATCGTTTTCAATGGTAATTGATAGTAAGTCATATCTACCCTTCGTGTTTGGGTTCGTACACCTTCTGAACTAACATTTGCGATTATTCAAATTTGCACGGGATTTTTGAACATGTTTAAAATTTCCCGACGAATTGAATAATCGTCTGTCATTCGCATCTCTTATTTAGTCTGCGGTAATCGTTCATTAATCGTTCGTGTGCTATACGATAGTCACGCATAGTCCCTCATCGCGCTTTTGCCAAGGTGGACCGATCTCGAAAGAACTCTAAACGAAGCAACACGATGACTAAATATGACTTGCGCATAGAAACGAAGATACTATGACAAACGTATTTTCGATTGCCATCTTCTATGCGAAGGGAAACTAAGATTGACTTTTACTAAATTTAAAAGGCGATGCATACACGAAGGCAAATCTAAGAGATACTATGCCAAACTATGGATTGCGAAGTGATACGAATACGAGCGAATGACCTGACGAAAAAATTGGCGAATGCTGAGCTGCTCTCTGTGACCAGCCACTCACCACGCAACTCATATATTTTTATAAACATTCCACCTGAAAGTTTCAAAGTATCTTCAGAAAAATGGAAGATGCAGCCCGCCTCAGAGTCCAGTATTTACTGGCAATGGCTCAGAATGATATTATACATCAGCAGCTGAACCTACACCAGTTCATCAGAGGCCGCTTCAGATGGAGACGAGGCTTCAGACGACGTCGTATCTGCAGAAGGACGTGGCTGAACCCTGAAAGAAGAAGGGCTTTTGGAATCTACGACCAGCTGTTGGTTGAGCTCCGAAGAGAAGACCCTTCGACTTTCAAGAAATTTCTCTGCATGCCCCTTGAACTCTACGATGAAATCCTGGAGAGGGTCAGAGGAAGAATCAGGAGGCAGTACACCTGGTACAGGGAGCCGCTGGAAGAAGGTCTCAAGTTGGCAGCTACTCTCCGTCATCTTGTGTCTGGCACCAAGTACTCCGACATGCAGTATGGGTGGAGGGTGCCTGAAAACGCCCTATCTGTAGTGGCCAGGGAAGTGTGTCAGGCCATATGTGACGAGCATGCAGATGAAGTCATGACAGCCCCTTCAACCCCTGATGGATGGAAACAACTTGCTGGAGGTGGATTCTACAAGCGGTGGAATTTTCCCCACTGTGTGGCAGCTATTGATGGCAAGCATGTGGCCATCAGAAAGCCTCCTCTGTCCGGCTCACTATGCTGCAACTACAAGGGCTTTTTAGTATAATCCTGTTGGCTATAGTGGACAGTGACTACAAATTTATCTGGTGCGATGTTGATGGTAGGTATGATACAATAGGGGAAAGGGGGTAGGTCGAGTCAATTTAGGGGTACGTCAGATTTGTTATCACCTCACCTCCATTGTTATTGTTTCAATATTAATTTCTTTGCTAAAATGATATCAACTGGGGCAATTCATTTCAGTTTTTGCTTGATACCCTTTTTCTTTTTCAAAAACGTGCTTTAAGAATAATTGATAATATTGGATATTTATTTCACACAAATGATCTTTTGTGTAGAAGCAAAAATCTGAAACTGATTGATTGATTTTATCATTATTATTATTATTATTTTATTTGGCAGAAAACATGCGATACAAATCAATTACAAAGCTCAAAACAATTACTCAATACAATAACACAAAAATACCATAACACTGAACGCACCTGACAGGGCTACCAGGCATTGGGCAAGTTAACTAAATAACTGTAGTCCGCGGACCGCCCTAACCTATATCCCTTCCAGACGCATCCAGCGTTACAGATTTATGTGCCACTGATTATCATAAAATATTCATAACTGTACTTTTTAGAATCTCTTGCAAAAAATACAAACTATATAAAAATTTGTTTCATTATAATGTTGGTATTTTTATGTATAAATTTTCAATTGATGAGCTTCCTGACATTATTGCACTTATGTTCATAAAGAAATAACTCTTTTCATATCTACCCAACTCGTCATCGTGATGACTATCACCTTCCACGTACTCGCACAATTTTTTCGAAAAAAACCAACATTAATGTTTACAGTGCCAAAAATACTGGAATCTTCCGGCTGATTTTACTGTTTATCTTTGACGTCCTTTAAATGTAAATGTTGCGTAGATGATTTCTCTGGCCGCACTGAAATCTGGACTGACCTGGTCGCTTTTATACTCCCCGAGGAGCGCACACACACGTACGAGAACGCTTGATCTATATTCTTTTGTCTTCGTTTCCAATCGCACGCCATATCAAACCATTGCTCATTGTTCGTTCGCGTTATCGGGTCATATCAACCCTTCGCTCGCCTTCGGCCGCAATTTACTCAAAGAAGTGAACCGAAAAATCGCTATCCTTCGCATGTCATATTTATCCTTCGCTTACCGTTCGTTAATTATATTTGACTTTAGTTTATAATCGGATGATTTGAAGGCAATTTTAATTGAAATCGTTGAATTCGCGCGCATTTCGTGCGTTTTTCCCATTCGTCCCCCTTTGTCCCCCTAAATTCGCTCAGGTGTGACGGGGCTTTAAACCCTGAGGTTGACGAAACTTATAGCTAAGGAAAAAATATCAGAGAGGATTTAATAGAAAAGATTTCAAATTGCACTTAAAAGAATACAAAGATGGGGAATTTTTTATTTCACAGCTCAGTGAGTTTCAAAATCTAATGTCCCTCGTCAGCTCAGTAGGACTTTTATAACAGAGATACTGATGTAATGTCAGTCAATTAAAACACGAAGCTGAATTAACAGACATGCATCCAACAATACATAACAACATCTGAAGACGCTATCAGCGTTATCATCACGTCACGAAAACCCATGAAAAATTCATGATCCTCAGTCTAGACTGTTATATCCGCCACAGACTCATACAATCTCTCATCCATGTTCCGGAGTGACAGGTATTCCTGGAAAGAGTAAAGCGAGCATAGTAAATTTCACCAGCAAATTAAACAGAAAACCAACTGCTGGAATGACACTTAAATGATCATCAACTTTCCATCATCAAATTATATGTAAGAAATAACTTATAAAGGACTCATTAATGTGTAAGAAATTATTAATTTTATGACAAACATCTTACACCTTGATTGTTGATATATACATATATAATACATTGGAATCTTACACGTGTTGGTTCGAATTTGTTTTAAGAAGAAGTTAAAGTCTTAGTGTGCCATTGTAGATCAAACTGAATTTTGGTAAATAACAACCTTGTAATATAAATTTACAAATGGCGTACTCGAGACTGGTTCCTAAGCTTCTTCTTAAAAAAAAGGTAATGATGATAACTTACGTGATACACTGCCATAATCGGTTCAAGTTGCCTCTGAATGACGTCATAAGAGCATCTCTTTGCTGGCTCCATTTCCCAACAGCTAGTCATTATGGAGTATCTAGGCAAGGAACAGAAGCAAACAACAACAGCTTTTAATCACCCATTTGCTTTTGCACTGAGATCTGTCTTTGAATACCAGCGTGCCATTGTCTCTAAACTGTCGCATGTAGACTGATTCGGTGCAGGGCAGCAGGAATCAATGGGAATTCTCGTCAACAAATACAGACAAACACACACTAACACACAGACAGACACACACAGGCACACACATCATACATCTACCGGTAAGCAAACTGGAAGTCGAGGTAATTTTCTTACAATTCTTGACCACAGTGAGAAGGGCGTTGCATCTTGTAACCCTTGGTAACCTGCTGCTTTACCATGTCCATCGTCATTTTGGTATATGGTCTCGCTCCTTGAAAACAAGCAGAGAAGACGGCAGAGAAAACGAAAAGAATCATGTGTATACACATCTAACTTATCAGTCTCTCGTTTCTTTTCTCCATATATTTTGTTGCTAACGATCTTTATACTATTTCTTCCAATATTGCAGGCTCCTTCACAGGTAGTATAAATCATGTGTCTCAAAGAAATACACATTAAATGTGACCGTGCATCACAAAGCAAACAAAAAGTCGCACTCCCTTGATTTTATGTGAGGACTCAAGAAAGGTCGAATGGGTCAACCAAGTCAATTTTTAGTTTTCTATATTTTCTGAACGAGATGTTCTTCTTCTACATTATTCTTGAGTTTGGGATCATGAATTAAATAGGAAAGTGGGTTTTCAGCAGTTTTTCTACAACCCCTTTTTTGGTAGAGTAGTGTGACTAGGGTTTTTCTTAAAGGCCCCTTGTCATTTCTTGAAAATCCTTTGCACACCCTTCTCTTTCAACTCTAATAACTTTAGAAAGGATGATGCTACTTTTTTGAAAGTTGACATTTATTAAGAACAGAATGTGTTGATACAGCATGCTCAATTTCAGCTTTATCTGATAATCCCTTTATGTTGTTGCAACAGAGGTTTACATCATGTTTTTGTGTCCCATTCATGGCACAGGTAGCACGGCTTAGTAAAGATTAAGCGCTTCAATAGACCTTGTACTTCAGAGCCTCTTTTCTCAATTCAAACTTTTCTGGAATGTGTGCTTTCTTTCGCATATTTAAATAGGTTAGGAGAATCCATTTGAATTAAGTTATACATCATTTTAAAGCTTAGAGTCTGCTATTTCAGAATATGGTCTTAACTAAAAATTCATGACTGGTGACTTTTTGTTGGTTTTGTGGTTCAGGGTCACAAATTATACATCTGAAGACATTAAACTATCTATTTTGCAAAGTACGGTATTAGTAAGGTGCCATTTTTCATATGGATATAAACACACACACACACTTGTATTATATGCAAAATGTACAATGACAAAATATTTCATGAGGTGAAAGGATCAATAATTTCAACTTTCAGCGAGTAACATAATCTGTCCATTTCCCAAATGATGCCTTGATAGTAAAATAGGTCAAATAATCAATATCGAACAATTAATCAAAGGAATCTATTTAGGTGTCATAATACGTGTGATATGAAGAATACACGTAAAATGAATTCATATTATCGCTTTCTTTAGTCTAGATCAAGGTTTATGAATTTGGGAATGTTAAAGAAATAATAATAATAATAATAATAATAATAATAATAATAATTATATATATATATATATATATATATATATATATATCAATTTATATGAATGTATGTTGTGTCGTACCAAGAGTAACGATTTCCCAAAGGAGAATTCCGTAAGACCAAACATCGCCATCTAGTGTCCAATTTATATTTTTCATTCCTTCAGGTGACATCCAGCGCGTTGGTTTCTGGAAAGAATTACGATTTGGAAAATATCAATGAGATTATAGTATTTAAATATATACATGAATATGTACCCCCCTTTTATTCAATTTCATGTTAATGAATTAAGGAAATATAGATACTGTATAGAGTGTAGTTTTTAGAGAAGATATTTTTCGAACTTATACTGTGTAGTGAATAAAAAGAGACAATAGAGTGGACATATTCTTTTCTCTGATATTTCGCACATTTTTTTTGGAGTGGCCTGAGGCTCCATGCGGCATCAAATCGGTTCACGCAGTACATTTTCTCTCAGGAGAAATTATGTTTTATAATTTGTGTGTAGTACTGATATATTTTATATCATAGATATATTCATATCATTTCAGAAAAAAAAAAGACTGATGCCCTTGTTACGTGGGGTATTTGCTTCTTGTAAGTAATCACACTAATTATGGTATAACACAATTCCTTTTATTATTCATGCTTCAATATAATACTTACCCTTTCAGAGGGCGACGTAAATGACGTCATTCCATAGTCAGAAATCTTACAGATCCGGTCTTCCGTCATCAGAATGTTGTGAGCACACAGGTGTCCATGGATAATCTGAAGATGATAATAAATTCTGAACACTTTGATAAGAAACATCATGAAATAGGATTCAGAGACGGATATAACCTATTCTCTTTAGCAACGCTCAGGTGGAGAGGACTCCCACCCCCCCCCCCCCCTCCCCTCCATACACACACACAGACACTCACATACACAGTGTGGGATAAACTCGCCAGGATGCAGTTTAATTGTGTTGAGAGTATCACACTTACTACGTGGAAAAAAAATAGATTTGGAGGAACCCTACATGCTTTTTGGGGTTATAAGTTCAAAGAAAGGAAGTCATCAGGTACACATCAAGGTGTGTGTGTGTGTGTGTGTGTGTGTGCGTGTGTGTAAGGGTATGTGTGTGAGTGTGTGCTTAGATTAAAATTCAAACATAGCTTGTTAGATTGAATCGAATTTCTTAAATGATTAAGTCTACAATATACGTACAGTTTCAAGAAGCATATTATTTGGATCTCGTGAGGAAACAATGAGAGAGTTATAGGCAAACAAAGACGAAGGTTTGATTGATGCATAGTTTTTTGTCTTTAGTAGTTACGGTAAAGGAAAGAAGAAGGTTCCTAATGCAAGATCCTCTAGATGCATCGCATCAGTGCGTTAGGGTTGGCTGGAAGAAGACCAGGCGCTAATAGAAAAACACATTGTTCATCTATAGTACACCAGGTCCAGTGTATATTCACCAATGAATAAAAAAAAAATCAATTAAGTTCGCCTTTCATCCGTTGACAGTGAAGTTGCCAAGCAAGAATTGAATCTGGTCCACAAAGGGATTTTTACTAGGTATTTCGCGGCATTGGTATGGAATAGGTAATTCTGTAGAAAAGAATTAGAACATGTAATATGACAGCTACATCCTCGAAATCTTAAAAGCTACAGATTTCAAATTTGAATCGGGGATGTTCTCGAGCTTTTTACTCATGTCATAAACAATACACTACTACGTCTTCATTACCAATTACGTTCACTTTATCAAAGAAATTGTAATTCACTTTTCTTGGGTACCTTGTTGGACGCAAGAAATTCCATCCCTTTTGCAATCTGCCAGGCGAACTTCAGTAACTTGGACTCATCAAATCGGGGCTTTGCTGGCTTGATATTCCCGTAGGGTGATTTCGAAGACTGGTTATTAAAGTGGAGAAAAGTCAGCAGTGTCCCACCGGAAACAAATTCGTGTACAACGGCACCTGTGCGACGTCACAATATTTTTATTTTTTCAAGTCAATACAAAGGTTTTGGAAACTTAAATTTTGGCTCTTTTCTTTTCTTTAATATTACGATCACAGATATCTTAAGCAAAATAATGAATATCATTCATTGACTTGTTTTATTTCACTAAAAGAAAAAAACATATTTGGGTTTGTTGTTGTTGTGGGGTTTTTTTTTTCATTTGTGACCGTGCACCTCAAAACGAACATAAAGTCGCACACACTGATTTTGCTTGAGGACTGAAAATAAGTGAAATGGGTCAACCTAGCCGAACTTGACTTTTTCATATTTTCTAAGAGAGCGGGTCTTCTTTTACATTATGCTAAAATTTGGTATCATAAAACGGGCAGGAAAGTGTGTTTTTTAGCAGTTTATCTCGAACATTTTTGGTAGAATAGTGTGATTAGGTGTGTCTTTTAGTATCCCTTTTTCATTTCTGAAAAACCTTGTCCACACTCTTCACTTTCAACTCTAATAACTTTTGAAAGGATAGTGCTACTGCTTTGAAAGTTGGCATTGATTATGAACAGAATGTGTTAATGAGGCATGTTAAATTTCAGTTTAATCTGATAATCCCTTCATTGTTGTTACTCTGGTGGCTTATTTCCTGTTTTTTGTCACATTCATCGCACAGCCAGCACGGTTTGGTAAAGATTAAGCGCTTGAATAGACACTATACTTCAGAGCCTCTTTTCTCAGTTCGCACACTTCCTGAGTTTGTGCTTTCTTTCCAATATTTAGATAGGTTAGGAGAGTCCATTTGATTTGAGTTATACATCATTTTAAAGCTTAAAGTCTGCTCTTTCAGAATATGGTCTTAACTAAAAATTCATGTCTGGCGACTTTTTGTTTGTTTTGAGGTGCATTGTCACATTTAGAGAAACCACGATTGGATCAAACCATTGCATTCTTTAATGGTTTTTTTGTCAGGGTAAACTGATAATACTTACGATATTCTTCAGAGTATCCAAGACACCTCACAATATATTGATGGTTTGGGAATTTTTGCAAATGTTTCACCATCTGCATATGGTCTGGAACATTTCCTGTACAGAATATATGAGGTAAGATATTTCGATGACGAGAAAAGGTGCCTTAAACCTAACAAACGAAACAATTATCATTGATATTACAAACCTCATGTTCCCAGTAGCTTAGGGTTTAAGTGTATTTGATGCTCTAGCAAAAGAAATTGAATTTTTAAGTCAATCAGGCGAATGGCATTTGGTTTACAAATTCCAACATTATTTCCGTCGTAAACGCACTTTCATGACTTACAACACAAATCATTGTCATAATAGTGTTCATATACACAATAGATATTGTCATGCACATCTTTCATTTTGACCAGTGGGGACTTTACAATGCATTTATTTTGTAGTAGTGCAGAATGTGTATTTCTTATTTTATTCTGCTTATGAATACAATACATATAATTACGTCTATATGATTATATGTATGTATGTATATATATATGATATATATATATATATATTTATATATACGAACAGTAGATATTACATGCACAACTAAACTTTTGTCATTCAGGTTCCTATTCCAAGCATTCAATTTCACACATTCCACACTCGCAGCTGCCACACTGAATTAGCAAACAAATTCAAAATCCGGTCATTCGAATTCACTGTGGGAGCATTCAAATTCAAGAGAGGAGCACGCATTTTAGCAATGATCTTTCAAAAGCATCTCAAGCTGGCAACGGAATCTCGTCGGTCATTCTAATTCGTGAATAAGTAACCAAGTTCCAAATA
Source organism: Diadema antillarum (assembly GCF_040938485.1). NCBI lineage: Eukaryota > Metazoa > Echinodermata > Echinoidea > Diadematoida > Diadematidae > Diadema > Diadema antillarum. Next base: position 1,580,705 of record NW_027271443.1, read on the forward strand.
ACTGCATTAAAAAAAACCCTGAATTTAGTTAGTTTGGGGCGGTGTATATATTTGTCGTTTTCATTAAGCTTTGAATATAAAAATTATTGGGATTATAATGACCTTTATTCATTTTGCAGTAGAGGTCCACCTGTTCATTCCAAAATTTGAAGTAGGGCTTCTAGAAAAGGAATATACAGGCAAATTAGGCACATTTTGCCAGCTTGACATGAATTAGAATGATCATTGCTGAAATGCGTCCTCCTCTCATAAATTTGATTGCTCCGATATGAAATTCGAATGACCGGATTTCGAATTTGATTCAAGATTCAGTGCTGCGAGCGTGGAATGCCTGAAACTATATGTATGGAATAGGAACTATACTTCAATATCAAAAATATGAGATTGACCGGGAAATCCTATACAGAATGTGCATTCCCCATTGTATTCTGCTTGTTCTAAAGGTCTCCACCATTTCAATCACATTTTTAGGAATATATTTTTGTTTATATTTAAGTGCAATGACATTTTTAACATTGCAAATGCTTAAGGCGACACCTGCTAGACTTCATTTGGTATCATCATGAACCAATGTTGTACTTCTTACAGGTTGGCTTCAAATATTGATTATTGATTCTGGTCAATTGACTTTTTGTTACACAGATACAAAGTATCAAAAATTCCAAAATTAAAAAGAGCAAAATATCTTGTGAGTTTATGAAAACAGTAAATGTAATAACCTGTGATCTGTCTCAGGGCTACCGAAGCCACTCCCCGTTTTGTACGTAGTTCACCCTTCCACACGTCGCCAAACTTCCCCAGTCCGATGGAACCAAGCCGAGAAAAGAACGTCAAGTTTTCAGCTCGAACTGCAGCGGTGTTCGGTGCAAGTGGTTGATACGCAGAATTACCTGTCAAATGACGGGAAAGAGGCTGGCATGTTTCTGATGATAGTTAACACTGATGATAGTTAACACTTTTTTTTGTCCCTTTTGCATTAGATTTCAAGACATCTCCCCCCGAAACCCCCCCCCCCCCCAAAAAAAAAAAAAAAAAACGAAACCTTTGGTAAAGCCCATCTACTATCGCTTTAATTACAAGTTGGACGGACTTGTTGGATGGTACGAAAACATCAATACTATGCTATAAACTATTAATCAGAAACTCCTTATGATGTCACCAAATACGTTAAAAACTTAGCTTGTCTCATATTAAAGTGTCTTGTTACTTCTCATATGTTTTCAGAAGATGCCAATCACAACTAGAAACACGCATACCTACACACAGACACACACCCACACACACACACACACACACACACACACACAACCTCACACACACATGTGCACACTGTATGATACTTTACCTTCCAAGAACAATCAGACCAAACAAAGGTAATAACATTGACGCATTTTGTCTTAAATTGTATCAAACAAGAAAGAAATGAAAATCTCCACTAAAATTATTGGCTAAAGTGATGGCTGTAATGTTCTAAAACAACAACAATATTGTGTCTAAAAATGCTACACTCCGCCTTTGCTTCCGCTTTCGATCATCTCATACGCGTTGTTCTCGTCTCCTTGAATGTCTGTCCTATGGTACAAACACGAGGGCAACATTGACGAGGTGTTATTTACGTAGTTTCGAACATACATCATCCGAACGAAAGGACAACAATAACAACAACAAAATAATGATGGAAACATATGAATAATGACGTGTTTTTTTAATCAATTTAAAGTTAAATCAAACAAAAGTGTTCATTAAAGGCGAAAACCAGAGAGTATTATAGAGTAGTGGTATAGTTTGTTCGTTTGTTTTGTGTGTACAGGGTGGGTGTGAGCTAGTTTCAGGGAGTCAATGTGCAACGCACGCCCCTTAATATTTTGAAGAACCAAATACGTGCGAGTGTGAGTGTGTGTGGGGGGGGGGGAGATTCTGCATGGTCAAAAGTCCTCACACCCCCCCCCCCCCCCCCTCCCTTTCGCATCTACTGGAAGCTGTTGCTCTTCTTATCCCCAAGTGAAATGCTGGGAAAATAGGGTGATGTCAACTTTTCTTACCTTGCGTGTTTCGTTGACACACTTTTCACTAAAAGAAAAATAAGAGAACAAAACTGATGCTTTGTTGTACCTGAAGTAATTTTTGTATTAACATTCCATTACTGTAATCAAATAATTTTACTACTGTAATTCTTAGTATCATTATGGAATTACGGAATATTCAGGTAGACAACTATACATAATGCTCTGATTTGTTCGACTTTTGAAATGTTATCCCATGCCTATAGTGTATGTAAAGGTTATTAAAAAATATGTTTTTTCCGGCCTATTTCGCACTTTTGTCAGTCTAGTTAATCATTGCTGCAGTCAATATTTATTCGGTCTTTCAATTTTATGATCTGTTCATTCAAATTTATTTTAGAGAATTCAAATTACTTCTAGCGTCATCCTAAATTACACTTTTTTCGATTGAATTCGTAAGACAAGCAACATTTTGTTATTCGTTCATTCAGTTTAAAATGATAGTCACGTGATGACGTATGAATGCTGCGCTCGTTCATTCGAATTCACTTTGGGACATCCAATTTACCATCTTTTGCAGTCAATTTAGCACACGTGTTTATGCTTTGGTTCTTTCTTTATCTTTTTCCAACATAGTGTTTGTTTGTAAGCATCATTACATAACTTATCTTAGTATTTAATTTGGAGATTTTGTCAAGGTTAATTTCTTTTCTTTTTCTTTTTTACAATGTGCTTATTGAGTCTCCCAGTCCGGAGATGCATGTGGCCGTTGAGCGCTTTATTCCGAGTATGTCGACCAGTTCCAGGAAGTTAAAGGGATGGGACAGTATTGGTGGAGATGAGAATGGGACTTTTAACTTTCTACGAGATACCAAGAAAACATTTATGATATAGTACAGAGCATACCATTTTAAGAGGAATTCAAAGTTTATTTGATGAAAATCGGGTTTAGAATAACTGAAACATCCAAAAACAAAGTAAAACAAAGCGATCATAATAAAGTGTGAGTCCCACACTTCATTAGAATCGCTCTTATTTGGATATCTTAGCCATTTCAAAACCAATTTTCATCAAATAAAAGTTGAATTCCTCATAGAATTACATGTTCTTTCATATTTTATAAGAGGTTTCTCATTACCTCACCAAAAAATGTTAGAAACCTGAAATTAGGTCTCAACCAGAACTGTAAGATCCCTTTAAATTTATGATCATGAAATGTTTCAATGATTCCATATCTGTCTTCTTGAGACATACGTTTGTATCTAACTTGAGCTGCCATGACTGTTAACAGATGAAGTTAATCTGTATAGTATTGGTTCATAAAAGCTACCCTATAATGACATGTATGAGAGAAAAGGGGCGTTACAGAACAACAAACTCGAGTTATACATGCATAGGCTCAAAAATATGATACTTTCACTGCTTAACATTGTGTGGATAAAACAAAAAGTCACATAGAAATACATGTTTAAATGTTTCGACCTTTTCAACAAAAAAAAGAAATAAAATGGCGTAAATTTGAATGAAAATGTTTATAATTTGACTGCCCATTCCCGATATCAAATGAATCAAATACCCTTTTTTGGCGAGTGATGGCGAATTTGAATGAACGTAGAGTACCAGCCAATTTAAATGCCCTTTTTACGAAGTCGAAAGCCACACCTTCAAATGTCATTGATCGAAATGCTATATTGAACGTAAGTTTGAAAGACCGTCTCTGCAATAACGATGGGTTTTGCTTAATTGAATAAACCTTCTATCATATGGACTGACAAAACTGCCAAATTGGCCTTGAAAACCTATAAATATCATACATGTATATTATTCATTTTCTATCTAATTCCGAATACTTATGTACAGGGAGAAAACAATGTATTATGCAGAAATACGTACACCTTTATACACACAAGATATACATATTGTAGAAGTATTAGATCATGTTGTCATTATAAAAATCAGTTCCTTGTTATTAAACATAAAATGTTTACTAAAGTAATTTGTTTTACAAAGCGACTTCTTGTGTGCCGTTTAAAAAGTACGTTTGAAAATATGCAACAGGCTGGACCCAGAACTGTCCCTACCCAGACTTATCAATTGCCTATATGAAAGGAACAATAAATAGATATTATATATATATATATATATATACAAGAATAACAGCAAAAATTCGTCAAATTTACGTCTCCAACGGAGTTTATATTGATCTACTGCTGTGAATATATATATATATATATATATATATATATATATATATTATATATATATTTTCATAATTATTATAATGTACAAAATGAAGATATTAAGAAATAATAATGATAATAGTAATTATGATAATAACAATACAGATAGTAATACTACTAATGATAACAAAAATATATGATGATTCCAAGTAACAAGCCATTCATACCAACCTTGACTGGACGCTCTGCTCTGTCTAGAGAATTGAAGAACATTTACTGTTATGGAAACAGCAAGCAGTACCCCCATGATTGACGCTGCAGCCACCATACCAGACGATGGACAGCTACAAGGGCAGGCGCCTTCTAGATTACAAACGTAATTTCATAAAAACGACTGTAATAGTGAGTGATGATAATGCGTTGCCGCCATTATAAACGCTGATGCTTTGAAAGCACAGTTCCATTCTAAAAAAAAATACCAATGTTAACAATTTCTTTACGTTTCAAGATATATGCCTGCTCAACAGTTGTTACTCTTGTATTAGGAAAGGTACACAAACTATTTCACAATCCGCGATAATCGTGTACAAATACTGTTACAAATCCCCCATACCCATTCAACAACCTGTACACTGTGAACTCCAGCGTCCACCTGTACCCAATTCGACATTTCAAAGACTATTACGTCCGCAATCCCAAGCTAATGAAAGCTCAACAAGTCAATTAGACACCATGGACCAAATGTTTGAAATAACCTCCTTGAGCAAATAAAGTCCACAACTGGACTATATTCTTTTGAGACACTTAAGGAAAAAAAGAAAGATATCGAACTATAAAAGCCGTTGATACCCGCACACGAAATTCTGTGCCCTTTTTTAGTGAGTTTATTTATAGACAGTTTATACAGATATATAAGGAGTCTAATAACCTTCTGCATGAGTATATGTAAAAGTATACTCATGATCATATCAAAGCTAATATTGCAGGAAGAAATATCTTACTGACAATCACACGACACATAAATACCCAAAATACACACTTATGATACATGCCAAAAGGTCAAATTATCAAAATTATACTTCACAGCACTCAACTCAAAACAGTATAGTAGTTATAATTATGATATACGTCATTATGTTATTTGTCATTATGTTATATTTGAAAAAAAAATCCTTTGAAAATCATATGAAATGAAATTTATTTGTAATTTCCCCTCTTTCCTTTAACTTCACAAAGTATTACTAAATTTTGGAGTTTATCATTGATGCAGAAATGTTCCTTACAGATAGTTATGTAAGTCAAATTTAATTTCTTATTTTACTCCGAGGCCTTGATCTATGCCAATCAGCTGCCTTTCCTTTATATTAATGTCTAGAAATAATGAATGCTCAAATCAATTCATTTAAATCCCCTTTATTTCTTTTTTTCCCTAATTTTTGGTTATTGTACCGGCACAACATATTCTGAATGAATAATCAATCATTACGTAGTTAATTTTACAATTGCCATTTTCACGATTTCCTTCTGAATTCTTTGTTCTATCATCCTATATGTCGGTATTAATCGAATACTGTTATGCTCATAATATATGTGTGTATTGGAATTAATTTGCACGACAGCATGCTATTCAAGCCTTATGCGTGGTGTAATGTTACTTTCCAAATGTATAATTCTCCTTTTCATAGTGTGACTTGAGAAAACACACAAATAAAACAAAACAGGCAAACAAATAAATCTACAGATAGGATGGTACGTCAAAATGGTGATCCGATACTAGGTCACAATAACTAAGACTGCAACGTCACTATACACGGTGATGTTAATGTCCCCTTTCTACCCAGTTATAACAACAAGGCAAAAGGGGCGCTATACAGAAATTCCTGATGTGTCCGTTTTAGGCCCACGTTGATACATTGACATCTATGTCACATGATATCGAATGTTTTCATATTCAGTTTGCATTTGTGGTTTTGTATAAAGGTAAATGCCACTAGGCAGTGTATTGAGGTGAAAGTCGAAGGTTTGTGCGTGATCATGATAGAGAAGTCAGTCATGCATCTTGTTTTTGTTTTGTTTTTTTAGAAGACAAACTGACTGTAACGTAAAACATCGTAATTCAGTTGAGTCACCCATATTCACAAACTAAATGTGTTTTTTCTTCTTCTGTAACTAAAAACTCTATCATCCTCGACTTTGCACATGCTTATTAACCTCTTGAAAATCATTCCCCAAACGGACTTTACCCTTGGTATCAGCACATATGTGATCTTAATTTCAAGCTTTGTCCAGATTATGTGAACCCTGTAACTATCGAACCTGATATGATTATTTTGAGAGACAACTTCCTGATGGCAAGACGTGTTCAAACACTAATCCCAATTGCTTACTTCTTCACTCGACATAATGGTGCCACTTTGGTTTGTAATTAGTACACTTCAAGGAACTTCCTTGTGGTTAAAGGGGACCTTCGGATGATTTTCAGATTTTTACATTTAAACAACTATAAATTAGTTAGACTGAGGACAGAGTTTCAGAATTTATGGTAATTGGGATGAAGAATAAGAATATTTTCAAAATTTAAAAAAAATGCAATGAACAAAGATGATGGCATGGCAGAGTGACCATAAAATTGCATGAGTTGGGGCTCAAGGAAGCAGAACAAAAGAAGAAGGCAGGCATAGATTATACACAGGTGAACTCGCAAGTAAGCGGTATTGTCATGGAAATTACAGTGTATACATTTCTGAATTTATGTGAGTCTCCTATGTCATCATCCTTGTTCAGTGTAATTTGTTTTAGTAGAGCAGATAAGCCCTCAAAATCACGTGAATTGTGCAAAATTTGACTAAAGCATGAAACTTTCACCAGTGTTAGTACATACCATAAGATTTATTTTAAGATCGGGAGGTAAGTCTGATATGACCTCTGATGACCTCCAGAGGTCAATGTACTTTAGATATCAGAAAATCGATGTTTTAGACATTTGCGAATGATATATGTGGTTATGCTGCACTAAACATGCATTTATACCACAGAGAAATCATTTCCAGATTCAACAGAGCACTGACATGTTTTTACCTTTGACCTCTGATGACCTCAAGAGGTCAATGAACTTTAAATATCAAAATATCGATGTTTTTAGACATTTGTGAATGATATATGTGGTTATGATTCACTAAACATGCATCTATACTTCAGGGAAACCATTTTCTGATTTCACAGAGCATTGACAGATTTTAACCTTTGACCTCTGATGACCTTTGGAGGTCAATGACCTCAAAATATATTGATCTGTGATGTCATTGGTTAATGGTAACCATTGTTAAGATGTACAAAACAAGCATATCTGTCTTACAATGAAATTGTCTTCATATTCTAAAGAGCAGACAGGTTTCTACCTTTGACCTCTGATGACCTTGAGAGGTCAACGACCTCAGAATATCAGAATATTGAAGTATGACATCATTGATGAAAGGTCAAACATGGTAAAGATGTACAAAACAAGCATATCTGTGTACAATGACATCGTCTTCATATTCCAAGGCACACAGACGAGTTTCTGCCTTTGACCTCTGATGATCTCGAGAGGTCAATGACCTCAAAGTATCAGAATAGTTTGGCATCACCAATGGTAAACATGATGATGTTCTAGAGAGCACTCGTAGGCCCTGCTTATTAACGAGCCATTACCGTTCACCTATGAAAATCACACAAGGTCAAATACCTCGAATGAAATGTGAGGATGTTGATATTGATATTGCGATAGTTAATAGTTAATAATTGTTTATAATGTAGGGCTTACAAACCATGCATTTCTGTTACCAAAAAAGTGGCTACTCATTCCGCAGAACTTTTCAGGTAATTATCTAAGTCGGGTATGTGCACAGAGCAAGGGGTGTCGATCTGTTTTCACGTGGGGGGGGGGGACTTGGAAAATATGTAAAAGCATAAGTTCATGGTGCAAAGGAATGAAGCGGAGGGGGAGGGGAGGATGTGGGTGGGGGATTGGATTTTTGCAGGTTTAGACCTGAAATCAGTATTTCAGTGTAGCTCTTGTTTAATATGTGCGTCATCACTTATACGGAAGTTGATGGGGTGTGGGCGCATCTCACCTACCCTCCTCCCAAAGACGAAGTTTTTTTGTTTTGTTTTTTTCTTAAGAATCTGATGCATACGTTTTGGAGAATATTTGGAAAATTATGGATCACCAAGGTGTACCAAGTCTATATGGATGGGAACCCAGCAAGCGCAGCGTTGGCGAGGGTAGGGTATTCCACTCCCATTCGAGAGAGCTCTTGTATTTTGAGAAATGAGATTCAACGACCTGGCACACAGGCACTTTTGAAGGAATACCTCGAAATTTGTATCAAAAAGGTGTAGTAAGTAAGCCATCTATGGAGGGAGACCAATCGACAGAATGATGTGGGTGGAGGTACCCCCCTCCCACATTATGGAGCTTTTGCATTATTTTGTTTGCAATTCAATGATCTCGTGCCACTCTTGGTTGAACTACCATTTTGAAAAAAAAGTCCATACCCAAATGTGTAGCCATAATCAATGCATGGAGGAGAGGTTGATACAGCGAGAGGAGGGTATGAAAGGGGCTGTCCCCCAATCCTTCCCATGCGAGGGAGCCTTTGCAGTAAGAATAGAAATGTGAAAAAAATCTAGTATACACATTTATGATGGAATATTTGGGAAATTATCATAAAAGAAGTGTACCAAATCTAAGGGTAGAAACCGAGGAGGGATTGTTAATTGAAAGATACACTACCCCCCTCCAACAAGAGGGATTTTCTTTAATATGTCGGAACTGAAATTAAAGATCTAGTACATACTTTGTGATGATATAGAACAAAAATGGGACAAAAGCACTGAGCGTATATGGAAGGGGACATAACGAAAGATAGTGTGGGGGAGGGGGTATGCAAAGGGGATTCTGCCTTTTAATCTGGTGCATACTATAGCTGAAATGTTCAGTGACAATTCATTTTCTGTCAAAAAAGTGAAGAAAAAAAATCTCCATATCAGGAAATACTTGGAGGCAAAGTTCTATGTCCCCACCATTCCCCCTCCCATATTTTCTCGGGAGGCGGGGCAAATGCCTCTTGCCCTCCAAAATGAACAATCGTGCATATATAGGAAAGCCTTTTCATCTTTGGAATTCAAATAAAAATATCTCTTAAAAACATTTTTCATAGAAGAAGGGAAATTATCATTCCCCAAAGTATGTTATATCTGTGGAAGGAACCAAGCAGGGGGAAGGAGTCTATTGAAAGGAGATATCCCCTCTCACAGAAGAGAGATTTTGCATTTCAGAATTAAATTTTAACAATCCGATGCACACTTAAAGTGAAAAACTTGGGCAGTTTTCTGTCTAAAAAGCAAAAAGCAAAAAACAACAACTAAAACTAACAACAACAAAACATAGTCCACATCTCAGAATTTAATGGGGTGGGGGTTAACTATCCCTGCCACCACCCCACCCCTCCTCCAAACTGATGCCCCGGTATGTGCATGTGTTTTATTCCACTTGTTGAAAAGAAGAGAGAGTTTTAAGAAACAATATTGTTCAGTGGTCGCTATCCCAGTCAAGTAAATTGTTTATCAATAAGGTGATTTCCTTCACCTGTATACCTTAAGATGATGTAGGCCTGGTATTTGCCTTGCACGTTATTACATCTATTTCTTATTTAGTATTCTCGTTTATATTTTGATGTGAAAGTTGCTAACTTTGCCACGATTTTATTTGTACATAGAAAAAATAATCCAAGACTGAAAATGAAACTGATACAATATTTAATGATTGACATGATGCACATATTGTGTATTTCTATAGCAATAAAAGTGAGCAATTCAAAAGGCGTGTACTCATTTCACATGAACATTAGCGATGATCCTCTGACCTCTGGAGGATATTGAAAGATATGCATCAAAATGTAAGAATAATGATGTCTGGTCTCATTTGTTTGTAAGGCCAGCTGCTTATGAAATAATAATTATATAAAACTATGCATTGTGTGTGTGTGTGTGTATGTGTGTGTGTGTCCAAAATTGTATGCAGAGTATTCCAAGCACAGTTCAATTTTGACTTCCATCTAGGACAATGAGCGGTTACTTTTTTCTCAACTACACTGTAATATCAAAATCTATTGAAAAAACACGGCGGCGGCTGGGTCTAACACGTTATCATTCCATTTCGTTGATGATCCATGCGGGATGGTCAAAACAAACATAAAAAACAGATATCTCAGACCTAATTGTTATAACAAAGCATCATATCCTCATATACCCAACCCAACCCTCTATGCCCAGACAATGTAAACCACCCCATGGACTTACTTGGAGCTTTAGAATATCCTTTGTCAACAGAGAGAGACATCCAAACCTTTGCAGTGCCGACTAAGATCTGCCATGGAACTGATTGGTACTGGCTCTGCATCATTGACAGCAGATCTCGTTTCCTATTCTCCTTCTTCTTCTTCTTCTTCTTCTTCTTCTTCTTCTTCTTCTTCTTCATTATACTGTGTAAGCTTGTAATCTGCCATGGAGCCTTTTCTTAATTGGTTAAAGAAGGTATCCAAAGAGCTATATGAAGCAAAAAACAACAAATAAATGCAAAAACAAAAAGAGAGACATATGTATCTTTAATAACAGAGCTGAATATTGAGTATCTCTCTCCTGAAGTGTTTCAAAGAGATACAAGAGACAGTGGCCTAGAGTAGCGGCCACCTTTTTTGGGAGTAGGCCTACTTTGTGTTCTTGCAAGTGATGCCTGACATTTTCGGTCATTGGCCCTTTTTGAAGAATGCAGCAATAGAGCCAAAACTTCCTGCGGAGTGGATATTGTGGGGTTCTTGATGCAGAACATCATCGCTGAATTTGCCTGTGCTGTACTTTCTTACAGGGATTGCCATTGTAGTTTTGTTTTGTTTTGCTTTGTTTTGTCTTTCAAGTGTGGCTGTAACACTGCTTGTTTTGCATATGATGGTCATTGCAGCTAAAGAGTGCATATCTTCTCTGGATCATTCCAAACTTCATGTTGTTTCACCTGGGTGAATGGATCCCAGATGATGCATGCATATTCCAGGACAGTCCTGAGCGGCATGGAGTAGCAAAACACCTGAACTTTATGATACTCGTATCTTCGTCTGGAGAGAGTCTTTGGTTGAAGTATAACCTTTTTAAGCTGCTGTGGCGATTTGATTCCAGCTGAGCCTCCTATTGGAACTCCAAAATATTTTGCACAATCCGCTTTCTCCATGGTTTGCCATGAATGCTTATCTATTCCCTGGGTAGGTCTCGGATGGCAATAGCTAGTTGCAATACACAGGATTGCTTCATGTGGAATGCATGTTGGGCCTCACAGTATGTCGAAGTTTTCAAGATGGTTCATGATGTCGCAGCTGTGGACTGTATACTCCAGGACCATGAGTCATTCATCGCAGTCATACTGTAACAACCCACCAGCTTTACACTGGCCAATACAAGCCCACCAGCTGGAAACTATGCAAATATTGCCCATGAGCTTGACACTTAGGCAAACCAGTCCCATAATGAGTCCGACAAATGGGGGAAAAGATCTATGAGACTTACACTGAATAGATTAAACACTCTGTATATCAGTCTCGTGGGCCTTGTTTTCCTCGAGTGTCGAGATAATGGCCATATTTGCCTATATTTGCTAGTCTACATAACTAACCCAAACATAACAGTTATATTTGAGGTCACTGCCATCACTCAAGAAACTTAAGCTTTATTTCTGAAGTAATTGACCTCTCACATTTCAGAGACCTGTTACTATAAACCAATGCTCTGTGGAATATGCATACATACTTTGATCAAAACGGCAATGCGTGATTTGTACATGATTAAGCATTTACGATTACACCAATGAAGCCAAACATCACTACAGGTAAGCCTACACATGTGACCTCAGTGACCTCCCATTGTCCTGAGAGGTCAAAGTTGGATATAATGCACAGGCTAATGACCAATGTTCCATGGAATGACAAGATTCTTCTATTATAGCATAAATGATTGTACATCGGGTATTACAAAGTTGACCATTGACTATACATAGAATATCAATATTCTGATATTTTGAGGTCATTGACCTGTCACCTTCCTCAGAGGTCAAAGGTAGAGACACGTGAGTAATTTCTCTTGCTCTGTGGAATAGGAAAACAATTCAATTGTAATACAAATGAATATAACATCTAAATCATGTTTGTCATCAACCAATTGCACCAAATATCAATGTTCTGACATTTTGAGGTCATTGGCCTCACCATAGGCCATCTGAGGTCAGCAGAGGTCAAAGGTAGAAATCTGACTCGAAAGGCTCAGTGGAACATTGAGGCAATTCCTTTTACAAAAATTAGTTTTTAGTACATAATTCTCGTGTTTCAGTTATGAGTGACGCATTAAAATATCAATTTTCTGACATTTTGAGGTCATTGACCTCTGGAGGTCATCAGAGGTCAAAGACAGAAACCTGTCAGGGCTCTGTGGAATATAAAGACAATTTCACTGTGACAAAAATTAAGTTTTAGTACATCATTACTGTGTTTTATCATTAACCAATGATGCAAAATATCAATTTTCTGACATTTTGAGGTCATTGACCTCTGGAGGTCATCAGAGGTCAAAGGTAGAAAACTGTCAGGGCTCTGTGGAACATAAAGACAATACCACTGTGACAAAAATTAAGTTTTAGTACATCATTACTGTGTTTATCATTAACCAATGACGCAAAATATCAATTTTCTTAGATTTTGAGGTCATTGACCTCTAGAGGTCATCAGAGGTCAATTCAGACTTACCCCCCGATCTTAAAATTAATCTTATAGCATGTACTAACAATGGTGAAAGTTTCATGCTTTAGTCAAATTTTGCACAATTCTTCGGCTTATCTGCTCTACTATTTCAGGTTTTTCAAAGTATACATGTTTCTCTGCTCAAGAACCACAGTAAATTCCACAAATAGAGTTGTTGGTTTATGTAATGCATAGATAAAAAAAAGATAATTGTCTTGGATGTCAGATCGTTCAAGTCATAATTTGTATATCTTTCATTTTGGTTTCTCTCGAGAAAATGTTTGCTAAATGTAAAGAAGGAGTCATTTGTAACAAGCGTTGTTTTTTTTTTTTTAAGTACTGGCTCTTGAACATACAATCGATTCTAATAGACATTATCTTGATGTCACTATCATCACAGTGATACAACAGTGGTCGTTCTTGTACGTTTTATCGTAGGCCTAGTCGTGATCGTCCGCCTATCTGGGGCCGAGTATGATAGTTTGGACAAAATAGCTAATGGCTAAGTAACAGGGAAAACCCCACTCACAAGAAGTACGTTTCCCTTGAAATAGAGAGAGAGAGAGAGAGAGGCAGGGAGAGAGAGAGAAGAAGAAGAGCGAGAGAGTAAACAAAAGGAACAATTTTTTACACAGTAACAGTCTGATATACCACTCGTGTGTTACAACCTGACAGCCGCGTATAAATTTCACAAACATGACAAAGTCGTCAGACTATTATTTGAACGGGATATCTGTGAACTATAATAGAGTGTAAACAATCAAACGTCGGAACTATGGAAATAGCTCATGAAATTCTTCCGTCGAGATGTTTCAATGCAACTGATTGACAATTGCCCTACAATTACGTGGATTTAGAGCAATTTGTCAACCAGTTGCTTTATAAAATAGCTACGATCAAATGATGAAATGACAGGAATGTATAAAATGGTGATGCATCCCAGATGTTTTCAACTGCTTTCATCATTTTATTACATTTTAATTTCAGAGTATAAACCCTTTACAGCAACTGAACAATTGCAACTACTTCATGTACTGGAAGTACTTATTAAACAAAAAAGATGTCAGTTATTGTTGGTGATGAACACTGTAAGAAAATGGTTGATTATCTGAACGTTCTCTCTGCATGCTAAAATACTGCCACTTTGTTTGATCAATATGATCTAAGTTTTAAGAAAACGTGAAAGACAAACCTATTTCATATCTATTATGCAAATATACTTTGCCTTGAGAGTTTCTTGTACAAAAAGCATGGACAGAGGTCACTCCAAAATAACTATTCACTTCGGGGAGAGCTAATAGCAAGATAAAGGCCGCAATATTGGGCAGGCCCCTCCTTGGTATTTATTTAATCAGCAATTAAAATAATGACTTCAAATTGGACTTCACTAAGTTCCAGTCTGATATAGAGCGTTATATACAAATCAGTAATGTTGCCGGTAACTCGCATCTAAAATGTAATCTAACCTTACCATCATCTTGCATTTACCGTGTCATGATGAAAATAATAAATTACGCTATATCATTTGAACATAAATTAATAATCCATGAAAATGAAATGAAACATCAATAGACATTCACAAAGCAAATATTGTATCATTGCAGAATATTATTGTATTTCTTCTTCTGTCTAAAAGTGTAAATTTGAAAAGGATCCTATTTCATTTCCACTACAGATACACAGGTGAAACACAAACAAAAGTTGCAACGACAATCCTACCTGTTGGTGATTCCGAACACATTAAAATCGAAGTTTCTCCTCCCGTGGTAGGATCGAATGATGTATGCCTACCAGCTAAATATATTGGTGTTAAGAGTACACATAGAAGCGACAGGTTTTATACTAGATTTAAACAGGGATTTCAAATTGGACTTCTTCTCTACTTTCCAGTATATGAAGAGTTTGTTCGCAAAAACCGATAAGTCCATTTTTGAAGATTTTTAAGTAAGGTCTCTGTCATAAAGTACAAAATAATACCTTTTAAATGATATATTGATCACTACCTATAAAGGTACATTTTTGAAGTTATGGTCAAAAGAAGCAAAAAATTTCTTATTATTCTCTTTATTTCTCTTGACCTTTAATCGCAAATATCTCCATTTGGCAAATATGGACTTATCGGTTTTTGCAAACAAACTCTTCATATAGAACGTTACATACAAATCAATAACGTTACCGGTAACTCGCTTCTAAAATGTAATTTTAAACATGCAATCCCCATGCATTTTACATTAGCTTGATGAAAATATGTTTTATCATTTAAATATGAATTAACAATGGAATGAATATTCGATTTCGATTTCGATTTATTTTCATATTTCTCAAAATTAAATGAAGTACATGATATCAAGCTGGAGACATACATAAAATATTGCAAATATATAAAACATAATATAGTGGTCGATCTATGAAGTTTTAAATCTGTGAATGAATGCTAAAGAAATATGAAGGAACCTACTTAAAAGCGAGCTTGTTGAGCGTAGGTCCCAGTTAAAATCGAGTTAAAGATTAAGATGAGGATCACGGGTACAACAATGACCGAAACATAGAGAAAAAAGTACAATTATGCAGTTATATAGCAAATTCTTCTCTAATGCAGATTTTGGGTCGGATAAGCCACATGCTGTACAGGCGGATGAACCATTGTCGTTCTGGCAATGATAACAATATGACTCAATATATGATAACAATGATACGGTTAAAAAGTATTAGAGATTTATACATTGCGTATATTAAAGAGGGAACACATGCACCTGCAAATCCCCCCCCCCCAAAAAAAAGACATTCAACATCCAGTTAAGTGCTGAAGGAATTAAAATATCAGCTGTTACCTCGCCCCAACTGTCTTAGAGAAGGAAGAAAATGCAATAGTTCATAAACACAGTGACAGAATTTGAAGGCACAAGTAGCTGGTTTAACATAACAACAACCCTGGAGTACAGTACAGCGGGATAGTCCTGTACAGCACAAAACAGATTTCAGTGAGCTGAATTAATTTTATTATTCAATAAAAATGTCTTAATTTGCATTTAAAGGATGATAGTGATAAACAACCTGTGAGTTCAGAGGGGAGATCGTTCCAGTATTTCGGTCCCGCATACATAATTGTTTTCATCGCGAAAATTGTTCGAGTACGTGGAAGGAGATAAGCGTCCCGTTGGCGGGTGGGATAATTGTGAACTGAGTAGTTTCTTTTGAACATGTGAAGAAAAACATCAGGAAGATCATTCGTGGAGTATTTATACATGAAAATACCTAGGTTGTAATCAAACAAGTCAGTCAATTTCAAAATTTTATTCTTGTGAAAAAATCCATTTTTATGAGATAGATATCCAGCGTTATTGATAATTCTGATGGCGCGTTTTTGGAGGAGGAAAAGCGAATCAAGCAAAAATCTGGACGAATTACCCCATGCAAGAATTCCATAGTTGAGGTAAGGGGAAATCATTGTTGAGTATATAATTTGTAATATATGTATGGGGGAAAAATATTTCAGCTAATTCCTATGTTTCTGGACAAGATTTTACTTAAATAGTTAATATGAGTTTTCCAGGATAGATCACTATCAATGTAAAGTCCTAGAAACTTAATACTATCTATCTGGTTTAAATTGATACCATTGGTCTTAATATAATCAAAAACATATTGCAGAGAATTGCTGAACAGCATGTAATGCGTCTTATCAATATTTAGTGACAACTTATTTGCGTGAATCCAGGACTGAACAAGTTTCAGTTCATTGTTTAACATATGTATAAGCGTGTTAGAGTTACGATGCGAAAGAAATATATTTGTGTCATCAGCGAAGCATATGAAAGAAAGAATCTGAGACGAATTTTGGAGGTCGTTTATGTACAAAATAAATAATAATGGGCCAAGTAGGGAACCCTGGGGGACACCACAAGAAGTTGTTTTCAAGAGAGACTCATGACCGTTTAAATAAACATATTGCTTTCTATTAGATAAGGTAGTCTTTAAACTTATCTAGAGCTGTCCCACGAATGCCGTAATGGCTTAACTTATAAAGCAAAATAGCATGGTCTATCGTATCGAACGCTTTTGAGAAGTCAAGAAAAACACCAATGGTATGGGAAGCGTCATCTAAAGCATGTGCTACTTTATCAATGAAAGCTAGCAAAGCGTGGGTTGTGCTATGTTGTTTTCTGAACCCAAACTGAAAATTTGAAAGAATATTGCAATTGATAAGGAATCTATGAGTTCGTTTGTGAACAAGCTTCTCCAAAACTTTTGAAATTGAAGTTAAAAGAGATATTGGACAGTAATTGCTAACCGATTCTTTAGCACCCTTTTTAAATATTGGAACGACTCTAGTAATTTTCATGTTTTCAGGGACTTTTCCAGTTAACAAAGATTGATTGAAGATATAAGGGGAGTGATTATGTCAGTAATTAGGCCTATATTTTTCAAAAGAGAAACTGAAATTCTGTCATCACCTGTACTTTTCTTGTTATTTAGTTTGGGAACAATATCTTTGATTTCTTCCTCGATAATAGGAACAAAAAACAAAGTCTGTGCATTCCTATCCCTTAGAAACGAATGAAAAGGTGTTCCGGAGCGAGGTATTTTCTTGGCAAGATCTGGCCCAAGGTTAACGAAGAAGTAATTGAATACATCTGCCATCTCCCCTGGATTGTCTATCACGCGACCCTCTTTTAGAATACGATTTGGGGAATTCGCCTCAGTGCTGGATTTTAAAGCTGTGTTGATCACCTTCCACGTACTCTTTATGTCAGATTTGCATCTATCGAACTGTCGGTAAAAATACTGTTGCTTAGCTAAGCGTAACGTAGAGGTCAGCGTATTTCGATAACGAACATAACGAGATTTAGTTGAAACATTTGGGGATTTACGGTATCTACAAAATAATCTGTTTTTCTTATTAATAGACCTAAGAAGAGATTTCGTGATCCAAGGCTGTCTTGGTATCTTTTCTTAATTAGATTTAGATCGTTTACACACGGGTATATAATTATCACAAGTTTCTATCAAAATTTTCATAAAAACCTCAAAGGATGAGTTTACATTTCCTGCGTTGTAGACAGGGGACCAGTCAACGGACCCAAATCCCTCCCTGGGCCTATCTAGATTGCGTTCAGACGTGTCACGAGTACCATGGGTAGATGTTGGAGTTTTTCTGGTTGTGGACTGAGGTACAAGGGTATAAATCGGGAAGTGATCAGAAATGTCAGAAACTACGATACCAGATGTGACGTCAAGAGATAAATTATTAACAAAAATACTATCGATGAGAGTTGAAGTGACATCGGAAATTCGAGTAGGTTTTCTTATAAAAGGGATAAAGGATTTGGACAACATAAGGTTGAGAAAATCTTGACAAACTGCAGTATCATTATAATTAAGGAGATTTATATTAAAGGGATCGTACAGTTCTGGTTGAGACCTAATTTCAGGTTTCTAACATTTTTAGATGAGATAATGAGAAATCTCTTATGAAATATGAAAGAGTATGTAATTCTATGAGGAATTCAACGTTTATTTGATAAAAATTGATTTTGAAATGGCTGAGATATCCAAAAAAGAGCGATTCTAATAAAGTGTGGAACCCACACTTTGTAACGATCGCTTTGTTTTACTTTGTTTTTGGATGTTTCAGTTATTCCAAACCCGATTTTCATCCAATAAACTTTGAATTCCTTTTAAAATGGTATGGTCTGTGCTATATCACAAGTGTTTTCTTGGTATCTCGCAAAAATTTAAAAGCCCAATTTTCATCTCCACCAATACTGTACTATCCCTTTAAAGTCTCCCATAATAATGCATGTCTTGTCATCAACATATTTATCAGAGAGGAGATCATGATGCAACCCGATAAACTCAGTAGGGTTAGAATGCGGGGGTCTATAAATTTCCCCCAGTATGATGTTACCTTTGTTTTGAGTTATAACCTCTATAAAAATACACTCAATACATTCTGTGGTGATGCTGTATTCATGTAACAATTGACAATTTAGAGTTTGTGAAACATAAAAACCTACTCCACCACCTCTTTTGCCAGTCCTGTTATTGGTAAATAATTTCAAACGATTAATGGAGTACTGAGAAGCAGGTGACGTTTCCTTTGTAGCCAAGTTTCACTGAGGCCAATAATCATATGACTAAATTGTAACTCATTAACAAATAAAAGAAATTGGTCAACATTTTTATTCAAACTTCTAATATTGACATGCGAAACAAAAAGATCTTTAGGGTTAGGATGAGACAAGGTCATTATGTCATTTTCCAAATGATAGTTAGAAAATACATTTTGCAGTGAAACATCATTTAAATCAAAATCCAGATTTAATTCCTGGGTTTCTGCATTTAAAGATGTGATAAAAGCGGTGCTGTCGCCTTCTTCATGCACAATAAGAACACGTTAAGGGAGAATTTAGTACAGCTGATTGATAATCAAATACTTCATTGTTCATAACAGGAAGTACATTTGCATTAATTTGTTCAGCCATATTTGGTGACAAAAAAAACACAAGTTACATAATGGGTTGTTTACTAGGAATGCATATTCGTAGATTCGCTTTCCATCTTTCACTTTGAGACAATTTTCAAAAACAACATTCCAATAGTAAGCAATGATAGAAGTACAAGTGTTTACGTGGGATAATATATGAAGAGGTGGTAATGACAGGTGTCCATTGCACATTGTGAAACTACGCACTAAGGACAGGTATACAATCTCAAGAGATGGGCATGGGCAATAAATAATGGAATATTTTAAGAAGGAACCAAATAACAAGGAGCCGCTATAGACAGTGACAAAGTGAGGTCCTTGACATTCGTTGTATCTACGCGTGAGTTGATCGAGTATAAACATTACGTATAAGTGCCTGGATCAGCAGGTTCATGGATTTTTTTAGACGTTGCATGAGTGACTAAGGATATGAAGCTAGTCTTACAAACAGTGTAAAGTTGAAGAATTCCAAATGCCAGACAATACCAGAAGGTGTTATCGAATAGCTTACAAATCAAGACTACTTGCATTTTGTTGCTTACATTTACAGACATGTGGCTTTTTTGTAATAGCGAGCAGGAACAGATGAGACACAAAATAAGACGGTAGTCATTAATTGGTATACAGGAAATGCATTGAGAAGTAAAGATTGATCGAAACATATTCAGGAAGGAAAACATATCCAAAATAAAGGAGAAAAATAGGATTTGCTCTGACTTCGAGCATGTTAAAGCACATAAGAAGGCAATCCAAAACAGACTCCCGAAGTACCAACGGTCACACACCCTACCTCCCCCCCCCCCCACCCCATTCCCTCTCCCCAACCCAGTCAGATAGCTGAGACTAAGTTTTGTCCACTTTGTAACTTGACTGAGTTATTTAGTGAAATACAGGTAGAACCAATTTGTGTTACAAAAAATATTTTCACACGTACATGTACATTATCACTTATATTTTTGTATTCATATATTGTAAATATGTTTGTACTCTCATACCCCGAGAGGGGGTCGATAGAGTCAATAAAATCTTACAAATCTTACAAATCTTACAAATCTTACAAAACCTTGAAAGAAGCTGATTTAGTCTCATATCAAAACAAGAGACATAGCAGGGTATCAAAGTCTGTGTGAGTGGAAAATACTCGTAATTTAAAGGCATATATAAGCAGTCGTGATAGGTTTCATGATACCAGAGTGGCAGCCGCGTACGACACGTGCGATATGGCATTAAGACATTGAGTGAAGATATTTACCAGAGATCATCAAAGCAATATATTGGTACAAATACATATGTGTATTTAAAGAAGATTATATCATACTTAAGGGGAACACAAGAAGGATTCTGATCTCAAACATCAAGATTCATGTTCACCACAATATGCTTAAAATACTTGGTAGCAAAATAGACGAAGGATAAAAGTCAGGTTTGGTGTATGACGATTTCATGAATCCTATAAAGGCAGCCGAGTATAACATGTACGGCATGAGCCAAGGCTATGAAATAACAATACAACAATTATGTTTAGTTAACATTGGTGGTGTTCTAGTTTAAAAAAAATAATGTATTCAAGATAATGCAAACACGACATGTTTTACTGATCAAGATTGCATTTTACCAAAATATACTTAGATGACTAGTTCACATATTTGGATGAAGGGTTAGGGAAAAGAAAAAGAATTCGAGTGGGTTAACACCAGCAGTGTAGAAGCTCAATCCTGGAACAGATTCCAGCTCGTGGCGCCTTTCTCTTTCCAGTGAAGTAACACATTTGGACCTACCAATATTTTCGTGGACACATGCTTCTCTTTTCAGAGATTGTACACAGCTTTCGCGAGGACACTCCTTCTAGCTTTCAAGGCTGGGGGAAGGTCTGTACGGACGGTGATCCTACGGGGATCCTGGTTCGAGAGGGCAAGTTGGATGCCGGCGGTTGGCCGGTTGAAAGCAATCATAAAGAGACATTCACAAAGAAAGTATCATTATCATTATAATTTCATCAATATCATTATTATTGCATCTCGATATACATGTATCTTATTCTGGGTGTCGCATACGGCCAATATCCAGCGATATCAGCTATCGATAGCAAATAATTCCCTTCAAAGTACCCGGATGTGCTGGGAAGGGTACTTCCGGTGCTGGCGCACTAGTTGGCCATCGATGCATATGGATATCCTGGCGAGTGTCTAGAGTTCTTGTCGTCGTTTTACAGCGTTTGGAACACCGTGACTGTTCAAAAATTCTCTCAGTTGTTGCACTGTCATTCCCTGAAATTCATCCTTGATGAATGTGTGAACAGCTCAGAAAAAGAACGATGAAACTTTGCACTTCCATTGAGGGTATAACACGTCAAGCTAAAACAAGGATCAGTAAGATTGTGTGCTTGCGTAACCCGGGCGCGTCAGCGCTGCGTTTCAAAGCTGTTACTGGAAGTGAGCTTCCCAGCAAAAATACCCGGATGTTGATATCGATAGCTGATGTCGCTGTATATTGGCTATATGCGATATGGAGAATTATTGAAGAATAAGTTTGAAAAGGATTCTGTTTCATAATCAATGCAAATACACAAACAGATCAATGGCAAACAATATTAACAACGACAATCCTACCTGTTGGTGTTTCTGAAAACACCGTGGTCGGAGCTAGTGTTGTAGCCCTATCTGAATGAGTCGGTGGTGATGAGAATCAACATAGAAACGACAGGTTTATTTATAATGTATTTGCTCATGCTGACAAACTCTGACGTGCTACATGCCAGTACAATTCATATTCACACACAAAGACACACACACACACACACACACACACACATCACTATACAAACCTAAAAGAAACTGGATATTTTAGTCTTACTTTAATATTGAAAAGAAGTCAAAAAGGTAGATTCGGTAAAGTTGTCGGTCCGAATACTCTATCAAATACCATTGTCATTCGTTCCACGACTGTTGGCTTAAACTGTGCCTGCTATGTTCATGCCCGACGAATTATTAGTCAATTTTCTTATGTTTCTCTGCTATCTCATCCATTAAATGTTATGTGTTGTGCGTTGTAATTATTTACTTTCCCAAAATCGTCAACGATGCTTGTGTTTTCAGGTCTAACAATGGATGCTACGTACCTGGAACAAATGTTCTCGGAGATGTGGTGTTTCCAAGATAGTTTCCACCGACACAGAGATAGTCCGTGTCGAAATCAGGTGTTGCCCTGGTGAAAGTTGAAGCTAATGAGACTGGAGATGGGTTGTCAGTGACGTTTTCGTAAACATAGTACATATTGACAAATGGGTTTGGTTGGTCAGCTGACGGGATGGTACAGGTCACAGTGAGCATCGTGGTAGCTGTGTCCTCATTGAAGCCAACAGTCAAGATGCCAGCATCAGGTGGGTCTGAAAGGCAACAGTAATTTTTCTTTTGAATTATCTTGACAGATCTATCAAAATGTATTCCCTCACATATTACATAAACAATATCATATTCGTTTTAATTGATGGATACTATTTTGTGCATTTTTTTTTCGTCGCTTGTCTTCTGTTTATTGGGCAAAAGTGAAAACAATTTTTAATAATAACACACGATAATGAGTAGTTCAAGTTCGTCAGTTTAAGAGCAAGTTAAAAATGTTAACAAGACCCTACAAAATCGAAGTGGGAGTTAAACTTTATAGATTAATGTTTTTTAACTGTTTGTCTTCATTGGAAATGGCTTCTGGCTATCGCTGTTAATTGCTACTGCAAACTGCATTGTAAAAACAATTCATTCATTCATTCATTCATTTTTCATTTCCAACAGAAACATATAAATATATTACAAAAATTGAATACAGTGCATACATTTCATCATACAAAGTAAAGGATAAATTTACAGAAAACTTGTAGGTATAGGAAAATGTTGGAAATGGGGAGGAATGCTAAAAAGCTGAGCTTGTAGGCTGCATTCCCCCCACACGTAATAAAAGAAATTATATGATCGATAGACTGATAAGCATTGAAAATGGATGAAACAAAGGAACTAAGACAAAAAGACCTATAACCTAACTTATCCGAAACAAAAACCCTGAACAAATCCCTACACTAAGTCGCTGTCATGCGTAGTAGTATGTGTGTGTGTGTGTGTGTGTGTGTGAGAGTGTGTGTGTGTGTGTGTGTGTGTGTGTGTATGAGAGAGAGAGAGAGGGGGGGGAAGAAAGCAGCTTAATGCGTGGAGTGAAGATAAAAGACAAAAAAAATAGAAGGACACGAGAGGTAGTGGATGGATGGAGCCGCTTAGCTGTAATTTCAATTGAATATAAGGTTGGATTTTACACTTCTTTGCAACCAATAAAGAATCAACAATTCTTATAACTATTCAAAATATTTTTCTTCAGATTACTCTTAAAAGAACTTAAACTTGGAGATGTCCTCAAACTGTTAGAAAGGTTGTTCCAATATTTAGGTCCAGCAAATGTAAATATAGATTGTGTAAACATTGTTCAATTAAAGGCAGATGGAATTCATCTGAGTGACGAGTTGGATATTTATGGAAAGAGCGGTTTCTCGCAAAACATGCTTGTGAAGACAGACGGCAACAAATTATTAGAAAGTTTATACATAAATTGGCCAAGAGAATAATAATAAATATCAGTTATCTTTAACATTTTGTTTTCAGAAAATAAAACATCGGTGTGGGCTCTCCAAGAAACATGACAAATTATTCGAAGAGCTTTTTTCTGGAGACGGGACAGTCTGTCGAGATATGTTGGATGCGTGTTCCCCCAAGCTATGATGCCATAATTCAAATATGGTAAAATCAAAGCTGAATATAACATTAAAAGGGTGGGAATAGGAAAATAATATTTAACTTTATTAATAACACCAATATTTCGAGATATTGTGTGACAAATACTATCAATATGTAACTTCCATGAAAGTTTATTGTCAATAACCAAACCTAAAACCTTCATTGATGCAACTTCATCTATAACTATATCATCTATTTTTATATTATTAAAAAGATTATTTAAAGTATTACTAAATAATATACATTTAGTTTTAAGAAGATTTATAGACAACTTATTTGACCTTATCCAACATAACAATTTCTTTAATTCAGAATTTAACAAATTCACCAAAATATGAGGATCTGAATGAGAAAGAAAAACATTAGAGTCATCAGCAGAAAGTACAAAAGATAAAATATTAGAAGCATTTGTTATATCATTTATATACAAAATGAATAAAAGAGGTCCCGGTAAACTACCCTGAGGAACACCACAGGTGACAGATTGGTTGCAGGAGTTTTGACCAGATAGAAAAACGTACTGTTTACGATCAGAGAGGTAACTCCTGAACTACTCCAAGGCCTTGCCAAGTATACCATAGTGACATAATTTATGAAGTAATATTCTATGATCAATGGTATCGAAGGCGTTGGAGAGGTCCAGGAAGACACCCACTGTGCGATGAGCCCTATCTACTGCTTTGGCTACTTTTTCAATAAAGGAGAGAATTGCTTGAGAAGTGCTATGTCTTTTGCGGAAACCGAATTGTGAATCAGAAATGATATCATAAAAATCAAGAAATTTAAGGAGTCTAGAATAAACAACTTTTTCTAACAATTTTGAAAACGATGACAACTACGAAATTGGTCTGTAATTACTAATATCTTCCTTATTACCTTTCTTATTGGGATTACTTTAGCAATTTTCATTCGTAGCGGAACAACAACACTGCTTAATGACAAATTAAAAATGAAAGTTAAAGGTTCAACAATATTCTCAGCTATATTTTTCAAAATAACGTTATCAATACAATCAGGTCCCGAGCTTCTTTTACTTTCCAAACTCATAATGATATCTTTTACTTCATAACTAATAATCGGATCAAAAAAGAATGAATTTGAGTTGGGTAATTTAAGAAATTCATAGGATTTCTTTTGACAAGTAGGAGTTTTATTGGCAAGATCATGTCCAATCTGCGAAAAGTAAAGTTTAAATGCGTCTGCAATCATCACAGGGTCTGTTATTTCCTTGTCACCAGAAACAACTCTTGTAATACAAAACTTATCATTTTCTTTATTTATAGCACTGTTTATTATTTTCCAAGTTTTACTCACGTCATACTTACAAAAAGATATCTGATCCGCGTAATACTTCTTTTTTTCATAACGCAATATTCCTGTAAGAGTGTTTTATACATGATATATTTACGATGAGATTGTTCATTACGTTTGATTTTGTCTGCATAATACAAATTATTTTTCCGGTTTATAGATCGTAGAAGAGATTTTGTTATCCATGGTGATATAGGATACTTTTTGTAATCACGTTTAACTTCTACCAAAGGAACATATTTCTCTAAATGAGAATTTAAAATATTCATAAAAACATCAAATGATAAATCCGTATCATGAGTGCTATATACTTCTCTCCAAATGGGGTGGGGGTTCAAAATATTGTAATTAAACATTTATTATTTGACGTACATTTTCTTAAAGTGCGAAGTGAGAGCAAGAAAAAGTAAGGAGCAAAAAAAAAATAGATAAAAATAACGTAAAAATATATCAATATCACGCTTTTACTTACAGTGTACATTGAGAGAAGCTATGCTGTCTTGCCGATTAAGACTGGTCAATTGATGCCCAGTTGCTTCACATTGTAGAGATTGCCTGTAATTGTCCTTTGTTGGCACGAAGGTAAACGTACTTGTTGTATCAGTCAAATCTGAATTATCAGCATTTGGGGCATATGTTGTTACTATCCCAGTAGCCTGTAGAACGCCTCCAAGATACCAGTTGATGTCTACTGTTGGTCGGCTTCCATCAGCTGTGCACACTGCCTCGTATGTTTCTCCAACGATCAGAGTAGAATTCAACGTTAATGACAAAGTTGGTGCCACTGTTAAAGATTTGAAAGACAAACGAACACAAATTTTATTTCAGAAGCAATCGCAAGGAGACGCATACGAGCAAACAGTCAACACACACACACAAACACACACACTCACACACACAAACACAAACATATAAAGCCTAAATAAAGAATAACAAGAAAAGAAATGGCGTCTGCTTTGTCATTAAAGTGTCTATCCTCAGCGGTACCTTTTTGTTCCTTTTGTTTTGCTTGTATAATGCGATTATTTCAGAAGACAATATGAGAATAATGGAAATTGTGTTGTCAAAGAAACTCAAATGAAACATTCTCAAGATAACTGGAGAGTAGGAGTATTCATTCCTCATATTTCGACATCAAAAAAAAATTTAGGTAGTCAGTTCTAATTCTGCTCTACTTGCTTACGGTGCAGTGAAAGACAAATACCTGTGTATTTGGGCTTGAAAAACACTGAAATAATATGTATGGTTACACAATTATCCTGAAAACATAGCTCATTATATCATTGGTGGCCTGAGAGAAAAATGTGGTGTCCCGAAAAAAACAATAAAAAACATTAAAAGTCCTTTTTTTTGAATGAGTCAAATATTTAAGATTTATGAATTTAAGAATTAGAAGTTGGACATACCTAATCATAAACTTCAACAAACTTGCAACAGTCACTCTCAGGCACTCATTCAGTCCTTTTCATCCATCCTTTGAACAAATTTAACTGCTAATTTCCGGCGCAAAAAGTTACGAATTTATTGACATACTTTTCAAAAAAATTTGGTGGCCCGAGGTGGGCCACCAAATTTGCCCTTTTTTTAAATTTGGTGGCCCGACTTTCATTTTTGGTGGCCACGGGCCACCGGGCCACCGGGCCACCGTTAGTGTCGAGCCCTGCTGGATGTTATCTGATTACAAGAAAGCAATCTGCGAATATTCTGTTTAGCACGTCCAACGCCTATAGAAACTGTTAGGAAACATTTTGTTTGTTTGTTTGTTTGCTTTATTTAAACACGGCCGGGTTTAACATCATGTAATCTTGTTTCATTTGCTTGCCCGACAGTTCATACTTTATGCAATGATAGATAAATCATGTTACAGGAGTATAATTGCTTTGAAATGGATGACCATTGTACACGATGTTACTGCTGTCTATGCATGCTATAAAAACAAAATTGAAAAGCCATTGAAGACCATGCACACATAGGTTCAGAAATACGCGCCATAACATGCCGGTATTTTCATCGATTGCTTCCTTGATTGGTTTAGGTCCCTCTCTTAAGTCCATGTTATACTGCTCCCAACTTTCCTTTCTCCATTTTGGTTGATATCTATTATCGTGCTGTTAATTCTCGCTTCATTTGTTTGTTTGTTTTTTTCTTCCTCTGCTTCTTCTTTTTTTTTCCGAGGATTTCTCAAGACATGGTCAAGACATCCGGTAATAGGCCTTCTTGTAGGCATAGGCCTATAATCATTATACAGGGTGGCCCAGAAAGAACGGAACACCTATAGAAGATCTTTAATTTCAGCAATATTGTTGCAATGATTGTCATTATTTTGCACACTGCCATTCTGTTTTCCAATAGAATGACACCAAGCTCTTTAGATTTGGTTCATGTGTTATGATTTTAGGACCATTTTTGTCAACCCTTGCAATTTTCAAAATGTGATCATTTTGCACTCTCAGAGATACTGAAACCAGCGAGAATTCGCCTTGCCATAGAACCAGTATAGCATTCACAATGATATTCACAATGACATTCACATTATTCACAATGATAACGGACAATGATACACTCTCCGCCCCACATTCCACACATTGTGAATGCTACTGGTTCTGGATATGGCAAGCCGAATTCTCGCTGGTTTCAGTATCTCTGAGAGTGCAAAATGATCACATTTTAAAAATTGCAAGGGTTGACACCATGGTCCTAAAATCATAACGCATCGACCAAAATTAAAGAACTTTGTGTCATTCCATCAGTCCATTGGAAAAGGAATGGCCTTTCCAATAGTATGCAAATATTTAATAATGACATATTTTTTATCAATATTACTAAAATTAAAGATCTTTGGTGTTCCGTTCTTTCTGGGCCACCCTGTATAGGAATCTTCACTGCACCGGCAGGAAAACGAGTAATGTGTAATGTGCTTGCATCCAAGTGTGATGTCATATTTAGATGACTTGTATTCTCTTTAAATTCCGATCCGTTATTCGTTATTTCTTACTCGTTATTCACTCATTTCAAATTCAATAGTAGCATCAATACATATACAAGAACTAAGTAGAAATTGGACCATGATGGGGTCCTATCATTAGTATCAAGGGCAATAATAGATCAGTCACTTTTTTTGTAATCTAAATGCTATATTAGTAGCAACTCACCCTCAACAGTAACTTGTGCAGCTGGTGCAGGATTTATCACCTCAGAAGACTGGCAAACATAACTCCCTTCTTCTTCAATCTGTGTATCAGTGATTGTCAGTGTAGATGAGGATGCATCATCTGATACACTAAAGTCTACATATTTTGTGTTACCAGTTACTTTGTTCCCTCCACTGAACAGGGCGACCACAGGGCTCACTGACCCATCACTCCATGTGAAAATTGATGATGTCCCTCCAGTCACTGAACATATCAGCTGTGTGTCAAATCCAGCTTCGACTGCTACTGACGATGGTCCATTCAGCGTCTGACAATGTGTTACCAATATAACCTGCAAGTAAAGCGAGATCGAGAAGGACTATCGTACATGTTTGTGTATGTTAAGTGAAGGTTCATGCCGGTTATATCTTCAGTTGGACAGTGTCCGTGTATATTCAAGGAAAACATTAGTTAGATCCCCTACTTTCCAAATTACATCGTTATACTTACGCTGTACAGAGTCATCGTTGCAACCGCAATGTACATAAGCTGATGAGCAGTCATCGCTGTATTCTGTTCAAAGGGGGAAAAACAAACAGGAAAAAAAGAAGAATCAGGATGTTTTATAAACGTTTCCAGCCGTCATAACTTTTGTATCGTCACTGTCATTGCGTATCTATTGTGTTGTTACGTATCTTTATCTTGGAGGCAGTTCTGTAGAGATTTTCATTATCTTGTAGACTGGGCGAATACAGCGACAGCTTTGCAAATTGCATGTATCATTTTTTTTTTCTTTTTGGTTGTAATACTTGCAATCATCTGCGGTAATACTTTCCTTCATCTCGTGATATTTTGTGGAGGCATGTTACCAGGTTGATCATAGGACATAGGTACACCCCACTATATATAGATATATATATATATATATATATATATATATATATATATATATATATATATATTTATGTTTTTTTAATGTAGATAACAAGAAAGAAACGGGAAGATCCGTATCGTTGTTTGACATCAAATTAAGATTACGGACGGAAGAGTTGAATGCAGTTGCGTTGCATCGTGTAATTTCGAAACTTCTGATAGTATACAAGAATTATTCAAGCATTCATCATTATACGACCCAACTACAATACTGAGTCACCGTTAAATACACGGACCAAAAGGCGTTGAATCTCTGATGGAAAGAAGCATCAAATCATAATGGTGATACGTTTTGCCAAGTACGCAGGCAAATCGCAATACATTGCAGTGGCGGATCCAGGGGGGGGGGGGGGGGCACCCGTCCGGGCGCGCGCTCCACCCTCTCCCCTTTAATTTTGTAAACGCGCCCCCTCTTCAAGTAAATTCCTGGATCCGCCCCTGCATGTTTGTACCAGGGTCCTAGGGGACAGAGACATCAGGCAGAAAAATCTTGTTACCATTGTGTTAAAAGTGAATAGATAAAGTGTATATCTACCGTTAATGACTTATTTGTGATCAAAAGGCTCCCAGTTGATAGACCCGTCCTCGTTCTTCACACGTAGAGTTAGAATGAAACACTCAACGAGGAAACAAGACAGAGCTCGGTGAACTGCCCACTATCGATAACCGAACTTTTCGATAATAGTCGATAGCACGCCCTCTTTTGACGATGTACCATAATATACAGGGATTTCGTTAATAGGGCGTGGTAGCTTCAGGGGAAGAAGAAATATTTGCTTGCGTTATTACTTTATGCTATTACCTTTCCTCTTATGTTATTGTAGAAAACATAACATAAAGTTATGGAGGAAAATACAGTCATTACGGTGACTTGGACACATCTTTCTTTCATATTTTGTCAAACTTGAGAACAGGTGTTAGTTAATTAGAATATAGGTTAAAGGGGATGTCTAGTAACTGATCAGTGCATGGGAATCAGTGGGGATGCTGGGGGATGATTGTTCCAATCCTTATGGGATTCAATTAAGAGTACATCGCATATCTATTGTTGTGTGAACATTATTTGTTTCAGAATGGTCTCATATTCAAGTAATGTGCAGTTTAAAGTTACCAGGTTGACATGCCTGTTACAATGATGGGGCGATCGTTAACGGCCCGTCACTGTCATTTTTCGAAAATTGTCCTGCCCAAACTTTTAATTTGCACCCTTTTGTTGTAACGGGTCACATTTCATCGTAAATAAAGTTTGAATTTAGGTGAGTTGAATCGGGTAACTGTATTCCGTTGTCAGAACATTATGCCATTAGGGCCTACATTTGCCAATTTGTCAAAAAATCGTATGAATTGTGTCAACACATCAATGTTTATGGAGTAAGTTCGTACGAAGAAAACATAATACATGTAAGAATAAAAGGGAAATAGATGAAGTATTGTCAACTTGTAAGTACACACTACGACAGAAAATACTTGAAATTTAAATATATATATGGGCCGTGACGCGAGAAAAGGGCCCTTAGCCCTGACGCGCACAAACGCCAGAAAACGGCGCGGAAGTTTGACAAAGCAATACGCGCAATCAAAAAGATTTCAGCTCGTTGTACACCTTTGCTTCACGTGGGGTCAGCTCGGATCAACTTTATCACCCCGTCCACAACGTCTTTTTCTAAGGCGCCTGCAGTATTTTGATTATTACTGAAGGTGCACATCAACATATTGGATCCCCAATGATGAAGTGGTAAGAACATACACTGAATTTGATGTTAAATTAATGGAACAATTTTTGAATTTCGTGCTCGGTCAGGTCTGTGCTAAGCGCAGTCCCAATCTTTAAATTTTTTGTTGGGGATCTGCTGACGCTATCAAACGTTTCAGTACGTAGGTCTACATTGTGTCCGACGATGCGTAGATGTATGACATTGTTACATTTATGTTATCGCTCCTTTCATATAAAATGTCAAAATAAGCTACTGCCAGTATTCAAACTATCCTTAGCAATCCTGTGTTTTAGCGGTGAAGATAATTTCGGAGTGCTTTAGTTTAGGCAACAACTTACAACTGCATGTGGTTCAGCTTTGAGTTTGACTTGTTCAAGTGTCACGTTTCTGAACCCAAACCAAAGTCAAACAAGGTTGGGCCTACTTGAGATTGTGACATTGGTGTAATGCCAGCAAGATAGTTCTACAGTATGTCCCCCCCAAAAAATACAACGGGGCCCTCCGCAATGATATCTTTAAAAATAGTGAATCAATCTAAATACAAATTCAGGGTATGAAACTATAACTCATCGCCCACATCTTACAGAAAACCCCATTCGATTTGCTTCAGTGGTCAAAGAGAAATACGAAATTTTGTAGAGGATGTCGGAAATCTCTTCTGTCCAAGTTCTGTATATTGTTCACACACAAGATCATCGAAATGCTAAACTCTGCAGAATCTGATTCATGACATGCTTTACAACAATCCACATTTCTCTGTGACCGCTCAACCAAATCGAATTGGGATTTCTGCAAAATAGAGCTAAAATGTTACATTTCAAGACCCTGAAGTAGCTTTTGAAAAATGTCATGATATTGGGCATTATCAATGCGAAAATCTTATTGTAATTTTTTGGGGGACATACTGCAGTAAGTCGCCCCAAAAATCACAATCAGATTTTCGAATTGATAACCCCTATATGATAAACCTGTGTACGTGCTACTTCAAAGTCTTAAGGTATAACATCTTAGCTCTATTTTGCAGAAAACCCCATTCAATCCATTTTTTTTTCCTTTTCTTTTTTTTTTCCTAATGAAATAAGTAATTGTTGCGAATGACTAATTTGTAATACATCACTGGGAGAACACAACAGCAGTCCACAAAGTTGTAGGCATCAATACCACTTCTTGTATTTTAGAAATCCCACTGTACAGTCCACCCTTCAAACCCACATTAATCAGACTAAGCATTAGTTCTCATATTCCAGGGCAGAATAAAAACTTGGCTATGCTAGTATACCTGAACAAGCAGACAACCCTAGGCTGCACACAGGACTGGAATACCGTCAGGTGGAGAGGGAACGTACTCGATGTCGGGTAAAGGATTTGGCAGGAGCAAACAACTAATTGCAGATTTGTATTGTGCTGTGCATCAGCTAATTACATGATATGCTATAATAGTATAGAATGTTGAGTTTAGTAACAACCTTATGACTGTAAAGTAGTACTAGAACTATAACTTTAATTTGAATTTTAAAAAAAACCCGAAATCATTGGTTATTCTGGCCTATCCTTTTCATTTACTATGAATACCTGGATCTGTAAACCAAATCAGAAGACATAATCATACAGTCATAATATGTTTTTGGTAATTGCATAATATGTTTTGTATTAAGATGCATCTTGCACTGGCTGCTGAGGTATAAAACTAATTCCTGAGTTTCCATTTCAAATCTGATTTAATCTGTCTTAATCATTCCATTTCTGTAACCTGCATGGTTCCTTTTCTTCTGTAATGACGCTCTAGTATTGAGTATGACCTTAGACCTTCGAAGAAATAGAATAATATTAACATTCAAAATTTTCATAATTTCTAGGTCTGACTGCGACAGCCTTGAGGAGTTTTCAACAGTTTCAACTGTGGTGGACAAGTCATCTTCCTTCACGATTCTGGTAGTGTTGGCAATTGTTAGATTGGAAAGCGTACCTGTCCCATTTACAGGGAGCTGTCTGAGATCAGAAAGTTTTCGTACTGTCACTTCTAACATGATCAGCCAGGAATTGTTTGTGTAAGGAAACACCTCTGGGATAACGAAAAAAGAAAGAAAAAGAAAGAAAGACTGGGTTTACTCAAGACAGTAGGAGTGGTTCCTAACAAGAAGCATTTACCCAGCCAGGCTAATATCTACTGGATCAACACTCGACAGAGAACGCTATGAATATCTTCAAGCACATCAGATCTTTCCTCTTCAAAGATGTCACCTGCCCCCAGCCCGAGAGACTGAGGCCCCATGATAGAGCTAATAAGTGTCATCCTCAACTTATTGGCATACTTGTCCACTTTGTGTTTCCTACTGTATTTTACTCTTCGAGCAGATACTGGTATTGCTCTTTGGTTTGGAAACTTGGATCATGGTTGAAAACATGTTTTGCCCCATGCATGTGTGCAGCATAAATGCCGCACATTATCATAACCTATAATGTACTTGAGTACAGCGGGTTTAGTTAAAACATTTCCACCCTACTGAATGTAGTTGGCAAGAAGGCAGGTGTGATTATCATGTCCTCAAGACACTGCTGGCTGTGGAAGACTATATGAATACTCATGGCATATCAGTACTCTGCTATGAATTTACCGGTAACAATTTCAAATGCATCTTCAGATAACTTAACATTCTTAGGTTTTCCTCCAGTAGTTACCATATCCTTTATGTATTGTCTTTTGTTGGCATGTGTTTATAAATAGCACTATGCAATTGCAAGTATTCACCGTTGACGTGTTCAAAAAAGTTATAAGCATAGAAGTTTCCTCTTCACTTCCACTGTTTTGCTGTCAGCTTACCAATAATGTGCAAATGATATTGTGATTTAGTCAGCTGATGTATTAGTGGACTGTGGTCGATATCAATGTGACATCCAGTCTTTTTTAGTGAGTCCAAGAGAGAAAAACTTGTTTGTAGCCTGCCTCATCCTGAAGCAGTTGACATACATGTTTCTTCTTTTCTGTTTTTCTGTGTCTAATATCAGGGGAGAAAAAGGATACATATGATGACTTACTATTCTTCACATGTAGCTGAGCTTGGGCTGATATTAATGTAACGTGAATACTGTAATTTCATCAGGGTATGGGAAGCATGGAAACTAACAGAAATCTTACTTAAAACTTTCCACTTGAGAATCACTGGATCTTTTTCGTGAATAGATGTTGCTCTTTCTTAGGGGGATATGGCAACATGACATAATCAAGAGTTATATATGACATTTTTTTTCCATTTTTCAGGGAACAGACGTTGACATTACCTCAGATTTCATATAGCAATGGGAACAATTAGGGTACATAGTTGAATTCCATCACTTTATCTATTGAATTTTACTTGTAGACTGCTTCCTTCTGTATCTGCTTTTGGTGGAAATTGCATCCATCTCTCTGGAGTTCCATATAAATTGTTCAGCGTGTAGGCATTCTCTTTTTTCTTTCTTCCATTCTTTCCATCTATTCTGTCACGTCGTGTCCCTTATTTGCAAATAAGTATTTCATAACATTTTTCTTTGAGTGGTTCACAATATACAAGCTTGCTTTTTAGTGGACCTCTCAATTCTATTTTTTTTTCTCAATTGAAACATAACTGTATTTTTGCCATTATGCATGCATATATCTTTATCTGTATCATTAATCCTCTGCAAAGTCAAATGTATACGTATGATATAGTTCCTGATTTATTCTGTGTTGTGTTTTGTTGGAAGAAGAAGAGTGAAGAGAAAGGAATTGAATTGAATTATCTACACCGCGTTATGCATTGTCTTTGATGGAGTTGAGATCCATTAAGTGGCAAGGGAAGAGATTAAAGTGTTGCAAGTGCAATAAGTCTTTACTCCAACATATTCCACATGGAGCATATGCCTACAATTCTACATATATTCTTTTTCTTTTTCATTTTGATACTCTCTTGGAAGTATGTGTGAATATGTACACATGTATGTTGCAGTTTTGTTTGCATAGTGCATGCAGTGTACCGGTACTGTAGTTGTACATGTGTGTGTATGCGTGTGTTTTTTGCACATGTAGGCCTAAGTTGAATGAATGAATGTATAATTGGAGTTCTCTTACCCCAGTGACAAAATTCTAGTTTACTTTTGCAATATAATTGTAAAAGAAGGGTTAAAATAGGCCATGATTAATTCCACCCTACACTGCAAGTATAAAATCCACACATTTGCTACATCTAGATTGTATATTTTGCAAAAACACATTACATCTTGTATGTGTAACAGTGCCGGGATGTTCCGTTAGGCCTGCACAAACACAGCTGCATTCATTTTTAACCATGGCCCTGCTCGTAGCATTTCAGCTATATATCACACACCCAGCCAAACACTCATGCATGCAACTTTTTAGAATATAAAGCTTATTTATAGACCTTTCAACATGCAGAGGAACACAATAATGGCTTAATGTACAGTCCAACACATTCAAACGTTATTTACATGTGTACATTTGACATGCAAGATAAACGACATGGTCCCTTATCCTCTTACTGTCTCAGCACACACATACACTCAAACACAGACAGACAGACAGACAGACACATTAACACACAATATACATACGCACAAGTGCACACAGACGCACACACATGCATACACACATCCACTTTCACGTGCAGGGGAACACAATGATGCAATCCAACACAAACATTATTTACATGACTGAAGCTTACATTAGACACGCACGACAAAAACATGGTCTCTTATCATCTTCCTGTCTCACCCACACAAAGGTCTACATACACTCAAACACAAACAGACAGACACACAAATCTACAATGTACATATACGTAAGTAACACACAAGTACACACACACACACACACACGCATACACACATCCACTTCTCAATCGGATACATTCTGTTACCATATCCAACGACATGTTTCTCTAACGCGTGTTTTATGCTAAAAACCCAAATTCGTTTAGAATTTGAAATGCAACTCTTATTTTCATGGTTGTCATGGCAGCGATGATTTCATAGAATGCTTAATGTTTGCATCATATCATCCATGACAAGACTTGGGGGAAAGATTCCAACTTTGATGAATAACGGACCAAAACTGTGGGACTATGAGCTCTTAAAGGGGCACAGTGTTCCCCGTCCATGACTTACGCGCGCGCATGCATGAACGGGTTAAAAACTTGCAAGATTTGGGCAAAACATGCTTTTTTAAATTTCATAATTGGCAAAGATTGGGGCACTTAGGAGTGGAATTTCAGAAAACGATCTGCATATATAAATACATCAGAATTCGCTCTTTAATGTGGCGATGAAAACTCAATTTCGGTATTTTACGGCCTAAGGGCCCTTTTCTCGCGTCACGGCCCATATATATATATATATATATATATATAATTATATATATATATATATGTTGATAAGGTAGTCCACGTGTTGGCAAGATAAAAAGATAAGTAACAAAGCTGCAACAAAGTTCATGCTGTATTCACCAACGGTTTATTTCTTCACACAAATTTTCGAGCGTCTCGCCGCCCTTTCTCAAGTGTTGATACTGAGAGAACAGTATCAGTAACAGTCCGTTATCTTGTTCTCTCAGTATCAGCACTTGAGAAAGGGCGGCGAGACGCTCGAAAATTTGTGTGAAGAAATAAACCGTTGGTGAATACAGCATGAACTTTGTTGCAGCTTTGTTACTTATATATATATATATATATATATATATATATATATATATATATGGGTGAAAATTTTGAACGATGTACAATTGCCAATTTTCGTATCTTATGACATTCTTTCCCTTAGAACACGCCAGGATGATCTAAGAAACCAGATTTTTTCATGTCATCTCAAAGATTGGTAAATTTCCTTTCAGGAAATATATGGTTTGGTTGACTTTTGCCTGATATTTTTCATTTCACAAGGACTTAAAGCGTAAAAATACGGTAAAAACGCTATTTTCACAATAATTTTTGTTTTTCAAACTAATGATGTGCATTTTTAATGGTACGTGGCATCTAATATATGACCATGTTCTAGATCTGACATATCATGGGTATGTACCACAAAATTATAAGAACTTTATGAGCACGTATAAAATTACAGAGAACAATTAATATATCAAAGTCCTAAACAGACGAACGTCCGTGATGCTTTTATTTCTATCGCTGCTGCAAATTCTACTTTGATGTCCCAACTGTAACGTATTCGAAAATTTGGTGTTCCACCTAATGAACATATCCTGCAAAAATTGTACGTCTGCTGGCTGTACATGGGACGTAATATTCTTTTATGCAAAATTATACTCAGTTTTCGTCACGGACGTGCTTCCGCTATTTTCTAATAAAGATCGTAGCCCATGAAACGTTATTGGCGATATTGTTCTGAGTCGTAATCAACTAAGATCTAGCAACACGATAATATGTTTGTTTTGAGTTTCTGTCCATCCACGAACCTCCAAGAAAAAAAGAACGTCCGTGATGATTAAAACGTTTTCGAGTGGGACACCATCTTGCTTTGATGGCGAAGGTGCATTTTACCTTTGGCTCTCTAGCCGAGGAGCTGCATGCCATTTTTGGAGCGTACTGAGGTTCGTCCGCAGTTTTTGGACCATGCAATTCACCAAAAACCAAGCATAAAATTAATATTTTCTCTGAAAATTCACCTCCTGATCCCCGTCTGAGCAATACATATGTTGTAAGGATGTCAAATGTCTTATAATTTGCATTGACAATACCTTTTCAAATTTTTGAAAGAGTTAGGAAGGCTAGGTACTCTCTGCCGATTAGTTATCCTTCCTGGAACATGACCCTAGTAGTAGAACGAACGTCCGTGATAATTAAAGAGAACGTCCGTGACGTATGCAATCTCTCCGATAGGGATAACTTGTCCCGAAAGTGTCCTGTATTCTTTAAAACTTTTGGCTCGAATAGCGACAAATAAAGTTTTACAAAGTAGAAAATGAGTTTAGAGCAGTAGTTTCAGAATTTTTAAGGCGTTATGTGATCATGATGAACAAACAATTGAAAATTTACTCACAATTTTACGCTTGTTTTCCCTCTAATTATACAAAAAACAGCTAAACACTTAAAACAAAGTTATAGGAAAAAGGAATTTTGCGTAATCTGTCATTTCTGTGCGTTTAAATTTCTTTCTAATGAGGTTCTGGAGACAATTTGTACTGTTACAGGTTCTGAAAGTTTCGCTCACGGACGTTCTGTCTGAGAAAGGAAATTTCTGACAATTACAAATATATTACTGCACATAAGATTAATGTTAGTTGAAAATATTATCAAATCACCGAGCCGCTCATACCCGAAAGTGAATAGCGTTCAGCACTCAATTTACCTGTAATAACAAACGGAAAACGTTTTTTTCACGGATGTTCGTTGGTTGAATAAGTCAGTGGATTACATAGTAGGAGAAAGAGGATCAGTGCCACTTTTTAGTGACAGGTGCTCTAAGTGTTTATCTTTTGAGTATGGTAGCTGCCGTCTCAAACAGAACACATCCAGTTTTGGTCTCCATAACGGACGTTCGCTGTAATTGTCATGATATTACATGCCTTAATTCATTCTTATTTTTCTCTTCATGACGATTTTTCTCTCATTCCCTCAATAGCCTGAACATGCTGCGACCAAACAGAAAACAAAAACAAAACAAAACAAACCAAAACAAATCCGAAAAGTGCTACGCAATCACATTCAGGATAATGACGGAAGAAGTCTGTAATGAGCATGTGGTGAATAAGAAACGGAAAAGTTTCAAAAGGACGGGGAAGCAGTTGAATGAAAATGACTGAGAAACAGAGAAGGGATCGAGCTCCAACACACAGAGAAAAGAATTGCCAGTGCACTCCCGTTATGCCAAATTCCTCTGGGGAAGTTTTTGTCTGTTTGTTTATGTTTTTTATTCATCGAAATGTCGTCACTGTAAGCGAACAAAAATCATGCAGTATACAATAATTGTCTGATGAAAACACACAAATCCTCCGCTTATCATCACATGGTGTTGTTTTATACTCATCAATGAAAAGCAATATTCATTTGTAATTTTTTTCCAAGATTTTGTTTTTCATTTTACATTTAAGAGACAGAGAGGTCGTCAATTTGTTTGTGCTTTTGTGCTTACTTTGAAAACACATGTTAAAAAAAATAATGATTAAGAATAGGTTTAAGGTTGCACTTTGATACGTTCGCTCTTCCAAAGATTCGTTACTCCGATGTCCAAAGGTTTGTTATTCCAAAACGAAAAAAAAATGTAGTTAATTCAGGAGGTTTGTTATTAGAAATGTTCTTCGAAAAATAGATATTAAGGATCATTATTCTTAGGTCCGTTCTTCTAAAAGTGTA
Organism: Diadema antillarum; assembly: GCF_040938485.1. Taxonomy (NCBI): domain Eukaryota; kingdom Metazoa; phylum Echinodermata; class Echinoidea; order Diadematoida; family Diadematidae; genus Diadema; species Diadema antillarum. The sequence goes on from NW_027271443.1 coordinate 1,620,395, forward strand.
ATGGGCCTAATATTCGTTTAGGTGAAAACGGTTATTATGAGGTTTTGAAATTGGAGGATTTTAGTTGTTAACTTGTTTCTCCACATTTGGATAAGCGAACATAATTTTTCATGTTCCAATTAATAAGTCTTTCGGTTAACCTTCGAAGATTCCAATCATTTACCGAATAAAAAAGCTTCATAATTATACGAACTCTATCAATTTTCGTATTGACAAACTGTATGAATAACGAGCCTCCGAAATGACGCGCTACAAAAGGTTTGTTCCATAACAAACCATACTTTTGTATAATATCGAAGTCACAAACATCCATCCAAGTTATATTGACTTATTATGGACTTGTTGTGACGAAACTTCGCAGTATCGAACCTATTATCATTTCTGACTAATATAATAACACAAATTCGCCTCGGTAACAGTGTGTAACACAAGGAGCAAACACAGAGGGATTTCTTCCTAACGTATTCGTTTGCCCTCCCCAGCTAAACTTCGTACAATTTTTTTGTATTTCTATAACGGAGCACATTTCTGTTGTTTTTCTATATTAATTCTTTGTCATAATTTTAACTGTGACCATGTTCGTTATATAAAAAGCAAATTTTGCATTGTAGACTTTATATAACAAGTTTAGGACCTGAATATTTACTTCATGATAACGAAATTTTGATAAATATATTCGTTCTCAAGGATGGACTACGTCACTGAGATTACACGTACGTTTGTACGTTCATTTGCGAGAGATGGAAAAATTGTTTTCCTTGATTCCTCAGTATGAGAAGATAAACAAGCTTATATAATTGAGAATTGGTAATATCTATTCAGGATTTTGCAGAGGAGTTTGTTCTCGACATGAAATTGCTGTTTGTTGTGAGTAGAATGCGTTTCCAACTCAAGAGAGCTGCATTGTTCAATATCTTGTTTGTTCCGAACGTCCGTGAGCTACATGCGAACCTCCGTGATGAAAACTATGCTATGTTTGTTGGGTTATAGAGACTGCCCAGATGAGATACATCTTAAAAAGGTATATTATTATTTGGGAGTGAGGATTAAAGTATGGGATAGTGAAATAAGAGGTGAAAATATTGAGTTTCTGTAAAATGCGCGTAAAGTTAAGAAAGTGTTTAGCGGAAGAGCAATATTTCCACAGAAATGACGAATTTAGTTAAATCATCAGTTGTTTACCATTATGTACAGGTTAAGAGTACAAGCTTGATATTCTGCATTCACGTACACATGTCCCTTAAGATATTTCGTTAGGATTTTGAACTGAATCAGATCTTTGGAAACTATGTTAAATGGTATTCAAATGTATGTGCAGTACTATTCTTCACGGACGTTCGCTGCTCTGGACATGGTAAACTTCAGCGGTGAATAAAAACTTGTTCCTCTGGGAAAATCCTAGTATAATTGGGTTCATATTAAAGCTTGAGTTATACTCTTTCAGGTAAGATGAATGATTTGGAGAATTTCCAACTTTTTAAATTTTGCCTTGTTTTGGCTCAATTGTACATCGTTCAAAATTCTGACCCATATATATATATGTATATATATATACACATGTATGTGTCATTCAGCATCAAAGCCATGTATTTTCTTCAATAGCTGAAGTAATTGAAATATTATTTTAATAGATTAACACGTTCTCTGATCTCGCATTCTATTTTTTACAAAATGCAATGCATGGGTTTTTATAATTGCCATATTACGTCGGGATACTGCAGCAATAGGTTATCTATGTTCTTTGCCGAAAAAAAGCCAAAGGATTTGCATAAAATTGTGAATCTCGCGCACATAAATAATGTATTCAATCGTATGGAAATGATTCATTACATCGATACTCAAAATACATTTTTGTTCATATGTGATTTTTGATATTTGATTTCATATACAGTTACAAAATACTTCCCTCAGTATTCTCTAAATTCTTTTCATACAATGGCAACCTGTATTGATATTCAACATTTACATACAACAATATCAGTTTTAATGATGATGCCATTAGGGTGTGAACACCTAAAGACCTCAGACAAAACAAACTTGACATACACGATGTAGGTAATTCATGACACAGTTCCTTCAGATACTTTGAAATGTTAAGCCCGACGCGACGGCTCTTGAAAGGATACCTGTATGTTCAAGACTTTTTACTATTATGTCAAAATATACTAAACCAAATATTGATTTGTTTATTTATCTGTTTGTTCATCTAATTTGCTTATTTATTTATTTCCAGCAATGGGGTGGATTGTTCTGTCAGAACAGCTGATTTTCAAAGGGGTCCAATTGACATACATGTGAAAATCCACATAAAACATCTGCAATAAATGCACAATACAAACCTACATACACCGCAGATATAAAATCACTGCAAAACAAAGTGACTTACAGTCGATATATTACTAAAGTATACACAACAATAATTTCGCAAACAAAACAAAATCATTGTAAAACAAATTGACTTACATTTCATTTTATTTTATTTCATTCATTTCTTTAAGCACGGCACATACTTCACTCCGAAGACTGTTCTTCCGCAGGTCCGTGCGGATAAAATACAACATAAGTATACAGAAATGAAAAACAAAACTCATACAAAAACACAACAAAACATCGAAAACAGAAAAACATGGTGATGAAACTACGGCACACATCTCGACGGAAACAATGATCAATCGAAGATAACCATGTTACACTCACTGTATACAAATACATCGTTTAATATTGGACACATTACTATGATGCAATAGAAAAATTTCGGAAGCAAAACAAAATCATTGTAGAACAAAGTAGCTTACAGTCGACATGTTACTATGATACACTACAATAATTATGGAAACAAAACAACAAAAATCAATGTAGAACAAAATGACTTACAGTCGACTTATTGATATAATACATTAGAATAATCGTAGTAACACACATAACAATCGCCCCCCCCCCCCAAAAAAAAAGATAGAAAATATACTGGGAGAACTCAACTTAGCACAAGTACATACCTAACATACTAATCAACAAAATAAAAGCATGTATTTGATTGCGTTCGTATGTGATGGAGGGGAAATATTCGAAGGCTCAAAATTGAAACCGGTTACGAAAAATGATAATAATAATCATCATAATAATCATAATAATAGTAATCATAAAATACTTCATAACAAATTATGAGGAATATCAATCAAGAATATACCGAATTTCAACTTCAAAAGTCTTAGTGTCATTTATCATTTTCTGACAAAAACAATGTAATCTCCAGTGCTCCGTCTAACTAATGACTGAAATCATAGGACCATATTGCGTAGACACCTGATTTATTGAACAGTGTCGAGTTTGTGTTGTTGTTTTTTTTTCTCATAAAGTATCTAACTTTAATACAATAAGTAAAACCCTTTATGTTAAAATAAAGAGCCTATTTAAAGTGGACTTTCCAGCATTGCACCAAACTGGTGAGCAACAATCCAAATGGTATTGGATTATAGAAAGGTACAACATTTTTGCAACTTTGAAATTCACATAAAAACTGGATTTTTCTAAAAAGGAACAAATTTCTCAAAATGTTCACTCGTATAGAATCAACATGACGTTAACATGTAAGGTTTTGATCACATACTATTCCTAGATATCTACATTTAAATACTCCTTTAAGTGTATACTATCTATTTGAAAAAAAAAATAATGTAAAAAATAATGAAAATTCTTTCACTTCTTCCTGGAAGCCAAAATCATACATTTTCTTTGGTCTGCATTCAAAATCAAATTATTCGCAGTCAACTACAAAGAAATCTCATTCAAAACTTGATCTAAACATGTTGCCATTTCAACAGGGTTGGTTTAGAACAAAAATACACAAATGTATCATCTGCATGAAGAGAGAAGCGCATGGGTGATATCTTTATTTAATTAACATATCGGCCGATGAAGTCAAGGCACGTGGAAAGTATCAGCAAGACACTAATAAAGGCATAACTTAAAATTTATAGATGAAAGAGAAAACCAGCATCAGTGCTTTAATATAGTTCTAAAATGTGAGTTACGGATAGAAACAACAGTAAAAACATGAATCCGTATAAACGATGTTAAGTGTTGTTATTTAAATACACAAAATATGAACAACAGTTATAATAAATATGTTTCCAGACTAAACCGTCTACAGTTACGGCTTATTGAGAAACACCCTGATACCTCCTTAGATTTTGGTTTTATTGCAAAAAAAAAAAAAAAAAATGTGTATGGTAGGATAGTTTGTGATACAATCAGACCTACTCATATACATCAAATGTGATATCTTGAACATTTTTGAAATCACTGCTCCCAAAGGTAAACTGGACCTTTAAGCCAACAAAGCATAATTTTGATTTGATGTATTTGTTCTTGCATTATATCATTGCTCATGCAGATACATACACATATATCATATATATTGATGGTACCATACATATAAATGGATATGTACATACATGACATAAACATTAACTAACAAGGTAAGTTTCTTCATTACCTTTGGAATATACAGCAATACAGTTTCTTCATTGCCTTTACAATGTACAACAGAACATAAATCAGCTATGCAATGAATAACGCAGAAGGGCTACAGCTTAAGCATTGCTTGATTTGCATGCAGCCCTCGTGCATCATAATAATACTGATAATGAATAATAATGATAATAATGATAACAATAATGCTCACAATAATAATAATGTCTTTTTTATATGGTATCAAACACGGATAGGGGTTGTGGCTTCTCATCGTTACAGACACCTAGAAAGCCATTTCTTCCACAGATTCGTATAATCTCTCGTCCAGATTCCGGAGTGAAAGGTATTCCTGAGAACGGAAGGAAAGTCACTGGTAGTGTAAATATTGTTATTTTAATCAGCCTGCAGAACCTGTATAAATTCGATGTTGACCACAAATTTCAGCATTGTGATGATAGTTACAGTCAATAAACGTTAGCGTAATTAGGTGTACAATGATATCGAAAGACAAACGGTGAATAAGCATCAAAGCGTATTGTACTGGAACAGTTGTGTGCGCTGTATAATATAATCATCCTGGTAAATCTTCTCCCGCCCGGAGGAGCACATCCCAAAGCGATGCCCATGGGTAAAATTGAGTATGATCTCACAGAGACACGAACTCTCATCAAATATTTTTTCCGTTGTCATTTTGATATAAAATTGGATACACGGTTATCAAATAGGAACACGCAGAATAAATGTAATATGTATATTACGTACCGTGCATCACAGAACCAACTAGAAATTTCGCTCTGGCGACTGGTATGCCTCCGCCATAATACATGGTTCATCGAATAGGTCTATAACACAATGTCTTGACAATGTGTGATGACAGCTTCACATAACTGGCAAAATATTAAAATGACAGGTTTGTCACAAATGCATTGAGTGTTCACTATCCTTGAACTAGGTTTATTTGGATGAATGGCTATACTGTCTACTGTCATGCCAAGTTTCATTACGATACCTCTAACAATTTTTTAGATACGCTGTCCACAAATTTGATTACGGACGGACAACCCGAAAAAATAATGCCTCCGGCGGCACTTCGTGGCGGAGGCATGCATAACAAAAAAATCGCACCCACCGATTTTGTGCTAGGACTTGAAAAAAAGTAATATGGGTCAACCCAGCCAACCTTGAGTTTTTCATATTTTCTTTAAGAGCTTGTCTTCTTCCACATTATACTAAAGTTTGTGATCATAAAATGAACAGGAACTTGTATTTGTTGCAGTTTTTCCTCGAACCCTTTTATGTGTGTGGGAATAGTGTGATTATGTGTTTCTCGTGGAGTCCTCTTTTCATTTCTTAAAAACCCTGTCCATGCTCTTCACTTTCAACTCCAATTACTTTCGATAATGATGCTACTGCATTGAAAGTCGACAATAATCATCAACATAATGTGTTATTTAAGCATGGTTAATTTCAGCTTAATCAAATAATCCTTTCATTGTTGTTGCAATTACATGGAAAACATTTTTTGTTGTTGTCGTGTTTTTGTTTTGTTTTGTTTTGTTTTGTTTTGTTTTGTTTTGTGTTTGTTTTTTTTTTTTGGGGGGGGGGGGGGTTCTATTCACCCCAAAGTTAGCACGGTTTGGTAAAGAATAAAATAGACTTCAATTGAATTGACCCTGAGTACTTCGAAGCCTATTTCTCAGTTCACACTTTCTAGAGTGCACTCTTTTCAATAGTAGGATAGGTTAGGAGAGTCCATTTGAATTAAGTTATATCATTTTAAAGCTTAAAGTATGCTCTTTCAGAATCTGTTCTTAACTTACAATCCATATCTGGCGATTCATTGTTGGTTTTGTGATGCAGGGTCACATATAAGTACACACCCACTCACACTCACAATCAAATATCTGAAATCTCACATTTGAAATCACATTTGCGTCAAATTATTATCTTCCGAGACAAGTAATGGATGTTTTGTTCATTGAGCAGCATCTTATATCGTGGTGGTGAAAGACACAATTAAATAAAACATAAATGACAACAGTTACTTTATAATGTCTTTCCATCATTGGTTCAAGTTTACGGAGGACGACATGGTAACCACATCTCATTGTTGGGTCCATTTTCCAGCAGCCAGCCATTATAGAGTACCTATAGAATATGAATTAAGAAAGGAAAAATAACAATGGCATTGTAATGACCATAACGTTGACTGTGCTGTACATTATTGTGCGTGTGTGTGTGTGTGTTATTTATTTATTTATTCAAGATTTCATGTGTGTTCACAAAATAGGAATGCATACAAATGTATGCAAGTACATCTCATATAGGCAAGACAGAATATATACAATAAGTATACATTGATAAGAAGCAGTTACAGGATAGTATACAACTCCACTAAAGAGAGCTACATTATTCAAGGTAACGAACACGCAAAGGAATTGCAACATAAGCTTAAAGGTAGGGAATCCCATTTGCATGCCTTAAATGAAGAGTTGTATAAACACAGTGATATGTTGAAAAGAGTATCATTTTAGAAACTCCCATAAAGTATTGAAAGTGGAAGGTAACATTTCGTAAATTTTTATTGACCGTTAGATTTTGAACTTAATTTTTTTCGGGGCTCACCGTAAATTCCAGTACATTACTAGGCTACCTTTGCAGACCCATGCACTGCATATCTGTGAATAAAGTTCATCAAAACTTACGAACATTTCTATATACATTCTTGCCACACACTCTATATGTTATTACATCAGCTCTTATACTTTTAGATTTGTGTTTATAGATAAAAAATACAGAAGACTGCAACAAAAAGGCTTAAGTGTGGCTGACATACACAACTACTGATATGTAGTTGAGTTTTGTGCATTATTCAAATTGTACACTGCAAAAAGTCCGGTGTTGAATAGTGAACACCAAGCCGGTGTTAAATTTTCGGTGCTCATTTATGGTGTTAAATTAACACCTACGGGTGTCATTTCCAAATTTTAAACTGTTTTTGAAGAGTTTCTTAGTAACTGCACTTCTTTTTGATTTTTAAGTTAAACAACACGATCAAGAATTTTACATTAAAATACTAGATTTTTGAAAAAATGTGAAAATAAATTTACACCAAAGTAACACCAGCTGGTGTGGTCCCTTATTGAAGCTGGACGGGTGTTAAACCATTGATACTAACACCAGCAAATATCAAATCAACACCATGTGGTGTCGTTTTTGAATTAACACCAGTACAGTGTCAAAATAACACCAGGTACAGTGTCAAATTAACACCACGAAGTGTCAGGTGAACACTTTTCAACACCATCACAGTGCATTTTTAACACCTGTGGGTGTGGTCCTTTATTGAAGTTTGATCGATGTTAGATTTAACACCCGTGGTGTTAAATCTAACACCGATGTTTTTACAGTGTGGATAACTGTTGACTTCCAAATTTCTAAGCAGTGGCCTAAACAAGCCCCCTGAGGTTCATATTTAATGTTTTGCTGCATTTTGGGAGTTCTGTAAAAGGTATCCCCTACCTTTAAAAACTTGAAAATCGTTGCAACGCCCGTGCACACAATCTATATGCTTGCAAATAGTTTGAATGATACTTGATAGGAGTTGGGGGTATTTACAAAGAGAGCATGGGAACATGAGGGGGAAAGAAGAAATGCATGTGTGGTGCCTATTTGTCCTGTCGGACATTGACAAGAGAGAGCAAGAAAAAGATTAAAGTGTCCAGTCATTATAAGCAAATTATACTGATTAAATTTCTCATAAATCCCATTCAAATGTTGATTTCAGGGGAAATATAATGATCACAGCAAGTTTAATAGTTAATAGTATCCAGGAGTTCAGCGTGAAGCTGTTAATAGAATATGTGTGTGCGCGTGTGTTTGTTTGTCTTTTATTGTCAATGTTATGTACGCGTACCATCTTCTCACAATCATCACCATGGTTGCATCAGTCTTGACAGATTCAACAAAGGGTAGCAGGAATCTATATAAGCGCAAACACACACACATACACACACACACACACACACACACACACGCATGACAACACACGTGCACACAAATATACACTTTCATGTTGATCTCCAATGGTACCCAGAATTATTGATATAAAAATATTGTACTTACAGTTCTTTCACACGGTGAGTAGGGAGTGGCATCTTGTAACCCTTGGCAAGCTGCTGCTTCACCATGTCCATCGTCATTTTGGGATAGGGTCTTGCTCCTGAAATTATTAACGAATAGTGTCAAAAGAGAGACAGAAGCAGGGAGTCACCCATATGTAAAAAAAACATTAGTTTTGAAGAGGTAATTTTAGCTCTTAGTTTTGGAGAGGTAATTTTAGCTCCTAGTTTTGAAGAGGTAATTATTTCTAACTCTCTAAATTATGCGCTTACCCTCTAGGACAAAGTAAAGCAACCAATCCATTAGTATAAGAACGATGGAGGGGGAAGATGGAGTACGTGAGAAAGTGAGAAAAGACTAGGAAGGCCGAGGAGGAAGGAAGATGGAGGGATTTGCCCATTTGTGTGTGTGTGTGTGTGATATACTGTCATTACTGCTTCAGTTATATTTCCAGAGGGATAAAACATTCTATATTTTGCCACTTGACATTATTGTTATCCATTATTATCATTACTACTACTACTACTACTTTATTGTTGTTAGCCATTTCTTTTCCAGTTATCCTACATTCAAACATCTGAACACAATGGTTGCCATGTGGAAATAAATGTTGGTACTGAACTTTGGAAATCGATATTATAAATAAATGTTAAAATACTTTTTGTCGAGTAATAAAGTGAGATTGAATAAAAAAGAATAATATTATTTCTTGGACGATGTGTAGAAACAAAGTATGTTAATGATGATGCATTTTATATCATATTGATTATTAGCAAACAAAGCTATACTATGAGGCTGAAGGAAAAAAAATGTCTTCCATTCATTCATTTTTCCCCACCCTCCCCCCCCCCAACACACACACACACACACACACACACACACACACACACACACATACTCACACGAGCGTGGGAGCGCATACACATTCGCTGTTATTTACACGAATGTATGTTTCTGTTGGATTTTATACTGTAAGTTTTATGTAAGTGAAGTTTAATCGTCTCAAAGACATAACTACTCTCTCGTAAACCAGTCGGAATTCTAGAATCATCTGGAAAATTTGCGTACATGTAGCCGCTGTGTTCCCATTCCCTTCTATTCCCCTCTCTATTTCTTTCTCTTTCGCTTTCTTTCTATATGCCTATAAGTCTTGCAATTGTATCATCCTATTACCAAGAGTGATGATTTCACAAAGAAGGATTCCGTAAGACCAAACATCGCCCTCTAGTGACCAGATAATGGTTTCCATTCCTTCAGGCGGCATCCACCGTGTTGGATTCTGAGGTGAATAATGAAAACAAACCAACAAACCAACATTATGATTTTGTGTATCATAAAAAGTAACCTCTGTGACATTATTGTTTCTCTCTCTCTCTCTTCCTCCCTCTCTCTCTCTTTCTCTCTCTCTCTCTATATATATATGATTCCTTCGTATTACTCGCAAAAGGACGTATATCACTTTATAGTTTAGCAATTAGTGGACCCGTTTCATTATGAAGTCAAGTTTTTATGTGAGCAATGACCTACACTGAATGGTACAATTAGTTACGCAGTAAATTTGGATATTATTGTGAAACTTTCCAATTCTTATGTTCGTCGTCGTCTTGCCAAGTATCTCCCTTGTCTCTCTTCCTTGCTTCTTTTTTTTTGGGGGGGGATTTTTTTTATAAACAAGTAAATACAGTTTTTCTGTTTGTTTGTTTTTGGGGTAAAAGTAATCAAAACTAAAAGAAATGTGATAATTTCTTTTTGTTTGTTTTCATAGTTTTCACAATTTGGCTGCGTTTGGGACAATCTTCCGAAAATATTCACAAACTGCCTTCGTCTTGATTTGAATGTCGGCAGCATTTTTTTTTTGCTTTGTTTTTTTTTTTCCTGTTGAAAAGTGTTTAAAAGCTTGAATATACAGTATGTATTGACATTATGCATCCTGCTTCCAAATAATGTGTATTGAATAAAGTGGTATTGAACAAGGATGAAATTATCAGTACAAATTACATCAAATTAAAAAAAAATACAATACATGATGATTATCTACTAATAGATAGTAGTAAACATTTTTTTTTTCATCGATTGAAAATGATAATAACTTGCTAATGCAACCAAGCCTTCCTTTTCAAAAACTTCAGATCATTTTGCCCACGGTCCTATTGATATGTGTGATGTAAATTCAGATAATGCCCTACTATAACATTTAAACGTAGATATCCATCACACTACACGCAGACAACATTTTTTAACATAATGTATGTATATTCTATTGCATTATTTGAAAAACTTTAATTATGAATGCATGTATATGTATGTATGTATGTATGTATGTATGTATGTTTGCGTATGTATGTACAGTGTATGTATAATTGCAGGCAGAATTATACACCTCTGAAGCAAAGTCTATTATTTGTCTGATTAGATTCTTATACATCAAATTAAGGACTTAAACATCACTTCCCCACGATGCACCAGATACACATCGTACCAAATTGATTCACTTTTTTTTGACAACTATCTTTTTTTCTATATACCTTGACCAATTGAAACCACAATCAAATACTAGTCCCAGATATTTATAATACAGTACTGGACTTGCTTTAATTTCAAAGCATTCATACATGGATACATACCAGTGTAACCTTTCTTATTACTCTACCATATGCCACGATTTTCTGCTAAAAAAAAAAAATCCAGAATTTACTTCATTCATATAAGAAGAGATCAACACAGGACTGATGACGGGAGGGCGTCGTTGCCAATCGGCGCAGACGCACTCCCGACTTTATTGTTCGAAGTCGGACTCCGAGGGATTCTCCGGATGGAAGAACTGTACACCCGGGAGAGGTTGTGTCGCAGTCCCCCACCCAAATCAGACGAGCTGATGAAGCGTCCAGGATCATACGTGAAACTGTTCTCGGAATTAAAACAATATAAGTCCAGATGAATTGATTTAATTTTGTACCTTTATGGAAAAGTCAATATAACCCAAAAAAAAAGAGAAAAGAAAAGAAAAACAAGAAAGCAAACAAACAAAAAATGACAAATCTTAACAAAGCAAAGAAATAAATAAACACAAGTTAAAGAAAAATTAAAAGCAACGTATATTGAATTAATCCTATTAGGAAATTCCTGTGAAGGTCTTGTGAATAACAGCACACATAGTACAAAATTAATAACTGCGTAAATCAGATATCTTACATATAAGATTAAAAAACGGCTTTTTAACTTTATAAGTATTTCATCTCTCTAAGGTATTATTGACTTGCACACCAAATTTTTAAGCAGTGAAAACAGCAAAATGAACAAAATGTACATGCAAAATATATGTTTCTTTTGGACAATGGCGCTATAACAATCTGTAAACAAGGACTGAGGTGTCATGAGCATTATGATGGTTACGAATGGGTCGGCACCCTGTGCTCAGCCAAAAAGTGTCATACCAGAGTTCGTCATTATTCATATCCGCATTTTTTTTTCTCTCAAACAGGTGAGGAAAATAATATAACATTGACCTATCAAGTCATAAGCATTGGGATCGGATAATCTGTAACAAACAGTTCACCTATAATACATAATGTACTAGAACGGGGTGGGAACTGCGTCATGTAAAACAATTAATCATTGTCAAATCATGATATTTTTTTTCTCGTTATAAGAACCCTTCCTCGTCCTTGACTTCAAAATCATTGCCATCATCATAATCATTATTGTCAATGTTTATAGGCCGTACATCCGCACATTGTTGCTGATATGAATGCATTCATTATGAATTTATGAACAGTTTCATTGCAAAATAAGCTAAGCACTATTTCAAAACATTTTTGAGTCCATCATCAGATAGATGTAGTACCTCACTTGTGACATAATAATGAATATTCTAGAAATTATGATTAATAATATCCTATATCTTCTCATTATTTTCGTTTTTAGCGGCTTTTATAAAAAATAGCTCAACTTAACAAGAATGGAAAAAATCTGCTTATGATACAATCTATAATATGTGACTCTGCACCACAAAACAAACATAAAGTCGCCAGTCATGAATTTTTTATTAAGACCATATTCTGAAAGAGCAGACTTGAAGCTTAAAAATGATGTATAACTCAAATCAAATGGACTCTCCTAACCTATCTAAATATAGGAAGGAAAGCACAAACTCTGGCAAAGTGTGAACTGAGAAAAGAGGCTCTGAAGTACAGTATCTATGAAAGCGCTCTATCAAGCCGTGCTGGCTGTGCGATGAATGGGAGAAAAAAACAGGAAATAAACCACTGGAATAACAACAATGAAGAGATTATCAGATTAAACTGAAATTAAGCATGCCTCATTAACACATTCTGTCCATAATTAATGCCAACTTCCAAAGCAGTAGCATTATCCTTTCAAAAGTTATCAGAGTTGAAAGTGAAGAGTGTGTACAAGGTTTTTTTAGAAATGAAAGACACACCTAATCACACTATTCTACCAAAAATGTTCGAGATAAACTGCTAAAAAAAAACCACACTTTCCTGCCCGTCTTATAATCCCAAATTCAAGCATAATGTAAAAAAAAGACTTGCTCTTTCAGAAAATATTACAAAGTCAAGATCGGCTAGGTTGACCCATTTCACTTATTTTCAGTCCTCACGCAAAATCAGTGTGTGCGTCTTTTTGTTCGTTTTGTGATGCACGGTCACATATAATCTCTCTCTCTCTCTATATATATATATATATATATATACATATATATTATATACATATCATATAATCTATAAAGTTATGCTTATTTTTGCATAGACACGTATGGGCTTATAATAGAAAATGATCAATACCGTGTACATTTAGACAATAACGCCTATTTAGTCGTGACTCGATATGATATTGAATCCCAATAATCACATGATGATATTTAAGGAAATTTGATGAACCTTATTCTTACAATGCGATAAAACTTTTTTCTTTTATCTTCAAGCATCCCAAGCAAAGCATAAGGTATACATTAGCAATCAAAATGATAATACTTATACTGGCGATAAAATGGCACAAAGACACTTATGGAATGTGTCTCATTAATAACTAAAGAACCTCGGATAATAGAGTGCGTTAAGTATTTCTTTTTCTTTTTCTTTGATAATTAATCCCATGACAACGGTGTCCTCATTTTTCCAAGCTTCGTTTAGACAAGGGTGATTCTATTTACATGACTTGAACGAAAATCAGACCTCAAATTCAGATTCTAAAATTAACAGTTGTAATTAGTTTAGTTTCAATACAGTGCACGGTGCGATACGCTGTAACGTTAGCTGTACACTAATCATAATGAAAAACACTGTCAACAGCACTACAGCATAATGCGAGATAACAAAACGATATGCAACCTCACAATAATGTCCATAACAACATCAATAACCCGTACACCCGTATATGACAACAATCGATCAAGAAATTATTCATATGCGAGAGTAATAAATCCTACAGACACTAACAAGTATGTGAAACATGTGATAGGCAATTGCTTCTGTTGAACATCCTAAAGTATGTACTAATCAAATAATCACTATTAACAACACGTGAGGATATTAATGTCAATTATTTTATGAGAAGTAATTTTACGCAAGACACATTTAATTATAATAAAAAATAGATTACAAAGCAAACAAGTAGTACTCTCAGTGCATGGGACTTTTTTGTGCTCTGTTGAACATTGATACAGACATGCAAGCCTTGAGGGCAATAACGACACTGCAGTAAGCACAGAATCAAAATATTCAAAGGGATCGTATAGTTTTGGTTGAGATTTAACTTCAGGTTTTTATCATTCTTTGGTGAGGCAATGAGGAACCGCTTATGATTATGAAAGAGCATGTAATTCCATGAGGATATCAACGTTTATTTGATGAAAATTGATTTTGAAATGGCGGAGATATCCAAAACAGAGTGATCCTAATAAAGTGTGGGACCCACACTTTATTACGATCTCTTTGCTTTACATTGTTTTTGGATGTTTCAGCTATTCCAAACCCGACTTTCATAAAATAAACTTTGAATTCATCTTAAAATGGTATGCTGTAGACTATTTCATGAATGTTTTCTTGATATCTCGCAAAAAAAAGTTAAAGCCCAATTTTCATCTCCACCAATATAGTATCATCCCTTTAATATTGTTCTGTTCCATTGGTTACATCCATGTTGAAACGCTGCTCCAATTTCCCTCTTTAGCTCAGTCGGACTTTTATAATAGAGATGTAATGCCAGTCAAAAACAAAACGAGAAGCTGGGAACAGACACGCATCCAAAAACCACAATACATAACATCTGTAGCCACTGTCAGCGTTTATCAATCACATCACGAAAATCCATGAGAAATTGCTTTTCATCGTAGGGTTATGGATCCTCAGTCTAGACTGTTATATCCGCCACAGATTCATACAATCTCTCATCCATGTCTCGGAGTGACAGGTATTCCTGGAAAGAGTAAAGTGAGCATAGTAAATTTAACCAGTAAATTAAACAGAAAACCAACTGCTAGAATGACACAGAAATGACAATTACATGAACTTTCCATCATCAAATTATATGTAAGAAATAACTTGTAATAAATATGTAAGCAATTATTAATTTTATGACAAACAGCTTGCACTTTGATGGCTAATATATATACATTATTGGAATTACTGAATTTTATTTTAAGAAAAAAATTAGGAGTCTTAAGTATGCCATCGTATAATTCCTACAGAACTTTGGTAAATAACAACCTTGTTGGATTTACAAATGGCATACTCGAGACTGGTTCCTAAATTTCTTCTCAATACTACATAAAACTGGTATGATAACTTACGTGATATACTTCCATAATCGGTTCAAGTTTCCTCTGAATGGCGTCATAAGAGTATCTCTTTTCCAGTTCCATTTCCCAGCAGTTGGTCATTATAGAGTATCTAGGCGAGGAACAGAAGCAAACAACGACAGCTTTTAATGACCCATTTGCTTTTGCTGATCTGTCTTTGAGTTATTTAAGGCTGCCATTATCTCTAAACTGTCGCATCTCGACTGATTCGGTGCAGGACAGCAGGAATCAATGGGAATTCTCGTCAACAAATACAAACACACACAAACACACATAAACACACAGGCAGACACACACAGACACACACGTCATAAATCTACCTGCAAGCAAACTGGAAATGGAGGTAAATACACTACTCACAATTCTTGACCACAGTGAGAAGGACGTGGCATCTTGTAACCCTTGGTAACTTGCTGCTTCACCATGTCCATTGTCATTTTTGGATAGGGTCTTGCTCCTTAAAGAGAGCAGAGAAGACGACAGAGAAAACGAAAAGAATCAGGTGTATACATATTAACTTATCAGTCTCTTGTTCCTATTTTTTTCCATACATTTTGTTGCTAACGAGTTTTATACTATTTCTTCGAATATCGCAGGCTCCGTCATGGCAGTATACGTCATGCGTCTCAAAGAAATACACACTAAATTGTACATCTCAAGACATTAAAGTGTCTATTTGGTAAAGTAAGGTATTCATATGGTGTCATTTTTCATATGGGAATAAACACACACACACACATGTATCATACAAATAATAAATGCATAATGACAAAATATATATAATAATAATGCCGCAGTAGTAAAACAGGTCAAACAATCAATATCAAGCAATCAATCAAATAAGAGTAATCCATTTAAGTGTAATATAATTATATGCAATATGAAAAATACACGTAATATATATATATATATATATATATTCAAATGTATGTTATGTCGTACCTAGAGTGACGATTTCCCAAAGAAGGATCCCGTAAGACCAAACATCGCTCTGTACCGACCAATTTTTATTCTGCATTCCTTCAGGTGACATCCAGCGCGTTGGTTTCTGTATTTTAAAGATTAATCAAAAAAGAAAATAAATGAGCGGCATATCACATGATGATATTTCAATATATACATGAAGTCGTAACCCCCGCCCCCCCCCCCTCCTTCATTCAATTTCATATTAAAGGAATACACGTATAGTGGGTGGTTTTTAGAGTAGATATTTCTCGGACTTACACTGTACAGTGAGATGAGACTATAGAGTGGACCTATTCTTTTCTTTAATATTTCGCACAAGCTTTTTTGAGTGGATTGAGACTCTATGTGGCATCAAAACGATTCACGCAGTGCATTATTATATGTACTTTATATCATAGGTATATTCATGATCATTTCAGGGGAAAAAAAAGACTGATGCCCATGTTACGTGGGGTATCTGCTCCTTGTAAGTAATCATATCATTAATTATGGTATAACATAACTCCTTTTGTGATTTATGCTTCAATTATAATACTTACACTTTCAGAGGGTGGCATGAATGACGTCATCCCATAGTCAGAAATCTTACAAATCCGGTCTTCTGTCATCATTATATTGTGAGCACACAGGTTTCCATGGATAATCTAAATTTGATATTAAGTTATGAATACCTTGATAGAAAATTTCATAAGGTACAGCCTTCAGAGAACGTTATCAAAACGTTCCGTACGGGAACCTGGTGGCATACGTATTAAGCCTATGGTTATTTGAGAAATCAGTGTGGAAGGGTTTACCTATCCTTTTCGCAACGTTGAGAACACACACACACACATTGGGAATGGGCCGAAGTTACAGGACACGGTTTATTCTGTTTGAGTGTATCATACATTACATGGAAGAAAAATTAATGTTGAGGAACCTATAAGATGCTTGTGGGGTTAAAAGTTCCAAGAAAGGAAGTCAAAGGCAATCAAGAGCACATTATGATTATGTGTGTGTTTGTGTGTGTGTGGGGGGGGGGGGTGCGCGCACGTTACGGCTTGTGTGTGTGCGCTCAGACTGAAATTCAAGCAAACCTTGACAGCTTGAATCAAGGTTTTCTATTGACAGTCTAAAGAAGCATTGTATGTTGTGAGAACAATGAGATGTATAGAATTATCAGCAAACCAAGACAACGATTGGATTGATGCATAGTTATTTAGGCACAACAGAAAAACTGTGTTAGGGAGATATCTTCGTCGCGACGATATGAGACAAAAGATCGTCGCCAATCGTCCCCGACGATCCAAATTTTGGGCCTCATGTGCCCATTACTGCGCTCTTTTTGGCTCATTATAAATATCAACAAAAGATGGTTCCGACGAGTCGGAACGAAGTCGTCTCTTTTCGTCTCGACTAATCAATTAAGGAGGTCTTTTGTCGATCGGCGAAGCGTTTCAGTGATTGTTCAAACGTCGCACATCGTCCCCGACGACTGCGTATTCAACTTGACTAACCGTTTTGTAAAGGTTTTGGTGATGGTTTCGCGTCGCTCATCGTCCCGACGATTGACCATTGAATTTAAATCCCCGTTCCGTGGCGAGTTTGTTAATCCATAATTGTTCAAACGTCGCACTTATCGTCCCGACGATTGTCCATTCAACTTGAATCACTGGTCAGAGACGCGTTTAGTAATTGTTAAAGCGTCGCGCATCGTCCCTAGGCTTGCCCATTGAACTTAAATCACCGTTTGGTATGAGTTTGAAACGTCGCACATCGTCCCGACGATTGCTCATTCAATGATAGAAATTGCTCGATGCTGAGGTGTTTATTTTTTCTAACATCGCGAGTGGTCCCGACGATTGCCCATTGAATTGAAATTGTCGTTCAATGATTGCCACCAGGGTAATTCATCTTCTATGAAGCCTTGCTCTCATGTTTGCCATACTTGTCTGTAAACAATACAAAAACATCGTAACGAGATCCGATGGCTGTCAGACTCCCGAAATTCTTGAATGAATCATGAAAAAAAAAGTGATGAACGTACATTATTATCTTTCCACAAATCCAGAGCTTGAAAGAAAACATCCGGCATTTATTTTATCATCGTACGGAGTTCAATATCATTGTTATTTATTTCCGAACGTCAAAGTAAATTTCCGACACTTATATTAACATCTTTCAGAGCTGAATGTTATTGCTATTTACTTTCGAACGCATAAGCAAATACCCGGCATTTTTTTTATCATCGTACGGAGTTGTATATCATTAGTAGTCATTTCCGAACGTCAAAGCAAACATGCGATATTTATTTAATCACCGTACGGAGTCGAATATTACTGTTATTCATTTCCGAACGCAAAATCGAATTTCTGACATTAATTTTAGCACCGTACGGAGCTGAATCTTACCGTTATTCAAATCGAAAAGTATAAGCATCCTTGGTATAAGCAAACATCCGACATTTATTTTAGTACCGTACGGAGTCGAATATTACCGCTATTCATTTCCAAAAATAAAAACAACATCTGACATTTATTTTAGCATCTTATACGGAGTCGACTGTTACCGCTGTCCATTTCCAAAAGTAAAGGCAAACATCCGACTTTTTTTGGTGGCCCGACGTGCGTTTTTGGTGGCCCCTGTCCACCGAGCCACCGTTAGTGTCGAGCCCTGGTGTACACCTCACTAACCTCAGCTTGTTGGGGAAACTTATATTGCCATACGAGGGGAGATGCTTTCATCTCTTCTAGAGAGCTTCCCTATGAGCGAATGAAAATCTTTGTTTGGCATTTTCATTTCTATACTCCATAATCATTCGTTGTTTCCAAACATTTTCATGATGTCGGTATTTCAATATCATAATATTTTTCTTAATGTATTCTATTTTCATTCCTTGACCAAAGTCAGTATGTCCGCCACAAGTACGGTAATCGCTACGTTTCGCGCAGTGCAATATGTGCCGAAGTGCGAAACACGTGGTTATCAAGTTCAATGAAACGCGCCGTCCATGCGTGCTACTTGTTTGGTTTCGTAGTAGCTCCATGGTTACGGCAAAGACAATAAACGGAGGAGGCACTCCATATAGTTTTTTTCGTTTACAGTAAACAGTTTACATTCGATACAAATAAATTAATAGTCACGTCTTTTACTGTTTGATGATCGCCAAGTCGGGAAGAAGTATCTAGAGGAACTTCTCAGTTGATATGTCCGTGATGTTCATTCTAATTTTCACACGCAGTGGTACGCAGATTTTATGAGTGTGAGATCGAAAGAAGTTTCAATATTATGTTGCCATGATATTATGTAGGCCTACTGTTGTGTAATTGGGTAGGTATAGCTCTTACACTATAAACTGAACAGCTTGTTGCAACGGCATCTAGGAAAGCGATATTTTCTTCGGCATTCGGGACCTTTTTTATATCATCATTTTTTTTGACACGTGATTTGATTGTAAGTATGAAGCGACGAATAACCCCTTTGTTTTGTTTTAGTGCTAACATTAATGTGTAATACACCAATACTGTTCAACGTGTGGGGTTTTTTTTACTGTTAAAGAAGCCAAGATAAGGCGACATTTTGATAGAATTATGCCGTTCGGTCGGTTTACAGACTGCTTATAACCTGAAATAGTTGCAGTGCGCGCATTTTTGGGGGGGGCCACCTGTTTTCGCAGAAATTTACACTAGAAAGGTTGTCAGTTTTTTTTTTTCTTCTGCCATTATTTCCTCTGATATGATTTGTCGTGGCCATTAAGTTAGTTTCAACCTAAAAGATACGTGTCACGTATAGGTCTATTGGTTGCCAGCACGCATTTATCTGACTTGTTGTGCGGTTAAGTCTGTTGTTGTTGTTGTTGTTGTTGTTGTTGTTGTTGTTGTTGTTGTTGTTGTTGTTGTTGTTTATCATTCATGGGAGGGGGCAAACAAGAGTGAGAAATGAGGGAGAGGTGAAATCAGAACAAGGAAACATCTGTTCATTTAGCTGTCACTTATGCCAGCAGTAGTAATTGTCATCACCATTGCTATTCAGATCAGTTTTATAGTCATATCCTATAACATTCAATACACGACTATCATCATCATGACATGAGAGAGAGAGAGAGAGAGAGAGAGAGAGAGAGAGAGGAAAAAACCGCCACCCGTTCAAGGGCGTATACAAAGCAAACGAATCGCAAAGTAGATCAACGGGGGGGGGGGGGGGGGGGGGGGTTGCGTTTCATCAACGAGTTCGTCGGAAGTTTTCACCGACAAATTTGCCATCAGCCAATCAGACGCAAGGCTTTCAGTAGCTTTTAACAGTTGTCAGTGTAAATCACTGACAAAAAGTTTCATGAAACGGTCCCCAGGAAGGTGGATTCATGGTACAATATTCCGTATGGCATACCAGCAATACAAACAGACACGTTACTGCAAAATAAATGATAGAACACAGCAAGCGAGCAGGCTAGAATCAAACCTCCTTTTGTAGGTCAAACAAAGTCCAACAAAAAGTCTTACAACAAAGTCCAACAAAAGTCTTACAACATACCTGTAATAGGGGGTTCACACGTACACAAATTAGCATGTTACAGAACTCAATTTTTGTTACCCTTTAGCAAACTCCAGTCTTTTGCACATGTGGACACACACACACACACACACACACACACACACACACACACAACAGAAAATTAGTGCGAACCAGTAGCGCGATGCATAACCTCAGAAATCTTGCTGATATTTCTGAATGAGCGCGGTATTTGCCCCGGCAGTACTTGAACGGTCGGGTTTAGAAACTTGATTGAGTTCTTTTATTCTCATCATTAACAACAGCGTGCTCTCCACACCACTGTGAGGCACAAGAACAATAGTTTCATCGATTGGCAATTAGCGGGTTATTTTCTGTACGTGTGAACGGTTGCAAAAAAAAAACCTCAACTTTCCGAGGGTGGCTGGAGCGTCTGAACCAAAAAGTGTACAATCCTCGCGTGTACGCTCTTTTGTCTGAGAAGTTGGGAAAAAAAAAAAAACCTCGAGTATTGGAGCATGTTCAGTAACGCGCTATTTTGCACATCGTGAAGGCGGGTATTGATATATCAGACTCAGCATGGGGGGGGGGGGCTGATGAAATCTAGCATTAAAAGAATGAACTACACTGACATACTAAAAATGATAAAACTGGACATGAAGTTCATGACCTCTATCCTCGTGCCTCGGACACGGGAAGTACTATGCATGTATCTACAAGCTACATTAAAGTAAAGCATAATGATATAATCATAAACGCTGCGATTCGAAGTGTTCTTCTGTTTTGCTTTCAGCAATAACCAAAACTGTATTTTTACGCTCGATTTACAGCGGAGCACTAAATAAATCGAGTGTATAATATCAATACTAACTCTTTAAGAAAAGCAGGCCTGTGATTTCTCTATTTAGTCTGTTGAAGTATCTCATTGATATGATTTTTTTTTTCAGTCAATTGTGCTCCCCTGACTAAGCTATCAAGAGTATAGCTTTTGTGTTCGGAAACTGGATTTACGCAAAGCATACATTCACCATGTATAGTACAATGCTCCAATATTGATGAAAGCGATTTCGTGTGTGATACGTATTCCTCTTTCGGGTGAGTGTGCTGTGATATCCGGTCATTTTGTTTTATTTTCAACTGCATCTCCTTATTTTGTAACTGTGGATGAGACTTTATTTCATTTTCTAATCATGCAGGATGAGCCATACGTTTATTTTTCGGCATAGATAGATTAATTTGCCTTTTTGAATGACGAACCTTCGTGTAAATTTTTGGATTAAACAGATTTGTTACAGCTGCACTGGGATGTCTTCTAAATTACATTTTGAGGCCACTGAGATCAAGATGATCATGCGTAGGCGTATATAACTCTCTACACTTTAATGTACATGAAGTTGATCAATTAAGGAAAAAATAACATATTTACTTTTGCTTACAATCCAGCACATTACAACGCATCGCACATCAACCTGCCAATGCCCAATAATCTTGGTAACAGCTCATTATTCCGAAGGTTCGTTATTCACAAGACTCTTTAGTCCGAAGATTCGTTTTTCCGAAGCTTCGTTATTCCGAATTTCATTTTCAATCTAACGAATCTCCGGAATAACGAACCGTCGGAATAACGCAATGTTCGGATTAACGAACCCTTTTTCATTTTCGGATTAACGAACCTCGGTATAGGAAATTTGTGCATTTCAGATTAATGACCCTTCGGAATAGCGAACCTGGGAATAACGAACAGCACCAATAATCTTATAAAGAGAAAGGATGCCCGATATATACATTAAAAATATTGAGGTATAATTAAGATACAGCATTATGTACATAACAGCAACAACAACAACAACAACAACAAGATTAGGATTGAGTAAGCAGACAAGTTTTCAACAATGATTTGAACATATCAACACTTTCAGCTATACGAATATAGAGAGGGAGTTTATTCCAAAGGGGTGGGGAAATACAGAAAAGGTCCTATATCACCATTGCGGGTATGTGCGGGACCACGTGATAATTGGAGAGAAGAGAGAGAACAGGCTGAAGTGGAGGAGCGGAAGGGAGGTAAGATTAATCCATAATATTTATCTTGTAAACAATAAGGATGATTTTAAAGATGATACGTTGATGTATGGGGAGCCAGTGGAGGGATTGGATAACTGGAGTAATTTGGTCAGATGTTTTTGTCAGGGTTACAAGCCTTGCAGCTGTATTTTGAATTTTGAATTTGGTGCAATACTCGAAGCAGGGAGACCAACAAGAAGGAAATTGCAGTAGTTAAGATGAGAAGTAACAAATGCGTGAATTAGACGTTCGGTGGAAGACTGCTCCGATAACTTACAGATATTAATAATGTATTTTTACAAATACCCCTGAAGCAGCAGAACGACATGAGTTCTTAATGTGTGTGTTATTTCATTTGTTCGTTTGTTGTTGTTTTTTAAAGTTCAGATGCTTATCTACCATAACTCCTAGATCTCTGACGGACTGGGAGATGAATTTTTGTGAGAAAACTAGCCCGCCTGACAATTCTGATTTATCAGAATTCAATTTCAAATGATTATCGCGAGACCATCGCTTAATATCATCAACACAACTATGAAGTTTGCAGAGCTCTTCGACGTTGGGTATTTGGTAGTATGATTATGTAAATTTGAGTATCGTACTCTCTAAAAAAAATCGAGTGAAAATTTCCACTCTAAAAAGAGTGAATACAAAAAAGAGTGAATTTCGAGTGAAATTGGAGTGAATTTTGAGTGAAAATGTTAATTCACTCCAATTTCACTCGAAATTCACTCTTTTTTGTATTCACTCTTTTAAGAGTGAATATTTTCACTCGATTTTTTTTAGAGAGTAAGATATCTTCACGATCTTTCACAAATATTTCTTAAAATAATGATCAATATTGGATGCCCGCGTTCTACAGCTGATCTAAATTACAGCGAATTATGTGTCCTGTCAATTGGAAACCTTCACAATACCGCAATTTAACCGTCAAACGCAATAGAAATGCCACAACCTAAGGATTTGAATCCTCGTTCATCATTATGGTTTCTATTAATGAAAAAGAAGGGACAGAACGAAATGAGAGTAAGACTTTTATGTTAGTGAAATTGATCACTCTCAGCTGCATATATTTTGAAGGAAAATTAATGATTTCGGACATGTGTTAAAAGCATCGTCGACAGCGCGATGCTGCTCCATTTGGCATGTTTGGTAAAGCCTATTATATCCCCTACTCCATTCCCCCTTTCTTTATGAATTTTGGGGATCACATAAGGGTACGCGCTCTTTTGAAATGAGTCAAGTCTTAGGCATAATCTTACCTTTACAGTGATCATACTAAAGAACCCGATTCCACATCATTCTATCTAATCAGAGAATCGAAAAAGATAGCTTTTCTAATTGATGTTTGTTGATAGACCAAATCAGTGTATCCGTCCCGTGATTGCCTATCAGTGACGTAACAGCGCGAATACTATGCCCATACAACTGCTTGTGTTATCATATAGGCCTAATCAGTTACACTAAGAAGCTGTTCGTGATGTGTGGTGTTTGCACCAAAATATAGTATGTAAAATTCATACAAATTTTACACTATTAAAATGGCTTACATGATTTCTTAGCTAGTTGGCAAGAGGGATACCCCAACTCACAAGCGAGCGCACCCTCTGCGAGCTGTGTCTAAAACGAGTCTCGTTGTGTGTATTGTTGAATCAGCGTGTCTTATTCGATTCTTCTTGTATTGTTCCGCCAGGATGGTGTCTTTCAAGACAGCTGGACACTGCTTTCATTGTTCCTGGGAAAGGATCATCTTTCTTTTGACGGTCAAGCCTTTCATTATTATCGTGGTGAACTTCACTAATCGTCCCCACGCTAACGTACAAAGGAAGGAAATGCTTTTATTATGTATCAATGCACGCGTAATACCATCAGTATAGGCCTATAAAACGAAAGTTTGACTCTATGTCCCGAACTGTAGGCCCTGTAATAGCAACTATACATGAAGTCAAGTATGGAAACGATGGATTCCCACTGCCAATCAAATCTCTCTCGACAAGGACGCGATCGGAATCGATCTGGATGTGATCGATCTACCTTGATCGACATTGGTTTTGGCTTCCTCCTATACACGATATTTTTTAACACTCTGTCGGACTATAGATCATAACATGCAGATTTGATCGGCAGTGGAACCCAGCCCTAAGGCGGATTCTTGTTCGAAAAGTAATAGCAGAAAATATCCTACACGAAATTCAGCATTGCATATACCGAAAGACAGATAGAGAGGAAAACATCGAGAAAGTAGTTCCAATCTAGGATTGAATGGAAGGTATATATATGTAACTGAATGCCATAAAAAGATAGATAAATAGATAAAGAAATACAGCTCCAAAGTTATTCGCTTTGCGACGACCGCCACGTACACAATCTGAAAGTGAAGTTTGATTGATTGATTGATTGATTTTATTTTCCGTATAAAAACAACAACGGCTGGATGGCCCATATTCAGCGATGCCAACATGGCATCGCTGGTCTTCCATGGGGTCCAGAACATGGAAGTTATACAAATACAATGTGACATTGTGAAATACATAACTCTTGTAAAAATGTACATATTTGAAATACAGTATACATAGATTGAGAGAAAGAAAACAACAACAACAACATCGAATGGCGAATAGCAAGAGAGAAGGATACAAATGAAAGGGAGTGGAAAGTTGGCTGTATGATTACATATTGCGCATAATGTCCGTTGGTCTGTCGAGGCGGTTGCTCAACCAAAACACGTAGCATTACACTCTTAAAAAGAAAAGGGTAAAACAGCGTTTTAAAAGGGGCGAGGAGCGACAGCGTTTTCAAAATGTTGTATTCACCCTTTTTCTAGCTGTATCTAGCACATCTAACGTTGGATTCAGCTGGATAGATAGGGTGAATGCAACATTACCTTAAAAACGTTGTCACTCCTCAGCCCTTTTAAATGTTGATTTACCCTTTTCTTTTTAAGAGTGTAGGAGGCTAATTTCAATTTCAGATCGAACAGATATAGTCACGAGTTGTTTTGATCGATGTCATGCAATTTGCCGTAATTCGCGATAACGGGTTCGGTTCAAATTTACGAAGGTGATCGGAAATTCTATATTTAGCGTTCTCGTCATTTTGGTGCAAGTTGGTACTTGTTTAATTTGATAAGTCCCCATGGGTATGAAAATAGGCCCTACACTAGCGCCTGATTCTCTTTATTCGAGACAGTGTGTATATTGGTATTGTGCCATCATCACACTTGTGCTTGTTTTGTTCAAAACAAACTGTCTTTTTCTCCATCCTTTACACGTTACTTTCAATACGCAGTAGTTCAAAGGATGTTTTGATATACAGGAAGGTAAACGAGTAATTGCTGTTCGATCACCGCGATCCCCTGACTTTCAGCTAGAGCCGCGTTGGCCAGCACGCAATGCTAAATCCCTCTAACCAAAGATTCTACGGAACAGTATTACCCAGTGATGAAAAAAAAAATCCAACAAATCTTTATTTCCCGTTTTTTGTTGTTGTTTTTTCTGTCTCAAACACTGTCATTTCTCGTTGTAAAGTTATCTTTCGACATTATTGCAATAGTCGGGTAACGGGAAAACAAAACGTAAGGATTTTGTGTTTGATTCCGCACATATTCTCTTTATTTTACATATGTAGAGAAAGAAAGAAAGAAAGAAAGAAAGAAAGGAAGAAAGACAGACAGACAGAAAGAAAGAAAGAAAGAAAGAAAGAAAGAAAGAAAGAAAGAAAGAAAATGATCCCATGCTCGTCTAAAGAAGTTTAAGCTTTTCACGCTGCAACCTATTAGGTGACGTCTATTCGGTGTGGCGCTCTTTCACAATGAGTACTATGTCGCACGTGGAGTTTTCCTGTAATGAGCCAGAGATGAAGGGGATGCACAACTCGGGTCAAATAGGGAAGTTATTTTATGACGGATAATGATTCCTTGGTGTTTCATTTATCTGTTCAGAAAATTTCAGTGTGAAAAATTAGTAAAAGTGTCCCAAATCACGGTTGCTTTGAGACATTTTTTTTTTCCGTTACAATTTTTTTTTTCCAACCATCGACTTTACGGTGCGCTTTGCACCTATTGTTCTTGCCTGATCGTAGCCTTTTGTCAAGGCCCTCTCGCTGTAATGGGCGTGCGAAGCGAGCGAAGCGAGCCCAGCCGACCGCGCCAGCGCGCAACCCCACTCAGCTACATTTGGGCTTTCTTCACCATACAGCGAGAGGGCCTTGACAAAAGGCTGGCCCGATCGAGACTCCGCTTCCGTTGTAGAGCATAAGATGCTAATGAGCATTGCTCTTGACCCCATTGAAGACAAAAGGCATAGAGCGTGCGGCGGCGAGGGCTTTAGAATTGCGCAATGATGAGCTGAGCAAGACTCTGATCGGCGATATACACGCACCACATTTCATGAAGTGGTGATTGGCATGACGCACAATGGCGTTTGAAAAGTGTAGACACAAAGTACGATATGTGTATATATATATATATATATATATATATATATATATATAATGTGAGATATTTTATAACAGCTAAAACACAAAATAGCGAACTTACGACAGCTCTCCGTGTGTACATTTACAAAGGTTATTGGCTTCATCAATAGATAATTCATTCAAATAATGATAATAATCAGCTGTTCCCTACTATGTGACAGGCTGTTCAAAGTTTATCTTTGGAGATATACAAGGTTAATTTCCTTTTCGCAAAGACAATTCGTGTAATAATTCATTCGCTAATTCGCCAAATGAATATATGTGTACTTTTCCCAGTCCAAAGACTTATTGAATAAGTTATTGCCGGCAGGGAGAGAAATCGGAACAATAACTGATGCCCATTTTTAACTCGTGTTCTCTTTGTGAAATCTCTTCATCTGAGCACTTTTAGAAGTAGGGCCTATTTGAGAAAATGACAGAAAGCTTTGTCGCTACATAAAATGTGTTTGTTCAATAAGAATGTTTTTCGTGTAGTACTGTACCTGACAGTTCAGAGGTCAAGTGTGCAAAGAATTTGCCTCAACAGCTTTGCGAAACTCGAATCAGTTGCCTGTATTGAAATGTGTAATCAGAATGAAAAGACTCGGACCTTAACGCCTTGTAACTGAGTACCACAGAACCACACACAACGAAACACACACACAAGAAAGGTGAGCTTCCTGCAATCTCAAGGAATGGATAATCAAGCAGCCATCATCCTTTCTTCGCCATTGATAGCAGGAAGTGACGTAATGGAGCGATGCTGTTGGAGAATCTGCATAAATGTCTGCTACAAGTACTATGTACAAAAAATTTCAGACCCCCTTTGTGTTCATGTTTTGCCAAAACAAAAGAACCACAGTCAGTGAGACGCTAACTTACTTTATGTCCTATAAACCAGGGCTCCACACTAACTTCTATTTTTGGTGGCCCAAAGGTAAACATCCGTCCTTTTTTGGTGGCCCGATCAGGCCACCAAAGTCTTCATTTCTGAAATTTTGGTGGCCCGATGTGCGTTTTTGATGGCCCCGGGCCACCGGGCCACCGTTAGTGTCGAGCCCTGGATAAACTATGGTTACTAAAAGTTGAACGTTGAAACTGCCTTTTGCCTCCAGGCTTTTATAATAGCATACAAAGCTTTTATTGTTTGCCTGTATAAAAAAGGCGGGAATACATGTACACAGTACCCTTCTCGCAATCATCCTGATCTGATAACAGAGTGATACATTTTTTTTTGTTATCTTTCCCCCGACCAAGACCGATGCCATTAAAAAAAACAAGATCAATGCCATTAAAATAATGACCAAACAAACAAATAAACAGATCCATGCATATAACGAACAGAATATGCGTTTGTTTCATGTTTGTATAGGTTATCTCTTGATAATTGTTTTTATACCGTTTCCTAATAAGTACCTCTAGCGAAAACCCGACTTTTTTTTTCTTTTTCTCAAGGAGGGAAGTTAACTTCAACGTAAAGATAGCTTACAGCTACATGCAAATGGGGCAATCATACATTCGCATTGTCAATTGTAAATTTGTCGGATGACGCTTATAAACGTTTGATGATTTTTGTCTCCTAAGGCATTTTGGTTATGAATACAGACGTATCTATTTACAAGACATAAGTGATGGTTTAAAGAATTGATCTTCAATTTAGCAAGGATTAGTCTTATAAAGTCATGAATTCCCTTTACCCATCATGGTTAATGGAACTGCGACATCGTTGAGGTAACCACACCTTTCAATTTTCATAGTTCAAACCTAAATCGTAACATAATCAAAACACAAGCAAAATATCTCAAAATGCTCAGAGGATGGCATGAATCAAAACCTTTTACGGAGATTGGATATGGCAATCTTTATTGACCTATATTTAATACAAGTTTTCCACAGCTATAATTTCCGCCTATGATAGCATTCTGATGATTTCGATTGCGTTTTGAACTCGTACCGAGCTATACTATCGAAACAGCTTTGACCTTTATACATGTAGTTCAATATGAACGAGTGTTTCGGACTCAAAACCAACGTTCGTAATCGTAACCACACAGTAACAAATCAAACGAATATTGAGTAACGACTATCTTTATACATAGGCTGCCTAACTGATCACATGGTTTGACTACTACTTCAAGCAGGCTGAAAATAAAAGAAGAATGAATACACTTTTAATAATGATACGATGCTTTACAGCGTATTCACAGTATAATGTTTGCTTGCGTTTCTGTGTGCAATACGGACGGAAAATAAAATGCAGATGGATGCTATTAAATGCTAACACCCAACGCATCCAAATGTTTTTGAAATACATTTCATTGTTTTACTATACTGTTTGAAACGTCGAATTTACGAGTCCTTTAAAGGGTTACTACTCATATTATCAGGCAAAAATAAAAGTATTAGGATTTCGATTTGCTCGCAAGACTAACGATGCTATGGCGATCGTTCGCAGCAGTGACAATCCGCTTCTATAGATCTATTTAATTATTCTGTTTTCATTGAAAGAGGAAGGAGAAGTCAACTTTAAACTTCATTAGTTTTCTCGCCTTTTAAACATGTTTTCATGTATCATGCGTGGTATCGCTATTCCTTCTCATGGTAGTGCGTGAGATGGAGCGTGAACGCCGTCGCTAAGCAGGACTGCTTTAGCGTTTCGTCCGAGAAAAGAAACAGGTTGTAAGCCTCTCTGATATACAATTCAATGGTACGCGGCAGTTTCTTTTTGAATGGACTCCTATATTGTACTAGCTACTTTCAGGAGATTAAGATGACCACGCGCTTAACGTTTAGTAGACTTGCTAAGGGGGTAAATGCTGCATTTTTTAGTACAAATGTCCTACTTGGCACAGATGTTCCCTAGGGCAATTGAAAATTTTTCATCTAAAGAGACACTCTGTATCCATGCAAATAAGCCTTAATTTGCATAATTTATGCAGAAATACGCATAAAAATTATAAAAAAATACATGTGCATCCAGCAAAAATACCTTATTTGGTAGAAGTAATTTATAGAGTAAGTAGAAACAACTCCTGCGAAAATTCATTTCATACCTATGTAAATAAACATAGAATTTGCATAATTATGCAAGTTATTGTGCAAAAATCTGCATTTTTGAGAGAATTCCTAATCCATTAAACACTGGATCTTGTAGTAAAAAGTTTGAACCTGGGAAGGATGTCCCTTGGGTCAAAAGCAAATGATTCATCTAAAGAGACAAACTGTCTCTATGCAAACAACCTGCTATTTGCGTGATATGCATATATCAATACCTACACATCTAGATAATCAGAACAAACAAAATGCAATTATGTGACAAAATGTCTTAATAAATGGCTTTGAACTAATATCACAATAACACTTTTCAGTTGCTGAAATTGTTTCCATATTATCTAATTAACTTAGGCATTTTATGCAGAAATTATGTAAATAAGTATATAAGCAAGACGTGAAATTTCGAAACATATTATTGATCTTTGAAACAAATTTTACTATCAATTTTCCCTCATTGCATAAATGCTTTGCAGGGTGGGAAAATAGCAATCGATAGTGACACTCTTTAAATATGATTATGCAAAACAGGAGGGCCTACATAGGAACAGATGCAAATCGGAACAATATTGCTTACAAAAGGATTGTTTTTCCCTTGCAAACAGTACACAACTGAGGTCATGGTTAGAAAAATCATTACAAAAAACACTACCATAGTGAAAGTGTGAATTCTGATTTTCACTGTATTTTGTAGGCAACCAAACGAATAAGAGGCTTTTTACATCAAACTGATTATAAACTTGTGCAAATTATGTGGATATGCAAGGGTATTTGCACATATCAAGAACTTACAAGCTTGAGTTAGAAACAAAGTCTGTTTCTGAAAAAAAAAAAACGTTCCCTCAGTATACTATTAACTGCTATGGCATGGAAACTATGCAAGGAAATGTTTATATAATAACATTTTGATAAGGCAATAATTTATGCAAAAATTGTCATGTGAACAATATAGGAGATGTTATACTCTAAGTCAAAGTAATCTTAGTCTCTGACTTAAAATCAGTCAATTTCAACAATAAATCAAAGCAGAAATAATATGTTCATAGCCATAAAAGAGTATATAAGATGGCCTTTACAATTACTAGGATGTGATTTGTCAACAGATTGTCACATGCTACTGTTATTTACGAGGATCGTAAATGTCATATTCTTCCTGGTTGTCATTGTTTTCCCTTGGGATAATGTAACTCCCTGGCAGTCCAAAGAATGTTATATTCCACCACATATCAGCTAATATAGATGTATAGATGATCATGACCTACATGATCTTGAAGCTTTTTCCAAAAGATAGTTATGTTAACTGGTTTTGTGTAAAGATGTCAGAGGTTAAGATTAAAAAAAAAAGAATACACAGGTAAAAATGTAAAAGGTAAGAATGTCAGAGGTTATATATGTGTGCATGTTCGAGTGAATTTCGAGTGAATTTTGAGTGAAAATGTTCATTTTCACTCGTTTTAGAGTGACCTCAGCAGGGATCACTCCAAATTCTTCGAGTGATCCCTGAGGTCACTCCAAAATGAGTGAAAATGAACATTTTCACTCAAAATTCACTCCAATTTCACACTAAATTCACTCTTTTTTGTATTCACTCCTTTAAGAGTGAATATTTTCACTCGATTTTTTTTAGAGAGTATACGTGTGTGCGGAGATGTGTTAAGATGATACAATGTAGGTGAGTGGTCAAGTCGCGACTTGATAATGTTTTCATCAGCGTATACTCCATTACAAACAGTTAAAAAAATGGAGATATCAAGAAATGAAAATTAAATGAAAACACGCACCTATACAGAATCACGCACATACCCGTTTAAAGCTGACAGAAGGTTCGTTAATCCGAAACATACAAATTCCCTATAATACCTAGAGAATCCGAAAATGAAAAAGGGTTCGTTAATCCGAACATTTGTGGCGGTATTACGAAGGTTCGTTAATCCGAAAATGAAATAGGGTTCGTTGTTCTGAATGTCCGTTTATCCGAAAATGAAATTCCTTCGGGATAACGAGCTTTGTTTTATTTTCTGATTAACGAACCTTATTTCATTTTCGGATTAATGAACCTTCGGAATAACAAACCTTATGACTTTTTCGGATTATCGAACCTTCGGAATAACGAACCTTCGGACTAAAGAACCTTCGGAATAACGGACCTTCGGATTAACGAACTACAGTCGGCAGGCGTAAATTCACACACGAATACACGATATACACCAAGAGACGAACTGGAATATAATCGTAATCTGAATATGTGGAATTGATTTTATCATTATTATTTTTATTTTTCCCTCTTCCTCTCCTAGTAGACTTGCTAAGGGGGTAAACGCTGCATTTTTTAGTACAAATGTCCTACTTGGCACAGATGTTCCCTAGGGCAATTGAAAAATTTTCATCTAAAGAGACACTCTGTATCCATGCAAATAAGCCTTAATTTGCATAATTTATGCAGAAATACGCATAAAAATTATAAAAAAATACATGTGCATCCAGCAAAAATACCTTATTTGGTAGAAGTAATTTATAGAGTAAGTAGAAACAACTCCTGCGAAAATTCATTTCATACCTATGTAAATAAACATAGAATTTGCATAATTATGCAAGTTATTGTGCAAAAATCTGCATTTTTGAGAGAATTCCTAATCCATTAAACACTGGATCTTGTAGTAAAAAGTTTGAACCTGGGAAGGATGTCCCTTGGGTCAAAAGCAAATGATTCATCTAAAGAGACAAACTGTCTCTATGCAAACAACCTGCTATTTGCGTGATATGCATATATCAATACCTACACATCTAGATAATCAGAACAAACAAAATGCAATTATGTGACAAAATGTCTTAATAAATGGCTTTGAACTAATATCACAACAACACTTTTCAGTTGCTGAAATTGTTTCCATATTATCTAATTAACTTAGGCATTTTATGCAGAAATTATGTAAATAAGTATATAAGCAAGACGTGAAATTTCGAAACATATTATTGATCTTTGAAACAAATTTTACTATCAATTTTCCCTCATTGCATAAATGCTTTGCAGGGTGGGAAAATAGCAATCGATAGTGACACTCTTTAAATATGATTATGCAAAACAGGAGGGCCTACATAGGAACAGATGCAAATCGGAACAATATTGCTTACAAAAGGATTGTTTTTCCCTTGCAAACAGTACACAACTGAGGTCATGGTTAGAAAATCATTACAAAAAACACTACCATAGTGAAAGTGTGAATTCTGATTTTCACTGTATTTTGTAGGCAACCAAACGAATAAGAGGCTTTTTACATCAAACTGATTATAAACTTGTGCAAATTATGTGGATATGCAAGGGTATTTGCACATATCAAGAACTTACAAGCTTGAGTTAGAAACAAAGTCTGTTTCTGAAAAAAAAAAAACGTTCCCTCAGTATACTATTAACTGCTATGGCATGGAAACTATGCTAGGAAATGTTTATATAATAACATTTTGATAAGGCAATAATTTATGCAAAAATTGTCATGTGAACAATATAGGAGATGTTATACTCTAAGTCAAAGTAATCTTAGTCTCTGACTTAAAATCAGTCAATTTCAACAATAAATCAAAGCAGAAATAATATGTTCATAGCCATAAAAGAGTATATAAGATGGCCTTTACAATTACTAGGATGTGATTTGTCAACAGATTGTCACATGCTACTGTTATTTACGAGGATCGTAAATGTCATATTCTTCCTGGTTGTCATTGTTTTCTCTTGGGATAATGTAACTCCCTGGCAGTCCAAAGAATGTTATATTCCACCACATATCAGCTAATATAGATGTATAGATGATCATGACCTACATGATCTTGAAGCTTTTTCCAAAAGATAGTTATGTTAACTGGTTTTGTGTAAAGATGTCAGAGGTTAAGATTAAAAAAAAAGAATACACAGGTACAAATGTAAAAGGTAAGAATGTCAGAGGTTATACATGTGTGCATCAAAATTAACTTTCATGCAACCCATACATTAAATGCGATGACGGTGATGACTATACCATGTCACTAAATTCCATGTCCTTTCCTACTTATCAAGAGGAAACAAAAACACTTGAGAGGGGAGGGCTTAACATTTTTCGATAATCAACAAGGGTATCACTGTCAGGTAGAACACGCACAAACATGTATTAAGTTTCATGATATACCTTGATTCACATTCAAGATATGGAAGAAAAAGTGAAATATAGCACTTTCATCAGAGCTTTGACCTTTTGACAGAAAATTTCCCAGAGAATCTCCATTAGGTAATACATGTGTATATTAAGTTTCAAGAAAAATCCTACAAGCATTGCAAAATATGAGGGAAATAGTGAAATTTTGAGGGGACCCCTATATTCCCTAGAAAATCCTTGCCAATACCAAGTTCCATGAAGACACCTTGAACCATTTGCGAGATACAGTGAAGAAAAAGTGAAATTTTAACATTTTCACCTGACCTTTGACCTTTGACCTATTGACCTCAAACTCTCTGGTGAATCTTATTTTGGTAGTACATGTATGCAGTCACTAAGTTTCAAGAAAATATCTTCAGGCATTGCATAGATATGGGAGAAATAATGAAATTGTTGCATTGACCTTGAACTTTTGACCCTTGACCTCTTGCCGATTTTATTTAAAAACAGCTTAATTAATTGCCCCATCATGCGTCATCCTTGGACCAAGTTTGGCGAAATTTGCTTAATCAAGTCTTGAGTTATCGCGTAAAATGACACAACTTCTTTAGTCGACCTTGACCATTTACTTCTAGTACATTTGGGTACTAATATGCAAAATATACTAATTAGATGGTATTTGCATACAGGAATAGTGTTTTGATATTACAAACCATTTCCTTTGGCTAATAAAGGATATGCATACTACTTTGGTAGTTTTTATCATAAAATGAAGTGCTTAAACCGTAAGGAAAACTTTAAAAATAATGTTTTCACTTTACTTTCTTTAGTAATTATGTAAATTAGCTGGTAAAGATGGTTCAATTATTCAAATTCTTTTCTCATTTGGTTTCATAGAGTGTTTCTAACGGGTTATATCTATCTAGGATGAGATTTAAGGGGGTTTCATTGTTTACAAATCAATTTGCATAACTCGCATAATTATGCAAATTTTAGGTTTATTTACATAGGTGTGACATCAATTTTTGCAGGAATTGTTTTCACATGCTCTATCAAATACTTCTACCAAATTAGGTATTTCTGCTGGATGCATATATATTTTGTAATAATTTGTATATGTATTTTTGCATAAATTATGCAAATTAAGGCTTATTTGCATAGATACAGATTGTCTCTTTCGATGAAAAAATTCCAATTGTACTGAGGAACATGTGTGCCAAATAGGACATTTGTACTATAAAATGCAGTGATCACCCCTTTTTTCGCCCTTAGCAAGCCTACTAGTTTCACATAATAAAAGAACCTTCTTCATCCCCATCCCGACAATAGAAAGCGTCGCCTAAGCAACCACATCCTGTGTACCACCGATGCTTTTCGTCCCGTCTCTTTCGCGTATATACTACTGGGAATGTCTAGACCATAAAGTCTTTATAGATCCGAGCATGAATCATAAGAGGGCTTGCTCCAGTCGATTTGAGCGACATCATTAGTCGTCTTTAAGATGACAATAGCCTTTCAAACACAAAGTTCAAAATTGATGCGCCCCTCTAGCCTGAAATAACTATCATTTTCATATTCTATATAGACACTGAGGTGTCCACCGCGTACAAAAAGAGGGAAATTTGGCTCTTGCATAAAAATGGGCCAATGGTGCAATTCTAAGCATACTAATTCTTATTCAATTCAATTCAATTCAATTCAATTCAATTCAATTCAATTCAATTCAATTCAATTCAATCATAGTTTATTTCCAATCATCGAAAATCAAAAAACATAGTACAAAGTATACATGTGATGAAATATTGTTCAAACGTTTGCATAAGATTCATGTAATATATATACGAGACAAATTATAGAACAACATATAACATGTACAATATTTAGGAAAACACTGTATAAATACTTCGTGGGCGAGCGGAAAATAGATTCGATTATGGAAAATAGTGATCCACTAAAAAGCATAGCTTGTCGGACGTGGATCGCTAGACAAATAATGAGTAAATTATATACTATTCTATAACAATATACATGTAATTATTTTAAGATACACCGGTTGGGAAAAAATATAGAATACCAATGCTAGTGCCCGGACACTGCTCACTGAACCACGTGTACCGGGAAAATATGACAAGGACAATACGTTCGTACACACATTCGATTACCCACACGTATACACTGTAAGACGCGAGACAGTACCGAGAGGAGAGAAGACGGTAACAATACAAGTCTAC
The DNA here is from genome assembly GCF_040938485.1 of Diadema antillarum. Classification (NCBI taxonomy): domain Eukaryota; kingdom Metazoa; phylum Echinodermata; class Echinoidea; order Diadematoida; family Diadematidae; genus Diadema; species Diadema antillarum. The sequence goes on from NW_027271443.1 coordinate 1,657,189, forward strand.
GAAGAACAAAAGACAGGAAAGGAAGAGGAGAGAAGAAAGAAGAGAAGTCTGCACACAGAACACGCCAAGTGCTGCGACATCAGGACAAGTGAAGGCTCAAGCATGAATCAAACAATTTAAATTATCTAAGATTATAAGTAGAAAGTAAATATTTTCTGAGTTTGTATTTAAATGTAACAAATTTGGGGGAATCTTTTAAACTATTATCTAAATTATTCCAAAGTCTGGGTCCGGTATAAAAAAATGTATTTTGGGCATGTGCGGTTCTCATTAATGGAAGATGAAATTCGTCGGATCGTCGCGTGGGATAGTTATGAACATGACTATTTCGATGAAATAAATCATGGAATATTTTAGGTAAAAAGTTACTGTTGTAATTAAACATAAACTGGCCAAGTTGAAACACATACAAATCATTTACTTTTAATATTTTATGGTCAGAAAACAAAGCATCTGTATGTTCTCGGGTATGTAAATTAAAAACAATTCTAAGCGCTTTCTTTTGCAGTAAAAGAAGTTTATCAAGTAACATCTGATATGTATTACCCCAATTCTATTATTATTAATATTACTAATTCTTAGTTGTAAACTTACTAGACATTTGATAGAATGCATGGTACTGAAAAAAAGCACTTTGAATATGTTTAATGTAACAAACCGTTGTCAAGAATAACTCTATTTGATATCTAAAGTCAAGAATAACTCTATTCAATATCTAAAATGGCGCATGCCCATTTTGATACATAATATATATACTGAAAGTTAACGTAAAAGACGAAAATCGCAAAATTATAATTAAAGATTACAGGTAACAGTGTATCGTATAAGACTCGATAACTTATTATGATAACATCCATAAGTCGGCTTTCATTGCACACTATTCCGCTGCTATCAAAACGAAACTAATCTAAACATGTAAAAAAGTACAGCCTCAGTATTGCAGTTTCATCAAATCAATGTGCTACATGCTGATAAACTGTCCGCATTTTTTTTTCCGAGGGGCAGAGAAGCATATTCAAGGTGTTAAGCATGAAATAGTATAATTGGTTGAGATGAGGATTCAGCTATTAGCCTTTTTACAGATACAACGTACTTTGAAAAGAAAGAAATATTAAAGAGCATACAATTCTGACAGGAAATCAAATTTCATTTGGTGAAGATCGGTTCTGAAATGGTAGAGATATCCAGAAACAAAGTGAAACATAGCGCTCCTTGTAAAAGGCGGGCACCTATATCTCAGCCATTTCAAATCGCACTTCTCTTTGGGTTTTGGATTCACGATGAGCCCTTCCTGTCATACTAAAAAAAAAAAAATAATTGTCTGATTATGTCAATTACTATCGCAGTATTTCAAAGTGAAATGAATATCCCTACTAACTAGTTACTACCTGTAAAAGTGGAAATTTTCGCGAATTTCGCGCAACCAGAAACTAGCGTGAAAATAAAAGCACGTGAATATTTTTTGCTTGCTGTATGTTCCTGTGCGTGATGTCTTTATTCCGCGGAATTAAAAACACGCGAATCTCTTCTTTCCCGGCCAAACGCGAAAAATTAGTCGCGCGAAAATATCCACTTTTACAGTACATGACACAAACATAATGATGTCATGAAATTTGTTGTGAAGATGATAGATGAATGTTACAAAGAGATAGGAGGTAGAACATATCCTAACCGCATTCATGCAAGACTAATGATATTGTAGCAATCCTTGACAAAGGTCGATTTACTGGTGCTGTCTTCTTAGACCTGAGGAAAGCTTTTGATATAATTCCCCATGATCTTCTTATTAAGAAACTGAGTTTTTTTGGTATTGACGGTATTGAATTATCATGGCTTGAATCATATTTATTGGGAAGAAAGCAATTGGTGTCATACAAAGGTGTAAGAAGTAATTTTCTTCCAGTATATTCCGGTGTACCGCAGGGCTCAATACTGGGCCCGCTTCTATTTTGTATGTACATTAATGACATAAGCAATTTACCTTTTTATATAAGTACGAATATTTCATTGTACGCAGACGACACAACCGTTTTTTCTTCAGGATATGGAGTACAGGCTGTTCAAACACAGTTACAGAATGATATAAATGTTTTATGTAAATGGTTGAATGAAAATGGATTAGTTGTTAATACCGATAAAACCAAAGTTATGTTAATTTCTGGTAGAAGGAAGAAAAATCCAATTAAATTGCAAATTAGAATGGAAGACAAATTGTTAGAAAATGTAACCAAATTTAAGTATCTAGGTGTTATTGTAAATCAGAATTTAGATTGGTCTTTTCAGATTAATGATATCGTTAAGAAAATTATGAACTCGCTTACATGTATGCGAAGGATTAAGCACTGCCTGACGAAATCAGTACTCCTTCATTTATATTTCACTTTGATACTTCCTTATATTGATTATTGTTCAACTGTGTGGGGCTCACTGTCGAAGAAAAACTTAATGAGGCTACAGAGGTGTCAAAACAAATGTTGTCGCTTAGTTTTAGATGCACTTATGATACCCCTGTTCAAATTATGTTAGATTCATTGAAATTACAATCCGTTAAACATAGACTGGAAAATAATTACAATGTATTTATGTACAAAATTCTGAATGGCCTTGCTCCTGAATATCTAAGACGAGTTTACCACAACGAGCTAATCCATACTCTACGAGATCAGTCTCCATGCACCAACTGTATTTAGCTAAACCCAAGACCAGTACCCTCCCCCCCCCCAAAAAAAAAACAACCCCGCAATAATCATAATAATAACAATAACGATAACAATGGTGATAATTGCAAAAAAGTCTTCTCTATTTAGAGTAGCCTCTTCAATGCTATCAGTGCTCTAGCTATCAGAGGGCCCGCCTGACATTATTATCGTATATAGAGTTGCTATTGGACGGAATAGGACGTAATCGCTGCGGGGAGGGAATTGAACTCGGGTCCTTCGACTGGGAGTCGTGAAGCTTAAATATCCACCGTGCCACGGCGCCCTCGCCCCCCCCCCCCCCCCAAAAAAAAAAGAAAAAAAAAAAAAAGAGGAAACCAAAAAACACCCAAACAAAAAAAAAGAAAAAAAAAACAATGCATAAAAGTCATGATTATGCTTGATTTTTATGGTTCATCCCTGCAATACTGAAGATTTGTGATTCTTAATATCATTAAAGTATCCGTGGCATAAATAATAATTATGCTTATTGTCGCTGGCATTCAATGCATATAGTGTAGGCAAGAACTTCCACTTGCATGCTAATCTCTTGGTTCTCTGAAAATTTGCAAAATTATCATGCACGCAATTATTCCTCGTTTTACAGTAAAACCTTGTGTTCGCATGTTGCAACTTAAGCGGTAAAACAATACAAAACCAAAGGCAAGGTTAAACTTCGTCTTCTTTACACATCATTCTTAGGATGATCACTGACATGACAATTTTGTGTGTCCACCGCTTCAGAAAGATTAACTGTCTTATAATTTGATCGACATTGTGGGATTAACATCTGCAGGAAGAGAACCTGAAGCATATTCCAAAATTCGGTTCAAATATATTAGGCGCCAAATCTTCAAATGTCATTCTATGTTGACGAATTCATATACACGGACGAAAGGAGAATGGTTAGCAATGTATTTCCGTCAAACTTCCAATGGCCCATTTAAAATATTATGCAACATGTAGGTTAATTGTCAGATCATCAAGTGATCAGCAACAGTGTGAATACCGCTGTGCCAGCGTGTAGTCATCACAACAAGCAAGAATAGCTTTTTCGTATTATGTACAAGCACGTCAACAGTACGCGGCAGTTTCTTTTTGAATGGACTCCCGCTATCTACTTTCAGGAGATTAAGTTTGCTACGCTGAACGTTTCACGTTATAAAAGAACCTTCTTCATCCCATCCGGACAATAGAAAGCGTCGCCTAAGCAACCACATCCTGTGTACCACCGATGCTGATGTTGTTCTTTTAGATTTGTGGAGCTCTCTGCCGGGTGTGCCGGGTGTGCCGGATGGGCAATTTACTCCAAAAAATATATTCAATTTAAATATACACTTAAATTCTATAATAAAAACCTACACTATACTTCTAATTATTTACAAAATATAATAATAATAATAATAATAATAATGATAACAATATATATATATATATATATATATATATATATATATATATATATATCAATATTTACAAACGAGATATTTACAGAGAAAGAAAGGGGACACGTTGTAAGAAAAGATATCGCCTGCCTATACTCCTGCACCGACATGCAGGGTTACGCCGTTCCCGTCGGCAAGCAGGTAGAAGACCCGCCCGCCGACGCCGGTGAAGTCTCGGCCTTTCCCGGGGGCAGGCGCCTCTAGTGTTAGCCTTTATGATAGGCGGGGATATCATGGAAGAGGAGGGATGATAGAAGAATAGAGGAAAGGGTGAGGACAGAACAGAGAAAACAGACACCGATGCTTTTCGTCCCGTCTCTTTGTTGGGTATGTCGGAGCACTAGACCATAAAGTCTTTGTAGATCCGAGCATGCATCGTAAGAGGGCTTGCTCCATTCAGTCGATTTGAGCGACATTATAAGTCGTCTTTAAGATGACAATAGCCTTTCAAACACAAAGTTCAAAATTGATGCGCCTCTCTAGCCTGAAATAACTATTCTATATAGACACTGAGGTGTCCAACAAGTTCAAGAAAAGGAAAATTTGGCTCTTGCATAGAAATGGGCACATGGTGCAATTCAAAGCATAAGATACTCATTCATAATTGTAAATTTACCCCAACGTTTGAAAGAATGCATGTAACTGAAAGAAAATATCTTTAATATGTTAAATGAAACAAACCATTGGAAATCGGAGAAATCTCTCCACCTGAAGCTTAACAATATATTGTTATATCAATAACAGTCAAGTTTCTTTACAACTCGTCGTAGCTACCATCAACCTTCTTGGCGACCATTTCTTCGCACTCAGCCGGAAAAGGACAGCTGAAACAAGTTCTGCAGTCGAATTCCCGTTTGAAAGCTGGACAGAATTTCTCCTCCAGCTCTTAAGTATTACAGGACGACAGATTTTAGCAATTATATTACAACCATCACGAAGGCCGACGACCAGTTGAAGTAAATGCCGCAACAGAATAAAAAGGCAAACCCGGTGTTAAAATACAAAGATTTGATTCAATGGTGTGTCAAAGAACACAAATATCAATGTATTCTACAGCAACAAAAATGACAGAAGTTAACGGAGTTTGACAAAGAACGACGACCAGCTGAAATAAGTATTAGAATGTTAGTCTAGTTCCCGTTTGGAAGTCGGACAAAATCTCACCACCTGATGCCAAACAATATTATATCACTAACAGTCAAGTTTCCTTACAACTCGTAGCTACCATCTTTTAATATCATCACAAGCCCCTTTTTACACTTTCACGGATTGCTTCACGGATGACCACGGATCGTCATCCGTGGTGTTCCGGCATGCAAAATATCGATTTTCCTTTCAATGCCGGTGTGAATACAGTCCCAACTGGTTGTCTACACGGACAAGTACGGTGCCTACACGGACAGACAGGGAATGAACGCGGACCACAGCGGAAACGATACGGAGCTAACACGGATATCAAGGAAGAGCACGGATGCAACTGGGTCCCTTCGCGGTGTTTACGCGGATATCCCCAAAAAGTTGACACATTACATTTGCTTTTTCTTTTGATACTTTATCATTCTTGGGCGACATGCTTCCAGAGCTAAGTAATATGTAACAAGCACACCAGAAAATCTACAGCAGATTACATACGCATCTGCTTGTCGACATCATAAAGGCATATCTCTTTGTTGCAAAATCTCATTTTGCGGGAACATAACAACATAAACAAAGCAAAACAAACTAAGACAAATCACCCCCCCCCCCCAAAAAAAAAAAAAACAGCAAGAAGATGTGTGTGGGTCACTTGAAGATTCTCATGCGATATAAACCTACTAGAGGAGTCGATTGGCTGTACTGATGGGTGAAGATGTGAGCAAATTTCATTGACTTTCTGAGCTTGTATTGGCAAAATATACACGAATTTCTCATCCCGGATGGAGCCGATGCTAATACGGACGTTCCGATGTCTTCACGGAGGCAACACGGAGTAGCCTACAAGGAAGGAATACGGATGCAACACGGAGTAGACGGTGCCGACAAGGAAGAGTTTGTATTGATTTCCATCCGTGATGTCCGGGATGAAAAATTAAGCAAGCTCATTTTTTTTTTTCGGCGGACATGCCGGATGATCAAGGATAATGTCGGATGACTTCACGAAGTCAACACGGTCATGCCGGAAATAGTACGGATGATCCCAGACAGACGATCCGTGGTCATCCGTGATGCAATCCGTGAATGTGTAAAAGGGGCTTATAGCGACCAATTCTTCGCACTCGGCCGTGAAAAAAAGAGTTCCGTGTGTGTGTGTGTGTGTGTGTGTGTGTGTGTGTGTGTGTGTGTGTGTGGTTTATTTTGTATGTGTGTGTGTGTGTTCCCGAAGACATCATCTCCCGAAACATAATGGCAAGTGAAAACATTTGCATAATTTTCCTTTGGTGCTAGTTTCTGGTTGCGGAAAGTGGGCGAAAAAAAAATCCGCCTTTACAGTAAAGTTAAAAGGCGAACGCAGATGACATTCTATGGTATGTTGACAACGTGAAATCAATTTTTTCTTTGTTTTGTTTCTTTTTCTAAGAATAACAAACAATAAGAACAGTTAACAGGGATCGACAAAAGCGGGATGGACAGCTGAAACAAGTTCTTCAGTCGAATTCCCGTTCGAAAACTGGACGGAATCTCTCCTCCCGCTCTAAAATTTTACAGGACGACATAAATTTTAACAATTGTATTGCAACCATGACGAAGGCCGACGACCAGTTGAAGTAAATGCCGCAACAAAGTAAAAAGGTAAACCTGGTATCAAACTACACAGATTTGATTCAATGATGTGTCAAAGAACACAGAAATCAATGTATTCTATGCAGCTACAAAAATGACAGAAGTCAACGGAGTTTAACAAAGAAAGACAACCAGCTGAAATTAGTATAAGAATGTTATTCTAGTTCCCGTTTGGAAGTCGGACAAAATCTCTCCACCTGAAGCTTAGCAATTAATTCGATAACAGTCAAGTTTCCTTACAAGTCGTCGTAGCTACCATCAACCATCTTAGTGACCAATTCTTCGCACTTGGCCGTGAAAGAGAGTTTCGTATTTTACCGAAACCAAGACATCATCTCCTGAAACATAATGGCAAGTGAAAACATTCGCATAATTTTCTTTTTGCGCTAGTTTCTGGTTGCGCAAAGTGGGTGAAAAAAATCCGCCTTTACAGTAAGGTTAAAAGGCGAATGCAGCTGACATTTTTGGTATGTTGACAACATGAAATCAATATCCCTTTTTTAGCATAACAAACAATGAGAACAGTCAGCAGGGATTGACAGCTGAAACAAGTTCTGCAGTCGAATTCCCGTTTGAACGCTGGACAGAATCTCTCCGCCCGCTCTAAGATTTTACAAGACGACATAAATGTTAACAATGATTACAACCACGCGAAGGCCGACGACCAGTTGAAGTAAATGCCGCAACAGAATAAATAGGTAAACACGTTGTTAAAATACAAATATTTGATTCAATGTTGTGTCAAATAACAAAAAAAAAATCAATGTATTCTACAGCAAAAAATATGACAGAAGTTGTCGGAGTTTGACAACGAACGGCGACCATCAAATAAGTTTTGCAACGATGGTCAAGTTTTCGTTTGTAAACCGGACAAAATCTCTCCGCCGTGTTTCCTACGCGTAAAGACAAGATAATACAAATTCAATGTCTATCGACTGCGGTCAAGTCTCCTTTCACATCGCCGTAACTACCATTTGCACAAAAGACGGAAAGTCAGCCTGTTATTCACAATTATCTATAGCAGCGAGAATACTTTTTTTTTTCTCGTGAAAACACAAAACTTCCCATTCATTATCGTACTCGGCATTGCGAATCATATCACCCAGCGGATTAGCTGTAGCCACGCGTTTTGGACGTTGCTCGACGATGGAACAGAGACGGAATTTCGGTGGTACAGTAATGGTAATTCGTCGGGACGATATGCGACGTTTTAGATCACACGGATAACAGGCTTTACGCTGTGACAAGTAAAGCTGAACAAAACATAAACTTGAACACGAACGGCATTGAAACGAAGCCATATAGTCAGAACGTCTCCCGACGGTTGAACAATGATTCGTCGGGAACGATATGCGACGTTTTTAACAAAAGAAACGCAAGGCACAATAGAAGCCGAACTTTGAAAATAGCTAGTAAGTCGGGACGAAGAGCGACGATTAGTGAAAGGGAATCCTTTCTCTATCGTCGCTTATCGTCGGGACGAATAAACAAAGGTATGAATAGAAAGTACGTGTATTCATATGCACGGTTGCTTATTCATATGCACGTGACGCCTGTTCATATGCAAATCATCAAACATGCACAATGCGACATCGTCGCGACGAAGATATCTCTCTATCAGGTTTTTCTGTGGTGCCTTAATTAAATATGGTGAAGAAAAAAAGAACATTCTTAACACAAGATCCTTAGGATACACAGCATCAACACGTTAGACATTAAAATCTGTGAAGGCTTCCGTGGTGGTAGAACGTTGGGTGGTAGAAGGCTTCACGGTGCACCACGTATTCTTTCTGGAGTATGTGAGTGGCCCTGAAAAGGGCCTACCCAATCCCAACGTTTCGGCAAGCATGTTCTCGCCGTTCTCTTGAGAATGGTAATAAATAGTAATAGAATAGTAAGTAACAGGTAAATTAGTATGATACGAGAGCTATCATCTATGAAACTAATCATAAGTAGCTACATCCTCAAAATCTTAACAGTTCTACATTTGAATCAGTGGCAGGTGTCCTCAATCTGTTTACACATTCCACAAACAATTTGTAAGTCGGCATTACTTGCATGAATAGATCAAAATGAGCGTTTAATGTGTAATTACCTTGTTGGACGCGAGAAATTCCATTCCATTTGCTACTTGCCATGCGTACTTCAGTAACTTTGACTCATCAAAGCGAGGCCTTGCTGGTTTGATGTTCCCGTAGGGAGATTTCGAAGACTGGTTATTAAACTGGAGAAAAGTCAGCAGTGTCCCACCGGAAACAAATTCGTGTACAATGGCACCTGTATGATGTCACAATATTTGTTTTTACAGAAGTCAATACAAAGGTTTTGAATCCTTCAGCTCTAGGAACAATTATGATTTGTTTGTTTTTTCTTGACAATTACCAACATAGTTATCTTAAGCAAATGAATGTTATTAAGTATCTCGTCCAGTGAAAGAGAAAATTAATAGCAATATGTTAAAAATGTTTCTCTCTTCTACTTTTAGATTTGAAGAAACTACGCTTCGATTCCACCATTTTCTAATGTTTTCTCTCTTTTTTTTTCCCTTTTTTTTCGTGCTAATCTGATAATACTCACAATATTCTTCACAGTATCCAAGACACCTCACAATATTTTGATGGTTTGGAAGTTTATGCAAATATCTCACCATCTGCATAATGTCTGGAACACTTTCTGTACAGCAGAAATATAAGGTAAAATATTTTGATGATTTGAAATGCTGCATAAAACTTGAGAAACAAAACAATTATTATTGACATCTCATATCCCATGTTTCCATTAGCTTAAGGTTTAAAAGTGTTCTCTAACCAAAAACATTTTATCAAGTTAATCATGGAATTAGGATTTTTGATCACAAATTACAAGATTAGCTATTCAAGACCCTTTATAAATGCACTTTCCTGATCATTTAAAACACAAATCATGGTCACAAAAGTATTCCAACACTTTTTTTTACCATTCACAACTGCATATTTACACTTAATTAGTGGGCACTTCATTAAGCATCTATTTTGTATTGCTACAGAATGTGTGTAAATTATCGTAACAATGTCCTCGTCAAGCATCTGCTTATCAAAAAGGTCTCAGCCAATTCAAACAAAAAAAAAACTGCACAGGGTAATGACATTTTTAACATTGCAAATGGTTAAAGTGACACCTGCTAGACTTCACTTTGTATCATCATGAAACAATGTTGTACCTTTAGATGTTAGCTTCAAATATTTAATTGATAACTTAGGTCAACTGACTTTTTTTACATAAATGTATAAAAAAATGCACAAATTAAACTGAAGAGCAAAATTTCTTAAAATTTCATGGAAACAGTTCTAATAATGATAACCTGTGATCTGTCTCAGGGCTACCGAAGCCGCTCCTTGTTCTGTGTGGAGTGCACCCTTCCACACGTCGCCAAACTTCCCCAGGCCGATGGAACCAAGCCGAGAAAAGAACGTTAAGTTTTCAGCTAGAACTGCAGCGGTGCTTGGTGTAAGTGGTTGATATACAGCATTACCTGTCAAATTGTGGAAAATACGCTTTCATGCTTCTGATAATAGTCTACACTCCTTTTTACTGCGTTTGAGACGTGTAATGAAAAAAGCGACCTCTAGTATGCTCTTCCACTACGACACCCGACTACAAGTAGAATAGGCCGGGTTATAATTGTTTGGTCATTAATATTGAAATACTCCATTCTATTCCCAATAATCAGAAACGCCCTCTGACGTCATCAAATATATCAAAAATCATCCTCTTCCTCTTTTATCATATTGAACCTGACCTGCAACTTCTCATTTGAGTTCAAAACACACACACACGAACCCACACAAACGAACCATCCCATGAATACATGCATGTATATAAAAGCTACTAAGAACGATTAGACTGAATGAAGGGAATAAACATTTACGCACTTTGCCTTATATGATACATTTATATATATATAAATATATATATATATATATATATATATATATATATATATATAATTATAAGAAGAAAGAGTCTCAAGTACGCCATGGATCCAACGAAAATTTTTTATTAAAAAATTTTCGGTCTGCCTCAGACCTTCGTCAGTGTAGAGACAATGATAGACAATGATATTGTACAGATGTTTATCATTGTCTATCATTGTCTTTACACTGACGAAGGTCTGAGGCAGACCGAACATTTTTTAATAAAAAACATCTCCTTGGATCCATGCCGTACTTGAGACTCTTTCTTCCTATAATTACAACATTCGAAGTCCAACACGTGGAAAGTTCCAAGATGAACATATATATATATATATATATATATATATATATATATATTATGTATATATATATGACTTAAGAAAACGCCAACGCTAACACCTCCCCTCAGACCTACTCCGGCACACAAGACAACGCACACACGTTCGTTCCACCAAAACCAGCAAACGTGTGGTCACCCCCAATCACCAACCCCCACTTGAGTGTCTACCTCAGCAATATACAGTCAGAAATGGGGGACAATGCCAAATCATATAACTCATCGCGACACAACGATAATCTCACAAAGGATGAACGGGAAGTATTGAAGGCACTGAAATCAAATAAAGACATTATCATCAAACCGGCTGATAAAGGCTCGGCGGTTGTCATCATGTCCACAAATGACTATATTGCAGAAGGAGATAGACAATTATCTAACAGTACCACATACAAAGAACTTCCTGCGGACCCCACCCCACAACACTTACAGAAAGTGAAAGATGCAGTTCAGGCTTTAGATGTAGACTCTGACATTAAAAAAAAAGTATCAGTGCTGGTACCCCCCCCAAAAAAAAAAAACAAAACAAAACAAAACAAAACAAAACAAAACAAAAAAAACAAAAACAAAAACAAAAACAAAAACAAAACAAAACAAAAAAAAACAAAAAAACAGTATGCCCATGCTTATATTTCCTTCCAAAGATTCAGAAGCATAACAACCCACGGCGCCCGATCGTATCCGGCTGCTCGTGCCCAACTGCAGAAATCTCGAGGTTCCTAGATTTCCACCTCAGACCACTCGCACAACGACTACCATCCCATTTAAAAGACACGACCCACTTCTTGAACCACATCCTCGACACCAACACACACCATACCCCATTCTCTTCAAGTACACTCCTCGTCACTGCAGATGTCACATCGCTATACACAAACATACCTCTCCAAGAAAGCATGCAAGCATGCAAAGAAGCACTCAACACCAGAACAAATACACACCCACCGACAGACCAACTCCTCCGCCTCCTTCATCTTGTACTCACACTCAACAACTTCTCATTCAATGGTGAACATTATCTACAGATCCAAGGGACCGCTATGGGAACACCGATTGCCCCCACTTACGCCAACATCTTTATGGGCAAAGTACTTCTCTCCTCAAAACTTCATGGCGACGCTACATTGATGACATCTTCTTCCTATATGGAACGGCTCTCCCCGTTCCCTCGCATCACTCTTGAGACAATGAACAACATACACCCCACCATAAAATTCACATTACTCCTCACCCACACAAACACACTTTCTCGACGTCACAATCAAACACGCGAACTCACAACTTCACACAGAACTTTACACCAAGCCCACTGACACCTACACATACCTTCTCCCCCGCATCCTGTCACCCAGCACATTCTTTCAAGGGTATTGTCTATACAGCCAAGCCCTACGCATCACACGCATGTGCTCAAACAAAGAGTCACTGGAACACCACCTACAACAACTCGCACAACATTTCGCAACAGCCATGTACCTTTTTCCCATTTTATAGGATCAGCTGCCCAGGGACTTGCGCACAGATTTTGTGCTTGTGAATTTCCCAAACTGGCAGCAAACGACTGAAAGCGCATGTCTCTATCTTTGATTAGACAACAATATTTGTACATCTGTATATGTCAAAAGTATGTATTTTTAGTATCTGTTTGCAAGGGTATTTTGAATGTTACATTTTGAATTTTGAAATGCAAATTATTTTTCTGTAATTAATTTCAAATATGGCACATGTAACCCTATAATTTCTTAGCTCAAAACAATTGATATTTCGTCATCGTTGTAAAGTGTGTTGTCATGTCAACAGCATATTTTGAATGAAAATCATATAATATTATTGTGAATTCATTTAAATCTTTCAGATTTTGAGCATTTAATTCAAATTTTGGCATATGTGACAGCTACGTTATGTAGTTGTGCAAATTTCATTTTCCCCATTTTTCTTTCTTTATGCCAAACATTGTGTCGCCATGGTAACAGCTTTCTTTAACGAAAATTATAGAAATTGTTTATTTCAATACCTTACTCGTGTTATGAGCATTTGATTTCAGATATGGCACATGTGATTATTAGTCAGCAGAGTGTGCATTTGTTCAATGTTGAGCGGTACATTGCCACGGTAGTTTTTAGGTTTGTTTTGTCTTTTCCTCAGTAGAAAGTATGCAGGTAATCATTGCTGGTTGAGCTGGCTCCCTGGGTGTTGGATGGGGGTGTTGGTCACGTTGAGTGATAGTTTTACTTATTAATGAATTTTTTCTTCTCTCTCTCTCTCTCTCTCCCTCTTTCTCTCTTCTTTTTCTTTCTCTCTCTTCTTCTCTCTCTTGCAGTTCTGTTTTGTTAATGATAATAATAATAATAGTGAGAATCTTATAAAGCGCACATTTCTACCTAAAAAAGATATAATGAAGTTAAAATAAAACGCTGTGAGCGAACAAGGGTGATATGGATATTTCACATTTATATATTGTGCATTAACTGAATGTAAAGTAAGTCAGGTTCTGATGTCGGTAGCCATTTAAGAGCTGACATTCATCTGTATGCAATGTATTATTAATATTTGTTGTTTTTGTTCCTTTTTTATGCAGAAAATGACCTCTGATATCTGAATGGAATAAGAAAGATTGTAGTTACACATATCTTAAATTTGCACATATTTATTAATTAATTAATTTATTTATTAAGTCTTCTTTAAAAGAAGGGTAGTCCCATTCAGTGCCACAAAGGCCTGCTTTACAAGGGAGCCCTGCGTTGATATACATTACATTGCATGTGCACACAATAAATATTAAAAAAAACAAGAACAAAACAAACATAGATATGATACAGCTAAAGAACAATCGGTTCGAAAGAACATAAAACACATAAGAAAGAACATAAAACGAGCAGAGAAAATAGATATCTGAATAATTCGTAGCTAGTGTAAAGGGTTTATATCAAATGAGAGACTGATGTTGGCGTACACGATTCTTAAATGTTTGCAATGACATGGGCGTCACCGGGGGGGGGGGGGGGGGGTGCGTTGGGTGCGAACGCACCCCCCTTCAGATCCTTAAAAAAAAAAGAAAGAAAAAAAAAAACTTCAGCGTGCGAGCGACCTCAACGCCAGACGATAAATAATTATTCTTTTCTATTTTCTTTTTATATTTTGCACCAGGGACGAAAAAAAAACTCGTCGGCAAAAACAATTCGCACCCCTGGTTCTGGCAGCACTGATTTTATACATATGTACAAGTATTCTACATAATTCTATGCAGTGTTTACTATTTATCGACCGTACTGTACACCCATACGATACGGAGCACGTACGTTTGCATGTACGTGTGCTACTTACAAGTATGTATATAGGGTCTATGTACGTTACTTCTGACGAATCCATATTGCCAGCCCAAGAGCGAGCCTTAGCCTCATTTAAAAAAAAAGAAAAAAAAAGGAGGGGCAAGCATATCATTTTGCCCACCCCCCCCCCCTCCATAATTCCAGAGACAAGAAGATTTTCTTACCTATTTTTTTTGACAGAAAAACAAAAAGTTACCCCCATAAGAATATTGGAGGGGCAAGCATATTTCAATTTTGCCCCCCCCCCATAATTAATGATTCCCGAAATGAGAAGATTTTCTTGCTTTGAAAGAAAACAAAAAATGTTGCCCCCATAAAAATATTGGAAGGCAAGCGCACCATTTACTCCACCCCACATAATCATAATTCCCGCGATGAAAAGATTTTGTTAGAAATCTGTCAAATTATTTCACCCAAAAGCAGTGGCGTAACTACGGAGCGGGGGGGGGGGGGGGGGTGCGCCCCCCTCCCAATCCGCTGGTTAAAAAAAAGACTTGCCAAAATAGTAATTCATGTGTTAGTAAACTGCTTTTGAATGAAAGGGTGATCAAGAAAAAAGAAATTTTTCTATGATTTCTTTTAACCATTATTAGATAGGTATATAGTGTGAAACATTGTTCAAAAAGCCCGGACCCGACAAAAGATTGTGATTCAGCGTGATTCCTGGTTGGCATTCTGCATATTAGCAGGATGTGCGCAGTGTACTCAGAACATCCAAACGGCAAAAAGAGTCGCTACAATGTTGCGCAATGTTATGTAAAATGTACACCTTTGTACCTTACGCTTCGTTATATCGAAGCTAGTTGATTGATTTTGCAGTGTTGCTTTACATACTAGTCGATATAAGAATGTCTTGCATTGCCAATAAAAAGACTTGACCTGGCTAATTCCTAACTTTTCCATGTATATAATACACACACACAAACAAACACGCACAATTAGGGGATGCTCTAAAGTGCAGATTTTGGACATCCTTCCCCCGCTTGGTCACTTCGGACGCCACCTCGCTGGTCATAAATACCTCCCCCAGTTATCAACATATACTCACACCCTTGACTACCAGTGACGGGTCCAGGGGGAGGGGGGCACCGGGCGTACCCCCCCCCCCCCCCTTTAAATTCCAAGGCGAAAAAATATAGCTTCAAACGGCAGTTTTTGGACTGTAAAATGTCAAAATTTTCAAGCTCGCTCGCATTTATTCGTAATGCCATTTTCCTGAAGTTGCTGCCAGTAATTGCCGGCAGTTGCGCCCGGTGCGCCCCCCCCCCCCCCTTAATTTCCAAAGCGAAAAAATATAGCTACAAACGGCAGAGCTATTGGGGACTGTAAAATGTCAACATTTTCAAGCTCGCTCGCATTAAATTCTCCTGATATTGCTGCCAGTAATTGCCAGCAGTTGCGCCCGGTGCGCCCCCTTAATTTCGAAAGCAAAAAAGATATAGCTTCAAACGGCAGTTTTTGGACTGTAAAATGTCAAAATTTTCAAGTTCGATCACATTTAATCTTTATGCCATTCTTCTGATGTTACTGCCAGTAATTGTCAGCAGTTGCGCCCAGTGCGCCCCCCCCCCCCTCCTCTTAATTTCCAAAGCAAAAAAATATAGCTACAAACGGCAGGGTTTTTTTTACTGTAAACTGTCAAAATTTTCAAGCTCGCTCTCTTCGCTCGCTCGCTCGCATTTTATTTAATCGTTATGCAATTCACCTGATGTTGCTGTCAGTAATTGCCTGCAGTTGCGCCCGGTGCCCCCCCCCCCCCCCTTAATTTCCAAAGCGAAAAAAATATGGTTAAGAACGGCAGTTTTTGGACTGTAAAATGTAAAATGTTCAAACTCGCTCTCTTCGCTCGCTCGCATTTAATCGTTATGCAATTCACCTGATGTTGTTGCCAGTAATTGTCAGCAGTTCCGCCCGGTGCCCCTCCCCCTTAATTTCCAAAGCGAAAAAATATGGCTAAGAATGGCAGTTTTTGGACTGTAAAATGTACAATTTTCAAGCTTGCTCGTTCCGCTCGCTCGTATGTAATCGTTATGCTCGCCCTGATATTGCTGCCAGTAATTGCCGGCAGTTGCGCCCGATGCGCCCCCCCCCCCCTTATATTCCAAAGCGAAGAAATATAGCTACAAACGGCAGGTTTCTTTTTACTCTAAAATGTCGCTCGCATTTAATTGTTATGCAATTCTCCTGATGTTGCTGCCAGTAATTGCCGGCAGTTGCGCCCGGTGCGCCCCCCCCCCCCCCCTCCTTTATTTCCAAAGCGAAAAAATATGGCTCCAAATGGCAGTTTTTGGACTGTAAAATGTCAAAATTTTCAAGCTCGCTCGCTCCGATCGCTCGCATTTATTCGTAATGCCATTTTCCTGAAGTTGCTGCCAGTAATTGCCGGCAGTTGCGCCCGGTGCGCCCCCCTTAATTTCCAAAGCGAAAAAATATAGCTACAAACGGCAGTTTTATTGGGGACTGTAAAATGTCAACATTTTAAGCTCGCTCGCATTAAATTCTCCTGATATTGCTGCCAGTAATTGCCAGCAGTTGCGCCCGGTGCGCCCCCCTTAATTTCGAAAGCAAAAAAGATATAACTTCAAACGGCAGTTTTTGGACTGTAAAATGTCAAAATTTTCAAGCTCGATCGCATTTAATCTTGATTCCATCCTTCTGATGTTACTGCCAGTAATTGTCAGCAGTTGCGCCCGGTGCCACTCCCCCCCCCCCCCCCTCCTCTTAATTTCCAAAGCGAAAAAATATAGCTACAAACGGCAGTTTCTTTTTTACTGTAAACTGTCAAAATTTTCAAGTTCGCTCTCTTCGCTCGCTCGCATTTAATCGTTATGCAATTCACCTGATGTTGCTGTCAGTAATTGCCTGCAGTTGCGCCCGGTGCGCCCCCCTTAATTTCCAAAGCGAAAAAATATGGTTAAGAACGGCAGTTTTTGGACTGTTTTTTGGCAACCGGCACTTCCACACCCTCCCCCCACCTTGCTCGCTCCCTCGCATACTAACACCCCCCCCCCCCCCCAAGATGAAATCCTTGCTATACGCCGGTGCCGTTTCCCCGCTAAGTTTCCCTAAAAAAAAAAAACAGTAAAAGTCTAGGGATAGAGAGCTTCCTATATTCTAAATGTCTGTCCAAAAAATCTCGTTACATTTAGTGTCAAAACGCACCCCCCTTGAAAAAAAGCTGTTGACGCCCCTGAATGAGGAGGCTGTTTGAATAAAAATGGGTAACTCATTAAACGATTTGCTTGCAGCATATGTGAAGGAGCATTTCTTATATTCAGTTCTAGGTTTGGGTATATGTAATTGGCAAGAAAGGGCATAACGAGTGGTATAAGTAGTAGGGCGTTTGGTCACAAGTTTGGCTATGTACGTTGGGGCTAAATTGTGTAATAATTTGTACACCAGGACACAGTAATGATATTGAATTCTTTGTTCAACTGACTGCCATTTGAGAATATGAGTAAGAGCTTGCGCAGACATGTAATAACCTCCATTCAATACTACACGAGCATACTTGTTTTGACAGCGTTGCAATCTATTTAAATTTGTCTTTGTTAATGACCCCCATACAGCACAACAGTAATCAATATGTGGAAGTATGAAAGAAAAATACAACTGATTCATGATTTCACGTGTCAAACACGATTTGATTCTTCGTATACATACAATAGAACGAGACATTTTCGTGACTACTTCATCGATGTGGGGAGACCAGTCAAGAGTTTGTTCAAAGATTACCCCAAGGTGTTTGATTCTCGCGACAGTTTCCAAAGGCCTGTCATTCATACAAATTTGAAGAGAATGTCTCTGTTTTCCTCGGCGAGGTCTGAATAACATAGCTTTCGTTTTGTCTAAATTAACAATCATACCATTATCTAAAAACCATTTACTGAGGAGTAAAGTGTCTGCTTGGAGTTGTTCCTGTACTTTATAAGCATCACGTCCTGGGTGAAATATTGCCGTGTCGTCTGCATAGAGAGATACTTTAGTCGAAGTACTAAAGTTTAAGTTAGGAACATCATTGATGATCATACAAAAGAGCAATGGTCCTAGTATTGAACCCTGTGGGACTCCTGTTTGAACGGGGAGAAATTCGGATCTCTTCCCTTTAAAAGAAACGCATTGCTCTCTCCCTATTACGTAAGATTCAAACCACTTTAGTTCAGTTTTGTCTAAGCCGAAGTAGGACAATTTCAGCAAAAGCAGGTCATGGGGTATGACATCGAAGGCCTTTTTTAAGTCTAAAAAGACTGCCCCAACCACATTGCCTTTGTCAAGGTTATCAGACAAAAAATCACTAATCTCTGTTAAACATGTTGTGGTTGAGTGACTGGGTCTAAAACCCGATTGGCGCTCCGTCAACAGCTCGCCTTCATCCAAGTAACTAAGGAGTTGCGAGTGGACTGCTTTTTCGAAGACTTTTGCTACAGTGGATAAGAGTGAGATAGGACGATAATTGCGTATGTCACTCACAAACTTATTTTTTGGTACAGGTATAACTTTAGCAAGCTTAAATGAGCGGGGAAACACTCCCGTTTCTAACGATTGATAAATATGCGCTAAAGGTGAGGCTATCAGATGAGCGCTTATTTTCAAAAGTTTAGGATGAAGTTCATCCAACCCAACAGATTTTGTACAGTCTAACTTCTGTAATTCTCTTTGAACAAAATCTGTACTTATTTCATCAAAAGAAAAAGAAGATCGTGCACGGTTTACATAATTCAAACACTTTTGCCGTTGCTGATTTTCATCATTCTTGTCATTATTACTACAACATAATTTGCTAACATTACTGAACATGACATTGAACTCTGTTGCAATCCTATGAAAATCATCAGTTGGTTCACCGTCAATACATACATTTGACTCATCACATACTTTCTTATTTGGCAATAAATCTTTAAGCACTTTCCATCTTTTCCTCATATCATTACCACTGTCTGATAATGCATCGCGATAATACACCCTTTTTAACTTTTTATTCAAATTATTTGCTTTATTTCTGTAATATTTATATTTTTCCCAAAATGCCATTTCCTTAGTTTCACTGTTTTCTTTTATTAAAATCACGTTCCCTTGCTATGTTGATATATTGCTCATTTATCCATGGCGATCCCTTTTGCTTTTTACGAACTGTAACATAAGGTGCATGTTTATTGCACATGTCTGAAAACACTTCATGGAATTTACACCATTTCACATCAACATCTGCATTTTGTGACAACATTCTATTCCAATTTACAGCAGCCAAATCACTCAGAAAGGCATCTTGATTAAAGGATCGAAAAGAACGAAAAGACGAGGTCTTAGGTTTCGACTGTTGTGTCTTTGACTTTGTTACTACATACACTAGGGAGTGGTCACTTAATCCGAGTGATTGTACACCGCAATGAAGTTCCCACAATGACTGCGACACAAAAATCAAGTCTATAAGTGTACTGCTGTTGGGAGTAACCCTGGTGGGTTGTTGAATACACTGAGATAATCCCACCAGCCCACTCAGCTCTGCCAGCCTTTTGGAGAGTGGATTTACCGTAGACATGTTACAATTAAAGTCTCCCAATAGGATGATTCTATCCGAGATTGAAAACACACGATCGAGGCTTTCTTCTAACAGATCAAAGAAAGACGTTTGGCAACTAGGTTTTCTATAGGCTATCCCAACAAAGAGACTAGCCTCTATCGGGACATTGCTAAGCCCAACAGTTGTTTTGTTATTGTTTTGGTTTTTTATGTATGCCTCCTAATGAAACTTGTATTTTTGATATTGTAAACTGACTGTTTTGGGTGCACCAGGTGGGTTGGGGAGGATGGCCTGAGGGCCAAAGTCATTTAGTTGGCTCCTCCAGACCCAGGCCGCCCAACCTGGTGCACCCTTACCACTCCAGTGTGTGCTCTAATCTTGAAAAATGTAATATATTTGTGATTGAAAGCCGAATAAATAATAATAATGATAATAATAATAATAATAATGTCATCCTACAAGGCTACAACAAACTAATGGTCCATAACCAGATAACACGGGCAAAACAAACATCACGTGATGAACTTCTCTCCTACAGAAACGGAGACGACACACCCAAACAGGACATATTCTTTCCAATCACACACTCACCTTGCCACCGCCAAACTACCCCACATCACACACAAACACCACCAGACTGTATTACATACAACAATCTGACAACACCCGGGAATTATTCCCCAAACCCCCTACCATCTCCTTCCGCCGTGGACGCACAATAAATGACCTCTTAGTTCGGGCCAAAGACCCTCACCCAGCACGCCATCACGCAAACCTTACGGATTCTACCACTGCAATTCACAAAAATGCAACCTCCACCAACACATCGTAGAAACTACGACATTCCAAAGCACAACCGCAGGTAGACAATTCAAGATCTCCTCACACATCAACTGCAAATCCACATGCGTCATAATACCTCCTAACATGCTCGTTCTGTCATAAACAGTACGTCGGGAAATCAGAAACAACACCGTACACAAGAAGCAAAAACACACATTCAGAAACACGCAACTACCACACCTTACATCACATAATACTCCCATACACCAAACATTTCAATCTGCCCTCACACTCCTTATCCAACCGACAACTCTCAGCCATCGAAGCAATTGAAAGCAAAACACACAACACAACACTACGCCGAGAATCCTTCTGAATTGAAAAGTTAAAGACCCTCCGCCCAAACGGAATCAATATGGAAGCATAATATCACCACTTCACATCACCTCATTCACCACACATGTCAGAAATTGGTATGTATGAGTAATTGTAGAAGTAGATGTTAGTATGTATGTATGTGAATACACATGTATATAATGTGTTGTAACTAATTATTTAAATAATTACAACATCATAAGACCGCACTCTGCACCAATACAATAAGTTTTGTTTCGAGATTATATTTAGTAATAGTATGATCGTTTGTTTTTTGTTTAAAAATGTGTTGTAATTATGTATGTTTTGCATTTAGTGATAATTATGTTGAGAATATTTTGGAATGTAATTATTGAAGGTTAGGTAAGTTTAGTATGATCCAATATTTAGGTAGATTTTGTTTATACACTGCAAAAAGTCCGGTGTTAAATAGTGAACACCGAGCTGGTGTTAAATTTTCGGTGCTCATTTATGGTGTTAAATTAACACCTCCGGGTGTCATTTCCAAATTTTAAACTGTTTTTTGAAGAGTTTCTTAGTAACTGCACTTCTTGTTGATTTTTAATTTAAACAAGACGATCAGGAATTTTACATTAAAATACTAGATTTTTGAAAAAATGTGAAAGTGAATTTACACCAAAGTAACACCAGCTGGTGTGGTCTCTTATTGAAGCTGGACGGGTGTTAAACCATTGATATTAACACCAACAAATATCAAATCAACACCATGTGGTGTCATTTTTTAATTAACACCAGTACAGTGTCAAAATAACACCAGGTACAGTGTCAAATTAACACCACGAAGTGTCAGGTGAACACTTTTCAACACCATCAAAGTGCATTTTTAACACCTGTGGGTGTGGTCCTTTATTGAAGTTTGATCGGTGTTAGATTTAACACCCGTGGTGTTAAATCTAACACCGATGTTTTTACAGTGTACGTTGTTGTTGTCATTGACTGTGTAGATCTTGAAGAAGGGCATTTCGCCCGAAAACTTGAATAAAGGGGTGCAACCTAGCATCAGCCACGTCTATGTGCAAGTTTCGCTACCAATTATATATATGTATATATACAATATGAAACAAATATAATTTTCACCTGAAAATAATGTTCATAATATATGCCAAAAAAAAGAATAATATCAAATATTCACTAGCAAGATTAAGTGATGATTAAGGACCCATCGTTAACTCAAACCAACAACGATATCGTGTATAGAAAGGTGAAATATAACCTTTGCTTCCGCTTTCGATCATCTCATAGGGGCTGTTCTCGTTGCCTCCAGATACGCCTGTCCTAATATTGTACAAACACGAACAAAATGAATAATTGTTAATTGTGTATTTTCTTACTAACACAACAACAAACGAAACTGGAACCGTAACTATACGCAATATACCACCTATTTGTTCTGAGGCCACTCACAGTGAAAACTACTCCTCTTTTCATCAAAAAGTGAGTTGCTGGGAGTAACGGGTGAGGTGTATTTTTCTTACCTTGCCTGCTGCTCAGATGTCCTTGGTACTAAAAACGAAAGGAAAAGCAGAAACAGGCGCCATATTGTAATTTGCAACTTTAAAAAAAAAATTCTTTCATTATTACAGTTATTCCTGTCTCATGCAGTAATTACGAAATTCCGAGGTAAGGCATAACAATTTAGGTCCTTCTCAACGTACATGTATTACGCTTTTAAAGATGAAATGTTATTTCGTGACTATGTTTTTGTAATTGTATTATACATAATATATTCATTTTCTATCTATTAACATAATTAGTCAAGATAAGTGACAGAAAACATTGTTCAAGTATGTACACACAAGTACACACAAATAGATATTATTATTACCTATACGAGGGAGTTTTGCCAGGCAATTCCGGTTGTTATTTTGCAGGGTTAAAGGTCAGGAGTTGTTATTTTGCAGGGTTAAAGGTCAGCAGTCGATATGCTTTTCGCCACGTCGCTGCGTAACAGCACTACCTCCATGGAAAGAGTAACAGTATGTGCAAACAGTGCAATTTTCCGGTTTGGGGAGGTGGGCAGAGAAAGAGTGGAATCTCTCTCCCCACCTCCCTGCTTTAAACGTAAACGTTCCGATCGACCACGAAAAGAAAACATTCCAGGACGTCCAGGGTGTCAATTACACGCACCGCAGAAGAACGCTGATAAATCAACTCATACAAGGTCGACCACATAAGGGCTTTTTACACTTGTGTTTCTTAACCCCGGACTTTCTCTGACCCAGGACTATCGTTAGTCCCGTACCAATTTTTTCAGCTTTTTACACTGGCCAATTAGTCCCGTACTATCTCTTGTCCGGGGCTAAGGAGAAAACTGACCTTTTTACACTCGTATTTCTTAGCCCCGGACTTTCCAAACCACATGAATATTCATAATTACGCTGTGTACTGTACACGTACACGCACGCACCGGCAGCACTTGATTGCCTCGTTTCTGATTGGTCAGTGAGGGTCGGACTTCGTCTCCGTCGCTTAGCCCAGGATTATTTTTTCGTTCTGTTTACACTCACTTGCTTGGCACCGCAATTGCGGTGCTAACCCCTGCTATTTTGCAGGGCCAGATAGTACCGTACTATCGGTGGGGCTAGCCCACTTTGGCAAAAACGAGTGTAAACAGAAAGTGGGCTAAGGATAGTCCCGTACCAACGGTGGGGCTAAGGCCCCCCCTTAGCCCCACCGATAGTCCGGGGCTAAGCAAAAATTTACAAGTGTAAAAAGCCCTTTACAGCAGCACTAGGCAATGACTAACCTAGTCCATTTGTGATCAGTGATTGCACAGTAACCATCAGTTTTACAACTCTCAAACTTTAAACAGAGAAGTAAAAATAGAGTGTAAGAACGTTCAGAAGTTTGAATTTTGCCTGTTACAACTACATGTATCTTTGAAGTTGGAGTTGAATGATACATTGATGAACAATTTTGCAATTATTCAACATGTTGATGGTGTACAGGTAGTCAAATGTGGCTTGATCTGTATCATATATAGTGTATAGCCGTATTTACATATTTTCTTAATTTACCTAGGGGATAGGTAATAATTATGATATTGACTGACCTTTCTTTCGGGAGGTACCAGATATATATTGCCCGCACTGAAAACATATTGCCCTCGTCTTCGACTCGGGCAATATGCTTTCAGTTTGGGCAATATTTTCTGGTACCTCCCTCAGGGCCAGTCAATATCATATAATCATCGGTACAATATATACCAAATAATAATGTCAACTCTGTCTTGTTTTCCATTTTATCAACCAGTTGACCTTGCTTTACAAAAACGTCCTCGTGTGTTCCACGCAACAGTGCTTTTGAAGATGCGGTAGGAAGGACACAGAACCGTTACTACCCATACTTATGTATTACACATGAAAAGAATAAGATATTCGTTATACTAAATAATAATGATAATGATAACTATTACATTGTATATGATCTGTACAATCATGAGTCCATCTAACAATAGCCTATACCAACCTTGACTGGATGCTGTGCTCTGTTTGTAGAACTGCAGAATATTTACTGTTATTGATACAGCAAGCAGTACACCCATGATTGACAAAGCGGTTATCATGCCTGCCAAGGGGTCCGCGTCATCTAGGTTGCAAACAAAATGGCAAAAAAAAAGGAAAATAATACTGTGTTGCACTCATCATTAACCCTGTTGCTCTTGAAGCAAGCTCGTACTCTGAAAAAAATGGTGGCAAGGTCTTTAAGCTTGTCATTATAATATTATGCTTGCTTAAGAGTTGTTAGTCTGGCACCAGCAAGGTATAACCATTATCGCTTTTATTTCATCGTTTTAAGTCTTACTTTCTTTGTTAAAGTGCAATTGGCAAACTGCGCCCATAGTTACTTTGTTTTTAAAGACATATTAAAAATGACTCGGGAATAATTATAATCAAAAGCGAGCAATAAAATATTTGCTTAGTAGGCCTATTAATTGGTTGATGCACATCATTTGAATAATTGACCACTTATTATGTTCATATCATATATGAAGAGTATCGCAAGTTGGTCTAAGCGCCATTTTTTTTTTTACATATCACAGTACGTACCTCATCGGATAGAGCAAAATGTAACTTTTCAAGTACTTCCTCACTTGTTGCATATCAAGGAATTTTGTAGAAATTATAAAAAATATCCTGTATTTTCTTAATGTTTTCTTTGTATTTGGCAGTTTTAATTACAAATATCTTAACTTAACAAGAACGTATAAAGGGCTTCTTATGCACATACATGTATGTATACATATATAAATCAAAGGGGAAAACAAACTGTGCACATACGAAAAAAAAACCCAACAAACTCGCAAACACTTTAAGGATAAAAACGATGAATCTGATTTGAAGGACCTCATCCAGAAATTTAAGCACTACCCTCGCCCTCTTGCAAAATCAAGGACTGCACAGTGTTGAAGAGAGTTGATTTATTGGAACATTACACAGAGAGTATGGGATTGTCTGTTTGCTTTACGCTATTGTTTGATATTGTGTTTATTTCATCTGCGTCTGTTGAGAATTATTCTGAAGCAGCGATGTTCATGATGGTGTTCTGGTATACTTTCTGGTACAATCAGTGATAACAACAGCATGAAAAGAATGTATAACAAACACAACGATATCTGTATAGTGCCACTTTCTACCTCGCTGTTACCATTACTACCTAATTTAAGTAAAACCAAAGACCATTTTGAATTCAGTTTATATTTGTGGTCCTGTGTAGGTAAATGCAACTATACGCTATGTGGTCATAGTCCAGGGTTTGGGCATAGTGATGTCATGAGCCATTGATGCATCTTGTTTGCTTTAGATCCCAAGTCAACAAAGGCCGCTCACTCCAACTCACACCAACGAAATGCCCCATTTAGTCACCTATTCAGAAAAATAAAATAAAGGTTTGCACGATAAGCATGTGATGTTCTCATTGCTGAAAGCTGGACTATATCATCGCGTTCACGAATGCTTTCCAACCCCTCGAGTATCATTTCCCACGCGGACTTTATACTTGGTGTAAAAACGCATATCATATAATTCATGATGGTTCGTCGAGATGTGATCGCTGTACTTAAACTATCGAACGTGATGTAATTTTAAAGAAGAAAACTTCCGGATGGCGGAAAGTGCACATCATTTCCTCATGGCTAATGTTACTGTCCATTTCAGCTAAAATCTCTTCCTTATCAGAACATCCCGGATGTCCGCTGCTATTACTGTACGCACATTAGAGATGAAGGCATGATGATATGAGTTCTGTGAAGAGTTAATGCAATATAAGCGTTAGCATAGCAGTATTAGGCAGAGCGGCTAACGGGGAATAACTGCGGAAATCCTCCCCCCCCCCCCAACAAAAAAAACACATACACACACACACACACACACACACACACACAACAAAACAAAACAGCAACCAACCAACCAACCAACCAACCAACCAACCAAACAAACAAACAAACAAACAAATAAGAAGTACGCCCCCACCACCATGAAAGAGGAAACACAGGGTAAGACCAATGTCTGTGTACCGAATTGTGTCCTATACCTCTTTAACCCCTTGAGGACGAGTCCTTAGTATACTTAGTCAATTGTCTATGGGAAATGTGTGATGTAGCAAAATCAAACCGTCCTCAACGGGTGAATAGTACATACACATCCCGACAGCCATTTTCGCAAATATAATATGAACACGTTATCTATGGACTACGTGAATGTCAGAAATTAAACATCAGACATAATAGGGAAATGGCTATTATAGTGAAATAAAAGTGACCTATAGAATGATGTTTCATCGTAGTTTTTTTTTTTCCAAGTGTTTTCAGTTTTTAATTACATTCTGATTTAAGAGACCACCCACTTTACAGCGACAGAACAATCGCAACTACTTCGGGCAATTGAAATTATATCCTGAAACAAAAAACAACCACAAGCAAAATAGGAACTGATGATAATGACTTACAGCCGTCATTCACGCTGTACCTACTTTTAAATTCACGTCTCCACTCTAAAAATGGTGGCATCTTCCATAAGTATATATGAAGTGTTATGCTTGTTTTACAGTTGGTATAGTCTTGCACTAGCAAAGGCACATAACCATTTTATCGCTTTCACTTTATCGCTGTTAATCTCCCCTGCCTTATGAGAGTGCAATGGGTAATCTTAAGCTCATTGTTATTTTGTCTTTCCGATGATATAGTAATGAACTTCTGAAATAAAACCAAAACATACAAAAGATATTTGTTTAACATCTTGATTTAGTAGTTTGGTTCATGCACACCATTTGAATATTGACTACTATATATACGTATATATATATATATATATATATATATTCATCTAAAGGCGGACAATATATTTTGCACAGGCAAAAAAAAAAGGAAAGAAAAGATACCATGCACACAATTCACTGATAAAAACAGTGATTTTGATTTGAAAGCCATCGGACAGTAATTAAAGCAGCACCCTCGCCTCTCCCAAATTCCAGGATTGTACAGTGGTGAAGAAAGTTCTATTTGAAAATGAAACACAGAAATACTGGATTATCCATTTGCTTTATAGCACTGTTAAATGTTCTTTTTGATTTTGTTTTAACAAGTGCTTCAGTTGAGAATTAACCGGAAGTACAGCTGTTCTTGATGGGGGTCTAATATTAAGCAACGCTATAGAAAAATAGTATAACGACCACAGCAATATCTGTATAGCGCACTTCTCTTTCATGTTGTTAACACTTGTCTAACATAAGATTGCTTTCACATTCAGCGTACATTATTGTAACACTGGGTAGATAAGTAAAGGAAACTACGCAGTGTGGTTAAAAGCTAAATCCTCACCTCAACCAGAACTATCCTAGGACAGAACCAAATCTAAAGCCTATTGAATGTTCGAATGGTATCCATATTATTGGTCTATATGCATTCTGCAATGGCATTTCTTGTTATTTCAGAAAACCTCTGAAGCAGAAAGAATAGTCATTTGTCTTGAATATAATATCTTTTTAATGGGTCATACCCCAAATACTTTGAATTATCGCATCTATACAATAGAGAGCTCTTTTTTATGAAAACGGTGTACATTCTTTAGAATAAACACAGTTATAACGGAACTCCCGTTACAACGAAGTATATTTCATTTTAACAAAATTGTTATTTTTATCAATGTTAATATGCTATACGTGTTTGGTTATAACACAGTTTCTCATAACAGCAAGCAACTGCCAGTAACGAGGACTTCGTTGCAATTGGAGTCGCCTGTATTAAAAACTAATCACAAGCGTCTGAATAAGTTGTTAATATCGACGACGCTAACTCTTAAGGTATCTGATATCATAAAAATACATATGATAACAGTGGTACAAAATAAAATATTTTGTGGTAGCTGCTGTATGTTCTGTTTTTATTACCCACTTGATTGGGAGGAGCAGATTGGACAGAATTGCCAGATTCGAAAGAACTCGGGAATTCCCCCCAACAGGAAGTATGCTTCCCGTGAGAGAGGAAACAAAAGGTAGAACCAGTAAGATCATGGTATGTGTACTACCCGTCGTGTTTTATAGCGCTTACAAATCTGTGCAGAGTCTCCAAAAACCATCACCATACATTTGAACTTGATATCTGTAGGCTGCATGAGTGTCCGAAATAATTAAACCTCAAACATTAGAAGATAGCTATTGTAGTAAACTGATAACTAATGGTGCTTTATTATAATGTTTTCCTCATTTTTTATCAAATTTGGACTTCAGAGACTAATTACGTCACAGTGACTTGACAAAGGGGAACAAGTTGTGCTACCTGTTAGTGATTCGAATGACATTGGAGTCGACATTTTCACAGCGAAGATCGGTTTAATTGTTGCATCTGTTCATCACGATTAAAAATATTGGAATTAACATGAAAACGGCAGGTTAACGCGCATGATATTTATTCTCTCGTTATCATTTGCATTCAGATTTATACACACATTGTGTACCCCAATCAGCAAATGCATGTGTATGTTTATACATTTGTATAAAATACATATATGTTTTTACATTTTGTGATGCACCTTGTCGTAAACAAAACAAATACTTGATAATTCTAGAATAGTGGGGTGGCTTAGTGAAATTATCGTGACACGGCGGACAAAAGCATGATTTTTTCACCAAAGGTACTTCATGATGTACCTTCTCAAAAAATAGGGTGCTCCAAGAAAATTGATGCTGGGAAGGAGGTCAGAGGTCAAAGGTCAATGACCTTTATTTGTGAAACAGGTTTTTTGGCTATTTCTCAGGTCAGGAATATCAAATCTGGATAAAACTTGGCAGGAAGAATATTGAGAACAAGTAAAATATTTTGATTGAATTTGGAGTGAATTTTCCAAAGGTCAAAGGTCAAAGGTCAATGAACTTTTTCTAAAAATCATGTTTTTGTTTATTTCTCCAGGTAGGAAGATTCAATTTTCACAAAATTTGATATGAATGTTGTATAGAAGGTACTAAGAGTATAAACCAGGGGTCAAATATAATTGTTGATTTGTGCGTTGCCATGGCAACCCAAAACTAGGGTTTTTAATTGAAGTTAGTTACAGGAGGCTATTTTCCAGTTTGGAAGAGATTCCATTTGAATAGGTACAACTGATCGACGGGATGTATACAGGTTTGAAATACTTTTCATTAGTGTTAAGTGGTATGTTGCCATGGCAACTACATATATAGATTTTGGTTAAACTTAAAGGAGACTTCAGAACTTATGAATTTGAAGAGATTTCCATCAGGGTTGGTATAATTGATCAACAAAAAAGTCGCCAGACAAAGATTTGTCACCTTTATAGCATGTGGGTTGAGTGAATGCAGCAACAATAGTAGAACACATCAGTGAGAGTTTGAGGAAAATTGGACAATCCGTTCTAAAGTTATGAATTTTTGAAGTTTCTGCTCATGCAGTCGAGGCTGGATGAGAAGACTACTATACCTTGTAATGTCACATGTGTACAATGATATAAAGAATGAATAAAGACAATTCAACATAAATTATTTTCGCTTACAAAAGGATACTCAACTTCTCTTTCAGAAGGCAGGGGGAATAATATTACCCTTGACATACGTCAGTAGCAAGTCAAAGAAACTATGTGAACTTTATTCAAAAAGTATGGTTTTGTGAAATTCTCATTTTATTTTCCTTAGAATGTGCGCATGTGACATCATGCACTGTGGTAGTCTTTTCATCCCGCCGCGACTGTGCAGATACCTTAAAAATCATAACTTTTGAACGGATTGTACGATTTTTCCAAGCTTTCTGTGATGTGTCCTACTAATATTGTTGTATTCACTGAATCCATGTGTGCATGAAGGTGGACTTGTCCTCAAAAGAGCAGACTGTAAGCTTTAAAATGATGTATCACACAATTCAAAGGGATTCCCCTAACCTATCTAAATAATAATACCGGTACTGGAAAGAAAGCACACACTCTGGATAAGTATGAACTGAGAAAAGAGGCTGCATTGTCTATTTTAGCGTTTAATCTTTACCAAGCTGTCTCATGTCAATATGTTCGTCTTTTCTTCCCCCCTCCAATTTTCATTTGAGTTTGTCATTATCAATTTTTGATGATAAGAACGATGCCACAAGGCATTGTTTCTTAAAAATGCTTCACCTGCTCCTTCAGGTCCAAAATCTACATCAATATATATAATTTTCCTGATCTCCTCAACATTTTCCCAAAATAAAGCATACACCTTTTATGCATTGAGTCCTCCTTTTTGTGGATAATTAAAGGCAAAACCCCAAAATTAGTGCTTGAAAATTATTCTTAAGTGTGAGTTACGGATAGAAAGAACCTCTGTAAAAATGAATCTGTATAATCAATGTTAAGTATTGTCAATAACACAAAATGTGAACAATATTTCTATGATAACATGTTTCCAGACTAAACCGTCCGCATTTATGCTTTAATGAGAAAAATACTGATATCTCTTTATATGTTTGCTTTGATTGCAAAAACTGTATATGGTAGGATGTCTTGTGATACAACAGGGGGGGGGGGGGGCATTTCATGAAGCAGTTTGGTCAAATATTTTTCTGACAAACTGTTACAAATTACAGAAATCCTTGCATCTGATTGGCAGAGAGCAAATTTGTCCGACAACTTGTCAGACAAAATGCTTCATGAAATGCCCCCAGACCTACACATATTATGCATAAAATGTGATATCCTGAACATTTTTTTCAAGTCACTCTCCCAAAAGTGTATATATAGGACCTTTAAGTTTTTCTTGTGTTT
The DNA here is from genome assembly GCF_040938485.1 of Diadema antillarum. NCBI lineage: Eukaryota > Metazoa > Echinodermata > Echinoidea > Diadematoida > Diadematidae > Diadema > Diadema antillarum. The sequence goes on from NW_027271443.1 coordinate 1,688,650, forward strand.
GTTCCTGGCAGATTACTAGTACACAAATGCTCCAATCCATGATGACCTAACGGAAATTAAGGAAATTAAAATGAATATACAGCTGTACTGAAAACCAAAACTACAGATACTAATAACTTACTTCATTCTTCTCTCCCCACCCCACCCCTTCTTTTTGGTTTCTTGATATACTAGTAGATCTAGCTAACTTTGATAATTGTCATTATGTAACATCATCTTCAATTGACAAGGCGATAAAACTTAACAATCATTTCATTATGCTGCTGGACTAATGGGGTCAGTTGAACTATATTGTTTTTAATGTACTATACTTTTTCCTCCTGTCAATCACATGTATTTTGGGTGGAATGTATTTTGACATAAAGCATCATAGAATCAACCGCCTTTGGGGTCGGGAAATTTGTCATATTGTATTGTGATTTAGATTCTGCTCTATGCCGATTTTGTTTTATTTCTATCAACTTTTTAAACTCCCCCATAGACTTTGTTCACCAGCCAACTACATCCCACCCTCTTTGGATAATGTGAACCAATCAAACATTGCTTTTACTTTTTAATAACATGTCATACATAGCTATCAGACCAAAAATATTCAAACCGCTTTAAGTCTTTATGAGTGAAATTACAAATATCAATATATTTTTAAGAATATTCAAATTGTCTAAATTCAACTTCATCTATGAAAACAAACTTTTAACCTTTTTAAACATTTGAATAACCCCCATAAGAAATAAGAAACATATAGAGAGGGGAAGTGCGGACTATAAAAATTGCTTACGGGAACCAGGTAATCCCTGCGCTAAACCTATGGAATTCACACAATCTTGGAGGAAACAGGTTAAATTTGTTAGGAAATATGTAGGGTAATACCCAAAACCTTAAGTTCTCAATGGAATATGCAGCTCTTCTACTGGTAAACTAAGTAGTTCTGGGAGAAAAAAATGAGCTGTGACATAGTCCTACACCTGGCTAAGTCATTGCCCAAGATTTAAAGTATCTGAGCCAGAGTCACATGTCACTCTTTGCCATTTCTCTACAGGAGGTAGACAGTACTAAAAAAAATCCTTTACCAGAAATTATATCAAATTATTTAATGAAAAGGTGCTTAAGAAAACTGGACTATTCCAACACACCTCCCTCAGGTCTGCAACACAGACTAACCACCTGCTACCATAGGAACACCAGTAAAAATGGTGTATTATTGGTAACATGCACATAATATGTCGAATTATGGGTCTGAATTTTAAGACTAGCAACCATGTACATTGCATTGCATTGTACAGAAACCTGGCGAATGCCCTGTGTATAGTCTTTAAATTCAGACATTATTGTTATGTACAAATTAAGGGCATTTTCTCATTTTTTCTGTTAGCGGATTTCTTGGAGCACCCCCTAATTTTGATCCTCATATATATACAAATGTCTGAGGAAAAAATGACACTTTTGTCCGGCGTGTCACGATTATCAGTATATTTGTCACTAAGCCACCCCACTAAGAAAGGGCTAAGAGTAAATAATAAGGTGGGATACTGTACTATATGGTCAAAGGTAGAATAACTTTTTTTTTTAATAATGAAATTATAGTTTTATACTACAGCATAACATCACCGACCACAACGGGTACTTCCAAATGATGGCTCTCAGTTCGGGACATTTACCTGATCACCACTAAGGAAATGACGACAAATTTTAATTTCTTTCTTTGCTTCAGGTTTGAAGTGCGTTACACATCAGAACCGTTGAAAATGACTTTCCATAACAATGTGATGTGGGAATATTTCAATACTTTCTAGTGCATTTTACATAGGCATATTGATTACATTAACGCCAATAAACGGTCACAAAAGCAAGTGCTGTACAATTTTGGAACCGATTCCATTATCAGCTCAGAGTATGATTTTAAAGGGTAGGTAGATGGTCACTGTAGAATATGAGACAAAAGAATAATGATAAAGACCAACAGCTGGCACATTACTATCTGTTGGAAATTTCGAAGACTTCGGTACCGACGTTACTCCATTATTTTGAGGTCGGTTTGACTGTCGTACCAGCTAAATAAATTCGTGATTTAAAACATACACACACACACACACACACACAAACACACAAACACACACACTGTATGGCAAAGACAGTTTAATTTTTCCATGAGCGATATTGGTTTTATGTATAATACTGATACGTCATTGTGTTCAATTGTAATTGTAAATATAAAGAAAACTAAATAAATAAAATTCAGTCTGATGCACTTACCTGGCCAGAAAGAAACTATATTCAGTATATGGCTAAATTTTGTTACTTTGTTTGTCTGTCTATAATCATCGTCACATGTATTACACCTGTTCCGTAAAATTGTATTTTCACTATTCTTTCACATTTGACGCAATAATTTAATTATGTTCTTACCTTTATCTTATATCTTATGCACTGAACATACTGTTTTGTACGTTCCTCTCGATCCAGCTCTTGCGTTTCAGTTGTAATAATGGCTGCAATGTACTTACTTCCTGCATAAAATGTCCTCATAGTTGTGGTGTTTCCAAGATAGTTTCCACCAACACAGAGATATTCCGTGTCGAAATCGGGTGTTGCCCTGGTGAAGGTTGAAGCTGATGAGACTAGCTCCGGAGAACAGCTGCAAGTGACGTGTTGATAAATGTAGTACGTATCAACAAATGGGTTTGGTTGATCAGCTTGCTGGATGGTGCAGGTCACAGTGAGCATCGTGGCAGCTGGGTCCTCACTGAAGTCAACTGTCATGATATCAGCATCAGGTGGGTCTGCAAGGTAAATACAATTTTCTCTATGAATTATCTTGACAGATTTAGCGTACAATGTATTCACTCACATATCAAATAAACCATTTCCTTTTTCGAAGATCATGTCAATACTGTTTTGTTGGGGGTCTTTCGTCAACTGTTCGTCGCTTATCTTCAGTTAATGTGTGAAAAGTGAATATCCATGATTAATAATAACACACGATAATGAGCATTTCAAGTAATCAGTTAAAAAGTAAGTTAAAAAAATAAAGATATGTTTTTATAAGACCCCAGAAAGTCGGAGCAGTAATTAAGATAAGATTAATCTTTTTGAATTGTTTGTCTTCATTGGAAGTTGCTCCTGGCTGTCGGTGTTAATCGCGACTGCAAACTGCATTGTAGAAACAATGGGGAGGGGGTTGCAAAATGTTACAATGCAACGATAATTATCTAACATTATAAACATTTTCTTAAAGTGAGAAGTGAAAACAAGACGAAGTTATAAGGAGAAAAAATGAAAAATAATTATAACAAGAATATTCATATCACGTTTTCACTTACAGTGAACATTGAGAGAAGCGATGCTGTCTTGTTGGTTAAGCCTGGTCAATTGATGTCCAGTGGTCTCACATCGTAGAGATTGCCTGTAATTGTCCTTTGTTGGGACGAAGGTAAGCGTACTCATTGTATCGGTCAGTTCTGAATCAACAGCATTTGGGGCGTTTGTTGTTACTATCCCAGTAGCCTGTTGTACGTTATCAAGATACCAGTTGATGTCTACGGCTGGCCGGCTTCCTACAGCTCTGCAATCTGCCTCGTATGTTTCTCCACCAATAAGAGTTGAATTCAGCGTTAATGATAAAGTTGGTGCCACTGTTATAGATTTGAAAGACAAACACACATAAATGTTATTTCAGAAGCAATCACTAGGGGACGCACACACACACACACACACACACACTCACTCACACACAAAGCCTGATAAACAATAACCAGAAAATAAATAGTGTCTGCTTTGTGATTAAAGTGTCTATCCTCAGCGGTACCTTTTTGTTCTTTTTGCCTCGTAAAGAACACTTCAATGTGACATCCCTTGTATACTGCAATTGTTTCAGAAGACAATTATGAGAATAACGGAAATTGTGTTGTCAAAGAAACTAAAATGAAACATTCTCAAGATAACTAGTATTTACTCCTCATATTTCGACCTTTAGGTCGTCAGTTCTAATTCTGCTCTACTTGCTTACGGTGTCGTGAAAGAAAAATACCGGTGTATTTGGGCTAGGAAAACACTAAAATAATATGGTTATACATTTATCCTGAAAACATAATTCATTATATCAATATGGACATGAGGATCAGGCAAATGTGTCGCATATGTCTTGGAAGAATAGGTGATTAGGTTTTTCAGTTTCTCTGTATGTTATCTGATTACAAGAAAGCAATCTGCGAATATTCTGTTTAGCACGTCCAACGACGATAGAAACTGTTAGGAAACATTTTGTTTGTTTGTTTGTTTGTTTGCTTGCTTGCTTGCTTGCTTGCTTTATTTAAACACGGCCGGGTTTAACATGATGTAATCTTGTTTCACTTGCTTGCCCAACAGTTCATACTTTATGCAATGATAGATAAATCATGTTACAGGAGTATAATTGCTTTGAAATGGATGACCAATGTACACGATATTACTGCTGTCTATGCATGCTATAAAAACAAAATTGAAAAGCCATTGAAGACCATGCACACAAAGGTTCAGAAATATTCGCCATCCCATGCCGGCATTTTCATCGATTGCTTCCTTGATTGCTTTAGGTCTCTCTTTTAAGTCCATGTTATACTGCTCCCAACTTTCCTTTCTCCATTTTGGTTGATATATATTAATGCGTCTGTTAATTCTTGCTTTCCATTTGTTTTGCTTTTTTTTACTTCCTCTGTTTCTTTTTTTCCGAGGATTTCTCAAAGACATGTCAAGACATCCGGGAATAGGCCTACTTGTAGGCAGGCATAGGCCTATAATCATTATATAGGAATCTTCACTGCACCGGTGGGAAAACGAGTAATGTGTAAAGTGTTTGCATCCAAGTGTTATGTCGTATTTAGATGACTTGTATTCTCTTTAAATTCCGATCCGTTATTCCTTGTTTCTTATTCGTTATTCACTCATTTCAAATTCAATAGTAGCATCAATACATATGCAATAACTAAGTAGAAATTGGAACATGATGGGGTCCTATCAAGGGCAATAATAGATCAGTCACTTTTTTTAATCTAAATGCTATAGTAAACTCACCCTCAATAGTAACTTGTGCTGCTGGTGCAGTATTCCCCACTTCATTCGACTGGCAAACATAACTCCCTTCCTCTGCAATCTGTGTATCAGTGATTGTCAGTGTAGATGAGCTGGCATCATCTGATACACTGAAGTCAGCATATTTTGACGCAGTAGTTAGTTTGGTCCCTCCACTGAACATGATGACAGCAGGGCTCACTGACTCATCAATCCAAGTGAAGAGTGACGATGTCCCTCCAGTCACTGAACATCTTAGTTCTGCATCAGTTCCCCGTTCCACTGCCGCTGATGATGGACCATTCAGCGTCTGACCGTGTGCTACGATCATATACTGCAAGTAGAGTGAGAAAGAGAGGGGAGGGGGTTTAGTTAGAGAGAGACAGAGAGAGAATGTCACAAAAGTCGATGTTGAAGTGTATATCAATGCTTATGCTGGCAATAGTCAGGGGCCTGTCTTATAAAAACTTGTGATAGAAATCAATCACAAGTTTCATGTGAGCTTCAATGCAAGTTGCGATTGATTTGGGGACTTGTGATTGATTTGAAGGCTTTATAAGACGGGGCCCAGACCGTGTCCGTGTATATCCATGCAAAACATTACGATATGCAGCCTACTTGTGAATTTCTAAATTACATCGTGATACTTACGCCGTTCACAATCATCGCTGCAACAGAAACATAGAGGTGATGTACCGTCATTGTTGTATTCTGTTTCAAGAGAAAAAAGGGGAAATAGAAGAAAAAAAAACGGGCGTGCGTTTAAACGTTTGAAGTCGTCATAACTTGTGCATTGCCACTGCAGTTGCATATTGTGTTATCATGTTTCCTTATCTTGGAGGCGGTAAAAAATGCATTGTGTCTTGGAGAGAGAGAGAGAGAGAGAGAGAGTTAAGTCTACATTATTTTGACTTAATTTGTAATCATGGGAATCAATGACATCAGAATACATGATGATAATAAGAAAGTGAAAAACTTTCTAACATCTTTTAGAATCGGCAAAAAAAAATGTATGCACTGAATCTTTTGTTTGTTTGCTTTAATATTTGCAAACATCTACGTTCATACTTTTATTTTGCGTTGTGTATATGGAGTTCATCGACGTTTCTGATGCAAGATTTTCTGGCACTTGCGTTGCTCCGTGTCATTTCACCGTTTTAATAGGAAATTTTGTATACACAAATAATCAATAACAGTATTTTACATCGTACGATCCAACAATACTGAGTCACCGTTACTCTAGCCGTTAGATACACGGGCCAAAAGACTTTGAACCAAACGTTACAGAGTGGAATTTCCAATACCATTGTCCTTTAGAGTATCAGACATAGTAGGACGTTGTAGAAAGAGATAACTTACCTTTGATGACTTATTATAATTGTTGTGAGAGTATCCCACTGGATAGATCGGCCCGCTTTCTTCACATGCACAGTAGTTAAATGAAACATAACAATCAATGGGAAAACAAGACACGCTCTGAGGCTCAGCATGCTGAACACTGACAAACCTATTGAAACATCCAATGTAGTACAGTGCCGTATATACGGCACTGATGTAGTAGTCACGACACCGCCCTCTCACGACGACGAGCGACACAGTGCTTTCTTCGGGAGGCATGGTACCATAAAAAAAAAGGGTTAAACACATACTTGTGTTATTATGTTACCTCATAATAAAGTTATAGTGGTTCACAGTAAACAAGCATGATTTTTAGTTAGCCTCTCAATTCTTATTTACCCTGTAATACTTTCCCCAGTAGGCATACAAATCTTTATCATCTTTCTCACAGTTGAATGTATGCTTATGATATAATTCCTGATTTATTCTGTTTTACGTTTTGTTGGAAAATAGAATGAAAATAAATGAATTGAGTTTACTTGAATGGAATTGAATTGAATAGAATAGAATTGAATTGATTCTTAGAAGAAATAAAAACATAAAAACCAGCCACTTCGGTAGCAAGGACACGTCCGTGTTTGTCAATTTCCCAATCTCGAGAAACGGTGGTTTTTTTTTCTTTCTCAATATTTTTATTTGGATTAGGTTGCATTAAAAGGAGCATTGTATCTCCCCCCCCCCCCCTCTCTCTCTCTTTCGCCTTTTCTCTCTTGAAATCTAACTGTTTGTCAAATTGCCTATCAAAAGTGTAGGAACTTTAGCGAAAACTATCATTCTCCTTTTAGTGGGGTAGCTTAGTGAAATTATCGTGACACGGCGGACAAAAGCATGATTTTTTCACCAAAGGTACTTCATGACGTACCTTCTCAAAAAATAGGGTGCTCCAAAAAAATTGATGCTGGGAAGGAGGTCAGAGGTCAAAGGTCAATGAACTTTATTTGTGAAATAGGTTTTTTGGCTATTTCTCAAGTCAGGAATATCCAATCTGGATAAAACTTGGCAGGAAGAATATTGAGAACAAGTAAGATATTTTGATTGAATTTGGAGTGAATTTTCCAAAGGTCAAAGGTCAAAGGTCAATGAACTTTTTCTAAAAATCATGTTTTTGTTTATTTCTCCAGGTAGGAAGATTCAATTTTCACAAAATTTGATATGAACGTTATATAGAAGGTACCAAGAGTATAAAGCAGGGGTCAAATATAATTGTTGATTTTTACGTTGCCATGGCAACCCAAAAATAGGATTTTTAGTTGAAGTTAGTTACAGGAGGCTATTTTTCAGTTTGGAAGAGATTCCATGTGAATAGGTACAACTGATCGACGGGATGTATAGAGGTTTGAAATACTTTTGATTAGTGTTAAGTGGTACGTTGCCATGGCAACTACATATATAGATTTTGGTTAAACTTAAAGGAGACTTTAGAACGTCCATGAATTTGAAGAGATTTCCATCAGGGTTGGTATAATTGATCAACAAAAAGTCGCCAGACAAAGATTTTTCACCTTCATAGCATGTGGGTTGAGTGAATGCAGCAACAATAGTAGAACACATCAGTGAGAGTTTTGAGGAAAATTGGACAATCCGTTCTAAAGTTATGAATTTTTGAAGTTTCTGCTCAGTCGAGGCTGGATGAGAAGACTACTGTACCTTGTAACGTCACATGTGTACAACGATATAAAGAATGAATAAAGAAAATTCAAAATGTTTTCACTTACAAAAGGATACTCGACTTCTCTTTCAGAAGGCAGGGGGAATAATATTACCCTTAACATGCGTCAGTAGCAAGTCAAAGAAATGTGAACTTTACTCAAAAAGTATGGTTTTGTGAAATTCTCTTTTTATATTCCTTACAATGTGCGCATGTGACATCATACACTGTGGTAGTCTTTTCATCCAGCCGCGACTGTGCAGACATTTTAAAAAATCATAACTTTTGAACGGATTGTGCGATTTTTTCCAAGCTTTCTGTGATGTGTCCTACTAATATTGTTGTATTCACTCAATCCACGTGCGCATGAAGGTGGACTTGTCCTTGAAGGACAGCTTCTGAAAGAGCAGACTCTAAGTTTTAAAATGATGTATCACTCAATTCAAATGGATTCCCCTAACCTATCTGAATAATAATACCGGTACTGGAAAGAAAGCACACACTCTGGATAAGTATGAACTGAGAAAAGAGGCTGCATTGTCTATTGTAGCGTTTAATCTTTAAAAAGCTGTCTCATGTCATTATGTTCGTCTTTTCTTTCCCCCCCCCCCCCCCTCAAATTTTCATTTGAGTTTGTCATTATTAATTTTTGATGATAAGAACGATGCCACAAGGCATTGTTTCGTAAAAATGCTTCAACTGCTCCTTCAGGTCCAAAATCTACATCAATATAATATATAATTTTCCTGATCTCCTCAACATTTTTCCAAAAATAAAGCATACACCTTTTATGCCTTGAGTCCTCCTTTTTGTGGACAATTAAAGGCAAAAACCCAGAATTAGTGCTTGAAAATAATATTATTCTTAAGTGTGAGTTACGGATAGAAAGAACCTCTGTTTAAAAAAGAATGAATCTGTATATATATCAATGTTAAGTATTGTTAATAACACAAAATGTGAACAATATTTTTATAATAAAATGTTTCCAGACTAAACCATCCGAAATTTATACTTTAATGAGAAAAATACTGATATCTCCTTATATGTTTGCTTTGATTGCAAAAACTGTATGGGAGGATGTCTTGTGATACAACAGGGGGCATTTCATGAAGCAGTTTGGTCGGATATTTTTCTGACAAACTGTTACAAGCTACAGAAATCCTTGCATCTGATTGACAGAGAGCAAATTTGTCTGACAACTTGTCGGACAAAATGCTTCATGAAATGCCCCCAGACCTACACATATTATGCATGAAATGTGATATCCTGAAATTTTTTTTTTCAAGTCACTCTCCCAAAAGTATACATAGGACCTTTAAGTTTTTCTTGTGTTTGTTCCTGGCAGAGTACTAGTACACAAACTCTCCAATCCATGGTGACCTAACGGGAATTAAGGAAATTAAAATGAATATACTGAAAACCAAAACTACGGATACCAATAACTTACTTCATTCTTCTCTCCCCACCCCATCCCACCCCTTCTTTTTGGTTTCTTGATATACAAGTAGATCTAGCTGACTTTGATAATTGTCATTATGTAACATCATCTTCAATCGACAAGGCGATAAAACTTAACAATCATATGCTGCTGGACTATTAGGGGTTAGTTGAACGATTGTTGTTTTTAATGTACCATACTTTTTCCTCCTATCAATCACATGTATTTTGGGTGGAATGTACTTTGACATAAAGCATCATAGAATCAACCGCCTTTGGGGTCGGGAATTTTGTCATATTATATTGTGATTTAGATTCTGCTCTATGCCGATTTTGTTTTATTTTTATCAACTTTGTAAACTTCCCCATAGACTTTGTTCACAAGCCAACTACATCCCACCCCCTTTGGATAATGTGAACCGATCAAACATTGCCTTTACTTTTGAATAACATGTCTATACATAGCTATCAGACCAAAAATATTCAAACCGCTTTAAGTCTTTATGAGTGAAATTACAAATATAAATATATATTTAAAAATATTCAAATTGTCTAAGTTCAACTTCATCTGTGAATTTTACCCTTTTTTAACATTTGAATGACCCCCATAAGAAATAAGAAACATATAGAGAGGGGAAGTGCGGACTATAAAAATTGCTTGCGGGAACCGGGTAATCCGTGCGCTAATATGGAATTCACACAATCGTGGAGGAAATGGGTTAAATTTGTTTGGAAATATGTAGGGCAATACCCAAAACCTTCAGTTCTCAATGGAATATGCAGCTCTTCTACTTGTAAACTAGTGGTACTAGGAGAAAAAATGAGCTGTGACATACGTCCTACACCTGGTTCAGTCATTGCCCAAGATTTAAAGTATCTGAGCCAGAGTCACACGTCACTCTTTGCCATTTCTCTACAGGAGGTAGACAGTACTAAAAAAGATCCTTTACCAGAAATAATATCAAATCATTTAATGAAAAGGTGCTTAAGAAAACTGGACTGTTCCAACACACCTCCCTCAGGTCTGCAACACAGACAGACTAAACCACTTGTTACTATAGGAAAATCAGTAAAAACGGTGTATTATTGTAAACATGCACATAATATGTTGTATTAAGGGTCTAAATTTTAAGACTAGCAACCATGTACATTGCATTGCATTGTACAGAAACCTGGCGAATGCCCTGTGTATAGTCTTTGAATTCAGACATTATTGTTATGTACAAATTAAGGGTAATTTCTCATTTTTTCTGTTGGCAGATTTCTTGGAGCACCCCCTAATTTTGATCCTCATATATATACAAGTGTCTGAGGAAAAAATGACACTTTTGTCCGGCGTGTCACGATTATCAGTATATTTGTCACTAAGCCACCCCACTATTTTGTCTGGTATTCTGTGATCAGGTGCTGCACATTAAAGTCGTTTTCATATATCAAAATGTATGCTTGCAAATAAAACGGGATGAGTGATTACATTTATAAAGATAGATGAATGGATGGTATAGATGTAAATGTATAACCACTGATGACAGGATGTACCGAGTAATCATGACCACACAGTAGGCATATCTGGTATGCTGACAGCAGTTAACATCCAATATTCTCATTTTTGAGAGCTTGGCATTTTGTATTTGGGAATTTTGGTCTTCTTTTGATCTTCTTTGGTCTTTCCAATATGGACGTATTTGCGTCCATCATTCATAGAGGTATAAGCTTTTTGCTTTCTAAAACTTGATAATGCATTTTTACATTTGGAATTAAGGTTTATGATTTCAATAATTGCATCGCAATGATTTCAATACACCTCTGCCCAGTTCGTCCATTTTTTGGTTGTTGTTGTTGTTGTAAGACATCTAAAATAGGTTTAATTTGACCAGTCAGATGAATTCAATTTGCCTCATAGCACTTATTCTTGACAAAACTGCAGAATGACTCATTTTCGTGTGTATTTCTGTGTTTCTTCATTTCAATACATCACAAATCAAATCTTATATACGCTCCTAGTTCTACTTCAATGAACAACACACACACAAACACACACACACACACACACACACACACACACACACACACACACAGGACACAATTACAGTTACAGTGGACTCCCGTTATAACGAAGTCCGCCGCACTCGGGATCAGCAATTTTCTTTCGTTATATCGAAATTTCGTTACAACCGAACAAATAAAAGAAAACAAAGAGCGGAAAATGTGGAGGTCTGAATTTTTACTTCGTTGTAACCGAAATTTCATTATAAGCGTGTTCGTTATGACGGGAGTGCGCTGTACTCCTTAAGCTCAAAAGGATCAAATAATGTCAAAAACATTTCCATATATCTTAGCAGATCAAAAAAAAATTGCTGTGAGATAAATTGCAATATCATTTATTGAAATATTATTTATTGAAAACATCTACGCTTCTGAATCGCTGTAACCCCACTTTCTTACTGCGACTGCAATTTCCGTGGCTTGTTTATAGACACCCCATCTTGGATGACTTCCACGTCAAGGATCTGCCTATTTTTACTGTAATTGAAACTGAAATTTGTTCTGCTTTCAATTTCTCAATCGCAGCCAGAAAGCCTGAGATGTAAATACTGGACAATATTTCAATGTACTACCGTATAGTGAGTTATTCCTCTCTGTCTTGAATTAACAGTCGCATCTAGCTCGCCCAATATTTACAGTGTTCTAGTTCTGTGATTTAACTTGTTTTCTAATTTATTGATGCCGTTTTCCACAGAAGTTCCATGACTCGTGAGGCACGTTGGTTTGTGAGGTGAAGACACACCCGGTACAATCGGAGTCAAAGCAAAAAAATGACGCACTGTTCCCGTCCTTTGAAATAAGATAGGGAACTACAGCACGCTGTATCAGTCTCAAAACTGTTCATGTTTGACTGCTCACATATTGCACATCGAAATGAATTTAAATCAACTGGCTGCCAAGTGATTCGAAGATATTATCACCGCGTGCTCCAGTTTAAAGAGGATGCGTGTAAAAGTTGAGTTGCCATGGTATAGCGTCTTTTTCAGCCACGATTCTAAAACTGCTTCATGTAGCCGGGTATGCAGAGAATGCCGCCGGGAACGGCCGGCCGCCAGGGCCGCTTGCGCCCCGTGATTGTGCGGTTGTAATCCGGTGGTGCCCCGCCGTCAAAGGTGGATACCTGCAAGAAATTGTTGTAAAAAGTGACAGTGCTATGAAATATATTGAATGGTAGGTGATGTCCTGATTCGGAGTGCAAACAGGGGAGGGGGGAGCTCAGAGCTGTACCCCTGGCAGACCACTCCTTTACTGTGTAAACCTGAAACCTACAAGTGACATGAAGGATGTTCTCAAAAAGAATAATCCTTCCTAAACCTCACAACGGAGAGTTATCCAGATCATCACAATTATTTAAGGAGTTATTCCATTACGTACATTTATTATGCCACGTTCAAAATCTTAGGAAATACTTCTTTTGATATTAGAGCTCACGGTCGCTCAGAAATTAACCTTCATTGCCATGATTATTACAAGAACCTAGTACTTAGTAACTTGGATAAGACGGAAGACTTCCCAAGATATTGGAGATCTTCACTATTTACGTTCTGATTATAGTAGTGATAATATTCCTGTTTATGTTACACCATGAATCTACAGGCGACTCCCCTTAAAACGAGGTCCAAAAGGGTTAGAAGATTGGATGCAGAAATGTATTTAAATTTACCGTGTATAATATTTCGCTATGTCTGTAAAGGAGGCTCCTGGAAAGCTACAATATTTTGTCTTCTTTCGCTAAACCGAAATGTCGTTAGCCGAACAGTAATGTAAATCAAGATAAATAGATCCTAATTGCGGATATGAATTCTAACTCCATTGTAGCATGAATTTGAATATATACGTTTTCGTTATGATTGGAGTGCAGTGTTTTACAGTAAATTAAATTCTTTGTTCCTTGACCAAAATGTTGACAAAAATTATGTTTCTCATAATGGGTCTTACATGTCATTTGAATGATATTCATGTAATGTATTCTACAATTTGTTGAAAGCAAATAAACATACAAATACCCTGGTATGGTTGATAAATGAATGAATTGCCTGACTGAAATAAGCAGAACGTATTCAAAGTTAACACAAAGTATTGCACAATGCGGTTTGGGTACCGCTTTCATCGATGGTAATTAATCTTGTAACGCGGGGGGTAAGAGTGCCTAACAGATGATAACTTTTGCCCTGACGTAGCAACGCACCTAGCTCATTGCCTAACCCGTTGGAAGTGCTCTCTTTTTATTCTTTTTTTTAAGTCCCCCCCCCCCCCCCCCACCATAGTTACGGCCTCTATAGGGCTCACACCCATAAATATTTCCCCATAGGGATGTGTGTTAAAAATCAAATTTCAAAAAATTCTGTAAAATAGTTGGGATAAATGAGGTGTTTCAGCTTCACTAACCTGGATAAGTGAGATATACCCTTTCATCCATCAAATTTTCAGGGTGGATTCTTCAGCATGTTCAGTCCAAATTCTGTCCAGGGGTCCGCAAAGCCAGACTACGAGTTCTTGTCACTCAAAAAATCACCCATTTTCCGTACATGTACCCAATGAAATATAGTCCCCTCAAATTCCACCAGAAAAGCTTTCATCTTCCAACCAAAATGCAATTTGTAGAGGAATTCATACTCAATATCTACAGCTATTCAGTTTTTTTGCCAAACTACATCATTGATTTTTGATTAATTTTTTTTCTTCATTTATTTTGGTATCTTTGGTACGAATTTGTGAAGGGGTCTGGGACATTCCACTGTATTTACGGGTGTGAGCCCTATAAGTTACAGTGCTATGAACACCGAAGAAAATGGATTCATCGATACAACACTTAGCTACCGAGTGTGGTACGGACCTGCAGTGTCGTAGAGGGCGCGCTTGCAACAAGCCGTCGTGACGTCTTCCTCGGTGGTCTTGGTTTCCCAATCGGGGTTTTGTCCGGCAACGGATGCTTCAGTATCCCGATACTCTCGTCTGGAAGGATTAAGATGAGATTGATGTTAGTGATGGTTAGGATGATGATGATGATGATGATGATGATAATGATGATGATGATGATGATGATGATGATGATAACACTTGTAATGAACACTACGTGGCGATTGTGACGATGATGTTGGTTATGGAAACGGTGATGATTTAGGTGAATGTGAATTTGACAATGATCTGTGGGATTGAATGTGGTGAACCTGTCACGTGAGAGCTGGCATTGATAATATCACCTTGGTGACGAAAATGATGATGATGGTGATGTTGATGATGATGATGATGATGAAAGTGGTGACTTCCTTGAAGTCAATTTCATTGTGATCGCAAATTAATCCAATACAAAGGGTGTCTTTGACATGTTTGAAACATCATATTGCTCTTGCATTACATTATTTATGTATCTCCAAGAAATTGACATAGTGAAAGAAGCAAAACAACGACAACTAGAAATGAATTCCCATGAATATATCTATCATTTTACAGCTTTCCATGTACCACTACATAGATGACAATTCGAAATGGGATTATGTACCAACATTGATAGAATTTTACATGGTCAAACGTTATTGAAAAAGGAAATCGTTATTTTTTATAATAGTCTTATTGTATTGTTACAGATAGATGGATAAATCCTTCATATTTCTCGGGTTTTTTTTAATTCAAGGAAATATTCATAATGGTAATGTTGACATTCTACGAGGGTTTACTCCGCTTGTGTAGTGGTTAACCCTATCGTAGAATACTGTGTCTGATACGCACCCAGAACTTTCGGAGTGATTCTTCGTTTTCTCGGTACGTACTGGAACGGACTCGACGTTGTCATTAGAGTTGTATGCTGATAGGAGAAAAAAAAACACACACAAAAAATAAAGTAAAGTCAAACCTGTGTTAGCGACTACCTGTCTATAGCGACTACCCGCCATATGCAACCACTCAAAACGATTCCCTTCGAGAGAAAGCATGTTAAAGAACTTGTCTATAGCGGAAACCTGTCTACAATGGTCTATAACGACTACTTTTGTCTCCATTGGGTGGCCGCTATAAACAGGTTTGACTGTAACAAGAGCATTTCTTTCTCTTTTGAAATAATGCCTACATGAGTGACAAGGTCCATTTCCCCACCAAATTTGACCAATGTGTAGAAAAGAAAAGAAAGAAGATAATGGAAGATGTTTCAAGGGTTTTTTATCGCAAAAAGAGCTAATTCCATTTTAGTCAAGTTGAGATATCTGCGCTCAAACATTGCTAACCACCATCAAAAAAAAAAAAAAAAAACGGAGAAAGATAATACAAAAATACGCAATATTCTTCATCACAACTTCGTGCATGCTCGCTGTTATTGTACAAGTTAAAGGGATCGTACAGTTCTTGTTGAGACCTAATTTCAGGTTTCTAACATTTTTAGGTGAAATAATGAGAAATTTCATATGAAATATGAAAGAGCATGCAATTTTATGAGGAATTCAATGTTTATTTGATAAAAATTGGTTTTGAAATGGCCGAGATATCCAAAAAAGAATGATTCTAGTAAAGTGTGGGACCCACACTTTGTAACGATCGCTTTGTTTTACTTTGTTTTTGGATGTTTCAGTTATTCCAAACCCAATTTTCATCAAATAAACTTTGAATTCCTCTTTAAACGGTAGGCTCTGTACTATATCATAGGTGTTTTCTTGGTATCTTGCAAAAATTTAAAAGCCTAATTCTCATCTCAACCAAAACTGTACTATCCCTTTAAGTATCAGATATTTTGTATATGAGCTTACAGATTTACACATTAAAATGTGCGAGATTTATATGATATTGTCAAGGATGTATACATATCGAGCAAGATGCAAACGCATTATACACCTACAGATCAAATACGCAGATCCTGCATAATATTCCACATTAACCACACAACAAGCCAGTTCGGAGATAGCTCATGTTCACATAGGTACAAATGACCTTTCATATTCTCAGTTGGTTAGGCACTTTTAAAACTTAATTCAAAGCAACAAAATGAATCAGCTTGCCCAACATAGCAAATTATGGAAATCGAATTCTAACAAAGATGAACCTGCGTAGATAGAATGGCCAGAATGGTTCGTCGATCAACACTTTGAGAAGCATCCATTTCATTGTGATGTTTTGAATGCATTAACAGACTTTTTCTATTAACATTGCCAAATACCAGGCTTGCTGTCAGGTGGATGTACTGGCAGACATCATTTATAAGGATTACATGAATAATCATAGCATTACAGATGCTTATCTCAGTGAATTTAAAAACCGACCCGTCTCTCAGTACAAATGACCTTTTTCTGCTCATGCTCAAACTGGAACTCCGAACTGGCTTATAGACTGACGTGAATGAGAATTTCTAGAGGCCCACGAGCCTGCGTCAGCACATTGTCTAAGTTGATTAATCAGGCTCTTTCCAAACAATACGGAGCTTGAATATCAACAGTGTGGAGAACGGCTTAAAAGAATCCGTATTCTGGCTCTTAGGTTTTCAGTAGGGGGTGCATGTGTGTATTTACGTTTGTTGGATTTCTTGATTATTGGGCGGGATTTCGTTTGTCAGTTCGTATGTTTTACGTCAGGTTTCATACAATGGTTGTTTGTTTTTACCTTAGCACAAGCAGGTAGCAGACGCTCCTCCTCCTTCGCCTTGTCCAGTACATTCGGTGTGGGTACTAGTGGAAAGAAAGTAAGATGGCGGAGCCATGAAAGAATAGTTCAATTCAATTCGTTTATTCATCTAATTTTCTGATATGAATTTTACAATACGGAAAAAAAAAGATAATCTATCATTTACATATATCTGTGACAATAAAAAAAGAGAACATTTGAATAACGCCAAAAAGGACTTTCACAAAGTTCACAAAGTCTAAATTCAAAACTCACATGCAAATTTAAGCCTTCTTTTCACTTTTTTTTCAACAGAATGTACAAAGAAATGTGAAAAATCTTGCATGCCTGTCATTGAGAATATTCATAGCAAGCCAGGGATAACAACATGTTCATGTCTATATGATCAGTACACACACACACACACACACACACACACACACACACAGAGAGAGACATACAATCGTATTTATACACTCTCCGAAAAAAAAAAAGTGGTGGTATCCACTCAAAAGACTATACCTGTATTATGTGGGTACCTATGAGGGAAGGGGGAAAGTTTTCTTTCACAAACTTTCACAAAGTTTGAAAACAATATGATCAATGAGGTAATCTTTGCTTGCGCAATGTTATCAACACTCCATTAATTTTGCATAATACTTTAGAAGATTGTCTCTTTTTATTTGGTTTTATATATGCGTGTTCTTTCCCTCTATATGGAAAGCAAAACAATATCATGCTGGTCCAGGACAGGGATGTTACTATTATGTTGTTAAAGGGGATGGCTAGTAACTGGTCAGTGGGAATCAGTGGGAATGCCGGGGGATTATTGTTCCAATCCTTGTGGGATTCATTTAAGAGTACATTATATATCTATTGTTGTGTGAAAATTATTTGCTTGAGAATGGTCTCATATTCAAGTAATGTGCAGTTTAATGTTTCCAGGTTAGCATGCCTGTACAGGTTTTCATCAGTTTTCTCCTTTTTATAGATATTTGTATGATCGCAACTGCAAACCTGTTGGCCTATTTAAGCAAACATCTAAGAAAAGTAGATGCAGTGGATAACAGATTCGAATTGGTTCTTTCTAAATCCCTCGGATTGAAAGTCATTCTAATAGATTGTAGTCAGGGACCAATCAAAAATTGCATTGAAAGTTTCAATCGAATAAGACTGGTATAAATTCTGGCTCTATTAGACTGAAAACTTCAATCCAACGTTTGGATTGGTCCCTGACTACAATTAGTTTCAATCTAAGGGATTTAAAGTATTCCTTTCAAGTGTTTGTTAAAATATAACTTTAGTAGTTGCGAACTTAGAAAAATAAAGTAACACATTTTGTCCGGAGGTAACAGTTTTTTCTAATTTGTCTCCCTTTACAAAATAAATTTGTTAAAATCGGGGCAACTGATGATCTGTAAATTTCACAAATTTAGTAATTTGCAAAGGGAGAGGGAGACACATTAACAAAAAGAAAATAACACGTGACCTTTCAACCCACTGAATACCTTTCTTTCGTTAAAAAATGCCTGATTCATTTGTGATATGTTTAATAAAGGAATCTCTAAATGAACTTATTATCTGAGATATGATTTTGATTTGAATCATTCTTTTCATCCTCTTTCTATCATTTTTTCTGTGTTAAAGCGATTTCCACATACTTTGTATAATATCATTTCATTTATTGCATTTCCAACAAAATGCTATAAAAAATGAATTTTTCAGTACACAAATTGTCAAAATTACTCAAAAGGGCCACCGTACAGTAATCAGGAAAATACTGTAAAGTAAGAAACAATAGATGTTGTTACTTTTATGACAAATACGGAATTAAAGATTTTTTTTTTCTATTTTCCTCATCTGAGGTACTTTATTTTTCCACATATCTTCGCATATTTACAATCACATTATCTGCAAGTATCCAAAAGGCATTCAACATAATCATTATGACAGGAAAAAAATAATTGAAGGGTACATCAATGGTACCAACCAAAATAATTGCGTATTCTTCTTAATCCAATATCATCGAATCTCGTTTGGTTGCACTTCAAACTGATATAAAATCTTAATTCCGCTTTCAAATCTTCTATTAAATGATGTACATTGAACAAACATTTGTTTCTTTCATTGCGTTCTCTGACATAATTCCTGTAGACAATGAATTGGGCATAATTCAAAAAAGGTTTACTAATTTCATCTTTTTGTTACCTATATCATGTCCGAGAATAATGACTTTTTCATTGATATCTATCACAAGATCGAAAATATTTCGAATTAAAACCGAAACCACTCTCCAATACATTTTGATTTTTTTTTTTTGCATTTCAAATGACAAGTGGTTTCTTTACAATTACATACAGTACACAGATTATCATTCAAAATTTCCCATTTAAACAAATTGTCTTTACTGGGCAGTATTCGATGAAAAAGCTTAAAATTAAATTGCTTTATTCTGTTATCATTAATCTGATGAAACTTATATTGCAATACCTTTTTCCAATCAAAATCACAATGTAAATTCAAATAACCTTGCCAGAGGTATAAACATGAAGGTTCTTGTTTTTTCTTATGCAAAAATAATCTATAATAATGTTTAGCTGACGTTTTCTGTACACTGATTTTATCACCTGTTGACAACTCAATAGCATCAAATTCTTCTGTGTGCAGCAGTACAGGAGTCTGTATATTATTACGTAACTTGTCTAACCAAAACCTGGGGAATGCTTTTTTTAACTTAGACAATTCAAATGAGGCGAGCAGCTGCCTGTCTCGGAAGGTTTCATTTATGGATGTAACGTCTTTCCACTCCCCATCTTCTATAATCTGTTTCACTGTGATAACATTTTCCTTTATCCAGCTCTGGAAACATAACATTTCGTTGTCATATCTAATATGACTGTTATTCCAAACAACTTCTTTCTTTATATCATTAACATTAAACATGTCTATGTACTTTAACTCAGACCATGAACAGAAAAGGTCAATGTAAAACTCAGGTATTTTTCTCCTTCTGCATATTCTTAATATATCATTTTTCTTGCAATTAAATTTCCAACACAAAGGCATTCCGCCAATTTTCTGGGTCCAATATTGAAATAAAATCTTCCATGACATTTGTTCCTCAGAAAAATACTTCTTAAACCATGATAAACGGAGAGATAAACATTTTGAAAGCAAATCGACCATTTTAAGTCCTCCTCCTGTTTCTGAGTTGCAGCATACGGTGCGTTTTACCTTTTCCCGTTTGGAATTCCATAAAAAAGAATACAGTAATCTATTTACTGACCTAATGATCTTTAAGGGCACAGGTACTGCTGTAGCTGTGTATACTAACTGAGATGTAACTAATTGTTTGATAATGGTCACCTTTCCATACAATGTCAAATTTCTCATTCTCCATAAATCTAGTGTATTTTTTATTTTCCCTATTTTGCCTTCCCAGTTAAGGTCTTCAACTTCTTTATAGCATTTCCCAACATATATACCGAGACATTTTATGGCGTCTTCTGTGAGATTTAATTCTCCAATAGTTTCAATATCTAAGTTCAGTCTCATAAACTGAGATTTTGACCAATTAATTTTTGGGCCAGCATTTTCACCAAAAAATTCTATTTCTTTCATTACTTCTGTGAAGGAATCAACAGAATCAACTAAAATTGTGGTATCGTCAGCAAATTGAATAATTCGAATATCGTTATACTCATTTTCCGATTCAATATTAGGTACTAAAATACCTTTTATTTGAACATTCTGCTTTATCTTTGCTGCTAAAATTTCTGCAACAATGATAAACAAAAGTGCTGATAACGGACATCCTTGCCGCACACCTTTTTTAATAAAAAATTCTTCAGATATCCAACCATAATTCATTACTCTACCATTAGCATTACTATACAACGTTTTGATCCATCTAATGAAAGATTCTTTGAATCTTAGTTCCTTCAACAAACCAAACAAAAAATCATGATTAATAGTATCAAAACCTTTCTTGAAATCCAATGACATAATAATATACGGAATTAAAGATATTAGAAATGGATGGGACTGCTAAACCAATATCCTCATTTACTGATACTCATTAAATGCTCTTTTTCTTTTATTGTCATACTCAGGAAGGGGGGGTGGGGTGTATTTGGATTTTTCTTCAGTAATGTGAAGCATACTCTTACCTATTCCAGACGCGGCCAGGCTCTTGTTCTTGTTGCAGCCGAAGCGAGTGGCGCGCCCCGGTGTGGCCGGCGGTAGCTTGAACTGTGACTTCATGAGGGACTGCATGATGTGGGTGCTGGAACTCGAAGGATCCCCGTGTGTGATGATTGTCTTCACAGTACAAACGGGCTGGAATCACGGCAAAACGGCAGGACAAGAAGCAATGAATATACTACAGAGAAAAGGGGATTTATGCAGTGCGAGATCTATATGAGATACAGCTGGTAATAACAGACAAATATATAGTAGTAGCAGTAGTAGTAGTAGTAGTAGTAATAGTAGTAGTAGTAGTGTATAGCACTAGTATAGTAATAGTATAGTTAAGTAGTAACAGTAGTAAATAAGTTGTAGTAGTAGTGGTGCAGTAGTAGTAGTAGTAGTAATTGTGTTGTTGTTGTATGACAGTAATAAGTAGGAGTATATAGTAGCATAGTGTATAGTAGTAGTAGTAGTAGTAATAAATGTAGTAATAGTATAGTTGTAGTAGTAGAAGTAGAATAAGTAGTTGGATGAGGGGTATAGGATTAGTAACAACGGCAATAGCAATGGCAATATAAGTTAGAGAAGTATAGTCGTAAGAGGGGAAAAAACATAAAAACAGAAAAAGGGTACCAAAATAAACCAAACACACACCATGTTTGAGTACCAACAGTCTTAATGCAAAAACGGACTAAACCTATAAACCTTGAAGACAAGTACACTGCAAAAAGTCCGGTGTTAGATATGAAATACCGAGCTGGTGTTAAATTTCCGGTGCTCATTCATGGTGTAAGATTAACACCTCCGGGTGTCATTTCAAAATTAAAAATTGTTTTTTGAATAGTTTCTTAGTTACTGCACTTCTTGTTAATTTTGAACTTCAACAAAACGATAAAGAACTTTCCGATAAAGTAACACCAGTTGGCGTGGTCCCCTATTGAAGCTGAACGGGTGTTATACCATTGAAATTAACACCACTAATATCAAATCAACACCATGCGGTGTCATTATTGAATCAACTCTTGCACAGTGCCAAAAATATCACCAGCCACAGTGTCAAATCAACACCACGAAGTGCCAGGCGAACACTTTTTAACACCGTCACAATACATTTCAACACCTGTAGGTGTGGTCCTCTATTGAAGTTTGATCGGTGTTAGATTTAACACCCATGGTGTTAAATCTAACACCGATGTTTTTACAGTGTAAGTTCATCAATCTCAGAAAATTTTAAGAAGATAGTAAAATTAACATACATGTACTTAACTCCTTGGTGCAATGTACATGATATTGCCTATTAAATAATTATTCTCTCGTGATATTGCCCTACCTCGTTGGTGAGCCTGCGTAGATGGGCAACATGCTTGGGATGTGGTTTGTTCTTTCGATGACTCGAGGTAGGCCGTTTCTGCCTTAGGATGATGGCCTTCGGTGTGTAATCTATCTGGTAGTTGGTTAGCTCAGGAATCCATCCGGACGCCACATCACCAATGACACTACATCGAGAATGCCAATATAGAATCATATTTTAAGATAATTTCATTTGTGCTGTAATTTATCCGGGGCCACCTTCCCAACTGCGATCTGCTTATGACGATGGTCCCTTGCATTTCCAATTTCATATGATATTGTACATACACATTCAATTCAACATGTTCAATACGAACGGTTCCTTATCGTACAATTTTATTTCAATTTGATATTGTTGTACATAATTTTCACTATTCGTTTTTATTACACAATCGTACCTAAAAATCGTTCGCAAAATTCATTTGATTAATGATACATCGTCAGATTTTGTTATACATTATAATGAAAACGGAAAGAAGAAATAAACTGAACTGAACTGTAGTCATAGAAACAAAGATAAAACGAAGCGAATATACATCCTCTATACGGTTACTTTCACTTCATTTCATTTCATTTTATTTCGGGTTTTATTTTTTGTTTCCGACAAAAACTTATTTTCATTGCATTAAGTCATTTGAATAATCAAGACTCAAGACTTACACAACAATGACATCAAGGATAATACGGTAAACTGAAATACGATCCATGTTTTACTTTCATGACAAATACATGATCAAAACTGTTGGAAACGGAGGGGAATTCTAAAAACTGTGAAACTGTGAAAACCTTCTTACGGCCTATTTGGTCTGAAGCATAGGGATAGTAATAGAGACCTCCATCATAATGAAGAGGTTTATCGCAAAATAGTCTCAGCGCCATCTTAAAACATTTCAAAGTAAGTCCGTCATCAGATTTAACGTTTCCAGTAATACCTCACGTGTAACATAACTTTATTTTTATATCATTTAATATTGGTATAATGCATGTCTTTGAATTCAAAACCAATTTATATACGACACATCCGTAATATTCTATGACTTGATATGTTTTAAAAGTATGCTTATAACTTTCAAAACAGACCAGCTAAAAAACTACAACTAATTCTAGTTATACATAGGTAGCTTGCTCGGCTTTCAAGCTGATATGATTTTGATAGTGTTAACCATAATTACTTACCGCCCACGGGTGTTGATAAAACTCGAGGTCGGAGAATTCGTTGAATCTGGAAGTGATATTCCAGCGCTTGCCATTATTCTTTATTTCTTTATCACTCTCCCAAGTCTAACTTATTTCCCCTTATATTTTTGAACGTCATTTGCGGATCCGCCTTCCGGAGTGTCTAATCTGTCATGATTTTTTTAAGTAATGGCACCTGTCCATTCTGTACGGAGAGAACTGGTTGCCATGGCATACCATTATACGCGCCCTGTGCACAACAGGGTATGCGCAGCGCGTGTCATTGTACTGTTCACGGTTATGACGCAGTTGATGCGTCATAAGCAACTGCGCGCTTGCGTCACAATAGAGTGCTTGCTAGATTTCGAATCTCAAAGGGGTATGATCTCGTGACATTCGACACATTTCAAATCGACCACTAGGCAATATTGCAAATACTAAAGTACGATATTTCATAATCCAGATAATGAGAGGTTCAAATACAGCTAACAACTGGTGGGACAGTCGATAGTGAAAGCTGACCATAATGGCAAAAGAAAAAAAAAATGGGTGATTAGTTAAAAACAAGATTTCCCTGAAGCCGTGAAATAAGAATAACAGACTCTAAAACAAATAAATTATATCCTTATTCATCTTTACACTTTCTTGCAAAACCAATTTGCTTTTTATAGGCCTTGAGGTATACGTATTGTTACGGTCAAGTTCACACAAATGAATGCAAGGCGGTCTCAGTGAATTGAAATGAACAAATCTTCCGGATCTTTATTAGGAATTTACTTAACAATCAGTTTCCAACCAGAATAATGACAATTGTTCAAAACATTATAGCGAAATTAACCATAACAATTGAATGTTAGATCGGATCGTTTCAACAAAAGATAACTTGATTAACTTTAAGTTAATCAAAGACAAATTATGTGATACCTGGCCAGGGTTTTACCCTAACAGAACCAACGTCGGGGCCCAACTCATCTGCGACGTGACGGGGAGGCGACGCCAGACGCTATCATATCACGTGGAGAACGCGTCGTTGTCCATACACGGGGACGTCGTCGAATCGGCAGGCGACGCTATCTCACTCAGGTCAGCTTGCAGCTCCGCGACTACGCCGGGCAGAAGGGCGTTGGCCGCCAGGTGCGCGTTGCCACTCACACAGTCTCGACGCCCTGGATCGACCTCGGCGTGACTCCCACTAGTCGCCGTGTAGCAATCACAGGAATCACAGGTGGGCGTTGGCTCCAGACCGCCTGGTGGTTCGCCTGGCCAAGTCAACGAAAACTTATCGACGCCGTCGTTGTCGAAGGAAAACGGGCAAGAAGCAGGTTGACTTCTCCTGGATTACCCTGCTGTTTAGTACTTTAACTCAGTCTGCAGAACACTTAGCTTAGGGAAAGCAATTTCTCCCAAGACCGTGGACGGGACGTTGAGAAAGTTATAACGGTCCTTGTCGACTGACGCGACCAATGCATTTTTAACATGAGCATTATTACATACATGGAAAATTCCGTCAGGCACGCCCAGCTTAATAATTCATAACATTAAACTCAACCTGGGCGAAGTGTGTAAGGCTGCGGTTCGAAACGAATGACTCAAAAGGAGATTACGTAATCGGTGGTGTTTACAAACATTCGCGATCGTGCACGTGTAATCGCATACACATGATCATAAAACATGAAGACCACATTGTTAAGTGATTACATGGGCAAATTCGTAACAGGATATATGTGTGTGTGTGTGTGTGTGTGTGTGTGTATAAGCAATATCTGTATATGTATACAAGTCTGTGTGTGTGTGTGTGTGTGTGTGTACGTTTTGTGTTCGTGTGTCTACTAAGTATCCTGTTTCACATGAAGATTTTCTTGTTTTTATACAGGGCCTACTCGAGTATTTGGCATAGAAGTCTGAATTAAATGGAGTAAGGTTAGGGCTTAGAGCAACAAGAAATTATCTTTATTGTTCAAACAACGTATTATTTAAAGGCATTATTTACCATTTGCAAATGAAAATAGAAACCCGGCCTTAGTGTTTCAAAACAGTTCTTAAATGTGAGTTAGAGACTGCAACAACCGATAATGTTAATCAGTACAATCAATGTAAAGTATTGTTAAACATACAAAATGTGAATGATTACAATGAAATTGTCTCTAGAATAAAGGGGTCTACAGCTATGGTTTGTTGAGAAAAATAGTGATAAATCATTATATTTTAGGCTTTGTTTTTATATAGTAAGATTTTTGTAATACAGCTGATCTTCACATGTTCATCAAACGTGATAATTTTAACAGCTTCTAAATGACTGTTTTCAATGATAAACAATACATGTACCTTCAAGTATAATATTCCAAGACAGAATCATCTTCACAAGTTTTTCCTCTCATCTTCAAAATCAACCACAACCTTGCATCACTCTACTTTCAAGACCTTGCTTCTCTCCGCCCTGCCTCCACACTCGTCCCTCCACAACCCAGGCACGTTCATTCCGCCACTACTATACTACCCATCTCCACTTATCCCTTGGACCTCCTACCATCACACGTTATCGAGATCCTTTCTCCCCGACCAGCATGACCAGTCCATGCACCCAGAGTCAGCTATGTTATGTCATATCTAGACAAGACTTCATTCCCCACGACATACCCACTGAACTCTACAATGGCGCCATTTGAGACTCCAATGTTCACCACAGTGACGAACGCACGCAATGATCATATACATCTTACCCTAACTATGGAACAATCTCCCCTTCAACATCCGACAGGCCGATACTTTAGAATCATTGAAGTCACTCCTTTTGCAGGAAGTGTTATAATATGTGCTAAGTCAGTAGTAGTAGTAGTAGTAGTTGTTGTTGTTGTTGTTACTGCTGTCGTTGTTGCTGTAATTGTTGTTATACGTTATTGTCTATTGTAGTTATATGTGGTTGAACTTGTTCACTGATCTTTTTTTTTTCTTTCTTTTTTGGTTGTTGTTCTAATTTCACTCGTTCTTTATTTTTGCTTGCCGTTCACCGTTTTGAGATTCCGAAGAAGATATAAGGTGCAGGCCCCGCTCAATAATTGTTTACCTACTGGTCTTATAGGTTAAAAAATAAGTAGGCCTACATCTATAGAGGCACACGCCAGGCACTACGTGCACCATTGTGGTGGGAATTTGAGTCTCAAATGGCGCCATAATAGTGTTCAGTGGGTAGATCTTGGGGAATGAAGTCTTGTCTGGATATCACATAATATAGCTGGCTCTTGGTGCATGCACAGCTCATCCTAGTCAGGGAGGAAGGCCTGGAACCTCGGTTTTCCTTTTGATCCCCTGGCAACCAGCGGTATGCACCTAGAATCACCACATTCCTTATATCATGTAATAGTAATGGTAACAACAACAACAATGATAATAATAATAATAATAATAATAATAATATGCAACACTTGTAATGCGCCGGTATCCATCATGAATACACGTGTAGATGCTCATGGCGCAAGAAAGAGAGGCAGAAAGAAAATACCAGTGAAAAAGATGTAATATGATTTTCTGTATGTATTTTCTGTTGAATTGCCAAAATTAATAATGATAGTAGATAATGATAACGATAGCGAAATGCTATATTGTATGAGATGTGATTGGGAAGTAAAAAGCATTTTCAAGACTAGCGTAATAATTTCACTTGAATTCTTTCTTACCGTACTTCTAATAACACAATACAAGAAATTTCATGAAGAATCGCCATATTCTCTTTTGAAAATCATATAACATAACAGTTTATTTTGGATATCTTCGCCACACTAACGTGACCAATGCAGGTAGTTGTAGTTTTTGTCCTTTTGATCGTGATGATTTACAAACATGGCCATGGACCAGTCAAGAGGCTAACATACTGAAAATTTTGAAATTAATTCTTTAACCGGGAAGCAACCATGTTAAACAACGAAACTACGGGCGTATGATAATGTTATAACCAAACACTAGTACACACACAAGCACACACAAACACTAACAACACAATTGCAATAAGACAATGCCCTTTAAATCATCAAGTTGTTTAAATATGAATATTAGATCAAAGTTCTAATGCAATTCATCGAAAACTTCTTAATAACATTCACACAAAAAAGTTAAGTATCCCTATTTTGCTTTTCTTACTCCAGAATTCTGGCGCTGTTTTGAGTATCTATTTCTCATGCCAAGTTGTGACATCGGCCCTGGACTCACGGGTGTGTCGATGGTAAGAGCCTTATTGCATGGGTATCATGTCACGAAGAAAAGACTCGCTCGATAAACAAACAAACCAACACAACGCTAAATATTAAAATCCAGAAATGACTAAATAAACATGAAATCAGTAACACCGGGCACAGAAAGGAATCCGTACTTCCCAGCTACTTGAGAAAATCCTTTTTAGTCATCCCCGGGCCTGTTCAGACACTGACTGATCCTGGCCCAGTAGGAGACGGTCTGCGGCATCTGTGGCCCATTGGGACCGCCCTTAAAGAGCCGGGAGTAGAATTGGCACTTGGCGTTGATGCCCGAACCCTTTCCCGGTGGTGGTTGAAAACGGCCCACGTAAGCATGCACAACTCGCTTGCTACACTCCACATCCGACGCGCAGGTTTCGAATGCTAAGCAAAGCGAGAGAAAAACAAGATGACTTGTTCACCTCGTTACAGATCTAGGCCAAAACATTCTTTTTTTTTAAAGTTCACTACAGACAAAGTATAGTATTCCTACGACACACAGAAAACAAGGAAAAGTAGAAATTACGCGGTGCGTAATATATGTCCCCGCCGGAAGTAGCATTTTGTAACAAAATGTACAATACAGGTCAAAAAATCAAGGTCAAAGGTCAAAATTCTGTGTAGAAGTGTTGAAGCCCTCACCTAGTGCCATCACATAAAGCAAACGGAATCGAAATCGGGTTAGAAATGGCGAAGGAGTAGCATTTTGTAGCAAAATGTACAATACAGGTCAAAAAATCAAGGTCAAAGGTCAAAGAAGTCAAAGGTCAAAATTCTGTGTAGAAGTGTTGAAGCCCTCACCTAGTGCCATCACATAAAGCAAACGGAATCGAAATCGGGTTAGAAATGGCGAAGGAGTAGCACTTTGTAGCAAAATGTACAATACAGGTCAAAAAATCAAGGTCAAAGGTCAAAGAAGTCAAAGGTCAAAATTCTGTGTAGAAGTTTTGAAGCCCTCACCTAGTGCCATCACATAAAGCAAACGGAATCGAAATCGGGTTAGAAATGGCGAAGGAGTAGCATTTTGTAGCCAAATGTACAATACAGGTCAAAAATCAAGGTCAAAGGTCAAAGAAGTCAAAGGTCAAAATTCTGCGTAGAAGTTTTGAAGCCCTCACCTAGTGCCATCACATAAAGCAAACGGAATCGAAATCGGGTTAGAAATGGCGAAGGAGTAGCATTTTGTAGCCAAATGTACAATACAGGTCAAAAGTCAAGGTCAAAGGTCAAAGAAGTCAAAGGTCAAAATTCTGTGTAGAAGTTTTGAAGCCCTCACCTAGTGCCATCGCATAAAGCAAACGGAATCGAAATCGGGTTAGAAATGGCGAAGGAGTAGCATTTTGTAGCAAAATGTACAATATAGGTCAAAGGTCAAGGTCAAAGGTCACGACTGAAATTCTGTGTAGAAGTTTCAAAGCTCCCATGTAGTGCTATCATATAAAGCAAACAGAATCAAAATTGGCTCATAAATGACAGAGAAGTAGCAAATTGAAGATTTTGATCACACACGGACGCACACACGGACGGACACACGGACACACGGACGGACGGACGGACACACGGACACACACACTTACGGAGCCCGTTTCATAGTCCCCTGCTCGAACTCGTTCGGCGGGGACAAAAAAACCGAAAGAAAAACTGTAATGAAAGAAATAATGAATGAATTAATTTACTAATTTATGAATTGATTAATTAATGGATTTATGAATTGATTAATTGGTTCATATTATATAAGAATTCCCACACGCAATCAAATCATTAAATTGAGCAGAATAAAGTGGATACACAAGATCGAATTAAAGTTTAAATAAAATACAATTGTGCACAGGATCATAATAGACGCGCGTTTCACCAAGGATTACTCCCACAGAGTATCTCTGCGGTCATTCCCTATCTGACTTGCTACGCATCCGCGTCCAAAGGGGACAATGAATTTAAAAGTATTTACTTCTAGACTGGTTAGGCGTCGATTTCTTCCATAAGAAAAAAAGGAGTACGTGCATTTATTCTCCTTCTATTGCAAGTTAGGATTCCTATTAACAAATTAGATTGTAGACATTCACTTCTTTACTTTCACGTGGATTCTACATTATAGTAGATCATAGTCTAAGTTGCAACAATCTTCAAGTTTGACGGAGGCAAACTGAACTAGAAGAAAAAGAAGAAAACCCAACATATGTTTTTTTTTTATTTCGTATTGTATTGCAGCAAAGTTTTATTCATTTTGCATTTTCTGTGATTGTTTTGTTTTGTTTTTTGTCTTTGTATAATAACGATTTTTTTTTTTTTTAGTAAGCTGTGTTTTAGAGGTGTGACGCCATTTCTGAAGAGTGTGGACAGGGTTTGGCAACATATTACTCTGAGAAAAATACCCCTCCCCCCCCCCCCCCCCCCCCCCCCCCCGCGGATTACGACAGGGCACAACACTTTCATCTGTAACATTACAACTTGTCTAAGTACGGGATTAAAAGACATTTAGATGTTTTCTTTCTGTGAAAATATGAATCGGTACCAACGAAACAATTTGGAGCGCTTACAGCTTCCTACGTCCTCGCCGGATTCGTGGGCCAACTTCCACTGATGAAAGTTGACTCCCATCGGTCCACAAGGAAGGTTCTTGTAAGTCGACTGGCACCGGGGAAACGGGGGGTTGCACTCCGTCTCAACCTCGCATATGCACTGGAGACATTTCTCGGGAACCAATGGTTCTGAAACGATGAATTCATAGATATAAACAGAAAACAAGAGATTGATTAACGTGATCTCACCTCGTAAAGGAAATTGAAAATTACTGGCACAACTGTGAGCAAATATCTAACAACATTACAACTAGATCTTGGCCATTATGCTTCTATAAAGGCAATCCTAGTTGTATAGAATCCTACTTATATCAAGGCCTACACTAGAGTCTAGATTCTAAGCCTAGAGGGTCTAGTCTACTCCTGATCATATAATCATCGACAAGTTCCCACTAATCGTTATAGACATCTAATTTTCTAGATCCCAGGTCCCCCTGGATTATACAACTTGCAAGTACGACCACTACTAGGACCTCTCTAGCCTGGGCCCTAGGACTGGGCCCTACTTCTGAAGTTCTACTAGTAGGCTTACTATACACAACCCAGTCGCTGTACATGGTATGTCGCGACGTATATACCTATATGTACAGCGACTGGGCTGTGTATAGTAACAAGTAGCAGTAGGCCTATGTTAGATACATAAACGAAGGTGTCGAACTGGTCTTAGAAAGGTTCAACTCTTTCTGCCAGGCCCTATTTTCTTCTTGTGGTATAGCTTTCGTGCGGAAGCTGTCGAGGCAACATCAGTTAAGACTAAAGAGCTTCAAGTCTAAGGCTAAGCTCAATGATCGCTGGAAGCTGAAACATGGTCATAACAAATTTCATCCAGATTGTGTCAGCCCGTGTAAACTGTAACGTTAGTGGATAGAGTTAGACTACCGTACATAACATGGAACTCTTCAGGGGGTTCAGGATTGAATCCTCGGGTTTTGAATGGCCCTCTCAACAAGACTTCAACTTAATTACTGGGCGTCATCACACTCATACACTCATAGACAGGCTATATCATATAGGACCTAGCCTTATCCATGTAACGTTAGTGATATCACGTTAGATTCTACCTAGTAACGTTAGGTCTACCCTCTCTACTGAGGGCGTCTGAGCCTCTGCTCTAGGCCACTACACTAGGTTATCTAGTGTATCACTGACATTTGGTGGTCTAACGTTAGACACAGTGTAGTGTTATGTAGGACAAAAATAGGTGCCGTCTTTTTTTTTTATACTAAAGACCACGACACTGACTCGCTCCTCCTAACACAAGTAACACCGTTAGTTCTATTATGAGTAACACCAGTTAGATCCCCGTTAGATCTAGTCCTAACTTATCCGACCAGCGCTACCAGCATGTAGTTTTTTTGTTTGTTTTTTGGTATATATTAATTTCTAAGTTGAACTTATGTCGTAACGGAGTGTTAAGGAATTAAGCCTTCGTGCAGGTTAGAAACGACAACATGAATGATAACTGCAGTAGCATGGGCGCCTAGCCCGGCTACGTATCGCCGAATGAGAATGAGGAGGGCGTCTAAATACGCACAAGACTCCTGAGACTAAAAGTTACCTTGCCCTGTAGCTGTCACCGTAAATGAT
The DNA here is from genome assembly GCF_040938485.1 of Diadema antillarum. Classification (NCBI taxonomy): domain Eukaryota; kingdom Metazoa; phylum Echinodermata; class Echinoidea; order Diadematoida; family Diadematidae; genus Diadema; species Diadema antillarum. The sequence continues at coordinate 1,720,917 of NW_027271443.1, forward strand.
GACCCTGACAGGATACTGAGCAAAATGCCAAAAATTGTGAGCTTCATCGCAGGTTTTCCTCTTCTGCTGTACCAGATGTCGATTGTTTGTCGAGATTTGAGAACCTTTGTTAACAGCTGCTTTGCTGGAAGGATCACTCAGTCGTTTCGTTTCTCTTGACATTATGAACAGTTAGTTTCACTAGCTTTATCGGCGGTAGAAATTTTGGAGTGTATAAAAATGTGCACGTGCGTGCGCGTACGAGTGCGTACGTACTTGATGTGCATTATAAAAAAGGCCTACGTACTGTAACAGTGGTTTCGACTTTTTCGCGTGTGTTTAAATTCGCGGTCGGTAATGTAGCGTTGTAACAGGCGACGAGTTCAAAACATTTTCACGTGATGTTAAAGGGGCATAGTCCCGGTAGTGTAGAGGGCGCTGCTGATGATGCTGCCGATTACCATTAGCGTTGATGGCCTCACGCTCCTTTTCCAGGCTCCCATAGAAACCTGTGTTAAATGCAGCATATTCTATGAATCATAAAAAATCAATCGAATCATAGAATTTTTTTAAATTGAAGCAGATGAAGGGAAATTTTCTCTGCTTTCAAGCAAACAACATATTTTGGGATGTTGTCCAGCTCTAAAAAAAAAGTTAAGAGCCTCCATACGAGACTAGTCATACAGTCACTTTCAAAAATGATAAAAATAGCAAATTACCTCATACATCAATAAAAAAATCATTAAAAATACAAAAACCCTGATTCATTCAACTTCTTCATAACCTGCAGAAGCTCCTGTCCTCAAGCAATGTCAAACACTACCAAAAGTGGCAATTTTCCATTTGACTGATTTTTAATGATTTTTTTGGTAAAAAATAACATTACCTCATCTTCCCGGTATAGGCAATGCGTGAGTTGAATTAGGAGCGTGAGGCCTGATACGAAGATTACCGAAGTTGAGCTGTCATCAAGAGTAAAGTGCGTAGGTGTTGCTAAGTAACGTTGCCTTCGTTGTCTTCTCTGCGCATCGCGCAGTATGTAGTAATGCCAGAGAGCGTGCATAATGTGCTTGTTATTATGACATCACAAAAGTAGTTTGCTAAAGCTGTCATCCCTTTCATTATTTGTTTGTATGTCCCTTCTTTACGACAGAACGTAAAAGATTTCTCGAAAAATATTATAGGAAGTATCCTAACACATTTAAATATGATCAATTGTTCAATTCCACTAAGAAAAAGACTTTGTCAAACATTTCGAGGTTTTGTAAGGTAATAATGTCCTCTTTTAGATAGTTACTGCACTTTATTATTTCGTTTGATTTAGTTTATTTTATATACCCTTTGCATGATTATTTGCATCAGGCAGTGCCTGCATCGTTCGTAATTCATGTGATAGATTTACATTTGTATAGTATATTATTTATAACATACTTTTATACAAATTATATTTGAAAAGTATGTTGATATCTTGTATATATTTGTATTATACATGTATATATGTTAATTCTTATTTGAATTTTTCTATTTTGTGTATTTTCAATTGACATTGTACTCCCATACCCCATGAGGGTCGTTGAGTAATAAATCAAACTTCAAACTTCAAACTTCAAACTTCAAACTTCAGCCGAATCATGAGCCGAACTGTGATCGGACCACTGACTAAAGTGAATCGGACTTCTTCGGACTCGGGAAAGTGGGCCAAAGCGTAAGCGCCAAAGAGAAGTTGATAGCGTGCGTCTCTATAGGAAACTTGCGCCGTGCGCTCGCGTACGCATTTGACTAAAACACGGGACCATGCACCTTTAAATTCTCGCGGTTCAACCTCAAAGCGCGAAAAGCGCGAAAATAAAACCACCGCGTTTCCATCCGCGCATGCACTACATGAGTACCTCCGCCAGAGGTCGACAAAGGTTAATGTTTTCATACAGTCATTTCGGCTTTCAACTCAAAAAGTTGAGAGCGGATTTGAATTCAACTTGACGGAAAAGTTGATAATGACACAAAGGAATAGATGACAAATGTTTGGGTTTTTTTTGGTCTGATCAGGTTTTTCAAATTCATTTTTGAAAGGATTTTTAATCCTTCAAAAATAATTACTGTCGGAAAAGTTGATAATGGCACAAGGATGACAAATGGGTTTTTTTTTTTGTTTTGTTTTGTTGTTTGTTTTTTTTTGGTCTGATCAGGTTTTTTAAATCTATTTTTGAAGGATTTTTAATTTTTTGGCTGATTTCAAGCTTATTTAGGTTTGCACGCGATCTATAACTCGCCGGTAGCTCTATGCAAACCACCTGACTCATCTCAATGAACCTGCTATGAAAATATTGAATATTCATGAGTGTAATGGACAATTTGTACGTTTCATGAGGTGAAAGATGATATATTAAGGCACATTACGAGTTCCTCAATGTCTGGGACATCGTCTGGAGCTAGCTGTGATACATTGGATATAATAATTATGCAGAGACTCCAAACCCAGATCAGCTCTTAAAGGGAGATTCCCCTATACCTTCATTCAAATCAGACTTTTATCCTCTCAAACTGATGACTGATTACTGTCATCAATGTTCGGAACAGCTGAATTCTGTTTGCTTAAGGGCCTATTTGGTGTCTCCTTGATTGCGCGAGAAAGAAGTCGATTTTTTTTTTTCAAAAGTGAAAAGGACTGGATTTGTCGAAAATGTTGTTGAAAACAACTTCCTTTAACACGTTTAAAAGCGGATGAAACCCCAAAGTATCCTGGTGATCCTTCAGTCAAATTCAAATTCAAAGTCAAAGTCAAATATTCAAAGTCAGCAAATCCTAAGTTGCCCTTGCTGCATGTCCATCCCCGTCGCTTGCTATGTCTGTAGAACAAATTAAAAATTGGAAACAAGCCTAGAAAAAGTCTGAAATTAACTCACCTCAACTGTCTGCCACTTTCAAAGAATATATGTGAATTGAATCACCTGTAAAACTCTTATGAAAACAGATTTCGATGTATTAACATAATTATGAAGCTCATTTAGTTTTATGATATTATAACAGATAACGAATTGATTTATAAAATTTTCATATAGGAAATATAGAAACAGCTTGGGCGGCGGAGTAGCTATGGATTGAAAAGAAAACATTGCTTTCATAAAGTAAGATTTTAGAAAAGAAAGATCTTGAAATAATCGTTGTTGATATTTTTTTCTTTTTTTTTCTTTTTTTTTTTGGGGGGGGGGGCAAAAGTGCTTAGCCATTGTATAGTATAGTATGTATAGATCATAAAATATGACCTCCGCAGTTTTTGTCGAGTCCACCGGAGGTGAGGGGAGACTAAGGGATCGCCTGCGGCGTCTGTCCGTCCGTCGTCCGTCCGTCCGTCGTCTGTCCGTAACGCTACAAGAACTTCAATAACTCTTTACTCTGGGCTTCAGTTGCAATCAAACTTCAAGGGAAGAGGGGACATACAAAGTTTCACATTTTATCATATATGAAGGTCACCCCCAAGGTCAAAGCTCACAGGCAGGGGTCAATGAACTTTAGGGCCCAATGTTAAGTTTTAGTATGGCGCGTTTCTATTATGGGTCATAACTTTTGATCCATAGGTCCGTTTGTGACTAAACTTGGATGGTAGATGTCCCTTGGGGAGTGGATGATCACCACAAAGTCAAAGGTCACAAGCAGGGGTCAACGAACTTGTAGAGCCCAATGTTAAGTTTTTATGGCGCATTTCTATTATGGCTCTTAACTTTTGATCCATAGGTCCGTTTGTGACTAAACTTGGATGGTAGTTTATGTCCCTTGGGGAGTGGATGATTACCACAAGGTCAAAGGTCACAAGCAGGGGTCAACGAACTTTTAGAGCCCAATGTTAAGTTTTTACGGCGCGTTTCTATTATGGGTCACAACTTTTGATCCATAACTCCATTTGTGACTAAACGTGGATGGTACATGTCCCTTGGGGAGTGGATGGTGACCACAAAGTCAATGGTCACAAGCATGGGTCAACGAACTTTTAGAGCCCAATGTTAAGTTTTTATGGCGCGTTTCTATTATGAGTCATAACTTTTGATCCATAGATAGGTCCGTTTGTGACCAAACTTGGATGGTAGATGTCCCTTGGGGAGTAGAAGGTCACCACAAGTTCACAGGTCACAGACAGGGGTCAACAAACTTTGAGGGCCCAATGTTAAGTTTTTACGGCGCATTTCGATTATGGCTCTTAACTTTTTATCCCTTTGTCCATTTGGGTCCAAACTTGGATGGTAAATTTGTCCCTTGGGGAGTTGAAGGTCACCACCAGGTCAAAGGTCATAGGCAGGTCAATGAATTTCCGGGAATTAGATTAACATTAATTTCTTCTACGCGAATGGGCGAGACACAATTTGGCACTTGACTTGTTTCAGCTTTTCGGGACAGTTTTACAGAGATGATGATACTATGTAAAGTACGGATTATTTGAAATTAAGTGACATGAATTGCGATATGCTTAGTCCTCAGTCATGGCAAACGAAAAGATTTTGTGACATTACACAAAATTTTGGTCTGACGAGAGTAACTAACTTCAGTGGCATGTTCGTTCGTTCGTTCATATTTTATTTTGCTTCTCAAATCAAATGAAATGAAAAATGAATAACATCAACGTGACAAATTCAAACCAAACATAACCAAATGACAAAGGAGCAATACAGAACAAAAGTGCAGTTGATATTACATGCATATCAAAATTCTTTGTTACTTATAGAACATGCATTCATAGTTACATATAATACAAATAAGGCAGTACATTGATTAAATAAGGAAGCAAGAGACCGTCAGCATAAACATAGCTTGACTGGGCTGATGGCCTCATCGTGAAAAATAACCCAGGTTTGCCTCTCACAGAAAGTACAGATTTTTTTCTCTTTTTTTGGGGGGGGGGGGTTCTACATGTACTTTGATGGATGTGATATTAACAAGTAACGAAGACAAGATAAGAAATGTTAAAGTGTTACAAATACTTTGAGTGATCATTACTTCATTTATTGTGTATGTATTATGGAGTAATGCATAGCCGAATGAAATTCAATTAGATTCTAAATGCTTCTACAAGATACAAGAATTTTTGACAACTATAGATTTCGGAAAATTCTATTCGATTCTGCCCAGTACAAACAATTTTAAATGATTATTGGATCGATTATCATTAAATCGTTCACCATCTCAATGCTCTTCATTGGAAAATTGAAACAACTAGAATGATTGAGCAAAAGTTTAACAAAATGAATAAAAGGAGAGACAGAAGACACAGAGAAATTTGGTTATCAAAAGATTCCTTAATCCGCAAATGAAATAAAGGGCGTTACTCTGAAGCACGCCAATTCTGCATAATGTCTGTTGGTATAACTAGGACCCTCACGAAAAAGTAAAAATGATTCTTTTGTCCCAACATTTTTCTGGTCGTCATTTCGAGCATTCTTTATTTCGAAGGTACGTTAGTCAAAAAATGAAGTAAGGTTTATTAATCCTAGAACGAAAAAAAAAAGAAATGCGCAAGAGCAAATCTTTGAATCAACGAGCCTCATTCTGATTTCAGATTAAACTTTTTTGAACCAACAAGCCAAAATAATGCTGCTCCGCTCTACGGACAGGTAGTTAATGTTACACGCAGAGGTTTGATGGTTAGGAAACCATCTCGTAAAAATAAATAGATAAATGAATGTATAGATAAATAAATGAATAAATAAATAAATAATGTATACATAAAACCTGAGAAGTTGTAAACTTCGGTGTATGTCTGATCAGCGCTAATGATGATAATTTACTAGTAATTTTCAAAATCAATCTGTATAAAGAAAGACCATGCACTCATGAAATTCCATTTTATCAACATAATATCAATCCCAACGTTATTTCATTTGTTGATTTCCTAGTGAATTTTGCTGATGTGACTTTTTGTGTCTGTCTCTGACTAACTCTGATGAATTTATCTCTGACATTTTTCACTTCTAATGTACCAATTATTATCTTAGCACTAAAAGTTTGATCGCTGACATTTTTTTAACACTTTCATTATCACCTCTGACATTTTTACCTGTGACATTATTATCTTTCGCGCTTGTTATCATAATTATTATCTCGGACATTTAATCTTATTCTCCGGACATTTCTACCTCTTGCATTATCCTACCTCGGACATGTTTGCCTCGGGTATTTTCTACCAAGAACTACTGGGAGACACACAGCCCGAGCGGGAATTTGTGTGTATACCTCATTAGCCAGGAGAGTGAGAGGTTTAAAGAAAATGGCTTCAGAGTGGGAAATCTCCCGTCAAAAGCGGGAGAATTGGAGTCTCCAACAACGAACTTCTTTTTCGGATATTAAAGTCACTGAACAACTATCCCAGTCTGTTCCACTATAGGTCCCTAAACCTGTTTGACAGAAAAGAAAATGGTGCATTTACATTTTGGCAAACAAAATCATGAGGGTAGTAAGATAATCTGTAAACATTGCGTAATCTGAATGAAAGGTGCATGTAAAAGTATGCTTTTACGGTAGGAGAGAGCGGCATCGTAACCAGTTGTGTATACAGGCATGTGCCTCGTTAACGTGAGATAGCAGGCGAGTTTGCCTAATCACCTCATATTTTCTTCTTTTTTTTTGGGGGGGGGGATGGGCGTGGTTAGTCAGCTTTGATACACAATAAAAAACAAAACAAAACAAAAAGCCAACAAACAACAACGGACACAGGAAAATTTCTCATCACAAAATTGGTTCAAATAGAAGCGCCAATGTGTAGGCATTTACCTTACAATAATCATGAACGGATGTGCAGCACACGTGTGGCTTTTCGGGGGGCAGTTCTGTCTCGCTATGGGGAGATTCATTGTTACCATTTTTTTCTTTAAAAAAATAAAATTGTCCTCCTCATGGAACCACCCCCCCCCCCAAAAAAAAAAAAAAAAAAAAAAAAAAAAAAAAAACATGTATAAAAAATGATATAGGACAAGAACGTTGAATGGTTTAATTTTAGATGCCATCGTGCTATATTTAATAGACTTTCCTAATTTCTAATTAGACGATGGACAGGATCTAATTTTTTTTTCGCCCTTTTCTTTCTCGCTTCACAAGTTAAGTGGGCTTATTAGATATCCTATCTGCCTGGTTATACCAGCCTGCTTAGAGTTTGATTTGTAGTGTTCTCTTTAACTGTGATGTATGAAATTCAACGGCTGAAAATGTTTTTATATCGCAGCGATTCACCTTGATTTCAGTGGCTTGTGTTTGTAAAATTATTCTTCTGAAGACGGTATATTTTTCATGAAATAGAAAAGTTGTTTTCATGGATGCATCTTCTGTTTCCGAATTTGTAACGCTGCCTTAATTGATGATTACATTATTTTCTGTGAATTTATGCCATTTCAAAGCCTTTGCAGATGACTATCCCCCCTCCCCCATATCCTGTTAAGCAGGTGTGCACTACAACACTGACCATTTTGTGAATAATTTTCTTGTAGTGAACTTCATTTCACACCTGGGTATTTTTCTCGTTGGTTGATCTGAATGTCCACATCATTTTCATTATTTTTTTTCTAAGTTTATAGGTGTATACCGGTATGGGCTTTTCAGATAGGGAAACGAGGGTGTTTTGGTATTTTCGAAAGTAATGTTGAAACATCTCATGCACTTTTACTGAATTTTGTTTATTTTTTCACAAACACTCACATACGCAAACACAAACAAGGTATTGAACCCTTCAGGGGGTGAGGGAGGGCAATTGACGAGGTAATACCCTAGCAACTTTCCTTTTCCATCTCTTATACCTTCTTTATGCCATTATCTGGACACCCTATACAATTAATTAGTCTATAGATGGTGCTGTTCATCATGTCGGTCTCGTGGGCCTTCTTTGCCTAGTGTCGGTCTCGTGAGGCTCTTTTGCCTAATGTCGGTCTCGTGGGCCTCGTTTGCCTAGTGTCGGTCTCGTGAGCCTTTTAAGCGTAGTGTCGGTCTCGTGGGCTTTCTTTGCTTAGTGTCGGTCTCATGAGCCTTTTGTGCCTAGTGTCGAACTCATGGGCTGTATAACTCGTGGGCTTATTTTACTTGATGTCGATCTCATGGGCTTTATTTACTCAGTGTCGAACTCGTGGGCTGTATAACTAGTGGGCTGTATATATGACTTGTGAGCTGTATGACTTGTATGGGCTGTATGACTCGTGGGTGTCGGTCTCGTGACGTGCACCCGTCAGGATGCCCACTTAAGGCTCATGAGACCGACACTAAGCCAGCAAAGCCCACGAGACCGACATTATACTTAAAAGGCCCACGGGACCGACGCTACGCATTCAAGGCTCACGAGACCGACATTACGCAAAAGCGGTTCACGAGACCGACACTAAACAAAGAAGGCTCACGAGACCGACGGGATGAACAGCGCCATCGTTAGACCAATAAATTGTATAGGGTATCCTGATAATGGCATAAGAAGATGAGAGATGGAAAAGAAGAGTTGCCGTGCAGGGTGTTACCCCATCAGTTGCCCCCCACCCCCTGAAATGATCAGGATCTTTAATTGTGTTTGCGTGGTTGTGTGTTCGTGAAAAAATTAACAAACTTCAGTAAAAGTGTGCAACAGGTCTTTCCATAGTAAACCTGCGAGGGTATTGATTTAGAATTAATTAAAGAAATAACGTAATCGTCTATAAAGGTAGCGCTAGGGATTCGAAAAAACAAGATGCGTCCTTGAAAACAGCTATTGTATATTTCACGAAAAAAATGTACTGTTTGGAGGAGAATAACACAAGCCACAAATCGAGGTGAATCCCTGTGATATAAAACGTTTTAATCAGTCGAATTACATTATAGTTACAAAGAAAATATTACAAATAGATTTCACTCCAAAACGTCTAAGCAGGAGGGTAGGATATCTAGCCTAAGTAACTAGTGAATCGAAAAAGAGAAGAGGTAAAAAGTACATCCTGTCCATCTTCTAGCTAAAAACTAGGAAAGAATATTAGAAATAGCACGATCGCATTAATAAAGCTCTGAAATTAATCCATACATCGTTCTTGTCCTCTTTAATGAATACATTTTTGTTTTGTTTTGTTTTTGTGGTTTTTTTACCAACCGGTGCAAAATAGTGCTAACCCACACTTTTACCAAAATTGAGTTACATGCATTTTCATGATCTTTATCCTTCACTCTAACCTCCGTGAAAATATCGTATTTGAATTCAACCAATAAGATGGTAAAAATGCGTGCATTCATGTTTTATTAATGTACAATGTGTGGACTTTCCAAACATTCAACAGTGATTATCTCAAAATGACCATTGCGTGGGTTAGCACTATATTGCACCGACCCCTTCTTTTAATTGGGGGGTCATGAAGAATACAATTCTATTTTTCTAATTGATAACAATGTCGCTCCCTGACTGACCTGCCCCCCCCCCCCCCAAGTATGTAGAAGTGGCATATTGATGTCGTTCATAAAGGTATAGATCGTAACCATCTTTCACTTGACAACCTGACGAAATTACACCCGCCAGTTTGTTATTTTTCCGTTCATGGAACACCCTGTACAGGCAACTGACCTGTAGATGGCGCTGTTTATCCTGTCGGTCTCGTGGGCTTTCTTTGCCTACTGTCGGTCTCGTGGGCTTTCTTTGCTTAGTGTCGGTCTCGTGGGCTGTGTTTGCTTAGTGTCGGTCATATGAGCCTTTTGTGCGTCGTGTCGAACTCATGGGCTGTATGACTCCTGAGCCGTATCACTCGTGGGCTGGATAACTCATGAACCTATTATTGATGTCGGTCTCGTGGACCGTATGACTCGTGGGTGTCGGTCTAGTGGGATGACCCCGTCGGGGAGCAGCATCGATCATCTTGAAACTGACGAATAGTAATGTACCTGAACAAAGTTTTGCGCTAATATCCATTACTCATATACCAATAATTTATATAACATATAATGCACAGGTTTAGGTTCGGGATGATAGTATGTAATGCACGGCAAATCACCACTTTCAGTTTCAGTTTCAGTTTCAGTAAGCTTTATTGCTCCACTTGTATGTAACAGAAGATAAGTATGACAATATCGAACATAATTATTCATTTTTAGGTCATGAAAGTATAAACAAAATGTCGCATTATATACAAACATGTTATCATGTTAAATTATATACATAAATATCATTCAGATCTTAAAGTGTACAGATTGAGGAGACCGTTATCAATAAGCAAAACGCTTGACCTGGATGACGGCCTCTGAACATAAAATGCCTTATTACAAGTTTTTATTTATCTAAAGGAAGTAACGGAACAATTATACACACGTCAGAACAAATATTGTAAATCTTTGAAATGTTTTAAATTTCATTTGACGAAGAGGACAACACAAGGTGATGGAATGTCTAAAGACGAAAGAAGTACAAAACAAAACAAAATAATACAATTTCTATTTTGAGTGGTACATTGCGAGAAGAACATTTTTATAAAATATTTCAAAACATTGTAAAGAAAAACTGCTTTTAAAGGACAAGTCCAACTTCATATACATATGGATTGAGTGAATGCAGCAATATTAGTAGAACACATCAGGAAATGTTTGGGGAAAATCGGACAATGAGTTCCAAAGTTTTAAATTTTTAGAGTATCTGCGTAGTCAATGCTGGATGAGAAGACTACTACAGTGTATGATGTCATATGCGTACAACCAAAAGAAAATAAAAAGAGAATTTCACAAAACTTTACTCTTGGAATAAAGTGCACATTTCTTTGACTTGTTACTGACGTATGGTAAGGGTAATATCATTCCCCCCTGCCTTCTGAAAGAGAGAAGACATGTGTTCCTTTATTGTGCGAGAAAATTGAAAATATGTTGAATTTTCTTTATTCTTTCTTTATAATATCGTTGTACTAACGTGACATCACAAGCTGAAGTAGTCTTCTCATACAGCCTTGAGTGAGCAGAAACTTTAAATATTCATAACGTTTGAACGGATTGTCCGATTTTCCTCAAACTCCAATGATGTGCTGTACTAATATTGCTGCATTCAATCAACCCATGATTATCTCTATGAAGGTGAACTTGTCCTTTAAGGTCATCATTCAATGTAGAATGTCATTAGTCCGACAGAAGGCCGACTAAGCTCATGGGCGTCACCAGAATTTTTCAAAGGGGGGTGCGTTTTGGGGGGCTGATGATTTTTTTGTGGACGCACCTTGAAAAAATGACATTCGTATATATATATCGTATACATATTTTACCCCCATCCCCTTTGCACACAACCATACCAACGGGAGCTGACAAGCAAAAAAAAAAAAAAAAAAAAAAAACGGGTTCTGAAGGGGGGTGCGTTCGCACCCTCCGCACCCTCCCTGGTGACGCCCATGTAAGCTTCACATGATGCCAGAAGAGGGAGAAGAGAGGCAACGAACTCAGCTATGTCGTGCATCCCTTTTAGCCCATCGCAAATGTACCACTGGTAAAGCCAGGGGGCGATGGGGCTGTCCCCCCCCCCCCCCCCCCCCCCGATCTGGACCGGGGATTTGGGAGGAGGAAAAAAATGCGAGTATACTGTTTATGCAGGTACATGAAGCGGGTCTCCCTTTCAACCTTTCATCAAGTAAGATCATATTTTTTTTTCAGTATGTCACTGAAAGTGTGCACCAGATCGTTGAATTTCAATTCAATAAATGCAAAATCTCTCGTGCTTGGGTGGGGATGTCCCCCTCCCAAACCCTCCCCCTCTGTGCCCCTTTCCCTAGCCTTAGTTCACTTTTTAGATTTACTCAAAATTCTGAATCTTCTGAGTGCTCAACACTTATCACTCATATCATGAACCCTGTAGTGGTAGGGTTCATGCTCATATTATGAAAACTCAAAGTTCATTCATGTACAAGGTGACAATACCCTTTTAGTCAACAACATTTCTTCCGCAGTTCCCCCGATCAGTTGGTGTTTTTTTTTTTCATAGTTTCCCAAATATTCCATGAAATATCCGTAGACGAGATATCTTGATTTCATCTTTAAAAGGCAAAAGGTCTATCGTACGGGAAGGGTGAAAATTGAAAATTTGAAATTTTGATATTCTGCAGTTCCAAAACTGGAGTTTTGTAGCTATATATTTCGTTTTGGAAATAAATGGGAGCGCATCGGGCGCAACTGCTGGCAATTATTGGCAGCAACATTAGGAGAATGGCATAACGATTCAATGCGAGCGAGCGAAGCGAGCAAGCTTGAAAATTTTGACATTCTACAGTCCCAAAAAGGGGTTTGTAGCTACAGTATATCTTTCACTTTGGAAATTAATGGGGCGGCGCATCGGGCGCAACTGCTGGCAATTACTGGCAGCAACATTAGGAGAATGGCATAACGATTCAATGCGAGCGAGCAAAGCGAGCGAGCTTGAGAATTTTGACATTTTACAGTCCCAAAACTCCCGTTTGTAGCTATATCTTTCGCTTTGGAAATTAAGAGGGGGGCATCGGGCGCAACTGCTGGCAATTACTGGCAGTAACATCAGGAGAGTGGCATAACGATTCAATGCGAGTGAGCGAAGCGAGCGAGCTTGAAAATTTTGACAAGTTACAGTCCAAAAACTCCCGTTTGTAGCTATATTTTTCGCTTTGGAAATTAAGGGGGGCATCGGGCGCAACTGCTGGCAATTACTGGCAGCAACGTTAGGAGAGAGGCATAACGATTCAATGCGAGCGAGCGAAGCGAGCGAGCTTGAAAATTTTGACATGTTACAGTCCCCAAACTCCCGTTTGTAACTATACCTTTCGCTTTGGAAATTAAGGGGGGCATCGGGCGAAACTGCTGGCAATTACTGGCGTAACTTAGGAGAGTGGCATAACGATTCAATGCGAGCGAGCGAAGCGAGCGAGGGAGGACATTTTACAGTCCCAAAACTCCCGTTTGTAGGCTTTGGAAATTAAGGGGGGGGCAAACTGCTGGCAATTACTGGCAGTAACATTAGGAGAGTGGCATAACGATTCAATGCGAGTGAGCGAAGCGAGCGAGCTTGAAAATTTTGACATGTTACAGTCCAAAAACTCCCGTTTGTAGCTATATTTTTCGCTTTGGAAATTAAGGGGGGGCATCGGGCGCAACTGCTGGCAATTACTGGCAGCAACGTTAGGAGAGAGGCATAACGATTCAATGCGAGTGAGCGAAGCGAGCGAGCTTGAAAATTTTGACATTTTACAGTCCCAAAACTCCCGTTTGTAGCTATATTTTATCTTTCGCTTTGGAAATTAAGGGGTGGGGGCATCGGGCGCAACTACTGGCAATTACTGTCAGCAACATTAGGAGAATGGCATAACGATTCAATGCGAGCGAGCTTAAAAATTTTGACATTCTAGAGTCCAACAACTGCCGTCGTAGCTATGTTTTTCGCTTTAGAAATTAAGGGGGAGGCGCACTGGGCTCAACTGCTGGATGCGAGCGAGCGAAGCGAGCGAGCTTGAAAATTTGGACATTTTACAGTCCAAAAATGCATCAAATTGCACCATTTACAACATCAAAATGCAAAAAGTTCTCACCGTAGGGGGGGGGGGCACCCCCTATCACACCCTTCATCCTCGCTTGCTACGCTGGCTCGGGCTCGGTCGCTTCGCTCCCTCGCAGAATACCCCCCCCCCCCCCCCGATCAAATCCTGGCTACGCCGTTGTCAATAACAGTCAAGTTTCCTTACAACTCGTCGTAGCTACCATCTACCATCTAATAGGGAACAATTCTTCGCACTAGGCCATGAAAGAGAATTTTGTGTATTCCCAAAACCAAGACATTATTTCCTGAAACATCACAGGTGAAAACATTCGCATAATTTTCGCTAGTTTCTCGTTACGCCAAGTGGGCGGAAAATAATCCGCCTTTACAGTAAGATTCAAAGGCGAATGCAGATGACATTCTTTGATAATCTACTATGTTGACAACATTGTTTTGTTTCTCTTTTTTATTATAACAAACATTGAGAACAGTAAACAGGGATTGACAGAGACGGGATGGACAGCTGAAACAAGTTCTGCAGTCGAATTCCCGTTTGAAAGCTGGACAGAATCTTTCCTCCCGCTCTTAAGTTTTACAGGGCGACATAAAATTTAACAACTATATTACAACCATGACGAAGGCCGACGACCAGTTGAAGTAAATGCCGCAACAGAATAAAAAGGTAAACAAGGTGTTAAATTTGATTCAATGGTGTGTCAAAGAACACAAAAACAATGTATTCTACAGCAGCAAAAATGACAGAATTTGACGGAGTTTGACAACGAACGGCGGCCATTAAATAAGTTTTGCAACAACAGTATGGTCAAGTTTTCGTTTGAAAATCGGACAAAATCTCTCCGCCGAGTTTCCACAACTGCAATGTCTATCGACTGCGGTCAAGTCTCCTTTCATATCGCCGTAACTACCATTAGCACAAAAGTCTGAAAGTCAGCCTGTTATTCACAATTATCTATAGCAGCGAGAATAGATTTTTTTTTTCGTGAACACACAAAACTTCCCATCCACTGTCGTGCTCGGCATCACCCAGCGGCTTAGCTGTAGCCACTCGTTTGGAACGTTGCTCGACGATGGAACAGTGAACTTCGGTAGTAATGGTAATTCGTCGGGACGATATGCGACGTTTTTCACAAAATAAACGCGAGGCATATTGATATAGACTTTGAGAATAGCTAGTAAGTCGGGACGAAGAGCGACGATTATAGTGAAGGGGAATCCTTTCTTCATCGTCTCCGCCTCCGTATTGATCGTGATCAATACGGAGGCGGAGTGTGTTGTTTTATTCGTGAAAATATTCCTTACGTGAGAAGGTATGACTTAGAAAAAGTTGATCTTGAACTTTTATGGATAGAAGTGAAGCCCAGAAACGAGGCTAGTCTCTTTGTTGGGATAGCCTATAGAAAACCTAGTTGCCAAACGTCTTTCTTTGATCTGTTAGAAGAAAGCCTCGATCGTGTGTATTCAATCTCCTATAGAATCATCCTATTGGGAGACTTTAATTGTGACCCTGCTCCTCAAAACAAACAAAAAGTCGCCAGACATGAATTTTTAGTTAAGACCATATTCTGAAAGAGCAGACTTTAAGCTTTAAAATGATATATAACTCAAATCAAATGGACTCTCCTAACCTATCTAAATATTGGAAAGAAAGCACAAACTCAGGAAAAGTGTGAACTGAGAAAAGAGGCTCTGAAGTACAGTGTCTATTTAAGCCCTTAATCTTTACCAAACCGTGCTGGCTGTGCGACGAATGGGACAAAAAACAGGAAGTAAACCACCAGAGTAACAACAATGAAGGGATTATCAGATTAAACTGAAATTAGGCATGCCTCATTAACACATTCTGTCCATACTTAATGCCAACTTTCAAAGCAGTAGCACTATCCTTTCAAAATTTATTAGAGTTGAAAGTGAAGAGTGTGGACAAGGTTTTTCAGAAATGAAAAAGGGATTCTAGAGACACACCTAATCACACTATTCTACCAAAAATGTTCGAGATAAACTGCTAAAAAACACACTTTTCTACCCGTTTTATGACACCAAATTTTAGCATAATGTAAAAGAAGACCCGCTCTTTCAGAAAACATGGAAAAGTCAAGTTCGGCTAGGTAGACCCATTTCACTTTATTTTCAGTCCTCACGCAAAATCAGTGTGTGCGACTTTATGTTCGTTTTGAGGTGCACGGTCACAATTGTAACATGTCTACGGTAAATCCACTCTCCAAAAGGCTGGCAGAGCTGAGTGGGCTGGTGGGATTATCTCAGTGTATTCAACAACTCACCAGGGTTACTCCCAACAGCAGTACACTAATTATAGACTTGATTTTTGTGTCGCAGTCATTAGGGGAACTTCATTGCGGTGTACAATCACTCGGATTAAGTGACCACTCCCTAGTGTATGTAGTAACAAAGTCAAAGACACAACAGTCGAAACCTAAGACCTCGTCTTTTCGTTCTTTTCGATCCTTTAATCAGGATGCCTTTCTGAGTGATTTGGCTGCTGTAAATTGGAATAGATTGTTATCACAAAATGCAGATGTTGATGTGAAATGGTGTAAATTCCATGAAGTGTTTTCAGACATGTGCAATAAACATGCACCCTATGTTACAGTTCGTAAAAAGCAAAAGGGATCGCCATGGATAAATGAGCAATACATCAACATAGCAAGGGAACGTGATTTTGATAAGAGAAAACACAGTGAAACTAAGGAAATGGCATTTTGGGAAAAATATAAATATTACAGAAATAAAGCAAATAATTTGAATAAAAAGTTAAAAAGGGTGTATTATCGCGATGCATTATCAGACAGTGGTAATGATATGAGGAAAAGATGGAAAGTGCTTAAAGATTTATTGCCAAATAAGAAAGTATGTGATGAGTCAAATGTATGTATTGACGGTGAACCAACTGATGATTTTCATAGGATTGCAACAGAGTTCAATGTCATGTTCAGTAATGTTAGCAAATTATGTTGTAGTAATAATGACAAGAATGATGAAAATCAGCAACGGCAAAAGTGTTTGAATTATGTAAACCGTGCACGATCTTCTTTTTCTTTTGATGAAATAAGTACAGATTTTGTTCAAAGAGAATTACAGAAGTTAGACTGTACAAAATCTGTTGGGTTGGATGAACTTCATC
Organism: Diadema antillarum; assembly: GCF_040938485.1. Lineage (NCBI taxonomy): Eukaryota > Metazoa > Echinodermata > Echinoidea > Diadematoida > Diadematidae > Diadema > Diadema antillarum. Next base: position 1,737,497 of record NW_027271443.1, read on the forward strand.
CTAAACTTTTGAAAATAAGCGCTCATCTGATAGCCTCACCTTTAGCGCATATCTTTAATCAATCGTTAGAAACGGGAGTGTTTCCCCGCTCATTTAAGCTTGCTAAAGTTATACCAGTACCAAAAAATAAGTTTGTGAGTGACATACGCAATTATCGTCCTATCTCACTCTTATCCACTGTAGCAAAAATCTTCGAAAAAGCAGTCCACTCGCAACTCCTTAGTTACTTGGATGAAGGCGAGCTGTTGACGGAGCGCCAATCGGGTTTTAGACCCAGTCACTCAACCACAACATGAGATTAGTGATTTTTTGTCTGATAATCTTGACAAAGGCAATGTGGTTGGGGCAGTCTTTTTAGACCTAAAAAAGGCCTTCGATGTCATACCCCATGACCTGCTTTTACTGAAATTGTCCTACTTCGGCATAGACAAAACTGAGCTAAAGTGGTTTAATTCTTACGTAATAGGGAGAGAGCAATGCGTTTCTTTTAAAGGCAAGAGATCCGAATTTCTCCCCGTTCAAACAGGAGTTCCACAGGGTTCAATACTAGGGCCATTGCTCTTTTGTATGTTCATCAATGATGTTCCTAACTTAAACTTTAGTACTTCGACTAAAGTATCTCTCTATGCAGACGACACGGCAATATTTCACCCAGGACGTGATGCTTATAAAGTACAGGAACAACTCCAAGCAGACACTATACTCCTCAGTAAATGGTTTTTAGACAATGGTATGATTGTTAATTTAGACAAAACGAAAGCTATGTTATTCAGACCTCGCCGAGGAAAACAGAGATATTCTCTTCAAATTTGTATGAATGACAGGCCTTTGGAAACTGTCGCGAGAATCAAACACCTTGGGGTAATCTTTGAACAAACTCTTGACTGGTCTCCCCACATCGATGAAAATAAATAGTCACGAAAATGTCTCGTTCTATTGTATGTATACGAAGAATCAAATCGTGTTTGACACGTAAAATCATGAATCAGTTGTATTTTTCTTTCATACTTCCACATATTGATTACTGTTGTGCTGTATGGGGGTCATTAACAAAGACAAATTTAAATAGATTGCAACGCTGTCAAAACAAGTATGCTCGTGTAGTATTGAATGGAGGTTATTACATGTCAGCGCAAGCTCTTACTCATATTCTCAAATGGCAGTCAGTTGAACAAAGAATTCAATATCATTACTGTGTCCTGGTGTACAAATTATTACACAATTTAGCCCCAACGTACATAGCCAAACTTGTGACCAAACGCCCTACTACTTATAACACTCGTTATGCCCTTTCTTGCCAATTACATATACCCAAACCTAGAACTGAATATAAGAAATGCTCCTTCACATATGCTGCAAGCAAATTGTTTAATGAGTTAGGCCAAGTAAAAAAAGAAAGTAGTTTCTCGTCCGGGTTTTTTGAGCAAGGCGATGAGGGAGGTCCTTACTATTTGATATCTTACTATTTTTTCAAGGATCGTCAAAATGAAAGTAATATGTGTTTCTCGTCCGGTAATTCTGAGAAAGGTAACGAGAGAGGGCTTTACAATTTTCTATATTCAATTTATGAAATGAAATATCACTCTGGTAGCTGTGTTATGAGACCAGGGGGGCGTTTCATCAACGAGTTCGTCGGAGTTTTCACCGACAAATTTGCTATCAGCCAATCAGACCAAGGATTTCATTAGCTTTTGACAGTTGTCAGTATAAATCCTTGCGTCTGATTGGCTGATAGCAAATTCGTCGGTGAAAACTCCGACGAACTCGTTGATGAAACGCCCCCCTGGTCCCAAGTGTACGTCTTGCCTGCACTCTGTGCATTTTCAAACAAATAGATATATGTGCCATACTTGAAATGAAACTTCATGCATGCAGAAATACATTTGCTTTTTCTTTCCACTACAGATGTCAAGGGAAAATGACCATCTTAATACTGGTATTTAGTGTTGTAATGGCTTTTCTGATACCAGTGTTCTTGCAATTCTGATGTATTGTGCTATTAATTGAAACAGGTATAAAACATGTCTTTCAACAAATGTATGACTGAAATAAATTCCATGATATTCAAAACACTGCTTTATTTATTGGTGTTTGTGACTTTTTGTGTCCACACAGCTGGTATGTATATCTGCAGTTCTTCACAGTACAATTGTAGCACATTCAACTGGAAACTGGCTTGTACAATTGCAGATGGATGTCAAAATGATACTGATATGGCATTCTAGCATTAAACGTTTTAAGATGTTTCTTCATGTTCTAAAAAGACATTTGATAATCACTCATTATTTGGATGATGAATGATTGTATAACAGTACACACTACAGATGATACCACTCACGGCTGTGTCCGTGAATTTACATCGTGAAGAAAAGTATCCCGTAGAAATACGAGACAAACCAGAATCCGTGGAAAAGTTATTTATTTTGTAGATACACCCATTTAATAATTCTACATTTGCTGGAAAAGCGCATTCATTTTCTCTTCAAAATAGAATGTATCGCCGTGACAGACCAGGGGATGGGGACCCTGGACAGCTACAAAACACGCACACTTTGCCGATACGGTGCGGCACCACTGCACTGGCACCAGGGAGGTGTGGACCTCCCTGCTGGCACCGTATCTTCCGACACTGCACACACATGCACATAGTCACAATGACATGAAAATGTATACAAACTCGATACCGTACAATCCTCACAAGCATTTGTACAGTACAATTCATCCGCTTAAAATATCAGAAACGGGGAAAAATACGAACAACGCGCGAAATATGCGTGGAATATCAGCGATTGTTCGCAAAAATGTTGCCGCTATCGCGTTCACGACGTACCGAGTGCGCTGTACATCACAGCCCAGTAGGCCGGCCCGCCGCGCCGCCCATCCAACTACAGTGCAGTTCGACTGCTTTGTGGGTCATTCCTTCTTGCCGATCGGCCGAGCTCGCAGTGTGAAATGCATGCGTTATTACATACGCACTACACACAGAAGCTACAGCTGTACTACAGTCTACAGCTAAGTAGAGGACGCAAGGCGTAAAAATTAGAAATGAGACGTCACAATTGTTAGGTGAATTGTCGATCTTTCTTTTTTTTTCTGCGGCCGAAAAAATAGTAAATATCAAAAAAGTCGATGCGGCAACTGAAAATCGATGCGGGCGGGGAGCGGGCTGGGACGAGAATTATCAATTTCTTGGTATTTTCAGCGCCATTTTGAAAATAGTAAATAGTAAAAAAATCGATGCGGCGGCCAAAATCGATGCGCGCGAGGACGAGAAACTGGTTTCTTTTTTTACTTGGCCTTACCCATTTTTATTCAAACAGCCTCCTCATTGCAAACATTTAAGAATCGTGTACGCCAACATCAGTCTCTCATTTGATATAAACCCTTTACACTAGCTATATACGAATTATTCAGATATTTATTTTCTCTGCTCGTTTTATGTTCTTTCTTATGTGTTTTATGTTCTTTCGAACCGATTGTTCTTTAGCTGTATCATATCTATGTTTGTGTTGTTCTTGTTTTTTTTTAATTTTGTGCACATGCAATGTAATGTATATCAACGCAGGGCTCCCTTGTAAAGCAGGCCTTTGTGGCACTGAATGGGACTACCCTGCTTTTAAAGAAGACTTAATAAATAAATAAATAAGTAAATCGTCGGGACGAATAAGCAAAGATGTGAAAAGAAAGTACGTGTATTCACTGGCAGGGTTGCTTATCCGTGTAAACGTGACGCCTGTTCTATTCATTCAATTCATCAAACATGCACAATGCGACATCGTGTCGACGAAGATAATCTCTCACTGGCGCGCCTACCCCCCCCCCCCCCCCCCCCACCCACCTCAAGATCATAATCTTGGCTACTCCGTTCTACTTATGTTTAATATCATTCTTGCTGGATTTGCATATCTGGATTCCAGGAATCTCCAAAATAGTGGAGGGATCAGCTAAGAGAGAAAGAGATCAGAGAGTTGGTAAATATCCGAGCGCGCAACATCTCCACTAACGTACTTTCACCGTCCTGAGGATTGCCATACTAGGGATCCTATCACTTGACATTCCGCACGCTCGCCTATCGTCAGTTGTACGCTGTGCTCGATCTTATCCAACTCGACGCATCGCAAAGCGCGGAAAGAAAACAATAATTTCTGCACGGCATTTCGATTGAAAGATCGATAGAGTTCGTTTGGACAATATGATGACATTCAGTTGCAACAAGCACGACAAGAGCTCTACCGATTAACTCTGCCAAGTATTGAAGGTTTATCAGTGCCACAGGTGGAACTTTGTGTGGTTTTTTACTCTCTTAATTTCTAGGACTTAAATTTTAAATCTTTCTTACGACTTAAAATATTTTAAGTCTTTAAGACTTATCTTAGGTGGCTTCGATTAAAAGTTGAGTGTCGAAGCTGTTCGCAATCTAAATCTAACAAGGACTTAAACTTTCAGCCAATCTCTTGACTTGTAAATGACGTCATGCGCTATCTTGAACCGCCTAAAACCGGAATTGGCGCTGGCCGTCACTTTGCTTCATGCGATGCTAGATAGCGTAGTCATACACACACATTCAGTGCACAATATGTACATTGTACATGTACTATATTATAGTACTTGTACCTACCATCGACCATTTGCAAACAAACGCTATTGACTCGAACAGTTGAGTTGGTCTTGAAGGCAGAAGTCATGCAGGCCGGAGTTTTTTGAGGGCATGATCTGACGGAAGCTTGACAAGTTGCTTAAAGGTGAGCATATTACTGTATGAATGCTTAAGAATGTGTTTGATAACTCTGGGACTCAGTAACCAAAGATAAAAGATGTTAAGATGTGCACTAACCGCCCTACATTTTTGGCGAGTTTGAGCCTTGCCGCTGTATACAGCGCTGTCCATCCCTGAAGCGCCAGTGCTAACGTTAGCTGTTCATGGCTAATGTGTCTATCCAAACATTGTAACAAGTTACATGTAGGCTAACGTTATACTAGTATTGTGGGGGCTCTATTTCGGTGAAACTGCAAGTACAAGTGTAATAATACAGGGACTCTTATAAAGCGCCCATTCTACCTAATGATTTACGATGTTGGTGTCTTGACTGAAAGGTAAAGCTATGGGCATAACACAGGCTACTGTAGCGTAGGCCTAACTGTCGTCTAACACTGAGTAACAGTACGGTAACAAGTTAGTGTCAGTTCACCCCTTCCTACACTCTTGTAAGGTTTAATTTATCAATTTCTACGTAGAAAGGCACAGTTCTAGGCCTTATCATGCCCCTCTATGCTGTGATAAAATGTAGGGCATATGCTGTTAGATGGGTTTTATTTTTAACGTTGTGTTTAGGCCACCAATAGTACGTAGACCCTATGGCCATAATGGGCGCTACAATAGAACTGCGACCAGCCCAAACACGAAGCCCCCTGTGTGGTGAGCGCCCCAGGGTTTAGGGCGCCAATGTTGCAATAAAATCAAGCTCTGAACTGTAAAAACTTCTATCGCATGGGCCATATTGGCTGACGTCACCAATTTCCATTGACTCCCATATTAAAATAGGGGGTCTACAATTAATAAACAGTTTCTGTTCCATTGCATGACTAGGTCTACTGAGTCTGATGTCACAATAAACAATTACCTTTGGCGTGTGCACTCAACACTCTTACTATCAAGCGTGCATCATGTCACTCATTTTACTGGAATAATCAACTTCAATGCTACTTGCACTCGGCTGCGTACATGTGTATGTAATGTGAATGTGCTACTGATTTGCATTCCATGAAAATACTTCTACTATTATTACTACCACTCAGTAGTAGGCCTGGACACCTAGGCCTTATGGTTGCCATTTCTGCACTGAATTCAAGACTCTTTCTTGAACTAGTATAGTCTGTTAGTGTTATTGTTGAAGGCGTTGTATGAAACAAATAATGTATGGGATTAACTCGTGCAATGGAACAAGATTTCGCACCTGGATAAAGGTATTCTACTCCAGTCTTTCTCTTTGTAGCATAATCAATGTGGTGATCTGTGTTTCAGAGTAGAAGGATCTAGACTTAAAATTCTACAGATCTACACTTCTGGCTGAGATGTATGCATTAAGCATCACATACACCAGTGAGAGAATGTAGTGAAGTTTTACAATATATGAGGCCTTTTTTTATTTTTTACTTTTAATATTTTTTAAGATAAAGGGAATGCAAATTACCGGTTATTTGTATAATTTGTACTCCAAGGAGTACTCTGTCAGGACTATCCCTTCTTGGTGTTTAGATGTGCAAGACATCCCTGGTATTTCTAAAGATTGATTTTAACGATAACATCTGAAACAAAAATCAGAGATATCGGTCTCATTTTTTCCTCCAGCATGAAATACAACCCTCGAGACCAATAAGAAATAATTAATTACATAAAAATCTAGAAATGTGGCTATGGCGACCGTTTATACCCCCGAAGCATATTTGTTTTCTTCCTTTTTTTTTGTCAAGCGTTTCTGTTTTTCATTTTCCACTTCCTTATCACTGATATTTCACAGTTTTTGTGTTTATTTTCAGATCAATGCGGACTTTGCCCAGTTGTACCGAGAAAAGTGCAGGAGATGGTGAACAGATGGGGGCCATTTTACGTCAATAGAATCTTGCACTTGCCAAGCGAAACCACCCTTAGTTGCAAGACATCGTAAGAAGATGTGAAGACATGGATGGAGACAGTAAGTCCTTCTGCCAATCCTCATAGATCTTGTGGCATTGATTATAATTACTGGAACAATTTCTGTCCAAAGTGTAGGAGTAAAACTTACTCATTTGTTTATGCTTCATTGCTATTACACCTTTCAGGAAAGTGAATGTGTACGAGTTTGCTCTTCATAGACTGATATTGATAATAAGTCAAAAACTGAATGTTAGGGATTGTCAGAGCTGATACAATACGTCATATCTAATATGTTAAAGAGAATGGGTGAAATACTTAAAGTTGAAAAAAAAATTGTATTGTGTTCCATTCTATAGGAATTTTGTGGAATGTCACTACTTGCAGCGATGCTTCACAGACCCAACATCCCCATGTAGAAGAAAGGGAGAGGACCTCTCATGCTCCCGAGGGATGCCCAGCAGTACCTGGTGCAGAATGACTATGTGCCTGTAAGTACAGTATATGCTTAATGTTTATAGACTTGAAATCAGTTTATGATCGAATCATTGAGCTTCCAATTTTGAGAATTATCAATATGCATGTTTCATTGGGCTTTTAAGTACCAGCTCATGTTTAGAGAAGAATATTTGAGCTTCGTATCTTACAAAGCAAGACTCGTGTAGAATCTGCATGTACTCAGTAACAGGTGGAATTTAAAAATCTGAATTTCTCATGCTGTCGTGAGAAATGCAAAGTTTTCTTCTGTGATATATCAGTGTTTTTGAAGCGATTCTTCTCAAACAAACTTTAGAACATTCAGCAATGAGTATTTTGTAGGGGTATCTACCGTGTTTTGACAGTTTTCTTTTAAATTCATTAAATTACGGATTAAAAATGCATGCTGACTTCTATTGATTTGTAATAATATGTACATCAAATATCTTATGAGTCTGGAACATGTAAATATCAAGTAGGCCCCACCCCGATGATGGCAAAAAGTAATCTGATTTCTGGGAATTTTTTTCAAGGCTTTGAGGTTTACCAGATGAGACAAAATGTTTTAAAATAATATGTTCCGAAATATATCAGAAATATTTACTTGTACATCACAAACTAAAAGTTATGTGATGAATATGTTATTAGTATATTGTATTTAAGATCAATATGTAAAATTATATTTTAATATTTTTTCCCTCCAGAGTGCCCTCTCACTGAGAACTTAACTTCCCTCTATGTGATGCAAAGTTTATTTGATAATAATTGTAGCCTTTGTCATTTGCTCAAACGATTCAAGTGAAATTTAGTTCGAAATATCAGTAGTGCTATACATGTTTAATCTCTTTTCAGGTAGGAACCAATGTTCATGGCATTGCTGATGCAGAGACTCCAACCCCAGCCCCAAGCATCTTCTGATCTGGAGATTCTCCCACCTGAAAGCCCAAGCAAACGGGAAACGCCAAGTTGATCCGCGCGAAACGTATACATCACGAGCGAGAAGCGCGAAGTTCAGTGATGCTAAAGATGCCACCTTCAGCCAGCCCTGCTTAGTCAGATAAGGGAGTGACTAGACGTACATCCAGTATTTTCTCATCCTGGACAAGACCATACTAAGTCCAGGCTGGAGATGACCGGAAGCAAGAATTTGACAGACTCTTTAAAGCCCACTGTGTCTTCATCGTCAAATATGCTTGGGTGCTTGAAGCATTCTTTGATTTTGTGGCGGCATATTCATGTACTGCAACAATCCCAAGTGAGGGCTTCATTCTGGGCATTAGCCACGAACTTCAAGAACACGTCAGTGTATGATGCTAGTAAGATTTTCCGACATTGTGCCACAAACCCATGCACACAAGAAGCATATCTGACTTGCCCTGATGTGCAGCAAAGTTTTCTTAATTTTCGGTGAATTCTTAAATCAAAGTAACACAGGTAAAATGCTGCAATGTTTCCTTTGAAGATACTATCATGCATAATGTTTGACTCATGGATATTGAGTTATGTTATGTGTGCCTCACTTTTCCATTTATATTGAGCTACAAATCCATGCACACAAGAAGCATGTCTGTCATGCCCTGGTTGTAGTAAAGTTTCCTTGTAATTTTTTTTTGTGTGCATTTTTAAATGAAAATAACACAATAAGGAAAGTTAATGCCGCAATGTTTCCTGTAGAGGTGCTATCATGTATGTGTGTGCCTCACTTTTGCATTTGTATTGCTACGTGAACATTTAAACAATATTTCAAGTTTTTATACATGTCCAGTTTCAATTTATTTATTGTTCATCTTTGGCTTGTTTTCTGTATATTATGTCTGGTTGATGATGAAAAAAAAAAGTAATGCCAGATCCGCATTGATTTAAATTGAAAGAAGAAAGTTTAAGTTCCCCTGAACACTTTTGTAATTATTCAACGATTACCTAATTTTCATCACTCCCACAGTGTTGTTGAGCCATTGTCCATCACATTTATTGAGCGCTGATTTGTTGCTATTTTCATTATGACGTTGTGGCTAAACACTTTAATATGAAACTCTCTATTTATAAAGAAATAAACTTTGGTTTTCCAGCCAAAGTATGTGCTTGAACCCACGAGGAAGGATAGATTCAGCGCAGATGGGCACCTTAAACAAATTTAGAGCATTTGACTTGAAATTTGGCACACATGACCACTATGGTATATAGATATGGAAACAATGTGGTGAGCAATGCGTTGCCGTGGTAACAGCTTTTTTTAAACCAAAAAACATACAAAAATATTGTGGATTCAGCTAACTTCCTTTAGTCTTCGAGCATTTAGCTAGAAATTTGGCACAAAAGACCACTGTGGTATGTAGATGTGTAAACGTATTCTTTCGTAAGTGTCGATCAATGTGTTGCCATGGTAACGGCATATTTTGAATGAAAATCATACAAAAATAATGTGGATTCAGTTAACTCCCTCTTTGAGTAATTGGCTTGACATTTGGCACATGCAACAACTTTAGCATATAGATGTGCAAACTTAATCTTTCATCAATGGTGAACAATGCGTTGCCATGGTAACAGCATCTTTTCACTAAAATGCATACAAAGATATTGTGGATTCATGTAACAACCTCAGTCTTTGAGCATTTGGCTTGAAATTTGGCACATGCAACCATTGTAGTTCAGAAATATGCAAACTTCATACTTCATCATTGTTAAACAATGTGTTGCCATGGTAACGGTGCATTTTCAATGAAAATCATACAAACATTTCGATTCTTCTGTCTCTGTTTAGAGCATTTTGGCTTCAAATTTGGCACATGTTACCTCTACATTACATAGATGTGCAAAAAATCTTTTGTCAGTGTGGAGAATGTGTTGCCATGGTAACAGTATATTTTGCATGAAAATGATACACTAATGTGAATTCAACTAAACCCCTCACCCTTTTAGCATTTAGCTTGAAATTTGGCACATATGACGGCTATGATATAGGGCCTATAGTTGTGCAAACTTCATTTTTTTCTTAATGTCCAACATTGTGTTGCCATGGTTACACAATTTTTAGTAAAAACCATAGAAATCGTCAGTTTATTTATCTTGCTCACTCAGTTTTTGAGCACTTGATTTGAGAGGTGGAACAGTGCATTGCCATGGTAATTTTTTTTCTTTATTAAAAAGTAAGAAAAAATAATCCTGGTTGAGCTAATTCCCTCAATTGTGGGTGGGGGTATATTAATCACAATGAGTGATAATTCTAGTTAAAAATTCAGATTGCATCACTTCAACATAGTGCTTTGTTACGAGATATGACATCAAAGTAATTAAGAAACTAGTGGTCCATCTCACTTGAACAGTCTCTTGAGATGGTTCCCTGTCATCAGTTGAGATGGATTCTTAAATATCAATAGATTAAGCAGGAATTTGTATATTCTTTTGTCAAACATTTTGTCTTTCATTTTGTATTTCAGACAATCGATATTCAAGGAATTTTAGAAGTAAGTTTAGAATGTTAATTGTTATTTGAGCTTCTTAATGTTTTAAGGCGAATTTACTTCAGCGTTTACATAGATCTTGCTCCCTACTGTTGTATGTAATACAGTTTGGATTCAATTGTAAATTTTCCCTACGGAATAGTGGAAAAATTAGGGAAGTCTGGTAAGAAATAAGGAAATGTAACACGTTTTCAGAAAACATTTCTTGACTAGTCCGTATGAATATGCAAATACATGCAGGTGAAAAGTGTAAAAATATTTTGAAGGAATGACATCATCAATTCCCTCATTTGGACATTCATAAAGACTGGACAAGATCTGTTTTCTGGAAATGTGTGAAATTGAAAAGAGGCACATCTTCCTTATTTCGTAGCTGATTTTCATAGTCTTTACACCATTCTGTGTAGGGAAATTTCTTCTCTTTTCTAATTTGATTACACTAATTTTGGCCTTTACTTCTCTCTTGATTAAATTTATACTATGCATCATTCCAAAAAATCAAATAATTCTTTAAATTGCATGCATGGGACGTACAAAGCGTGTAAATCTAAACGTCAACTTAATGGAGGCTGTATTGTTTATTACACAGCATCATTTCTAAAATTTAAGTTATTAGAATTCATATATAATCTTATATTTGTTCATAGTTTCCATCTTTTTACGATGCTCACCAGGGAAAGAAATACATAAAATGAAAGTGAATCGAGTCGTATGGAGTCATCTTGCAAGATTTTTTAAAAAAAGTGAAAAAAGTAATCTATTTGGCAATGAAGGTTCCAGTCGTCTAGTAACTTGTTTACAGAACACAGTGAAAGAAGCATCAGTAACATGAATGTGAAGATGTGACCATCCGAGACTATTGCAAAATATGCTCTGTTTTCATCATGTCGTATTTCATTTTTTCTGGAGCCTACATGTGTATGACAATCATCTGTATATTTTGTAACTTATCGATGTTTGTGAAAAATGCATCAGTTTGATTTTGTTAAAATAAATAGACCTTTACATGTGAAGAAAGTGCATCAATTGGCTGTCATTTTAAGTAGTCTGAGTTTAATTCCATGATGGATTTATTTGAAATAAATCCAAGGAAGGCTTAAAATAAGTCTTTCGTCGTTTAAATCCAAGCTGGATTTATTCTAAAAACAAGTCTAAGAAAGATTTAAATGTAATCTAATAAGACTTAAAAAATAAATCCTATAGACTTGAAATTTAAGTCGAACATAGACTTAAATTTTTAAATCCTAGCTAAGACTTACTTTTAAGTCCTAAGGTTTTGTCTGTATTTACAGTCCGCTAGGACTTAAAGAAATAAATCCTTAGGACTTAAAAATAAATCCTAGAAATTAAGAGAGTAAAGTATCGTGTGCGTGAACATGCTTCTCAAGCTTTCTTGCAGATAGAAAATTATGAGCAGCTTCGAACCCGGTGAGTATCACACTTAAACTATTTCATCATCTGATTCGTTTTCGCACCAAGTCTCAGTCTTCCGATATCAAAATTGCACTGGGAACACCTGAGAATAAGACATTCTGACGATGAATTTCGATAATTCTGCTTGTTTGTTTGTTTGTTTGTTTGTCCCTTTTGGTGTTGCTTTATTTGTATCTGAAGCCTTTAAAATCGTGATAGAGGGATGGAAAGAGGAGAAAATAGAATTATAGAGCTAAAAAATAATGAACAGGGCAATATTCAGAACAAAATAGTCTACCATATGTGACAGTGCACCTCAAAACGAACATAAAGTCCCACACACTGAGTTTGCGTGAGGACTGAAAATAAATGAAGTGGGTCAACCTAGCCGAACTTGACTTTTTCATATTTTCTGAAAGAGAGGGTCTTCCTTTACATTATGCTAAAATTTGGTATCATAAAACGAGTAGGAAAGTGTGTTTTTTTAGCAGTTTATCTCGAACATTTTTGGTAGAATAGTGTGATTAGGTGTGTCTTTAGAATCCCTTTTTCATTTCTGAAAAACCTTGTCCACACTCTTCACTTTCAACTCTAATAACTTTTGTAAGGACGGTGCTACTGCTTTGAAAGTTAGCATTAGTTATGGACAAAATGTTTTAAGGAGGCATGCTTAATTTCAGTTTAATCTGATAATCCCTTCATTGTTGTTACTCTGGTGGTTTACTTCCTGTTTTTTGTCCCATTCATCGCACAGCCAGCACTGTTTGGTAAAGATTAAGCGCTTGAATAGACACTGTACTTCAGAGCCTCTTTTCTCAGTTCACACTTTTCCTGAGTTTGTGCTTTCTTTCCAATATTTAGATAGGTTAGGAGAGTCCATTTGATTTGAGTTATACATCATTTTAAAGCTTAAGGTCTGCTCTTTTAGTATATGGTCTTAACTAAAAATTCATGTCTGGCGACTTTTTGTTTGTTTTGAGGTGCTGGGTCACATATACTAACTTGCAGTGTAGACTCCAACACCATGAGAAATGCATGTGTCCATCATTTCAAAGCACACACTTCATCATTAAAACACATTATGTTTGAAACTAGCATTATCATTTCATATCGCTCACTTAACTGACGAAGTTGCATAACTACACAAAACCTTTCTTTTCTTATCCCAGTGTCAAAGTTTTGTGCTCTCGACACAAATTTTCATTAAAAGTCAAATCTTGTTTGGCTGCAACAAAAAAAAAAAATATCCAGATGAACATATCAAATTCTCAGTATTAACCTCCCAACTGTTACCATCGATAACAATGGAAAAAATAATCTATCCTGCAGCCAGAAGACATCACACACCATCTGGTCTCCAATTCGACTCCCATGGACCCCAAACTTTTCTCTAAACATTTACATGATCCCATACATTATTCTGAGGTGATCATACGTTCCTCAGTCACCACAAAGATACTGGCATCCATATTAACATCACTAATCTCTTCCCCCCCCCCCCTTTTTTTTTTGAAGCCATACCGGAGAGCTTAATAGTGGCTGCCCATTTACATGCTCTTGGACATCATGATATTCATATGGCAAGGTGGGATCCGTCACGCATGGTATCCTCGTCCAAGGATTCTACCATTAGATGTACCCCAGCACCCAATTCCTCCTTGGCATCAAACCATTTGTCACACTCATCATGCTCCTGTCCCCCTGCATCGAATTTTGCACCACCCCCACTTGCACTAATACAACCTTCACTTTGCGACTGTTCTCTCAAAATAGCAGATGCTTCTTCATTCACTTCCATGGTAGCTGTACCCGAGAGATCTTGCTGCTGAAGGACTGGCTCAGTGAACACATCATGTGTTCCAGCATCTACATTCACATCATTCAGCCCATCGATCCTCGGCATACGACCACCATAGAGTATGAACAATACTTCCCTCCAAAGCACTTCAAACTAACCGCCCGGATTGTGGAAATACAGGCGTCTCAACCTAACCCGTTCCCTCACATCCCGTGCCCCACTGATAAACTGACTTGACAGAGCTTCATCTCTCAGCTGCCCCAACGCTGCAGCTTCTGTCTCATCGTCTGCAGCGTCCACTACTTTTGCAGATAGACACATGAGAGCTCTAGAAAGTCTGCCAAATCTACATTATAATGTTGCACACGATTATGAAACAAACATCTCAAATAGTGAGAATTCTCTCGACTAAGACACAGACGGAGAGCTTTTACAACCTCTGTAAAACTCCTCCGCCTCTGATTTATAAGAAACAATAGAGAATCTCCTCCCTTGGTGGCCCTGTGAGGTTGCTCACTAAAACTCCAGCCTTTTCTTCATCACTGAACTGGAAAGGCTCAACCATGATATTAAATCCTTTCCATCCAGCAAGAAAAAGGTGTTTCAGTGCCATCTTCACAACACCCACTTTTTAATCCAAGAGCGAAATTTATACACAACTCTGCTTGTCCAAAATGTCGACGAGCAATATAATCAATTTGCAAACCCTCCATTATTGTAACTCACACAATGAACGCAATCATCAATGAAGCAATTTTACTAACCTCATTCTTGGTTGCTGTGTAAACAATTCTATTACACAGAAACTGCTCACACATGACTATATGCCTTACCAGTAAAACTGACTTACAATCTCACTTTCAAACACAAAACACAATGATATCAAAAATAGAATTCTTTAAAACTACATCTATTTGCCTACGAAAGTATAATAATGCCCCTTTTTTTATCAACACGTCAGTAATGTTTTGCTCAAGAGCGCTAATGCAATTCTTTTGAATTATAAGTAATTCTACGTCAATTATTGACTGTCGTGTGAAACATATCTTATCGAAATCAAACGACATGTTTACACTTGTAGGAAAATGTGGGATATGGAACAAGAATTACAGAAAAAGAAATGACACGAATCTCCTTTGAAATGTTTAATACCCTTCCCGATGCCACCACCAATAGAGGTAAAATGCATACCCTCTCTTACAGTCCACCCCATAAAAACGCTTATAGCTTCGTCCAGATGCCTGATGTTTCCTCCTGGTGTTCTTTATGTTTGCAGAATAATTCGGTCACAGAGCTCTGAACAGACTTTTCGTGCTATCGGCGATAATGGACTTGCAAAAGGTAAAGCTCCAAAAACTCCTAATTTCTTGACATGTTTTCATTGATGTGTCAGGGCCCCCATCCCAGTCTGTGTAGATATTTAGTACTTAACCGTATTCCGTGAAAATTACCGATGTGTTGGCTCAGTGAGTAGAGCGGCTGCCCTCACAATCGGGAGGTCGTGGGTTCAAACCCCGGCCGCGTCATACCAAAAGACGTTAAAAGATGGGAGTTGCTGCTACCTTGTTTGCCGTTCAACAGTTGAAAAGGTTAGAGCAACGTCGATCTGGCGCTGCTCAGTGGCTGCCGGGCCCAAGATCAATTGGGCAAAATGAATTTCCATTCTTGGACACTAAAATTTGGGGTTTATATCCAAAACAATTATTATTATTATTATTATTATTATTATTATTATCATTATTGTTATTATTATTATGAAAATTATGTGGTTGGAAGCACATAAGTTCGCAAGGCTAATAACCGAATCTTGCCCTCATTCCACCTGACGTCAGAGGCCCCTGTGGGGTTTAGAACAGTAATGTTATGCTATACCTGCATCCGTGTTCAGGCTTAGTTGAACAATATGTGAGTGTCACATACATGTATCCATGTAACAACTGGTGTGTTTATAATAATTGGGATGTTACACAATACATGGGCATGCAGTAATGCACTAGTCAGGTTGTTCGACTGCTTAATGCCTGAACGACAGTGTGGGAATGTATCAGTTAGATGATACTTCAAGTGTACGTTATTGTGAGGGTAAGTCCACTTTCATGTACATGTGGATTGTGTGAATGCAACAATATTAGTAGAACACATCAGTGAAAGTTTGAGGGAAATCGGACAATCCGTTCAAAAGTTATGAATTTCTAAAGTATCTGCGCAGTCACTGCTGGATGAGAAGACTACTACAGTGTATGATGTCATATGCGTACATCGATATAAAGAAAATAAAAAGAGAACTTCACAAAACTTTACTTTTTGAATAAAGTGCACATTTCCTCGACTTCTTACTGACTTATGTTAGGCGTAATATTATTCCCCCTGACTTCTGAAAGAGAGAAGTAGAGTGTTCTTTTATTATGTGAGAAAAGTGAGAATATCTTGAATTTTCTTTATACTTTCTTTATAAAGTTGTACTCATATGACGTCACAAGCTATAGTAGTCTTCTCATCCAGCCGTGACTGAGCAGAAACTTCAAAAATTCTAACTTTTGAACGGATTGTCAGATTTTCCTCAAACTCTTATTGATGTGTTCTACTAATATTGCTGCATTCCCTCAACCCACATGTCTATGAAAGTGAACTTGTCCTTTAAGCAGGTTACTTTATTGCACATGCATTATTGTAGTGACTATGTGGGGATACTTATGTGCTAAGATGTGACTGCTGAATTGCATGGTTTCTTTTTCCGGTATTCATACACAAGACCATAATAGAACATTCCGAGCTTTGCTAGATATTATTATTATCTCTTCCTGGTCCTTCATTTTAATTCTTTTTCGTTGTTATTCCCTGCATGCGGGGATGGCAAGGAGGATTGAATTTCATAAGATATTTAAGCATCTTAGAAATAGACGGATGTTACTAGAAATTATAAGTTTAGGTAATCATTGTTGTATTGCTGAGCAGTATATCTCCTAACATGTTTGTCGAAGACATCCCTTGTACAACAACAAGCTTTACAAAATTTTGAAAAGTTCAAAGATGTAATCCAGCAGGCCCATTATCTCACACATCTTTGTGCAGGTAAAAGTGGGGTTTGCCGTGTTCGTGCTAGCGACCGCTTTCATCCTTCTCACTAGCCGGCTTACCATTACCATAAATAGTCCAACCCCATTAGAACCAGGTCTATTCGTTGGAAGGCGTGGACACACTAGGACCCTAAGGCTCAAATCCGGGCAAACCCTGTCTTTGGATACTTCGGATTTAGACTCAGTGGGTAGCAGCGATGTTGGGATTGGTTCCTACAGAAGTGACAATGAAACATATTTTCCGAGTGGCAGTGGCGTTGCTGTGAGTCGTCGAGGAGGGGAAATTCGTCGTTTTGAGCAGCTGGCACAAGACCTTGCTACATCGCGCCGTTCCGGTTATCCGACTCTTACCGACGACTCGGCTCCTGAGGGTTTGTTTTCATTTTATCCGAGTTCTCGCGACGAATTTCAGGCATCCGAATGGATGGACGCAACTTCTGTAGAGAGATGGATGCAAACAAGCGACGACTCGGAGTACTCGGATCAGGCAGAATCCGAATCTTCCTCAGTCCTCTTACCCTCGTCGTTTTGGGAACATGTAATGAACATTGGCGCCATTAGCGACGAGTTCGGAGTTAAAGTATCGCTCAGTGATAATGGCCCCGATACTCCCACGCACATAAACGAAACCTACAGCAATCAAATGAAACGAATTTTCAGAACAGAATTGAATCCGAAGATGACGGTCTCGGAAGCAAAGCGCAGATCTCAACCATTATCCACTCAACCGCAAATGTTAAAAAATCCTGCTATAGCTGGATACGCAGGGAGCAATGTGGCACCAGACGTCGTGATGAATCCTTCCACAAAGTTCGTCAACGTGACATATGTTTCCGAAAGGGAATTTGCAAAGCTTAAACGAAGCGAAATACTTAAGAGGAATATTTCGAGGAAATTGTTTAACGTCGCGCCGGAGGTAGGTGATATTTTTTTATGCATTCATTCTTTTAAACTGAAGTTAGATCACCACTAATACTGTATGATAGGTATGACAAAACACAATACTTGTTGTTGGCATCCATCTGTCTCGTGAGACAATGGTATATACCTTGCATATGACACTCAATTTATTTCTTGCTGGAGCATTTCCTACTATGGCTGAAAAGGCCAATTCTTGAATGGCAGTCTCTGCTACACTTGCTGCAAATAAAAGAGGTTGGATGTGGGGATGTTATGGGCATAGCTGCTGACCTCTGTTTGCGAGCTTTCCTGGATTCCAGTGTCTTTGCATTTCTCTGTGTTTCCCCATGTATGATACCATCACGTACGACAAGTCTCCAACTTGTACGATCTGCAGCAATGGTTTCCCAACTCTCCACTTTCAAACCATTTGCTTTCATGTCACGCTTGCAGACATCCTTGTACCTGAGGTTTGGCCGACCAATAGCTCTGGAACCAGTGGCAAGCTCTCCATATAAGATGTCCTTTGGGATACGACCATCATCCATTCTGTACACATGTCCTATCCATCGTAGACGCCTTTGACTCAGCAGGGAAAACATGCTTGACATCTTAGCATGTTTTAGGACATCAGTGTTTGGGACTTTATCCTTCCAAGTTATGCCCAGTATGCGTCGAAGGCAACGAAGGTGGAAGCTATTCAAACGTCTTTCCTGGGATGCATACAGAGGCCAGGTCTCACTGCTATACAGCAATGTGCTCAGGATGCAAGCCTGATAAACGCAGATTTTGGTGTTTACTGTAAGCTTCTTGTTCATCCATACTCGTTTGGTGAGCATAGCCATAACAGTAGAGGCCCTGCCAATACGTTTACCCAGCTCAGCGTCCAGAGACATGTTGCTAGTAATGGTTGAGCCCAAGTAAGTGAAGCTGTTGACAGCATCCAACTGGTAATTGTCAATAGTGATGGAGGGAGGGGTTTCAACTCCCTGGCACATGACTTTGGTCTTCTGTAGGCTGATTGAAAGTCCGAACTCCTTGCATGCTTGCGAGAATCTATCCATGATAGTTTGGAGGGCTTCTTCTGTATGAGCTGCGAATGCTGCATCGTCTGCAAACAACATTTCCCTGATTAGTACATGACGCACTTTGGTCTTTGCCTTCAGACGGGCCAGATTGAACAGCTTGCCATCAGATCTTGTGTGTATGTAGATACCCTCGGTAGCATTCTCAAAGGCATAGGACAGCAGCATAGAGAAGAAAATACCAAACAAAGTCGGTGCCAGGACGCATCCTTGTTTCACCCCGTTACAGATTGGGAAAGGTGCGGAGATTGACCCATCATATCGCACTGTGCTGTACATGCCGTCATGGAATGAAGAGATGATGGCCAGCAATTTTGGAGGACAGCCGATCTTCTGGAGCAATCTGAAGAGCCCCTTTCTGCTAACTAAGTCAAAAGCCTTTGTTAAGTCTATGAAGGCTACATAAAGTGGTTTCTTCTGTTCCCTGCATTTTTCTTGCAGTTGCCGGAGAGAGAAGATCATGTCAATGGTAGATCTGCCTTCCCTAAAACCACACTGGGATTCAGGGTAGATGCGGTTGGCCAAGAACTGCAGGCGGTACAGAACAATACGAGCAAAAACTTTCCCAACTATATTCAGCAAAGAGATTCCACGGTAATTGTTACAGTCACTGCGATCTCCCTTGTTCTTGTATAGAGTACTAATGCTGGCATCGCGAAAGTCCTGAGGGACTGTACCTTCCTCCCAGCACTGACAAAAAAACTCATGGAGGTGTTTAAGGAGAACAGGTTTCCCACACTTGATGACCTCAGAGGTTATGCCGTCCTCTCCTGGTGCTTTTCCACTTGCGAGTGAATCAATGGCATCGCCAAGCTCCTCTACAGTTGGTTTGGCATCAAGTTCATGCATAATAGGCAAGCAGTCAACAGCATCTAGGGCAAGTTCAGAGACAACATTTTCCCTTGAATACAACTCAAAATAGTGTTCAATCCATCTCTCCATTTGCTTCACCTTGTCAGTGATGATTTCACCTGTCTTCGTTTTAAGAGGGGCAATCTTCTTAATCTGTGGGCCTATGGCTTTCTTGATTCCCTCATACATTCGTCTTACATTCCCAGTGTCAGAGGAAAGTTGGATATTGTGACATAACTTCATCCAGTAGTTATTTGCACAACTTCTGGCTAATCTTTGCGCAGCACTCTTGGCAGCTTTCAGGACAGATAGTGTTTCCCTGTCTGGCTTGAGTTTGTAGTTTAGATAGGCTTCACGTTTCTTATCCAGAACTGCTTTCATTGTACTTGCATTTTCCTCAAACCAATCAGGATTCCTCCTTAGTTTCTTCCCAAAAGTAGAGAGAGCCGCTGTATAGATAGTGTTACGAAGGTTGTTCCACTTTGAGTTGCAGTCTTCATCCTTATCTTTTCCTTTTTCCATGCAGTCTGAAAGGTCTTCCTTGAGTGTATTAAGGAACTGATGAGCCAACATTGGGATTCCAGTGTTGCAGGTGTTGATGCGAGGCAGACATTTCTGCTTATTTCGATGCAGCTTCTTTGGTTGTAGTCGAACTCGGCTACATACAAGAGAATGGTCGGTATCACAGTCTGCACTATGGTAACTGCGGGAGATGAGGACGCTGCCTAAATTAACACGCCTGGTGATTATGAGATCCAACTGGTGCCAGTGGCCTGATCGTGGATGTTTCCATGAGACTCTGTGGCAAGATTTGGTCATAAAGTAGGAATTGGTGATACAGAGAGCTCGATATGAGCACAATTCAAGTAGTCTCTGACCATTCTCATTTAGTTTTCCAATGCCATGTTGACCAAGGCAGTCGGGCCATGATTCGTAGTCAGCTCCAACTCTTGCATTGAAGTCACCAAGTAGGAACAGGTGTTCAGACGCAGGGATTCTGCTAATGACAGCATCTAGATCATCGTAGAAGTGATCCTTAACATCTGTTGATGAACAAAGTGTAGGGGCATAGATACTCACGATGTTGACCATACCTGCAGACGTTGAAAGACGCAAGGTCAGTATACGCTCAGATCCACCTGATGGGGGTTCAATTGACGAAAGAAGGGTATTTTTCACAGCAAAACCTACGCCATGCAGACGTGGTTCGTCGGGAGCCTTTCCTTGCCAAAAGAAGGTATAGTTCTGTTCTTGCAAAGAACCACTGGATGAGATCCTGGTTTCTTGCAGTGCTGCTATATCAACATTAAGTCTGGAAAGCTCGAGGTCAATCACAGCAGTTTTCCTTGCATCAGAAATCTGCTGTAAGTCATCAGAAAGGCCAGTGCACATAGTTCGTACGTTCCATGTTGCCAAACGTACAATACTATTGTATCTATATTGTTCAAACTTGAAATATACATTTATTGATATTAATATCTCTATCATTCACATTTTAGATGCATTCATTCAGTAAGCCTGATCATTGCGGAAGGAAAGCGATTATCTCAATAACAGCCGTCTATAGTCTCCCATCTCCCAAGGGCGGATCCAAGAATTCCGTAAAGGGGAGGCGTCTTTCGTGCTCCCCTTCCCCATTTTTTTTTTCATTTCTTCTGTTTTGACAAAAAAGAGGGGCGCACCAACCCCCTCCCCCGGAATCTGCCACTGATTAATGAATCCAGTGTGCAAACTCTTCTCTTCTCCAAAATAACTAACGTTGCTATTTATACAACCATTATCGTAATTGAGGTGGATATCCTCGCTCTTGAATTTAATGCTTTTCCTAATAATGACAATTCGATCATTATTAGATATGTTAGACAATTAGATATATTGGAGCTAAGTCCTGGAATGAGTTTCCTGCTATTATCAAAGAATGTCCTACATTATCATCTTTTAAACGTAGATATAGAATGTTTTTAATCCAAAGTGCAGCTGAATAATTATTGGGATATTTGCCTTTTTGTTTTGTTTTGTCTTTTGTGTGTATTTTGTCCTTTTTTGCAATTTTGTGTATAATTTCTAATGGTATAGATTCATTCTAAAATTGTATATCTTTGATTGCGATTTGTAGCCTCATTTGTAAGGGAATCGGCCTTGATAAGTCCTATATGGTCTTTTTCTGATTCCCACACATGCTAATTATAGCTGTTTGCAACATTCCTTTTGTTTCTTATGGAAACCTAATGTGCAATATATGTTATGTCCGTGTATTCATATATTTGTGTTTTTTATACCTTTTAGCATGTGGAATAATTAAAACTGAATTGAATTGAATTGAATTATTCTGCTGCGGCAGGTTTTCCTCAGCACGCCATTGGAGTTTAGCAAACACACGAAGAGTCCTTGTTGGTTTGTCAACGTCACGACGGGGGCAGCACCAGAACTCCGCTGCCTCCCTTATTTCTACCTCATGGGCATGCCAAAGTGCGGCACGACAGACCTATTTTCGAAGATTACAAGACATCCATCGGTAGTGCGGACCTCAAAGGAGCCACACTGGTGGACGAGAACGAGAGTCGGAAGATTCCCTCTAGGAGGCGAGTATCCAGCTTCAGGGATGGTAGAGATTCGGTTGAGATGGGGCTTCAGGTTTCCAACGATTTTTGATGGTGATTTTGTGAGCTAATGAGAAACCTCTCATGAAATAATGAGAGATTGTAAAGTTCATCTATAAGAAGAATTTAGATTTTATTAAAACTAAAAGAAAATTTGGTTTTGAAATGGCCGAGATAACCAAAAAAGAGCGATCCTAACAAAAGTTGGGACCCACCTTTTATTAGGATCGCCTTTGCATTAGTTTAATTGTTTTTATGCCTCCGCCAACGAAGTGGCCGGAGGCATTATGTTTTCGGGTCGTCCGTCCGTCCGTACGTCCGTACGTCCGTCCCGTTTTGTTTTTGTCGATATCTCAAGAACCGTGAGGTGGTTTTGCATCAAACTTGGTATGAGGGTATATCCTGGGGGATGATACTTTGTTTGGATTTTAGGGTCACGGGGTCAAAGGTCACAGGTTATTTTGTGAAAAAAAAATGTTGAAATTTCATGTTTTTCTCCATATCTTGCAAATGGTTCAAGGTATCTTCATGGAACTTAGTATATATGCATGTACCGATGGGCAGTGATTATTTAGGGAAGTTGGGGGTCATAGGTCAAAGGTCATGGGGTCAAAGTTCAAGGTCAACTCCTCAAATTATCGCTACTTTCTTTATATTTATGCAATGCCTGAAGGATTTTTTTTTAACTTGATGTATGCATGTATAACCCAATATATATTCTGTGGGAAGTTTCTTGCCAAAAGGTCAAAAGGTCAAAGGTCAAAGGTCAAGTGAAAGTGCTAGATTGCACTTCTACCAGTCCTCTATATCTCAAAAGTAACTCAAGGTATTATCATGAAACTTACATATTTATGCATGTTCTACCTAACAGTGATTCTCTTTGGAACTGTGAGGTCAAAGGTCAAAGTCCAGGTTTAGATAATACTATTTTACCATTTGATACTGAAATTATCCTTTTTCTCAATACCTTGAAAATTACTCAATGCATAAACTTATAAAAGGGTCAAAAGTCAAGTAAAAATCATCAGTTCCCCCAAATACCTGCACTCTGACGTTTTAATCATTCATCCAATTGAACCTAGTTCTAGGAAAGTGAACATTCAGCACATTTGTGGCAAACCTGTCATTTTAATATTTTGCCAAATGTGTGAAACTGTCATCACACATTGTCAAGACATTGTACTATAGACCTATTAGGAGAACCATGCATTATTGCGGAGGCATATATGCACCAGTCGCCGTAGCGACATTTCTAGTTTATATCTTTGCCATTTCAAAACCGGTTTTCATCAAATAAACTATCAATTTCTCTCAGGATCGTGTGCTCTGTAACATTTTCATTAAGTAATTTCTAGAATATCTCGCACAAAGTTAAAAGCTGTATTCTCACCTCAACCAATACTATGACATCTCTTTAAATCAAACTTTATACTCATTTGTTTTTGTTCGGATGAAAGCAAAAAAATACTATTTATTAGTGTATTTTGAAAAGTTGACTTCTTCAACATCGGTAAACTCGAATACAAATAAAGTGATTTAGGAGTATTCAATCTTCTCATTATATCAGAATACCATGATATTACTCAGTGTAAAAGACAAGTTCACAAAATCCTATGTACAGATTACATAAGTTGGCAATGATCACTTTGTAACTTTCCCAAATATGGAGTTGGGCTCATGTATGAGTGTTCTGTATATACACTGTGTGTATACCCACACAGTGTACATATTGTATTCTGTCTGGAGTTGTTTTGACCGGTTTTTTTTTTTGTACGTATAAACAGCCAAACTTGTATTCAAGCAATTGTCAATGAATCAGTAAAGAATATTCACACTATACCACAAGTCACTGTTTGAAAAGAAGTCGTATCGGTAAAAAGGTTTGGGGGGGGGGGGGTATTTTTTGCTAATCGCTGGGTTTGGCTACCAGTGTTTTATCAGAGAGTTACCCCGTTTCTCTATTTTAAATTCGAAGTCTTGACAGTTGCTTGAGGCTTGACGGGAAGCCTTTTATGGTACACACTTTATGGTATTCTCAATAGACTGGCGCACCAGACTTTTCTGTCTGGAGTTATTTCACCAAATATGAGTACATGTAGGCCCTACAACCATTATAAAATTTCATTGGGCACTTCAATGCAATAGTGAGTCCAATGGCAATGATAATGATACATAATATAGTCCCATGATTTTATGAGCACATACACTCATTGCTTTAATAACGTCTTGTTTAACCTTGAATGTCAATGCGCACGTTAAAGGGATGGTACTGATTCGGTTAGGTGGGGCTTCAGGTTTCCAACGTTTTTCGATGATTACTTTTTTTTAGATAGTTAGAAACGTCTCATAAGATATTGAAGATCATAATTCTAAGAGAAGTTTAACATTTATTGATGAAAATGAGTTTTGAAATGACTGAGATACTCAAAATAAAAGCGGGGTCAATCTTTTATTAGGATCGCTTTGTTTAACTTCGTTTTTGGATATGTAAACTATTTCAAATCCGATTTTCGTCGAGCTTTGAATTCCTCTTGGAATTTTATGCTCTTTCACATGTCATTGAGTGGTCAAGAGACGGTAGAAGTGGGAACGCCATGCAGTATAAAGGCTGCCGGCTCCACTCTTTCCTCTTCGAAAATCCGCGCGACGAATTGTGGAACACCTTTAGGCCTATCATTGATCTCTTATGTAACTAACTATACATACGTATATTAACAACCGAAGAATAAAATACCACTAAGAGTAATCCGCTCGCTTCCATGCACATAATTCGCTGACGGGGAAGTTTGTAGTATGTGGCCCTGTGACCCTGCACCACCAAACCAACAAAAGAATCGCCAGACATGGATTTTAGTTAAGGGCAGATACTGAAAGAGCTGCCTCTATTCTCATACAAATTATAACCTTTGAAATGACGCAACACAATTCAATTGGACAATTCTAACCTACCTAAAGACTGGGAAGAAAACACACACGTCTGGAAAAGTGTGAAATTAGAAAAGAGGCTCTTAAGTACAGGGTCTATCCAAGCACTTAATCTTTACCAACCTGTGCTAGCTGTGCAATGAATGGGGCAAAAACATGAAGTAAACCACCGTAACAACAACAATAAAGGGATTGAAAACTAAAAATGAATATGTTCTATTAATACATTCTGTCCATGATTACCGTCAACTTACAAGCAGTAGCATTATTCTTTCAAAAGTTATTAGAGTTGAAAGTGAGACATACCTAATTACATTACTCTATCATGAAAGGGTTGTAGAAAAACAGTGCTGCTGAAAACCCACTTTCCAATTGAATTTATGATCAAAAACTCAAGAATAATGCAGAAGAAAAATAGCTCTTTAAAAAAAATATTATGGAAAACTCATAATTGATTTGGTTAACCGGCTTCACCTTTTTTAAGTCCCCACGCAAAATTTATATAGCAGCGCGACTTTTTTGGTTTTGTGCTGCTCGGTCACATTATGTTCCAGCAGGCCTTTCTATAGCTATATAGTTGTGGGTAGCCAGGGTTGCAGGGAATCATTCAATCGGGCAAACCCTCTTTCCCTCACGCTACAGGATCGTTTACTCTTAAAGGACAAGTTCACCTTCATAGACATGTGGGTTGAGTTGAGTGAATGCAGCAATATTAGTAGAACACATCGGTGAGAGTTCGAGGAAAATCGATCGGACAATCTGTTCAAAAATTATGAATTTTTGAACTTTCTGCTCAATCACGGCTGGATGAGAAGACTTCTATAGATTGTGATGCCACATGTGTACAACGATATGATGAAAGAATAAAGAAAATTCAACATATTTTCACTTTTCTCGATAATAAAAGAACACTCGACTTCTCTCTTTCAGAAGGCAGGGGGAATAATATTACCCTTAACATACGTCAGTAACAAGTCGAAGAAATATGCACTTTATTCAAAAGTAAAGTTCTGTGAAATTCTCTTTTGATTTTCCTTATGTCGTTGTATGCATGTGACATCATACACTGTGTTGTCTTCTCATCCAGTATAGGGACTGCGCAGAAACTTTAAAAACACTTAACTTTGGAACGGATTGTCGGATTTTTTTTTACCCAAACTCCCACTGATGTCTTCACTAATATTGCTGCATTCACTCAATCCACATGTAAATGAAGGTGAACTTGTCCTTTAAATGCAATGCTGCGTTTATCGCATGCTCGACTCAGTCGACGAGCTCACAGGGTGTCGACGAGGCTGCGTCGACACCGCACATTTTCTTCAAACGCACAAAACCCACCAAAACCAAACCACCAATGCTACGACACAGTAAAAGCTTTACTCACTATTCCGTTCGCCAAAAAAAAGAGAAAAGGTAATAATAATAATCTTACAATGGAGCTTGCACTATGTGGTGACTGGATATCAAGCGGTGTTTCCTTTTGGTTCTTCGTGTAAATTGTAAGTTCCTGTTATTGTTATGTGTGCAAAAGTCACGCATGTATACTACAATAATTTGAAAGAAAACTGGTCATAACTTTGTCATGAAACTTCACATCATAGCAAAGCATACGATTTTCTCTGTAACTTTGCCCATTGCATGTCAAGCATCGACATTTCTTTTAAAAAAGTTACATGACTTTAAAAGATGTTTTTTGTAGGCATGAATGCGTTGCAATTTCAAAATAATGTTGGAACATTGGGGTTTCCACTGCAGTGTATACAGAGTAAGATAAGGATGTTTTTTGCGCTTTGCGTGTAAATGTTTTATGATGATAAAATGTTACGACAAAATATTAACATCAAATCTTTGCATAATGTTTTCTGTCTCGCAGGGAAACTTGAAAGGGTTCCTTATGACACGTATCTCAGAAAATATTTCGGTCGTCTTGCGCAGCGCATCTCCACAACGGATGAACCTGGAAGTCTTATTGCTGGTGAGTAATCTCTATAATTCTGGAGGTTGATTAGTTACCTTTCCTCTAGTTTTCATTGCTTTTTTTAGGGCGAAGGTTGAAAAAAATTCATTGCCAGCTACAAGTCTTACAGTTAATAGTCGTCATTGCATCATAATCAATTGGGATGTCCCATGGTATAGGTAAGACTTTGTTCTGATCACCCGATGTCAGGCATATTCTATCACTTACATTATTATTGTAGTACACCACGTCTTAAGTATAGCGTGGTGGACTCCCTTTATAACGAAGTCTTCAGGAACGGCAGTTTTCTTCCGCCCTATAATATTATCGAAATTTCGTTATAGCCGAATTAAAAGATGTACTGACAATGATTTTATGGGGACCTGATATTTTACTTCGTCAGTGTTCGTTGTAACGGGACTGATGGACTGTATATCCTGATGGGAAAGATTAACAAACCTAAAAGAAGTCCTCTATCTACTTAATTATTGGCATTTGGCGGTGACTGACTTGAGAGCTAGCGGTCGACCTCTTCTACTTTCAATATATACTGCAAAAACATCTGTGTTAGATTTAACATCACGGGTGTTAAATCTAACACCGATCAAGTGTAAATAGAGGAAAACACCCACAGGTGTAGAAAGTACGTTGTGATGGTGTTGAATAGTGTTCACCTGGCACTTCATGGTGTTAATTTGACACTGCAGCTGGTGATATTTTTGACACTGCGCTGGTGTTAATTCAATGACACCGCATGGGATTGATTTGATATTGCTGGTGTTAATGCCAATGGTATTTAAACAGCCTTCCAACTTCAATAGGGGACTACACCAAGTGGTGTTACTGTGGTGTAAGTGTGTTCACACCTTTTATTTTTCAAAAAACAAATACTTTATCGGACAATTCTTGACCGTCTTGTTGAAGTTCAAAATCAGCAAGGCAAACAGTAAGCAAGAAACTATTAAAAAAAAACAATTTCACATTTTGAAGTGACACCCGGAGGTGTTGATCTAATATCACAAATGAGCACCGAACATTTAACACCAGCTCGGTTTTTCATATTTAACACCGGACTTTTTGCAGTGTATAAGAACCTCACCATAAAGAAAGACTTGACGACCCCTGGAAAGGCCAAGCAGCTGGCCTCACGAGCTGACAGGTCGAGATGAGGCAGTGAATGTTTCTTCTCCTGCGTCAGTTTGCCAGTTTTTAAGGGGATATAGGGGGAGTGATGACTGGTACACGTCTCGAGACCGACACCCACAAGTCTTACAGCCTAGGAGTTGCAGGAGTCATAGAGCTCACAAGTCATTCAGGCCACGAGTCATACAGCTCACAAGTCAAACAGCCCATGAGTTATGCAGTTCACGAGTCACACAGCCCATTAGTTCGACACTTAAAGCTAAGAAGGCCCACGAGACCGACACATTAAGCCCCGTGTTGTATCTGTCGAACTCGTGGGCTTTATTTGGCTAGTGTCGAACTCGAGGGCTGTGACTATGACTCGTGGGTGTCGGTCTAGTGGGATGACCTCGTGATGACCATCGTCGGTAGTAGGCAAGCGAGCCCACCAAACCGGAGTGTAGCTTTACTCTGCAGATCCGAGACGATCAATTACGGACTAATACGAGTATATCTTATAAAAATTTGTCAAGAAATGATTGTGAGCTATATAGCAGGGCGAGCTTGTGTTGCTGTGGTTGTTGGTGGTGATGATGCTGGTGGTTTTGTTGTTGATTTTGTGATGCGTGTTGCTTAAAGCATTCTATTGCCTTTCGCATTCAAAATCCCCCAAAGAATCCTACCGCCAGTCATTGCACTGCTTTGGGAACGTAATTTTACTGTAAATCGAGTCTTTTTTTTTAATGCATGTTTGGTATTTGATAGCGATGACATGTTCCCTATATCCTTCACGTTGATAGGTCATAATGAGTATGCATATTTGAAATGTGTTATTAACTAATGAGATTACCACTTAATTATCTTCATCATCTTATTTGTGAGGATAAATTACCTCGAGCCATTAATAACATTATTGCATATATCTGTGACTACTTGTTTTCCTATCTTCTATTCAAAGGGGACGCGTCAGCATCCACAATGTGGTACCAATTGAATCTCTTCAATATTAGTTCTGAAAATCAGTTCCCTGCACTACCGGAAGTGTTTCGTGAGATCCATCCTGGGGTCAAATTGATCGTCATGCTTCGAGAGCCGGCAGAACGGTAAATTTGTTGATACAGTCAAATCTGTCTACAGCGGCCACCTATACGGGAAACGAGAAAAGAATGGCCGTTGTAGATAATTGGTCGCTCTACACAGGTCTTAACCATGTTGGGTTTTTTCCACAGGAGATTATTTTAGTGGTAAAGGTTTATAAGCTCTTCGATTACGGGACGCAAAATGGCCGGTTTGTTTAGTTTTATTTTGTTTGTTTGTTTCTTTTTTGCCATACTGTTTAACATAAGAATTACACTGCGCTTAATGCGATAAGTCCAACCATGTCAATATCGTATATTAAAGGGATGGTTTAGTATTGGTTGAAGTAAGAATTCAGCTTTATACCTTTTATGAGATACCACCATATGCCATGTTAAAAAGCATACAATGCTCAGAGGAATCAAAAGTTTATTTGATGACAATCGTTTTTTAAATGACTGAGATATCCAAGACAATGTGAAACAAAGCAATCATAATAAAAGGTAGGTACCATCGTTTAAGGATCGCTTTGTTTTAGATATTTCAGCCATTTCATGATCAATTTTCAGCAAATAAACTTTGAATACCTCTTGTTAATCATGATAATGCTCTTTCTTATTTCATAAGATGTTTCTCATCATCTAGAAAAAAAATAACAATCGTCATCAAAAAAACGTTTCAAACCCCATGCCCCACCCCCGCTGAAACTGTACGTCCATCCCTGTAAGCTAGAACATTTTCGTTTGTTTACCTCCAGGGTCTATTCCGACTACGAGTATTTCAGGAAAACGCCCGTTTCCCCTACTCGGTTTCATCTAGTTGCCATAGAGTCAATACTAAAGTTTCAGACGTGTGCTCGCGAGATGTCGACAAGAATGTGTATTCCGTCTTCTGCTCCGGTAAGATGCCTTTTTGCTTTTATTTTCTAAACAAGTCAAAGCCTTTCTGTGACTACACACAATGTCGCAATTATTATAATCAACTTTGATTAAGTAGATGTGACCCGAATCGGGAGCAGTTTTATCATCGATATGTATGTTTATATAATATAATATATGTGTATATTATAATGATATATATACACACGTGCTTTGCGTGTATATAGTATATGCGGTTTGTTAACAAAGCGCGTAGATACATTTTCGTGTTTTGTTAAATTCGCGATCCAACTGTGATTCGCGAAGTTCGAGAAAATTAAACCCTCGCGAAAGTAACACCTTACAGAATATATATATATATATACATATATATATACATATACATATATATATATATATATATATATATATATATATATATATATGTATGTATATATATACCATATAATCGTATCAATTCTAATTATCAGATTTCATAAAAGTTTCACCTGCGGATTGATTGAAAAAAATCAAACGATCAACCTGTATTGTATCATTGTTAAAACGCTGACACAATCAACTTGTCTTCGTATAACAAATTTTTTATTTCCAATGACCTTATTTCTTGGTTAAGAGTCATACCTGATAAATAACTAATGATACTTAATGATCTTTATGTCAGGAAAGACTTATAGCGCTTGATTCTATATCGCAACAATTTATAGGACGGGGCCCTGATGCATAGTTTTTTGTTTTTTTTGGAACCTATAGCTCTTTTAAAAAAAAAAGTTTTAGCATGTATTCTTTTACCAAAGATGTACATAACCATGTGATCACACTCATTTTCAAAAAGAAATATTTTGTAGATTTCGTGTAGTTTTTTTGAGCGTGGTTGATAATTTTTTGTATGAAATAAACGAAGAAAGTTCATTTCTAACTTCGTGTGTATCGTACAGAGAGTCTCATTGGGACTTTACTCTGTGCTTCTCTCTGATTGGCTGGAAGTGTTTCCACGTGACCAGATCCTCATTCTACGTTTGCGTGACTGGAACGCAAATTGCACTGGTCTACTCCCAACAATATTTCAGTTCTTGGAAATAGGTATGTGACGAAGAACAGCCAACTTCAACTTTTACACAAGATCTTTTGTCACAATCATAATATCTGCCTAAATTTTACGAAGAATTGCCACGTCGGATTTGTATAAGCCCCCAAGAAACTGAATAATAATTGAGCTAATCATATTTTGAAGCGCCTTGATATTTACGGGCTCATTCTTTTAAATCAATATGAATGATAAGACAGATGAAAGAAAGATTAATAAAGATATATCTTTTAAGTCATCATCACCTATAAACAATGGAAAGAGGTTTAAATAGGGGTTAAATATACAAGGAAATCAACTTCTTTGGCATTGTTAAGTTAGAATTTGACATAGTGACATACTATCCACACACAATAACATCCATGCAAGTTTTATCAAAAAAGCAATATCATAAGGAACAATACATTGCGCTCTGTAAAAGTTGAACCGCACCGATGATTCAATTCGTCCTAATACATTTTCCATGACCAAAGGTGGTCGCTAATGAGGTAATAGATGAATAAAAAAAAAGACATATGTAATTCGGCAAGCTGTTCGAACATTGTTTCTTTATTGTCTATCAATAACATTAAAACAAGACATCTATGGCAAGCACAATGATCTGTAATCATTACACTGATCGGAGTCTATGCTCTGTTTTTTTTCGCATGAATTTTGATACTTTGACAGAAGAGTTACCAAAGGAGTCAATCGTGAGCATTTGCGAGAGAGCCAGACAAAACGTTAGCAAGCGACGGAAAGCACCCATGCTCAAGAAAACAGCTCAGGTAAATTACAACAATCATGGTATGAAAATATCTTGTGGTATGCATGGTGAGAGCGCTGTGGTATAGTTGATAAGACTCCAGACTGATGATGTATTATAGGGCTCACACCTGTAAATATAATGGAATATCCCTGACCGCATCACAAAATCGTACCAAAGATGCTACAATAAGAAGAAAATATCTTATTTAAAAATCAATGATGCAGTTAGGAAAAAAACTGAATAACAGCAGATATTGAGTATGAATTCCTCTCAAACTGCATTTTATATTATAATTAAACGTTTCCAAGTAACCAGGCGCAACGATTTTACCCTGGGCAGTATGGGTATTTCAATGATTATTGTCCTTGTATCATTAGCATTACCATAATGATTATTATCACTTTAGTATTATTTTCATTATTCAAATAGCAAGTATGATTTCTTTTCATATCAGCGACTTACACGAAAGGCAGTTCTGTAAGAATAAATCTATGTACTTAAGTTCGTAATGTACATCAAAGATATGTCGGTATCATTTT
The DNA here is from genome assembly GCF_040938485.1 of Diadema antillarum. Lineage (NCBI taxonomy): Eukaryota > Metazoa > Echinodermata > Echinoidea > Diadematoida > Diadematidae > Diadema > Diadema antillarum. The sequence continues at coordinate 1,770,121 of NW_027271443.1, forward strand.
GTGGTGGTATAATGTATCATGCATGTAGTATAACCATCCTGTGTAGCACATTCATTACCTGTCCATATAGGTTTTTGTGTGAAGTTTGTGCACAATAATTTGGCATTGAATGGCATAGAAAATGTCAATCATTTATTTAGTATGTTTGCCGGCTCTCTGCCTATATTTATACTAATGTGCATGATGATATATCCGTTCATTATTCTGTACATGATGTATACAGTCATGTAGGCCTGTCAATGTATCTTTTTCATCGCTCTACATAATCAAATCCATTAATTTCTCTTATGGCTATCATTACAGATACTGCGTGACTTCTACCGCCCCTACAACGAGGAATTGGCTGCTCTACTTCAAGATAAACGGTTTCTCTGGCTTGATTGACGTCAACATAATGAAGAGTTTGATCGCAGAACGGGTTAATCGCCATTTTGAAAAAAAAATATATATAGTGTATATATATATATATATATATATACATATATATATTTAGTATATATATATGGTATATAAATATAGTATATATATAATATATATATATATATATATATATGTATATATACACGTTCTTCATAAAGGAAGTCCGTTAGCAGACAGTTCAACATAAATCATTTCCAATAATTCCTCACTTGTTGCATGACAAGAAATACTCTTGAAGCAATCATTCAAAAAAAGATATGTGTCATACTATATTTATATTTTTTTCGCTTACTTTTTAGTAGGTTCTATCGCACGTACGCTGTACCTCAAAACAAGAATATTATTGCAGTTAACTCGTTTTGCAATCAAATTGTTATAGGGTCGTTTGTTAATCTTCTTTGCCTGTCCTCTGCAAGCCTTGGTCGTTTATACACACAATGTAGTTGAATAATGATCGATTGAATGAGTGTGTGATGAATACATAAATGAATCATGTTGCGTCATCCCTTGTATAGGGCCAGGGACTATTGTGAGGGCGTTGCAAGAAAGTCGAGTTGACATCGATTGCAAATTTAATTGCATTTATTTTTTCACTTGAAGGATCGTAAGACTTGCGATTTGGGGGATTCGCGATTGATTGCGACTGTCCTTTATTTTGGGTATAGGGACTACAATTGCAGCTTTCTCGCAACGCCCCTATACGAGTGCAAGTGCAATTCTTACACCACATTAAAGTAGACAAATGAAATAAGAAAGAAATGAAATAAAATATCACAAAAACAATAATTGTAGAGGATCAAAATAACAGGTTGTGGAAACTTTGAAAGTTTTTGATAGTTGCAAAGTCGCGAAATGTAGAGTAATTTGTAGAGTAATTTGCTGTAGAGTAAATGTAGAGTAATTTGCTGTTACGACAGTGACGCAAAGTAGAGGATGGGATGACGTCACTGTTTCCCATTGTGCTCCCATTGGCCTGAGCAGTAATCTTTATTCGATATTCCCTTTTGTGTCCTTGGCCGATGTTTTGGTCTTATTTGCTTTGAAATCATAATAATGTGTATGTTTTGCATGTACACTCTGGAAGCCTCGTAATGTTTGTTTGTTCGTTCATTTTCCAATAGTCAATATTATACATACAAGATTGCAGAAGCTAAAGTATCGACCCAAACACGATTTTCATATCATTTCTTTATACATAATAAAACAAGATATCAGATAAAGGAATAAAATTTGAGTGGTTCAAGGCATCTCGTTGTGACCAAACAGATAGGCGAGCCTCACCAATCAATACCTTCTCATTATAGAGAGATACCCATCATTGCCCATGCAGTGTAGAAACTATGGCATACGCCCAACATGCCCAACGTGCCCTTCGCAAGTTACGGCTGTCTCAATCGTGATTACAGGTGTACCCAAGCACCCTTCCTAAAATTCAAGGTTTAAAGGGACTGTGTATAGTACAGTACTGGTTATGGGGAGGATTCAGGTTTATAACATTCCTAAGTGATATAATGAGAAACCTCTTATTATATATGAAAAAGCATGTAATTTTAAGGATTCAACGTTTATATTTGATGAAAATTGGTTTTCAAATGGCCGAGATCGAGGAGTGCGGGAATCAAGCTCTGCCTACACCTTCTGATATCTAATCATTTTGGAAGATGAAAAATAACTGATTGTGAACGCCTTTTTTTTTTTAACGCAAACTTGTGCATTACAACCTTATAAATTAATATACGTATACATTTATATCTTATATATTTCTTTATCAGATTCTTAACTTGTCGCTACTGCCCCGTCATCGATTTATGTTCTCATCAGCGATCAATCTGGTTACTTACTCATTCTAAAATATATTAAGACTCTATCGCGAGTATTGCGGTCTTCCTTAAGTTCCCAATTAAGTGCCAATTTCTTCCATTGTTCTTAATATCAAATGTTTCTCAGATTTGATTCATATATGTCCATTTTATATAATTGTTGTTGTTGTGTCTTTCATTTGACAAAGAGATTTCGAGTAATTCTGTTCAGCACATTGTGCAGCTCATTGTCCTTATATTGACCAAATGCTGAAAAGTAAACATTAACTTTTTCATAGCAATAATCCACTTGACCTGCTTTGTCGACTGCTTGTGTCGTGTGCTTATTATATATATATATATATATATATATATATATATATATATATATATATATACATATACATATATGCCACTTGTGAATATATTAATGAAATTAGTGATTACACTGTTCTGCTGCTGCTTCTGTGTTATTACGTGTTTCGAAGGTACTGTATAATACTGGGTGCTTTTTGGGGAGGCGGTGGCTTTTGAGCATCGGCGTAGCGGGTGGGGGGGGGGGCAAGCGAGGGGGTGGTCTCCCCCCCCACACACACACACACACACACACGATTTGGAAGGCAAAAGAGAAAGTTGAATTGCGTGTCTATCTCTAAAGTAAAATTATAATATTTGTCCAAAAACTTCACCCAAAGTGTGCACCAGATTGTTGAATGTTAATTCTGAAAATGGAAAGCCTCTCTTGCTTGGGAGGGGGATACCCCTTCGCATACTTTTCAGACTGAAAAAAAGAAAATCTGAATACTGTATTTCTTCTTTGTCACTTCAATTCCAAAAATCCTAAGTTCCTTTATGTACAAGAAGAATATTCCCTTTTAAAGGGGATGGCTAGTAACTGATCAGTGGGAATCAGTGGAAATGCTGGGAGATGATTGTTCCAATCCTTATGGGATTCATTCAAGAGTTCATTGTATATCTATTGTTGTGTGAAAATGATTTGCTTCAGAACGGTCTCATATTCAAGTAATGTGCAGATTAATGCTCCGTCACTGACCAGGGACGCTTACCTGGAAGCATTAAACTGCACATTACTTGAATATGAGACCGTTCTGAAGCAAATCATTTTCACACAACAATAGAATAAATATACAATGAACTCTTGAATGAATCCCATAAGGATTGGAACAATCATCTCCCAGCATTTCCACTGATTCCCACTGATCAGACACTAGCCTTCCCCTTTAATAAGCCGTTCCTAGCTCAGTTACCCTCTGTATCAGATTCAGTACGATTTTTTGAAAATTTCCAAAATATTCCATCAAATATATATATATATATATATATATATATATATATACACACTTGTATGAAGAGTTTGTTTGCAAAAACCGATAAGTCCATATTTGGCAAATGGAGATATTTGCGATTAAAGGTCAAGAAAAAGAGAATAATAAGAAATTTTTTGCTTCTTTTGACCATAACTTCAAAAATGTATCTTTATATGTAGTGACCAATACATGTATATCATTTAAAAGGTATTATTTTGTACCTTATGACAGAGACCATACTTCAAAATCTTCAAAAATGGACTTATCAGTGTTTGCAAACAAACTCTTCATATATATATATATATATATATATATATATATATATATATGCGTACATGAGATATTTCAATTCCATTCATAAAAATGCAAAAGCTCCTTCGAATGGGTGGGGATAGGCCTCTCCCTTGCCTTCCTCCTGTTCCCCCTCCCCCAATACAGACTATGGCTACACTTTGAAGAGTGACGATTTTCCAAATATGCCACAAAATGTGTGCACCAAATCAGCAATATAAAATAAAATATAAAGAATTTGTTCATAATGCTTTCAATGCAAAACAATGAAATGAAAGCTTCCTAAATTCTATATTATTCTAGTCACCTGTTCTATGCAGTTCTATTCTTTGTTTGAACAAGAATTACATAAATACGTCAGGCAAGATCCATTTGGCGTCAAGTGAAGTGTCTAACCAAATTATAACCAACATTCCATGTTAGGAATGAATGTTTGTATCTAATCCTCACAAAGACAAGTGCCATGATTGATTTTTTTTTTTTTTTGTTAAACCTTTTTATCATTATTTTCTGCACTTCGAAGTACCACTACTGATATGCGTATAAACATTCCCAATCACATCATCAACACACAAAGAAGGAATACATAATAAAATAACTTCAATGTGCGGTCATATAAGGCAACAGGTAACACATTTATACATTTTGAGTTGACAATTGCACAATATTTTTCACAAGTGAATAACGTCTTGTATTTCTTTTTTTAGATTATTTCATCACTTTTTCATCAAAAAATTATGACAACAAAAATAGGAAATACATGTACATGTATGTAGTATCGTCTGTGAGCCACACAAATTGCACTTCATAATAATACATAACAAAGACATATGTGACACCATTATCAAATGCTTGACTTCATAGTTTCAAGTGTGCGTACAAACTGTATATAAAATATGAAAGGCTTATCGTGCCTGCTTTGTTAACATATGAGGTATAGAAAGATCTCAGAGAATCGGAAAGAGAAAAACAAAGAAGAAGAGATGCTACAGAAAAAGAAAAAACAAAACTTCCAATGTTTAGGGGCATCAGCCCCGTGTCAATTAAGCACTATCATCCTGTCGCCCAAATAATATGTACGATGACACTTTTGCAACAAAGAGAACAAACTATACACTTGTATGTCCTGTGACAACTTTTGACTTCAAAACAGTGGTGATGCTCTATGTATGGCCTTACTGCTACAGATCATCTACCTTTAAACCAAACACAATGAAAAACAGAGTCCATACAGCACAGTGAATAATTATCCAAAACAGGAACACAGTATATCTGTAGTAGTCCATATACCAAGTAATGATAATCAATGTTCAATTATTGTGCTATACCACCATACATGTAAAAGACAGAAACCCGCAATCATTTACAATGCAGACTGATAGTAGATGCACAATCAACATTTGTCCAACAAAAAAAAAAAGGCACAGAAATCGATAGATACACTTGAGGTATCAAAGTGCCCCCCCCAAAAAAAAAAAATAAATAAATAAAATAAAATAAAATAAAAAGAACTAAAAAAGGGGGCTTGAGATTCTTTTGTCTTAAATATCTCAAGAAATTTTGCAATTAAAATCTGGGGCATGCACAATGTGTTAAACAAGCTTTTGATTGAAATGAAATTTCACTTGCAAGTTATTTTCTACTTGAGCTTATCCAAAACAACAACCCACGCACCTTGACCGAATGTATCACACACTGTGTTGCTTCACACACGACAAAATAGTAATACTAAGTGAGTTTACAGTAAAAGTAAATAATGTATGTCTCATTTCACCCTGCACCACAGACTTTTAAACAACATGGAAAGGTCTTGTGGTGAGGTATTCTTGAGGCACGCCATCTTTGTGGAGAGCTTCTGTTAAACACTGTTGATGAATCCCTTTAAATTGTACATTCTAACAAATGTTCCAGTTTCTCATTAATTTGCCTGCAGATTCTATTTCTTTTAAAGCCAATGACAAATACATAATCTCGACCATGTATTCCCCAATTAAACAGAAATGGTACCATTAAACATTTTTGCTTAATCACTTTTACTTAAATACATTCTAATGAACATTCCAGTTCCTCATTAATTTGCCCAAGAATTCTGTTTGTGTTAAAGTCAATGGTAAATACACGATCACAACCATGAACTCCCCATTTAAAGAAAAACAGTACGCTGTACATTCCTTTAAACATTGCTGATTAATCACCTTCACCTGTACATTCTAACAAACGGTCAGTCCCTCACTAATTTGCCTGCAGATTCTATTGTTTGAAAGTGACTGGCAAATACACAATCACAATCATGAACTCCCCATTTTTAAACAAAAACGATACAATCCTTCAAACATTGTTGATAAATCGCTTTCAACAGTACATTCTAACAAACGTCATTAATCTGCCTGAGGATTCTATTTGTTTTAAAGTCAATGGCAAATACACAATCCCAACCGTGAACTCCCCTTACAAAGTGGGCTCAATGGCCAACGCAGACTTCCATGACGAGCACTCAAATGTAAAAGATGACTTTGAAGCTTGCTTGGATTATTCAAAACAAGGAGAATGTCATCACTGATGCTTTCTCAACTCAACATTGAAAATCTGATGGAATAATGATGTCACATCCGCCACTCATGGTACAACGGCATGAATGTAATTATTCTGATCCTAACTGTTCTACCTCATTAGTATCATATTCTTGTGTAGTTGATCCTGACCTCAAAATCAAAGTCCAAACTAACCCTTCTCCATAAGTACTCATCATAAAAAGAAATAAGAATAATTTATACAAAGAAAGCAATCGCATAATCTATAAATGTATATTTGTCTTTCCATTCTTGCATGAGTTTGAAAGCTCGCTCAAAACTGCATTTCTTAAACAAGAGTAGATCATAGAAACCATGCTCCAAGCCTACATATTGGTGTCTCTATCTTTATACAAATGCACAAACCTGAAATCTGATAAAATCTTTGAAGGTTTCCTGGTGAACCGTTTGGTAGTAGAAGGCCTAGCAATGCACCACATATTTTTTTCTTGGCTATGCATGTGGTCATGAAAGCCTTCCACCATCATCTGAAATCTGACTTGATATACTTGCTTTGTAACAGATATACTTTGATATACTAGTATTTTTCAATGAAATTCCTGGACGGATGCTATGAAGTTGTAAATGTAAATGTTATTTGCAAAATACCTATAGATGATATACCACTACCAGCACACACCATCATCTCACACATTGTGGCATCTCCCAGCTTAGTGCGAGTATGACCTCATTCAAAGTGGGCATCACCTGGGCCCCATTTCATAAACAGTTGATATGACAGCAACTCTTGCTGGGATGGCAATTGTCATGGTAATGACAAGAATCCAGCTTCCTGATTGGCTGTTGCTATGGGAAGTTGGCAATCCAGCAAGAGTTGCTATCCTAACATCTTATATGAAATGGGTCCCTGGTCTTACTTTTGCATGCTCTCTTTGGGTGTCACCTTGCTCAATGTGTCACCTGGCTAGATGTGAGTGTCACCTTACACATAGTGTTTTCCCCTTGCTCAGTGTGGGTTTCGCTATCTTAATGTGGGTGTCACCTTGCTCAGTGTGGGTATCACCTTGCTCAGTGTGGGTGTCGCCTAGCTTAATGTGGGTGTCACCTTGCTTAATGTGGGTGTCACCTTGCTCAATGTGGGTGTCACCTTGCTCAATGTGGGTGTCACCTTGCTTAATGTTTGTGTCACTTGCTCAATGTGGGTGTCACCTTGCTCAATGTGGGTGTCACCTTACTCAATGTGGGTGTCACCTTGCTTAATGTTTGTGTCACTTGCTCAATGTGGGTGTCACCTTGCTCAATGTGGGTGTCACCTTACTCAATGTGGGTGTCACCTTGCTCAATGTGGGTGTCACATTGCTAAATGTGGGTGTCACCTTGCTCAATGTGGGTGTCACCTTGCTTAATGTTTGTGTCACTTGCTCAATGTGGGTGTCACCTTGCTCAATGTGGGTGTCACCTTGCTCAATGTGGGTGTCACCTTGCTTAATGTTTGTGTCACTTGCTCAATGTGGGTGTCACCTTGCTCAATGTGGGTGTCACCTTACTCAATGTGGGTGTCACCTTGCTCAATGTGGGTGTCACATTGCTAAATGTGGGTGTCACCTTGCTCCAACTTAATGTGGGTGTTATCTTGCTCAATGCAGTTCCACTAGCATCACCTTGCATAATGTTCTATCAAGAAAATATTATGTTTTTTTATGATTTTTATCTTCTTTACATTACTATAACCCTGAGTTCATTCTTTGTACATACTGTTAGTACTGCAAGTCATACACTGCAGATTTATGATCTGCAACAAAGCACTGTAGCGAGGAATGTACGTATTAGATCATCAAGACAGGGCTGTTAATCCATCTTATCTTGGGATCCTGTAACCACTGGCAGTGACTGTACAGCCGCACTAACTACATGTATATTACGGTTCGACCTCGATTATCTGGCCATGTCGGGACCGGCGCTCATCCGGATAAGCGAATTGACCGGATATGGGAGACACAATGTTAAAGGTCTAGTTTACCTTTGGGAGCAGTGATTTCAAAAATGTTCAAGATATCACTTTTGATGCATATGTGTAGGTTTGTTTTATCACAAAATATCCTACTACATGTATATAAAATTTTAGCAATAAAGCCTAAAATATAAGGAGATATCAGTGTTTTTCTCAATAAACCGTAACTGTAGACGCTTTAGTCTGGAAACATTTTTATTATAACTATTGTTCACATTTTGTGTATTTAACAAGACTTAACATCGATTATACGGATTCAAATTTTTACAGTGGTTGTTTCTATCCCTAACTCACATTTTAGAACTATTTTAAAGCACTACTGCTGGGTTTTTGTTTCATGTGCAAATGGTAAATTATGCCTTTAATGTATATAGCTGCCGTCCAAGCTGCTGTCCAAGCTGCCGTCCCAGTGCACTGGCAGCTAGGCAGGTAGCGTACCCTGCAACGGTGGTGTAATCTATGCTAGCCTGCCCAAAATTGTAGTCCCTTACTTTTACGATGATAATGTGGTGTGAATTTACGTTAGTTCTGTTGGGAATATTGTAGGCAAATCGTGTGAGTTTTGTAGAAATTTGAATTGAGTTTAAAGTCACTGTTTTTTCTCAATTTTTGGATGAAAAAAAAAAGTCTTTCACTACGTGAACGCGTCCGGATAATAGAGATTTCCGGATAAAAGGAGGCCGGATAATCGAGGTCGAACTGTATAGTGTACAGGTGTATGTTCTGACAGTACTGAGCTTTGGAAAATTATTCCCTGATGTTAGGATAGCAACTCTTGCTAGAACAGCAACTTCTCACAGCAAGGAAGCACATTATTGATAATGGCATTAGCCACTGGTGCAAAATGCATTATGCTTGATGCACCTTTCTGTGCATTTTGCACCGATGTCACCCTGCCACGCGCACGGCCGTACAACACCAGCATTACCTGCTATTTAAGGACACTCAAAAATAGCAATGAAAGTACAAAAGCCTTACAAGAAAAGCAAACAGCTAAATTATATCCCCTGTATGTCCACTCTTATAATGGCAACCCTTTACATTGTACTGTATAATAAACATTTTCAGGAACAATGTGGGACAAACTCCACCACTGCACCAAGATGAAATGCATTCAAATTAAATGCATCCCTAAAAGTGTCTAAAATCTAACAAATGAAAACAATGTCCTGTACCTTTCTGATTTTCATGTTAAGATTACTTTTGAGAGGAAAAAGAAACAAATATCTACATCTATAGGAATGCAACTTTAACACTCACAAAAAGTGCAGTATATATCAAACCTGTAGTACATTCTATACCCAACAACAGCATTAAGGTGTAACACATAAGTACATCAAATTTACTTTCTCTTGTACAATTCATCAATATCGGTAATTATCTCGTCCACTAACATGCAGAATCTCTAGAACAGGGAGACTTTGGCACAACAATTAACACAAAACTGTTTAGCATGCTGCTCAAACATTCAGACACTACAGTGGACAGCAAGTTTAGGTAGTTACATGATATAACTTGTCACACACTCTTTTTTACATACTTCAAGTTTCAAGTGCTTGGCGGATTACCATCACTATTACGACCACAGTAGTACTCAACCATTTAATGACGCTAATTTGCCCTGAAGGCCACAGATTCTGTCAAATACAGCTTTTCCAAATCCATGTCACCTATAACCACGGACCTGGTACACAAACCATGACATCCACTCAATTATTAATCTTAATTTTGGAACGAACTGTTCACAGAAGTGACAAATTCACTGCACAGTAGGTCACAACAAACAGGCTTCAACATTCAACAGTGACATCACGGTTTACAGACAGTCACCAGACAAGAGTTAATTTACGATGCAACCTGTAAAATGAATACATGGAGTCTTTTGCATTAAAACTTTTTTTACCTGAGAAGAACTCCTGAAGGTTGATTTTATACAGAGTTTTCCTGTGTAAATTCAATGGGAAAATCATACTAACCTGAGTTTTCAGTTCTTACCAGTGTTTTTCTCAGGTTAAACATTTTATGCAACAGGCCCCTGGTATATATTTCACAGCATCTTAGACTCGAGTTACTGTACAAGTTCTATTTCGGAGATATATTTGCTGATAAAGTTCTTTCCTCTGTCTAACTAAAATATTCGTAAAGCTCTTTTCAGAAAGCTCAAAGCAAGTCTGTGATATTCCGTGAAGTTGTTCACTGGCAGCTTTGTGGGCAGTAAAACAAAACAGAATACAGGATTCACATCAACTAGGCAAGAGCAATTATTTCAGGGGACCTTCGAAATTTTTTTAGACACTTCCTCATACGTGTATTGAAGTAGGTCATCTTCAAGTACAAAATTGGTAGATCCCACCTAAGGAATGTTGTGATACTGTTATTATCTTTATAGAGTTCTTTAGGAGAAGGGGAAATGCATACATTGTATATTCATACTGTAAACTTGAAATATTTAAAAAGGCATTAAAAAAAGCTTGGAATGAACTTCAATTTTCAAAATGTAAAATATAACACAAAATCATCATACATCTATGTTTGAAGGCCTAAATATGGGAGGAGTGTCAGTAAAATATTTCAGAGCATTTACATACTATCCTGACATTATTAAAAAAAAACATTCCCTCCTTGCAAAAACGGTGGGGTATTTCTTAAACACTTTGTCCCACTTGGCACAGCTTTCCAGCAGCCTGCAACAAGATGTGAGAAAAATAAAATGCAATGCAAGAATACTCAGGATATAGAGAATAGAGACGTTACCCTCCATGCCCTTAAAAGAAAAAAAAAATCAACAGTTTGCCTTCCTCTAAATTGGCAACTCTGCTTTAGCATCCAGAAAACTAAAAAAACAACAACACCCATTTCTGTATGATGGCAATGTTTCCTTCAAAACAGAAAGCAACACTGTCAATTACCAAGAACATGTAGCTAATTGGCAGTCAAGGAGAAACTTGTTTGTTACACCCAAGTTTATAAAGAAAAGAAAAACGACTGCCAAATCAGAGAGGATTTTGCAACTGCTTATTAGGTCATGACAAGACGTTGCTTTCACGAATCTGCGAGCATAGGGATAGAGATTTGACAGCTTTGAGTCATTAGGTTCGCAGGGAAAACTGAACAACATTACCACAGTGTCACTCACAAACACTAATAGCTGATTGCCTGTTGCTGAGTTGTTGCCACAGTTACTATAAAATCTCCCCTCCCCCCCCCCAAGAAGTACCTGTAATGGTTGGAAAAATGCTCCACAAACATGCAGAATCATACCTAGACCGTCATCATGGGACTATCCACAATAAACCATGGAATTAACTGCCTAAATGGTGCAGTTCATCATCTCGTCCACTAGACTAGTCACTTCCACCTTGCCGGCAAGCTTCAGGCCCAGGAACTGTTCCATGGCCTTGGCACTGACCTTCCGCAGGGTCGGCAGACGCATCAGGAGCTTGCCGTAGCGGAGGGCGCTCCCCCCGGGCGTGGACATCTCATACTTCTGTAGGCACTCCAAGAAACGCTTCTGTAGTGCCCTCACACGGTCAACCTCCACCAGGCCAGGTGCATCTGCAATATAACATAGTGAAAGGAGACTTCCGGATAATTTTCAGACTTTTACATCTGAACAACTGAAATATAAATCAGTTATACCAAGTACAGAGTTTCAGAATTTATAGTGATTGGGTTCTAAAAAAAATGGATAAATTGTACCAAGGCAATTGTGTTTTGATTTTTGTAAATGTTATGTTTTGATATGGAAATGAATGAATGAATGAATGAATGAATGAATAAGGATGTTTTCAAAATTTACAACAAATTGCAATGAACAAGGATGACATGGCAGCCTCACCATAAGAATGCATGAGTTGGGGCTCAAGGGAGTAGAACAAAAGAAGATGGCATACATACATTCTACAAAGGTGAACTTGTTAAAGCAAATGGTATTGTAATGGAGTTACACTGCTCCATTTCTGAAATATGTGAGGCTCCTATGTCATCAACACTGTTCAGTGTAATTTGTTTAAGATTTTTCAGAGTATTGTTTCTTTGCTCAAGGACCACAATAAATTCCACAAATCAATACATGGAGTTGTCGATTTATGTACTACGTGATGTGAAATTATGAAAATCATCTGGAATGCCCCTTGAACAAGCAACACAAAACTTCCTACTTATATTCAAAACGCTCAAAGTCTAGACCATTTCGAATCAATGCTCAAAACTCACCCATGCAATCGTAATTTTTGTTTTGCTATAGGGTCTATCATATCACAATGCGTGCGTTTATATTCTGTATTCTAATGCAACTTTTCAAACTTGTAATTATATTTGATATCATTAATTCAACTTCTCAGTTCATATCATATTAAGCGCTTTGGTATATGAGTGTTTCACATATTACACTTTAAAGGGACTGTACAGTACTGGTTGAGACCTAATTTCAGGTTTCTAACATTTTTAGGTGAGATAATAAGAAATCTCATACGAAATATGAAAGAGCATGCAATTCTATGAGAAATTCAACGTTTATTTGATAAAAATTGGTTTTTAAATGGCTGAGATATCCAAAAAGAGCGATTCTAATAAAGTGTGGGACCCACACTTTGGAACGATCGCTTTGTTTTATTTTGTTTTTGGATGTTTCAGTTATTCCAAACCCGATTTTCATCAAATAAACTTTGAAATGCTCTTAAAATGGTATGCTCTGTGCTATATCATAAGTGTTTTCTGGTATCTTGCAAAACTTTAAAAGCCCAAATTGTCATCTCAACCAAAACTGTACTATCCCTTTAACAATAAGTTGATGTGAAGGCGTCAGTTGACCTTAAATGATCTTAGTGTTAACCCGTTGAGGACGAGTCCCGAGTATACTCAAGCAAGTGTCTATGGGAAATGTGTGTTGTAGCAAAATCAGTCCGTCCTCAACAGGTTAAGAATGAAATCTGAGAAAAATTCAAACACGAATTAATAGCTGCACAGGTATTGCTGCTTCCAGGAAACATGCTAAACTGATTACATTTCTCAGAACTTTTCCAATCTACCTCCACCTCTGATAAGGTTTCTATCATTTTATTTGTGCTTTTAATAACCTAACTGTTAAAATGGAAATTTTCACATCACTTTTTTGCCATCTGCCAGGTAGAATGAATTTCATAAGTTCTTAATTCTGCAGAATCAAAGAGATAAAATATAGATTAAATGAGAACCAAAAATCTATTCTTTGCATTACTTTCATGTCACACAAAGTGGGCAGGCATTTCAACACAGCGAAAAATGTCCACTTTTACAGTATGTCACTATTAACTTATTAAAAGTGGAATTGGAAGTCAAAGTTGGTACATACGTATAGCGCTTGATGTAACACACTGAGACATTACACAGTGTGTGAATGAAAGAAATGATGAGCAGTATAAAACTCTCACATGTTACCTTCTGATGTACAGATGAAGAGTTTGTTCGCAAAAACCAATAAGTCCATGTTTGCCAAATAGAGATATTTGCGATTAAAGGTCAAGAAAAATAAAGAGAATAATAAGAACATTTTTGCTCCTTCTGACCATACGGGTAACTTCAAAAATGAACTTTTATATGTAGTGAACAATATATCATTTAAAAGTTATTATTTTGTACTTTATGTCAGAGACCGTATTTCAAAATCCTCAAAAATGGACTTATCGGTTTTTGTGAACAAACTCTTCAGATGTACATCACAACTGATGTTTGCTACACTACAGTATCAAGTTCCCCCTACTGATGCGGGCTACTCTGGAAAACAAAGGAACTCTATCTCTCTGACAAAACAAGACAGGTGGTAGACTCATTAACTCTTTATGTGCTACGTTTGTATGTCCGGCTCAGTCGACGGCGTACGTGTCAAGTTCGCATATATTCTGCTCAAACACACAAACCTACTCAAATCGATCGACAAATCACCGAAGGCCACAGTACATTATTTAAAGTGTTTTTCGTGATTCCAATCCTGTAGCTTGCATTATATGTGGTGATTAACTATCAAGCGGTATTCCATACTAGACATGCTAGTGAATTCTAAGTTCCTGTCACTGTTTTGTGTGCAAAAGTCATGGCTCTACAATAATGCAATTACTGGTCATTTAAAAGAAAAAATAATCATAACTAGAAAAGCACTCTGAGAGCACAGACCTCCGCCAAGCATGCAGCTCATTTCCACCACTGATCTTGTTCTTCTATTATTTCCACCCATACGTACTGCATTGTGTGCAGAGTCGCCCGAATCCCAATATAGAAGCCTTTGTTACGTCATAAACCCCCAGCTACACGGCGTTCCTCGCCCTAACAGAAACTAGAGCACGCACTTTAGTGCATGCATGCAAACCTCAAATGCGCGCAGCCTGAACTCGCAAGTTCATTGACCCTACCTGCTAAAATATAAAAAATCCTTCATAAATTCCCCAAAAATTCTCGGATCACTCCCAAAAGTTAATCGTTTGGTACTTGTGTCATTCTCAACCTTTCCCGCAAGTTTCATCCCAATCCGTTAACTACTTTTTGACTTATTTTGCGCACGGACAAACGAACGAACGAGCAAACCAACAGAAACGAAAACATAACCTCCCCCCTTGGCAGAGGTAATGAAGTTGTTACGCAATCTACATTGAAGCCAAGCTTGTCAGTTTCTCTGCAACTTGGCCCATTCCATATCCATCATAACAAAAATCTATGAAAGCTAGAAAGATGTGAAAAAGAGAATGTTTTCCCTAAGCTGACTATGTTGCTGTCTCAGAGTAATGTGGCACCCAGGGGGCTCACACCATGGCAGAGAAAGAGTTAATATCCACACTAGAAATCACGTTTAATCTCAGTTGCAGTCACTAACGACCATCAGCCGTTAGTAAAGTATGCCTTGAAATCTTCCTCAATTTAGTTTTTCCAACCTTGCTGTCTTCCTCTACGGCTTCTCCAGGTGAGTTTTGATTCAGTGTTTCCATCATGCAAGGACACAAATTGATCTGTTTTTCCCCCTATACAGAGACTCCAACCCAAAGCACCTTATGGGGCCCGTTGCATAAAAGTTACCATTATGGTAACTTTGCCATCCAATGGTAACTACCATGGCAACAATACTCAACAGCCAATCAAAATCAAGAATTCCATGGTAGTTACCATTCGATGGCAAAGTTACCATAATAGTAACTTTTACGCAACGGGCCCCTGGTCTGGAGATTCTCCTGCCTGAAACCCCTAGCAAACGGGGGACTCCAAGTTGATGTGTGCGAAGCGCGAAGTTCCTAGGGTTCTAGATGCTCTCTGGTGCTATCTTAGGCTTATTTTTTTCAACATACAATAGCAACAAGTAAGAAATCCTTTCCAACGGGACACACAGAGCCAGGGTGGGAGAAATTAAATCTCAAGCGGGAGAACGGGAGATTTTGCAAAAATGGGTTTTCGGCGGGAGATCTCCCGTCGAAAACGGGAGAGTTGGAGTCTCTGCCTATACCAGTCTCACCTTAACTTGAAGCATTTTAAGCTACTGGAGCAAAACAGTAACTGGCTTCATTCTTCTCTCTCCCTTCCTAATTTACCTTCATTTGTGCAATATTCTAAAGTTTACATCAAATAACCATGGGCTTGATAACACCTTCAAAAACAAAATCTGATGTTTTGAAATAAACAACTTCAGTAGCAATAGTAATTTACATGTTTGGTCACTGTTTAAAGTACAGTATTGTACTTAACATTAGTGTTGTTTTTTGTGGGTTTTTTATTTGTTTGTTGTCGTTTGTTTGTTTTGTTTTTTGCAAAGGTGGGTTTACTTCCATACACACACAGACACACACTCTCTTAACCCGTTGAGGACGAGTCCCTAGTATACTCGGGCAGGTGTCTATGGGAAATGCATGTTGTAGCAAAATCAAACCGTCCTCAACGGGTTAAAGGGGAAATCCAGTCCAAATATAGCTAGTCTGATATAGTAAACTCTTACGAGTACAATGGTAAAAATTTGACTGAAATCGGATGAAAAATAAGAGTGTTATGACAGGTTGAAGTTTTGCTTCTGCAAAACAGTTTTTGTACAGTGGATATGAATATGCAAATGAGCGAGCTAACCATGTCATAACCTCACAACTTTCCACTGATCGTGTACAAATAGATGACAAAATTCAATGTTTCTGTCATCGAAATCTGAAACATGATGCAATTCCTAGTTGAATACCTTCAGAATAGTAATCAGTGAGATCCACCAGGATTTAAGCATCAGACATACGATGTAATTGCTCACTTTGCCATTTGCATATTCATATTGACCATTCAAGAACTGTTTCCTGGAAAATTAATATAGCAAAATTCAAGATGTTACAACTTCCTCATTTTTTCACTTGATTTTGATCAATATTTTACCATTGAACTCGTAATATTTTACTCTTTCTTCTCAGACTAACTTATATTTGGACTGAATTTCCTATAACAGGCTTCAACTGGGGATATGATACATTTGCTCATGAGAAACAGGCATACTCCCTATGTTTTTGCAAACAAATCTTCTTTTTTTTTATTGTGATAAAATCATCAAATTCAAAACCATCAAAAATAATATTTAAATCCAGTTTAGTACAACGTTAATAAAAAATAAATAAAATGAGTTCATGTAGTGTATAGGTTGCCTCCACAACAAAAGAGGTCACATGTATTAACATTCAAATTTTACCCATATGAATAGCAGAAGTAGTAATCGCCAACATGCAGGTTCAAAATTTGCAAAACAGACATGTACATGTACATTTTATACCCCTCACTTACACCTGGGACTGTAAGGGAGTGTTCTTTTTTTTTTTTTCATTTGTTTTGAATACTTCGTGGAAAAGAGCATACAAATTGTATGCCCAGTGCCTGGATTGAACCACTACAATATCACCAACTGAAGCCATTTACGAGAATAAACATGAAAAAAATAGATTTTGATGTCTATCAAATGCAAAATCACTCATCACTTGAAACCATATAAGGCTTGTTGGACAAATTTCCATCTGCAACCTTCCCCTTAATTGTGTGGCTTCACATGTAAACATGTTATCGGGTCCTTGTGGCAAGAGTTTGTACACTACAGGGGGTATCTCACTGAGTGGTGAACGTTTGCAAACGTAGCAAATTTTGGATTTCGCCAGGTTTCGTTACAGGGTTACAAAAAGTACGTTAACAGTTGCAATAAAGTTCTCAAATGATCTTTATTGTCGCAAGCAGTTTTTTTTTTTTTTTTGTCGCAAAGAAACTTTGAACATGTTCAAAATTTCTTTACACATTTGTATTTTCGCTAACAGTTGCAAACATTCACAAAACACTCCTAAGAATTTGCAAACGGTCACAATACGGTGTCGCTCACATTTTTTGTTTGATTCGCCACTGCTAGCGAACAAGTAAACATATGGTTCCTATATAAAATTGACCCACTGAAATTTGTCATATATAGAAAGTTCTTGAAGCTCTTGACACTGCCATCATGTAACTGCTGCAAAAGCTTTTCGTATTCACCAAAGTCTGTCCTCTCCAACAACGACTCTCTGACCCAGTCTTTCTTTTCTTCTTCCTTTCTTGTTTTTTTTTATCATATTCTTTCTTTCTCTTAAAGGACAAGTTCACCTTCATAAACATAAGGATTGAGAGAATGTAGCAATATTAGCAGAACACATCATTGAAAGTTTGAGGAAAATCAGACAATCCGTTCAAAAGTTATGAATTTTTGAAGGTTTTGTGCAGTACCCGCTGGATGAGAAGACTACTGCAGTGTATGAATAACTTAGATGTCATATGCGTACAACAATATAAGGAAAATATAAAGAGAATTTCACAAAATTCCATCTTTTGAAAAAAGTACACATTCCCCTGACTCGTTACCGACAAATGTTATGGGTAATATTATTCCCCCTGCCTTTAGAAAGAGGCAAGTCAAGTGCTCTTTTATTATGCGAAAAAAGTTGAAATATGTTGAATTTTCTTTTACATTTTCTTTATACTGTTGTACGCATATGACTCACAAGCTGTAGTAGTCTCCTCATCCAGCGGTTCCAACACAAAAATTTAAAAAATTCATAACTTCTGCATCGATTGTCCAATTTTCCTCAAACTTTCACTGATGTGTTCTACTAATATTGTTGCATTTTCTCAATCCTTATGTTTATGAAGGTGAACTTGTCCTTTAAGCTGCACAATAGCTGTAGCAGCAGCCAGGCAAAGCAGCTCTTCAAGGATAATAGCACGTTGAGCTTCTCCTTAGAAAATCCATCTTGAACGGTGGTCACCAGCGATCTGAATGCAGTGGAAGTTTGTACGTTTGTTTTATGGGTCTGACTATACATAATCGCCTGGTACTTTTCCAGGTCCCAAAACATTTGCAAATTGTCGCAAGGGATTGGCAAACAGTTGCTAATATTTGCAAAACTGCGGCTAACATTTGCTAACAGTCACTAATAGTTGCCGCCTGTGTTTCGCAAACAATTTCGCAAACATCCGCTCAAGTGTTGCTTATTGTCGCTACACATCACTAAAAGTTGCTAACTGTCATTAATGGTAGAAGCGAACCCT
This sequence comes from Diadema antillarum, assembly GCF_040938485.1. NCBI lineage: Eukaryota > Metazoa > Echinodermata > Echinoidea > Diadematoida > Diadematidae > Diadema > Diadema antillarum. The sequence goes on from NW_027271443.1 coordinate 1,789,046, forward strand.
CATTTATTCACAAACATTCATCAGAAAAGTTGGCAAATCTCAAATTCGCTATGTTTGCAAACGTTCTCCGCTCAGTGAGATACCCCTTAAGTAAGCATTCCCTAACTCGGTGAGAAATACCTATTGGCTAGCTAACTATACATCCCGTAATTACTGGATGCATGGCTGGAAGTATTAGGGAGCTTTAGATTTTTGCGACGGGGATGTTCAGAGGGAAAAAATCTATTCTGAGCATTATCATTATTATTATTATCATTATCATCATTACTATCATAATTATTATTATTATCATCATCATTATTATCATTATTATTATTATTATTATTACCATTATCTATGATTATTATCATTATTATTATCATTAATACTATCATTATTATTATTTTCATTATTATAATCATTATCATTATTATAATTATTACTACTATCATTATTACTATTATTGTTGTTATTATCATGGTCATCATTACTGCTACTATTATAAGAGAATGAGGGAGAATAACATGATTGTATTGATCATGTTTTCCTATTTTTTTCGTAATTAACCACTCCTGTTCTGGGACACTCCCAGAGACTCCAACTCTCCCGCTTTCGACGGGAGATCTCCCGCCGAAAGCCCATTTTTGCAGAATCTCCCGTTCTCCCGCTTGAGATTTAATTTCTCCCGCTTGAAATGATTTTTTACTTAATTTCATTGTATGTTGAAAAATTAGCCTTAGATAGCGCGAGAGAGCATGCTAGAACCCTAGACAGCAAGGGATTCGTGCTTGTGATGTGCGTGAAGCGCACTTCAAGCTGGAGTCTCCCGTTTGCTAGGGGTTTCAGGCGGGAGAATCTCCAGATCAGAAGGTGCTTTGGGGTTGGAGTCTCTGCACTCCCTGGCCATCATACCTGGGAAGCAGAGGACCAGGGCATTCATGATGCAGAACTCGGGCAGGTCCAGCTTCAAAGTCTGCAGGGTGCTGCAGAACTCGATGGTGGCATCGCTCAGGTCGCCCCACCCCAAGGTCTTGCACTCCGGCACCGTCAGAGTGTGCTTGTCTGTGAACTGGATCATGGGGTAAGTTGTCATGGATCTACCACGCACGTCAGGGAGAGAGAAAAAGAGAGAAAAAGAGAGAAAAAGAGAGAAAAAGAGAGAGAAAAAGAGAGAAAAAGAGAGAGAGAGAGAGAGAGAAAAAAAGAGAGAAAGAGAAAAAGAGAGAAAAAGAGAGAAAAAGAGAGAAAAAGAGAGAAAAAGAGAGAAAAAGAGAGAAAAAGAGAGAATAAGAGAGAAAAAGAGAGAAAAGAGAGAAAAAGACAGAAATAGAGAGAAAAAGAGAGACAAAGAGACAAGTGAGAGACACAGAGAGAGAAAGATGAACACAAAGGCTTGAATTCACAAAGGTGGTACAATCTTGTCCATGGTTTAAACCATGGACACAGACCATGGAGCGCCAAGTGTCGCATGGAATATTTCTCTACGAAAGCAGTCATTTCATCGATGAAATGATTATTTTGCAACAAAATAAAAACATTTCCTAACGAAATTTCGTTTAAAAAATGGCCGAATAATTATCGTTAAAACCAAAAAAAACCTGGCAAAACTTCCCGTTGAGTTAATATTAGTTATTACGTCGATCCAACTCGAATGAAAACTCGAATTTGCAAGTGTAATTCCGGCGAATTTTCCGAGCACAGAAATTCTTGCCTAAGCAAGATGGCGGCGAGTAACTAATTGAGTGGCGCACGCACTAGCGGGATCTGTATGACATAATCTCTCACGAAATTACAATATAAAATGACTGATTTCGGGATACGTCTGTTCTGTCTACAAAGGACTGCATGTCTGAACAGTGCACCAGTGCAACAGTGCATCTTACGTAACTACAAGTGTTCATCTTTCCTGGGAACAGACACCTGATGCTACCTATAGAATGGGGTGATAACCACGCACCTGAAGGACACCCTGAGGACATTCAGGTCCATAAAGGAGGATTTCAGGAGGGCCATCTGGTCCTCCAGACGCAGCTGGCGGAATCCTGGCAGAGCTTTGGCCCACTTGATGATCATGTGCAGCTCCTGGTACCCGCCCTGCATCAGATCCTGGACGGTGAAGCCCCGCACAGAGTACGAAGGGGGCGGCGACCCGTCCTCCGGTGAGGGGGGCACGAGGACATCCTGGAGTCCAAGCACTGATGGCATGGGCCCTCCCGTCATTTCTGTTACAGGAAACACAGGGTTTGAAACCCAGCATTTTAATTATCAATTTCTAAAGGTCAATATTGTGCCCTTTTCTCTCTCTCTCTCTCTCTCTCTCTCTCTTTCTTTCCCTTCATCAATTCTCTCTATGGTCCTGAGACGTCACTAATCTGAATTTAACCTCACATTTTTCCTGATTTAAGTGTGAATAACAAAATTTCACAACAAAATTAGGGACAAATGGTTACAAAATAACAATGACAAAGATAATACTAGAAATGTCGCTAAGGCGACTGCTATGCCTCCGCCATAATGCATGATTCTCCTAATAGGTCTATAGTATATGTGGACAATGCATAATTACATTTTCACAATATTGGCAAAATATTGAAATTACATGTTTGTCACAAATGTGTTGAATGTTCACCTTCCTTTACCTAGGTTTAATTAGATGAATAGGAGAGCATGTATTTGGGGATTCAAGGACTTTAACTTGACTTTGACCCATTCATAAGTGTATGAATACTGTAATTTTCAAGGTATGGAGAAAAAGTGTAATTTCTGTATTGAAAAGTACACTGTTACCGTTTTCTTTTGGCCTTTGACCCTAAAATTCATAGGATAATCACTGTCAGGCAGAACATGCATAAATATGTAGTAAGTTTCAAGATAACTTGAGCCACTTCTGAGATATGGAGGAAAAAGTTAGTTCAGCACTTTCCCTTGATCTCTGACCTTTGAGGCAAACCCCCGCCCCCCCCCCCCCCAAAAAAAAAAGAGAAAAAGAAACTTTCCAGATAATCTAGGTTATACATGCATACACCAAGTGTAAAAAAAAAAAATTGCTGGCATTACATAAATATGAGGGAAATAGTGACAATTTGAAGTGTTGCACTTGACCTTTGACCCCTGACCTTTGACCCTATGAACCCTAGATTCTCTAGATAATAACTGCCAGTCAGTACATGTTTATATACTATGTTCCATGAAGATACCTTGAACAATTTCCAAGGTACGGAGAAAAAAAGCGAAGTTTTAATATTTTAACTTGACCTTTTGACCTTTGACCTTTGACCTCATGACCCAAAACTTTCACAAGAGAATCTTAATTGGGTAATACATGTATACACTAAGTTTCAAGAAAATATCTTCAGGCATTGCATAGATATGGAGGAAATAGTGAAATTTTACGTATTTGACCTTGACCTTTTGACCTTTGACCTTGACCATGTGCACCCAAAAGTTGATAGGCACAACTTCACCCCCTAATACACATACATGCCAAGTTTCATTAGGATACCTTAAAAGGTTTTGATAGTTACCCTGTCCACAAAATTTATTACGGACGGACGGAAGGACGGACGGACGGACGGACGGACGGACGGACGGACGGACGGACAACCCGAAAACATAATGCCTCCGGCACCACTTCGTGGCGGAGGCATAAAAAGAAAATCAACAGTACAACATCACTTGTTTTTTTCCTACAAACTTCACTTCATTAACTCTTTATGTGCCACGTTTGCACGTTCAACTCGGTCAACAGCGTGCCAAGTTCACATATTCTGCTCAAACCCACAAATCCGCCCAAACTGATTGATAAATCGTCAAATTATGCTACAGTGCCACAGTACAATGAAAGCGTTTCTTGCAGTTCCATTCCTGTCACATGTAGCTTGCATTTTATGTGGTGATTGACTATCAAACAGTGTTCCCAAGTGGATTTGCGAGTAAATTCTAAGTTTCAGTCACTGTTTTGTGTGCAACTATTATGCCTCTACAATAATGCAGCTACTGGTCATTTGAAAGAAAAGCAATCACAGCTTTGTAATTAAATGCAATTTTTGTATCAAAACAAAGATTGGCAAATTCTCTATAACTTTCCTCGTTGCATGTCGTGGGTTAACGACAATTTTAAGTTACACAGATTTGATCAACGAAATGGTTTCCAAAGGCATGACTATGTCACAGTCTCAGAATAATAGGGAGCTTTAGATTTTGACGCGCGGACATTTGAGACGAGTGCGCTGGACGTTCTCCTCTCCCCTGCGTCGTGTTGAAAAGTAGCTTTAGATTACGCTGGAATGCAACATATAAAAAACAAAATCGCGCCCCCATATGATCAGTGCATGAAGTAGTTCTCTACATTGCAAACTGTGCGGACGTAAAAATAGCCCAGTACGCATAGTGAAAAACTCCGGCGATGCAAGCTATAGATCAACTTGAAGCACGCTTCTGCGCACGCTCAGAATATGTTTTTTTTCCCTCTGAATGTCCACGCGTCTAAAATCTAAAGCTCCCTAATGTGGTGCACAGGGTTACACCATGGCACTTCAAGAGTTAATAATACACTTTGTTTGTTTAGAAAAGGCCCTAACCCCTCAAAAAAAAAAAGAGGAAACAATCATAACTAGAAAAGCACTCTGAGAGCGCAGACCTCCGCTATAAAGCAGCTACTTCATTTCCACTGATGAACTTGCTCTCCCACAGAGATCAGTGATTTCCACCCAGTGTACAAGTGTGTACGTACTAGTAAGTAGTATGCATGCTCAAAATTGCCCTATTTCCCTCGAAGCCTTTGTTACGTCATAAACCTTCAGCTGCACGGCGCGCCTTGCCCTAACAGAAACTAGAGCACGCACTTTAGTGCGCGTATAAAAACCTCAAAAATACATAGCTTGAACTCCCAAGTTCATTGACCCTACCTGCCAAAATATAAAAAATTCTTCATAACATCCATAAAAATTTCCGGATCACTACCAAAATTGAATCATCTGTCTGTGTCATTCTCAACCTTTCCTGCAAGTTTCATCTATTAAAATCCGAGCACAGACAAACAAACAAACAAACGGTAATGAAAACATAACCTCCTTCCTTGGCGGAGGTAATGATGAAACCACACATATGAGCCTAAGAAAAGGAGATTCTTGACTGCAATGTTCATCAGGAAAGAAGAATAGAAAAAGAACTAGATACTTGCATAATCTCCAAACAAAACCATTCTCCTTTGATCAATGAAAAAATCACATCCCTGATTTCATTAACTTTATCAAATGGAATTTACACTAGGTACAGAGTATTTTGATGATGGTTGTCCTGTCACCACATAAAACACAAATGTCATCTAGAATAGTGGTTTCAAACATTTCACACATAAATATAATGAAGTATTGCATATCTATATCACAAACATATTCTATACTCAAATCATTTTCATACTTTAGTTGTGTTGCCCTTTTGTGAGTACGTACATATTATCCCTGAATTCAGTTGAAAATTATCAATAAGCAAGATAAGAGCTACATGTACACAGTAGCCAGGGCTGTACACTAACCCCATTTTTTCTACTTGTCCTGCCTGGCTGTTGGACCAGTAGGTACCCACTTTTTCCATTTTTTTACTGGTCCATTCCTGAAAAAGTTACTGGTCTGACAACGATTTACATGGATCATCGGACCAGCACCAGAGTACAGCGTTGAATTAGTGACAATTGTGTTTTACGGCTTATCATGATTTTATAGTTTCCTACACAGCTCAGTCAGCTTAACTAAGAACAAACACAAAGTTTAACTCCAACTTTCCTTTGATTGCATGATACCAGAGTACTGTTGTTGGCAATCATTAGGGAATATTCTACTGGATGTATGCAAAATGATGATACAGAAAAATTGTTCATTTTGAAATTCAATAAATGTTTTTGTGCTCCAGTACACACACACACACACACACACACACACACACTCACGAAATCTTCCATTGTGCAATACAAACAGCCTTCAGCGTTAATCATTTAAATTGATAAGTTTTCTGAATCCATCTACCTGTAAGTATCTCAACGCACAGTGAAATTTTCTGTACAAACAGGTCCAGAAAATTATTAAAAGAAAGTATTAAAAGGAGAGTATGAATTTACATTGTATACAAAAGACAGAAAAGATACCAATGAATAATTTGTGCTTATTGGGAAAATTGAATATCACCTCAGAAGCAAGCTTGTAGATAAAGCATGCCGTCAGGAAAATTCCACCAATGAAATTGTTTGAATTTGTTACTGGTTTGTTTCCAAAACAACAGTCCTGCAAGATCGCATCTCCCCATTCACTACCCCTTCTCCCTTCGCCCATCCCTACCCCTCCTCCCCTCCCCATCCCCAACTCCTCCCCCACCCCACCCCTCCTCTACTATCCCTCCTCCTCAAACCCCATCCCTCATGCCCTCCCCCACCACTACCCCTCCTTCCCTTCCCCATCCCCTTTCCCTCTTCCACCATATACAGGTAAATCCTTACCCCTCTTCCACTGCACCAACCCGTACCCCTACCCCTCCCCCATCCCCCTCATTTGAGGTTTAGCCTGCAAATACTACCTGAAGTAAAGCCGCTGGGCAGTGAACAGTGAGAACTTACCTCCGACAATCTGTGGGATGGCATGGGGATTGGCAGCAATCAGCTCCTGGATGGTGACCTGCCACGGCTCTGCCTCACCCGGATTGAGGTCTTGGTAGAGGGCGACTCCCTTGGGGCCGCTGCAGTCCGCCTGTGGCTGTGGTGGCTGGCCACTTTGCTGGGGATCTGGTGGGGAGTTTGAGGCAGCCTGCTGCTGTGGCAAGGGTGTGGCACGAAGCTTTTTGTTCTTTGGTTTACCACCAGGCAACCTATCCTCCCTGACAGCTGACGGGAAAATTAACAATTTCTACTTAAAGGACAAGTTCACCTTCATAGACATGTGGGTTGAGTGAATGCAGCAATATTAGTAGAACACATCAGTGAAAGTTTGGGGAATATTGGACAATCCATTCAAAAGTTATGAATTTTTAAAGTACATGTATCTGCGTAGTCACTGCAGGATGAGAAGACTATTCTAGTGTATGATGCCACATGCGTACAACCATATAAAGAAAATAAAGAGAGAATTTCACAAAACTTTACTTTCTGAATTAAGTGCACATTTCTTCGACTTGTTACTGACATATGTTAAGGGTAATATTATTCCCCCTGCCTTCTGAAAGAGAGAAGTCAAGCATTCTTTTGTTATGCGAGAAAAGTGAGAATATGTTGAATTTTCTTTGTTCTTTCTTTATATCGTTGTACTCATGTGACATCACAAGCTATAGTAGTCTTTTCATCCAGCCTTGAGTGAGCAGAAACTTCAAAAATTCATAACTTTTGAACGGATTGTCCGATTTTCCTCAAACTCTCAATGATATGCTCTACTAATATTGCTGCATTCACTCAACCCACATGTCTATGAAGGTGAACTTGTCCTTTAACCATTTTATTTTATATTTTCTTTTTAACCTGTTGAGGACAGTTTGATTTAGCTACAACACGCATTTCCCATAGAAACTTGCCCGAGTATACTCGGGACTCGTCCTCAACGGGTTAAGATCAAGACAGGATACTAAAGTTGATAGCTCCATAATGAGAACAGGGGCGGATCCAGGAATTCCGGAAAGGGGGGGGGGGGGGGGGGGGGGGCAACCAATATTTCTGGTGCTACTTCCAGGTTTCGTCTTATTTTGTTCTTTTTATTTCTTTTGTTTTAACAATACATAAAGAGGGGGCGCATGCCCAGTGCGCCCTCCTCTGGATCCGCCACTGGAGAATAAAAACAACAAACTGACTCATTAATGGAGCAATAACAAAATTTTTGGAGTTTGAATATGAATTCAAATCATTCAGGTAAATGGAAGGTTTTAAACAAGCAAGTATGGGGTCACATATTCTGCTTTTCGATGGGGTTAATACATTCAAATGTTTTCCTTGTCTAGATTCAAACTCTGTACTGACCCTTATCTGCATTTTGCAGCCTCATTGTGTTACACACTGTATCGCTACCACAAATTTTCTATTTCATGACAGCAGCCTAGGAAATCTAAAGAGCCTTATGTCTGCAGAAAAAAAAAATAATAAATTGGCCTATTGTTATCAATCATTTCAAAAGTACCAGCATACGGGGTACCAGCAAGATCTGTGGTTAAGCTGCGTAATACAATGAAAGACAATGTCTAAACCTTGTAAAACCGAAACTGTTTGAAAAAAAAAAAATACAGAAAAAAAAAAGATGCATTGCAAGTTAAGTAAACTGGGTAGAATCGTGACCTTGTGGTTTTGATTTTTAACAGATTATTACTAATAAAAATGAAAATAATCTAAAATTGACACCAAAATGTAGAGCTCTAGCAATCTAGGGTATGGAGGTGTATCCTATTACCGAACGATTTTTATTGAATTTCTCCAGACGGGCAACATTATGCTTCAAGTTAGCTAAAGATCTCCCAGAAGATAATTAAAATTCTGATAAATTTAGCTGTATCAGTATTATTTGAAAACTAAGCCACGCACTTTACAAAATCTGTATTTCAAATAACCCTTCCACAAAAACCGTGTCTTTTTACCGACGCAAATCGTATTGTATTTACCGAACATGCCCCCTCTGTATGGGGAAATTTAGGCATTGCATTTTCGGTCAATGTTATTAACGCAGAATAACAAACATCAACATTTCAGCGATTTTTACTAAAATTTTCTGTTTTTTTGCTGCAGTTTAGCAATTTTCTGCACCGGCCTCCCTTGGGAGATAACAGCGCGTGCGTAGTGCAATGGATGCGCGCGTATACGAGTTGTTTTAACGGGCTTCCATTGAAAATGTACGCGTTCGGTAATAGGATACTGTTCGGTAATAGGATACCTGCCTATACCAATGGTACATCGAGATTCGGTCTAGAGGAAAAAGAGGCGAACAATACTATCAACATGACTTCACCTCAATACACCCCCCCCCCCCCCCAAAAAAAAAGGCCCTAAACTAAAGGCAAAGCTCTTTTGTGAGTTTGGTCTCAGTCGACAAAACGTACAATTCTCCTACAACATCCAATAATAGATATCGTCTCAACTAACGACTAAAGTCTGACTCGTAAGACTCTAACTTGTTAACTGTTAGGAGTTTCTACTTTAGACAAATAGTACTAGAAACTTTCTAGAATCTAGAATCTAACGTTAGTCAATGTAAATTACCGTCAGTTCTCATGCCCATGGTCAGACATTTCTGGAACCGACAAAATTGGCAGCTGTTCCTACTCGCTTTGTTGATATCGCAGCTTCCCTCACGATCCGCCGGTCCACGGCATGTGTATAGGAGCTGCTTTTGCACAGTTCTCTTGAAAAAACCTTTGCAACCTTCGCACGAGAATGCAGAGTAGTGAAAACCCGTGCCACGATCTCCGCATACGAGGCACGGTCGCTCGCGGTCCGCAGTCGGGCTGGACTCGGGTCGCCGAGGGAGTGATGGACCGGGACTCTCGTCGAGTTGTTGCAGGCCAGGTGGTGGAGACGGACCCACCCCCGTACCTGCCGTAGCATGAGAGGTCGAGGGACAAGCAGTATAGCTAGCCATGTCCATGATGATGAACTTGATGTTTACGCACTGCCCTGGTGTTGCGTGGCACAATGGTTTTTATATGACGGTAGTCTCATTATTTCAGTGCAGAAATCCGTGGAGCTACGGTGGCTGACGTCAGATACATAAAGCTTGGGCAAGAAAGGACGAGGACGAGGAGTTATTTTCCCAATTTTGAATCATTATCAAAGAAACGAGATCGTACATAACAAGCCTGCCCGCCCGTGACCGGTGACGTCAGTATTTTGAAAAGCACGCCCCCATAATAAACGAAACCCAATCGGCACCCCGCACCGTACCCAGCACAAATCAAACGATCGAGCGAGCGCAGACGTCCTTGTCCTTTTCAATTGTCTGTGCACGAGCGTGCGGTTGTATGCAATAAGGCTCCGTTTCATTAAAATAATAATAATAATAATAATAATAATAATAATAATAATAATAATAATAATAATAATAATAATAATAATAATAATAATAATAATAATAATAATAATAATAATAATAATAATAATAATAATAAAATTAAAAATAGCAACTCTTGCTGGAATGGCAACTTACCCATAGCAACAGCCAATCAGGAGCTGGATTCTTGTCGTTACGACATCCCCCCCCCCCAAAAAAAAAAATAAATAAATAAATAAATAATCAAAAGGTCCACTTTTTGTAAAAGACAATTTTGTTTTTTGAGGGCTTTTTACCCTATATACAACAGGGAAAAAAGTGACAAGGTGATGTTCCAGCAAATTGTCAAAAACCTCTTAAATTTCGTTATAACTTAGTTTTAATATACCTTATTTCTAAGCCGCACTGCCATGCCGAAAAAGTCACTTTTGTATATGCACCATGCAAATGGCCCCATTTTAAGATATAAAACTATTCAAAAACTCCCGTGGGAGGGGGGACATCCCCCTCCCACACCCTCTCCCCCCGCTCGGTCGCTCCGCTCCCTCGCAAAGGCAAAGGTCCAAAATTTTTGATTACGATCCCCCAGAAAAAATCCTGGATACACCCCTGTAAACGTGGTAATTGCTAAGCCTCTGCATGTATTCCAATGTAAATGCAAAAAGTTGGGGGCGAGTTCCTCCCCCCCCCGCCCCCTTTTCTTTTCTTTTCTTTTTTCAACACTTGTCTTGTCTCCCAATATTAGACTGTGGAACCCAATTATAGCAAGGCTAGAATAGAATCACTATAATAATACTGTATTGGAAAAATAATTAATGTACTTTTTATTGTTGTAAAGAGAGATGGATCAATACAATCATAAATGGGACCTTCATATCCTTATTTCTCACACAAATAAGACTTACACAAACAGAAAAAGTAAAAATGATGCGCTCAGGGGATTCTTTAGAATTTATTGCTGTATCAATACGATCACCACAGCTACAGTTGGTGTTGTTGTTGTTGTTGTTGTTGTTGTTGTTGTTGTTGTTGTTGTTGTTCGTTTTCCATCTGTGAAGATGGCTGGATAGCCCATATTCAGCTACACTAAGCTGGTCTTCCATGGGGTCCAGTTGGTTGTTGGGTGGGACCACTTCACCGGGTTAGACACCCTGCTCTTTGCGATGAATGAATGAAGCGGGATCTTTTACGTGCATGAGCTGTGACTCTCTCATACACGGGACCTCCATTTTATGTCCTATCCGAGGGACAGAGTGTTTTGCCTCTTGCTAGAGGGGACGGTATGTTTACACACAACATTGCTCAGTCCAGACTCGGGTTCGAACCCGGGCCGCGTGATCGTGAGGCAGACGCGCTACCGACTGAGCCAACTCACACCTGTTTGTGTAAGTCCTTCGTGTACTTTGACAACTAGCAAAAAATACTCTTATTTGGAATAGGCATATATGAATAGACATCTAAATATAATTTTCATATAGTAAAAGAACAGAGCTTTAAATTTTGAGATAAAAATTTTGCGTCGCGTAGTGTGTAAACCTCAAGGAATATTTTGTATTCAATTCTACTGTATCTTGGGTATGAGTTTGGGGAACAATTCATCCACTAAATCAATCTGTGACATCAACGGGTCAAAAGCTCGACACTCACGAGTCTTGCAAAATAGAGCCTATATTGTGATAAGATGTATAGGCATAATATACATTGAAAAGAAAAGATCGATGAGTCATTAGCCCAAGTCCGAGAGACCAAGTAAAACAGCCGTGGGCCCTGTTTTATTTTGATATCTATCATAAGTCTACGGCAGGTTGTGTGGTATATATAAGGACATTAATAACCGATTATATGTTTTGATACAATGTAAAAGAAAAAAAACTAAACAAAGCTAAACAAAACAAAACAAAAAACAAAAATACGCTTAATAAAGATTGACACAATTCAAATAAGGTCTATCATAGCTCGACATAAGGCAAATCAGCACAACGAGCTCGATGCTATACTTTTATATACATACAGCCAACAACAAAAAAAAAGAAAAAAAAAAGCCCATGTGCTCAACTTTATAGGCAAAGGGGTCTAACGTCCCATATTACAAGGCCTACCTCAAGTATATTGCATGCGATCAGCGGCGGATCCAGGCGGGGGCGCACCGGGCGCGCGTCCCTTTTTTCTTTATCTTCTTAAAACAAAAGACAAAAACAGGAAAAATGGAAGGGGTGCATTCGCCACCTTAAATTTTGTAAAGGTGCCTCCTTACGGAATTCCTGGATCAGCCCCTGGTTCATGTATTGTCGAGCTCGTTCACCGTTTTATAGCTCATGGGTCTATATTGCATTAATGATGTCGAGCTATAGTGATGGGCCTTGTTAGTGCCTAGCTCGTATAGGCTGTATGACTCGTGGGCTCCATGACTCGTGGGCTCCATGACTCGTGGATGTCGAGCTCGTGATGCGCACCCATTAACATTTATAATCGATCGTAACGGAGTTTACTTGATCGTATACATAAATCACAGATTTCAATGAAAGTGTACTATCCAGAGCTCAAAGTTGGAACATGCAGGGCACCAGTATATTAGAATATTATAGTAAGGTGACTCCAACTCAACATAATGATTATAATCATAAACATGTCTGGTGCTTCTTCTTTTTTATAGCTGACTGTTCACACGTCCAACATTAAACGCTACTCAATGGCAAATGATATTATGAATTAATGTTAAGCGTGATGACACACGTCAACGTGTTATATATACTGCATTAGATTCCCTCATGATCACGTATGTTAAAAAGCGAGTATTATCCTTATCAAGTGTTATACGAGAGGCTGCTCTTGCAGTTGCCCTGAGTATTTTCATGTATGTATGTATGTATGCTTATTGTTTGTTTGTTTGTTTTCTTTTCATATAAACAAAACCAATATATTTCACACAGTAAGAAAAGTTTTACATAATACTATAGGCCTAAAGGTCATGAAAAGAAACTAAAAAAAAAAGACATTTCCTGCGGGCCCGTTTCATAAAATTTGTCATAAGTGCCAAGTTATCATAGATGTGACAAGCTACTGAAATCCTATCATCTGATTGGCTGAGAGCAAATTTGTCATAGAAATGTGGCAGTTGTCACTGATAACAAGTTTTGTGAAACGGGCCCCTATTAGTGACAATGATTGTCACTTTTGGTCTTACGTGGAGCCCTGTGTACAAAAATTTCACACAGACAAGGACTGCTAATAAAAAAACAAAACGCAATCACACATAGAACAGTACAATTATATTACAACATTATGATTACAGCGCATAAATTATGATCTGGATGATTGTTATATGCAGGTTGTAAATTATTTACGCGCAAAAGTATATGGAAAAACAATTATTTGACAAAATCAGCATAAAAATATGTCTGGTGAAAGTAATAAATGTGATCATGCAGACCATCAGAAAAGCACTGGATTTTCCAAATAGTATAAAGAATAAGAATATAAAAAGAATAATAAAGAATCGTTTAGATGTTATATGGTTATTGCTTTGTAAGTGCCTGGTTTTAGTGCGTATTGTGTGTTATGGGTGTATAGAGTGAGAAAAGCCGGGAGAAAGAGCTTGCTTCCTGTACGGTAAATCAGGATTATTAGGATACTGCTGGTGTATTGTTCCCTGGAAGCGCACATTGTAAACATTAATTATTCACGTGTAAATGAGACAAGGCTCTCAGACGGCTTCCCAGGCTTCGCTACACAATGCATTTATTATAGCCGGGTACTTGAACGAGTCGATTGGCCACTAAAAACGTAAAAGGAAACAGTGATTTTGTTTCAGATGCTTCCATTCTGAGATTGTACGATGAATTTCCGATTTTTGTAGAATTTTCAACATAGAAGAAAATAATGATAATTTTATTCTATAATAATTGCACAGCCGCGCTGCAGCCAGGGGACTTATTCGGCCGATGGACCTCATGTTTGATTTTTCTGTTGCACAGTAATAACCACTCACTCTGAAAAAAATAAAATAAAATACGTTTCAATACGTACGATAGGCGACATCGCTGAAGACGATCTTGCACAAGTCAAAGCATTGGCTATATCAAGTCAAAGAAAAAGAAATTGCTGCTGGATTGATAACAATGCAAACCTCTGCTAATTAATTCTCCTATAATGTAAATCGAAATTCACGAAAGTCGGAGTATTTTCTACTAGGGGCGGATCCAGGAATTCCGTAAAGGGGAGGCGCTTTTACAGAAATTAAAGAGGGGTGCAGGTCCCCCTCCCCCCATTTTTTCATTTTATTTCTTTTGTTTTAACACACACACACACACACACACACACACACACAAGAGGGGGCGCACGCCCGGGTGAGCCCCTTCTGGATCCGCCACTGTCTTCAATCTCTTTGAATTCGGCCAAGGCGTGGTTAAATGTATAAACTGTTGGTACCTCAAAAGTTTCCCTGAGTTTCCTTGTCTTAGTTTGTGTTTCAGGTTAAAGTACCTTTCATATAACTAACACTGTGAGACTTACTCGCCCCAAAGTGCTCTCATGTCTTAGTAATCATGCAATAATGGTTTCGTACAATACGTGTACATTGATTATCGCGGTACAGCGTCGAGTCAAACTAACGGCTCGTTCGAATTTTTCAGAGCCCGCTCTGCTCTGGTACGAAACCATTATTGCATGATTCTTGAAAGACATGAGAGCACTTTGGGGCGAGTAAGTATCACAGTGTTAGTTATATGAAAGGTACTTTAACCTGACACACAAACTAAGACAAGGAAACTCAGGGAAACTTTTGAGGTACCAAAACTTTATATTATCTTTAACCACTGTGCAACATTCATACGTGCAGAATTGTGAAAATTTGATTTTTATAAAAAAGGATAGATACCTGTCCTCCTTGTCCCGAGAGGCTACCATTCATTTTGTCAGCTGATACCGTAACTATGGAGATCTACCTCTATGAATATCCACTAAAACGCCAAAAACTTTTTAACTCTTTGCGACTATTATTATGAAGATCCACCTAAGGCAAGAGTATTATAGGCTCATTTTGAACCTTGGATTATTAGTTATCTTGTAAATTTGTGAAACTTTGGCTAGAATTCAATACTCTTTTTCTTGTACACGCAGTATTCCTTGCATTTTATATAATGCTTTCATTTACAGCACCGCGGACACATATTTTGTTTTTGTTGTTATGCAACAAAGAGTTACAGTACAGGCAAACAGTGATAATGTTGCAAGTTCAAGTTACAAGCATACAATAACGAGAAGTACGACAGTCAATCAGTTTATTTCAACGGTTCCTCGGTGAAATTAATGTAGGTCTATCTGCTCAACAACAGAGCACTCATAGCTGGAGTGAAATTTCATACGCCTTTTGAGTTCACACGTATTATGAATTCATTTCGAAGAAGATCGGTCATGGTACGGCGATGGAGCAACAACTGGATGGTACCCCGGGTTGACCGACGATGGCGCAGCAATCCGTGGTCGACGGCATCGGTAACGAGGTCGTGGTTGACACCGAAGATGATGTCTCGGTCGATGACTGGGTGGATGTCGCAGCCGATGCGTCTAGTATAAAGCTCGTGCTCCCGGCTGCGATATCTTCTTCGTCGCTTTCGATTGACGACGATGTCGATGTGGAGGACGCGCTGGCACTAGTGGATTCGTCGACATCGCGTTGAGATCGTAACCGCTTGTAGGGTGCAGCTGAAACCAAACAGATCGCGTAATGGTTTTTGGCTTACAGTTATAGGCGATATAATGGAAATGGTTATAGTGCATGCATTATACCCAGATTTGATAATGAGTATTGCCTATTGCCATGATTGTATTGGAAGTGAAAGGGAACACAAACCCAAAGAGCAATGTGGATTGAGTGAAAGCAGCAACATTAGTAGAACACATCAGTGAAAGTTTGAGGAAAATCGAACAATCGGTGCAAAAGTTATGAATTCTTTAAGTTTTGGTGTTGGAACCACTGGATGAGGAGACTTTCCGAGACAATGCTAGAGTTCATGACGTCATGTGTGGACAACAAAAAGAAAATAAAAAGAAAATTCAACACGCTTTCACTTTTCTAGCGTAATGAAAGAGCACTTGATTAACCGCTTTCATAAAGCAGGCTGGGGGAATTATTACTTCCTTTAACATTAATTCATGTCAGTATCAAGTTGATGGAATGTGTTATTTTTATGAAAAATTAAATTTTTAATTCTGTTTTGTATTTTCTTTATTGTTGTCCACAAATTTAATGACATCATACTCTCTAGTAATCTCCTGATCCAGTGTATCAAGACCAAGACTTTAAACATTCATAACTTTTGCATCGATTGTCTGATGTTCCTCAAACTTTCACTGAAGTGTTCTACTATAATGTTGCTGCCTCCACTCAACCCACATTGCTCTTCGGGTTTGGCACTGTGCATCGTGTGGGTATATAGAAATGGTCGCTGCACTTGTATTGTCTCCCTCACCCTCCTTCTCCCTCCCCCCCCCCCTCTCTCTCTCTCTCTCTCTCTCTCTCTTATGTTAACGTCATTGCTATATACTGCACTTATCAATCATAATACTTTTAATATCTATCTGGGAACTTTCCACTTTCCCTAATTCACCTTTTATAATGCACGTAATTTGTCGATATATTATTCGTTATGACTAACTCTTATCGGATTGTGCTCATGCACATTTTCATATTGGTGGTTGTTCAAGTTATAGTATCATAACATAAACAGCGCCCATGATTAATTTTGTTTCAAATGCGACCTCTAACGCCTCTTGCTAAATCATAGCAGTGGCGGATCCAGAGGGGTACACAGGGTGCGCGCCCCTTCTTGATTTTTTGTTAAAATAAAAGAAATAAAAACAAAACAAATGAGTGGAAACCCGGAAGTAGCAACAAAAATATTGTTTGCGCCCCCCCCCCCCCCTTTACGGAATTCCTGGATCCGCCCCTGCATCATAGCATACAGGATAGTAAACTTACCGCATATTGGAACGATGATGAGATATAGGCAACCACACAAGATAGAGAATGCCATGTATTTCTTTGTCTTCATCATCTAGATAAAAACAGGGAAAAAAATGAGAACATGTGACGGTCTCCTCAAAGTTACGGAATGATTTATGACCAACACGCTTGTCCTATATCACTGATTAAAATATTGAACTGATACGTTGTGTCTATACCTTCTTTCTTTCTTGTCGCTCAAAGGAAAATCCCCAAAGCATGCATGTTTATTATACGAACGCAGAACGATTGTAGCAACATTAACTTAGTAACATCTTTTATCAAAACAGTGTTTCATTTTCCCTTCTTCACTGAATCAAATTAAACACAGAAAAATCAACTTTAATCATCGGTGCTTTGTCATCGTGTCCGTATCAGATTCATTGGTTGGTTACAACGATTTTAAAGCCGCATTTCACTCCAAAAATATTACTTAATTCCAAACGGATTTAAAACAGGCGCACATAACGTTCTATAGACATTAAACCGCCCTTTACATACAACGATGCTGCGATTTAGCACCTCCTCATATTGAGAAATTCGATTAATCCAATTTGTTCACAGTTGTTCACAATCAATTTTATTTTTGTTGCGTCGTCATTAAATACGAGATATCCATACTACTATGAGATGTCAGGATCCTGAAATGTTGGCACACGAATATCATTGTGAATTGGTGAGATCTTGGTCGTAATCGTAATCTAGGCTAAGATGATTAGTATTTCTATTCATTCATATTTAATTTCATTTCATTCCCGACGAAAGTTTATAAATACAATATGACAACTGCATAAACAAAGTGAAGTACAATGTAACTTTTGCATATTCAATATCAAAATGAGATTTAAATGCACGTCATTTGTTTACAATGAGGCAATAAACGTACTTTAGATGACGAAATACATGGACAAAATGTAACTGAATCATAACAAAGAAAAAGTCGGAAATTTCACAAGTATGCCCTCCAGGCATGTGACGAACTTTTTTTTTTCTGTTTTACAACTCATTCCGGGTATAACGTTCAGTTCAGTTCAGTTCAGTTCAGTTTATTCAAACCAAATCAAACATAACAAAAGTACAAGACATAACTGCAAAAATTAAGAATGATAGAATTGGGACCCCAGTGAAGCACAGCTTGTGGTCGGGCCCCCTTTACACAATACACCTCACAATGGCAAGGTGTAACATATTTACATGGAGTATAACATAATTATGTACAAATTATACATATAATAAATGCAGACAAGTACACGTATACCACCTCCCCCATATACACAACACACACACACTCACACACACTCACACGCACACACACATGCATGCACACTTCACACATGGCTACCTCATCTCATTTTCTACAATTCATGTACCTAATTTCAATCTGTTGAAAAGGTGTCTTTTACACAAAATTTTGAATCGAGACAGTGTAGTGGAATTAATTATATTACGGGGTATAACTTATTCCAGTCTTTAACACTCGCTATTCTGAATGAATTTATGGTAGTTTGTGTTCTTGCATATGGCTGCTGGATGAGGTTACTCTGGCGAGTATTGTAACGATGGATGGAAGAATTTTCCACAAACACATCAGACAAAAATGTATATTGAAGAGACCAACATTTAAACATAAATATTAAGCATTGAAGAGAAACCATTCATCAAACGGCAAAATATGTAGCTGCCAAAACAAAGGAGTAGGTGATCTATAGTTTGAATTTGTTATGTACCTGACAACTTTCTTTTGAAGAACAAACAACTTATGTACATGAGTCCTAAATGTGTGTCCCCAAGCAATATTGCAATACATCAATGAGGCATAACAATTGCATTGTATAAAGTAACCTATAGGGTATACTGGGGAAGGAAGAAACGAAGTTTGGATATTACACCAACACTGCGAGACACTTTAGTACATACGTTATTAAGTTGTTCTTTTCAAAACATTCATTTCTCCGGCAGTCAAGCAATCAATCGTATTAAATCGAAGGAGTGTATTATAAATGGAGAATGCGCAAAAATTGATATCTAATATTATATAGGTGTTCGTCTCTTGCGATGAAGGGGAGTCGGCAGTTTATAGTACCAACATTTTGAAGAGTTCAAGAGAAAACAATTATAATCTTACGTGCGTATTGCATCAAAGTTAGCCTTTCCCTATATCGTAGCTGGTAGCTGCCCAAAAGGTTTCATAATTATCATCTCAATTAATATTTCGCTAGTGGAAAAATTCATCACACAAGAAATTCCAAATTATGTATACTCTGCTATACACAGAAATTGAAGAAATATGATATGAGTATTCATCTAAAGGCATTTGCATGTCATAGAATTATTATCTAAACATCAAGCATATCCACATCATTAAAAAACAAACAAACAAACAAACAAAGTCCTGCCATCCGTTGTGTCTGACAGTCCTGGAAATGCAGAGAAAAACGTGTCATGAATTAAAGTCATTAGCGACATAACTCACCTTGTAGGCTTCGTGGATACAAAATTCGTTACGACCAGAATTCTGACTGTTATAATCTATCTTATACTCCACTTGTAACTGAAAGACGATTTGTCCGGCAGTCAGCGAAAGCAGATACACGTGATCCTCTATGAAAATATCACTAAAAGTCGGTGCAATAATTTTTCATGAACACGTACAACTAACAAGATTGTCCTCATTGATGTCAATTCCGCTGAATGACGAAGTAAATTATATTTCCAAGCCGAAATATATTTCAGATCTCATTGCGGTCAGTACTCAGAGCGATAATGTTACACCAACATGGATCGGGTTCATTGAAAGCTATACAGCTTCGTCAAGGTTACACACAAAAAGGATGATGTTCAGATGACGACAAAAAAAGATAAGGCAATGTTACCATTTATGTGGTGCAATTCTGTCCTCTTTTAAATACCTTTCTTCTCTTTCTCTTCCTCCTCCTCTTCCTTCTCCTTGATTCTTCTTCTTCATCATCATCCCTCTCCTTCTTTTTCTTCTTTTTCCTCTTTCTTCTTCTTCTTCTTCTTCTTCTCCAAAAAGACGGAAATTCGGATTCAAAGCTCACATTAAAAAGTGTCAGAACACGAACCAAACTTTTATATACAATATGGGAGAATTCACCGTGCATGTTGGGTAAAAAAAAAGATGGCGCCCTCGAACTTAGTTTATCTTGAGTAATATTGCATGGTTTGTTTCAGTTTATCAGATGAATGAATAGGCGGAAATGATTTTTATCACTAGAATTTGTACACATTGTCGAGGCAGTCAACAACAACAACAACAACAACAACAAAGAATTGATACTGGTTATCCAAGTTAAAGGACAGGTATAGTCTAGACTATCCATTTATATTTACAAAGCAATGACCAAATTCATCAAATGTTTAAATTACATAGTTTGTTGAATTAACTATTTCTAGACACTAATAATAAGGATAACAACAGAATTCACTTGATAAGAAAAAAGGATCACTCGATATGACACTTTTTATAAGCAACTGATTCAATTTCAAATGTAATGGTATCTCTCTAAAAAAAATCGAGTGAAAATATTTACTCTTAAAGGAGTGAATACAAAAAAAAAAGTGAATTTAGTGTGGAATTGGAGTGAATTTTGAATGAAAATGTTCATTTTCACTCGTTTTGGAGTGACCTCAGGGATCACTCCTAGATCTTCGAGTGATCCCTGAGGTCACTCCAAAATGAGTGAAAATGCACATTTTCACTCAAAATTCACTCCAATTTCACTCTAAATTCACTCTTTTTTGTATTCACTCCTGTAAGAGTGAATATTTTCACTCGATTTTTTTTAGAGAGTAAGTACAGAATTTTATACCTTTTGTTATAATTAGTGGTGGTTTATTCATTCACAATAATTTACACAGTCAATATGGAAAGCCTTTCTTTCGGTTTTCGCATAAACTTTCTGTAATGTGGATTTCGGACAACTTATAGATCCCCTCTTCAACTCTGCCAAAACGAAAAGGAAAACACGCAAAAGGGAAACACGCACGCGCACACACAAGATTCACTCACAATAATGAGCACACAAGTCAAGAAAATTATACAGTTCCCTTGATTGTTGGGTCGGTGTTTCCATTTCACTCACATGATCCCTTCCTCAGCTGTTCACGTCAATCATCAGAATCAAACCTACATGATTTAGCAAAACTTTGGCATTGTCATTCACGCGACCTCACTAATGAATTGGTTCTTTCGTGCTAATCACTTCTCGGAGAGAGGCAGCGGGTGGATGCGCAAACTCGCCTTTTACATCCTTGTTTCGTTGATCAACCGCTCTACCGCCGCGCGCTCGAATATCATCCATAATTCTCCCCTCGTCAGCTCAGTTTTGAGTCGAGATTAAGTAGGCTCAACTGTGAGGCGGGGTCAAAGGTCACGAGAACAGAACTTTTCCGAGTGCGGTTAGAACTCTGGGTGATGTCAGGGATTATCGTTTCTCGGCTACACTGACAGTGACTGGCTTGCCACTATAATTCCGGCACGTTCCAAATTTCCATGGATGGGGATGCTTTTTCTTAACCCCCTCCTCGATAATTATGAAAGACTTCTGTGCCAAATTATCTTATTTATATACGTGTAGGCTACTAAGCAGCTCAGTAAAATTGAAATGCCCTGAACGTACCATCAGTATAGCGGTACACCTTGACAGATGGAACACATTCATCTGTGTTCATTCTTGCAAACTATTGCGTAACGCCAGAGTGATTACAGTGTATAATAATAGATGATGTCATATCAAAAAATTTTAGATCAAAGAAGTTAATCTGTGACATAGTAATAGCTTTTTATGCTTTGAAGATTAGAGATTTACTAATTTCATTACAATGAATCTGCGTATGAACAACAAAGAATTAAATCTCTAAATTTGTAACAATAAACGAATACCATGAGTTATCTAATCATGATGCATAATAATGTAGTGGATTTCCTCCTTACCGACGCCGACTATATCAATACTAATATCTATGATGTAACTAAAATAATAAGAACAAATTAATGTTACCTAGTTCTGCATATTTTGCTAGGGAAATATGCTTTTAACTGCAAATACCTGAAGAAAATAAAAACTGGGAGGGCGTAACATTATCAACTCACTCATTTGAATATTCATAAGGACTGGTAAAAAAAAGATATTTTACAGAGAAATGTGACATTTCAAAATGTCATATCTTTCTTATTTCTTATCCTATATTATGTTTGTCATCTCGGAACGTTCTGTAGGGAATTGTTTTCTCTTCTTTTGGAGGTTATCAAATAATTTTACATTTGAAGTGGGTTTCCTCTTAAACGACGCAGACTATACAGGCCTTTACAAAACTAAAATTAACTGATTGATGGATCGATTGATTGCTTGATTGCTTGATTGATAGATAGATTGATTGATTGATTGAAGACGTCATCCTCGTCATTGTTTGACAGGAGAGAATAGTAGGCTACTGTTTTGCAGATCATTACAAAATCATCGAGAAATGAAGTCATAGCGAGAGCTGTAACATCTCGTTGACACTCTTGTTTTGATTTGTTTTACATGTTTTATTTAGTAAGTTTAGACTGGAGTAACACCATAACTTGCCAGGGTAAAACAGAGTTGATCACTAGGTCATTTCAATTTCAATTTCAATTTCAATTCACTTAAGTACATGCTTTTTAGCAATTCCATAGAAGCTTTACGCCAAGATGTCATTTTTTATGACACTCAACTAGAACGTGTATCTCACTTAAAACGTCTCGGTATCACAGTGGACGATATATAAATCTTAAATTCGTGCACCAGAGTTAGTCTTCACCTAATATTCGAATTGTTAAAGGTCTACAACCTGTCCTGCTGCAGCTATAGTATAGCTTACAGTCAAGTTCAACGTCTTCTATTACCAGTAATTGACCACGTCGCTCAAATAAACCGGGAGCTAAGGAAGTTGCTGGCACCTTAATTGTAATCTTGTGGTATATGTCCCATTGTCCCAATGTTGTAACTTAGCCTGCATGGTGTTATAGCAGTGCACTTTAGTTATTATACTCACGTTGTGGAGGACAGTTGTAGCCCACTGCATAAACGCTGCAATTAATAAGGATTAGTGCCTTTATAAGGCCAAGGTAGACACCTTGGGAAAGAGGAGTCTGGGCTTTGCCTTCTCGGAGAAAAGACGGTAATCAAATTGATCCAGCATCTGAAATGACGCGATGTCTGTTTGACTAATTTCCCGTCTCCATATAATAATAGGTACTTAAAACAGTATCAATTAGGACCCTGCATGGTTTCACATTCAATTGTCTTCTTTGTTGACGTTGTGTTTTTCTCTAATATCACCTTATAATCAATATCTTACTTACGGATAGCGTGAGGCAGCGCCCATCAAACTTTATTAGATAAACTTTATTATTTCAAAAAAGGCACTTCGTATTACGTGTGTATTAACATGTTTTTTAGTGGACCTCTCTCTTTTTTTTCTCAACTGAAACAAAACTGTAATTGTATTTTGCCTGTATGCATGTATCTTTGTCATTCTGTTAACTATCATATGATTTTATCCGTTGCATAGTCGAATATTTGTTCTAGCATCTCAAATATATATGCTTATGATATAATTTCTGATTTATTCTGTGTTATATTTTGTTGGAAAAAAGAACAATAAATTAACTGAAACTGAACTTGAATGCATCTCATACAATAGAAATGAACTGAATAAGGATACTCTAGAAAATTTCTGATCATGACACAACCAAAACCCACGAGTTTGATAATCCATTTGCCGTATATATCTATACGCATAACGATTTTCTTTGTATACTCCGAAGTATCACTGTACTCTCTAAAAAAAATCGAGTGAAAATATTCACTCTTAAAAGAGTGAATACAAAAAAGAGTGAATTTAGAGTGAAATTGGAGTGAATTTCGAGTGAAAATGTTCATTTTCACTCGTATTGGAGTGACGTCAGGGATCACTCCCAAATCTTCGAGTGATCCCTGAGGTCACTCCAAAATGAGTGAATACGAACATTTTCACTCGAAATTCACTCCAATTTCACTCTAAATTCACTCTTATTTGTATTCACTCTTTTAGAGTGAAAATTTTCACTCGATTTCTTTTAAAGAGATAGTGTAGATTTATACCCAAATACTACGAATGCTTGTATCATTCGACATTACATCGATGGTTTCACGTAAAAGTTTGTACACATTGATAAGGCATAGGCCTACAGCAAACTCACTCTTTATTGTAATTAAAAAGCAAAAATGTATCCGCCGAAGCGGTTCATTATAAAGTTGCAATAACCAGCAATGACGGTTGTCTAATAATTGTGGGAGAATAGCAGCTAAATCTGTTATCAAGATTATTTGAAGGGTTTGTTTGCAAAAACCGATAAGTCCATTTTTGAAGATTTTGAAGTACGATCTCTGTCATAAAGTTCAAAATAATACCTTTTCGGAAAGACATATTGGTCACTACATCATTATACAGGTATATTTTTTAAGTTATGGTCAAAAGAAGCAAAACATTTCTTATAATTCTCTTTATTTTTCTTGACCTTTAATCGCAAATATCTCCATTTGGCAAATATGGACTTATCGGTTTTTGCAAACAAACTCTTCATTTATTTATGACGTCTTAGAGGTCACTACGGGAGTTGTGAGTTAATTCGTGTGCTCTATCTTGTTAATGAGGTTCTGTTAGTGAATGATGACCGAAGAATGATAAAACAACGATATGGAGAAGAAGAAGAAGAAGAAGAAAGAAAGAAAGACAGACAGACAGACAGACGGAAAAAAGATGATCATAATCATGAACAAAGATGTAGGGTTACAAAAGAAGATAGAGGTCCTGTTTATCTTTGGGAGCAGTGATTTAAAAAATGTTCAAGATATCACATTTGATGCATATGTGCATGTATGTTAGTTGTATCACAAAACATCATACCATATAACATTTTCGCAATAAAGCCTAAAATATATAGGAGTTATCACTATTTTGCTCAATAAACCATATAACTGTGGACAGTTTAGTCTAGAAACATTTTTATTATAACTATTGTTTCACATTTTGTATATTTGATAAATATTTTACATCGATTTTACTGATTCAAATTTTTACATTGATTGTTTCTATTCTTAACTCACATCTTTGAACCATTTTGAAGCACTAATGCTGGGTATTTGTTTCCTATGAAACTGGTAAATTATGCTTACAAGAAGTGGGATGAGGAAGCGAAATAGGTGACCAAGTGCGAGAGAATTCAAGATTAGTACCACCAGAACAAAAGCAACACAAAGCAGAATAAATTACAGTATACGGTTTATGACTAAAAACAGAAAATCCTTGGTACATGTACCAGTCAGGAAGAGACAATTTATGTCTGAATAGGGCAGATATGTGTGAATTTCCACTGGCATCAACGATTGAGAAGCCTAAAAAATGAGATTTTTTTTTTTTTTTGGCATAGTTTGAACGTATTGAAAGTGCATACTATTCTTTTATGGTTTAATTATGATTATGCACAAAACTTTGATAACATTCTTACACCACAGAATGATGCTTAATTGGTTTTTGGGTGTGTGTGCTTTTTATATACAACAACAACAACAAAAAATGTGAGATACGTACTAGTACGTTGTTTTGTACGAAAAAAAAAACCAAACAAACAAAATAGCAAAACATACTCATGGAGTACTAGTAGTGTGTGCATGGCATGGAGCATTTTTGTTGCGATAGCCAATTTAGTATCGATATCGCATGACCTCATATCGATAAACTCGACCTCTAACTTCCGGTTGCCGGTTTGTACATGCAGCAAGATGGCTCGTGCGGCACAGAAACTCGTCGGAGTTGGCCAAAGATTAGGCACTTCTTTGGCAACGCAAGGTCCTAAACTTGCTTCAGGTACGTTTATTGTTCATCATACTTTCTAGAGGATAAGTTCTGCGGGCTAATTTACGGCCAATGCTTGAATTTTCACCAATCTATGATAGGCATTCTCTCGTGTTACTTGTGTCATGTGTGTTGTGACGCTATGACGTGAATGAATACGGCACCGTGTATACAGTGTGCTGTGTAGTAGTGCATTGTGTGTACAGTGTACAAGTTGTATGTGTAACTGTGATAGACGTCTACATATACGTGCGCGCTTCACTATCGACCATGGGAGTAGCATTTATGCGCGCTTCACTATCGACCAGGGGAGTAGCATTTGTGCAGCTGAATTCTGAATGCAGCAGATGTCAAATGACATCCAGTCAAATGATATCCAGTTGCTATGTCACGCCGTAACAAACAGGCAGGCTGAAATTCAGATTTCAGTGACTGAAGTCTGCTATTTTACGACTCATAACAGTGTTACATTAGTCATTTAGAGTCATATCATATCTGATAATGATATGTGGTATCATTTTGCGTAAAGTTCATGCAAATGTCATTAGCCACACGCATAGCGTGCCGTGAGTCTCATGTGTAACACATGTTAGTCTAGGTCCTCTAAGAACTAACGTTAACGTTTAATTGAAGGTCTAATGTGTAAAATCAATGACAAGGTGAATCTCCTTGTCGCGACCTTGAATACGGTACTAAAATCTAACATGATCCGTGTATACATATACGGTATCCAACTCGCGCTCTATAGCAAAATAGGTTAGTCTGACTAGACCTATACGTGTATTCAATAGGGAGCTTTAGATTTTCGCGATGGGGATGTTCAGAGGAAAAAAACAAGTTCTGACTCTAGACTGTACTAGTTCTGACTGATGAGCATGCGCAAAAAACGCGCGTCAAGTTGAACTATTGATTGAACTACAATGTATAGATCTACCTGTAGCTTGCGTCGTCTGAGGTCTGAGTTGTTTTACTACGCGTTCAGTGCTATTTTTACATCCGCTCAATTCACGACATAAAGAGCTACTTCATGCACCCATCATTGCTGGGCGCCATTTTATTTTTTATACGTTGCGTCCCAGCATAATCTAAAGCAACTTTTCAGCACGACGCAAGGGGAGAGGAGAACGTCCACTGCAATCGTCGTCTGAAACATCCGCACCGCAAATCTAAAGCTCCCTATTGATGAGTTAAGTTATCAACGATATACAATGTATGCTGTGCGAAGCGTTGCGCGTTCCGCCAACTTCTGTACAGGGAGAGGGGGCTGTGACCTGTGTATAGACTCTAGTTACCAGCATCCATTTCCAGCCACACGCGTGTGATAGTATTCAGTGACAATTCCAAATTTGGCTAAAATTGGCTGGATACAGTCACACATGTGACTGTGAGAGGAGAGGCTTGATATTGCTGTTTAGAAGTGTATTGACTCTAGCTAGGTAGCCACAACAACTCGCGCACAATTCTCGCGATCACCAATGACGTAAAAAACTCCTGCGCACGCTGAAGAGCTCTGTCACAGGTGCACTGTGGGATTCCTCAGTCCCTTGTTCGCTCCCGGTTGTCTCATGCGAGTCGCAGTTCTCATACGATTTAATGGAGTTCTTTGTCTGCTTTTCTGTGGTTAGCCCTTTATTTCTTGGCTATAATTCAGCTTAAAAGAGTTGAAAGTGTCTAAGCTTTACTAATTTGCGGTCACTAGAGTCATGGTTCACTACTGCAAGGCTTCAATGTGCGGGTCACATGATGGAAAGCGAAGAAATCTTCAACAAAAAATACCTCTTTATAAAGACAGAGCGTGATGTAAGTGCATGTGCAGCCAAAACCGGGGCAAGTTTGTCCCATGAGCTATCCCATAATGTACGGTATCTAAAACGCTGCTCTGCGCACGGCACCTACAGTTTGTACGTATTGGCGATACCCTCAATTGCATCACACAGTATGACACACCACCTCATGAAGCACACTGTAGAAT
Source organism: Diadema antillarum (assembly GCF_040938485.1). Classification (NCBI taxonomy): domain Eukaryota; kingdom Metazoa; phylum Echinodermata; class Echinoidea; order Diadematoida; family Diadematidae; genus Diadema; species Diadema antillarum. Next base: position 1,816,887 of record NW_027271443.1, read on the forward strand.
GTCGTCGTTATGTAATGTCAGTAGTTCTGTGATTTCTAGATTTGCTTCAAAAAACACTTTTGACATCTAATAATTCACATTATAGAAATCTTTTTTACATAATCTTGAAAATGGTTGACAGATTGCTTATTACAGTGTACCTTAGTACAAAGTGTACATAAATGCATTTCTTGTGGAGAGCAAAATGAATGTGAAAATCAGTTTAATCAACATGTTCCCATTTTGTCAGGCCTGCATGTACAGCCTGTTGGAGGTACTAAAGAATCATCAAATTGTTTTAATCAAAGTACATTGTATTATGGAACAAAAATGTGTATGTTGTGAAATGTATTGGTACCAGCACGTGTACTACAGAAGGTTCATATAGTGAATCCAAAGAAATTGTATAAAATCACACATATGCAAGAGATGTGTTTCAGTAAAGAAATGTACATGTTGTACATTGCGTTTTGTGATATATCTCATCTGTTTGAATACCGTCTGCCCCCCCCCCAAAAAAAAAAAAAAAAAAAAAAAAAGAAGAAAGAAATACAATGGGACTTTCTGCAACGATTACTTTAGAAATACATTGTAGTGAATAAATCAAAAGGCAATTTTAAGTAATGAAACTATAACTTATAACCGACATCTTACAGAAAAACCCATCCAATTTGCTTTAGTATTCACAAAGAAATGGGGATCCTTGTCGAGCGTGTCAAGAATCTCTTCCCTCCAAGTTTTGTCCATTGTGTTATGATGCCATGAGCAGCCAAGTGCTAAACTTGGAAGAAACAGACCCATGACATGCTTTACAATGATCCACATTTCTCTGTGACCGCTTAACCATATTAAATAAGCTTTTCTGCAAGATGTAGGTCAGAAATAATTTATTCATTGTAGTTTCATACCCTGAAATGAAAATTAGGATTGCTCAATTACAATGTATTTTGAAAGTTATCGATGCAAAATTGATTTCTTTTTTAGTTTTTAGTTTTTTTCGGGGGGGGGGGGGACATTGTGTATTCTGAAGAATATCTCTTGTGTATTTGGACAGCTACATTTGTACATTGTACACAAACAGTAGATACCATCTACAATAGTAAAAGCACAGATTTTAAAATTTTTGTTTCTTGTTTGTACACACAGGTACATTGTGTGTGTTTGCTTTTGTTCCTTTTTTGTTGCCATTGTTTGTTGTTGTTTTAGAGCAACATGTGTGTTACAAGGGGAAAAAACAAACAAATATTTTGATGGTTGTCATATTTGCAGAAGCTGTAGAGTATTCAAAGCCACGGCTAGCCAAGTTCTTGTACTATGCCAAGGTAGAACTTGTCCCACCCACTCCTGGGGAATTCCCTGCCGTGCAGAAAGGTGTAATGGACATCATCAAGGCAGCAAGGACAGGCAAATGGGCACAACTTACAGTCAAGGTGTGTACACTTCAAGTTTGATCCCTTATACACAATGTATTTAGCAAGTCTAAATTTCTGTTAGTGAGGACTTCCCCAACAGCTTCGCGAGTGGTTGAATTCATGATTGGGATGTAGACTGTATAGTGATGAACAGAAAAATATATGCGTGCACATTGCATCCATGCCGGGATCAAATTTTTCTTGGTTTTTTTGGTTTTTTGCGCGCTTATTTCCCAAAATTTTGCGAAGTATACGCAGTATACAGTATCTCATGCAGTTTAAAGATGATCCCATTCCAAATATATTTGTACATTTATACATGTGGATATAGCCCAGAAGTATTTGTCAACACACCGTTTAGATTTAAGAAAAATTTGGCAGACTGCACAAAAGGTCTGAATTCCTAAAGTGTATATTAGATCAATGTGCCATCATCGCTGAACAGGACGAATATGACAGTTTGTGATGTCAGAGTAGTGGAACACTATGACAAAAATGTATAGAGAATTAGAATTTTTCTACATGTAGCACACTAACGATAGAGCATATGACTTGCTCTATTCAGAACTAGAAGGCAGCAAGAATATAAAGTATTACTTTCAATGTCAGTTACAAAGTCAAGAGGATGAGTATGGTGTTTTACATAGAATTAAGTATTGAATTCTCTGTGTGCTTTCTTTATCAAAACAAATTAAAATTGAGAGAAAGAGAGATATCTATTTGCAGCTAAACAACAGGACAAAGCTGGATTGATGGAAGTCATTTATTTTCACGATCACTCGTGCCATAGGCTGGTAGAAATTTTGATTTCAAATTATTTGCTTGCAGTTATTGTTAATGTGGTAAGATTTTAATTCTGAATTATACTGTCTTATAAAGAAGATGAGTACAATTGAACTTGATATTCTGTATTCATTTCTTTAGTAATCGTATAAAATGTACAGGAACTTTGTTTTTTTGTTTTAGACCCGTTGAGCACAAGTCCCGAGTACCGTATACTCCGGCAGGTGTCTATGGGAAATGTGTGTTGTGGCAAAACCAGTCTGTCCTCAACGGGTTAAGTAAGCAGACAGTCAATGTACAAATAAAAGAAGAATGTGCACTACTCTTGCCCAATGAGACTGGCTGTGCAATATTCTGTGTAACTTTGATGGTGCCTTGGTGCATATTTTTAACAGTCTTTGTGGTATATGTTTTGCTGTGTTAATATCTTTCCTTACCTGCAATATTGGGCTCGGTGCATTTCTTCTACAGGAGGCGTGGTTAAACACTCTGGTCTGTGCGGAGGTAGCTTTCTGGTTCTTCGTCGGCGAACAGATCGGGAGGAGAAGCGTCATCGGCTACAACGTCAAATCGGACTACGAACCTCATGGATACATCTAAGCCTGCCCTCCTTTCCTCTCACCTCACTTGTATATTTAGCAGTCTCCAAGAGTGTATTTGTATTTTGATCGTGCCGACGGGTGTTTGCGCTTTGCAGTGGTACCTGTCCATGCACTCGATGCATGTTTCAATTTTGTGAGAAACAACATTTGCCATTACACCAGAAAAAAAATAGGCCAGCAGTAATGAGCCTTGATGCATACTTGCGGTATTGCAGTCGCAGGGTAGAGTCAAATGTCAGCAAGATATCATTGAAATGCATAAAGTCAACCTGGACTTGTGATTGGAAATCTTGATACAAAAGTCTGCTCATGTAATATTTGCAAGAGCAGCTTAACACTTTTGCATCACTATGAAATAACACGTAGATTTATGTGTATGTGACCAATCACCATTTGAATGCGATGATCTGCCCTGTATCACATACCGTGATGAATTGATGCAAAGATCTAAAGAATGATTCCGCATGAACTCTGAATTGGGGGGGGGGGGGGGAATGGTTTTTGGGTTGCTTTTCTTGCAAAATGGAAATGTGTGAATTTTACAACCTTTGATTGTAAGATTGTAAGATTAAAGAAGTTTATCAAACTTTAAAACCCGGTGTCATTGTCATTTCTATCTTTCCACACGTGTCTCAAGTAATATGGCAGGATAAAACTGCTTTATACATGTGTAGAAAGCTGCTTGGTCTGTTGACTTTTCTGATCCAGTAGGGTTCCATAAACTCACTCTTGTTAATCTTTGTGCGGTTGTATACTGGGGATTTTTTTAAGCATCAATATACTTCAATTTATTATTATACCCCCGCCAAACGAAGTTTGAAGGGGGTATATAGGAATCAGCGGACGGTCGGTCGGGCAGTCGGTCGGGCGGTCGGTCCGTTGCAAATCTTGCGTCGCGAACTACTTCCTCAGTTTTCAACCGATTCCCATAAAACTTGGCACAGATGTGTGCCTTGGGTTGTAGATGTGCAAGACGTATTTTTTGACAGTACCCAAATGTACGTTGCCATGGTAACGGCATATTATGGGCAAAAATGGGTACAAATCTTGCGTCGCGAACTCCTCCCACAGTTTTTGATCAATTTTTATGAAATTAGGTACAGATGTTCATCTGAATATGTTAATGTGCAAGACACATATTTCCGCAGTGGCAAAAAGTGTGTTGCCATGGTAACGGCATGTTATTGGTAAAATATAGGGCAAAATGCTTCATGGCAAAACTGCTTCATCAGTGTTCTTCCAATTCTCATGGAATTCATATTGAATGTTTGTCTTAGGATATAGGTCAGCATGACACATTTCTTGACAGTGACAAAAAGTATGTTGCCATGGTAACAGCTCACATATTATGAGCCAAAATGATGGAAAATTTTGTGTTGCAAACTACTTCCTCAGTTTTTGCCCAATTTCCATGAAACTTGGTACAGATGTGTGCCTTTGGTTGTAGATGTGCACGACGCATTTTTCGACAGTACCCGAAAGTACGTTGCCATGGTAACGGCATATTAATGGCAGAAGATCAAGGAAAGATCTTGCGGATTTAACTACTTCCTCAGTTTTTTGACCAAAGCTTATGAAATGTTGTTTTGACCAAAGCTTATGAAATGTTGTTTGGCGGGGGTATAACCAGTCGCTGTAGCGACATTTCTAGTTATACATGCATTGGGTCAAAAATGGTAAAAGTGCTTGTTGGCTGAGGACACCTGGGCCCCATTTCATGAAAGATGTCAGGATAGCAACTCTTGCTGGATTGCCAACTTCCATAGCAACAGCCAATCATAAAGCTGGATTCTTGTTGTTTCTATGCCAATTCCCACTCTAGCAAAAGTTGCTATCATATCAACTTTTTATGAAATATGGCCCAGGACTTCTATGGAAATCAAGGGGAGTATGGTTTCTCAGTGCAGTGGACTTCTAGAAGATTCTGTGGGTTTCTCAACGCGGTGGACTTCTAGAAGATTCTGTGGTAATGAGACAAAAGAGGAAACGGCTAACCTCACCCTTTCACTTCATGGAGACAGTTTCCTGCTCATCAGTCAGTACTAGAGAAGTGACACTGATCAGCTGTGAAACTTGTGTAAGTGAATCATGTCCAGTTGACAAGATTGAACAAGGTACAAGTTTTACACGACAAACATTGTATCTCACATATCGACTTGTCAGGGTACAGCTTGTCCATCAAAATGTTTGAAAAGTGACTGGATTACTTTTGATACAGACCAAATTAAATGTCCACAGATAAAAGAGATCACGTACAAGATAGACAAATATGTATTGCAATAAATTATCCCAGGTTTTTAAGAGGTAGCACAAAAAAAGAACCCCAACAACAACAACAGACAGACAAAAGTATTATAAGGTAATAAGATGTGTTTGTTTTGACTGTAGGAGGTGGTATGGTATTGGCCATGACGTATGTGTTTGTGTGTATGTGTATGTGTGCTAAAAAAAATACATTCAAGATAGGGATATAATGGTAATGATAACAATTATAATAATAATAATAATAATAATGATGATGATGATGATGATGATGACGACGACGATGATGATGATAATAATAATAATAATAATAATAATAATAATAATAATGATAGTAATAATAATGATATAATAATAATAATACAGGGTACTTATAATGTGCCAATTCCACATAGTTAACATGCTCAACCTCTACAGACCAACAGTCAAACTCAAATACAGTGTACAAGTGCACAATACTACGAAAGTAATAGTGATGATGATTATAATGATACATGTACTACTAATTTGTTTAAATCACCAATGTATGGTTTCATGAGATTATGATATACAAGTGTATAATGTATGTGTGTATATGTATATATATATATATATATGTATGTATGTATGTGTGTGTGTGTGTGTGTGTGTGTGTACACGTGTATTATGATTTTATTTAAACAGGGAGAAACCACAACACGCATGCTAATGTACATGTTTATAAGAACAGCCATGGATGACAAAAATTCAACCACATATATATCATGTACAATGTATTTTCATTTTATGGATGAATACACAAACCTGAACAAACAAAAACAAAGAACATTAATTATCAATACGGCATAGACACATGAACAAGGTACAGTATAGTACATATACGTAGTTCTGTAGGGTGCACGTCACAAGACCGACACCCACGATTCATACAGCCCACGAGTCATAGAGCTCACGAGTCATACAGCCCATGAGTCATACAGCCCATGAGTTCGACACTAAGCTAAACAAGGCCCACGAGACCGACACATTAAGCCCCGTGTTGTATCTGTCGAACTCGTAGGCTGTTTTTACCTATTGTGTGTCGAACTCATATGGGCTGTATGACTCGTGAGGTGTATGACCCATGGACCTCCTTTCAGGGACGAACTCGTTTGCTGTATGACTCGTGGGTGTCGGTCTTGTGGGATGACCCCGTTCTGTACCGAGGAAATTACAAAGATTCCAAGTGGCTAACATAAGACCAGCTTCCGCCCCCACAGATGACAAATGACAGCCAGATGCATGTTCGTAAGACGTACGCTTATTGTCACGTCATAAATGACTCAAACATCAAACTCGTTTTCCAGTATTTATGTCAATCATTCGGACTTGTAGAATATAGGCCTAAGATGTAAACGGACAAGAATTCAACCTGTATGCTACATAGCTCGTATGTTTATGAAATGGTTAAAACATGAATATGAAAATTAGGATGATTTATTGTTTGATAATTTATCTTTGTCATGCATTATGTTTGCCAAAGTCGCAGTGATCTACAACCATTAATGTCCTATAACGTTATCCTTAAAGGACAAGTCCACCTTCATATACATAAGGATTGAGAGAATGCAGCAATAGTAGTAGAACACATCAGTGAAAGTTTGAGGAAAATTGGACAATCCGTTCAAAAGTTACGAATATTTTAAGTATCTGCGCGGTCGCTGCTGGAAGAGAAGACTACTACAGTGTATGATGTCACATGCGTACAACTACACAAGGAAAATAAAAAGATAATTTCACAAAACTTTACTTTTTGAATAAAATGCACATCTCTTCGACATGCTACTGAGGTATGTTAAGGGTAATATTATTCTCCCTGCCTTCTGAGAGAGAGAGAAGTCGAGCGTTCTTTTGTTATGCGAGAAAAATGGAAATATGTTGAATTTTCTTTATTCTTTCTTTATATCGTTGTACTCATGTGACATCACAAGCTATAGTAGTCTTTTCATCCAGCCGTGACTGAGGAGAAACTTCAAAAATTCATAACTTTTGAACGGATTGTCCGATTTTGCTCAAACTCTCACTGATGTGTTCTACTAATATTGCTGCATTCACTCAACCCACATGTCTATGAAGGTGAACCTGTCCTTTAACAAGCGTATTAATAACAATTTCTCGTGGGCAGAAAATGGAATGTTTTCGCAAAATCATGATCTTCAATAAAAAGAGGATTTTATGTACTGTTGATCTTTTACGATTTACAAGGAAATGTTACGATTATTAGGCCTATAATTGCATTTGAATCACTTTGAAAGTCAAATGCAAAACAAATATACGAGAAAACAATTATTAATCCGTAACTACTGACAAGGAAAATCCATCACTTTTATCACGATTGCTGTCATTATCTGTATGGTAACAGTTCACTGTTCTGAAGATATGTTATTCCGGAGGTTTGTTGATAATGTACAAAAATGAAATAAGGTTCGTAATGAAAAAGGTTCGTTATTCCGAGGGTTTGTTAATTCGATAATGAAAGAAGGTTGGTAATTCCGAAGGTTCGTTAAAGTACACGTCGTCTCTATATTCCGATTAACGAACTTAATTTCATCTTCAGATTTGCGAAAAATATACACATGTATATACCAAATTTGTGAGTTTCGGAAGAAAGAACATTCGGATTAACGGAACATCACCCATCTGTACGCCTTTACTTCTATTATTTGGTAATGAAGCAGTTCACAGTTCCAATTTGTGTGATGTTTGTGTGGGTACTTGAATACATTTTATGTAGGCCTATACATACCTATTATATTTGTTGTAATATCCAATGTAAAGGCCCAACGAAGAATTCTTATTGTGGACACTAAAGTATATACCAGCCAACCAATCAATCAATCAATCAATCAATCAATCAATCAATCAATCAATCAATCAATCAATCAATCAATCAATCAAACAATCAATTAATCAAAAGAGGAAAAAACAAGCAATCTTACAGCCAAACCATGATACACTGAGCAGGTCATTAAAATGACGTGATGAACTCACGGGCATAATATGCCATACCTGAAAAGAAAAGTGAAATTTATATCCCATAAGATTATAGCCAAGCGGTTATCCTCCATCCAACACCTCCCCCCCCCCCCCCTCCCTTTTTTTTATGATTATGGTCTGTTACACATCAACATTTTGTTCTTAATGTAGATTGTGCGACGATCATCTATAACTATACATCGACGTTAACGTTGTTACCATCGAACCACTTGAAAAAGACTGGGAACATCTTCCTAAACGCCTTCCGGAAGAAGGGATTTTTAGTGCTGTAGATGACGGGGTTCGCTGCTGAACTGATGTTTTGGAGGAAAAAGCTGATGTCGCTTGCGAGTAAGAAAGCAAGATGGCTTACATCGAAGAAATATTCGACGGCAAACCAAACGCATGTCGGGAATAAGCTGACGCAGAAGATGACCACGAGAAGTAGAATAGAGCGAATTGCTTTCACCTCTTGCTTGAGTTTTGGTCCCGGAGGAGGGATGCCCATGGGCGGGTGAGGAGCGGGCATCTGGATGCGGCGCGCCTGGGATTTGGCGATGGAGAGAATCCGGAGGTTACTGGCGATGATGACGACGCTGAACACGACGATGAAAGTGCTGGTGACGAAGTGGTGAACTCTGCTTCCCGGTGTCGACACAGATGTGCAATATTCAATTAGAGATTGGTCATCGTTTGAGCCGTAGGCAAACATGAAACCGTGCGTCAAACAACCCACCCACACCACCACTACCACAATGACAACCCGTCTGGAGGTAACCATCGAGACATACCGCAAGGGTCGAGTTATGGCGATATATTTGTCTATATTCACCAGTACAATGACCACAGAAGATACCCCGGTAAAGATGTAAGACCAGATTGAGAAATAGACTGCCGTTTCCACAGTGCACGTAGCGTGACTTCGAACAAGTCTTTTGAAGACTTCTAGAGGTATGGCAACCAGACCCGCCAGGAGATCCGCTAGGGCCAGACAAGCCAAGAAGTGGTAGCTTGGTTCCCACAGCATTGGTTCCCCGCGTGAGGCGAGCATGACGAGAGCGTTGCCGATCACGATAACGATGGCGAGAGGTGTGAAAGCGCCAATCACAAGACATCGATGGAGATAACTTCCCATCAGAGTAGATTCTACGTTCACCGGTGAGCTTGAGGCGTTAGATGATTCCATGGTATCTTTGTAATGCCAGTAATACAATGCCGGATATCTCCGATTCAGTACTGTCTCAAATTCCTTTGTGTCAGTGTGTGTACTTGCAGCAAAGTGAGAACTCCTCTAAGAAATTTACCCGTTTGTGATACTTCTATACCTTCCTGAGCAGGCTGGAGCAAAACGAACTGCCTATGTTTTAACAAGGAGGTACGCCTAGTACCTCCTTAGTATACCGTTCGCACGTTGCTTGCTATTGCAACGATCTACAGAACTATGAATTCGGTTTATCAAAAGACCAGCTCCTCACCCTATTTGTATCAGTGGAATAATGATTCTGGCAAAACCAATCGAACAGCGTCTGGTCATGGTCTTCATTGGCATAATCGTTGCTTGTAAATCATCGTCGATAAATCATCGTCCACCGAATGCCGTCAATATCACTCGGCTGAAGTGTGGAGACCTTGACAGATAAAGGGACTGGTCCCAGGGGCCGCATTCTGAGGGCACAATCATCGTTAAATTAGCATTTTTAGCAAATTGTTATTCTGAGGGCTCAATCAAGTATTTTAAGTGCCGGGTCCACAATAACCATGACAACAAGCGTTTTGGCGGGGAAAGTCACGTTTGCGTTTCAATGCTCATATACCGAGAGGACTTAATGGCAGAGAAAACGACAGATTGGTATTATGCGGGTCAAGAAGAGGCGATGATTACTAGAAAAAATTGATATGACTGCCATTAATTCTCCCATCTCTCGATGCATATGGCTCCATTGTTGTTGTTTTGCTGTTTTTGTGTTCTGTGTTTTTTGTTGTTGGGGTTTTTTTTTCCCGCTTGTGATGCTGCTTACTGTCTTCGGCACAGAAAGGAGAGCTTCTCTCTCATCAAAATGGATCCTGTAGAATTCAGAAAATTCACAAAAACAGGCCGACCTCTTTGAGGTCTTCAATCATTTGTGTAATTTGATTAAAGAGGTTGAGAACTTTTCATACGTTGGCCTACATAGGCGAAGGGTTTCCATTATACAGTACAAATGTATGTCCCCCCCCCCTCCAAAAAAAAAAAAAATACAATCGAATTTTCGCATTGATAACTTATGATATGATTGAACTGTCTCAATGCTACTCAGGATCTTAAAATACAACATCGTAGCTACATTATGCAGAAAACCCCAATCAATTTGGTTTAGTGGTAACAGAGAAATGTGAATTGTAAAGCATGTCATGGGTCTGATTCTTTCAAGTTTAGCACTTGCATGCTCTTGCAACTGCATAATATGTGAACACAATGGACAGTCATGTTGGAGGGAAGGGATTCCTGACATGCTCAACAAAACTCCTCATTTCTCTTTGACCACTGAAGCAAATTGAATGGGGTTTTCTGTAAGATGTGGGTAATAAGTTATAGTTTCATACCACGAAATTGTGTTTGGATTGATTCAGTATTCTTAAACTGATCATTGCGGAGGGTCCCGTTGTAATCTATTGGGGGGGGGGGGGACATACGGTACAGGGGTGGGGAAGGAGCGCGCACTAAGGGTATAATATGATGATTGAGAGCATAGAACTCTCCTTTATTTCTTTCAACATTTACAATACAGTGCACTCCCGTTATAACGAACACGGCTACATGTATAACAAAAATTCTGGTTACAACAAAGTAAAAATGCAAGCCGCAACATCATCCCCTCTATGTATTTATATTGTTTATTTGTTCGGTTATAACGAAAGAAAACTGCCGGTTCCGCGGACTTCATCATAACGGGAGTCCACTGTATATGCAACAGTTAAAAATGATGAAATAACAACATAATTCACACGTTTTACACATTAATGGAATGACATAGGTCATCATAACAAAGCGATAACAAGTCAGACTTTTAAAAAAAAGTCAGACTTAACCCTAACTTACCTGGGCTATTTTGTGAGCTTAAAGTCCTGGGGGGCCATGATGCCCCCCCCCCCCCCCCCCCTTATGATCTCGGCCACGGATCGCGTGTTTGTTACGAAAATTGACACGAGAGTGACTCATGATGCAATCTATTAGGCAGTGTAGATACATTTCAATAAATCGCTCTATTTTATTTTATATGAATTAATTATGTTAATTTATGCATGAAATTAGAATTTGGCTGTAAATCATTAAATAAAGCCCCAAAACTTCTAAATTTTTTGTTTGAAGACTCTATGGCGAATTCTGATTAAATCTAGGATGAAAAAAATTGTTATCAATTTTCATTTCTTATGTATTTTATTGTTTTTATAATTTCTTATGTATTTCTGTTTTTTTACTTTTTGTTTTCCATTGTTTTTTCAATGGGAATCGTTGGCGACACAATTTCAATCATATGAAACATAAAATTGATTGTTTTAAATCACTAAAGGTAAAAATAATGATACAATTATGAATTTGAGATAGAAACCCAATTTGCATTGGTTTTGTACACAAAATCACGTTTTTGAGCAATTTTGGGTCTGACATGCACTTACACAATGTTGCGTAACTTTGGAACCGCGTACCCGGACGTCGCAAATTTGGTCTTAAAAGTTGCGCGAGGCCTCAAGGTAAATTGTCATGAATCGCTGTGTGGATGGGTTATCGCGTTGCGGAGATATCGCGCGAAGTGTCGAGGGAGGCCATTATGCCCCCCCCCCCCCCCCCCCCCCGGTAAGTTAGGGTTAAAAGAAAAGAACTAGAAAGAGAAGGGAAGTAAAGAGAAACAAAAACGTGCCCTGTAAAAGCCTCAAGGTCTCGCAGTGATGACATCACCTGACTGTAAAGAGTTGGAATGCACAAGAATAAATGAAAGTGCAACGCTTGTTGGGTAAATTATACAAGTGGTGGATCAAGTGTAAAGCAACGTGAAACTAATATTTGGCGAGGAGAAATATTTTGAGTTGTTAATTTTTTTTAACGTCCTGCTAAATTGTGAATTTTGAATACTGGGCGGCAGTGAATTCCAAATGACCGGACCAAGGTGGCGAATTGATTTTGAATGGATGTTTGTTGCATGCTTATATGCTTATAAGGTAAAATATGTATAGTATTATAGTTTCCATGCGTCCACAGAAACTGGCATGGACACATACGGTGTATTTTAGAATACAAGAAATGTGTGGAATAATGCTTTGATATCAAGGTTTCATGTGGTTAATATTGAAAATGTTAGATATTCTTCAAAAAGCCATTGGGCTAATACTTTGCAGTTTCGGTATTACCCAAATGAAGTCATGTTTAATATCAAGGCGTGTTTCAGCAATTCTCATTTCCATCAAAAACAGACAGCAAATAATAATACCAACCAGTGTGCAAGTACAAAAAAAGAAATCAGAGCAGGGGTATTTTAATCTATGACTCCAGTATTCAAATCAACATTAATAGCACGGTAATCTGCATGTGGCAAATGTCATACCCACATTACAAAACATTGATAATGGTATTTTGGAGATTCCCAATACTTCATAAGAAATTTCACCTGGCATGAGAGACCACCATTCAGTGGTGACAGATATTTTCCAAAAAGGTAATTTGGCAATGGATTTTAAGGACTTGGGTTGACCAGAAAAGGAATGGTATAGTATCGGTTGAGGTGAGGAATCAGCTTTTAACTTTTTGTGGGATACTCTGTACTTAGAAACCACTTTATGAAATGTTAAAAAGCATACAATTCTAAGAAGAATTCAAAGTTCATTTCATGAAAAGCAGTTTTGAAATGGCTGAGATATCCTAAAATAATGTACAACAAAGCGATCCTAATAAAAAGTGGGTTCCACCTTCCACCTTTTATTAGGATAGCTTTTTCCTTTTTTTCTTTTTTTTTTGATATCTCAGCCATTTCACAACAAATATACCTTGAATTCCTCTTAGAATTATATGTTCTTTCATATTTCATAAGTTTCTCATAATCTCAAAAAAGAACTATCATAAAAAAACATTGGAAACCTGAAGTTCTATCTCAACCAAAACTGTACCATCCCTATAAGAGGATAATAAGTACAGCATTTGTTATGTGCCTTCGATTTAGTAGCCTACTTTGAGGCGCAGAGGGACGTAATTATAAAAAGGGACATAATTATAAAAAGAATAACATACATCATAGTCATAATTGTACATAAGAGGGTTCAAAAAGAAGAAAGAGATAGATAGAGATATACACCTGATGAGCAATTCGTTGAAAATTCAATCAAAACAAGATGCGAACATATGTGATTTCAGAAGCTCTTAAAATGTTTCAATGGTCTCCGCTGATCAGATCCTCAGTGGAAGAGCGTTCCAGAGAGATGGGGCTGCAGAAACAAAGGCTTTTTCTCTGAGAGTTGAGATTGTTCTTTTAACTGTTAATTGTTTACTATTACATGAACGGAGATTTCTGCCAGGGACGTATTGTGAAACAAGGTTTTGCAAATATTTTGGAGCTGAAGAATGTACTGCTTTCCATGTATGAAGAAGAATTTTAAACTCTATCCTCTTGGATACTGGTAGCCAATGAAGATTTTTAAGAACTGGGGTAATGCTGGAGAAGCGAGATGTTCTACTGAGGACCCTAGCAGCAGAGTTCTGAGCACGCTGTAGTTTGGCCAGTTGGTAAGATGAAGCCTTGAACAATAATGCATATCCACAATCAATACGAGACAAAACGTACGAATGAATAACAGAGGCTGCAACTTTGTGTGATAAGGATTTCCTGATACTGTGAATATTGCGTAGTTGCAAATATACAGATCGACATGTGTTTGTAATGTGTGTCGCCATTGACATTTCAGGGTCAAAATAAACTCCCAGATTCCCACAATTTGATACAGATTGTACATTGACACGTCCAATTCGTAATGATTGACTGTGGACCTTTGCTGCCAGATGTTTTGATGCAATCATCATAAATTCACATTTGTCATCATTTAGTTTTGAGTTTGTTCCGTATCATCCAAGCCCTCATATCATCAATACATGCTTCAAGTCTATGTCTGGTAGAGGCCTCACTTAAAGGATCAGATGGATCGAATGAGGTGTACAGCTGGGTGTCATCAGCGTAAAGATGTATATGGATGCCATGGGTCCTTGCGATCTCTGCGAGAGGACTTGCATAAATGCTGAAGAATGACAGACCAAAAGAGATCCTTGGGGGACACCATACAGAAGTTCAGCGGAGGATGACATGCACTCATTGATCCTGACTGCCTGCGAACGGTTACACAAATAGGAAGATATCCATGCAAGAGCAGATCCTTTCACACCTATTGAACGAAACCTTGTGATAAGAATATCCTTGTCAATGGTGTCGAAAGCTGCTGACAGATCAAGGAGAACAAAGAAAACAGCTTGCTTCTTGTCAAGTGCTTGATGTACATTGTATATCATTATGGACTTTAATCAGGGCAGACTCGGTGCTATGATGCTTCTTATAAGCAGATTGAAGTGGTTCTCTTAAATCATTCAGTTCCAAATATTCTTGAAGACGCTGGGCTACGACTCTATCCAAAACTTTTGAAATAAACTTGAGATTGCACACTGGTCTGTAGCTAATGAGGGTGTCGGGGTCTAAACTGGGCTTCTTTAGCAGAGGTTGAACGACAGCTTGTTTGAATGAGCTGGGGAAGATGCTTAATGATGGGCTTTTTCCTCGATCCACTGTAGAAGACCAATGCTCACATTGCCATGATCATGGAACTAGACAGCACTAATCGTATTACGCCATGCCCGAGTCAACAGGATCAAATACATTGTACATGTATTATGAATTTCTCCATTCGCCAGTGATCTTGCAATTCTGCCAGGACCCCTTTTCCGAGCTCATCCCCCCCCCCCCCCCCCCCCCAAGGAAATACAGTGTATCTCCTCTGAAAACTATATGGGAAAAGAATCAGTACTACAAAGTATGCAAGACTGCGCAAAACAACGTCCACAGTTCCTTAGTGCTCGGAAGCAATTCATGCTTATGCTGCAGTGCTTTAATTCTCCCACGGTTCTGACAAGATCCAGAGTAAGGGCAGCTCAGTGCAGATTTAACATCCTCCAAGAAGCACTCTCCGTTCATCCGCATCATCCATCAACACTGTGTTTAAAAGCCTCCAGGCAAATGCAATCCGTATTTTTCACTCATTAGTCATGATGTTCTTCGCATCACATTTTCCGTTGGCATGGCAACCAGCATCTCATCGCAGTCCAAGCCGCTCCTTCTCTCTCTGTTTCTTCTTCACGGAGCCGACGTCGCGGTCCTTCCACGTACTCTTGAGCAGCTTGATGGGGCGGTTGCCGACGTATTTTCCTGAAACCAAACCACAGAGAGAATTGGTTTACAAAGTATTTCATTCACCTACTCCCTCCAACTACGTTCCTGACTCAGAAATCGCGTACTGGTTGCTTTGTAGACCAAGCATCCGGCAAGCTTTGTGGTTATCAACAGTGGCGGACCCAGAAGGGGGGGGGGGGGGCAACCAGCACATGCCCCCCCTTTATTTTTCGTTAAAAACAAAAGAAATAAAAAGAACAAAATGAAATGAAACCCAGAAGTAGCACCAGGAATATTAGTTGCGTCCCCCATTTACAAAATTTCTGGATCCGCCCCTGATTAAGGGCAACTTTTGTGAACAAAACATGGAATCTGAAGACATTACTAAAATGGTCTACCCGTATTCCCAATTTGTTTGAGAATGTGTCTCTACAGAAGCAGGAGGTTCACATCTTGGTCAAAGCTGAAACTGCATATATGTTTGATCAGTCTATACAATGTACTACAGAAGTCATCTGAATCAACAGTGTAGATGTACACACTAAAAGATAAAAGAGTTTAATACCCCCTGCTTGTTCTCACAAAGGGGGTACAAATTGTATCATGGGAAATGTCTACAATCTGGCTTCATATTCTATTCCTGAAGCCAAACCTGGGAGAAAAGTAGAGTCGATTTAAATAAAGGTAATAAAGATGAGGTTTGTAGACAAGGTTTGATTCATTGTAGCCATTGACACCCATCCATCTTATGATCAATACAATATTCACTGTATTGAGGAGTTGGAAGAGATTGAAACTCATCAAAGTAAGAATATCTATTTTCTATTATTTCAATTCTTTGTTTCATTTTATCCAGTTATTAAATGATTTGTGGATTACTATGTATCATTTCAATATACCCTCAACACATAGAAATAAATAATGGGTATCAGTTCACTATTATCAGTTGTATGTTTATTTATTAATGTTGATGTACGATAAGTCAAATAATAATTTCTATGTTTTATGATGTTAACAATTTGATGTTTCATAAATGGAAAAAAATGAGCAAAGAAAATAGAATTCCATCGGGATTTGAACCCAAGTGTGACACACATGCACACACTTGAACCTGACATTAAACTAAAGAATAATTCAACTTGGGATAAATGCTGTTTGTCTAATGTTTAATATGTCATTTAAATGTTGTTCATGTAATGTATTGTATATTTCGTTGTATGTTTGTTCTTAAAATGTTAGAAAGCATGTACCAGGGCCCTGTTTCATAAAGCTGCTCGTAAAGTTACGAACGACTTACGAGCGACTGGTGATCAGTTCTGATGTGCTATACTTATCAGAATTTTCACAATTTAGCACAAGAACTGATCACCAGTTGCTCGTAAGTCGTTCGTAACTTTATGAACAGCTTTATGAAACACCCCCCTGCTGGTAAACAAAGCTAACATCCTGGTATGGACAGTAAACAACTGAATTAAACTGAGAGACTTTGATAACGAAGCAACTTCTTACATGACCTGGGATAGCAACCTTGTTAACAGCATGGCAGTATTTAGAGGGCTGAAAAAGCATATTTTTGGTGGAAAATTATTATTCTTACCTTTCCTGCAACAGACATAAGCAGTAATACAATTTCCAAAGAAAGTGTATTCCATGAAGTCACTTTTTTCAGCAAAGAAACCAGTATAAAATACTGCAGAAAAAGGTATGTACTCCAGTTACAACGAACACAGTTATAATGAAATTACGCTTGCAACAAATTTAAAATTAAGGCCGCAAAATTATCCCCTCTTTGTTTTCATATTGTTTATTTGTTCATTATAACAAAATTTCGATATAATGAAAGAAAACTGCTGGTCCCGAGGACTTCATTATAATGGGAGTCCACTGTAACAGATGAGTTCTGTGCATGACCTACCATTCCAGTCTTTCATAGCCTGTACAAAGTCCCGTGGGTCCTTGAAACTGACGAAGCCGTACCCTTTGGTCTTATTCGTCCTCTTGTCTCGGACAATCTGGGTGGAATCAAGAGGAATCGAATTGAAAAAAAAAAAGTGTAAGCATGGCAACAGTAATCCACCAGTAAAATGCAGCATCATATCTACTCATGTTATTTCATGGTCAAGTCAAAATGCAAGGTATCTTAGTAAAACATGTACACATCATTTCAGAGTACAGTGTCTGTATTCAAAACATGCTAACTATGATATAAAGAGAATTCAATAGTTTCATTCTTATGAAAGTGCACGTTCCCTGGAGTTGTTATCGACATATAGCAAGGGAATATTATTTGGCTGTTTTTTTTTTTTTAATGAAGTTAGTCAAGAGCTACTTTCCTAATGCTACAATAATGAAAATATGTTGAATTCTCTTTTATATTCTTCATATCATTGTCTTCACAGTGATGTCACAAACTGTAGTAGTCTTCTCATCCAGCAGTGGTAGCATTGCTACTTATAAAATTCACATTCTTTTTAACAGTTTGCTTGATTTTCTCCAAGCTTCCAAATGTGTTCTTCTAATATTGCTGCATTCACTCAATCCACATATTTGGGGAAGCTTCCCCTGTAAAGTTTGGCCCTCATCCACCTATACCTTACCTTGCACTTGAGGAAGCTTGGGTAGGTGCCAAAGACTTTTGTTAGCGTGTCTTCAGTGACTTCATTTCCAAGGTCGCCGGCAAAAAGTCTGAAGTCATCTGACATAAAAGAAATAAACACAAATACCATGTGACTATGAACATGACAAGATCTCTGCACACTATTGAACTTTATTGTCACTTCTTAAAATGTAACACGACCCTCCCCATGATGAGTAAAAAAGAAAAATAAAAAACAAAAAATCCTGTGACACAATATTCCGGGAAAAAAGAGGTAGGGAAGCTCTCATGAGGGTTTGGCTCTTGATCTTGGAAGAACTTATTTTGTAACCATAATTCTTGTAGATAACACGCACAGTTCCATGACATTTGCTCCTGCGACAATTGCTCCCTTGAAATATTTGTATGCTATTAAAGCCAAATTGTACTCACAAGCATAACCCTAACCCTAACATCAAACTAAATCTAAACTCTATCACAACCCTAACCCTAAGCCTTTGGAGAAAATTTAGGACCAAATAATTGTCGCAGGAGCAAATGTCTTGTCACCAATACGCACTCTGACTCAACCCCAGAAATAAGTTCAAATGCTCATAAACTGCTAACTGCAAGGGACATTCCATTCAAGTCATGTGTAAGTGAGTGAGAGAGAGGGAGCATGTGTGTGTGCCTCTAGAAGTGAATGCATTTATAGTTAAATAGCAGGTGTGATTCCATGGACAATACTGCATGGACCAGCCAGAGACTCTTCTAACACAGCACATGATGTGTTTAGCATCCTTGGTTAAGCAATTAGAATGTATTATATACCTCATTTCTAGAATCCTCTCATCTGATTGGTTAAAAGGGGAGTCATGAAAATAGCTGTGCCCTATTTTTGAGTTACTGTGACCGGGGCCCGGGCACAGTTAGTAAATAGGTTTTAGAGACAGTCGCGACCCCGTACACATAGATCGCTCATATGCACGCACGAATGATACGACCGCTGCGCATTCGATCAGCGTGCTGTAAAAGAGACTAGCGGACTGGTTTGGAGCATAGTTTGGAGACAGTCGCAAGTCGCAACCACTGTGTACACATAGATGATCACTCATGTACGCACCAATGATACGTATGACCGCCGCGCTGTCGATCAGCATTGATTACACCTTACAAGTGCTGTAAAAGAGACTAGAATCTACGGTGTATATTTTTGGTATCTATATTTCGGAATCTATATTTTCGGTATATAAAACAAATAATGACTGCTTGATATTCGGGGCACAGTTAAAATTATGTAGGCCCTCGGTGATGTGAAAACCATAACCATGTCCTCAGCTTTGCTTGGGGCATGGTTACGGTTTTCACATCACCTCGGGCCCATAATTTTAACTGTGCCCCTCATAGCAGTCATTATTTGTATACTATGTTTTGATGCATACTTTATGTACAAAAAAAAAAGACGAAGAAAAAAAAGTCCTTTATTTCTTTGGAATCATAAATATAAAATGAGGAAGTCGTGCTACACTGACTTCCCTGTAGCTTGTATGCAGCTACCTTGCAGTGTAATTGCTAGTCTTTACAAATGACCCCCTTTTATATTTTTTTTCTCACTAAACTTTTCATGTGATTTCACTGTCGATTGGCACAGCAAACCTAATAGCATTGTACACACTGTCCAATGTCCTGGCATGGAAAAGATTGAACATGACAAGTTAACAAATCAATATCATGACTGGATCAAGATTCTAAGGTATAATTTTACACACTCCTTCAGATCTCTGAGAGGGTGAACTGTGACACCCCTTCAGATCTCTGAGAGGGCGAACTGTGACACCCCTTTAGAGCTTTGATGGGGGCAAACTGTGACACCCCTTCAGATCTTTTAGGGGGGCAAACTCTGCACTCACTTGGATCCCAGTCACACAGGCTGTCGTCTTCCCACGTCATGCCTGCAGCCGTCCTGATGAACTTCTTCTTCTTCTCCTTCTTCTTCAGCGGCTCCGAGGCCGAGCCAAGCTCGTACCCGCTGCCACCCTGCGTCAGCTGGCTTAGATCAGCTGCACTGGGGTGGGGCAGGTACTGAGACTGCTGTGTCTGGGGCGGGGCGATGTACTCCGGTTGGGAATTCATCATAGGTGGGGGAGGGGGTGGTGTGAGCAATGGTACTGTGGAGGACACGGCTGGAGCCTCTGCCACTGGTTGGACTGAGGAGCAGAGAGAAAAGTATCCACTTTAATAACCCAATGGTAAACAGTGGCTTAAGAACTTATCCCCACTTCAGAACATGGCACTGCTGCAAAATATGTGCAATACATTCATGGGTTAAAATTCCACTCATTGGAAGAGGCACATTTAAAAAAAAAAAAAAAAAAAAATCATAATGTACATTGTATGTATACCTACAGTATGCATCTACATTGTAAATGTGAAAAAGAAAAGCAATTCCAGGGGGGTGTTTCCTAAAGCTGTTCTTAAAGTTACAGACAACTTGTCAAGAAAGAATGACTGAAACATGTTCTGATACTTATCAGAATTTCAATAATTCAGGACAAGAACTGATCACCAGTCATTTTTAAGTCCTTTGTAACTTTCAGAACAGCTTTATGGAACACCCCCTGGAATCTTTTTTAATTCTGGGTGTTTGCCTGTTTTGGGGTCTTTTTTTTTTGGGGGGGGGGGGGATGAGATGGCAGATTGTTGTCCACTGGGACAACCAGCAATATATACCATGCCTTTATTCTTAGAAAGGGGTATATTCTTTACCTTTATCAGACACAAGAGCATTTTATTCTTCAAGGATTACTAGTTGAAAATTGGGACCTAATTCAATCTAGATATCATAAGAACTGGCCTGAATACATGTCACATTAGAGGCATAATTTACTATTTGCACATGAAACAAAACCTAAGCATTAGTGCTTTAAAATAGTTCTAAAATACTACTGTGAGTTAGGATAAAAAAATAACCACTGTAAAAATTGGAATCCTTATAATCGATGTTAAGTATTGTTAAATGCACAAAATATTAAAAACACTTGATGATAAAAATGTTTCCACACTAAACCGTCTACAGTTACAGTTTATTGAGAAAAATACTGATATACATGCCACCACCTTAACAACATTCAGAGAAGCTGCTCTCCCATGTATTACAACCTTGCAGCCTTCTTCTGGATCACTCATCCTTTAAAGGAGGATGCATCCAGATTTTACTCGCACAGCGCACACTTTTATTGTAAATAGAGATCATCACCATGGCACCTCCCAATGGCACACATGTGTAGTTTCATCCCAGTATAGCTTTTTGGAGCTGCGAGAGGGATTACAGTATCAAGTATCAAGTATCTCCTTATATTTTAGGCTTTATTGTGATTTTTTTTTTTTTTTTTTTGGTGGTAGCATGTTTTTTGATACAACAGACCTACACATATGCATCAAATGTGTTATCTTGAAATTTTTTCAAATCACTGCTCCCAAAGGTAAACAGGATCTTTAAACACCAGGTATGCACACAGACCATGTTTTGCATCTACTGGGATCATCAAATTTGTGCAACTCAAAGGTCTTTTTACCCACTCCCAACAAATGGAGAATGTGGGAAAATGGAACTGAGGTACACTAATGCATACTCACCTGATGGGAATTTAGATGTACTGGCCAAAAAAATCACAGGTCATGTTTAAACCTAATCAGTATAAAAGATGAATCTTCTAAGATCTAAGCATTCTTCATTGCATCCTTTGATCACGCTCAACTCACCTTCTTTTTCTTGCGATGAAGGAGTTTCCTTTGCTTCAGTCTTTTTCTTTTCCTTCTTCTTCTTGAAGAGGACGGGCTTTGAAGCATAGGTTGTCGGTTTGGCCGATATGGTCACTGTCTTTGGAGGACCGCTACCAGGAAATCCTGGGGGCCCTGGTGGCATGGGGAACCCAGGCATCATGGGCGGGGGAGGAAGGGGACCAGCATTCATGCCAGGGTGGGGAGGCCCTGGGGGTCGCATACCAGGCATGGGCCCCATGGGTCCCATCGGCCCCATTGAGGGTGGGGGTGGGGGAGGGGGGAGGTTGGGAAACCGGGGTCCACCAGGGGGACGATGGCCACTCCTGATTTGATGGGGTACAAAGACTGGCCTGCCTGATGGAGGGCCAGATGGTCGTGTGAGCTTGGAGGGCATATTTGTATCTGACGCACAGAGTAAGAGAAAAAATAAAGATGAGTAAAGATGGAATAATATACCTTCCTAAGGCTTCATTGCTACATTTCTCTGGAGAACTGATAGAACAAACTGATCTCTTCTCTGGGAACTACAACTTACATTTCAGCGATCTTGTGCCAGACACACAAATATAATATGTAGACATGAGTTCTACATAATTATCTTTGTGTATATATCCTTTTATCATTTTTTTTTTATTTGAATAAATTATATTAATAAATTAAAAAAAAAAAAAAAACCTTCTGGGCATTTATTCCCAGTGACACTGCCAATAGTAAGCAACAATGGATTTATAAAAACACACACTTACAAGTGTAACTTAATATCATAATCTGAAACCAGAAGGGAATGAGCACTTGAGATAAAGTCACAGAGCATTCATGAGCTAAGCAGAAACTGCACTACCATGAATGGAATCTGACCAAAATTACACCATAGAAATTAAATCTTGCATTTTGAGTAATATGAATTTTAAGTAACTTCCTCTTAGTCATACAATTAGTGTAGTCTCATGTTTGACAATTTGGTTTTTTTCCCAAAAATATGATTTAAACAGAATTACGCAACAAATGAAAGCATTTGAACCAAACATAAAGATGCCTGGTCAACTGGCTGGTCTGTTTGGAAGCCAGGATATTGTGATCTTTGATGTTTCACTTCACACATTTTCTTGATTTTTTTCCTGTCATGTTGGTCAACTAAATTGCATACATTTGCAATAATAGATCTTATGTATGCCAGGTATGTCATGAATGTCATGTTTTTATCATTGTTTCAAATTTAATAATGATTTTTATGGACAGCTTTCCATCCTGACTCACTGTTTCTCGCCGCCTGTCTCGGCTGAAATCCCGGAGCTCTGGGCACACCCGGCGGTCCTGGAGGGGCCCTCTTCCCCGGGGCTCCTCCATCGCCTGCACTGGTCTCCTGTGTGAGGCTGTGGATCTCCTCCTCAAATCTACACACAAGAGAACAGCAGACATAGTGATGAATTCCTTTAAAAAAATTTCATGCAGTATGTGAACAATTGTCTTTATTTCTTAACATACGATTCACACAATTAACCTAATGTACAGTATGTCCCCCCCAAAAAAAAAAATTACAATGAGATTTTTGCATTGATAACACCAAATATGATTACGCTGTCTAAATGCTACTTCAGAGTCTTAAAATATAGCATCTTAGCTCTATTTTGCAGAAAACCCCATTCAATTTGGTTAAACGTTCACAGAGATATGTGGATTGTTGTAAAGCATGTCATGAGTCTGATTCTTCCAAGTTTAGCACTTCGCTGCTCTTGTTTATGAATACAATAGACAGAACTTGGAGGGAAGAGATTTCTGACATCCTCTACAAAACTCCTCATTTCTCTTTGACCACTGAAGCAAATCAAATGGGGTTTTCTGTAAGATGTGGGCAGTGAGTTATAGTTTCATACCCTGAATTTGTATAGATTGATTCACTATCTTTAAAGATATCAATGTGGAGGGTCCCGTTGTAATTTTTTGGGGGGACATACGGTATTTCACAATATTGCATCCCAGCAAGATTTCCAAAGCTAATGACTTGGTGGGGGATGTACAAGCATGTTGTTTGATGATTTGCAGAAGGCGGGGAACAACCAAACTACATTTTTATTCAACTAGCTTTGTGCAAGCCAAGTGAAGGAAAGCTGTGCTTCAGAAAACAAGACATTTGATTAGATTTTAAATCACACCATCCCTGGTTGAAACCCTTCAATAAGCCAGGGCAGAGTTAGTTTGTGGGCATATCGCTACGAATGCTCATTCAGTAAGGGGCACTTCACTCACTTTTAGAGCGACATAATGCATGCCATGAGTTTTGAATAAAAATCTATGGGATTCATCAATCATGTTCAAACAAAGAATGAACCTACAGTACAAGTAGACCACATGCCTGGAAATGATCCTTTACACTTGGGAAAGCATCCATCTCATTTCAACATATTGAGTGTCTCTACAGTCTTACACAATGCATGTAAATGTACATTGTACATGCACAGTGTCTGGTCATTGGGCTATCATTATGGTCAAGTGCATTGCTGCATGTTCTAATGAACATCATTAGACATTGTTGACATTTTTTTTTTTCTTGGGGGTGAAATAAAGTTACAACAAATTGCACTAAATTACTAAAGCAAGCCGCCCATAATTTCACCACACTGTCGTCCAAAAACTGCCTGCTAAATGTAGAAACCTTTATGCTTTTTTGGGCACAGTGGAACCTACCTTGTCCTTGGTGCGGGCACCAATAAGTGTTGTTAAAAACATTTTACAATAGACCACCACAAACAATAGTTGATAGGAGTCCAGGGCCCCGTCTTATAAAACTTGTGATAGAAATCAATCACAAATCTCTTGAAAGCTGCAATTAATCGCAGCCTGTGATTGATTGATTGCAGTTCTCCATCATAATTTCAATCCTAACTTTTTTATAAGATGGATTTGCATTCAATCGTAAAGTTGTGATTGAATTGAATCAATCACAAGTCTTAAGATGCAGAGCAGCTAGCAGAGACATATGATTCAGTAGATCCAGTCCACTACTGCTACTGCTAGCTGCCGACACTAAATCAATGTTGTTGAATCCAGCTTCTTCAAATTTAACTTTTAAATTAAAGATGAAATTAAGCAATTTCACGGACCAACCAAACACCATACAGTGATGTTGGAGTATTTACGTTAGTAACCCTTCTTCGTCCAACATGATCGATGAGCTATACTATCATAGTAGTAATATTAAACTTAAATTATAAAAGCCAAAGGCTCAGGCTCATTTAATTTTATGCGTTGCTGTCATATCACCATGTTATGCATGTGATGTAACAGCTTAACAGTGTACATGTCACTAGCCCGACCAGACGCCGTGCGCTAGCGCAACTTACAGTGTTTTCTATACACTTGTGTACAGCGACAGGGCTGTGTCACAAGAGCATCAAAATTGCATTTGCCTCACGCAGATGTCTATACATGGGACTTATGTAATCGTTGTACATATTGGCCGCTGAAAAAGACACTGCACTTCGGTATGGTCTGAATAAAGAGTATACAGTTTATTTGCAGAAATAGAGGAGAAATTGAAAGAAGCTAACGTATGATAAAGTCATCATGCAAACAAACCTGCTCATCTCTTCCTCGATTGACTTCATTGTGCCGCTTTCCTCAGGCTTCGCTCTCCAACCATACGATGATGCCATGTTTCCGAGTACCGAACCAGTCTGCCGCCCGCTAGTTTACCGTAGAGTGCGTCCCACCCAGTGCCGTATATTTATAGTGGGGCAGATATGTGAAAAAGATGCTCACATCCGGCGGAAAGTATGAAATTTTGCATATAGGGGTATTTTGAGGCGCTGATTTCAAAAATTGCCGGATCCAAGAGATCTGGCCACGGGGTCGGCCGCCATTTTGAATTCCAATATGGCCGCCGTCAAAGATCCCTATCTTCAGTTCTGAATGACATTAGCCATTGGAATTTGATGTATAAAAGCATGGTGATATGATGACTTCAATAACAGACTTATTTGATATGTCTGACAAGCTTCACGGCAGCCAATTTGAATTTTTATACATATTTGCCATGTTGGAGTGTTGAAAATCTCTATCTCGGGTTTGTAAATTAGGCTACCGATTGAGCGCGCGTTTGTAACTGATAGAGTGCGCGCTGCTGTATTTACATTGTGACGTCAGTGAAAGATGCATTATGCTTCCTTTTTGCTGCACTTTTTGACATGCCCGTGAATGTTAGTCGTGATGTTTGTCTTCGTAGCCACATTGGAATTCAAAATAGCAGGCATTGCGTTTGTCAGACACATCACATCAGTTAATATTTTAACTCAGTATGTTAAAATACTTGTTTTCTCCTAATTTCAGGGTCACTCACCACTTAGAAATCGAGATAGGAATTTTGAATATTTCGTCGAGGCGGCCATATTGGAATCCAAAATGGCGGCCATTCGATGTTTGTGAGACACTCCAAATCAATCTGTCATCAAATTCAATGTGTCAAAACGCTCATGTGTACCAAATTTTGGTGTCACAGGTCATTCAGAACTGAAGATAGGGATCTTTGAATTTGTTTTGTGATGGCGGCCATATTGGAATTCAAAATGGCGGCCGACCCCGTGGTCAGATCTCTTGGATCCGGCAATATTTGAAATCAGCGCCCCCAAATACCCCTATATGCACAATTTCATACTTTCCGCCGGATGTGAGCATTTCGACCAATTTTTGTACATATCTGCCCTACTATTAAGGGTAAGCACTATTTGGGCACCCGTCCCGCTTCATCATGAATATTCATTAGGCAGTAAGATACTGTACTATTAAAGGGCAGAACGCTGGATACGTGCAAAACGTATCACCGGGAAATGTAAAAATCCCGAAAAATTGCATCAACGGGGAATGTTAAAACGTCTCGCCGGAAGATGGAAAAATGTTCAGTTTTGCCGAGAAATGTAAAAACGCTGCCGGGAAATGAAAAAATTATGTATTTCCACGGTATTACGGATACATGTAGACGATGAATATTCATGATGAAGCGGGACGGGTGCCCAGATAGTGCTTACCTATATTAAGAGAGTCTGGCCAACTCGATTTTTGGCTTATGTGTTTTGAAGCCTGTGATTGGTCAAAAGCTGGTCCCGTGATCTACAGGCGCCATGTCGTTACCAAAGTCAATCACGCGGGCGCGAGCAAAGCTCATACGCAGTGCCCATTGTTCATTACGCGCAGCTACGCGCTAATTTTGTTTGCCTTTGGGAAATCCCCAATATCAGTCACGGTGCAGTGGGGATAATGAATTGTCATTGCCGTTGTCTACTTTATTGAAGTAGAAGGTATATAATATATGATTTTAAAGTTATTTTGATATGTTTCTGCGAAAAAACTGAAGATTTGTCATGCCTAAATTCCTGCCCAGCATGGCGTTGCTTGAACCACCTGACTCATGTGTAATGATGCACCGCTTTCCGACAGATCCAAAAACGAAGGAAAAAAAAAAAGATGAGAAATCAGTGTGCGACGGGAAAACTGTATGATATGTTTTCTTTGGATTCCTCACGGTGTCTTTCAGACTATCCAAGTTTTGATTTACATTTGTATGCCACCGCCATAACGTACGAAGTGTAGCCTGAGGCATCTGTTTTGGTCGTCCGTCCGTCCTTCTGTCTGTCCTTCATTCCGTAATCATTTTTTGGACACCGTTTGTAATGAAACTGTTTGACATAAGATGTATAATTATGTGTGAGTGGACGAAGTTTTGTCTTTAGCTTATAAACTTTTGTGTGAAAGTGAAAGGTCAAAATCATGTACATAATGGTTAAATTCTTAAAACAATATTACTATTTCCCACATATCTACATGCAATTTTTGAAGGTGAGTATACATGTATTTCCAGACAAAACTTACTGCGGCGACTATGATTCTCTTGTGATTTATTTATTTATGTATTCATTTATTGGGGGGGGGGGTAGGGGTGGGGGTCATGGGAGGGGGCCAAAGGTCAAGGATCAATGTCAGGTAAAATGTTAAAATTCTAGTATCTATTGTTAGAATATTATTACCCAGTTCCTCCGTACCTTGGAGATTACCCAATGCAAAAACTTAAAACCAAACACGGTATTCGCATGCCATCATTACTACACAGTTACGCGTATATTTATAGGGAAAGATTGTGGCCATGATGGTCAGAGGTCAAGTGAAAATAGTAAAATGACAAGATTTTCCACATATTTTTAAAATAACCACTCAAGGTATTGCCATGAAGTATAGATAGGTCAACTGACGAGTAAAAAATTCTCAATATCCTTAATACTTGCTCTCTTAAACAATAAAAGTCATCCATTCACACTTAGT
Source organism: Diadema antillarum (assembly GCF_040938485.1). Taxonomy (NCBI): domain Eukaryota; kingdom Metazoa; phylum Echinodermata; class Echinoidea; order Diadematoida; family Diadematidae; genus Diadema; species Diadema antillarum. The sequence continues at coordinate 1,844,983 of NW_027271443.1, forward strand.
TCAAGGAAAGTAAACACTCGACGTATTATATCTTATGACAAACATGCCATTTTTTTTTTTCTGTCAATTATATGAAACTGACGTGTAACATTGTCAAAACGTACTCTACCGTATGTACCAAAAAAAAAAAGAAATTACAACGGGACTCTCCGCATTGATATCTTTAAAAATAGTCAATCAATCTAAATACAAATTCATGGTATGAAACTATAACTCATTGCCCACATTATTTACAGAAAACCCCATTCGATTTGCTTCAGTGGTCAAAGAAAAATGAGGGGTTTTGTAGAAGATGTCAGAAATCTCTTCCCTCCAAGTTCTGTATATTGTATTCTCACACAAGAGCATCGTAAGAATCAGACTCATGACATGCTTTACAACAATCCACTTTTCTCTGTGACCGCTTTACCAAATTGAGAGCTAAGATATTGTATTTTAAGACTCTGAAGTAGCATTTAAACAGTTTAATCCTATTGGGTGTTATCAATGCGAAAATCTTATTGTATTTTTTTTTTTTTTTTTTTTTTTTGGTGGGGGGGGGGGGGATATACTGTACACCTGCTATGGCTGAGGTATACGCCGGTAGCCATTTGGACAATTTTATTTGTTTTTAAACTATATCTATGTTAAATGATCCTGAACGTGTAGTTTATATTTGGTACGGATGTCACTGAGGATATCCCTAATCATCATATGTTATCCAGGTATTTGTGCTTTCTTTCAATTACAGGTCTTTTTAAAAACTATTTCTAAACAATTTGAGATCATTTTACATACCTTTAAGGTATATGAAATGATCTCAAATAATAAGCACTTGCCGATGACGTTTCATGTTGTACATTGTACATAGGCGTTTTCCTTTTGGATTACCTAGAAGGCCTTCATGTCTGTTTCATACATAACTATATGGTACTAAATAGGATGGTAATTGAGGGTTATTTACGTGCTAAACAGTAATAAGTTAATAACTGTGGAATTCGTCTATTGCCTGTGCACTGCTAGAATTGTAAATTTATTTATCATGTTGTACAATATTCTTGTTCCCTGGACAGCTTGCTAATATAATATAGCATACAATCTAGTGAAAGTGTATGACACGGCATACTGTGAATTCTTCTTTTATTTTTACAGCAAAAAAAAATATATATTTATATTCAAGAATTATGTCCTTTAGACAGCTTCCCTATACCTGGGTGCTTGTGTCTGCAATGGTCTATTCAAATGTGTAAAATGATTGACGATTGTTGGCTTTGTTCAACATGGATGGAATGAAAGAATGTCCCTCCCCCAACGTACACCCTTTCTCTCTCTGTGTCTCTCCCTCTCTCTCTCTCTCTATAATAAAAAAAAAAAGTCAAGCAATACAGTGCCTTGCGCCTTTGGGACGCCTGCGCGTAACGCTAACCCCCAAGCGCACACGCTAAAACCTTAAGCGCACTGTACGCTGGGTAACGACATGGCGTCCAATTTATGAGTTGGCCAGACTCTCTTAAAGGGACTGGGGATGAGTGTTTGGTTGTGCAAAACATGCGAAAGAGAAGGTGCTTTGGGTATAAAATGAAAGGTAGATATGTAACTTAACATGTGTGAAAATATCTTGGAAATCGGAATCTTCTCAAATGTTTTAAAAAGCGAAAAACAAAACATACTTTTCTGGAAAAAGACCCTTCGATACGATGGCGATACGTATTTGAATTGCGGAATACTGCTTGTTGACTGCGAACATCAAGCCAACTTACAGCGAAATCAAGCCAACATGCCGAGTGAGCTGCGGAACTACTAGTAGTTATACGTAGAGCAATTGTGGCTAGCTCTACGGCTGGCTGTGCCTATGGGCGCGGCGAGCGCTGGCCGCACTTCACTAAGTTCACTTGCCATAACTCGCATCATCATACACAGTGTCCAGTGCTAGTGCTTCTAAGCTCGAGCTGCTGTACGATCTTGCGTGTTTTCATTTGATGAGAGCGCTAACCTAAAATCAAAGGACTCCTCCTTTTCTGATTCACATGTCCTTCTTCCAAGATATTATGAGAGCTAGTTCTATCGTCGGAAGACTCGGTAGGCTACGTATCCTAAAAGCCATCAAACTCCATTTATTACAAGATTCTTCGTTGAGAAGTACCGAAAGCGGGATAGGTGAATGCGGTACAGTAATACGTAGCCCGACCAGACGCCTCGACTCGGCTGTGCGTGTACGTACATATAGAAACTTTTCCGGGTAAGGACGGACACAGCCGGCCCAGCGCTAGGTCGGTACCATGTACGCAGTAACTGCCGTGCTTCGCACGGCGTCTGATCGGGCTACGTAGAAAAAAAAATCAACGAAATCTCAATTTACAATAATTTACAATTCATGTAATTATTACATGAAACACAAACGGGTTGTGTTATTACATGTACATGCAATTCAATGCAATCTTCATGGCAAACCCATTTTTTTTTTTCTTCAAAGATTTGAAACACAAGTACCGAGTAGGCCAGAGAATTCGAAGTATCCGGTAGGGTACAATGTTATATCTAAACTTGCATTGGAACTACTTCAGTAACCAATAGTTCATTTTTATTACCGGTACAACTTGTCATGTATTCGTAATTTCATGTGACTTTAATAGTTGTAACATTTATTGTGGATGATTTTCTTCACAATTGACACATGCACATACTAGGTTAGAAAGTTGGTCATTGGTATGGCTTAGGCCTACCTATTTTCTGTATAAATAGGGTTAATTGGAATTATTTCACAGATACACACAAAAATGTTGGGAATCAGATCATTTTCAGTCTTCTAGACTGAATAATGTGATACCTGTAATAGTCTAATAACCAATCCAACAATTTCTGAGGCTATCTTATACATTTTCTTATTTATCATACACATTGTACAATGCAACCATGCATGATGCAATGTCTTGTTCACCTATACAAGGAGAAAATCAAGACACAAGGAATAATCTGTTCAAGTCAATTATTTCCACATAGGTCAACAACATTCACTCAGTTTTTATCTAGAACCCTGATTAGGTTTCTATCATCCAAACACATTTTTTTCTCATTGGTAAATTGATGCTTAACAATTAGGCCTGTATACACAGGTAATATCTCGTTGTGATATTTCAGTGAATCTAAATCTAACACATTACTTATGTAGGGCTAGGGTTCACTTAGCTCTCTAGCACTCATCACACTAAAAGCAAACTAGGGCAGCACACATGTCTTACTTGGAAGGAGTCCCCTGGCTAACTAACTTGTAGCCAGTTTATTCTTCACATAATTTGGCATGGGTTTACATGTAAATGTGGGTTGTTACATAAATATGCATACACAAAATCAACATAACAGAACATGCAAATAAAGAAACAAAGGTTAAAACTAAATATTCATAATAATATGTAAATGATGTGCAGGCTTGGGTGATTTAGGCATGATTTCAGTATTACAGGGAACAATGGGTGAGAAGTGAAAGAGTGGAAAATGTCATGTGATATGTGGTGTGTCTGTGATACAATTGTAGGTGGGGTGTGCGGATGCCTGTGGATGTGAATACCGGTACCGGTACTACTGTATGTGTGGGTTGACGTATTTATGTGTAGAGGGGTGGTACCTGTAATAACAGAAGGGGGGATACACTTATAATAAAAGGTTCAAAATAAATCCCTACACTTACGTTATACTACCATGCATTAATACAAATTTCATGTGCACATATAAATTGCATGTGTACATGGGACTTACATTAGAAGTTGTGTGTACCAGGGTACACTGACCTTACATTTTCTTTTATCTTTGCATACATTTGCATTTGGTGTTGCATCATGAGCACAGGTTCTAATTGCAAATGTGCTACATGTATTTAGAAACTGCTCTCACAGTAATGTGATGTGATATACAATGTAGAGATACATCTAACAAATCTGTGCTGGCTACTTGCATGTAGGCCTATATCTTTTAAATATAAAATGTCATAATAGAAATAGTTGTAAAGCAAAGATTGCCAATTGACACAGGTAAGGTAATCATTTGCAGAAAAAAAAAAGAAAAAAGAAACTGCTCAGCATTCTGTCATTAGTCAATTTGGGCATCTACACATTATACTCCTATCATATTGAACAATTATGATAATAATACTATAACATGTAAATTAAAGAACCTTACAAATGCAACCACTTTCAAATAACTTGCACATTTGCAGGGAAAAAATATTGAAGTGAAAGTCCAAGAATCAATGTCACAGGGTTAATGACTTCAAGTACAAAGAACACTATACTATTTCAGTGTGGAGACCTTCTACATATTGCATTGTCAAAACACAATTGGTTTAGGGTTTGAGCATATACAATTATATCAGTAGAACATCATGTAGGGACCTACCAAAATGTATATTACAATGTATTTGTATATCTATGTGAATGAAAACTGAACATCTTGTTTGAAGCACTTCCAACACATTTGTTTGTCAAAATTCATACTTTTTTTTTTGGCCACAAAATATAGATGCAATGAATATTACAAGGGCACAAACTCCATTTACCACAAAAATATTGTCCTCATAATAATGTGATTTGATAGAGTTATCACAAAATTTTGTGCTGAAAAAGTGTCTTCCAAAATGCTGATGGACAATGCTACTGTGTAGGACCTGCTGTGCCACTTGAATGTAACACATGGCATGATATCAGTGATCACATAAATGATGAGGATAATAATCATTATGAAGATGATGATAGTAATAAAAAATTAGCAACAACAATAGTAGTAGTAATAATAATAATAATAATTAGAGCAATAATGACATGTGTGAAAGGCCCTTCAGTGATGTACACTGTTGTGCATGACAGCCCTGCTTAAGTTCACTTTAAAACACTGATGCAATATTTTATCGTAACGGAGTAATTGTAGTTTTTCACCTCTGAAACACCTGGGAAACACAGGGGGAAAAAAGACCAAATGAAAAAAAAAAAGGACAAAACACTTTGTGCCTGGATATTGCAGCCCTTTCAGTTTCCAGTAACAGTTTAACGCACATGCAGTTTAGGAGTTTACAGGATTTATTTTCCCTACTTGCTACATGGGGCAAGAACAAATTTTCCAGGCAATCAATTCACTGTTTCATTCTGATTCACACATTTGAGTACTAACATGTTTGTTGTTACCTCACAGGAAAGACAGAAATAGAGAGTTCAGAGATATAAATGTAGTGTCATATCAGTTATCACTGCCATCACATGAATGTAGTCTATGATTGGAATTGATGTTATTCATGTTCAATGTGCATTTATCAGAATCCCCAACAATCCTGGTACAAAGGTGCAGCTTTTTCATTACTAACATGTCTTTTGCTATAATACACAATGAAGGCATAAATTGACAGTAGGCCTACAGGAAGAACTGGTGTCAGAGCTATTATCATTGCCATCACTTGGATGCACTCAACATAATTATGATATTGAAGTCATCCAAGTTCAGTTTTCAAACATTTGCCAGCCACAAAGAAGAACATGAGAGGGGATGTCACTGGCTTCATGGAGCTAAGTAGTTGGGAGGGCTGGTTCTGATTGATGAGAGGGGATGTCACTGGATTCACTGAGCTTGGTGGCAGAGAGGGCTGGTTTCCACTGGCGAGATGGACGTCACAGGTCTCACCGAGCTGCGTAGCCTAGAAGAGGCAGTCTTATTTGGCGAGAGGGGGTGTCACTGGCTTCAACAACCTGGATATCTGTGATGGCACTTGGATGTGATGCTAGCTGTTCCACTGCAATAGAGGCCAACAAGCACATTCTATTGATCTCTCATCTAATGACTGAATGTTGGTAATAAAGTAACTACTACACATTTACAATGAAAAATTATTTTACTACTCATATAGACTCAATTAACTATTCAGTAATACACATAGTAAATATTCTCTTTAAAGACTATCATTCAAGCAATGACAAGTTTAGTACTGATGAAAGCAATTATGTTATATGCTGAAAGTCCAATGAAAATAGCTCATTTTATTTATGATATTTACATAAAAATTCCCTAATATGCATGCCAAAGGGACGTCTTCATCATCTACTGTAAAAGTGGAAATTTCTTGCGGTGTTGGTTGAAATTTTCACGCATTTCGCGTAAGCCGAAACTAGCGCGAAAATAAAAGCATGCAAATATTTTTGCTCGCCATTTGTTCAAGTAGTTGATGTCTTGATTCCGCGGAACTATAAACATGCGAAACTCTTCTTACCCCGCCGACCGCAAAAAATTAGTCGCGCTAAAATATCCACTTTTACAGTAACCTGTTATCTCCTTACATCTGCCCAGGCTCTGATAAAATCAATATCTGTCAGCACTCTCACCAGGTTTTGATCCACTTCAATTTGACCTAAGTCCTTTCCTCAGAGTAGCATTTTCCTCCACAACTAATTGGAGAAGGCAACGGCATTCATGAACTTGTCCTTTTTCCATTTCACAGGGGCATCTGGACTGGAGTTCATCTGTATATCAGACACAATGAAAGGCATTAACACTGACTTACAATTAGGATAGTCCCGTTAGTTCTTCACCAATCTGTAAATTTAGTCACAGAACTTGCTATCCCATGTATTTCAGTGTAGAGTCTACCAGGTAGCTTTATCTTGTAGTGCTCACATACATGCAACAGAGAAAACTCCATGAAATATGTTAGAAATAGACTGTCTACTGTAGAACTTAAATAGCAAAAAAGGAAAATAAGACCTACAGAGACCCTAGCCAAATTTTTGATGAGTTGACACTGCACATGACGTCGGGATGACCTCAGCCTCTCATTGTGCATCTGGGTAATTCTGTGAAGTTGGGGCACGAAGTGTGACATTTTAGCATAACTCAATACTAATTATGCTATACATGTATTGTTTATAGGCTTTGCAGTTGTATTGAGACCATACATTTTCCTGGAAATTTTGTGCCATTCCGACTCAATTTTGATGAAATTATTAAAACGATATGTAATGGTGTCCTGTAGCATCGTGACGTGTCCATGTAGCATCGTGATAGTAAACATTTGGTCCTAAAAGACAAATTAAGGCAATTAGCTTGACCAAAATTTGATATAATATGCATAATTACTAGATTAGTCAGATAGCTAAATATCTTAACTCTCCTTTCCACAGTTTTACACAAAAAAGGACACCGCATAGCATCGTGATACATTTTGTAATTTTCTTTTAAAATTGAAACTGTGTACAGGAAATTTGAGATATTTAGCTATCTTATTCATACCTTGTAAATATGCATATTGCATCAAATTTTGGTCAAGCTCATTGCCATAATTTGTCTCTTTGGACCAAATTTTAAAATATCACGATGCTACGTGGACACGTCACGATGCTCCAGGACACAGTGTTACATATTGTTTAATAACTTCATTAAAATTGAGTCTGAATGGCACAAAATTTCCAGGAAAATGTGTGGCCTCAATGCAAATGTAAAGCCTACAAACAATAAATGTATAGCATAATTGATATTGAGTTATGCTGACATGTATTTTGTCAATATCACGATGCTACATACATGGACACTGCCCCAACTTCATGGAATTACCCATCTACAAAGTAGGCCCTATTTATTTATATGTTGTGTATACAACCTCACATCGGGCCTATGATGTCTTTCAATCCAGCCACATGCAAGGGATTTGGGGGTCTGTATAATTCCACATACAATCATATAGTAGGCCTATATGTGGCTGCAATGTACAAACTATGTAACTTGTAACCCTAAAAGTAATGATCAAGACAACCATAATCTTATTAACCACTACCACAGCTTTGGGTTTTAAAAAAAAAAATGTTATTTATAAGTTAAATTACAGCAAGAATAAGAACAGCATCGTTTGAGAACACAGAGTTATCTAACAATTTATTGATGTTTTGTGTACTAAATATCAACATTAACTTTCATTTGCAGGTTCAAAACAGTTGTTGGATCTAGGTGTATTAAAATAGTACCAGGTAATTAAAGTTAGTTTGTACAAACCTTTTGTACCGACGGAAGGGCTGGTCTCAATGGGCAAGAGGGGATGTCACTGGCTTCATCAAGCTGGGAGGGCTGGTCTCGACTGATGAGAGGGGACATCCTCACTGGCTTCACCAAGCCGGGTATAGGCTACATTGTAGCTGGTCGAAACTGACGAGAGGGAATGTCACTGGCTTCATCAAGCTGGTTAGCTAGGAGGGCTGGTCTCAATTGATGAGTGGGGATGTCACTGGCTTCACCGAGCTGGGTAGCTGGTCAAAACTGACGAGAGGGAATTTCACTGGCTTCATCAAGCTGGGTAGCTGGGAGGGCTGGTCTCAACTGACCAGAGGGGCTGTCACTGGCTTCACTGAGCTGCCTATAGTCAGGATGGTCCTTGAATGCGATGCTGGCTGTTGCCCTACAAAAGATACCCACAATAATATCTGACAGACCTTTCTCAACAATTAGCACCTACTGTGCTACAAAGCATACACCATTAACCACTACACTAGAGACTGAGTGAACTGCGCTACAATGCATATACGCCATTAGCCACTTAATATGTATATGTACGCACAATAGATACACTTCAATCAACATTTTTGCAATATGCCATGTGTACCGGAGACAATAACAAGGTACCTTACCAAACATGTGAATTCACGTTTTTGGTCCGATCATAGCTGTGATGACAACATATACACAGTTGAGTCTCCACAAAGTATTTTGTAAAAACCGAGAGTTACCACACCAGATTCGCTGACACTTTCATTCATTCAGTGTCGTTTCGTAAAATTGGATTTCTCGCCTATCGCCAATTTGTAACAAACGTCAGTTCTGATGAGTGTCGTAACTTTCTTATTTCGACATTTTGAGACCCATAATTAGACATGAAGGTAGAATAGGGCAACATAATCCAGAATACGGTAAAATAGGAATTCGCATATTTTCATGCAAAACACAAATAGCGTGCCATTTCTTACTGTGAACAGCGATTTATGTGTAATAGAGAAACACATTTCAAAAAGGAGAAATGTTGAGCCAAATTTGGGATGTCATTCATAGGCAAAAAAATTTCCAGTTATGGTAACTATACACAGCCCAGTTGCTGTACGTAGGTACATAGCGACAGGATTCGCACAGCGTACTTACAGCGTCTACCACTCCTAGTCCGAGGCCCTTTTTCTCTGCCATTTTATAGCTGTAGCCCGACCACACGCTGTAAGTACACTGTGCGAATCCTGTCGCTACGTACGTACAGCGACTGGGCTGTGTATAGTTACCATAACTGGAAATTTTTTTGCCTATGAATGACATCCCAAATTTGGCTCAACATTTCTCCTTTTTGAAATGTGCTTCTCTATTAATTACACATAAATCGCTGTTCACATTAAGAAATGGCACGCTAATAAAGTGTTTTGCATGTAGATACGCGAATTCCTATTTTACCGTATTCTGGATTATGTTGCCCTATTCTACTTTCATGTCATTAAATTATGGGTCTCAAAATACATAGGTCTAGGATACCTACCATACCTCAATCGCATTCTGAATACACCTTTTTGTGAATCTGCATGTAGCCTTTCTCCACATATGTGAGTAAAATCTCAGGCAAACTCTGATAGGCCTAATTTAGTTTAATAGAAAAATGTTAGGGTGTGGCATAGGGGATAGGACACCTAACAAAATTACTAATCTAGGCCTACTATCAGTATTACTAAATAGTAGGCCAATAGTGTGTGTAGATCCTCTAAGTGACATCTCTATCAATTAATGTTACACTAACAACACTAACACTGTAACAGTTGTTATAGTCTAGGTCCTACTCACACTGAACTCTATGAGGTCTTCCGAGTTTCACAAATTTATTACCGATCCAGCCGAAGTGAAATGACATCTCTGTCGTTCAGCCCCTTATCTTCTAGTGTCTTGAGGGGAATTGGGACTCTACATTTTATTTTTCTGTCACCATCTCCATACTCTGTCACTGGTTTTCATGGTCTTCCTCTTCTTGGAGACAGATCTCTCGCTCTCCTCCTGCGGCTCCATTGTTAGTGTGGATGGTATTTATACGCAGCCAGCAGATCAGAGTTCAAGCGGACCCGTGCTAGCTAGCTGCCGGGCGGATCCCGGGAAATGCACCGATAACGCTCGCTAGCCAGTGAACAGGCACCCGGGTTTCGCCTCGCAATCGCGGCGATATCTTGGGCTTGCTTTTCGCCGAGGAGAAGGCAATACATTAACGCTGTGCCAAAATCGGACAAAAGAGGGAGGCAAAAACAACACTTGAACGGAGAGCCTCTAAGCCGACCCCCCGTGATTTTGACAAGCGTTACATGTAACGCTCTTCAAAAAATCATAGATATCTTCATAATGCCGTATTTTTCATCGATTCTTTTTCATTGCTTAGTCCTTTCATAGGCATTGGTCCTTGTTTTTGCCTGTTTCACTTCATGAAATAGCACTTTTGCATTTTGGGTTCCAACACTCCTCCCCAGTCCCTTTAATCCCACTCGTACGCATGCGCAGTCAATATTCGTCGCCCAGGCAAATCTCCACCTAAGCAATCGGACTGTCTTCCGACGTCTAATACATAATGTCAACTTAGGTGAGAGAACTGAACCAAAGACCCAACTGGGTCAAGTGAGATTTGCCTGATCCATGAGGAAATGCGACCACTGTCACAATCCCACAATCTGGAAATACATTGTAAATTGACGGAGTAATTAGAACATTACCTTGAAGTTTGAATTGAGGGTGGGAGTGGAGGGCATATTAACTCACACTCCTATTACTCAAATAATAAAAATCAAACTTCAAACAGGTAAGTTCTCGTTTAATTTATTTATTATTTTTCGTAATCTCCGTTGTTCGTTAATATGAGATTTTGAAGCAAGTGGTCGCATTTCTGCAAAAACCAAGCAATGTATGGTGATAAGAATGACATAGTAGCTCACCAATAATACTCTTTCTCTTCAATGATTATCCAGTACCGCCATGGAGAACCTACATGTAGGTCCTGCCCTGATCGACGGCTTATCATAGAACCTGTTGAAGGTTTCCTCATTAGACCATCCGGCCTGTTTCAGAATGTCCTGGTAATGTCTGGTAAGCACTGGTCCCACCCATACGGCACTGGCATGCACTCGACTTGACTCGGACGACTCCAACCTTTCAAGAGCTAACTAGTTAGTAGAGCAGCAGTTGCTACCTGGGCACCTTTTCATGAAAGTTGTCAGCCCTGACCAGACATTAAAAAGTTGTCAGTCTCTGAAAGTTACCGTGGTATCAGTCTGTGACCAGAGCTTCTAAGCCAATCAAAATCAAGGATTTTACTGAACTTGTCAGGAACTGATGACGTTGACGTTTCTGTCGGTGGACTTTGGGGGTCGTGCTCTGGCAGAATTATGATCT